>NW_025927621.1:0-1230000 GCF_022837055.1 Prionailurus viverrinus | reverse complement strand
TCGACCAGGGGCTTATCGACGTGTGTGGTCTTGGCAGCCAAAGAGGGACCCTACCGGCACCGTCCCTTGTGCCCTCAACTCAGCCCTTCGGGGAGACCACTGCCCTGCTGTGGGTTCGGCGCCTGGAACCTCCTGGGGCCTAACCCTAACCCTAACCCTACCCCGAACCGTTACCCTCCACCGAAACGTAAGCCTGCCTCATTACCTAATCCTGCATTTGAGCCGCCTCCTGGCATGGGCCCTCACTTCAGGCCTCGAGGGAGATCACGAGACCGGAGGCGCTTTAGCCCTGGCGACGTCCCTGGACCGAACACTAACCATAGCTAAGGCTCTCTGCTCATGGGGACACAATTCCAAGATCGGACAGCATCATGCGCCTGGGGTCCATAGGCGGTGCAGGCTGACTCGGCATGGTCCTTGCAATCTCACCATGTCGTTTCCCAGGCCCGGCTGCAGCTCCCGAGAGGATTCCGGAGGCCTCCTCGACCAGGGGCTTATCGACGTGTGTGGCCTTGACAGCCAAAGAGGGACCCTGACCGGCACCGTCCCTTGTGCCCTCAACTCAGCCCTTCGGGGAGACCACTGCCCTTCTGTGGGTTCGGCGCCTGGGACCTCCTGGGACCTAACCCTAACCCTAACCCTACCCCGAACCGTTACCCTCCACCGAAACGGAAGCCTGCCTCATTCCCTTATCCTGCATTTGAGCCGCCTTCTGATATGGGCCCTCACTTCAGCCCTCGAAGGAGATCACAAAACCGGAGTCGCTTCGGCCCTTGCGTTGTCCCTGGACCGAACCCTAACCCTAGCTAAGGCTCTCTCCTCATGGGGACCCAATTCCAATGTCGGACAGCATCACGCGCATAGGGAACAGAAGCGGTGCAGGCTGACTCGGCAAGGAACCTGGAAGCTCACCATGTCGTTTCCCAGGCCCGGCTGCAGCTCCCGAGAGGATTGCGGAGGCCTCCTCGACCAGGGGCTTTTCGACGTGTGTGGTCTTGGCAGCCAAAGAGGGACCCTGACCGGCACCGTCCCTTGTGCCCTCAACTCAGCCCTTCGGGGAGACCACTGCCCTGCTGTGAGTTCAGCGCCTGGAACCTCCTGGGACCTAACCCTAACCCTAACCCTACCACGAACCAGGACCATCCCCCGGAACCTAAGCCTGCCTCGACACCTAATCCTGCATTTGAGCCGCCTCCTGGCATGGGCCCTCACTTCAGCCCTCGAGGGAGATCACGAGACCAGAGTCGCTTCTGCCCTGGCGACGTCCCTGGACTGAACCCTAACCCTAGCTAAGGCTCTCTCCTCATGGGGACCCAATGCCAAGGTCGGACATCATCACGCGCCTGGGGTCCAGAAGCGGTGCAGGCTGACTCGGCATGGAACTTGGAATCTCACCATGTCTTTTCCCAGGCCCGGCTGCAGCTCAAGAGAGGATTCCGGAGGCCTCCTCGAACAGGGGCTTATCGACGTGTGTGGCCTTGACAGCCAAAGAGGGTCCCTGACCGGCACGGTCCCTTGTGCCCTCAACTCAGCCCTTCGGGAAGACCACTGCCCGGCTGTGGGTTCGGCGCCTGGAACCTCCTGGGACCTAACCTTAACCCTAACCCTACCCAGAAAAAGGACCCTCCACCGAAACCTAAGCCAGGCTCGATCCCTATTCCTGCATTTGAGCTGCCGTCTGGCATGGGCCCTCATTTCAGGCCTCGAAGGAGATCACCAGACCGGAGTCACTTCGGCCCTGGTGACGTCCCTGGACTGAACCCTAACCCTAGATAAGGCTCTCTCCGCATGGGGACCCAATTCCAAAGTAGGACAGCATCACGAGCCTGGGGTCCAGAAGCAGGGCAGGCTGACTTGCCAAGGAACCTGGAAGCTCACCATGTCGTTTCCCAGGCCCGGCTGCAGCTCCTGAGAGGATTCCGGAGGCCTCCTCGACCAGGGGCTTATCGACGTGTGTGGCCTTGGCAGCCAAAGAGGGATCCTGACCGGCACCGTCTTTTGTGCCCGCAACTAAGCCATTCGGGAAGAACACTGCCCTGCTGTGAGTTCGGCGTCAGGAACCTCTTGGGACCTAACCCTAACCCTAACCCTTCCCCGAACCGTTACCCTCCACTGAAACCTAGCCTGCCTCGTTCCCTTATCCTGCATTTGAGCCGCCTTCTGGCATGGGCCCTCACTTCAGCCCTCGAGGGAGATCACGAGACCGGAGTCGCTTCGGCCCTGGCATCGTCCCTGGACCGAACCCTAACCCTAGCTAAGGCTCTCTCCTCTTGGGGACCCAATTCCAAGGTCGGACAGCATCACGCGCATAGGGAACAGAAGCGGTGCAGGCTGACTCGGCAAGGAACATGGAAGCTCACCATGTCGTTTCCCAGGCCCGTCTGCAGCTCCCGAGAGGCTTCCGGAGGCCTCCTCGACCAGGGGCTTATCGACGTGTGTGGTCTTGGCAACCAAAGAGGGACCCTGACCGGCACCGTCCCTTGTGCCCTCAATTCAGCCCTTCGGGGAGACCACTGCCCTGCTGTGAGTTCAGCGCCTGGAACCTCCTGGGACCTAACACTAACCCTAATCCTACCCCGAACCAGGACCCTCCACCGAAACCTATGCCTGCCTCGACACCTAATCCTGCATTTGAGCCGCTCCTGGCATGGGCCCTCACTTCAGCCCTCAAGGGAGATCACGAGACCGGAGTCGCTTTAGCCCTGGCGACGTCCCTGGACCGAACCCTAACCATAGCTAAGGCTCTCTGCTCATGGGGACACAATTCCTAGGTCGGACAGCATCATGCGCCTGGGGTCCAGAAGCGGGGCAGGCTGACTCGGCATGGACCTTGCAATCTCACCATGTCGTTTCCCAGGCCCGGCTGCAGCTCCCGAGAGGATTCCCGGAGGCCTCCTCGACCAGGGGCTTATCGACGTGTGTGGCCTTGACAGCCAAAGAGGGACCCTGACCGGCACGGTCCCTTGTGCCCTCAACTCAGCCCTTCGGGGAGACCACTGCCCTGCTTTGGGAAAAGCGCCTGGAATCTCCTGGGACCTAACCCTAACCCTAACCCTACCCCGAACCAGGACCCTCCACCGAAACCTAAGCCAGCCTCGATCCCTATTCCTGCATTTGAGCCGCTTTCTGGAATGGGCCCTGACTTCAGTCCTCGAGGGAGATCACGAGACCCGAGACGCTTCGGCCCTGGCGACGTCCCAGGACCGAACCCTAACCCTAGTTAAGGCTCTCTCCGCATGGGACCCAATTCCTACGTAGGACAGCATCACGAGGCTGGGGTCCAGAAGCGGTGCAGGCTGACTTGCCCAGAAAACTGGAAGCTCACCATGTCGTTTCCCAGGCCCGGCTGCAGCTCCCGAGAGGATTCCGGAGGCCTCCTCGACCAGGGGCTTATTGCCATGTGTGGGCTTGGCAGCCAAAGAGGGACCCTGACCGGCACCGTCCCTTGTGCCCTTAACTCAGCCCTTCGGGGAGACCACTGCCCTGCTGTGAGTTCAGCGCCTGGAACCTCCTGGGACCTAACCCTAACCCTAACCCTACCCCGAACCAGGACCCTCCACCGAAACCTAAGCCTGCCTCGACACCTAATCCTGCATTTGAGCCGCCTCCTGGCATGAGCCCTCACTTCAGCCCTCGAGGGAGATCACGAGACCGTAGTCGCTTCGGCCCTGGCGACGTCCCTGGACCGAACCCTAACCCTAGCTAAAGCTCTCTCCTCATGGGGACCCAATTCCAAGGTCGGACAGCATCACGCGCCTGGGGTCCAGAAGCAGTGCAGGCTGACTCGGCATGGAACTTGGAATCTCACCATGTCGTTTCCCAGGCCCGGCTGCAGCTGCCGAGAGGATTCCGCAGGCCTCCTCGACCAGGGGCTTATCGACGTGTGTGGTCTTGGCAGCCAAAGAGGGACCCTACCGGCACCGTCCCTTGTGCCCTCAACTCAGCCCTTCGGGGAGACCACTGCCCTGCTGTGGGTTCGGCGCCTGGAACCTCCTGGGGCCTAACGCTAACCCTAACCCTACCCCGAACCGTTACCCTCCACCGAAACGGAAGCCTGCCTCATTACCTAATCCTGCATTTGAGCCGCCTCCTGGCATGGGCCCTCACTTCAGCCCTCGAGGGAGATCACGAGACCAGAGTCGCTTTAGCCCTGGCGACGTCCCTGGACCGAACCCTAACCATAGCTAAGGCTCTCTGCTCATGGGGACACAATTCCAAGGTCGGACAGCATCATGCGCCTGGGGTCCATAGGCGGTGCAGGCTGACTCGGCATGGTCCTTGCAATCTCACCATGTCGTTTCCCAGGCCCGGCTGCAGCTCCTGAGAGGATTCCGGAGGCCTCCTCGACCAGGGGCTTTTCGACGTGTGTGGTCTTGGCAGCCAAAGAGGGACCCTGACCGGCACCGTCCCTTGTGCCCTCACCTCAGCCCTTCGGGGAGACCACTGCCCTGCTGTGAGTTCAGCGCCTGGAACCTCCTGGGACCTAACCCTAACCCTAACCCTACCACGAACCAGGACCATCCCCCGGAACCTAAGCCTGCCTCGACACGTAATCCTGCATTTGAGCCGCCTCCTGGCATGGGCCCTCACTTCAGCCCTCGAGGGAGATCACGAGACCAGAGTCGCTTCTGCCCTGGCGACGTCCCTGGACTGAACCCTAACCCTAGCTAAGGCTCTCTCCTCATGGGGACCCAATGCCAAGGTCGGACAGCATCACGCACCTGGGGTCCAGAAGCGGTGCAGGCTGACTCGGCATGGAACTTGGAATCTCACCATGTCTTTTCCCAGGCCCGGCTGCAGCTCAAGAGAGGATTCCGGAGGCCTCCTCGAACAGGGGCTTATCGACGTGTGTGGCCTTGATAGCCAAAGAGGGTCCCTGACCGGCACGGTCCCTTGTGCCCTCAACTCAGCCCTTCGGGAAGACCACTGCCCGGCTGTGGGTTCAGCGCCTGGAACCTCCTGGGACCTAACCCTAACCCTAACCCTACCCAGAAAAAGGACCCTCCACCGAAACCTAAGCCAGGCTCGATCCCTATTCCTGCATTTGAGCTGCCGTCTGGCATGGGCCCTCATTTCAGGCCTCGAAGGAGATCACCAGACCGGAGTCACTTCGGCCCTGGTGACGTCCCTGGACTGAACCCTAACCCTAGATAAGGCTCTCTCCGCATGGGGACCCAATTCCAAGGTAGGACAGCATCACGAGCCTGGGGTCCAGAAGCGGGGCAGGCTGACTTGCCATGGAACCTGGAAGCTCACCATGTCGTTTCCCAGGCCCGGCTGCAGCTCCTGAGAGGATTCCGGAGGCCTCCTCGACCAGGGGCTTATCGACGTGTGTGGCCTTGGCAGCCAAAGAGGGATCCTGACCGGCACCGTCTTTTGTGCCCGCAACTAAGCCCTTCGGGAAGAACACTGCCCTGCTGTGAGTTCGGCGTCTGGAACCTCTTGGGACCTAACCCTAACCCTAACCCTTCCCCGAACCGTTACCCTCCACTGAAACCTAGCCTGCCTCGTTCCCTTATCCTGCATTTGAGCCGCCTTCTGGCATGGGCCCTCACTTCAGCCCTCGAGGGAGATCACGAGACCGGAGTCGCTACGGCCCTGGCATCGTCCCTGGACCGAACCCTAACCCTAGCTAAGGCTCTCTCCTCTTGGGGACCCAATTCCAAGGTCGGACAGCATCACGCGCATAGGGAACAGAAGCGGTGCAGGCTGACTCGGCAAGGAACATGGAAGCTCACCATGTCGTTTCCCAGGCCCGTCTGCAGCTCCCGAGAGGCTTCCGGAGGCCTCCTCGACCAGGGGCTTATCGACGTGTGTGGTCTTGGCAACCAAAGAGGGACCCTGACCGGCACCGTCCCTTGTGCCCTCAATTCAGCCCTTCGGGGAGACCACTGCCCTGCTGTGAGTTCAGCGCCTGGAACCACCTGGGACCTAACACTAACCCTAATCCTACCCCGAACCAGGACCCTCCACCGAAACCTATGCCTGCCTCGACACCTAATCCTGCATTTGAGCCGCTCCTGGCATGGGCCCTCACTTCAGCCCTCAAGGGAGATCACGAGACCGGAGTCGCTTTAGCCCTGGCGACGTCCCTGGACCGAACCCTAACCATAGCTAAGGCTCTCTGCTCATGGGGACACAATTCCTAGGTCGGACAGCATCATGCGCCTGGGGTCCAGAAGCGGGGCAGGCTGACTCGGCATGGACCTTGCAATCTCACCATGTCGTTTCCCAGGCCCGGCTGCAGCTCCCGAGAGGATTCCCGGAGGCCTCCTCGACCAGGGTCTTATCGACGTGTGTGGCCTTGACAGCCAAAGAGGGACCCTGACCGGCACGGTCCCTTGTGCCCTCAACTCAGCCCTTCGGGGAGACCACTGCCCTGCTTTGGGAAAAGCGCCTGGAATCTCCTGGGACCTAACCCTAACCCTAACCCTACCCCGAACCAGGACCCTCCACCGAAACCTAAGCCAGCCTCGATCCCTATTCCTGCATTTGAGCCGCTTTCTGGAATGGGCCCTGACTTCAGTCCTCGAGGGAGATCACGAGACCCGAGACGCTTCGGCCCTGGCGACGTCCCAGGACCGAACCCTAACCCTAGTTAAGGCTCTCTCCGCATGGGACCCAATTCCTACGTAGGACAGCATCACGAGGCTGGGGTCCAGAAGCGGTGCAGGCTGACTTGCCCAGAAAACTGGAAGCTCACCATGTCGTTTCCCAGGCCCGGCTGCAGCTCCCGAGAGGATTCCGGAGGCCTCCTCGACCAGGGGCTTATTGCCATGTGTGGTCTTGGCAGCCAAAGAGGGACCCTGACCGGCACCGTCCCTTGTGCCCTTAACTCAGCCCTTCGGGGAGACCACTGCCCTGCTGTGAGTTCAGCGCCTGGAACCTCCTGGGACCTAACCCTAACCCTAACCCTACCCCGAACCAGGACCCTCCACCGAAACCTAAGCCTGCCTCGACACCTAATCCTGCATTTGAGCCGCCTCCTGGCATGGGCCCTCACTTCAGCCCTCGAGGGAGATCACGAGACCGGAGTCGCTTTAGCCCTGGCGACGTCCCTGGACCGAACCCTAACCCTAGCTAAGGCTCTCTCCTCATGGGGACCCAATTCCAAGGTCGGACAGCATCACGCGCCTGGGGTCCAGAATCGGTGCAGGCTGACTCGGCATGGAACTTGGAATCTCACCATGTCGTTTCCCAGGCCCGGCTGCAGCTCAAGAGAGGATTCCGGAGGCCGCCTCGACCAGGGTCTTATAGACGTGTGTGGCCTTGACAGCCAAAGGGGGACCCTCCCCGGCACGGTCCCTTGTGCCCTCAACTCAGCCCTTCGGGGGACCACTGCCCTGATGTCGGTTAGGCGCCGGGAGCCTACAGGTACCCAACCCTAACCCTAAAACTGCCCAGATCCAGGACCCTCCACTGAAACCTAAACCTGCCTCGATCCGTAATCCTGCATTTGAGCCGCCTTCTGGCATAGGCTCTCACTTCAGCCCTCGAGGGAGATCACGAGACCAGAGTCGCGTCGGCCATGGCGACGTCCCTGTAACGAACCCTAACCCTAGCTGAGGCTCTCTCCTCTTGGGGACCCAATTCCAAGGTCTGACAGCATCACGCGCCTGGGGTTCAGAAGCGGTGCAGGCTGACTCAGCAAGGAACCTGGAAACTCACCATGTCGTTTCCCAGGCCCTGCTTCAGCTCCCGAGAGGATATCAGAGGCCTTCTCGACCAGGGGCTTATCGACGTGTGTGGACTTGGCAGCCAAAGAGGAATCCTCCACTGCACCGTCCCTTGTGCCCTCAACTCAGCCCTTCGGGAAGACCACTGCCCTGCTGTTGGTTCAGCGCCGGGAGCCTCCAGGTACCCAACCCTAACCCTAACCCTAACCTGATCCGGGACCCTCCACCAAAACCTAAGCTTACCGCGATCCCTAATCCTGCATTTGAGACGCCTTCTGGCATGGGCCCTCACTTCAGCCCTCGAGGGAGATCAGGAGACCGGAGTCGCTTCGGCCCTGGCGCCGTCCCTGGACTGAACCCTAACACTCGCTAACGCTCTCTCCTCATGGGGACCCAATTCCAAGGTCTGACAGCATCACGCGCCTGGTGTCCTGAAGCGGTGCAGACTGACTCGGGAAGGAACCTGGAAGATCACCATGTTGTTTCCCAGGCCCGGCTGCAGCTTCTGAGAGGGTTCCGGAGGCCTCCTCGACCATGGGCTTATCGACATGTGTGGCCTTGGCAGCCAAAGAGGGATCCTGACCGGCACCGTCCCTTGTGCCCTCAACTCAGCCCTTCGGGGAGACCACTGCCCTGCTGTGAGTTCGGCCCCCGGAACCTCCTGGGTCCTACCCCTAAACCTAAACCTAACCTGAACCGTTACCCTCCACCGAAACCTAAGCCTGCCTCGATCCCTAATCCTGCATTTGAGCTGCCGTCTGGCATGGGCCCTCACTTCAGCCCTCGAGGGAGATCAAGAGACCGGAGTCGCTTCGGCCCTGGCGTCGTCCTTGGACCGAACCCTAAACCTAGCTAAGGCTCTCTCCTCATGGGGACCCAATTCCAATGTCGGACAGCATCACGCGCATAGGGAACAGAAGCTGACTCGTGCAGGCTGACTCGGCAAGGAACCTGGAAGCTCACCATGTCTTTTCCCAGGCCCGGCTGCAGCTCCAGAGAGGATTCCGGAGGCCTCCTCGACCAGGGGCTTTTCGACGTGTGTGGTCTTGGCAGCCAAAGAGGGACCCTGACCGGCACCGTCCCTTGTGCCCTCAACTCAGCCCTTCGGGGAGACCACTGCCCTGCTGTGAGTTCAGCGCCTGGAACCTCCTGGGACCTAACCCTAACCCTAACCCTACCACAAACCAGTCCATCCCCCGGAACCTAAGCCTGCCTCGACACCTAATCCTGCATTTGAGCCGCCTCCTGGCATGGGCCCTCACTTCAGCCCTCGAGGGAGATCACGAGACCGGAGTCGCTTCGGCCCTGGCGACGTCCCTGGACCGAACCCTAACCCTAGCTAAAGCTCTCTCCTCATGGGGACCCAATTCCAAGGTCGGACAGCATCACGCGCCTGGGGTCCAGAAGCAGTGCAGGCTGACTCGGCATGGAACTTGGAATCTCACCATGTCGTTTCCCAGGCCCGGCTGCAGCTCCCGAGAGGATTCCGGAGGTCTCCTCGACCAGGGGCTTATCGACGTGTGTGGCCTTGACAGCCAAAGAGGGACCCTGCCCGGCACGGTCCCTTGTGCCCTCAACTCAGCCCTTCGGGGAGACCACTGCCCTGCTGTGGGTTCGGCGCCTGGAACCTCCTGGGACCTAACCCTAACCCTAACCCTACCCCGAACCAGGACCCTCCACCGAAACCTAAGCCTGCCTCATTCCCTTATCCTGCATTTGAGCCGCCTTCTGATATGGGCCCTCACTTCAGCCCTCGATGGAGATCACAAAATCGGAGTCGCTTCGGCCCTTGCGTCGTCCCTGGACCGAACCCTAACCCTAGCTAAGGCTCTCTCCTCATGGGGACCCAATTCCAATGTCGGACAGCATCACGCGCATAGGGAACAGAAGCGGTGCAGGCTGACTCGGCAAGGAACCTGGAAGCTCACCATGTCGTTTCCCAGGCCCGGCTGCAGCTCCCAAGAGGATTCCGGAGGCCTCCTCGACCAGGGGCTTTTCGACGTGTGTGGTCTTGGCAGCCAAAGAGGGACCCTGACCGGCACCGTCCCTTGTGCCCTCAACTCAGCCCTTCGGGGAGACCACTGCCCTGCTGTGAGTTCAGCGCCTGGAACGTCCTGGGACCTAACCCTAACCCTAACCCTACCACGAACCAGGACCATCCCCCGGAACCTAAGCCTGCCTCGACACCTAATCCTGCATTTGAGCCGCCTCCTGGCATGGGCCCTCACTTCAGCCCTCGAGGGAGATCACGAGACCAGAGTCGCTTCTGCCCTGGCGACGTCCCTGGACCGAACCCTAACCCTAGCTAAGCCTCTCTCCTCATGGGGACCCAATTCAAAGGTCTGACAGCATCTCGCACCTGGGACCAGAAGCGTTGCAGGCTGACTCGGCAAGGAACCTGGAAGATCACCATGGCTTTTCCCAAGCTCGGCTGCAGCTCCCAAGAGGATTCCGGAGGCTCCTCCATCAGGGGCCGATTGACGTGTGTGGCCTTGGCAGCCAAAGACGGATCCTGACCGGCACCGTCACTTGTGCACTCAACTCAGCCCTTCGCGTAGACCACCACCCTGCTGTGGGTTCGGCGCCTGGAGGTCCTGGGAGCTAACCCTAACCCTAACCCTACCTCGATCCGGGACCCTCCACCGAAACCTAAGCCTGTCTCGATCCCTAACCCTGCAGTTGAGCCGCCTTCTGGCATGGGCCCTCACTTCAGCCCTCAAGGAAGATCACGAGACCGGAGTCGCTACGGCCTTGGCAACGTCCCTGGACCGAACTCTAACCCTAGCTAAGGCTTTCTCCCCATGGGGACCCAATTCCAACGTCTGACAACACCACGCGCCTGGCGTCCCGAAGTGGTCAGGCTATGTCGGCATGGAACCTGGAAACTCACCATGTCATTTCTCAGGCCCAGCTGTAGCTGCCCAAGAGGATTCCTGAGGCTCCTCCATCAGGGCCGATCGACGTGTGTGGCATTGGCAGCCAAAGAGGGATCCTGACCGGCACCGTCCCTTGTGATCTCAACTCAGCCCTTCAAGGAAACCACGACCCTGCTGTGGGTTCGGCGCCTGGAGCTCCTGGGAGCTAACCCTAACCCTAACCTACCCCAATCCTGGACCCTCCACCGAAACCTAAGCCTGCCTCGATCACTACCCATGCAATTGAACCACCTTCTGGCATGGGCCCTGACTTCAGCCCTCGAGGGAGATCACGAGACTAGAGTCGCCACTGACCTGGTGACGTCCCTTACCGAACCCTAACCCTAGCTAAGGCTCTACCCCATCGGGACCCAATTTTACCGTCTGAAATCACCATGCGCCTGGGGTCCAGATGCGGTGTAAGCTGACTCGGCATGGAACCTGGAAGCTCACCATGTCGTTTCCCAGTCCCGGCGCCAGCTGCCCGAGTGGATTCTGGAGGCCTCCTCGATCAGGGGATGTGTTGCCTTGGCAGACCAAGACGGATCCTGACGGGCACCCTCCCTTGTGTCCTCAACCTAGCCCTTCAGGGAGACCACTGTATTTCTGTGGGTTCGTCGTCTGGAGCTCCTGGGATTTAAACTTCACCCTAAACCTACCCTCTGGAGGTTTCTACAGCTATCCTCAAATCCTAACCCTCTCAGCCATCCTCAAATCTCAGCCATCCTCAAATCTCAGCCATCCTCAAATCCTAACCATCTCAGCCATCCTCAAATCCTAACCTTCTACTTGAGCCGCCCCATTGCATGGGCCCTCATTTCAGGCCTTGAGAGAGATTTCGGGCTCAGTGTGCCTTCGGCCCTGGTGACGTCCCTGGACCAAACCCTAATCCTAGGTAAGGCTCTCTCTCCGTGGGGACCCAATCCCTACGTCTGACAACACCATACGCCTTGGGACATGAAGGGTTGCATGGTCACTTGGTATGGTATCTGGAAGCTCACCATATCGTTTCCCATGCCTGTTGCAGCTGCCAGAGAGGATTCCTGAGTCTTCCCCGACCAGGCGCTCATAGAGTTGTGTGGCCTTGGAAGAACAGAGTCTGACCCTGCCCGGCACTCTCCCTTGTGCCCTGAACTCAGTCCTTCGTGGAGACCACGGAAGTGTTCTGGCTTCAGCACTTGGGGGCTCCTGGGACGTAACCCCAATCCTACCCTTAACCGGACCCTCATCCAAATCCTAAGCTGGACTTGAACCCTATCCCTTCATTTTAACCTCACCTTCACATGAGCCCTCACTTCATCTCTCGAGGGAGATCTCGAGACTGGAGTTACTTCGATCCTGGCTACGTCCCTGGTCCAAACACTAACCGTAGCTAAGTCTCTCTCCCCTTGTGGACCCAATCCCAAGGTCTGGCAACACCACGCGCCTGGGGTTCCAGAAGCGACGCAGTGTCCCTCGGCATGGTGCCGGGAACCTCACAATGTCATTCTGCAGGCCCGGCTGCAGTTGTCTGAGAGAATTCCTGAGGCCTACCCGACCAGTGGCCCATAGATTTGCGTGGCCAGGAAGCCAAAGACTGAACCTTACCAGCCCTCTCCCCTGTGCCCTCAACTTACCCCATTCGGGTGACCACTGCCCTGCTGTGGGTTCAGTACCTGGAGCCTCTTGGGTCCTAACCCAAACCCTACCCCTAACCAGAAACCTCAACCGAATCCCAACCCGATCTTGAAACCTAATCAAACAATTGACCCCCGCTGTCTCCTGGTCCCTTACTTCATTCCTCTAGGGAGATCACGAGACTGGAGTTGCTTTGGCCCTGGCAACGTCCTGGACCGAACCCTAACCCTAGCTCAGACTCTCTCCCAATGGGGATGTAAGCAACAAACTATAAATCGTCTATGAGAAAAATTGAAAAAACCCAAAGAAAAGGAAAACATTCCATGCTCACGTATTAGAAGAACAAACATTGTTAAGATGTCAATACTACCAAAGCAGTCGACACACTCAATGCAATCCCTATCAAAATAACACGAGCTTTCTCCACAGAGCTAGAACAAACAACCCTACAATGTGTAAGGATCCAGAAAAGATACCAAAAAGTAAAGTCATGTTGAAAAAGAAAACAAAGGTGGAAACATGACTATTTTGGATTTATGGTGTATTAGAAAGCTGCATTCATCAAGACAGGACGTACAGGCACAGAAACGGAGACAGACGTCAATGGAACAGAATATGGAACCCAGAAATATACCCTCAAACATATGGTGAGGAATCTTTGTTAACACAGAAAGAATATCGAATGGAATCAGAGTCTCTTCAGAAAATGATACTCGGAATACTGGACACTGAGAATGTTGAACCTGGACACTGTCCTTAAACGACACACACACACACACACACACACACACACACACACACCTCATAATAGATGAATTATCTAAATGTAATTCAGGAACATTCAAAATCCTGGAGGAGATAACAGGCAATGTACCTCCTTGATCCTGGCCACAGCAACTTCTCGCTTGTCATGTCTCCAGAAGCAAGGGCAATAGAAACCACAATGAACTATTGGGTCCTGAAGATAAAAAGCTTCTTCACAGAAGGGGACAAAATCAGCCAAACTAAAAGGCAACTGAATGAAATGGGAGACGATATTTGCAAGTGACATATCAGATAAAGGGTTAGTATCCAAAATCTATAAAAAACTGATCACACTCAACACCCAGAAACCAAATAATCCAGTGAAGAAATGGACAAAAGACATGAAGAGACACTTTAAGAAAGATGGCATCCAGATCGGTCACACATGAAAAGATGCTCAATCTCACTGGTCATCACTGAAATACAAATGAAACCCACAATGAGATATCCCCTCACACCTATCAGAATGGCTAAAATTAACATCTCCTGAAATGACAGATGTTGGCAAGGATGCAGGGAAAGGGAACACTTTTGCAATGCTGGTGCGAATGCAAAGCGGTGTAGCCATTCTGGACAATAGTATGGAGATTCGTCACAAAAACAAAAAATAGAACTACACTAGGACCCAGCAATTGCACTACTACGTGTTTATCCAAAAGATACACTAACGCTGACTCGAAGTGGCACGTGTACTCCAATATTTCTAGCAGCATTCTCAACAATAGCTAAGTTATGCAAAGAGCCCAAATGACCACTGACAGATGAATGGATAAAGAAGATATGGTATATGCATACAATGGACTATCACTCGGCGACCAAAAAGAATGAAATCTCGCTCTTTGCATCAACGTGGATGGAACCGGACTTTCTTAAGCTAAGCAAAATATGTCAGAGAATGACACACATCCTATGATTTCTCTCATCTGTCGAATTTAATAAAACTGAACATAGTGCAAGGAAAGCAAAAATAAGATACATACAGAGAGGGAGTCAAATGATAAGAAACTGTTAAATAGAGGGAAGAACCTCAGGGTTCCTGGAGGGTTACTGAATAGGGGTATGGGCTAAATGGGTGACGGGCATTAGGGGTGGACCTTGGGATGAGTATTGGGTATATTTTGTACTTGATGGATCACTAAATTCTACTGCTGAAACTGTATTCCTCTATAAGGTAACTAACTTGGGCTTCAATTTTAAAAAGAAGAAATATTAAAAATAAGTAAAGAAATGTACCACCAGTCAAAAGAAAAGAATATTTAAATCGGGCTCTTGAGTGGAAAGGAAAGACTAAAAGTGTTACAGACAAGAAAGGATCAGAGAAAACATCAAGAAACAATGACAAAACAACTAGTAGAATGGGACTAAATGTATACCTAGCAATAATCACTCTGACTATAAATGGAATAAATGCTCCAATCCAAAGACATTGGATAGGGCGTCAGAATGGACTAAACAAACAAACAAACAAGCAACAAAAAACAATGTCTATCTAGATGCTGCCTACAAAGCCTTATTTGGACTTAAGTCTCCTGCAGATTTGTTATTTTTTAAAATTTTTTTAATGTTTATTTATTTTTGAGACAGAGAGAGACCGAGCATGAACGGGGGAGGGTCAGAGAGAGGGAGACACAGAATCTGAAACAGGCTCCAGGTTCTGAGCTGTCAACACAGAGCCCGACGCGGGGCTCGACCTCATGGACCGCGAGATCATGACCTGAGCCAAAGTCGGCCCCTTAACCGACTGAGCCACCCAGGCGCCCCAAGTCTCCTGCAGATTTGAAGTGAGGGAATGAAGAAATATTTATCATGCCAATAATGTCAAAAGAAAGCCAGTAGCCATACTTATATCATGCAAAATAAACTTTAAAACCGAGACTCTATTTTGGTACCCTTTGGGTAAATACCTAATAGTGACATTGCATGCACCCAGTATTTATAGCAGAATTATCAACAGTAGCCCAACTATGGAGAAAGCCTAAGTATCCATCAACTGAGGAAGGTGTAAAGAAGTTGTGGTGTGTGTATGTATACGTATGTATATGCATATGGACATATGTGTATGTTCATATATACATACATACGTATATACAATGAAATATAACTCAGCTTCAAGAAGAATGAAATCTTGCCATTTGCAACGATGTGGATGGAGCTCGAATGTATTATGCTACGTGAAATACGTCAATCAGAGAAAGACACATATATGATTTCACTCATGTGGAAGTTAAGAAACAAAACACATGAAAACTTAGGAAGGAGCCAGGAAAAGAGAAGTGTGGTAACAAACCACATGAGTCTCTTAATGTTAGAGAAAAAAAAAGTGAAAGTTGATGGAGGGAGATGGGTCAGCGCTGGGCTAGATGGAGGACGAGTATTAAGGAGAGCACTTGTTGTGATGAGCACTGGGTGTTCTATGTAAAGGATGAATCACCGAATTCTACTCCTAAACCCGAGAATGCACTATATGTCAACTAAGACTTAAATTAAAATACATACATACATATATACATACAGCTATAACAAGAGATGAAGACAGACACTATCTGATACTAAAGGGGACAGCCACACAAGAAGATCCAATGATTGTAAATTTCGATGCACCCAACATGCGATCACCAAGTATACAAAACATTTAGCAACAACCGTAAAGGAACTCATTTATAATATGATGATGATAGTAGAGGACTTTAACACATCACTCACATCAATGGACAGAACCTATAAACAGAAAGTCAACAAGGAAACAATGGCTTTGAGTGACACACTGGACCAGAAGGGTTTAACAGATATATTCAGAACACTCCATACTAAAATGCCAGAGTACACATTCTTTTCAAGCATACCTGGGGCGTTCTCCAGAATTGATCACATTCTCGGTCACAAATCAGGCCTCAAGAGGTACCCAACGACAGAGAACAGACCAAGCATCTTTTCTAACCACAAAGCTAGGAACCTTGAAGTCAACCACAAAAAGAGGGCGGGGGGGGGGGCGGGAAGGCCACAAATAAAGGGAGGTTAAGTAACATGCTTCTAAATGAATGGGTCAAACAGGAAATCAATGAGAAAATACACTGAAACAAATGAAAATGAAAATACACTGGTAAAACCCTTTGGAATGCGGCAAAAGCAGTCTATGATGGAAGTATATAGCAATACAAGCCTACCTTAAAGAGCAAGAAAACTCTCAAAGAATCCTAACTTACACCTGAAGGAATGAGAAAAAGAGCAGCAGAAGGAAGGAAATAATAGAGTTTAGGGCAGAAATAAGGAATATAGAAACCAAAAAGACACTAGACCAAATCAATGAAACCAGGGGCTAGTTCATTGAATGCAGTAATCAACTTGAAAACCTCCTAGGCATACTCTTCACAAAGAAGACAGAAAGGACCCAAATAAATGAAATCACAAATAAGAAAGGAGAAATGACAGTCAACACCACAAAAATACAATTAGAAGATAATATTATGAACAACTATATGCAACAAATTGGACACTCTGAGAAAAATGGACAAATCCCTAGAAACACACACACTACCAAAACTGAAACAGGAAGATACCTAAAAGCTGAAAACAGAAAGATACCCCATCAGTAATTAAAAAAATCTCCCCCCAACACAAGAGTTCATGGCCAGATGGCTTCATGGATGAATTCTACCATCCATTCAAGGAAGAGGTAATAGGTATTCTCCTCGAATTCTTACAAAAAATAAAAAAAGAAGGAAAACTTACAAATTCATCGTATGAGGCCATCATTACCCTGATACCAAAACGAGATGAAGCCTCCACTAAAACCGAAAACTGCAGTGGCGCCTGTGTGGGTCGGTCGGTTTACTGTCCACCTCTTAATTTTGGATGAGGACATTATCTTGTGGTACGTGGGTTCGAGTCCTACGTTGGGCCCTGCCATGACAGTGTGGGGCATGGCCAGGACTCTCTCTCTCCCTGTCTCTCTGCCCCTCCCTCACTTTTATGTACACTATCTAAGGAAAAAATAAGCATTTAAAAAGATGTTTAAAAAATTTTAAATAAAACTGCAGAGCAATAGCCTGATGACTATGTATGCCGAAATTCTCATTAAAATACTTTCAAATTAAAGTCAACAATACATTGATAGAATCATTTCCCATAATCAAGTGGGATATATTCCTGGGCTGCAAGCGTGGTTCCACATTCACATATCAATCAACATGATGCACCACAGTAATAGAAGAAAGCATAAGAACAATAGGATGCTTTCAACAGATGCAGGGAAACTATTTGATAAAATGTCACATCCATTCATGATAAGAACCGTCAGCAAAGTACATTGAGACTCAACCTACCTGCACATAACAAAGGTCGTCTATGAAAATCCCACAGCTCATCTCATCCTCAATGGGTAAAAATTGAAAGTTTTTCTTCCAAAGTCAGGGACAAGCTAGGAATGACCCCTCTCACCAATGTTATCCCACATAGTACGGGAAACCCTAACCACAGCACTCAGACAACTAAAAGAAATAAGAGGCATCCAAATCGGCAAGGAAGAAGTAGCACTTTCGCTGTTTGGAACTGACATGATAGGTTCTATAAAAAACATGAAAGTTTCCCTTAAAAATTGCTAGAATCGATATATGAATTCGACAGGTCACAATCTACAGAAATCAAGGAACATAGATGTATTGAATTTCTAACACAAATCATGAATTAACACAGAGAGAAAGTAAGGGATCAATCCCATTGACAGGCTCACAAATACCACAAGAAACCAGGAATAAACCTAACCAAAGAGGTGAAAGACCTGTACTCTAAAGACTATGAAACACTGATGAAATAAATGGAAGAGGACACAAAGAAATGGACATACGTTTCATGTTCATGGATGGGAAGCACAAAATACTGTTAAAATGTCTACACTCCTCAAAGCAATCTACACATATAATGAAATGAAGTGTGATAGGGATATCACACTCACAAAAACATTTGTCACAGAACAAGAATAGTCTCAACATGTGTATGGAATGACAAATGTCCCCAAACAGCCAACACAAACTTGTAGAAGAAAAGCAAAGCTGGAGACATCACAATTCCAGACTTTAGGTTATATTACAAAGCTATACTGATCAGAACAGTATGATCAGTATGTCCGTACTGAACAGTACTGACAAAACAACAACAAAACATAAGAACAACAACAAACTCATACACATAGATCAATAGCATGGACACCCAGAAATAAACTCACACCTCTATGGTCAATTAATTCTCAACAAAGCAGGAAAGAACATCCAATGGAAAAAAAAAGATAGTCTTGGGACACATGGGTGGCCCAGTCACGAAAGCGTGTGATGGTGGGTTCAGCTCAGGTCATGATCTCAGGGCAGTGCAGAGCATGCGTGGGATTCTCTCTCTCCATGTGTCTCTGCCCCTCTTCTGCATGCTCGCTCTCTCTCTCTCTCTCAAAAATAAATACATAAATTAAAAAAAAGGCTCCTCAATATATGGTTTTGGAAAAACTTGACTGCAATCTGCAAAACAAAACAAAAACAACGGACCACTGTCTTACAACATACACAAAAATAAATCCAACATGGACAAAGACCTCTATGTGAAACCTGAAACCATAAAAATCCCAGCGGATAACACGGGTAGTATCTTACTTGACATTGCCTGTACAAACGTCTTTGTAGATATATCTCTAGAGGTCAGGGAAACGCAAGCAAAAATAATGAGACTTTATAAAAATTAAAACCTTCCGTCACCAAGGAAATAATCAACAAAACGAAAACATCAACAGAATGATATCTGCAAACGACATAGGATACAGGGTTAGTGTCCAAAATATATACAGTTATACAGCACCCAAAAGATGAGAAATCTGATTAAAAATGGGCAGAAGACACGAGTGGACATTTCCCGAAGGAAGACATATACATGGCCAAGAGACACATGAAAAAATGCTCAACAATACTGATCTTCAGGGAGATACAATTCGAAAGTACAATGAGAGAACACATCACATCTGTCACAATGACTAAAATCAATGAAGGATGACACAGCAGGTGTTGCCAAGGATGTGGGGAAAGAATAACCCTCTTGCACTGTGGGTAGGAATGCAAACTGGTGCAGCCACTCTGGAAAACCACATGGAGATGTCAAATACAAAACAAAACTGGAAATAGAAGTACCTTACAATCCAGCAACTTCACTACAAGGTATTTCCACAAAGAATACAAAATCTTCAAAGGGATACATGCACCGTGATGTTTACAGCAGCGTTTTCTACAAAAGCCAAATGACAGAAACTATCCAAGCACCCATCAACTGATGAATAAATTGAGATGTGGTCTATGGAATGTAATATGATTTAGCCGTAAAAACGTGAAATCTTGCCATTTGCCACGAGGTGGATGGAGAGAGAGAATGTTATGCTGGGTGAAATAAGCCTGTCGGAGAAAGACAAATACCCAATGATTTCACTAACACATGGCAAGAAAACAAAACAAAGGGGCGGGGGGAGGAGACAAACGGACTTTTAACTAGGAAACAAACTGAGGCGTTCCACAGCGAGGTGAGGGAATGGGTGGAACAGCTGATGGGGATTCAGAAGTGCACCTGGGATGAGCACCGGGTGACGTGTGGAAGTGTTGCTCTATATTGGACACCTGAAACTACTATTACACTGTGTCTTCACTCAGTGGAATTTAAATTAAACGATAACATAAGGTTAATGAGACTTACCTACCGGGTTTTCGGTAGTGTTCAATCATTTCACTAGGTTGGAAAAATAACCATGAAATTTTTTAAAAAGCATGTATGATGTGTGGGACAGTTTGAGCCCTTACCTTGGTCTCTGGGTCCAGCAGGACTTGGAACATGAGTCGCAGCTCCTTCTTCTAGAAGGTCGTGAGACGAGCATTGTATGGATCCACGTCCTAATTGAATGCAGCTCCCGTGCTTCTGAATTTCTGTTAGGGTTCCTTCCCGGAAACAAGCCTGGATCTGGAACAAACCATCGACTGCATCTATGAGGTGATGTCGTGGGACCCCGCAATCCACAAGTCCTTTAGCAAAATACGTCTTGTGCAAACACTGTCCGGGAAGGGGTGGAATGAAACACGGGAACAGCCCAGAAAATGCAAAGGCCTGTGCAGCTCAGCGACCAGCTTGACCAGGGAAGCCACCCAGCGCCCCCTCCTCAGCACTCATTACAGCAAGGCAGCTTCTCTCTGGCGACTCAGGAGATGCCAAGTTGCTGCTAAGCTCCCAAGGTCTCCCCTGGGGCGGGTGGCAGAACCTGCTGGAAATGCAGCTCTGCTCTCTGTACTCAGGCACCAGCAGAGGCCTGAGTCCTCTGAGAGCAATCGAAGCCCTTCCTGCTCTGAGGTGCCCTGGGTCAGAAAAGCAGATGGTGCGCCCTCTGCTGGCTATCACTGCCCAGCAGAGGAACCCGCCCCTCGGGGGTCTGTGGTGCTTGAGCTCTCTCTGCTGGCCACCATGGGAATTCCTTCAATGTGGAAGGCCCTGGTTGCTCAGCTGAGAGACCGAAGGTGCTCTGGGCAACTAAGCCTGTTCTCCTCGTTGGGAAGGTCTTAGTGACAGGGCCTGGACACAAAATCTTTTCCTTCTCTTTCTTGTGAGTGAAGAATGAAACCGAATTTATTAACGTAACGACATCATTGGTAATGTTTTAAGCAATATTCACAGAAAAATAAGACCACCGATTTACACATGCTGAACAAGAGGTAATGTTGTTTACCACCAAAATACTTAGGTTAGATAAAGAATGGACACCTTTGAGAGAGAGAGATACCGGCGTCCAGCGATGGAGTGAATGAGTCCTAGGGATACAAGGGACAGCCAATGGAATGGAGTCAATCCTGTAACAATATTGTTGCATGCTTTCACAGGATAGCTACACTTGTGGTTGAGTACAACATAATGTAGAGACATATGGAATGACTACAATGTATGCCTAAAACTAACACAACGAATGTGTGAACAATATTTCAATTAAAAATAGACATCCTTTACACTATCTTTAATTTCTTCTTCTTTGCCACTAAACTATCTTTCCTGGGGCGCTTGGGTGGCTTAGTCGGTGAAGCGTCCGACTTTGAGTCAAGTCAGGATTTGGCAGTCCATGAGATTGAGCCCCGCATCAGCCTCTGTCCTGAGAGCTCAGAGCCTCGAGCCTGCCTCATATTCGGTGTCTCCCACTCTATCCCCCTCCCCAGCTCGGGTTCTCTCAAAAAAAGAAACATTAAAAATGAAAAATCATTCCTCATTGAGAATCTGCGAATTTCCATTCATACCAGATTCTCTAACATCACCTTCTTGGTGTTGAAAGCTTATCTGAAAAGTCACGAATAATATCTTTGATGACACATATGTGACAACGTCAGAATGCAACTTACAGGGAGCTACACATCAGTTGTGAATTTACAGTGTGTATCCTTGGCTAATATTTACACTGAAATGTGCTTTAGGGATACGGATGGATGAAATAATGTCCATCCGTCATATAGGTCAATTGCCTATAGGACTATTATGCCTTCAATTACTGATTGCCATCTCTTCAGAACTAAAAGAAAGCTGGGTCAAGAAAACGTCTTTGAATTTCATGTAAGAGAAGACTAGGGTGTTTGAAAGGGTCCACCTACCTTCTGGATTCCTCAGATTGGTTGTGGAGAGGAGGATAGCAACCTATGATTTGGATGCACACCGCTAGTCCCAGAGGGAGGATGTGTACCTTATTGTCAAATACAGATATATATATATATATATATATATATATATATATATATATGTATATATATATATATATTTTACCAATATTACTAGTCCACCTCTGCCAGGTCCAGACTGCATGACCTGGGGGCAACACAATACCTGATGCCTGGGTTCAGAACTTGAGGAAGGCAGGCTGGCGGGGGAGGGGGGAAATCCAACAGAGCCTGGGGCAGTGAGGGAGATGGCCCTGGGACACCTCCCCACAGGGCAGGCTATGGAGTTTACCTGCCAAAGAGCGGCACACTCTCCCTCAAGACATCCCTCTCCATGACAGAACGTGAGGCTGAACCTCACAATTCTAGAAGAAATGAGGGCTACCCATCTTTTCAATTCCAATGGCCTCTGCAGAACTTGGACCCAGGGATGTTGGAGTCTTGGGGCCATGGAACCCTGATTCCCATGATAGAAGCCCTTTCTGCCCCAGCACTCAGAGCCACTTCCTACATCCCCTCTCCCCTGGCCCATCTAACCGTGTCCACATACCCGGACCAGGTCTCTACTTTCCTTCTTGTACTTCCTCTTTGTCTCTGTTTCTCTCTAACCACATCTCTCTCTATTTCTTCCTTTCACTCTCTAGGGAGTGGTGTATTATATGGTGCTCAACTTTGTTCTTATACATGGGAATATCCAATTTTCCTAGCACCAGTTATTCAAAAGACTACTCTTCTCCACTGTGTATTATTGACTCCCTTGTCGAATACTAGGTGACTGCAATGCATGGGTTTAGTTTGGGCTCTCAATTTCTGTTCCATTGTCTTGTGTGTGTGCTTATGCCAGTGACATCATTGATTTCTTTGTGTTGGAATGACACTTGAAATCCAGAAGGGGGATGCTTCCTGTTTTGTTCTGTCTTGCGTTGGCTACATGGGGTCTTTTTGTGGTTCCAAATAAATTTTTGGTTATGATTTTCTAATTGCATAAATATTGCATCGGAGTCTTGATAGAGATTGCACTGAATCTCTAGATGGCTTTGGGTAATATGGACATTGTACTGTAGTAATTCCTCCGAAAGTTGGACATGGGATGGCTTTTCACTGACTTGTGTGTTCTCCCCTTTCTTTCACCCAAATTGAATTTCTTCCATTCTTGCACACAGGTTTTATAGTTTTCTGTAGAGAGAGTTTCATTTCCTTGGTTAAATGTATTGCTTTAATTTTTATTGTTTTTGATGCTATTGTAAATGGGATTGTTTTCTTTACTTCTTAGATAATTGGGTTAGTGTATCGGAATGATACAGAATTTGATATGGTGACTTTCTAGTTTAAAACTTCACTGCATTTCTTGGTTAGATATTAACAGGTTCTTTTACATTAAACTTTTTATTTTAGCGCTTTACCTAGTTAAAAAAAAAAAAACATGTTTGGGACGCCTGGGTGGCGCAGTCGGTTAAGCGTCCGACTTCAGCCAGGTCACGATCTCGCGGTCCGTGAGTTCGAGCCCCGCGTCGGGCTCTGGGCTGATGGCTCAGAGCCTGGAGCCTGCTCCGATTCTGTGTCTCCCTCTCTCTCTGCCCCTCCCCCGTTCATGCTCTGTCTCTCTCTGTCCCAAAAATAAATAAAAAACGTTAAAAAAAATAATAAAAGAAACATGTTATTTGGGAATATTGATACACTACGTTATATTAGTTTCAGATGAACAACCTAGTCATTGCACAAATGTATACAATCTGGTACGCTAACACAGGTGTAGCTATCATCTGTCACCATGCATCCCTACTCCAGTACCATTCTCTATGTCCCCTATGCTATATCTTCTATCTGTGATGCATTCATTGCATAACCAGAAGCCTGCATCACCCAATACCCTTCACATATCTAGGGCATCCTTGTCTTGTGCCTGATCTTAGTGGAAAATCTTTCACAATTTCACTGCTGAGTATGACATTAGCTGTGGGCTTCACATACGTGGCCTTTGTTATGTTGAGATTTGACCCTTCTGCACAGAATTTTACAGATTTTTACCACAAATAGACACCAAATTTTCTAAGAACGCTTTTTCTGTGTCTACTGACATCATCACATGAGTTTTCTTTTTTCTTTTTAACATGTATTTATTTAGTTTAGTTTAAATGTATTTATGTATTTCTTTAGTATTCATTTTTTCAAGTTTTTATTTGAATTCCAGTTGGATAACATACAGTGTAATGTTAGCTTCAGGTAAAGAAGATGGTCATCATTCACTTACATGCAACACCCAGGGATCCTCACTACTCGTGCCCTCCATACCCCATCACCCATTTTAAGCATCCCCCTACGCCACCTCCCTGGCGACGTCCCTGGACTGAATCCTAACCCTAGCTAAGGCTCTCTCCCCATGGGGACCCAATTCCAACGTCTGACAACACCACGCGCGTGGGGTCCAGAAGCGGTGCAGGCTGACTCGGCATGGAACATGGAAGCGCACCATGATGTTTCACAGTCCTAGCTTCAGCTGCCCGAGAGGATTGTGGAGTAGTCCTCAACCAGGGGCCGATCGAAGTTTGTGGCCTTGGCAGCCAAAGACGGATCCTGACCGTCACCGTCCCATGTGCCCTCAACTCAGCCTTTCGGGGAGACCACTGTCATGCTGTGGGTTCGGGGCCTGGAGCCACCTGGGACCTAACCCTAACCGTACCCCGAACTGGGACCCTCCACCGAAACCTAAGCCTGCCTCGATCCCTAACACTGCAATGGAGCCGCCTTCTGGCATGGGCCCTCACTTCAGCCCTCGAGGGAGATCACGAGACCAAAGTCACTTCGGCCCTGGCGACGTCCATGGTTCAAACCCTAACCCTAGCTAAGGCTCTCTCCCCATGAGGACCCAATTCCAACGTCTGACAACACCACGCAACTGGGTTCCAAAAGCAGTGCAGGCTGATTCGGCATGAAACCCGGAAGCTCACCATATCATTTCCCAGGCCCGCTGCAGCTGCCCTAGAGGATTCCGGAGGCCTCCTCGACCAGGGGCTGATCGACGCCTGTGGCTTTGGCAGCCAAAGAGGGATCCTGACTGGCACCGTCCCTTGTGCCCTCAACACAGCCCTTCGGGGAGACCACTGCCCTGCTGTGGGTTCGGCGCCTGGAGCCCCCTGGGACCTAACCCTAAACCTACCCCTATCCCAAACCGGGAACCTCCAATGAAACCTAAGCCTGCCTCGATCCCTAACCCTGCAATTGAGCTGACTTCTGGCATGGGCCCTCAATTCAGCCCTTGAGGGAGATCATGAGAACAGAGTCACTTCGGCCCTGGCGACATCCCTGGTTCGAACCCTAACCATAGCTAAGTCTCTCTCCCCATGGGGACCCAATTCCAATGTCTCACAACTCCGCGTGCCTGGGGTCCAGAAGTGGTGCAGGACGACTCGGCAAGGAACCTGGAAGCTCACCATGTCGTTTCCCAGGCCCGGCTGCAGCTGCCCGAGAGGATTCCGAAGGCCTCCTCGACCAGTGGCTGATCGACGTGTGTGGCCTTTGCAGACAAAGCCACACCCTGACAGGCACCGTCCCTTGTGCCCTCATCTCAGCCCTTGGGGAGACTACTGCCCTGTTGTGGGTTCGGCGTCTGGAGCCACCTGGGAGCTAACCCTAACCCTAACCATACCCAGAACCGTTACCCTCCACCAAAACCTAAGCCTCCCTCGATCCCTAATCCTGCATTTGAGCCGCCTTCTGGCATGGGCCCTCACTTCAGCCCTGGAGGGAGATCAGGAGACCGGAGTCGCTTCGGCCCTGAGGACGTCCCTGGACCGAACCCTAACCCTATCTAAGGCTCTCTCCTCATGGGGACCCAATTCCAACGTCTGACAGCATCACGCGCCTGAGGTCCAGGAGCGGTGCAGGCTGACTCGGCAAGGAACCTGGAAACTCACTATGTCGTTTCCCAGGCCCGGCTGCAGCTCCCGAGAGGATTCCGGAGGCCTCCTCGACCAGGGGATTATCAACGTGTGTGGCCTTGGCAGCCAAAGAGGGATCCTGACCGGCACTGTCCCTTGTGCCCTCAACTCAGCCCTTCGGGGAGACCACTGCCCTGCTGTGGGTTCGGCACCTGGAACATCCTGTGTCCTAACACTAACCTGAAGCCTACCCGAACCGGGACCCTCCACCGAAACGTAAGCCTGCCTCGATCCCTAATCCTGCATTTGAGCCACCTTCTGGCATGGGCCCTCATTTCACCCCTCCAGAGAGACCACAAGACGGGAGTCGCTACAGCCCTGGTGACGTCCATGGACCGAACCCTAACCCTAGCTAAGGCTCTCTCCCCATGGGGACCCAATTCCAATGTCTGAAAATACCACGCGCCTGGGGTCCAGAAGCGGTGCAGGCTGACTCGGCAAGGAACCTGGAAGCTCACCATGTCGTTACCCACGCCCGGCTGCACCTGCCCGAGAGGATTCCGGAGGTTTCCTCGACCAGGGGCCGATCGAAGTTTGTGGCCGTGGCAGCCCAAGACGGATCCTGGCCGGCACCGTCCCTTGTGCCCTCAACTCAGCCCTTCCGGGAGACCACTGCCCTGGTGTGTGTTTGGTGCCCGGAGCCTCATGGGACGTAATCCTAACCCTAACTGTATCCCGAACCGGGACCCTCCACCGAAAGTTAAGCCTGCCTCGATCCCTAACCCTGCAATTGAGCATCCTCCTCGCCCGGGGCTGTCACTTACCATGGCTCATCATGGCTGATCCTCTCCGGGCCTCCTCGCAAGGGGCTGCTCGCCTCGGGCCTCCTCATCCGGGGCTGTCACTTACCATGGCTCATCATGCCTGAAGCCTCTCCCTGTACCTGAATGTAGCCTCCAGACCATGGGGTCTCAGCTAGGAAACTTCCGCGAAAGTTTCAAGTAGTGGGAGACACAGAATCCCAAGCAGACCCTCCAGGGGCTGTGCAGCGAACACAAAATCCCAAGCAAGACATATGCCTGAATCCTAAAAGCCAACAAACCTTGTGGTCTCAGGTCCGAAACTCCCGTGTTAGGACCAAGGAATGCCAGACACAGAATCCCAAACACCAGCTACAAGCTGCGGCCTCCAGGCCCTGAGTCAAGTACCATGGCTCACCATGGCTGAAGCCGCTCCCTGTACCTGAGAGAAAGGGGTCACAAAATACTAAACAGCCTCCAGAACCTGGGGTCTCAGCTTAGAATCTCCCGGAAACGGTCCGAGAAATCAGAGACACAGAAACCAAGCAGCCCATGCAGGGATGGGCAGCCAGCACAAAATCCCAAGGGAGACATAAGCTAGACACAAAAAACCCTGTGGTCTGAGCTCAGAAATTCCCGAGATAGGTCAGATGGATGCCAGACACACAGTCCCAATCAGCTACTGTTAGACCCGGCTTCGAGGCCGGAAGTCAATTACCATGCCTTTCCACGGCAGAGGCCGCTCCCTGTAACTGAGAGAATGGGGTCACACAATCACAAACACCCGCCAGGCTCTGGGTTCCCTGCTCAGAAAATCCAGGGGAAGTCGGAGGGATAGGATGTACAAAATGGGTACTGCTCCGGCTCGCCCAGGGCCTCCACGCCCGGGGCTGTATCTTACCATGGCTCATGAGGGCTGAAGCCTCTCCCTGTACCCGACAGAAACGGGTCAGTGTTTCCCACACAGCCTCCAGACCATGGGGTCTCAGCTCAGAAACTTACAGGGAAGGCTGGAGAAGTGGGAGACACAGAATCCCAAGCAGCCCCTCCAGGGGGTATGCAGCGAGAACAAAATCCCAAGGAGACATATGCCTGAATCCTGAAAGCCAACAAACACTTCCTCTCCACTCCGATACTCCCGGGACAGGACCGAGGGATGCGAGACCCAGAATCCCAAAAAACCTGCTACGAGCCCCGGCCTCCAGACCCTGAGTCATTACAATGGCTCACCATGGCTGGAGCCTGAGAGAAGGCGGTCACCCTGTACCTGAGAGAAAGGGGTCACAGACCCGAAACAGCCTCCAGACACTGGGGTCTCAGCTCAGAAACCCCTCGGAAAGTTCCGAAGGATTGGAGACACAGAAAGGGAAGTGCCCGCTCGCCCCGGGCCTCCAGGCCCGGGGCTGCTCGCCCCACGCCTACAGGCCCGGGGCTGCTCGCCCCACGCCTACAGGCCCGGGGCTGCTCGCCCCGCGCCTCCAGACCCGGGGCTGCTCGCCATGGCTCACTATGACTGAAGCCGTTCCTGTACCTTAGAGAAGGGGTCACACAAACACAAACACCCTCCAGGCCCTGGGTTCCCTGCTCAGAAAATCCCGGGCAAGTTCCGAGGGATCGGATTCGCCAAATGGGTAGTGATCCTGGTCGACCCGGGCCTCCACGCCCGGGGCTCTATCTTTCCATGGCGCATCAGGGCTGAAGCCTCTCCCTGTCAGTGACAGAAACGGGACAGTGTTTCCCACACAGAGTCCAGACCTTGGGGTCTCAGCTCAGAAACTTACGGGGAAGGATAGAGAAGTGGGAGACCCAGAATTCCAAGCAGCCCTACCAGGGACTATACTACAAGCCTAAAATCCCAAGGAGACATATGCCTGAATCCTGAAAAGCCAACAACCCTTCCTCTGCACTCCGGAACTCCCGGGTCAGGACCGAGGGATGCGAGACCCAGAATCCCAAACACCTGCTACGAGCCCGGGCCTCCAGGCCCTGAGTCATTACGATGGCTCACCATGGTTGGAGCCTGAGAGAAGGCAGTCACCCTGTACCTGAGAGAAAGAGGTCACAGAACCCGAAACAGCCTCCAGACACTGGGGTCTCAGCTCAGAAACTCCCCGGAAAGTTCCGAGGGATTGGAGACACAGAATTGGAAGTGCCACGCTCGCCTCCAGGCCCGGGGCTGCTCGCCCCGGGCCTCCAGGCCCGGGGCTGCTCGCCCCGGGCCGCCACGCCCGGGGCTGCTCGCCCCGGGCCGCCACGCCCGGGGCTGCTCGCCCCGGGCCGCCACGCCCGGGGCTGCTCGCCATGGCTCACGAGGACTGAAGCCATTCCTGTACCTGAGAGAAGGGGTCACACGAACACAAACACCCTCCAGGCCCTGGGTTCCCTGCTCAGAAAATCCCGGGCAAGTTCCGAGGGATCGGATTCGCCAAATGGGTAGTGCTCCTGGTCGACCCGGGCCTCCACGCCCGGGGCTCTATCTTTCCATGGCGCATCAGGGCTGAAGCCTCTCCCTGTCAGTGACAGAAACGGGCCAGTGTTTCCCACACAGAGTCCAGACCTTGGGGTCTCAGCTCAGAAACTTACGGGGAAGGATGGAGAAGTGGGAGACACAGAATTCCAAGCAGCCCTACCAGGGACTATACTACAAGCCTAAAATCCCAAGGAGACATATGCCTGAATCCTGAAAAGCCAACAACCCTTCCTCTCCACTCCGGTACTCCCGGGTCAGGACCGAGGGTTGCGAGACCCAGAATCCCAAACACCTGCAACGAGCCCCGGCCTCCAGGCCCTGAGTCATTACGATGGCTCACCATGGTTGGAGCCTCAGAGAAGGCAGTCACCCTGTACCTGAGAGAAAGAGGTCACAGAACCCGAAACAGCCTCCAGACACTGGGGTCTCAGCTCAGAAACTCCCCGGAAAGTTCCGAGGGATTGGAGACACAGAATGGAAAGTGCCCCACTCGCCCCGGGCCTCCAGGCCCGGGGCTGCTCGCCCCGGGCCTCCAGGCCCGGGGCTGCTCGCCCCGGGCCTCCAGGCCCGGGGCTGCTCGCCCCGGGCCTCCAGGCCCGGGGCTGCTCGCCCCGGGCCTCCAGGCCCGGGGCTGCTCGCCCCGGGCCTCCACGCCCGGGGCTGCTCGCCCCGGGCCTCCAGGCCCGGGGCTGCTCGCCCCGGGCCTCCACGCCCGGGGCTGCTCGCCCCGGGCCTCCACGCCCGGGGCTGCTCGCCCCGGGCCTCCACGCCCGGGGCTGCTCGCCCCGGGCCTCCACGCCCGGGGCTGCTCGCCCCGGGCCTCCACGCCCGGGGCTGCTCGCCCTGGCTCACTATGACTGAAGCCGTTCCTGTACCTGAAAGAAGGGGTCACACAAACACAAACACCCTCCAGGCCCTGGGTTCCCTGCTCAGAAAATCCCGGGCAAGTTCCGAGGGATCGGATTCGAAAAATGGGTAGTGCTCCTGGTCTACCCGGGCCTCCACGCCCGGGGCTCTATCTTTCCATGGCGCATCAGGGCTGAAGCCTCTCCCTGTCAGTGACAGAAACGGGCCAGTGTTTCCCACACAGAGTCCAGACCTTGGGGTCTCAGCTTAGAAACTTACGGGGAAGGATAGAGAAGTGGGAGACACAGAATTCCAAGCAGCCCTACCAGGGACTATACTACAAGCCTAAAATCCCAAGGAGACATATGCCTGAATCCTGAAAAGCTAACAACCCTTCCTCTCCACTCCGGTACTCCCGGGTCAGGACCGAGGGATGCGAGACCCAGAATCCCAAACACCTGCTACGAGCCCCGGCCTCCAGGCCCTGAGTCATTACGATGGCTCACCATGGTTGGAGCCTCAGAGAAGGCAGTCACCCTGTACCTGAGAGAAAGAGGTCACAGAACCCGAAACAGCCTAAAGACACTGGGGTCTCAGCTCAGAAACTCCCCGGAAAGGTCCGAGGGATTGGAGACACAGAATTGGAAGTGCCACGCTCGCCCCGGGCCTCCAGGCCCGGGGCTGCTCGCCCCGGGCCTCCACGCCCGGGGCTGCTCGCCCCGGGCCTCCACGCCCGGGGCTGCTCGCCCCGGGCCTCCACGCCCGGGGCTGCTCGCCCCGGGCCTCCACGCCCGGGGCTGCTCGCCCCGGGCCTCCACGCCCGGGGCTGCTCGCCCCGGGCCTCCACGCCCGGGGCTGCTCGCCCCGGGCCTCCACGCCCGGGACTGCTCGCCAAGGCTCACTATGACTGAAGCCGTTCCTGTACCTTAAAGAAGGGGTCACACAAACACAAACACCCTCCAGGCCCTGGGTTCCCTGCTCAGAAAATCCCGGGCAAGTTCCGAGGGATCGGATTCGCCAAATGGGTAGTGCTCCTGGTCGACCCGGGCCTCCACGCCCGGGGCTCTATCTTTCCATGGCGCATCAGGGCTGAAGCCTCTCCCTGTCAGTGACCGAAACGGGCCAGTGTTTCCCACACAGAGTCCAGACCTTGGGGTCTCAGCTCAGAAACTTACGGGGAAGGATAGAGAAGTGGGAGACACAGAATTCCAAGCAGCCCTACCAGGGACTATACTACAAGCCTAAAATCCCAAGGAGACATATGCCTGAATCTTGAAAAGCCAACAACCCTTCCTCTGCACTCCGGAACTCCCGGGTCAGGACCGAGGGATGCGAGACCCAGAATCCCAAACACCTGCTACGAGCCCCGGCCTCCAGGCCCTGAGTCATTACGATGGCTCACCATTGCTGGAGCCTGAGAGAAGGCAGTCACCCTGTACCTGAGAGAAAGGTGTCACAGAACCCGAAAGAGCCTCCAGACACTGGAGTCTCAGCTCAGAAACTCCCCGGAAAGTTTGAGGGATTGGAGACACAGAATGGGTAGTGCCCCTCTCGCCCCGGGCCTCCACGCCCGGGGCTACTCGCCATGGCTCACGAGGACTGAAGCCATTCCTGTACCTGAGAGAAGGGGTCACACAAACACAAACACCCTCCAGGCCCTGGGTTCCCTGCTCAGAAAATCCCGGGCAAGTTCCGAGGGATCGGATTCGCCAAATGGGTAGTGCTCCTGGTCGACCCGGGCCTCCACGCCCGGGGCTCTATCTTTCCATGGCGCATCAGGGCTGAAGCCTCTCCCTGTCAGTGACAGAAACGGGCCAGTGTTTCCCACACAGAGTCCAGACCTTGGGGTCTCAGCTCAGAAACTTACGGGGAAGGATGGAGAAGTGGGAGACACAGAATTCCAAGCAGCCCTACCAGGGACTATACTACAAGCCTAAAATCCCAAGGAGACATATGCCTGAATCCTGAAAAGCCAACAACCCTTCCTCTCCACTCCGGTACTCCCGGGTCAGGACCGAGGGTTGCGAGACCCAGAATCCCAAACACCTGCTACGAGCCCCGGCCTCCAGGCCCTGAGTCATTACGATGGCTCACCATGGTTGGAGCCTCAGAGAAGGCAGTCACCCTGTACCTGAGAGAAAGAGGTCACAGAACCCGAAACAGCCTCCAGGCACTGGGGTCTCAGCTCAGAAACTCCCCGGAAAGTTCCGAGGGATTGGAGACACAGAATGGGAAGTGCCACTGCTCGCCCCGGGCCTCCAGGCCCGGGGCTGCTCGCCCCGGGCCTCCACGCCCGGGGCTGCTCGCCCCGGGCCTCCAGGCCCGGGGCTGCTCGCCCCGGGCCTCCACGCCCGGGGCTGCTCGCCCCGGGCCTCCACGCCCGGGGCTGCTCGCCCCGGGCCTCCACGCCCGGGGCTGCTCGCCCCGGGCCTCCACGCCCGGGGCTGCTCGCCCCGGGCCTCCACGCCCGGGGCTGCTCGCCCCGGGCCTCCACGCCCGGGGCTGCTCGCCCCGGGCCTCCACGCCCGGGGCTGCTCGCCAAGGCTCACTATGACTGAAGCCGTTCCTGTACCTTAAAGAAGGGGTCACACAAACACAAACACCCTCCAGGCCCTGGGTTCCCTGCTCAGAAAATCCCGGGCAAGTTCCGAGGGATCGGATTCGCCAAATGGGTAGTGCTCCTGGTCGACCCGGGCCTCCACGCCCGGGGCTCTATCTTTCCATGGCGCATCAGGGCTGAAGCCTCTCCCTGTCAGTGACAGAAACGGGCCAGTGTTTCCCACACAGAGTCCAGACCTTGGGGTCTCAGCTCAGAAACTTACGGGGAAGGATAGAGAAGTGGGAGACACAGAATTCCAAGCAGCCCTACCAGGGACTATACTACAAGCCTAAAATCCCAAGGAGACATATGCCTGAATCCTGAAAAGCCAACAACCCTTCCTCTGCACTCCGGAACTCCCGGGTCAGGACCGAGGGATGCGAGACCCAGAATCCCAAACACCTGCTACGAGCCCGGGCCTCCAGGCCCTGAGTCATTACGATGGCTCACCATGGCTGGAGCCTGAGAGAAGGCAGTCACCCTGTACCTGAGAGAAAGGTGTCACAGAACCCGAAACAGCCTCCAGACACTGGGGTCTCAGCTCAGAAACTCCCCGGAAAGTTCCGAGGGATTGGAGACACAGAATGGGAAGTGCCCCGCTCGCCCCGGGCCTCCACGCCCGGGGCTGCTCGCCCCGGGCCTCCACGCCCGGGGCTGCCCGCCCCGGGCCTCCACGCCCGGGGCTGCCCGCCCCGGGCCTCCACGCCCGGGGCTGCCCGCCCCGGGCCTCCACGCCCGGGGCTGCCCGCCCCGGGCCTCCACGCCCGGGGCTGCTCGCCCCGGGCCTCCAGGCCCGGGGCTGCTCGCCCCGGGCCTCCACGCCCGGGGCTGCTCGCCCCGGGCCTCCACGCCCGGAGCTGCTCGCCCTGGCTCACTATGACTGAAGCCTTTCCTGTACCTGAAAGAAGGGGTCACACAAACACAAACACCCTCCAGGCCCTGGGTTCCCTGCTCAGAAAATCCCGGGCAAGTTCCGAGGGATCGGATTCGCCAAATGGGTACTGCTCCTGGTCGACCCGGGCCTCCAAGCCCGGGGCTGTATCTTACCATGGCGCATCAGGGCTGAAGCCTCTCCCTGTCAGTGACAGGAACGGGCCAGTGTTTCCCACACAGAGTCCAGACCTTGGGGACTCAGCTAAGAAACTTACGGGGAAGGATGGAGAAGTGGGAGACACAGAATTCCAAGCAGCCCTACCAGGGACTATACTACAAGCCTAAAATCCCAAGGAAACATATGCCAGAATCCTGAAAAGCCAACAACCCTTCCTCTCCACTCCGGTACTCCCGGGTCAGGACCGAGGGATGCGAGACCCAGAATTCCAAACACCTGCTACGAGCCCCGGCCTCCAGGCCCTGAGTCATTACGATGGCTCACCATGGCTGGAGCCTGAGAGAAGGCAGTCACCCTGTACCTGAGAGAAAAGGGTCACAGAATCCGAAACAGCCTTCAGACACTGGGGTCTCAGCTCAGAAACTCCCCGGAAAGTTCCGAGGGATTGGAGACACAGAATGGAAGTGCCGCGCTCGCCCCGGGCCTCCAGGCCCGGGGCTGCTCGCCCCGGGCCGCCACGCCCGGGGCTGCTCGCCATGGCTCACTATGACTGAAGCCGTTCCTGTACCTTAGAGCAGGGGTCACACAAACACAAACACCCTCCAGGCCCTGGGTTCCCTGCTCAGAAAATCCCGGGCAAGTTCCGAGGGATCGGATTCGCCAAATGGGTAGTGCTCCTGGTCGACCCGGGCCTCCACGCACGGGGCTCTATCTTTCCATGGCGCATCAGGGCTGAAGCCTCTCCCTGTCAGTGACAGAAACGGGCCAGTGTTTCCCACACAGAGTCCAGACCTTGGGGTCTCAGCTAAGAAACTTACGGGGAAGGATGGAGAAATGGGAGACACAGAATTCCAAGCAGCCCAACTAGGGACTATACTACAAGCCTAAAATCCCAAGGAGGCATATGCCTGAATCCTGAAAAGCCAACAACCCTTCCTCTCCACTCCGGTATTCCCGGGTCAGGACCGAGGGATGCGAGACCCAGAATCCCAAACACCTGCTACGAGCCCCGGCCTCCAGGCCCTGAGTCATTACGATGGCTCACCATGGCTGGAGCCTGAGAGAAGGCAGTCACCCTGTACCTGAGAAAAAGGTGTCAAAGAACCCGAAACAGCCGCCAGACACTGGGGTCTCAGCTCAGAAACTCCCCGGAAAGTTTGAGGGATTGGAGACACAGAATGGGAAGTGCCCCTCTCGCCCCGGGCCTCCACGCCCGGGGCTACTCGCCATGGCTCACGAGGACTGAAGCCATTCCTGTACCTGAGAGAAGGGGTCACACAAACACAAACACCCTCCAGGCCCTGGGTTCCCTGCTCAGAAAATCCCGGGCAAGTTCCGAGGGATCGGATTCGCCAAATGGGTAGTGCTCCTGGTCGACCCGGGCCTCCACGCCCGGGGCTCTATCTTTCCATGGCGCATCAGGGCTGAAGCCTCTCCCTGTCAGTGACAGAAACGGGCCAGTGTTTCCCACACAGAGTCCAGACCTTGGGGTCTCAGCTCAGAAACTTACGGGGAAGGATGGAGAAGTGGGAGACACAGAATTCCAAGCAGCCCTACCAGGGACTATACTACAAGCCTAAAATCCCAAGGAGACATATGCCTGAATCCTGAAAAGCCAACAACCCTTCCTCTCCACTCCGGTACTCCCGGGTCAGGACCGAGGGTTGCGAGACCCAGAATCCCAAACACCTGCTACGAGCCCCGGCCTCCAGGCCCTGAGTCATTACAATGGCTCACCATGGTTGGAGCCTGAGAGAAGGCAGTCACCCTGTACCTGAGAGAAAGAGGTCACAGAACCCGAAACAGCCTCCAGACACTGGGGTCTCAGCTCAGAAACTCCCCGGAAAGTTCCGAGGGATTGGAGACACAGAATGGGAAGTGCCCCTGCTCGCCCCGGGCCTCCAGGCCCGGGGCTGCTCGCCCCGGGCCTCCACGCCCGGGGCTGCTCGCCCCGGGCCTCCACGCCCGGGGCTGCTCGCCCCGGGCCTCCACGCCCGGGGCTCCTCGCCCTGGCTCACTATGACTGAAGCCGTTCCTGTACCTGAGAGAAGGGGTCACACAAACACAAACACCCTCCAGGCCCTGGGTTCCCTGCTCAGAAAATCCCGGGCAAGTTCCGAGGGATCGGATACCCCAAATGGGTACTGCTCCTGGTCGACCCGGGCCTCCACGCCCGGGGCTGTATCTTACCATGGCGCATCAGGGCTGAAGCCTCTCCCTGTCAGTGACAGGAACGGGCCAGTGTTTCCCACACAGAGTCCAGACCTTGGGGTCTCAGCTAAGAAACTTACGGGGAAGGATGGAGAAGTGGGAGACAAAGAATTCCAAGCAGCCCTACCAGGGACTATACTACAAGCCTAAAATCCCTAGGAAACATATGCCTGAATCCTGAAAAGCCAACAACCCTTCCTCTCCACTCCGGTACTCCCGTGTCAGGACCGAGGGATGCGAGACCCAGAATCCCAACCACCTGCTACGAGCCCCGGCCTCCAGGCCCTGAGTCATTACGATGGCTCACCATGGCTGGAGCCTGAGAGAAGGCAGTCACCCTGTACCTGAGAGAAAGGGGTCACAGAATCCGAAACAGCCTTCAGACACTGGGGCTCAGCTCAGAAACTCCCCGGAAAGTTCCGAGGGATTGGAGACACAGAATGGGAAGTGCCGCGCTCTCCCCGGGCTTCCAGGCACGGGGCTGCTCACCCCGGGCCTCCAGCCCCGGGGCTGCTCGCCCCGGGCCTCCAGGCCTGGGCTTCTCGCCCTTGGCCTCCAGCCCCGGGGCTGCTCGCCCCGGGCCTCCACGCCCAGGGGTGCTCGCCCCGGGCCTCCACGCCCGGGGCTGCTCGCCCCGGGCCGCCACGCCCGGGGCTGCTCGCCCCGGGCCGCCATGCGCGGGGCTGCTCGCCATGGCTCACTATGACTGAAGCCGTTCCTGTACCTGAGAGAAGGGGTCACACAAACACAAACAACCTCCAGGCCCTGGGTTCCCTGCTCAGAAAATCCCGGGCAAGTTCCGAGGGATCGGATTCGCCAAATGGGTAGTGCTCCTGGTCGACCCGGGCCTCCACGCCCGGGGCTCTATCTTTCCATGGCGCATCAGGGCTGAAGCCTCTCCCTGTCAGTGACAGAAACGGGACAGTGTTTCCCACACAGAGTCCAGACCTTGGGGACTCAGCTCAGAAACTTACGGGGAGGATAGAGAAGAGGGAGACACAGAATTCCAAGCAGCCCTACCAGGGACTATACTACAAGCCTAAAATCCCAAGGAGACATATGCCTGAATCCTGAAAAGCCAACAACCCTTCCTCTCCACTCCGGTACTCCCGGGTCAGGACCGAGGGATGCGAGACCCAGAATCCCAAACACCTGCTACGAGCCCCGGCCTCCAGACCCTGAGTCATTACGATGGCTCACCATGGTTGGAGCCTGAGAGAAGGCAGTCATCCTGTACCTGAGAGAAAGAGGTCACAGAACCCGAAACAGCCTCCAGACACTGGGGTCTCAGCTCAGAAACTCCCCGGAAAGTTCCGAGGGATTGGAGACACAGAATGGGAAGTGCCCCGTGCCTCCAGGCCCGGGGCTGCTCGCCCCGGGCCTCCAGGCCCGGGGCTGCTCTCCCCGGGCCTCCAGGCCCGGGGCTGCTCGCCCCGGGCCTCCAGGCCCGGGGCTGCTCGCCCCGGGCCTCCGCGCCCGGGGCTGCTCGCCCCGGGCCTCCGCGCCCGGGGCTGCTCGCCCCGGGCCTCCGCGCCCGGGGCTGCTCGCCCCGGGCCTCCGCGCCCGGGGCTGCTCGCCCCGGGCCTCCGCGCCCGGGGCTGCTCGCCCCGGGCCTCCGCGCCCGGGGCTGCTCGCCATGGCTCACTATGACTGAAGCCGTTCCTGTACCTTAGAGAAGGGGTCACACAAACACAAACACTCTCCAGGCCCTGGGTTCCCTGCTCAGAAAATCCCGGGCAAGTTCCGAGGGATCGGATTCGCCAAATGGGTAGTGATCCTGGTCGACCCGTGCCTCCACGCCCGGGGCTCTATCTTTCCATGGCGCATCAGGGCTGAACCTCTCCCTATCAGTGACAGAAACGGGCCAGTGTTTCCCACACAGAGTCCAGACCTTGGGGTCTCAGCTAAGAAACTTACGGGGAAGGATGGAGAAGAGGGAGACACAGAATTCCAAGCAGCCTTACCAGGGACTATACTACAAGCCTAAAATCCCAAGGAGACATATGCCTGAATCCTGAAAAGCCAACAACCCTTCCTCTCCACTCCGGTACTCCCGGGTCAGGACGGGGGATGCGAGACCCAGAAACCCAAACACCTGATACGAGCCCCGGCCTCCAGGCCCTGAGTCATTACGATGGCTCACCATGGCTGGAGCCTGAGAGAAGGCATTCACCCTGTACCTGTGAGAAAGAGGTCACAGAACCCGAAACAGCCTCCAGACACTGGGGTCTCAGCTCAGAAACTCCCCGGAAAGTTCCGAGGGATTGGAGACACAGAATGGGAAGTGCCCCGCTCGCCCCGGGCCTCCAGGCCCGGGGCTGCTCGCCCCGGGCCTCCAGGCCCGGGGCTGCTCGCCCCGGGCCTCCAGGCCCGGGGCTGCTCGCCCCGGGCCTCCAGGCCCGGGGCTGCTCGCCCCGGGCCTCCAGGCCCGGGGCTGCTCGCCCCGGGCCTCCAGGCCCGGGGCTGCTCGCCCCGGGCCTCCAGGCCCGGGGCTGCTCGCCCCGGGCCTCCAGGCCCGGGGCTGCTCTCCCCGGGCCTCCAGGCCCGGGGCTGCTCGCCCCGGGCCTCCAGGCCCGGGGCTGCTCGCCCCGGGCCTCCAGGCCCGGGGCTGCTCGCCCCGGGCCTCCAGGCCCGGGGCTGCTCGCCCCGGGCCTCCAGGCCCGGGGCTGCTCGCCCCGGGCCTCCAGGCCCGGGGCTGCTCGCCCCGGGCCTCCACGCCCGGGGCTCCTCGCCCCGGGCCTCCACGCCCGGGGCTCCTCGCCCCGGGCCTCCACGCCCGGGGCTCCTCGCCCCGGGCCTCCACGCCCGGGGCTCCTCGCCCCGGGCCTCCACGCCCGGAGCTGCTCGCCCTGGCTCACTATGACTGAAGCCATTCCTGTACCTGAGAGAAGGGGTCACACAAACACAAACACCCTCCAGGCCCTGGGTTCGCTGCTCAGAAAATCCCGGGCAAGTTCCGAGGGATCGGATTCGCCAAATGGGTAGTGCACCTGGTCGACCTGGGCCTCCACGCCCGGGGCTCTATCTTTCCATGGCGCATCAGGGCTGAAGCCTCTCCCTGTCAGTGACAGAAACGGGCCAGTGTTTCCCACACAGAGTCCAGACCTTGGGGTCTCAGCTCAGAAACTTACGGGGAAGGATAGAGAAGTGGGAGACACAGAATTCCAAGCAGCCCTTCCAGGGACTATACTACAAGCCTAAAATCCCAAGGAGACATATGCCTGAATCCTGAAAAGCCAACAACCCTTCCTCTCCACTCCGGTACTCCCGGGTCAGGACCGAGGGATGCGAGACCCAGAATCCCAAACACCTGCTACGAGCCCCAGCCTCCAGGCCCTGAGTCATTACGATGGCTCACCATGGTTGGAGCCTGAGAGACGGCAGTCACCCTGTACCTGAGAGAAAGAGGTCACAGAACCCGAAACAGCCTCCAGACACTGGGGTCTCAGCTCAGAAACTCCCCGGAAAGTTCCGAGGGATTGGAGACACAGAATGGGAAGTGCCCCGCTCGCCCCGGGCCTCCACGCCCGGGGCTACTCGCCATGGATCACGAGGACTGAAGCCATTCCTGTACCTGAGAGAAGGAGTCACACAAACACAAACACGCTCCAGGCCCTGGGTTCCCTGCTCAGAAAATCCCGGGCAAGTTCCGAGGGATCGGATATGCCAAATGGGTAGTGCTCCTGGTCGACCCGGGCCTCCACGCCCGGGGCTCTATCTTACCATGGCGCATCAGGACTGAAGCCTCTCCCTGTCAGTGACAGAAACGGGCCAGTGTTTCCCACACAGAGTCCAGACCTTGGGGTCTCAGCTAAGAAACTTACAGGGATTGATGGAGAAGTGGGAGACACAGAATTCCAAGTAGCCCTACCAGGGACTATACTACAAGCCTAAAATCCCAAGGAAACATATGCCTGAATCCTGAAAAGCCAACAACCCTTCCTCTCCACTCCGGTACTCCCGGGTCAGGACCGAGGGATGCGAGACCCAGAATCCCAAACACCTGCTACGAGCCCCGGCCTCCAGGCCCTGAGTCATTACGATGGCTCACCATGGCTGGAGCCTGAGAGAAGGCAGTCACCCTGTACCTGAGAGAAAGGGGTCACAGAACCCGAAACAGCCTCCAGACACTGGGGTCTCAGCTCAGAAACTCCGCGGAAAGTTCCGAGGGATTGGAGACACAGAATGGGAAGTGCCACGCTCGCCCCGGGCCTCCACGCCCGGGGCTGCTCGCCCCGGGCCTCCACGCCCGGGGCTACTCGCCATGGCTCACTATGACTGAAGCCGTTCCTGTACCTGAGAGAAGGGGTCACACAAACACAAACACCCTCCAGGCCCTGGGTTCCCTGCTCAGAAAATCCCAGGCAAGTTCCGAGGGATCGGATATGCCAAATGGGTAGTGCTCCTGGTAGACCCGGGCCTCCACGCCCGGGGCTCTATCTTTCCATGGCGCATCAGGGCTGAACCTCTCCCTATCAGTGACAGAAACGGGCCAGTGTTTCCCACACAGAGTCCAGACCTTGGGGTCTCAGCTAAGAAACTTGCGGGGAAGGATGGAGAAGAGGGAGACACAGAATTCCAAGCAGCCCTACCAGGGACTATACTACAAGCCTAAAATCCCAAGGAGACATATGCCTGAATCCTGAAAAGCCAACAACCCTTCCTCTCCACTCCGGTACTCCCGGGTCAGGACGGGGGATGCGAGACCCAGAATCCCAAACACCTGCTACGAGCCCCGGCCTCCAGGCCCTGAGTCATTACGATGGCTCACCATGGCTGGAGCCTGAGAGAAGGCAGTCACCCTGTACCTGAGAGAAAGGGGTCACAGAACCCGAAACAGCCTCCAGACACTGGGGTCTCAGCTCAGAAACTCCCCGGAAAGTCCCGAGGGATTGGAGACACAGAATGGAAAGTGCCACGCTCGCCCCGGGCCTCCAGGCCCGGGGCTGCTCGCCCCGGGCCTCCAGGCCCGGGTCTGCTCGCCCCGGGCGTCCAGGACCGGGGCTGCTCGCCCCGGTCCTCCAGGCCCGGGGCTGCTGGCCCCGGGCCTCCACGCCCGGGGCTGCTCGCCCCGGGCCTCCACGCCCGGGGCTGCTCGCCCCGGGCCTCCACGCCCGGGGCTGCTCGCCCCGGGCCTCCACCCCCGGGGCTGCTCGCCCCGGGCCTCCCCGCCCGGGGCTGCTCGCCCCGGGCCTCCCCGCCCGGGGCTGCTCGCCCCGGGCCTCCCCGCCCGGGGCTGCTCGCCCCGGGCCTCCCCGCCCGGGGCTGCTCGCCCCGGGCCTCCCCGCCCGGGGCTGCTCGCCATGGCTCACTATGACTGAAGCCGTTCCTGTACCTTAGAGAAGGGGTCACACAAACACAATCACCCTCCAGGCCCTGGGTTCGCTGCTCAGAAAATCCCGGGCAAGTTCCGAGGGATCGGATTCGCCAAAAGGGTAGTGCACCTGGTCGACCTGGGCCTCCACGCCCGGGGCTCTATCTTTCCATGGCGCATCAGGGCTGAAGCCTCTCCCTGTCAGTGACAGAAACGGGCCAGTGTTTCCCACACAGAGTCCAGACCTTGGGGTCTCAGCTCAGAAACTTACGGGGAAGGATGGAGAAGTGGGAGACACAGAATTCCAAGCAGCCCTACCAGGGACTATACTACAAGCCTAAAATCCCAAGGAGACATATGCCTGAATCCTGAAAAGCCAACAACCCATCCTCTCCACTCCGGTACTCCCGGGTCAGGACCGAGGGATGCGAAACCCAGAATCCCAAACACCTGCTATGAGCCCCGGCCTCCATGCCCTGAGTCTTTACGATGGCTCACCATGGCTGGAGCCTAAGAGAAGGCAGTCACCCTGTACCTGAGAGAAAGGGGTCACAGAACCCGAAACAGCCTCCAGACACTGGGGTGTCAGCTCAGAAACTCCCCGGAAAGTTCCGAGGGATTGGAGACACAGAATGGGAAGTGCCACGCTCGCCCCGGGCCTCCACGCCCGGGGCTGCTCGCCCCGGGCCTCCACGCCCGGGGCTACTCGCCATGGCTCACTATGACTGAAGCCGTTCCTGTACCTGAGAGAAGGGGTCACACAAACACAAACACCCTCCAGGCCCTGGGTTCCCTGCTCAGAAAATCCCGGGCAAGTTCCGAGGGATCGGATATGCCAAATGGGTAGTGCTCCTGGTCGACCCGGGCCTCCACGCCCGGGGCTCTATCTTTCCATGGCGCATCAGGGCTGAAGCCTCTCCCTGTCAGTGACAGAAACGGGCCAGTGTTTCCCACACAGAGTCCAGACCTTGGGGTCTCAGCTCAGAAACTTACGGGGAAGGATGGAGAAGTGGGAGACACAGAATTCCAAGCAGCCCTACCAGGGACTATACTACAAGCATAAAATCCCAAGGAGACATATGCCTGAATCCTGAAAAGCCAACAACCCATCCTCTCCACTCCGGTACTCCCGGGTCAGGACCGAGGGATGCGAAACCCAGAATCCCAAACACCTGCTACGAGCCCCGGCCTCCATGCCCTGAGTCTTTACGATGGCTCACCATGGCTGGAGCCTGAGAGAAGGCAGTCACCCTGTACCTGAGAGAAAGGGGTCACAGAACCCGAAACAGCCTCCAGACACTGGGGTCTCAGCTCAGAAACTCCCCGGAAAGTTCCGAGGGATTGGAGACACAGAATGGGAAGTGCCCCGCTCGCCCCGGGCCTCCAGGCCCGGGGCTGCTCGCCCCGGGCCTCCAGGCCCGGGGCTGCTCGCCCCGGGCCTCCAGGCCCGGGGCTGCTCGCCCCGGGCCTCCAGGCCCGGGGCTGCTCGCCCCGGGCCTCCAGGCCCGGGGCTGCTCGCCCCGGGCCTCCAGGCCCGGGGCTGCTCGCCCCGGGCCTCCACGCCCGGGGCTCCTCGCCCCGGGCCTCCACGCCCGGGGCTCCTCGCCCCGGGCCTCCACGCCCGGAGCTGCTCGCCCTGGCTCACTATGACTGAAGCCATTCCTGTACCTGAGAGAAGGGGTCACACAAACACAAACACCCTCCAGGCCCTGGGTTCCCTGCTCAGAAAATCCCGGGCAAGTTCCGAGGGATCGGATACGCCAAATGGGTAGTGCTCCTGGTCGACCCGGGCCTCCACGCCCGGGGCTGTATCTTACCATGGCGCATCAGGGCGGAGCCTCTCCCTGTCAGTGACAGGAACTGGCCAGTGTTTCTCACACAGAGTCCAGACCTTGGGGTCTCAGCTCAGAAACTTACGGGGAAGGATGGAGAAGTGGGAGACAAAGAATTCCAAGCAGCCTTACCAGGGACTATACTACAAGCCTAAAATCCCAAGGAGACATATGCCTGAATCCTGAAAAGCCAACAACCCTTCCTCTCCACTCCGGTACTCCCGGGTCAGGACCGAGGGATGCGAGACCCAGAATCCCAAACACCTGCTACGAGCCCCGGCCTCCAGGCCCTGAGTCATTACGATGGCTCACCATGGCTGGAGCCTGAGAGAAGGCAGTCACCCTGTACCTGAGAGAAAGGGGTCACAGAACCCGAAACAGCCTCCAGACACTGGGGTCTCAGCTCAGAAACTCCCCGGAAAGTTCCGAGGGATTGGAGACACAGAATGGGAAGTGCCACGCTCGCCCCGGGCCTCCACGCCCGGGGCTGCTCGCCCCGGGCCTCCACGCCCGGGGCTACTCGCCATGGCTCACTATGACTGAAGCCGTTCCTGTACCTGAGAGAAGGGGTCACACAAACACAAACACCCTCCAGGCCCTGGGTTCCCTGCTCAGAAAATCCCGGGCAAGTTCCGAGGGATCGGATACGCCAAATGGGTAGTGCTCCTGGTCGACCCGGGCCTCCACACCCGGGGCTCTATCTTAACATGGCGCATCAGGGCTGAAGCCTCTCCCTGTCAGTGACAAAAGAGGCCAGTGTTTCCCACACAGAGTCCAGACCTTGGGGTCTCAGCTAAGAAACTTAGGGGAAATAATGGAGAAGTGGGAGACACAGAATTGCAAGCAGCCCTACCAGGGACTATACTACAAGCCTAAAATCCCAAGGAGACATATGCCTGAATCCTGAAAAGCCAACAACCCATCCTCTCCACTCCGGTACTCCCGGGTCAGGACCGAGGGATGCGAGACCCAGAATCCCAAACACCTGCTACGAGCCCGGGCCTCCAGGCCCTGAGTCATTACGATGGCTCACCATGGCTGGAGCCTGAGAGAAGGCAGTCACCCTGTACCTGAGAGAAAGAGGTCACAGAACCCGAAACAGCCTCCAGACACTGGGGTCTCAGCTCAAAAACTCCCCGGAAAGTTCCGAGGGATTGGAGACACAGAATGGGAAGTGCCCGGCTCGCCCCGGGCCTCCAGGCCCGGGGTTGCTCGCCCCGGGCCTCCACCCCCGGGGCTGCTCGCCCCGGGCCTCCACCCCCGGGGCTGCTCGCCCCGCGCCTCCACGCTCGGGGCTGCTCGCTATGGCTGAAGCCGTTCCTGTACCTGAGAGAAGGGGTCACACAAACACAAACACATCCAGACCATGGGTTCCCTGGTCAGACACTCCCGGGGAAGTTCCGAGGGATAAGAAAAACCAAATGGGTAGTGCTCCTGGTCGACCCGGGCCTCCACGCCCGGGACTGTATATTACCATGGCTCATCAGGGCTGAAGCCTCTCCCTGTCATTGACAGAAACGGGCCAGTGTTTCCCACACAGACTCCAGACCTTGGGGTCTCAGCTAAGAAACTTTCGGGGAAGGATGGAGAGGTGGGAGACACAGAATACCAAGTAGCCCTTCCAGGGGCTATGCAGCAAGCCTAAAATCCCAAGGAGACATATGCGTGAATCCTGAAAAGCTAACAAACCTTCCTCTCCACTCCGAAACTCCTGGGTCAGGACCGAGGGATGCTAGGCCCAGAATCCCAAACACCTGCTCCGAGCCCCTGCCTCCAGGCCCTGAGTCATTACGATGGCTCACCATGGCTGGAGCCTGAGAGACGTCGGTCACCCTCTACATGAGACAAAGGGGTCACAGAACCCGAAACAGCCTCCAGACACTGGGGTCTCAGCTCAGAATCTCCCCGGAAAGTTCCGAGATATTGGAGACACAGAATAGGAAGTGCCCCGCTCGCCCCGGGCCTCCACGCCCGGGGCTCCACGCCCCGGGCCTCCACGCCCGGGGCTCCTCGCCCCGGGCCTCCACGCCCGGGGCTGCTCGCCATGGCTCACTATGACTGAAGCCGTTCCTGTACCTGAGAGAAGGGGTCACACAAACACAAACACCCCCCAGGCCCTTGGTTCCCTGCTCAGAAAATCTCGGGCAAGTTCCGAGGGATCGGATACGCCAAATGGGTAGTGCTCCTGGTCGACCCAGGCCTCCACACCCGGGGCTCTATCTTACCATGGCGCATCAGGGCTGAAGCCTCTCCCTGTCAGTGACAGAAACGGCCCAGTGTTTCCCACACAGAGTCCAGACCTTGGGGTCTCAGCTAAGAAACTTACGGGGAAGGATGGAGAAGTGGGAGACACAGAATTCCAAGCAGCCCTACCAGGGACTATACTACAAGCCTACAATCCCAAGGAGACATATGCCTGAATCCTGAAAAGCCAACAACCCTTCCTCTCCACTCCGGTACTCCTGGGTCAGGACCGACGAATGCGAGACCCAGAATCCCAAACACCTGCTACGAGCCCGGGCCTCCAGGCCTTGAGTCATTACGATGGGTCACCATGGCTGGAGCCTGAGAGAAGGCAGTCACCCTGTACCTGAGAGAAACGGGTCACAGAACCCGAAACAGCCTCCAGACACTGGGGTCTCAGCTCAGAAACTCCCCGGAAATTTCCGAGGGATTGGAGACACATAAACGGAAGTGCCCCGCGCCTCCAGGCCCGGGGCTGCTCGCCCCGGGCCTCCAGGCCCGGGGCTGCTCGCCCCGGGCTTCCACGCCCGCGGCTGCTCGCCCCGGGCCTCCAGGCCTCCCAGTTACTCCACCTCCCAGTTACACTTAACTGGAGAGAGTGTACTAGAAAGATCGTGGGTCAGCGCCCCTTCCACCTTGAGACAATGTTGAAGGCTGTTTCTTTTGTTTCACATAAATAACGTGAACAACAGCATGAATTGGAGGCTGTATGTCCTGATGAGCTTTCTTGAATTGGCTTTTGGATAAATGCTCAGACTAAATATGCTTTGATGAAAGAAAGCAGACATTTTTTCCTCTGTTTACAGGTCCCTTTATTCTTTTCTTTTTTTGTATTGTGAACTATAGTACTCATTAAAGTAAATCCTTGTGAAATTTCACTCCTCTAATGTTATTTTATTAGTGTAACTCTGACACTTTGCAGCTCAATCCACATAGCGTTAACATTTCCCTTCCTCATTACTATAGTATTAGTCTCCTCAAGGTCGTTTCTTTTCATGAATACTTACATAATCCCTTGTCAGATACATAAGGCAGATGATATATACAGTACAGCACTTGAAAAATCCCACACATGCCTTGTAGAAAAGGACAGTGTGCTGTTCATGCCTACATTTACAGACATTATCTTAACTAAGCCATTCATATTTTAATTTTTAATCTGTGATGAATTGTCGTTTCCCATGATGTGTATTAGGAAACCCTTCTTTTAGTGTTGATTTCCAATGAATTGAGCCCTGACCTGTCCACAGTTGGCTGATTAAAAAGTATCCAAACAAAGCCTTCTGGTGCCTTCCTCAAGGCTCCCCTGAGTCCCAAGGGGTCACCTCTGTCATGTGGAAAGCCCTCTGTTTCTGGTAAGGGACCTGATTGTAGAAAGCAGTGCAAGATGTTGGAGGAAGGCACGGAGGTGTTTTGTTTTGTTTTGTTTTGTTTTGTTTTGTATGTTTTTATTTCCATGCAGTCTATGCAAACCGGAAAAAACCTCCATCCCTTCTTTGGTCTCTATCCAATGCAGAACCTGGTGCAGCTTCTGTGAGAAACAAGAATTCAGTCCCTACTATGGACACAGAGAAGGTCAAGGGAAATGATACAACAATTTTCAGTTGTAACTCTCTCTCTGGAATCTTTTATCTCTTTATACAGCACTCTCTCCTGGTGTTGTCTCTAGGTTGTATGTTCTGACATATATCTATGGCGTTATTTACTGTACAAAGAGTAAAACTCTTTCTCAAGAGCCTACAGGCCTCTCTGTTCTTAGCTTGTTTGTCATCTTTGGTGGTGCCTATAGAAGCCATAAGCGTTTGGAGGCTGAGGACCACAGGGAAGCCGCTGTGTGTTTGTGGAAATAACATGAGGAGGATGACATCTCACATGACACTTAGGTCTCCTGGCCTGCCTCACTTCTTCCAGACCTCCTTTCATGGGAATATTCCTGAAAACTGAAACAGTTTAATTGTTGTTATTTTACTCCTTTTCTGTACAGAGCTAGTCATTAACCTGGTTAGAACATTGGTTGTCTAACTCACTAACTGAAAAACACGAAAAGTCCTACTTTCTGCGATATGCTTAGCAATTTTGAATGCTCTTAGTCAAAGGTTAATTTTTTCCAAATTTCATAATTCATCAGTTTTCCCATCTCTGGGAAATGTGCTTTTGCAGAGTCACTCCAGGGCTCTGTCCTGGACTTAAAGTCCATGCATTCTGCCCTTGAGCCACTGATGTCTGCAGGGCCCTCCTTCCTCCCAGGTTGTGGACACAACCAGCCCTCTAGAAACTTTGGGTTCATGGCTGGGCCACCAAGGGGTCAAGGTCTGGCTGTCCACATGCTTCCCAGGAGTGGTTGGAACAGCAATGCTGCAGTACAGGTCATCATGAGAAGCTTCTGTAAACAGGAGTCGCATACACTGTGATCAGGGCATGGGCTAAAAGATGACAGGAGAGAGGAGGACACAGGACATGTGGTGCCATGCTTCATGGACAGGGCTGCATAGAGCAGAAGGATGAGGGCCTGGGGAGAGGCAGAGAAAGAGACAGGCAGGGAGAGAGACAATGAGTCAGTGATGGGGGAACTGGGCATGTCTGAAGGAGTGAGAGGAAGAAACAGAGGGAGACGATAGAGAGAAGCAGTGACAAAGAGGAGGCAAGGAAGAAAGGATGGAGCTGGTCACAGTGTGTGGAGAGGGCGATGGGCCATCCAGGAGGGGCTCTGTGACGATGCTCTTAGTGTTGGAGGCAGAATGTGTAGGAACCCTGGGCATGACAGTTCCCTGAGTGCAAAGCTCCAACCTCACTGCGGCAACCTCTGTACAGGCCATTGCCCTTGAGAAGATGGGTGCCCCTCATTTTGCCTGGCGTGTTGGGGTCCTGTCTCTGTATCAGTCATGGAGATAAATGGCTTGAGGCAGCATGTGCAGCTTGTTAGCAGGTAAAGACCAGAGTGTGCCCCATGGCACCCTCGAATTATAGCTGTTAACCTGGGAAATGAGGAAGAATCCCTCACATCTATTAAGCAGAGGAACAGGGAGAGAGAGTCAGTGTCTCCTTTTAGTTGGGTTCTATCTCGGCTAGACCAATAAGGAAGGTCCTCTTCTGGAGGTTCCTCCTGATATCTGCTGGGTTTTGGGGACTTTCCCTTGTTGGGACACTTATTCTTTCTCATGTCCTTTCCCCTTGCAGTAGGATCATTGACCCCTTGCTAAGGAGGTTCTCGGCCTCCTCCCTTGCTGCTGGGCATATTTATGGTCTTATAAGCCCCCTGTTGTGATCTCCCTGAGACCCTCTGATATCAACCTATGTGGACCTGCATCTGGAGAGAACCTGCACCTGGCCGAGGGCACAATCTGGCCACAGGGCCTTGTGGGGGAGGGTTGTCTGGCACGGAGGGGAGGAAAATGGGTGGCTGCAGTGGCAGTGCCTTGGCTGGGGAGGCTGCAGCAGTGGCAGCAGTGGCAGCAGCCAGCCCGCTGGGGGAGGAGTTTCAAGCTCAGGGGAGGGGAGGGAAGCCTAAATTGTCATGAAGAGGGGAACATTAGGGGAGCAGTCTGTCGCTTCTTTGGCTCCCTGGGTGAGTCTCCGGGTAAAGCAGCCAAAACCTTTGCCTGGCTCTCCTTGCCCCATCCCGACTCCACAATTCTCCCGTGAGGCGGAGTCACAAAGACAGAGGGACAGGGGCGCCCCCTCCAATGAGGAGACCAGCCAGATGCTTGCCTGGCCATTTTCTGAAGGAACCCAGGTGACGCTCAGCCCCAGAGGTCCCAGCCTTGTAACACATGATCAGAAGCCATTCTTATATCACCACAGACCCAGTGCCATTCATTATGGAATCTCAGACAGGCCCACTCAGTCTCCATGGGCCCCTAGGGACCCCAAGGGTACCTGTCTGTGGAGCCACAGAAGCTTACTCAGCAGGCAAGCTAGACCGAATCGCACATTCACATTCACATACACACCAGATGTTATTATATTCCCTACCAGAGAATCCCTACCTGTGAGGCTTCTGAAGTCTTGGGGAGTAAACAGGTCCCCCTTCCACTCTTGTGAGCGGCCCTGACTAGATTGGCCCCAGCCTTACCGGTTCTGACCCTCGGGCCCAGTACCTCACCAGCCAAGTCTCCTCGTGTCCGGTGGGAATGCCGGTGAGGTGCTGGCCTGAATGGGACAGAGAAGGAGACTGCCGATATTTAGGCAGGTTGCTCACTCTACCTTATGATCCCTCATTCCGGTACCGCCTCGCTGTTCTCCCAAACTGGTGGCAACAATGAGCCAGCATGGTTGGGTTTCCTGCTCAGGGAACCAAATTTGTTATGGAACCAGGTTGGAACACTGGCGGAAAAACCAAGTGGCACTCAGAGATCTTGGGGGATTGGAGATTTATTTAACACAAGCGGGCTCAGAGGAGACCGTATGTCTCCAAAGATCTCAACCCTGATTGAGAGCAGGAAGGGTAATTTTTAGTTATCAGCCTCCGTATTTGTGTGTGTGTGTGTGGGGGGGTGGTTAAATGTGCAGCAAACAAGGGAAGAAGAACCCGGAGGAGGGGGTCTCTAAGCTAGAGACCAGAGTTTGTTTTAGTTCAATCAGCCACCCTTAGTGTACCTTCTCCACTTCTCCAACAGAACTAGTTATGTGCAACATGATAGTGCATTGCTATTCTTACATCTACTGCTGATCTCTGGATTGCGGATTGTAAGTGAGAAGTTTAAAACACCACCCCTTTCTCTTACATGAAAAGAGAAATCTCTGTCTTCACCTAGCCTTCCTGTGATTGTGAAGACATGGCAATTATTATTTCAAGGCACAGTTATCTACCTATGAGTCTGATGGAACTTATTTCACACATCTTCATCCCTAAAGCACTTTTCATAGAAAATATTACCCATATAGAGGCAGGAAATTCATCACAGATGTGTAGCTCCCTCTAGGTATGCATTCTGACCTTGTCACATTTGTGTCATCAAACACATTGACACCGTGAAAAATAAGCTCTCAACATCAAGATGGTGACATTAGAGGATATGGTGTAAAAGGAATTTCATGTGTTCTCAATTAGAAATAAATTTTAATGGTGAAGGAGAAAGTTAAAGTATTGTCAAATTTTATTGACATATAGTAGACACACCACGTTGTATTAGTTTCAGGCGTATATCACCGTGATTCCATGTGTATACAATATGCTCTCCATATACCTAGACAAGCGTAGCTATGGTGTGAAAGCATGCAATATTTTCTTACAGGGTTGACTATATTCTATAACCTGTACATTGTATCCCAATGACATATTCATTTCATAGCTGGAAGCCTGTATCTCTTTCTCAAGGGTGTCAATTTTTTATTCAACCCATGTATTTTCATGGTAAATACCACTGCCTGTCGTTCATTCAGCATGTGTCAATTTGCAGTCTGTCTTTCTGGGAATGCTGCTTAAAGCATTACAAATTACATCATTGTATCAATAAATTCGGTTTCATTCCTTATTCAGTAAAAAGGAGAAGGAAAACATTTCTTTGTGTCTCAGGCCCTGTCACTAAGACCCTTCCCAATCTGGAGGACAGGCTTAACTGGACCAGCTACACCCTCAGTATCTCCAGCTGAGCGGCCATGGCTTTGAACATTGCAGGAATTCCCACGGCGGCCAGCAGAGGGCGCGCACACAGCACGCCCATGGAGGGGCCGGTCCTCTGCAGGCTCAGCGATAGCCAGAGAAGGCGCCCATTAGGCTTTTCTGATCCAGGGTGCCTCAGAGCTGGAAAGGCTTCCTTGCTCCTGAGGACCCAGTGCCTCAGAGTGTGGGCAAAGAGCCAGAGCTGGGTATCCATCAGGCTCCGCCCCCAGGCCTGGGGGAGACTCTGGAGGCTTCCCAGCCACTTGCAGTCTCCTCAGTGGTGGGGCTGAGTACTGGGGAGGGGTGCTGGGCAGCTTCCAGGAAGCGCTGGATGGTCAGTGAGCAGCACAGTCCCTTGCATTCTCAGGGCTGTCCGTGGTTTTTTCCTCATTTCCCCTGCCGGTATGTGAACAAGATGTATTTCAGTCAAGGATGTGTGGATTCAGGGGGTCCCACGATGCCACGTCAGAGAGGCTGGGTTTTTTGTTTTTTTTTTTTGTTGTTGTTGTTCCAGATTCAAAATTGTTTTGGGGGAGAAATCCTGTCACAAATACGGAGGAACAGGAGTCGCTTTCACTTTGGAAGTAAAGACACCAAATGTTGACTCTCAGGACCTTCTAGAAGAATCAGCTGGGACCCACTCTTCCAAGTCCTGCTGGAAGCAGAGCCAGAGGTAAAAACACAATGTGCCCTCCACATCATACATGCTTTTATAATTTTCAGTGGGTATCTGTCCCCCAACAATGTTGTAGTCGCTGAAAACAACTGAAAACCTGACAGGTACTTTGTGTCAGGAACCTCCCGTTATTTGAATATTCAATATTATTCCTGCGTCAGAATTTGTTACAGTTATCCTTTCTTGTCTTCGTTGGAAGGAATCTCATCAATAATATCTTAAAAACATACTAGTTACCTTATGTCTTTTTCAGGTGAGATTTGGCATGTTTTTTAATTTCTCATGAACTTGTGAAAAACTGAAATACTTTTCAATTGATTGCAGTTTTTACTAAAAGCTGATTCACGCCATCCCTCTGAGACTGCTGCTGGTCAAAGAACTTACCAATGCCCCTTCTCAGTGTGGGAAAGATTGTACTAAGCAAGCATTGTGAGCCAAGTTTAGAAGAAAAAGCCTGAGCATAGTGTATCTCTATGAAAATTGATGCTTAGATCCCCTGTCTGATACATTTCCACTTTTTTTAATGTTTCTTTTTTGGCCCATTTTCTCATTCAGAGATTCGTAGACCTGCCTCAGTTTTACATTCACCACCCATTTTATTCTGGTGGACTTTTTTTTGAGTACGTTGTTAGATTCTGTTTGCCAAATCTTGGTTGAGGACATTTGCATCTGTGTGCTTGAACGATACGGACCCATAGTTTTGTTTTTTCGTGGTGTCTTTATCTGGTTTTGGTATCAGGGTAATGCTGAATTAATTTGGATATTTTCTTTCCTGTTCTATTTTCTGGAATAGTTTGACAAGTATAGACATCAACTTTTCTTCAGATGTTTGATAGAATGTGCTTGTGAAGACGTCCGGTCCTGGACTGTTGTCTCTTAGGTGACATTTGATTACTGAATCTGTCTTCTTGCTAGTAAACCATCTGTTCAAATTTTCTATTTCATTCTGCTTCAGTTTTGGTAAGTTCCATGTTTCTAGGAATTGATCCATATAATCTGGTTTGTCCAGCTTGTTGGCATATAGTTTCTCATAATATTCTCTTACAATTGTTTGTATTTCTGTGGTGTTGGTTGTTCTCTGTCATTGTTATTTATAGGTGTCATTTCTGTTTTCTGATTAGTCTGGCTAGGGCTTATCAATTTCAATGTTCTTTTCATTGAAGCAGCTCCTAATTTCACTTACCTTGTTCTACTGTAGTTTTACCTTCTATATCACTTATTTCTCCTCTGCTTTTAATTATTTTCTTCATGCTGCTGTTTGGGGGTTTTGTTTGTTGTCCTTTGTCTGGCTTTTATAGTTATAAGGTTATGGAGTTTACTTCAGGGTATTTTGTTTTTTGTTTTTTCCTGAGGCAGACCTGTATTGCTATAAGCTTCCCTGTTAGAACTAGTTTTCTTGCTTTACAGAAGTTTGGATTGTTGTGTTTTCATTTTCATTTGTTTCCATGTTATTTCGATTTCATCTTTGATTTCTTGGTTGACCCATTGATTGTTTAGGAGCATGCTGTTTAACTTCCATGTTTTTGTGCCTTTTGCAGATTTTTTTTTTCTTGTTGGAGACTTCTACTTTCATAGCATTGTGGTCTGAAAAGACACATGGTATGACGTCGATTGGTTTGATTTTGTTTTGGCTTGTTTTATGACCTAATATTTTATTGAGTGTGGGGAATTTTCCATGTGCATGTGAAAAGAATGAGTATGGTGCTGTTTTAGGATGGAATGTCCTAAATATATCGGTTAAGTCCATCTGGTCTACTCTATCATTCAAAGTCACTACTTCCTTGTTGATTTTCTGATGGAATGATCTCTCCATGGGTATCATTGGAGTGTTAAAGTGCCCTACTATGATTGTATGACTATCAATACTTTAGGTTTTGACTGTTTTGTGTACTTGGATGCTCTCAGGTTGAGTGCGTATATGTTTACAATTGTTCTATCTTTTTTTGGATTGTACCTTTTATTATTATAGTGTCCTTCATTGTCTCTTGTTACAGTTTTCTTTTTAAATCTATTTTTTTCTGATATAGGTATGGCTACTGCAGTTTTCTTTTGATACTTTAGTTCTATAGTTAGCCTCTTGTAGGTAGAAGATAGATGGGTCCTATATTTTATTCATTCTATCACCCAGTGCCTTTTATTATGAAGAGAGAGTGCACAGGCATGGGATGGCAGGGTGGGGGAATGGGGGAAGATAGAAGGAGAGCGAGAGAGAATGAGAGTGAGGATGTATCTTAAGCAAATCTCAAGCTCAGTGCAGAGCTCAGTTGGGACTCAATCCCAGGATCCTGGGATCATAGCCTGAGCCCAAATCAAGAGTCGAAATCTCAAGCGATGGAGCCATCCAGGTGCCCCTATCTGTCACCCAGTGCCTTTGATTTGAGCATGTATTCTGTTTCCGTTCAAAGTAATTGATAGACATACAGTTGTCCTTTTATTACTTGATGTTGGTTGTTTCTGAATCTGTCTGATCCTTTCTTCTCTTTCTCTTTTCTATGGTTTGCTGGGTTTATTTAGTAGTGCAGTTGAAATTGCTTGTCTTTATACTCTGCATATGTATTAGTGGTGTTTGATTTGTGGTTATTATTAGGTTTGTACCTAACCACTTCTGCATATAGAAGTCTATATTAAGTTGATAGTTGTTGAAGCTTGAACCAGTTCTTTACTCCTCTCCTCCCCGTGTTGTAGATATGTAGTGTCATATTTCAAAACCTTTCATATCGTGGATACCTTGGCTGATGTTTTACAGATATATTCATTTTTATTGCTTTTGCGTTTCGCACTTTAATACTGTCACTTTAGGTGTTTCTTTTCCACTTAAAGAGTCTCCTTTAACATTTCTTGCGGGGGTGGTTTGTGGCTTGTGAACTCGCTTAGTATTTATTTGGCAACCTCTTGATCTGTCCTTCCATCTGAATGATAGTGTTGTGGATAGACTCTCTTTGGCTGCAGATGTTTTCCATTCAGCAACTTTACCATACCTGCTGCTCACTTACGGTTTCAAACTTTCTTCTGAAAAACATCCAGTGATAAACTTATGGGGTTTTTTCTTGTAGGTAACTGTCATCTTTTCTTTTCCTGCTGTTAAAATTTTTCTTGATCATGACATTTTGGGTTTTAATTACTACATGACTTGGTGTAGATCTGCTTCTGCTGAATATTTTGGGGGTTCTTTGTGCCTCCTGCTTCTGAATCTGTTTCCTTCCCCGATTGAAGGAAGTTTTCATCTATTGTGTCTTCAAATAAATTTTCTGGTTCCATTTGTCAGAATTCTCAGAATGAGAAATAGGACAGGAAAGACCTATTGAAGCTTCTCTGATGAGTCACTGGATTTGCATGCGTGGAGGATACATTCGGGACTCAAATGAACAACCTACCTTTAATTTCAAAGAACTAGAAAAAGACAACAATCTACGTCCAATGTTCTCAAAACGGAGAAAGGAATACATATGAGAGTGGAAACCAATGAAATAGAGACCATGAAATCAATAGAAAATAGGAAGAAGACCAACAGTGGGTTTTCGAAAGAGTGAAACAAAATTGTCAAGACTATACATAGACTATGCTAAGACAGAGAGACGACCCAATTCAAAATAACTATAAATAAAAGAGAAGACATTACACCTGATACCAAAGAAATATAAAGGAAACAAAGAGGCGACTATGTGCAAATTAGATGCCAGCAAACCACTTACCTAGAAGAAATGGATAGGTTCTTAGAAACACACAACCTACCAAGACTGTATTAGGAAGATATAGAAGGTTTGCACAGACCCATTAAAGGAAGACTGCATCAATACAAGAAGATAACCAATGCAAGTAAATTGAATTAGTAATGGAAATTCTCTCAGGGAAGAAAAGCCCAGGAACAGGTGCATTCACTGGTGAATTTGAACAACCGTTGTAGAAGAAACTAACAGCAGTCCTCTCACTGATTAAAAAGGGATAAACACCTCCAAACTCATTTCATGAGACTGGAATACCCTGGTAGGAAGCCAGAAAAGGATACTACTTGAACAGAAAACTATAGGCCAGTATCCCCGTGATGAATATAGATGAATAATTCCCAATAATATACAAGCAAACCAAATTCAGCATCACCTTAAAAGGATCATTGACCGTGATGAAGGGCTTTTTTCCCTGTAAAGGAAGGATGTTTCAGAAATGCAAATCAATAAATGTGACTCCTCACATACTTGAATGAAAAAAAATCAACCAGAAACCAGAATCTTAAGTATAAATAGCAAAGGCAGGGTTACTAGAAGGGAGGTGGGCAGGGGGATGGGTTTAATGGGTGATGGGCTAAGGAGGGCGCTAGTAGAGAGGAACACTTGGTGTTGTATGTAAGTGATGGATGACTACATTCTATACCTGAAACTAACACTACACTGTATGTTAACCAACTGGAATTTAATTAAACACTTGAACAAATAAATTCTAAAGAAATACATAAATAAATTTAACCTAAAATAAATAAATACATTTTAAAAATTAAAAAGAAAACTCATGTGACGATGTCAATAGACACAGAAAAAAAAAGTTCTGAGAAAATTTGGTATCCATTTGTGCTAAAAATCTCTTTAGAATTCTGTGTAGAAGGAACATATCTCAACATAAGAAAGGCCATGTATGTGAAGCCCACAGCTAACATCATACTCAATAGTGAGATTGTGAAAGATTTTCCTCTAAGATCAGGCACAAGACAAGGATGCCCTAGATATGTGAAGGGGATTGGTTGATGCAGGCTTCTGTTTATGGAATGAATAAATCACAGGTAGAAGACATAGCATAGGGAAAATAGAGAATGGTACTGGAGTGGTGATGCATGGTGAGAGACGATAGCTACACCTGTGTTAGCGTAGCAGCATGTATACACTTGTCCCATCACTATGTTGTTCATCTGAAACTAATGTAACACAGTGTGTCAGCTATTCCCAAATAACATGATTTTTTAAAAATAAGGTAAAGGAATGAAATAAAAAGTTTAATGTAAAAGAACCTGTTCCTATCTAATCAAGAAATGCAATAAAGTTCCAAAATAGAAAGTCACAGATCAAATTCTGTAGCATTCCTATACACTAACCAAATTATCTAAGAGGGAAAGAAAACAATCCCATTTACAATAGCATCAAAACCAATAAAATTTATAGGAACAAATTTAGCTAAGGAAGTGAAAGACCTCTCTACAGAAAACTGTAAAACCTGTGTGCAGAAATGGAAGAAATTCAATTTGTATGAAAGAAACAGGAGACTCCGCCCACCAACTCCAGTTATACACCACAGCACAGGAGAAGTGCCCTGCAGGTCCTCACCACACCAGGGACTATCCAAAATGACCAAGCGGAAGAATTCCCCTCAGAAGAATCTCCAGGAAATAACAACAGCTAAGGAGCTGATCAAAAAGAATTTAAATAATATAACAGAAAGTGAATTTTAGAATAATAGTCATAAAATTAATCGCTGGGCTTGAAAACAGTATAGCTGGCACAAAAACAGACACATAGACCAATGGAATAGAATAGAAACCCCAGAACTAGACCCACAAACGTATGGCCAACTCATCTTTGACAAAGCAGGAAAGAACATCCAATGGATGTAAGTTTTATGCAATTAGAAACACATATCTTCAAATGTATTTGGAACCACAAAAAGACCCCAAGTAGCCAATGCAAGAAAGAACAAAACAGGTGGCATCACACTTCTTGATTTCAAGCTGCATTCTAACACAAAGAAATCAGTTATGTCATTGGCATAGGCACACACACACAAGGCAATGGAATGGAAATTGAGAGCCCAAACTAAAGCCATGCATGCACAGTCAACTAGTATTTGACAAGGGAGTCAAGAATACTCAGTGGAGAAGAGTAGTCTCTTGAATAACTGGAGCTGGGAAAATTGGATAGTCACATGTATAAGATTAAAGCTTAGCACCTTATGTTACGTCACTCCAAGAATTAACTTGAAATGGATTAAAGATGTAAACGAATGATATGAAAACAAACTTCTTCCTCACCATTTCAGCTCTTATTATGCCAAGACGTAGCTGTTGAAGTGGTGAAGGGCTGGATAGAGAGTAGTCCTGGAAATAGAAGCCTGTGTGTGTGAAACAGACTTTCTTTAGTAGTCTGTAATTATCCCCCTGATGCTTTAAGAGTAGCCACTTCCTTCCCTACATTTTCAGGCACAGCTAGTACCATGCTTGCTGCCAGCAATGCACTGCTTTGTCTCCACAAATGCCTAGAAGCTCTAGGTTGGACCCATTGGGAAGGGTGGAGTTTTGTGGCAGTAATGCTGCCCTGTTGAAACCAGGTGGAGGGGAAGGAGAGAGGTGCCATTCCGGCTTCACTGGGGTTCAGGTATGTTAGTGTTGGTGTTGGATTTTTCACCTTTTACTCTAACACATCTCAAAAGTTTAATTTCTGTCCGGCATGTCAAAATGGCTTCCAGAACAGTTCCTCCTTTCTCAGAAGTGCCCTCCGTGTCATACCCCGTTGGGCTGCTCTTTATCACCATCCAGGGTCTTTGGGCCACCACCAACTTCTCCAACCTGGTGGCCTCTGGGACCTCACCCTCCACCTCCACCATCTGGAAAGATGATTGAAACAGTATGAGTTGACTTATAAAACACGTTTTGTCTTTTTACTTGTTGAGTGTTTGGAGAGGATGCAGTGATGGCACCACAGGGCTTTCAGGTTAGCCTGAGTGAGGACAGTGTAATGTGCTTCAAATTTCTCAGGAAATGAATGAAATGGGCAGTCGTTTCCACCCAGTGAGCTGGGCAACACATGTGTCTGAGAAGGAAAGAGGCCTTATACATGCTGACTCCCTAGGATGTAGCTTGTACAGAGACCATGTGCTGGGCTCTCTGAGGGATGAAACACACCCCTAACTTTATTTCTAGCTAGTTGAGACCTGAACTGTTCACAGATGCTTGATTAGTTATAAAAACTCCTGAACCAGGGCCATGTAGACCTTCCTCAAAGGACAGGATCAGATCTCCCTCTTGTCCTCAAGGGTCACCTGAGGCACCTGAAAAACCCTCTGCCCCTAGTACGGGACATGAGAATGTGAAAGAGTTGAATATAATGAAACCTGTTGCGGATGGTTTGTTTTTCTTGCACACAGTCTATGCAAGTCAGAATCAACTTCCATCCCCCTCCATCTTTTATGAGACCTAGGACATGGTGCAACTCCCATGGGGAATATCAGTTGTGTCTCTACCATGGATGCAGAGAAAGACAAGGTAAATTCTGTTGCCTATTTCAGTTGCAATGCTTTCTGGAAAATTTATCTGACCTTGTCTGGTTTTCTATGCCCTCTGGTATTTTTACTGTTTGATTTACATCCTCACAAGCCTCCAGACTTCTCCAGTTTAAGATCATCATGTTAGCTAGTGCCTCTGGACGCCACAAGTGTGTGGAGGTGGAGGACCACGTGGCTATCACTTTGTGTTTGTGGAAATAACTTGAGGAGAATGACACTTCACTGCACCCTCAAGTCTTCTGGAGCATGGGACACCTTTCTCACTTTCTTTGCATGGGATTATCCTGATTATTTTCATTTTTTTTCCTATTTCAGAGTAGGCCATGAATTTGTTCAGAATGTCTGCTATGAGCCTCGTGACTGGAAAAGATAACAACACTTTCCAACATTATATTGTGTGCTTTGTGCAGTGTTGAGGGTTATTAGTTAAATTTCAGAACTCATTACTGGTCCTTCTGTGTTGGTCAATGTGCAATAGAGAAGTTCTCCCAAGCTTTGCGCAGTGGCAGTATCATAGCCAATGAGGTTTATCCGAGGCGCGATTATTGCTCATCGAGAATTTCTCCAGTTGTCCCCTAGGTGGAAATACTCTGAATTTTCAGAAGCGGCATGTGTAATCGAAAATGTACGTGGAACTTCAGTCGTGAAGGGAGAGAATCAGTGATTACCTGCAGGGCCAGTAACTCACAGAGTTCTTCAGTTGTATTTATATGAGCAGGTTCAATTGTGTCCCAGGAACAGTTGCAACTGGTACTTTGTCTCATGATGCCTTATGGGAGTTTTACACCTGAAATTGAGACATGTTTCTGTTCATTCTTTTACGTAGAATTTCTACCTCCCTTTTACAATGGGACAAAATAGCTCTGCAATTCATATTGTATTTAAAAGCTGAATTGCCTGTGAATTAAGGTAAACACTCTTAAGACCATGAATGTGCACAGGTAACGTGTTTCTCTCAGAAAACACATTTCTAGGCCCCCTGCAGGACTCCAGGAATCCCCATCTCCTCAAAGGTCTCTGTGCCCTTGCACAGAAGATGTCTTTGTCAGTGAGGGAAGCAGAGTAAGGACATGAATGGGATGGCAATTTGAGCTTTGACCCTGGGGTGGCCCTGAATCTCTGTGTGGTGCTGGGCTTTTCTTTCATTCCTTCATGTTTTGTCTGTTCTCAATGTGTAAGTAAAAAGTCTGCAGATCTGGTGGAAGAGGGGTGTCCTGAACACAGATGCCTGCCTCTCTGGAATACATTCCTTTATTAGACTGGCATTACTGCCATCAATCTTCAAGAATAGGATTCCTTGGCTTTCTGCATTTGTAACCATGTGCAGTGATGTGTGGAGACAGTAGTTTCTCCTTGTGCATCTGGTACCTTCAGGCTGTAGGTGGGACCTCATAGGAGGTCCTCGTGAGACCTTCAGGTTGTAAGTGGGATCTCGTGGGAGGGTAGAGTTTTCTGGCACTGATGCTGCATTCTACTAGAACCCGTGAATGAACAAGGGGCCAGGTGCTGACACCTGCTTCATTGTGTTTCAGCTCCTGTGGGCGTTCTACTTCTGTCTGTCATACCAACATACCTGTCGCTTCTGTTCTGTAGGTCCTTATGGTTGCAAGAGGACCTCCTCTTTTACCAGGTCCACCCTGCATGCCCTCCCCCACAGATCCCCTTTATCACTGTTCATGGACTCTATAAGTCACCACCAGCTCATTGGTGCCCTCAGTGACCTCCACCTCGACTATTTGTAAGATGATCTGAACAGTATGAGTTGACATGTTCAGCATATTCATCTACTGTCTTGTTGAGTCTCTGAGAAGATGTAGAGATGGCCTCACAGGCTTTTCAATGCAAGGGTGCTGCTGACTGAAACACTGTTAAGATTCCTCAAGTTTCTTAGGCCATACATATGTTGGGCTGTGCCTAAGTGTGTGTATCTCTGTGAGACTAAATGCGACGAAAGGTTGTAGATTAGCTGTGTGGCTTCCTTGGCTTCAGCCTGAGTCACACTCTTAGCGGGGAATTCAGGGTTGACCAGGAAATGCCCCTGCTGGACTCCTGTCACCGCAACCCTGAACCTGCTTTCACCACCCTGCCTGAAGGTTTGCATCTCCGACACTTCCCTCACAATTTCCTGAGGCTTTGCGTGTGTTCCTCTTGTCTCAGACCTAATGCCAGCTCTCAGTGGGGAGAGCCTCAACTCAGAGCATCAGCTTTGTGATCTGAGAAGCAGGGATAATGTTGATCTCTGAGGTCAGCGCGATGAAGAGGTGGTTAAGCACATGAGGAATTTGTAAAATATATGGGATGAGTGAGCACTCACCCTTTTCAGCGTGGAAACGAATGTATCTGCACAGAGAAGATCATCAACAGATGTTCATTCAATTTCATGAAACTAAGGGTATAATGCCTGAGGCTGAGAGATTGGCAATTCTAGTTTCAAAGGATACAACAAAGATTCCTGTGTGTTTTCTATTAAAATTCAGGTCCTACTTTACAAGGAAGGAAAAGATAAGTATGAGAATATGGATGTTCAGGGATCTGAAGATAATCCTCTTCCATTACAGGTAGACACACAAATGCACCCTGACAAATATGTGCTCATCCAAGGCCACAGATGTATCGAAGAAGAAAAAACGCATATAGAAGAACAGAAGATCCCTTTGCAATAACTCAATCACTTTGACATAGAGGGCAATCAGTTTGAAATTTGAAGAGCACACTGAACCATTACAAACCAGCTGTGGTTATTATATATTTAGAGATGGGGTCTAATCTACCCCTTGGTCTGAATGCTTTCCCTGTCCACCCCGTCCCCTCCACATTGTCCTTCCTAATATCCCCTAATACACTTGTCATAGTTGTGTTTCTATGTCAGCGTCTGCCTCCAGGAAAATCGACACTCATTCCCCATCAAGTGTACACTTTGGCGTTCTTGTATATGCAGTTAACAAACAGGTAGAATGTATAGTATTGGTGTACGAAGACAGATCATTGTTTGGGGTTGTATTGCCTGGAAGGGACCAATAGTTCCATCTGAGGGGTTGGATACATCCTTTAGGGAGATATGGTGGTGGTTGTTCATGTATAGATTGATGCTCATGAGCACATGGCACATGTGCTAGTTGATGTGGTTTGTGCTGATGAGCAGGGCAGGTGTCTGTCTCCAGGAAAGGGTCTCTTCTGATGGTGAGGAATGGATTCAGGAGACCAGTAAGGAGGCCCTGCATTAATTCAGCTTTTGCGCCCTTGTGCACCTTACCAGCTGCTACCAATAGCACCAATCCAGGTGGCCTCCAAGGGGGCAAATGGCACAATTTTTGTGGCGAGTCACATGGTGTCCCATAAAGCTCCCCCTGAAGCCATATTGAGGCATGGGGAGGGCAGAGGACCATGGTCTGAGAAAGGTTCCTTCAACACAATCCAGGGAGAGTTGGGTGTAAGCATACGGCTCCTTCTACATCAGCCAATCCAATCTACATCAGGGACCCTGAACCCTGTGAGCTTTTTTTTCCTTCCAGCTTAGGGAAGCAGCCAGCCCTCCAGCAGCTTTTGGGTCATGGCTGGGCCACCAACGGTAAATGTCTGGCTGTCCACATTCTGCCAGCATTGCTTTAGCAAATGTCAATATGAGCAGCTGCTGTATGGGGGATTCTCCTCCATTTTGATCAGGGCCTGGGACAAAACATGACGAGAGAGAGAGAGACAGGAGTTCCCTGTGCTCCTGGACAGGGCTGCAAGCACAGAGCAGATAGCCTGAAGCCTGGGGAGAGGTGGACAAAGAGGTAAGGAGAGAGAAACTGGATGAGTGATAGGGGAATTGGGCAAGACCTAGAGAGTGAAAGAAAGAAACACAGAGAGGTGTGGTTAGAGAGAAACAGAGACAAAGAGGAAGTACAAGGAGAAAAGTGGAGCCCTGGTCCGGGTATGTGAACGGGGTGAGATGAGCCAGGGGAGAGGGGATGTGTGAAGTGGCTCTGAGTGCTGGGGCCGAAAGGGCTGGTATCATGGGCATCATAGTTTCATAACTCTAAGACTCCAACATCCCTGGGGTCAAGCTCTGCAGAGGCCATTGCAATCGAAAAGATGGGCATCCGTCATTTCTACTGGAATTGTGGGGCTCAGCGTTATGTTCTGTCATGGAGACAGATGTCTTCAGGGAGAATGTGCTGCTCTTTGGCAGCTAAACTCCAGAGCCCGCCCTGTGAGGAGGTGTCCCGGGGTCATCTCCCTCACTGCCCCAGGCCCTGTTGGATTTCCCCCCTCCCCCCCCCCCAACCAGCTGGCGTTCCTCATGTTCTGAACCCAGGCATGAGACATTGTGTTGCCCCCAGGTTCTGCAGTCTGGACCTGGCAGAGGTGGACTGTTGATATTGATTAAAAAAAATATTTGACAATAAGGTCCATATTCTCCCTCTGGAACGAGCGGTGTGCATCCAAATCGTGGGTTGCTATCCTCCTGTCCACAACCAATCTGAGGATTCCAGAAGGTAGGTGAACCTTTTAAAACACCATAGTCTTCTCTTACCTCATTCAAAGACAATTTCTTTCCTAGTTTCTTTTAATTTTGAAGAGATGGCAATTCCTAATTGAAAGCATAATGGTCCTGTAGGAAATTGACCTACATGAGTGATGGGCATTATTTCATCCATCCGTATCCCTAAAGCACATTTCATTGGAAATATAAGCCATGGATACATGTCATAAATTCATAACAGATGTGTAGCTCCTGTAAGTTGCATTCTGACCTTGTCACATATGTGTCATCAGATATTATTAGTGACTTTTCAGATAAGCTCTAAACATCAAGATGGTCATGTTAGAGAATCTGGTATATATGGAATTTCACAGATTCTAAATTAGGAATGATTTTTCATTTTTAATGTTCCTATTTTTTTCCTTTTGTGAAAGAGCCCGAGCTGGGGATGGGGGAGAGAGTGGGAGATACTGAATCTGAGGCAGGCGCCAGACTCTGAGCTGTCAGGAAACAGCGTGACGTGGGGCTCAAACTGATGGACTGCAAGATCATGACCTGAGTGGAAGTCGGACGCTTAACCAAGTAAGCCACCCAAGCGCCCCAGGAATGATAGTTTATTGGCAAAGAAAGAGAAATTAAAGATAGCGTAAAGGATGTCGACTTTTAATTGAAATATTCTTCACACATTTGTTGTATTAGTTTTAGACATACATTGTAGTCCTTCCATATGTCTATAAATTATGTTGTACTTAAGCACAAGTGTAGCTATCCTGTGAAAGTATGCAACAGTATTATTACAGGATTGACTCTCTTCCATTGGCTGTCCCTTGTATCCCTAGGACTCATTCATTCCGTAGCTGGAAGCCAGTATCTCTCTCTCAAAGGTGTCCATTCTTTATCTAACCTAAACACTTAGGTGGTAAACACAATAACCTCTTGTTCATCATGTGTGATTTGGTGGTCTATTTTTCTGGGAACATTGCTTAAAGCATTACAAATGATGCCATTACCTTAATAAATTTGGTTTCATTCTTCACTCACAAGAACGGAGAAGGAAAAGATTTCTTTGTGCCCTAGGTCCTGTCACTAAGACCCTTCCCAGTGTAGAGAACAGGCTTAGTGGCCCAGAGCACCTTCGGTCCCTCAGCTGAGCCACCAGGGTCTTCAACATTGCAGGAATTCCCATGGTGGCCAGCAGAGAGAGCTCGAGCACCACAGACCCAGACGGGCGGGTTCCTCTGCCTGGGCAGTGATGGCCAGTAGAGGGCGCAGCATCGGCTTTTCTGACCCAGGGCACCTCAGAGCAGGAAGGGCTTAGACTGCTCTCAGAGGACTCAGGCCTCTGCTGGTGCCTCAGTACAGAGAGCAGAGCTGCATTTCCAGCAGGTTCTGCCACCCGCCCCAGGGGAGACCTTGGGAGCTTAGCAGAAACTTGGCATCTCCTGAGTCGCCAGAGAGAAGCTGCCTTGTTGTACTGAGTGCTGAGGAGGGGGCGCCGGGTGGCTTCCCTGGTCAAGCTGGTCGCTGAGCTGCACAGGCCTTTGCATTTTCTGGGCTGTTCCCATGTTTCATTCCACCCCTTCCCAGACAGTTTTTGAACAAGACGTATTTTACCAAAGGACTTGTGGATTGAGGGGTCCCACGACATCACCTCATAGATGCAGTCGATGGTTTGTTCCAGATCCAGGCTTGTTTCCGACAAGGAACCCTAACAGAAATTCAGAAGCACGGGAGCTGCATTCAATTAGGACGTGGATACATGAAATGCTCGTCTCACGACCTTCTAGAAGAAGGAGCTGGGACCCATGTTCCGAGTCCTGCTGGAACCAGAGACCAAGGTAAGGGCACAAACTGTCCCACACATCATACATGCTTTTTAAAAATGTTCATGGTTATTTTCCCAACTTAGTGAAGTGATTGAAAACTACAGAAAACCTGGTAGGTAGGTGTCATTAACCTTATGTTATCTTTTAATTTAAATACCAGTGAGTGAAGACACAGTGTAATGTTAGTTTCAGGTGTCCAATATAGAGCAACACTTCCACACGTCACCCGGTGCTCATCCCAGGTGAGCACCAGCAACAGCTTCTTAATCCCCAGCAGCTGTTTCACCCATTCCGTCACCTCACTGTGGAAGCCCTCAGTTTGTTTCCTAGTTAAGAGTCTGTTTGTTTGTCATTGTGTCCTTCACCGCCCCCCCCCCCTTAAATTTGTCTTATTTCCATGTGTTAGTGAAATCATCTGGTATTTGTCTTTCTCTGACAGGCTTTTTTCACCCAGCATAACATTCTGTCGCTCCTCCAGCTCGTGGCAAATGACAAGATTTCATGTTTTTATGGCTAAATAATATTACATTCCATATACTACATCTCAATTTATTCATCAGTTGATGGATGCTTGGGAAGTTTCTGTAATTTGGTTGTTGTAGAAAATGCTGCTGTAAACATCATGGTGCATGTATCCCTTTGAAGAATTATTTTTGTATTCTTTGAGTAAATACCTCTTAGTGAAATTGCTGGATCTTAAGGTAGTTCCATTTCCATTTTTTTTTTATGAATCTCCATGATGTTTTCCAGTGTGGCTGCACCAGTTTGCATTCCTACCCACAGTGCAAGAGGGTTTCTCTTTCCTCACATCCTTGGCAACACCTGCTATTTCATCATTCATTGATTTTAGTCATTCTGAAAGATATGATGTGTTATCTCATTGTACTTTTGAGTTGTGTTTTCCTGAAGATCAGTATTGTTGAGCATCTTTTCATATGTCTCTTGGCCATGTGTATGTCTGCCTTGGGAAAATGTCCATTCGTGTCTTCTGCCCACTTTTAATCGGAATTTCTCCTTTTTTTGGGTGCTGTATGACTTTATTTGTTTTGGACACTAAGCCTTAATCAGATGTCGTGTGCAAATAGTATTCTGTAGGTGTTTTAGTTTTGTTGATTATTTCCTTGGTGACAGAGCTTTTTATTTTTACGAAGTCCCATTATTTTTGCTTGTGTTTCCCTTAACTCAGGAGATATATCTGCAAAGATGTTTGTACAGCCAATGTCAAATAAGATACTGTCTGTGTTCATTATCCTCTGGGATTTTTATGGTTTCAGGTTTCACACATAGGTCTTTATCCATGTTGGATTTATTTTTGTGTATATTGTAAGAAGGTGGTCCATTGTTGGTCTTGTTTGGTTTTGCAGGTTGCTGTCTAGTTTTTTCCAAAACCATATGTTGAGGAGATTCTTTTTAAGTGTATGTATTTATTTTTTAGAGACAGAGATAATGCAGAAGGGAGCAGAGAGAAATGGGGATTGAGAATCCCACACATGCTCTGCACTGCCCTGAGATCATGACCTGAGCTGAATCCCCAATCACACGCTTTGCAGCCTCCCATGTGTCCCAAGACTATCTTTTTTTTCCATTGGATATACTTTCCTGCTTTATTGAGAATTAATTGACCATATAGGTTTGAGTTCATTTCTGGGTTTCCGTTCTATTGATCTCTGCGTCTGTGTTGTTGTTGTTGTTGATGTTGTTGTTTTTTGCCAGTACCATACTGTTCTGTTCAGTACAGCTTTTTAATATAACCTGATGTCTGTAATTGTGATGCCTCCAGCTTTAGTTTTCTTCTTCAATTTTGTTTTTGCTGTTTGGAGTCTTTGTCGTTCCATACAAATCTTGGAATTATATGTTGTAGTTCTGTAACAAATGTTTTTGTTAATGTGATAGGGATTTCATTACATGTGTAGATTGTTTTGAGGAGTGTAGACATTTTAACAGTATTTTTGCTTCCCATCCATGAGGGTGAAATATATTTCCTTTTCTTTTCGTCCTCTTCCATTTCTTTCATCAGTGTTTCATAGCCTTTAGAGTACAGGTCTTTCACCTCTTTGGTTAGGTTCATTCTAGGTATCTTGGGGTATTTGGTGCACCTGTCAATAGGATTGATCCCTTACTTTCTCTTTCTGTTAATTCATTACTCGTCTATAGAAATGCAATAGATTTCTGTACATTGATTTCTGTATATTGTGATTTGTGGAATTCATATATAAATCCTAGAAATTTTCATTGGAGTATTTCATGGTTTTTATAGAGAGCATCATGTCAGTTCCAAACAGCGAAAGTTCTACTTCTTCCTTGCCAATTTGGATGCCTCATTTCTTTTTTTGTCTGATTGCTGTAGCTAGGACTTCTTGTACTATGTGGAATAATAGTGGTGACGGGTCATCCCTGTCTTGTCCCTGACCTTGGAGGAAACACTTTCAATTTTTCCCCATTGAGGATGAGCTGAGCTGTGGCTTTTTCCTAGGTGACCTTTATATGTGTAGGTAGGTTTAGTCCAAGTCTACTTTGCTGAGGGTTTTTATCATGAATGGATGTGACATTTTGTCAAATGGTTTTACCGCATCTGAGGAAAGCATCATATTGTTCTTATCATTTCTTCTAATACTGTGGTGCATCATGTTGATTGATCGGCGAATGTGGAGCCACCCTTGCAGCCCAAGAATATATCCCACTTGATTATGGTAAATGATTCTATTAATGTATTGTTGACTTTAATTTGAAGGTATTTTAATGAGAATTTCTGCATACATACTCTCAGGCTATTGGTCTGCAGTTTTATTTTAAATTTTTAAACATTTTTTTAAAATGTTTATTTCTTTCCTTAGATAGAGTACATAAAAGTGAGGGAGGGGCAGAGAGACAGAGAGAGAGAATCCTGGCCATGCTCCACACTGTCAATGCACTGTCCAATGTGGGACTGGAACCCACGCCCCGCAAGATAATGTCCTAATCCAAAATTAAGACCTGGACAATAAACCGACTGAGCCACACAGGCGCCCCGGCAGTTTTCGGTTTTAGTGGAGGCTTTATCTGGGTTTGGTATCAGGGCAATGATGGCCTCATAAGATGAATTTGTAAGTTTTTCTTCTTTTTTATTTTTTGTAATCATTCGAGGAGAATACATATTACCTCTTCCTTAAATGGATGGTAGAATTAATCAGTGAAGCCCTCTGCCCTGAACTCTTGTATTGGGGGGAGTTTTTTTTTCTTATTGATTTGATTTCTTTCTGTTTTCAGATTTTATGTATCTTCCTGTTTCAGTTTTGGTAGTTTTTGTGTTTCTAGGAATTTGTCCATTTTTCTCAGAGTGTCCAATTTGTTGCATATAGTTTTTCATAATATTATCTTCTAACTGTATTTTTGTAGTGTTGACTGTTGTTTCTCCTTTCTTATTTGTGATTTTATGTATTTGAGTCCTTTCTCTCTTCTTTGTGAAAACTCTGCCTAGGAGGTTTTCATGTTGATTACTGTTTTCAAGGAACCAGCCCCTTGTTTCATTGATTTGGTTTAGTGTCTTTTTGGTTTGTATATCCCTCATTTCTGCCTTAATCTCTATTATTTCCTTCCTTCTGCTGTTCTTCTCATTCCTTTAGTTGTAAGTTAGGAGGGTTTGAGATTTTTCTTGCTCTTTAAGGTAGGCTTGTATTGCTATATACTTCCATCTTAGATTGCTTTTGCTGCATTCCAAAAGTTTTTACCAGTGTATTTTCATTTTCATTACTTTCAGTGTATTTTCTTATTGATTTCCTGTTTGACCCATTCATTTCGTAACATGTTATTTAACCTCCCTTTATTTGTGGCCTTTCCCCCTGTGTGTGTGTGTGTGTGTGTGTGTGTGTGTGTGTGTGTGTGTGTGTATGATTGTGGTTAACTTCAAGTTTCCTAGCGTGTGGTCAGAAAAGATGCTTGGTCTGATCTCTGTCTTTAGGTACCTGTTGAGGCCTGATTTGTTACCTAGAATGTGATCATTTCTGGAGAATGCCCCATGTGCGCTTGAAAAGAATGTGTACTCTGCCATTTTAGTATGGAGTGTTCTGAATATATCTGTTAAACGCATCTGGTCCAGTGTGTCATTCAAAGCCATTGTTTCCTTGTTGATTTTCTGTTTAGAGGTTCTGTCCATTGATGTGACAGATGTGTTAAAGTCCTCTATTATCATTATATTATTATAAATTCTTTTATGGTTTTGTTGAATGTTTTTGATATTGGTGATTGCATATTGGGTGCATCAAAATTTACAATCATTGGGTCTTTTTGTTTGGTTGTCCCCTTTAGTATGAGATAGTGTCTATCTTCGTCTCTTGTTACAGCTTTATTTATTTTTTTAATGTAAGTCTTAGTTGACATATAGTGCATTCTCTGTTTCAGGAATAGAATCCAGTGATTCATCCCTTACATGCAACACCCAGTACTCATGACAACAATTGCTCTCCTTAATACTCGTCCGCCATCTAGCCCAGCGCCGACACATCTCCCTCTATCAACCCTCACTTTTTTTCCGCTATGGCTAAGAGACTCATGTGGTTTGTTACCACTCTTCTCTTTTCCTGCCCCCTTCCCATATTTTCATATGTTTTGTTTCTTAAATTCCACATGAGTGAAATCATATATGTGTCTTTCACTGATTGATATATTTCACTTAGCATAATACATTCTAGGTCCATCCATATCGTTGCAAGTGGCAGGGTTTCGTTCTTTATGAAGCTGAGTTTCATTTCATTGTATATATGTATGTATATTTGTATGTATATATGAACATACACGTGAGTACATATGCAAATACATGCACACACACACACACACACAAGTTTATACCTTCATCAGTTGATGGATACTTGGGCTTTCTCCATAGTATGGCTACTGTTGATAATGCTGCTATAAATATTGGGTGTATGCATTTTACTACTAGGTATTGACCCAAAGGGTACCAAACTACACTCTCGGTTTTGAAGTTTATTTTGCCTAATATAAGTATTGCTACTGGCTTTCTTTTACATTATTGTCATGATAAACGTTTTTCATTCCCTCCTTTTAAATCTGCAGGTGACATATGTCCAAATAACGCTTTGTAAGCAGCATCTAGATAGGCCTTGTTTTGTTTTTGTTTTTGTTTCTTTCTTTTTTTTCTGTCCATTCTGACACCCTATCCTTGTCTTTTGATTGGAGCATGTAGTCGATTTACATTCAGAGTAATTATTGACAGGTATATATTTAGTGACATTCTACTAGTTGTTTTCCATTGTTTCTTGATGTTTTCTCTGATCCTTTCTTGTCTGTAACACTTTTGGTCTTTCATTTCCACTCCAAGAGTCTGATTTAAATATTCTTTTCTTTTGACTGGTAGTACATTTCTTTACTTATTTTTATATTTCTTCTTCGTTAAAATTTAAGCCCCAGTTAGTTACCTTATAGTGGAATACAGTTTCAGGATTAGAATTTAGTGATCCATCAGTTACAAAATATATCCAGTACTCATTCCAAGTGCCCCCCGGGTTCCCATCACCTATTTAGCCCACACCCCTATTCAGAAACCTTCCTGGAGTCCTGAGCTTCTTCCCTCTATTTAACAGTTTCTTATCGTTTGATTCCTTCTCTGTATCTTATTTTTGCTTTCCTTTCACTATGTTCATCAGTGTATTAAATGCCACAGATGAGAAAAATCATATGATGTGTGTCTTTCTCTGACATATTATGGTTAGCATAATAAAGTCTGGTTCCATCCACCTTGTTGCAAATAGCAAGATTCCACTCTTTTTGATTGCCGAGTAATATTCCACTGTATGAATATACCACATCTTCGTTATCCATTCATCTCTCAATGGTCATTTGGGCTCTTTGCATAATTTAGCTATTGTTGATAATCCTGCTATAAACATTGGAGTGCATGTGCCTCTTCGAGTCAGCGTTAGTGTGTCCTTTGGATAAATGCCTATTAGTGCAATTGCTGGGTTGTAGTGTAGTTCTCTTATTGTTTCTTGTAACGAATCTCCATACTATTTTCCAGAACGGCTACACCACTTTGCATTCCCACCAGCATTGCAAAAGCATTCCCTTTCTCTGCATTCTTGCCAACATCTGTCGTTTCCTGAGATGTTAATTTTAGCCATTCTGATAGGTGTGAGGGGATATCTCATTGTGGTTTTGATTTGTATTTCACTTATGATGAATGAGGTTGAGCATCTTTTCATGGTATGACCAATCTGGATGTGATCTTGTTAAAGTGTCTCTTCATGTCTTTTGCCCATTTCTTCACTGGGTTATTTGGTTTCTGGGTGTTGAGTGTGATATATTCTAGATATGGAAGAATGCTGATGTTATTTTGATAGGAATTACATTGAATTTGTCCATTGTTTTGGGTAGTATTGATATTTTAACAATATTTGTTCTTCCAATCCATGAGATGGGATGTTTTTCCATTTCTTTGTGTCTTCTTCAACTTCTTTCATAGATGTTGTATGGTTTGTTCTTTTATTTTTTTAATTTTTATTTATTTTTAAGAGAGTGAGCGAGTGAGCAAGAGCCCATGAGCAGGGGAAAGGCAGAGATAGGGAGACACAGAATCTGAAGCAGGCTCCAAGCTCCAAGCTGTCAGCACAGAGCCTGTCACAGGACTCAAACCCACAAACGTGGGATCATGTCCTGAACTGAGGTCGGCACTTAACCGACTGAGCCACCCAGGCACCCCTCTATTGTTTGAATGTACTGATCTTTTACCTCTTTGGTTAGATTTACCCCTGGGTATTTTATGCATTTCTGTGCAGTTGTAAATTAGATCAATTCCTTAACTTTCTTTCTGTTGATTCATTATTGGGGTATAGAAATGCAATCAACTTCTGTATATTGATTTTATATTCTGAGACTTTCCTGAATTCCTGTATCAGTCCTAGAAGTTTTTTGGTGGAGTCGTTTGGATTTTCCACGGAGAGTATCATATCTGTGAGGAGGGAAATTTTGACCCCTCCTTGCCAACTTGGACACCTTGTAATTCTTTTTGTCGTCTGATTGCTGAGGCTAGGACTTTCAAAAGAATGGTGGGGGCGCCTGGGTGGCACAGTCGGTTAAGCGTCCGACTTCAGCCAGGTCACGATCTCGCGGCCCGTGAGTTCGAGCCCCGTGTCGGGCTCTGGGCTGATGGCTCAGAGCCTGGAGCCTGTTTCCGATTCTGTGTCTCCCTCTCTCTCTGCCCCTCCCCCGTTCATGCTCTGTCTCTCTCTGTCCCAAAAATAAAAAAAAAAAAATAAACGTTGAGAATGGTGAATAACAGTGTTGAGAATGGACATCCCTGTCGTGTTCCTGACCTTAGGGGGAAAGCTCTCAGTTTTCCCCATTGAAGATATTATTAGCTGTGGGACTTTCATATCTGGACATTCTCACATTGAGCCACGACCCTTCCATCCCTCCTTTCATGAGGTGTTTTTTTCCATCAAGAAAGGATGCTGCTGCGTTTTGTCAAATGTTTATTCTGCAACTATTGAGAGGATCATGTGGTTGTTATCCTTTCTTTTATCAACGTGATATATCACATCAGTTGATTTGCAGATATTGAGTCGGTTGTGCATCCCAGGAATAAAATCCACTTCATTGTGCTGAATAATTCTTTTAATGTATTTTTGAATCCAGTTTGCCACTTTTTGTTGAGATTTTTTGCATCCATGGTCATCAGGGAAATTTGTCTCTAGTTTTCCTTTAAAGTGGGGTCTTTGTTCAGTTCGGACTCAAGGCCATGCTGGCCTCATAGAATGAGTTTGGAAGTGTTCCCTCCATTTTTCTGCCCATGACCTTATCTTGTTCTTTCATTTGGGATGCCTCCCTCTTGTGTTGGAATTTTGGTTGAGTATTTGCCATCTCTGTGTTACCAAAGCTCATTGTGTTACCTGCCTATGAGTTGAATGGTTTTATGAAGAGGAGGTCATCCAATGTCCAGGGCCTGGCACATCACGGAGTGTCTGTGGTGTGTGTCGCATGCACTATTTTTTGTGTTCTGGCTGCACTATCCTTCAGGTCAGTTGTATGGGAAAGGTAGGGTCCTTGGCTAGAATGTGGTGAGTCTTACCGAGGTCGCAACTGGGATCCCTGGAAATTGCAGTACAGTCAGAACTGGGTTCACTGCATGGTGCAGTGCGCGGGCACTGGGTTCACTGGAGGGGGCAGTAAGTAATCTGAGGATTCCAGAAGGTAGGTGAACACTGTAAAACACTCTAGTCTTCTCTTACATCAAATTCAAAGACATTTTCTTGCCCCAGCTTTCTTTTAATGCTGAAGAGATTGCAATTAGTAATTGAAGGCATAATGGTCCTACAGGATATTTACCTATATGACTGGTGGACATTATTTCATCCATCCGTGTCCCTAAAGCACGTTTCATTGGAAATATTAGCCAAGGATACATACTGTAAATTCACAACTGATTCACAGCTCCCTGTAAGTTTCATTCTGACCTTGTCACATATGTATCATCAAAGATATTATTAGTGACTTTTCAGATACGCTCCCCACATCAAGATGGTGATGTTAGAGAATCTGGTATAAATGGAAATTCACAGGTTCCAAATTAGGAATTATTTTTCATTTTTAATGTTTCTTTTTTCTTTTTTTGAGATAGCCCGAGCTGGGGAGGGGGGAGAGAGTGGGAGATACCGAATCTGAGGCAGGCTCGAGGCTCTGAGCTCTCAGGACAGAGCCTGACGCGGGGCTCAAACTCATGGACTGCAAGATCACGACTTGCGTCAAAGTCGGACGCTTAACCGACTAAGCCACCCAAGCGCCCCAGGAATGATAGTTTATTGGCAAACAAGGAGAAATTAAAAATAGTGTAAAGGATGTCTATTTTTAATTGAAATATTGTTCACACATTTGTTGTATGAGTTTTCAGCATACATTGTAGTCATTCCATATGTCTATGAATTATATTGTACTTAAGCACAAGTGTAGCTATCCTGTGAAAGCATGCAACAGTATTACAAAATTGACTCCATTACATTGGCTGTCCCTTGTATTCCTAGGACTCATTCATTCCATAGCTGACGCCAGTATCTCTCTCAAAGGTGTTCATTCTTTATCTAACCTAAGTATTTTGGTGGTAAACACAATTACCACTTGCTCAGCAAGTGTAAATTGGTGGTCTATTTTTCTGTGAACATTGCTTAAACCATTACAAATGATGTCATTACGTTAATAAAGTCGGTTTCATTCTTCACTCACAAGAAAGGAGAAGGAAAAGATTTCTCTGTGTCCCAGGCCCTGTCATTAAAACCTTTCCCACTGTGGAGAACAGGTTTAGTTGCCCAGGGAACTTCAGTGTCTCAGCTGAGCAACCAGGGCCTTCCACATTGCAAAAGTACCCATGATGGCCAACAGAGAGAGCTCAAGCACCACAGACCCGGAGAGGCGGAGTCCTCTGCCCAGGCAGTGATGGCCACCAGAGGGCGTACCATCGGCTTTTCTGACCCAGGGCACCTGAGAGCAGGAAGGGCTTTGATTGCTCCCAGAGTACTCAGGGCCTTTTCAGCTGCCTGAGTACAGAGAGCAGAGCTGCATTTCCAGCAGGTTGTGCTGCCCGCCCCAGGGGAGATCTTGGGAGCTTTGTAGCAACTTGGCATCTCCTGAGTCGCCAGAGAGAATTTGTCTTATTGTACTGAGTGCTGAGGAGTGGGCTCTGGGTGGCTTCCCTGGGCAAGCTGGTTGCTGAGCTGCACAGGCCCTTGCGCTTTCTGGGCTGTTCCCGTGTTTCATTCCTCCCCTTCCCGGACAGTATTTGAACAAGACATATTTTACTAAAGGTCTCGTGGATTGTGGAGTCCCACGACATCACCTCATCGATGCAGTCGATGGTTTGTTGTTCCAGATTCAGGCTTGTTTCCGGGAAGAAACCCTGACAGAAATTCAGAAGAACGGGAGGTGCATTCCATTAGGACATGAATACATGAAATGCTCGTCTTAGGAACTCCTAGAAGAATGAGCTGGGACCCACTTTCCAAGTCCTGCTGGAACCAGTGACCGAGGTAAGGGCACAAACTGTCCCCCACATCATACATGCCTTTTAAAAAGTTTCATGGTGATTTTTCCAACTTAATTAAGTGATTGCAAACTACAGAAAACCTGGTAGGTACCTGTCATTAACGTACGTTATCTTGAATTTAAATTGCAGTGAGTAAAGATACAGTGTAGTATTAGTTTCAGGTGTAAAATATAGAGCAACCCTTCCACACGTCATCCGGTGCTCATCCCAGGTGCACTTCTTAATCCCCAGCAGCTGTTTCACCCATTCCCCACCTTGCTCTGGAAGCCCTCAGTTTGTTTCCTAGTTAAAAGTCTGTTTGTCACTGTCTCCTCCCCGCCCCCCCCCACTTTGTTTTGTTTTATATCCATGTGTTAGTGAAATCATCTGCTATTTGTCTTTGTCTGAAAGGCTTATTTCACCCAGGATAACATTCTCTTGCTCCATCCAGCTCATGGCAAATGACAAGATTTCATGTTTTTACGGCCTAATAATATTACATTCCATAGACCACATCTCAATTTATTCATCAGTTGATGGATGCTTGGATAGTTTCTGTAATTTGGCTGTTGTAGAAAATGCTGCTGGAAACATCATGGTGCATGTATCCCTTTGAAGATTTTGTATTCTTTGTGGAAATACCTTGTAGTGAAATTGCTGGATCATAAGTTACTTCCATTTCCAGTTGTTTTTTTTTTTTTTTAGAAATCTCCATAATGTTTTCCAGACTGGCTGCACCAGTTTGCCTTCTTACCCACAGTGCAAGAGGGTTATTCTTTCCCCACATCCTTGGCAACACCTGCTGTGTCATCCTTCATTGATTTTAGTCATTGTGACAGAAGTGATGTGTTATCTCATTGTACTTTTGAATTGTATTTGCCTGAAGATCAGTATTGTTGAGTATTTTTTCATGTGTCTCTTGGCCAGGTATATGTCTTCCTTCAGGAAATGTCCATTTTTGTCTTCTGCCCATTTTTAATCAGATTTCTCATTTTTTGGGTGCTGTATAACTGTATATATTTTGGGCACTAACCCTTTATCTGATGTCGTTTGCAAATATCATTCTGTAGGTGTTTTAGTTTTGTTGATTATTTCCTTGGTGATTGAAGGTTTTAATTTTTATGAAGTCTCATTGTTTTTGCTTGTGTTTCCCTTACCGGTAGAGATATATCTGCAAAGACGTTTGTACAGGCAATGTTAAATAAGATACTACCCGTGTTATCCTCTGGGATTTTTATGGTTTCAGGTTTCACATATAGTTCTTTATCAGTGTTGGATTTATTTTTGTGTATGTTGTAAGAAAGTGGTCCATTGTTGTTTTTGTTTTGTTTTGCAGGATGCTGTCCATTTTTTCCAAAACCATTTGTTGAGGAGCCTTTTTTTTAAGTTTATTTACTTATTTTCGAGAGAGAGAGAGAGAGCATGCAGAAGAGGGGCAGAGAGAAATGGAGACAGAGAATCCCACGCATGCTCTGCACTGCCCTGAGATCATAACCTGAGCTGAATTCACAATCACATGCTTTGTTGACTGAGCCACCCCTGTGTCCCAAGACTATCTTTTTTTCCATTGGATGTTCTTTCCTGCTTTGTTGAGAATTAATTGACCATATAGGTGTGAGTTCATTTCTGCATTTCTTTTCTATTGATCTATTCCTCTGTGTGTTGTTGTGGTGGTGGTGGTGGTGGTGGTGGTGGTGGTTGTTCTTTTGCCAGTTCCACTGTTTTGATCAGTATAGCTTTGTAATATAACCTAAAGTCTGGAATTGTGATGTCTCCAACTTTGCTTTTCTTCTTCAAGTTTGTTTTGGCTGTTTGGGGACTTTTGTTATTCCATACAAATTTTGAGATTATTTGTTCTTGTTCTGTCACAAATGTTTTTGTTAGTGTGATAGGGATTTCATTATATGTGTAGATTGTTTTGAGGAGTGTAGACATTTTAACAGTATTTTGTGCCTCCCATCCATGAACATGAAATGTATTCCATTTCTTTGTGTCCTCTTCCATTTCTTTCATCAGTGTTTCATAGACTTTAGAGTACAGGTCTTTCAATTCTTTGGTTAGGTTTATTCCTGGTTTCTTGTGGTATTTGTGAGCCTGTCAATGGGAATGATCCCTTACTTTCTCTCTGTGTTAATTCATGATTTGTGTTAGAAGTTCAATACATCTATGTTCCTTGATTTCTGTATATTGTGACTTGTGGAATTCATATATCAATTCTAGCCGTTTTTAAGGGAATATTTCATGCTTTTTAGAGAACACATCACGTCAGTTCCAAATAGCGAAAGTGCTACTTCTTCCTTGCCGATTTGGATGCCTCTTATTTCTTTTTGTTGTCTGAGTGCTGTGGTTAGGGTTCCTGTACTATGCGCAATAACAGTGGTGAGAGGGGTCATCCCTGTTTTGTCCCTGACCTTGGAGGAAATTTTTTCAATTTTTCCCCATTGAGGATGAGATGAGCTGTGGGTTTTTCCTAGATGACCTTTATTATGTGCAGGTAGGTTGACTCTCAATGTACTTTGCTGAGGGGTTTTATCATGAATGGATGTGACATTTTGTCAAATAGTTTTCCTGCATCTGTTGAAAGCATCGTATTGTTCTTATCCTTTCTTCTATTACTGTGGTGCATCATGTTGATTGATCTGTGAATGTGGAACCACCCTTGCAGCCCAAGAATATATCCCACTTGATTATGGTAAATGATTCTATTAATGTATTGTTGACTTTAATTTGAAGGTATTTTAATAAGAATTTCTGCATACATAGTCATCAGGCTATTGGGCTGCAGTTTTATTTTAAAAAATTTTAAACATTTTTTAAATGTCTATTTCTTTCCTTTGAGTACATAAAAGTGAGGGAGGGGCTCAGAGATAGGGAGAGAGAGAATCCTGGCCATGCTCCACACTGTCATGGCAGGGTCCAACATGGGACTCGAACCCACGCACTGCAAGATAATGTCCTAGTCCAAAATTAAGAGTTGGACAGTAAACAGCCCAAGCCACACAGGCGCCCCACCAGTTTTCGGTTTTAGTGGAGGCTTTATCTGGTCTTGGTATCAGGGTAATGATGGCCTCATAAGATGAATTTGTAAGTTTTCCTTCTTTTTTATTTTTCATAATAATTCAAGGAGAATACATATTAGCTCTTTCTTAAATGGATGGTAGAATTCATCAGTTAAACCATCTGGCCCAGAACTTTTGTGTTGGGGGGAGATTTTTGTTATTACTGATTTGATTTCTTTCTCTTTTCAGAATATATGTATCTTCCTGTTTCAGTTTTGGTAGTTTGTGTGTTTCTAGGAATTTGTCCATTTTTCTCAGTGTGCAATTTGTTGCATATAGTTGTTCATAATATTAACTTCTAACTGTATTTTTGTGGTGTGGACTGTTATTTCTCCTTTCTTATTTGTGATTTTATTTATTGGAGTCCTTTCTCTCTTCTTACTCAAAAGTCTGCCTAGAAGTTTTCATGTTGATTTCTGTTTTCAAAGAACCAGCCCCTGGTTTCATTGATTTGGTCTAGTGTCTTTTTGGTTTGAGTATCCCTTATTTCTGTCTGAATCTCTATTCCTTCCTTCCTTCTGCTCTTGTTCTTCTGATATGTGACCTAGAATATGATCAACTCTGGAGAATGTCCCATGTGCGCTTGAAAAGAATATGTACTCTGCCATTTTAGTATGGAGTGTTCTGAATATATCTGTTAAACCCATCTGGTCCACTGTGTCAATCAAAGCCATTGTTTCCTTGTTGATTTTCTGTTTACAGCTTCTGTCCATTGAAGTGAGCAATGGGTTAAAGTCCTCTACTATCGTTATATTATAAAAAATGAGTTCCTTTATGGTTGTTGTTAAATATTTTATATACTTGGTGATCGCATGTTGTGTGCATCAAAATTTATAATCATTGGATCTTCTTGTTTCATTGTCCCCTTTAGTATGAGATAGCGTCTGTCTTCATCTCTTGTTATACCTTTATTTATTTATTTACTTACTTACTTACTTATTTATTTATATTAATTTAAGTCATAGTTGACATAGTGCACTCTCGGATTCGGGAGTAGAATTTGGTGATTCATCCCTTACATACAATACCCAGTGCTCATCCCAACAAGTGCTCTCCTTAATACTCATCCCACATCTAGCCCAGCCCTGACCCATTTCCCTCCATCAACCTTCGGTTTTTTTCTCTAACATTAAGAGACTCATGTGGTTTGTTACCACTCTTCTCGTTTCCTGCCCCCTTCCCATGTTTTCATCTGTTTTGTTTCTTCAATTCCACATGAGTGAAATCATATATTTGTCTTTCACTGATTGACATATCTCACTTAGCATAATACATTATAGCTCCATCCACATCATTGGAAATGGCAAGATTTCATTCTTCTTGAAGTTGAGTTATATTTCTTTGTGTATACATATGTTTGTATATATGAACGTACACATATGTACATCTGTATATATGCGTATACATACATACACACGCACACACACCACAACTTCTTTATACCTTCATCAGTTGATGGATACTTGGGCTTTCTCTATAGTTTTGCTACTCTTGATAATGCTGCTATAAATACTGGGTTCATGAAATGTCACTATTAGGTATTTACCCAAAGTGTACCAAAAAAGAGTCTCGGTTTTAAAGGTTATTTTGCCTGATATAAGTATTGCTACTGGCTTTCTTTTAACATTATTGGCATAATAAATATTTCTTCATTCCCTCACTTCAAATCTGCAGGAGACTTAAGTCCAAATAAGGCTTTGTAGGCAGCTTCTAGATAGACATTGTTTTTTGTTTGTTTGCTTGTTTGTTTGTTTGTTTTGTCCATTCTGACGCCCTATCCAATGTCTTTTGATTGGAGCATTTAGTCCATTTATATTCCGGGTGATTATTGATAGGTATATATTTAGTGCCATTCTACTAGTTGTTATGCCTTTGTTTTTTGATGTTTTCTCTGATCCTTTCTTGTCTGTAACACTTTTAGTCCTAGATTTCCACTCAAAGAGCCCGATTTAAATATTCTTTTCTTTTGACTGGTAGTACATTTCTTTACTTCTTTTTCATATTTCTTTTTTTTAATTTAAGCCCAAGTTAGTTACTTTATAGTGGAATACAGTTTCAGCAGTAGAATTTAGTGATCCATCAAGTACAAAATATACCCAATACTCATCCCAAGTGCACCCGTAATGCCCATACCCATTTAGCCCATACCCCTATTCAGTAACCCTCCTGGAACCCTGAGTTTCTTCTCTGTATTTCAGAGTCTCTTATCGTTTGACTCCCTCTCTGTTTGTATCTTATTTTTGCTTTCCTTTCACTACGTTCATCAGTTGTATTAAATTCCACAGATGAGAGATATCATATGATGTGTGTCTTTCTCTGACATATTTTGCTTAGCATAATCAAGTCCGGTTCCATCCATGTTGTTTCAAATAGCAAGATTTCATTCTTTTTGACCGCCGAGTAAAATTCCATTGTATGAATATACCACATCTTCTTTATCCATTCATCTGTCAATGGTCATTTGCGCTCTTTGCATAATTTAGTTATTGTTGATAATGTTGCTATAAACATTGCAGTGCATGTTCCACTTGGACTCAACGTTAGTGTATCCTTTGGATAAATACGTAGTAGTGCAATTGCTGGGGTCTAGTGTAGTTCTATTTTTAGTTTTTCTGACAAATCTCCATACTATTTCCAGAGTGGCTACACCACTTTGCATGCCCACCAGCATTTCAAAAGCGTTCCCTTTCTCTGCATCCTTGCTAACATCTGTCTTTTTCGGAGATGTTAATTTTAGCCATTCTGATAGGTGTGTGGGGATATCTCATTGTGGTTTTGATTTGTATTTCAGTGATGACAAGTGAGATTGAGCATCTTTTCATGTGTGACCAATCTGGATGTCATCTTTCTTAAAGTGTCTGTTCATGTCTTTTGCCCATTTCTTCACCAGATTATTTGGTTTTTGGGTGTTGAGTGTGATAAATGTTTATAGATTTTGGATACTAACCCTTTATCTGATATGTCACCTGCAAATATCTTCTCCCACTTCATTCAGTGCCCTTTCAGTTTCGCTGATTATGTCCTCTTCTGTGCAGATGCTTTTTATCTCCAAGTCCCAATTGTTCACTTTGGTTTTCATTGCCCTTGCTTTGGAGACATGACAAGCAAGAGGTTGTTGTGGCCAGGATCAAGGAGGTAGATTGCGTGTTTTCTCCTCTAGGATTTTGATGGTCCCTTTCTTACATTTATATCTTTCATCCATTTTGAGGTGTGTGTGTGTGTGTGTGTGTGTGTGTGTGTGTGTGTGTGTGTGTGGTTTAAGAACATAGTCCAGGTCCAATCTTCTCATTGTTCAGTTTTCCCAGTACCATTTGCTGAAGAGACTTTTGTTTTTCCATTGGATATTCTTTCCAGTGTTATCAAAGATTACTCGGCCATATGTTTGAGCATCCATTTATGGGTTCCCTATTCCGTTCCATTGATGTCTGTGTCTGTTTATGTGCCTGTACCATACTGTCTTGATGATTGCGGTTTTCTAATGCACCATAAATTCCAGATTTTAATGTCTCCAGCTTTGTTTTCTTTTTCAACATGACTTTGGCGATTTGGGGTCTTTTCTGGCTCCCTACAAATTTTAGGGTTGTTCTAGTTCTGTGAGGAATGCTGGTGTTGTTTTGATAGGAATTGCATTGAATGTGTCGATTGCTTAGGGTAGTATTGACATTTTAATAATGTTTGTTCTTCTCATCCATGAGCATGGAATGTTTTTCCGTTTCTTTGTGTTTCTTCCATTTCTTTCATAGATGTTGTATGGTTTGTGCCTTTATGTTTTTGATCTTTGTTTATTTTTGAGAGAGAGAGAGAGAAAGAGAGAGCACATGAGCAGGGGAAGGGCAGAAAGAGGGAGAGAGGGAGACACAGACTCTGAAGCAGGCTCCAGGCTCCGAGCTGTCAGGACAGTGCCCATCACGGGACTCAGACCCACAAATGCGGGATCATGTCCTGAATTGAAGTCGGCACTTAACCGACGGAGCCACCCAGGCGCCCCTCTATTGTTTTAAGTGTACTGATCTTTTACCTCTTTGGTTATGTTTACCCCTGGGTGTTTGATGGTTTTCAGTGCAGTTGTAAAGTACATCAATCCTTGATTTCTCTCTGCTGACTCATTATTGGTGTATAGAAATGCAATCAACTTCTGTATATTGATTTTATATCCTGAGACTTTCCTGAATTCCAGTATCAGTCCTAACAGTTTTTCCATGGAGTCTTTGGGATTTCCTTGAAAAGTATCATGTCTGCGAAGAGGGAAAGTTTGACCCTCCTTGCCAATTTGAACGCCTTGTATTTCTTTTTGTTGTCTTCTTGCTGAGGTTAGGACTTCCAACAGTTTGTGGAATAACAGTGGTGAGAGTGGACATCCCAGTCGTGTTCCTGACCTTAGGGGGAAAGCTCTCAGTTTTTCCTCATTGAAGATGATATTAGTTGTGGGACTTTCATATCTGGACATACTGATATTCAGACAAGATCTTTCTATCCTTCCTTTCATGTGTGCTTTTTTTCCATCAAGAAAGGATGCTGCATTGTGTCAAATGCTCTTTCTGCATCTATTGAGAGGATCATATGGTTGTTATCCTTTCTTTTCTCAATGTGATGTATCACATCAGTTGATTTGCAGATATTGAATTGGTGGTGCATCCCAGGAATAAATCTAATTCATTGTGGTGAATAATTATTTGTATGTATTGTTGGATCCGGCTTGCTACTTTTGTTGAGAATTTTTGCATCCAGGTTCATCAGGGAAATTGGTCTGTAGTTTTCCTTTCTGGTGGGGTCTTTGTCCAGTTTGGTATCAAGGCCAAGCTGGCCTCATAGAATGACTTTGGAAGTGTTCCTTCCATTTCTCTGTCCATGACCTTATCTTGTTCTTTCATTTGGGATGCATTCCTCTTGTCTTGGCATTTTGGCTGAGTTTTTGCCTTCTCTGTGTTACAAACGCTCATTATGTTAGCTGCCTGTGAGATGAATGGCTTTAATAAAAGGAGGTCATCTAGTGTCCAGGGGCTGACACATCAGGGAGTGTCTGTGGTGTGTGTTGCATACATTGTTTTGTGTTCTGGCTGCACTGTCCTTCAGGCCAGTTGTATGGACAATGTATGGTCCTTGGCCAGAATGTGCTGAGTTTTGTCTAGGTCAGCTCCGATCTGCCTCTTAAATGAGACTTGAAATGACTGCCACTCGAAGCGAAGTTCTGCAGAACTGTCTGGTCAAGAGAGGTGGTGTGGTCATGGGCTTCCGCTGGTCACCTGCGGAAGGGGACACCTCCATTGGGACTGAGGCAAGCCTGATTGACCTAGAAGGCCAGTCTCACCAGAGCACAGGAATGTGGGGTTGGTGTTAGCATCTTAGGCAGCCAGTGTGGGGATGACATTGTTTCCAGCAGATGGCTCTGTGTCTATGCTGTGGGGAAGAGGAGGAAAATGGTCCCACACACTTCCTCTGTCCTGGCTCCTTTGTCCCCTTGTGAACACTGCCTCTCAGGGGTGCTCTATGAGAGTGTATAATCGCTCCACTGTGTACACCAGGCGATGTACAGGTCACTGTTTCCATACCGTCTGCCTGTATGTAGATTGCTGCCTTCTCTGAAGGATTAGGCCAGTGCCCTCAGGGATGTATCCCAGCCAAGCCTTCTGACCTTTGAAACTCCACATTCTCGGGGTCTGGATCGCTTGGTTAAGTGTCCGAGTCTTGATCCTGGCTCAGATCATGACCTCGTGGTAATGGGCTTCTCTCTCTCCCTCTATTCCTGCCCCTGCCTTGCTTGTGCTCTCTTTCTCTGTCTCTCTCTCAAAATAAACTTAAAACAAATTTAGTGGCATGGAATACCTTATTTAGGCGAGATTTCCTCCCTGAGGGAATGGCAGCCGTCTATCAGTCAAATTTCTGGCAATGAATAGGAATTTCACTGTTGACCTGTTAAAGGTTACATTCCTACAGGAGTAAATTTAGGGTTAGTGACATGAGGCCTTAACGTAAGTAACTCCATGATGGCAGGCACTGGGTTCATGGAGGCTGCATTGCCTCGGACAGTGGGTTCACTGTAGGCAGCAGTGCTTCGGACAGTGTGTTCACAGGTGTCAGCAGTGCTTCGGGTGGAAAATTTACTGGAGGCTGCAGTGACACTGGCAGCGGGTTCACTGGAGGCTTCACTGTGTCGGGCAGTGCGTTCACTGGAGGCTGCATTGCCCCAGGACTGGGTTCACTGGACAATGCAGTAGAGCGGGCACTGGGTTCACAGGAGGCTGCAGTGTCTTGTGTACTGAGTTCACTGCAGGCTGCAGTGCTGCGAGAACTGGTTTCACTGGTTCCTGCAGTGCCGCGGGCACTGGGTTCACTGGAGGCTGCAGTGCAGCGGTTACTGGATTCACTGGAGGCTCCAGTGCTGCAGGAACTGGCTTCACTGGAAGCTGCAGTGCCGCGGACACTGGCTTTACTAGAGTGTGCAGTGCCATGGGCACTGGTTCACTTGAGGCTGCAGTGGCGTGGACACTTGGTTCACTGGAGGGTGTAGTGCCACGGGCACTGGCTTCACTAGAGGGTGAAGTGCCAGGGACACAGCCTCACTGGAGGTAGAGACCCGCAGGCCCTGGGTTCACTGCATGCTGCAGTGCCGTGGTCACTGGGTTCACTGGAGGGTGCATTGCCGCAGGCAGTTTGTTCACTGAGGGATGCAGTGCCATGGGCACTGGGATCCCAGGAACCTGCAGTGGAGTCGGAAATGGGTTCACTGCAGGGTGCATTGCTATGGTCACTGGGTTCACTGCAGACTGCAGTGCATGGAACACTGGAATAACTGGAGGCTGCAGTGCAGTGGGCACGTGTTTCACTGGAGTCTGCAATGCCCTGGGCACTGGCTTTACTGGCAACTGCAGTGCGACGGACTCAAGGTTCAATGGAGAGTGCAGTACGGCGGACCCTGGCTTCAATGGAGGCTGCAGAGCCGCGGGCACTGGGTTCATAGGAGGCTGCAGTGCCGGGGCACATTGTTCCCTGGATGGTGTAGTGCCTTGGGCACTGGGTTCACTGGAGGGTGCATGGCCGCGGGCACTGGGTTGACTGGAGGGTGCAGTGTCACGGACAGTGTGTTCACTGGAGGGGGCAGTGTCGCAGGCAGTGGGTCACTGGAGGATGCAGTGTGTGGGCAGTGGGTTCACAGCATGCTCCAGTGCCACGGGTATTGAGTTCACTGGATGGTGCAGTGCCACGGGAACTGGGTTCACCGGAGGCTGCAGTACCCTGCGCAGTGGGTTCCATGCAGGATGCAGTGATGCGTGCACTGGGTTCAATGGAGGGTTCCGTGCCTCCCGCACTGGGTTCACTGGAGGCTGCAGTGCCGCGGCAGTGGGTTCACAGCAGGCTCCAGTACCATGGGTCCTGGGTTCACGGCATGGTGCAGTGCTGCGGGAACTGGGTTCACCGCAGGCTGCAATACCCTGGGCACTAGGTTCCATGCAGGATGCAGTGATGCGAGCAATGGGTTTACTGCAGGCTGCAGTACCCTGGGCAGTGTGTTCAATGCAGGATGTAGTGACACGCGCACTGGGTTCAATGGAGGGTGCAGTGCCGCGGGCACTGGGTTCACTGGAGGCTGATGTGCCGCAGGCAGTGGGTTCACAGTAGGCTCCAGTACAACGGGTACTGGGTTCACTGGATGGTGCAGTGCCGTGGAACTGGGTTCAGTGGAAGGGCAGTGTCTCAGGCAGTTGGTCCCTGGAGGTTGCAATGCCACAGGCAGTGGGTTCACTGGATGGGGCAGTGCCGCCAGATCTGGGTTCACTGGAGGCTGCAGTGCTGCGGGCAGTGTGTTCATTGGAGGCTGCATAAAAACTGGAACTGGTTCCACTGCATGCTGCAGTGCCCGGGCACTGGGTTCACAGGAGACTACAGTGCAGTAGACACTGCCTTCACTGGCGGGTGCAGTGCTGCGGGACGTGGGTTCACTGGAGTCTCCAGTGCTGCGGGATCTGGCTTCACTGGAGGCTGCAGTGCTGCAGGCACTGTGTTCACTGCATGCTGCAGAGAAGCGGGAACTATGTTCACTGCATGGTGCAGTTACGAGGGCACTGGGTTTATTGGAGGGTGCTGTGTGGCAGGCACTGCCTCCAATGGAGGGTGCAGTGTTGCGGTCAGTGGGTTCACTGGAGGCTGCAGTGCGGCGGGCAATTGGTTTACTTGAGGCTGCATAGAAGCGGGAATTGGGTTCACTGCATGGTGCAGTGCTGCGGGCACCCTGTTCACTGGATGGTGTAGTGCCGTGGGCACTGGGTTCACTGGAGGGTAGAGACCCGCAGGCCCTGGATTCACTGCACACTGCAGTGCCACGGGCACTGGGTTCACTGGAGGGTGCATTGCCGGAGGCACTTTATTCACTGGAGGTTGAAGTGCCATGGGAACTGGGATCCCAGGAACCTGCAGTGCAGTCAGAACGAGGTTCACTGCAGGGTGCAGTGCTGTGGGCACTGGGTTCACTGCAACTGCAGTGCACGGATCACTGGGAAACTGGAGGCTGCATTGCTCTGGCACGTGTTTCACGTGAGGCTGCAATGCTGCAGGTACTGGCTTTAGTGGCGGCTGCAGTGCCGGGGACCCAAGGTTCAATGGAGAGTGCAGTACGGCGGGCACTGACTTCAATGGAGGCTGCAGAGCAGCGGGCACTGTGTTCATAGCAGGCTGCAGCGTGGCAGGAACTTTGTTCATGGGATGGTGTAGTGCTGTGTGCACTGGCTTCACTGCAGGGTGCAGTGCCAAGGGCACTGGCTTCACTGGAGGGTGCAGTGCCGCGGGCACTGGCTTCACTGGAGGGTGCAGTGCCGCGGGCACTGGCTTCACTGGAGGGTTGAGACCCACAGGCCCAGGTTTCACTGCAGGCTGCAGTGCCGCATTCACTCGGTTCACTGGAGGGTGCATTCCCGCGGGCACTTTGTTCACTGGAGGCTGCTGTGTCATGGGGACAGGGATCCCTGGAACCTGCAGTACAGTCGGAACTGGGTTCACTGCAGGGAGCAGTGCTTTGGGCACTGGGTTCACTGCAGACTGCAGTGAACGGATCACTGGGATAACTGGAGGCTCCAGTTCAGTGGGCAGGGGTTTCCCTGGACGCTGCAATGCCATGGGCACTGGCTTTACTGGCCGCCACAGTGCTGCGGACCGAAGGTTCAATGGAGAATGCAGTATGGCAGGCACTGGCTTCACTGGAAGCTTCGGTGTCGTGGGCACTGGGTTCATAGCAGGCTGCAGTGCTGCTGGCACTTTGTTCACTGGATGCTGTAGTGCCCTGAGCACTGGGTTCCCTCAAGGGTGCAGGGCTGTGGACATTGTGTTCACTGGAGGGGGCAGTGTCGCAGGCATTGGGTTCCCTGGAGGGGGCAGTGCCGCCGGATCTGGGTTCACTGGAGTCTGCAGTGCTAAGGGCAGTGTGTTCACTGGAGGCTGCATAGAAGCTGGGACTGGGTTCACTGCATGGTGCAGTGCCGCGGGCACTGAGTATACAGGAGGCTACAGTGCGGCATGCACTGCATTCACTGGCGGGTGCAGTGCTGCGGGAAGTGGGTTCACTGGAGGCTCCAGTGCCGTGGTATCTGGGTTCACTGGAGGCTGCAGTGCTGCAGGCACTGTGTTCACTGCAGGCTGCATAGAAGTGGGAACTGGGTTCACTGCATGGTGCAGTTCCACGGGCAATGGTTTCACTGGAGTGTGCAGGGCGGAGCCACTGTTTTTTTTTTTTAACTTTTTTCTCAACGTTTATTTATTTTTGGGACAGAGACAGAGCATGAACAGGGGAGGGGCAGAAAGAGAGGGAGACACAGAATCAGAAACAGGCTCCAGGCTCTGAGCCATCAGCCCAGAGCCTGACGCGGGACTCGAACTCACAGACCGCGAGATCGTGACCTGGTTGAAGTGGACGCTTAACCGACTGCACCACCCAGGCGCCCCAAGGAGGCACTGTTTCAATGTAGGGTTTAGTGCCACGTTCAGTGTGTTCACTGGAGGCTGCAGTGCTGCAGGCAATTGGTTTACTTGAGGCTGCATAGAAGCGGGAACTGGGTTCATTGCATGGTGTAGTGCTGCTGGCACTTTGTTCACTGGATGGTGTAGTGCCGTGGGCACTGGATTCACTGGAAGGTGCAGTGGCACAGACACTTGGTTCACAGGAGGGTGCAGTGCTGCGGGCACAGGCTTCACTTGAGCCTGCATTGGCGCGGACACTTGGTTCACTGGAAGGTGCAGTTCTGTGGGCATTGGCTTCACTGGAGCGTGCAGTGCCAGGGACATTGGCTTCACTGGAGGGTAGAGATCCGTAGGCACTGGGTTCACTGCAGGCTGCAGTGCTGTGCCACTGGGTTCACTGCAGGGTGCAGTGCCGCGGGCACTGTGTTCACTGGAGGGTGCAGTGCCGTGGCACTGGCTTCATTGGACGGGGCAGTGCCAGGGACACTGGCTTACTGGATGGTAGAGACACGCAGGCCCAGGGTTCACTGCAGGCTTCCCTGCCACGGGAACTGGGTTCACTGGAGGGTGCATTGCCGTGGGCACTTTGTTCACTGGAGGCTGCAGTGACATATGCGCTGGGATCCCTGGAACCTTCACTGCAGTCAGAACTGGGTTCACTGCAGGGTGCAGGGCTGTGGGCACTGCGTTCACTGCAGACTGCAGTGCACCGATCACTGGGATAACTGGAGTGCTGTGCAGTTGGAATGTGTTCCACTACAGGCTGCAATTCTGCGGGCACTGGCTTTACTGGCGGCTGCGTGCCTCGGACACAACGTTTACTACAGAGTGCAGTATGGCAGGCACTGGCATTAATGGAGGCTGCAGATCCTTGGGCACTGAGTTCATAGCAAGCTGCAGTGTTGCAGGCACTTTGTTCCTGGGATGGTGTAGTGCCTTGGGCACTGGATTCACTGGATGGTGCAGTGCCGGGGACACTGGCTTTACTGGAGGGTAGAGACCCGCAGGCCCTGGGTTCACTACATGCTGCACTGCTGCCGGCACTGGGTTCACTGGAGGGTGCATTGCCCCAGGCACTTTGTTCACTGGAGGATGAAGTGCCATGGGCCCTGGGATCCTTGGAATCTGCAGTGCAGTGGGAACTGGGTTCACTGCAGGGTGCAGTGCTGTGGGCACTGGGTTCATTGCAGACTGCAGTGCATGGATCACTGGGATAAATGGAGGCTGCAATGCTGTGGGCACGGGTTTCACTTGAGGCCGCAATGCCACGGGCACTGGCTTTACTGGTGGCTGCAGTGCCACGGACCCAAGGTTCAATGGAGAATGCATTATGGCAGTCACTGGCTTCACTGGAGGCTGCAGAGCCGTGGGCACTGTGTTCATTGCAGGCTGCAGTGTCGCAGGCACTGTGTTCACGGATGGTGTAGTGCCGTGGGCACTGGGTTCACTGGAGGGTGCAGTGCCGCCGGCACTGGCTTCACTGGAGGGTGCAGTGCCAGTCTCACTGGCTTCACTGGAGGGTAGAGACCCGCAGGCCCTGGGTTCACTGCAGGCTGCAATGCCTGGGTCAAAGGGTTTCCTGGAGGGTGCATTGCTGCGGGCACTTTGTTCACCGGAGGCTGAAGTGCCCTGCGCACTGGGATCCCTGGAACCTGTAGTGCACTCGGAACTGGGTTCACTGCAGGGTACAGTGTTGTGGGCACTGCGTTCACTGCAGACTGCAGTGCACGGATCACTGGGATAACTTGAGGCTCCAGTGCAGTGAGCACGGGTTTCACTGGACGCTGCAATGCCGCGGACACTGGCTTTACTGGGGGCCGCAGTGTCGCCGACCCTAGGTTCACTCGAGAGTGTGGTACGGTGGGCACTGGCTTTAGTGGAGGCTGCAGATCCGCGGGCACAGGGTCCATAGCAGGCTGCAGTGCCACGGGCACTTTGTTCACTGGATGGTGTAGTGCCCTGGGAACTGGATTCGCTGGAGGCTGCAGTGCCGTGGGCACTGGGTTCACTGCAGGCTGCTTGCCGCCTGAACTCGTTTCAGTGTTGCCTGCAGTGCCGCGGTCACTGGGTTCATTGGGGGCTCCACTGCAGCGATCACTGGGTTCACTGGAGGCTCCAGTGCAGCGGGAACTGGCTTCACTGGAAGTTGCAGTGCCGCGGACACTGGCATTACTAGAGTGTGCTGTGCCGCGGGCACTGGCTTCACTTGACCTGCAGTGGCACGGACACTTGGTTCACTGGAAGGTGCAGTGCTGCGGGCACATGCTTCACTTGAGTTTGCATTGGCATGGACACTTGGTTCACTGGAAGGTGCAGTTCCGCGAAAACTGGCTTCACTGGAGCATGCACTGCCTGGGATACTGGCTTCACTGGAGGGTAGAGATCCGTAGGCACTGGGTTCACTGCAGGGTGCAGTGTTGTGCCACTGGATTCACTGCAGGGGGCAGTGCTGTGGGAACTGGGTTCACTGGAAGGTGCACGATCGCGGGCACTGGCTTCACTGGACGGTGGAGTGCCAGGGATATTGGCTTCCCTGGAGGGTAGAGACACGCAGGCCCTGGGTTCACTGCAGGCTTCACTGCCGCGGGAACTGGGTTCCCTGGAGGGTGCATTACCGCAGGCACGTTGTTCACTGGAGGCTGCAGTGCCATATGCATTGGGATCCCTGGAACCTGCAGTGCAGTCAGAACTGGGTTTACTGCAGGGTGCAGGGCTGTGAGCACTGGGTTCACTCCAGACTGCAGTGCAAGGATCACTGGGATAACTGGAGGCTGCAGTGCAGTTGGCACGTGTTTCACTGGAGGCTGCAATGCTGCGGGCACTGGTTTTACTGGTGGCTGCCGTGCCGCGGACCCAAGGTTCAATGGAGAGTGCATTACGGCGGGCACTGGCTTCAATGGAGCCTGCAGAGCCGCCGGCCCTTTGTTCACTGGATGGTGTAGTGCCCTGGGCACTGGGTTAACTGGAGGGTGCCGTGCCAGGGACACTGGCTTTACTGGAGGGTAGAGACCCGCAGGCCCTGGGTTCACTGCAGGTTGCAGTGCCTCGGGCATTGGGTTCACTGGAGGGTGCATTGCCCCAGGCACTTTGTTCACTGGAGGCTGAAGTGCCATGGGCACTGGGATCCTTGGAACCTGCAGTGCAGTGGGAACGGGGTTCACTGCAGGGTGCAGGGCTGTGGACACTGGGTTCACTGCAGACTGAAGTGCACGGATCACTGGGATAACTGGAGGCTGCTGTGCTGTGGGCACGGGTTTCCCTTGAGGCCTCAATTCCGTGGGCACTGGCTTTACTGGGGGCTGCAGTGCCGCCGACCCATGGTTCAGTGGAGATTCCTATACGGCAGGCCCTGGCTTCACTGGAGGCTGTAGAGCCTTGGGCACTGGGTTCATAGCAGGCTGCAGTGCCGCATGCACTTAGTTCACTGGATGCTGTAGTGCCCTGGGCGCTGGGTTCCCGGGAGGGTGCAGTGTCGCGGACACTGGTTTCACTGGAGGGTGCAGTGCCACGGACACTGTGGTCACTGGAGGGGCTGTGTCGCAGGCATTGGTTTCATTGGAGGGGGCAGTGCCGCCGGAACTGGGTTCACTGGAGGTTGCAGTGCTATGGGCATGTGTTCACTGGAGGCTGCATACAAGCTGGAACTGGTTTCACTGCATGGTGCAGTGCCGTGGTCAGAGGGTATACAGGAGGCTACAGTGCGCCATGCACTGCATTCACTGGCGGGTGCAGTGCTGCGGGAAGTGGGTTCACTGGAGGCTCCAGGGCCGTGGGATCTGGGTTCACTGGAGGCTGCAGTGCTGCAGGCACTGTGTTCACTGCAGGCTGCATAGAAGCGGGAACTGGGTTCACTGCACGGTGCAGTGCTGCAGGCACTTTGTTCACTGGATGGTGTAGTGCCGTGGGCACTGTGTTCACTGGAGGGTGCAGTGGCAGGGACACTGGCTTCGCTGGAGGGTAGAATCCCGCAGGCCCTGGGTTCACTGGAGGCTGCAGTGCAGCGGGCACTAGGTTCACTGGAGGGTGCATTGCCGCAGGCACTTTGTTCACTGGAGGCCAAAGTGCCATGGGCCCTGGGATAGTTGGAACCTGGGTGCATTCAAAACTAGGTTCACTGCAGGGTGCAGTGCTGTGGGCACTGGGTTTACTGCAGACTTCATTGCACAGATCACTGAGAAAACTGGAGGCTGCAGTGCTGTGGGCACGAGTTTCACTTGAGGCTGCAATGCCGTGGGCACTGGCTTTACTGGCGGCTGCAGTGCCGTGGACCCTAGGATCACTTGAGAGTGCAGTACGGCGGGTGCTGGCTTCAATGGAGGCTGCAGAGCCACGGGCACTGGTTTCATTGCAGCCTGCAGTGTTGCAGGCACTTTGTTCACGGGCTGGTGCAGTGCCGTGGGCACTGGGTTCACTGGAGTGTGCAGTGCCAGGCTCACTGGCTTCACTGGAGGGTAGAGACCCGCAGGCCCTGGGTTCACTGCAGGTTGCAGTGCCGCGGTCAATGTGTTCCCTGGAGTTCATTGCCTCGGGCACTTTGTTCACCGGAGGCTGCAGTGTCATGCACACTGGGATCCCTGGAACCTGTAGTGCACTCAGAACTGGGTTCACTGCAGGGTGCAGTGTTGTGGGCACTGTGTTCAATGCCTACTGCAGTACACGGATCACTGGTCTAACAGGAGGTTCCAATGCAGTGGGCACGTGTTTCACTGGAGGCTGCAATGCCGCGGGCACTGGCTTTACTGGTGGCTGCAGTGCTGTGGACCCAAGGTTCACTACAGAGTGCAGTACGGTGGGCCCTGGAATCAATGGAGGCTGCAGAGCCACGGGCACTGGGTTTATCGCAGGCTGCAGTGTCGCAGGCACTTTGTTCCCGGGATGGTGTAGTGCCGTGGGCTATGGCTGCACTGGATGGTGCCGTGTCGCCAGCACTGGCTTCACTGGAGGTTGCAGTGCCAGGCTCACTGACCTCACTGGAGGGTAGAGACCCGCAGGCCCTGGGTTCACTGCAGGCTGCAGTGCCGCGGTCAATGGGTTCCTTGCAGGGTGCATTGCCACGGACACTTTGTTCCCCAGAGGCTGCAGTGCCATGTGCACTGGGATCCCTGGAACCTGTAATGCACTCGGAACTGGGTTCACTGCAGGGTGCAGTGTTGTGGGCACTGGGTTCACTGAAGACTGTAGTGCATGGATCACTGGGATCACTGGAGGCTCCAGTTCAGTGTGCACGGGTTTCACTGGACGCTGGAATGCCACGGGCACTGGCTTTACTGGGGGCTGCAGTGCCGCCGAACCTAGGTTCACTCGAGAGTGGAGTACGACGGGCACTGGCTTCAATGAAGGCTGCAGAGCCACGGGCACTGGGTTCATAGAAGGCTGCAGTGTCACAGGCACTTTGTTCAGTGGATGGTGTAGTGCCCTGGGCACTGGGTTCACTGGAGGTTGCAGTGCCGCGGGCAATGGGTTCACTGCAGGTTACAGTGCCACGGGAAATGGTTTCCCTGGTGCCTGCAGTGCTGCGGGCACCTGGTTCACTGGAGGCTCCACTGCAGTGATCACTGGGTTCACTGGAGGCTCCAGTGCCGCGGGAACTGGCTTCACTGGAAGGTGTTGCACCACGGACACTGGCTTTACTAGAGTGTGCAATGCCGCGGGCACTGGCTTCACTTGAGGCTGCAGTGGCATGGACACTTGGTTCACTGGAGGGTGCAGTGCCGCGGGCACAGGCCTCACTTGAGCCTGCATTGTCACAGACACGGTTCACTGGAAGGTGCAGTTCCGAGGGCACTGGCTTCGTTGGAGCGTGCAGTGCCGGGGACACTGGCTTCACTGGAGGGTAGAGACCCTCAGGCACTGGGTTCACTGCAGGCTGCAGTGCTCTGCCACTGGGTTCACTGCAGGGTGCAGTGCCGCGGACACTGTGTTCAATGGAGGGTTCAGTGCCGCGGCACTGGCTTCACTGGACGGTGGAGTGCCAGGGACACTGGCTTCACTGGAGGGTAGAGACACGCAGGTCCTGGGTTCACTGCAGGCTTCACTGCCGCGGGAACTGGGTTCACTGGAGGGTGCATTTCTGCGGGCACTTTGTTCACTGGAGGCTGCAGTGCCATATGCACTGGGATCCCTGGAACCTGCAGTGCAGTCAGAACAGGGTTCACTGCAGGGTGCGGGGCTGTGGGCACTGGGTTCACTGCAGACTGCAGTACACGGATCACTGGGATCACAGGAGGCTGAAGTGCATTTGGCACGTGTTTGACTGGAGGCTGCAATGCCGCGGGCACGGGCTTTACTCACGGCTCCAGTGCCGCGTACCCAAGGTTCACTACAGAGTGCAGTATGGGCGCACTGGCATCAATGGAGGCTGCAGAGCCACGGGAACTGGGTTCATAGCAGGCTGCAGTGTTGCAGGCACTTTGTTCCCGGGATGGTGTAGTGCCGTGGGCACTGGGTTAACTGGAGGGTACAGTGCCAGGGACACTGACTTTACTGGAGTGTAGAGACCTACAGGCCCTGGGTTCACTGCAGGCTGCAGTGCCGCGGGCACTGGGTTTACTGGAGGGTGCATTGCCCCGGGCACGTTGTTCACTGGAGGCTGAAGTGCCATGGGCACTGGGATCCTTGGAACCTGCAGTGTAGTCGGAACTGGGTTCACTCCAGGGTGCAGTGCTATGGGCACTGGGTTCACTGGAGGGGGCAGTGTCACAGGCATTGGGGGCCCTGGAGGGAGCAGTACCACCGCATCTGGGTTCACTGGAGGCTGCCGTGCTATGGGCAATGTGTTCACTGGAGGCTGCATACAAGCTGGAACTGGTTTCACTGCATGGTGCAGTGCCACGGGCACTGGGTACACAGGAGGCTACAGTGCAGCATGCACTGCATTCAATGGCGGGTGCAGTGCTGTGGGAAGTGGGTTCACTGGAGGCTCCAGTGCCATGGGATCTGGGTTCATTGGAGGCTGCAGTGCTGCGGGCACTGTGTTCACTGCAGGCTGCCTAGAAGCGGGAACTGGGTTCACTGCATGGTGCAGTGCTGCGGGCACTTTGTTCACTGGATGGTGTATTGCCATGGGAACTGGGTTCACTGGAGGGTGCAGTGGCATGGACACTGGCTTCACTGGAGGGTAGAGTCCTGCAGGCCCTGGGTACACTGCAGGCTGCAGTGCCACGGGCACTGGGTTCACTGGAGGGTGTATTGCTGCAGGCACTTTGTTCACTGGATGCTGTAGTGCCCTGGGCACTGGGTTCCCAGGAGGGTACAGTGCCGCGGACACTGGCTTCACTGGAGAGTGCAGTGCTACGAACACTGTGTTCACTGGAGGGGCAGTGTCGCAGTCATTGGGTTCCCTGGAGGGGGCAGTGCCGCCGGAACTGGTTTCACTGGAGGCTGCCGTGCTGCGGGCAATGCGTTCACTGGAGGCTGCATACAAGCTGGAACTGGTTTCACTGCATGGTGCAGTGCCGTGGTCAGAGGGTATACAGGAGGCTACAGTGCACCATGCACTGCATTCACTGGCGGGTGCAGTGCTGCGGGAAGTGGGTTCACTGGAGGTTCCAGTCCCATGGGATCTGGGTTCACTGGAGGCTGCAGTGCTGCAGGCACTGTGTTCACTGCATGCTGCATCGAAGCGGGAACTGGGTTCACTGCATGGTGCAGTGCTACGGGCACTTTGTTCACTGGATGGTGTAGTGCCGTGGGCACTGGGTTCACTGCAGGCTGCCGTGCTGCAAGCACTGGGATCACTGCAGGCTGAAGGTCTGCGGGCACTGGTTTCACTGGAGGCTGCAGGCCGCCAGCACTGAGTTCACTACAGGCTACAGTGCCGTGGGCACTGGGTTCACTTGTGGGTTCACTGGAGGGTGCAGTGCTGTGGCAGTGAGTTCACTGGAGGCTGCAGTGGGGTTGAACTGGGTTCACTGCAGGCTGCAGTCCCCCGGGCACTGGGTTCACTGCAGGATGCAGTTCCGCGGACACTTTTTTCACTGGAGGGTGCGGGTCCGAGGGCACTGGGCTCACTGGAGGCTCCAGTGCCGCGAGCACTGGGCTCACAGGAGGCTGCAGTGGGGCGGGCATTGGGCTCACTGATGGCGGCTGTTCTGCATGAACTGGGATCACTGGATGTTGCAGTGCCGAAGGCTCTGGGTATACTGGAGGCTCCAGTGCCACCGACACTGGGCTCACTGGAGGCTCCAGTTTCGCAGGCACAAGGCCCACAGGAGGCTTCAGTAATGCGGGCACTGTGGTCACTTGAGGCTGCAGTGCCGTGGAAACTGGCCTCAATGGAGGCTGCATTACCGCAGGCACTGGGCAAACTGGTTGCTCCAGTCGCTTGCACTTGGCTCACTGGAGGGTCCAGTGCCATGGGCAATGGGCTCACTGGAGTCTGCAGTGTTGCGGGCACTGGGTTCCCTGGAGGCCGCAGTGATGCGGTCACTGGGCTCTCATGAGGCTGCAGTGCTGTGGAGACTGGGCTCACTGGCGGCTACAGTGATGTGAGCACTGGGCCGACTGTAGGCTGCAGTGGCGCGGGCACTGGGTTCACTGGAGGCTCCAGTGCCGCATGCACTGGGCTCATTGGAGGATGCAGTGCCGTGGGCAGTGGCCTCACTGGAGGCTACAGTGCCGCGGGCACTGGGCTCCCTGGCAGCTGCAATGCTGAGGGCACTGGTTTCACTGGAGGGTGCAGTGCCGCGGTCACTGAGTTCACTGGGGGCTCCAGTGTCGCAGGTACCACGTTCACTGGATGCTGCAGTGCCTGGGTCACTGGGTTCACAGTAGGCTCCTGTGCTGTGGGCTCCTGTGCATGTGGGCATGCAGTGCCGGGATCACTGGGTTCACTGCAGGCTGCAGTGCCGGGATCACTGGGTTCACTGAGGCTGCAGTGCCACGGGCACTGGGTTCACCGGAGGATGCTGTTCTGCGGGCACTGGGTTCACCAGAGACTCCAGTGCTTTGGGCATGTGTTCATGGGAGGCTGCAGTGCCACGGGTACTGGGTTCACTGGAGGCTGCAGTGCTGCGGGCACTGTGTTCACTGGAAGCTGCAGTGCCTCGGGCACTGAGTTCACTGGGGGCTGCAGTGCCGCTGGCAGTTCACTGGAGCTGGAGTGCAGTGGGCATTTGAGCACTGGTCGTTCCAGTGCCATGGTCCCTGAGTGCCCGAACACTCGGGCACTGGAGCCTGGGGGTTGCTGCTTGGGATTTTGTGTCTCCATCTCTCACTGTCTTTCCCCGGGAGGCTCTCTGGTTTGAGCACAGACCTGGAGGCTGCATGGGATTCTGTGTCTCCCTCTTCCTCTGTCCTTCCCAGGAGTTTCTGTGCTGAGACCAAAGAGCCTGGAGGGTGCTTGGAATTCTGTGTCTCCTCTCTCTGTCCTTCTCCTCCAGTTCCTTCACGCACTGGGAAATAGGACTTCAGTCACTGGGAGTGACGACTGCAGTCATTAGAAGTAACTGCAGACATTGAGTGTGTCTTTGACTTCAGTCACTGGGAGTGACTATGACATCAGTCACTGGGAGTGACGTCAGGAGTGACTTCAGTTAGTGGGAGTGACTTCGGGAGTCTTCCGTCAGTGGGATGACTTCGAGAGGGCTTCCATCACTGTGTGTGACTTCACGAGGGACTTCCGTCACTGGGAGTGACTTCAGTCATTGGGGGTGACTGACTTCAGTCACTGGGCATGCCCTCAGGCCTTGGGCATGCCTGTGCCCTTCAGGCAGTCTTCTAGCCTTCAGGCACAGGGTGAGAATTCAGGCATGGGGCAAGCCCTCAGGCATGGGGCCTGCCTTCAGGCAATGGGCGTGCCTTCAGGCACTGGGCGGGGCTTCATGCATGGGGCAAGGCTTCAGGCACGGGGCTTTCCTTCAGGCATGGGCCTTGCCTGCAGGCAAGGGGCTTGAGTACAGGCACCTGGAGCTGTTTCAGGCAAGAGGCATGCCTTCAGGCACAGGGAGCGGCTTCAGGCACAGGGAGAGGCTTCAGGCACGGGGCGCACCTTCAACCATGGAGCTTGTCTTCAGGCCCTGGGAGCACCTTCAGGTACAGTGAGCGGCTTCATGCACAGGGCGCAACTTCGGAAACGGGGAGACTCTGTGTTCTTCAGGCACAAGGCACGCCATTAGGCACTGTGCTCACCATCAGGCAAAGGGTGCACTCAGGCAAGCAGTGCGTTGTCGCCCATGGGGTGCTCTCTCAGAGAGTGCCTGTGCCTTTCAGGCAAAGGGAGTGCTTTCAGGAACGGCGAGTGCCAACAGGCATGGTGAGTGGTTTCAGCAACTGGAGGATCTGTGCTGGGAGCACTGGGGCCTGGAGGCTCTGTGCTTCGAGTATGGAGCCTGAAGGCTGCTTGGAATTCTGCGTCTCCCTCTCTCTCTGTCCTTTCCCTGCAGTTCCTTCAGGCACTGGGAGTGCTGCCTTCAGGGACTGGCAATGATGACTTCAGGCACTGGGATTGACAACTTCAGTCACTGGGAGTGACGACTGCAGTCACTAGGAGTAACTGCAGACACTGAGTGTGACTTTGACTTCAGTCACTGAGAGTGACTGTGACATGAGTCACTGGGAATGACTTTGACTTCAGTCCCTGGGAGTGACGTCAGGAGTGACTTCAGTCACTGGGAGTGACTTCTGGAGTGACTTCCGTCAGTGGGAATGACTTCTACAGGGACTTCCTTCACTGTGTGTGACTTCACGAGGGGCTTCCGTCACCGGGTGGGAATTCGCGAGGGACTACCATCACTGGGAGAGACTTCAGTCATTGGGGGTGACTGACTTCAGTCACTGGGCTTGCACTCAGGCACTGTGCATGCCTGTGCCCTTCAGGCAGGGGGCTAGCCTTCAGGCACAGGGTGAGAATTCAGGCATGGGGCAAGCCCTCAGGCATGGGGCCTGCCTTCAGGCAATGGGCGTGCCTTCAGGCACTGGGCGGGGCTTCATGCATGGGGCAAGGCTTCAGGCACGGGGCTTTCCTTCAGGCATGGGCCTTGCCTGCAGGCAAGGGGCTTGAGTACAGGCACCTGGAGCTGTTTCAGGCAAGAGGCATGCCTTCATGAACACGGGTGACTTCAGGCACATGGAGCGTTTTCAAGCACGGGGCGCATCTTCAACCATGGAGTTTGTCTTCAGGCACTGGGAGCATCTTCAGGTACAGTGAGAGGCTTCATGCACAGGGTGAGACTTCAGGCATGGGGAGCCTCTGTGCTCTTCAGGCACAGGTCGCTCCCTTAGCCACTGGGCTCGCCCTCAGGCACAGGGTGCACTCAGGCAAGGGGTGCACGGTCACCCATGGGTGCGCCCTCAGAGAGTGCTTGTGCCTTTCAGGCAAAGGGAGTGCCTTCAGGAACGGTGAATGCCTTCAGGCATGGTGAGTGGCTTCAGGAACTGGAGGCTCTGTGCTGGGAGCACCGGGGCCTGGAGCCTCGGTGCTGGGAGCACAGAGCCTGGAGGGGCTGGAAGGGATTCTGTGTCTCCCTCTGTCTCTGTCCTTCCCTGGGAGTTTCCGTGCTGAGACCACAGAGCCTGGAGGCTGCTTGGAATTCTGTGTCTCGCTCTCTCTGTCCTTCCCCTGTGATTTCTTCAGGCACTGGGAGTGCCAACTTCAGGCACTGGCAGTGAAGACTTCAGGCACTGGTAGTAACCACTGCAGTCACTAGGAGTAACTTCAGACACTGTGTGTGACTTTGACTTCAGTCGCTGTGAGTGACTATGACATCAGCCACTGTGAGTGGCTTTGACTTCAGTCCCTGGGAGTGACTTCAGTCCCTGGGAATGACTTCGGGAGTGACTTCTGTCACTGGGAGAGGGACTTCCAGAGGGACTTCCGTCACTGGGAGTGAATTCGCGAATGACTTCTGTCACTGGGAGTGACATCGGGAGTGACTTCTGTCACAGGGAGTGACTTCAGGAGAGACTTCCCTCACTGGGAGTGACATAGTGAGTGATTTCCATCACTGGGCATGACTTCGGGAGAGGCTTCCATCACTTGGAATGACTTTGGGAGTAACTTCCTTCACTGGGAGTGACTTTGACTTCAGTCACTGGGAGTGACTTTGGGAGTGACTTCATGCACTGGGCATGACTCAGTCATTGGGGGTGACAGACTTCAGTCACTGGGCATGCCTTGCCATTCAGGCATAGAGCAAGCCTTCAGGCATGGTGCGTGCCTTCAGACAAGGGGTGTGCCTTCAGGCACTAGGCGGGGCTTCATGCATGGGTCTTGTCTTCAGGCACTTGGAGCCCCTTCAGGTACAGTGAGCAGCTTCATGCACAGGGCGCGACTTCAGGCAAGGGGAGTTCTGTGCTCTTCAGGCACAGGGCGTGCCATCAGGCACTGGGCTCGCCATCAGGCACAGGGCGCCCTCAGCCCGGTGTGCGCCGTCAGGCATGGGGCGCGCCTTCAGGGAATGCCTGTGCCCTTGAGTCAAGTGGAGTGTTTTCTGGCATGGGGCTTGCCTTCAGGCATGTGGAGCATCTTCAGGCATGGGGTGCGGCTTCAGGCACAGAGAGCTCCTGTGCCATTCAGGTAAGGGGAGCACATGTGCCTTTCAACAAGGGATGCCCCATCATGCACAGGATGCTCATTGAGACTCACAGCATGCCCTCAGGCATGGGGTGCGCCCTCAGTACCTCTGCCTTTCAGGCAAAGGGAGTGCCTTCAGGCATGGTGAGTGGCTTCAGGAAGTGGAGCTGTGCAGGGAGCACAGGGCCTGGAGGCTTCATGAGATTCTGTCTCCCTCTCTCTCTGTCCTTCCCCGGGAGGCTCTGTGCTGAGACCACAGAGCCTGGAGGCTGTTTGGAATTCTGTGTCTCCTTTTCTCTGTGTCCTTCCCCTGCAGTTCCTTCAGGCACTGGGAGTGACGACTGCAGTCACTAGGAGTAACTGCAGACACTGAGTGTGACTTTGACTTCAGTCACTGTGAGTGACTATGACATCAGTCACAGGGAGTGACTTTGACTTCAGTCACTTGTCGTGACGTCAGGAGTGACTTCAGTCACTAGGAGTGACTTCGGGAGTGACTTCTGTCACAGGGAGTGACTTCAAGAGGGACTACCTTCACTGGGTGTGACTTGGCAAGGGACTTCGGTTTCTGGGAGTGACTTTGCCAGTGACTTCCATCACAGGGAGTGACTTTGTGAGAGACTTCCCTCTCTGGGAGTGACTTTGGGAGTCACTTTATTTACTGGGAGTGACTTTGACTTTAGTCACTGGGAGTGACTTTGGGAGTGTCTTCACTCACTGGGCAAGACCTCAGTCATTGGGAGTGACTGACTTCAATCCTTGGACATGTCCACAGTGCCCTCCAGGCAGGGGGCTAGCCTTCAGGCACAGGGTGAGAATTCAGGCATGGGGCAAGCCTTCAGGCATGGGGCAAGCCTTCAGGCATGGAGCGTGCCTTCAGGCAAGGGTGTGCCTTCAGGCACTGGGCGGGGCTTCATGCATGGGGCAAGGCTTCAGGCACAGGGCTTGCCTTCAGGCAAGGGGCTTGAGTACAGGCACGTGGAGCTGTTTCAGGCAAGAGGCATGCCTTCAGGAACAGGGAGCAGCTTCAGGCACAGGGAGCTTCTTTAGGCACGTGGCACACCTTCAACCATGGGGCTTGTCATCAGGCACTGGGAGCACCTTTAGGTACAGGGAGCAGCTTCATGCACAGGGCGCAACTTAAGGCACAGGGGGAGTCTGTGCTACAGGCACGGGGCGCCCTCTGGCGAGGGGTGCTCTGTCAGGCATGGTATGCGCCTTCAGGGAGTGCCTGTGCCTTTCATTCAAGGGGAGCGCCTTCAGGCATGGAACATGCCTTCAGGCACAGGGTGTGCCTTCAGGCACTGGGAGAGGCATGATGCATGGGCGCTGCTTCAGTCAATGGGCTTGCTGTCAGGCAGTGGGCTTGCCTACAGGCATACAGAGCTCTATCAGGCATGGGTCGTGTCTTCTGGAACAGGGAGTGGCTTCAGGCACAGGGAGCATCTTCAGGCAAGGGGTGCACCTTCAGCCATGGGGCTTGTCTTCAGGTACTGGGAGCGCCTTCAGGCACAGGGAGCAGCTTCATGCAAGGGGCGCGCCTTCAGGCAAGGGGAGCATCTGTGCTCTTCAGGCATGGGGCACGCAGTCAGGCATGGGGCGAACCATTAGGCATAGGGAGTGGCTTCAGCCATGGTGCATGGCTTCAGGCATGGGGCGCAGCTTCAGGCAAGAGGAGGTCCTGTGCCATTCAGGCAAGGGGAGCGCCTGTGACACTCAGGCACGGAATGCCCCATCCTGCGCAGGGAGCTCAGTCAGACTCAGGGCATGCCTTCAGGCATGGGGTATGCCTTTAGAGAGTGCTGGTGCCTTTCAGGCAAGGGGAGTGCCTTCAGACAAGGGGAGTGCCTTCAGGCATTGGAGGCTCTGTTCTGTGAGCACAGAGCCTGGGGGTTCTGTGCTGGGAGTACAGAGCATGGAGGGGCTTCTTGGGATTCTATGTCTCCCTCTCTGTCCTTCCCCAGGAGGCTCTGTGGTGAGAGCACAGAGCCTGGCGCCTGCTTGGGGTTCTGTGTCTCCCTCTCACTCTGTCCTTCCCCTGGAGTGTCTTCACGCACTGGGAGTGCCAATTTCAGGCACTGGGAGTGATGACTGCAGTCCCTGTGAGTGGAGACTCCATTCACTGGGAGTAACTGCAGACACTTAGAGTGACTTTGACTTCAGTCTCTGGGAGTGACTATGACATCAGTCACTGGGAATGACTTTGACTTCAGTCACTTGGAATGACTTCAGGAGCAACTTCAGTCACTGGGAGTGACTTCGGGCGTGACTTCAGTCACTGGGAATGACTTCGAGAGGGACTTCCCTCATTGGGAGTGACTTCGGGCATGACATTTGTCACTGGGAGTGATATCTGGAGTGACATCGGTCACTGGCAGTCACTTATTGAGTGACTTTCATCACTGGGAGTGACTTCGGGAGAGACTTCCATCACTGGGAGTGATTTTGGGATGACTTCCTTCACTGGGAGTGACTTTGTCTTCAGTCACTGGGAGTGACTTTGACTTCATTCCCTGGGATTGACTTTGGGAGTGACTTCATTCACTGGGCATGACTTCAGACATTGGGAGTGACTGACTTCAGGCACTGGGTATGCCCTCAGGCACTGGGCATGGCTAACCCTTCAGGCAAGGGGCGAGCCTTCTGGCATGGGTGGAGACTTCAGGCAAGGGGCGAGCCTTCAGGCAAGGGCGAGCCTTCAGGCAAGGGCGAGCCTGAAGGCATTGGACCTGCCTTCAGGCATGGGACATGGCTTCATGCTCCGGGCATGGCTTTAGGCAAGGGGCTTGCCTTCAGGTAAGGGGCTTGTCTTTAGGCATGGGGCATGCCTTCAGGCACAGGGAGCGGCTTCAGGCAAGGGGCTTGCCTTCAGGTACTGGGAGCATCTGTGCCCTTCAGGACACTTTCCATGGAAAGTAATACTGCACCACTTCTGTCCCCACATGTGTGTGGTCATATCAGATTTAGGAATTTTGTCCTCATTGAGAGAGAGAGAGAGAGAGAGAGAGAGAGAGAGAGAGGGAGAGAGAGAGAGAGAGAGAGAGAGAGAGAGAGAGTCTTAGCTAGTGTTTGGGTTTGGGCCAGGGACTTAGATAGGGCTGAATGGACAGGAGACCCGTGATCACCCTGGAAGGCTGAAGTGAGGGCCCATGCACTAATGCGTGTAAGGTTTAGGATTATGGTAAGAGTTGGTGTGAACTTTAGGTTGAGGGGTATGGTGCGGGTCAAGGTTACTGTTAGGTTTAGGTCCCAGGAGGTTCTAGGCATTGAACCCCTAGCAGTGCAGTGGTCTCCACATAGGGTTGAATGGAGACTGCATGAAAGCCTCTAGTTCAGGCTTCGTCTTTCCATGCCAGAGCCAGCCTCCCGTGTGTGCCACTCTTCAGTTGGGCCTCAGCACCCTCCCTGTGCAACTCCATGCCGGCAGTGGAATTGACATGATGATGTTCCAATTCCATACCGAATAATACTTCAGGGGTCTGGGCCCTATGGGCGTGGTGTTCTCAGAATTAGGAACTCTATCCCCATTGGGAGAGAGCCATCGCTAAGGTTAGGGTATGTTCCAGCGCCATAAGCACGGCTGAAGCGACACCAGTCCGTTGAGCTACATAGGGGGCTGAATAGGGCACATGCACAGTTGCAGGTCAGATGTAGGGTTACGGTTAGAGTTGGTGAGGTGGGTGTGTATAGTTATGTTCATTGTTATAGTTCTGTTCATAGTTATGTTCATGGTGAGGTTGGTGTGTATAGTTATGTTCATTATTGGGTTTGGGGTTAAGTCCTAGGTGGCTCCTAGCGATAAGCCAACAGCAATGCAGTGAGCTTCCCGGAGGGCTCAGTGGAGGGCATATTGCAGGTTGTCCGTCATGCTTAGTCTTTGTTTGCCAGGGCAAGCCTCCATCGTGGGCCATTCTTTGAGCCTCAGTAAAACCACTTCTGCAGCAACATCTGGGCTTTGGATATTACATGGTGATATTCCACATTCCACGCCGAGTAATACTCCTCCTCCTCTGGACTCCATGTGTGTGGTATCCTCAGACTAAAGAATTGGGTCACCATCAGGAGAGAGCCTTAGTTTGAGTTAGGGTTTGCTTCAAGGCCATAAGCATGCTGAAGCAACACTACTCATGTTATCTACATGGGGTGTTGGCTGAGGGACCATGCGCATGTGAGGGCTGGTGTAGGATTAGCGTTAGAGTTGGAGTGAGGTTTAGGTTGAGGAGTACTGTGAGGGTCACGGTCAGGGTTAGGGTCCAGGAGGCCCTAGGTGCTGAAACCCAAGCAGTGCAGTGATCTCCCTGGAGGGCTGAGGGAGGTCGCATTGGAGGGTGCCGGCCAGGCTTAGTCTTTAGGGGCTAGGGCCAGCCTTGGATATGGACCACACTTTGGTTGGGCCTCAGCCACCCCCTTGTGCAGCTCCCTCTGGGCTTTGGCAATTACCTGGTCATGTTCCACGTTCCATGCCGAGGAATCCGGCTCCTTTTCTGAACCCCACATGTGTGGTTTGCACAGAAGTAAGTATTGGGTCACCATCGGGAGACAGCCTAAAATGCAGTTCGGGTTCGGTCCAGGGACGTAAGCAGGGCTGAAGCGACAGCAGTCCCGTGATCTCCCTGGAGGGCTGAAGTGAGGGTCCCTGCGAGGGTGCGGGTCAGTTGTAGGTTATGTTTAGGGGTGATGTTTAGGTTGAGGTGTACTTTGAAGGTCATGGTTATTGTTAGGTCTCATGAGGCTCTAGGTGCAACAACCCCAGGAAGGATATGGTCTCCAAGAGGGGCTGAGTGGATCCCACATGGGATTGTGCTGATCAGGCTTTGTCTTTGAGTGCCCGATCAAGCCTCCTGTGTGAGTCACTCTTCAGTTGGGCCTCAGGAACCCCCTTGTGCAGCTACTTGTGGGTAATGGAAATGACACGATTATGCTCCAAGATGCATGCCGAGGAATCCTGCAAAGCTTTGGGCCCCATGTGTGTGGTCTCTCAGAGTTAGGCATTGGATCCCCATCGGGATTCAGCCACAACTAGGGTTAGGGTTCGGTCCAGGGAGGTAAGCAAGGCCGAAGCAACAGCAATCCCGTTACCTTCATGGAGGTTTCAATGAGGGCCCATGCGCGGGTGAGGGTCTGGTGTAGGGTGTCAGGTGAAGCCTTAGAGCTGGGGTGAGGTTGAGGTTGAGGAGTATGTTGATGGTCACGTTTACGGTTTGGGTTAGATTCCAGGAGGTACGAGGTGCTGTACCCCAAGGAGTCCAGTGGTCTCACTGGAGGAATCAGTGGAGGGCAAATGGTAGGTTGCCCTCAGGCTTAGTCTTTGGGTGCCGAAGCCAGCATCAGTTGTGGGGCAATCTTCGGATGGGCCTCAGCAAACCCTTTGTGCAGCTTCCTCTGGGCTTTGGAAATTACCTGTCGATGTTCCACGTTCCATGCGAGTAACGCTGCAGTGCTTCTGGGCCCCATATGCGTGGTGACTGAGACTTAGGAATTTGTTCCTCAATGAGAGAGAGTCATTACTAGGGTTAGGTATCGGCCCAGGGATGTCGATAGGGCCAAATCCACATGAGTCCGTGATCGTTCTGGAGGACTCCATAGGGCCCATGCTTGGGTGCGGGTCATGTGTAGGGTTAGCATTAGAGTTGGTGTGAAGTTTAGGTTGAGGTGTATGGTGAGGGTCAAGTTTAGTGTTAGGGTTAGGTCCCAGGAGGTTCCAGGCAATGAATACCTAGCAGTGCAGTGGTCTCCACAGAGGGCTGAGTGGAAGCTGCATGCAAGTCTACAGTTCAGACTAATTCTTTGCATGCCAGGGCAGCATCCTATGTGTGACACTCTTCAGTTGGGTCTCAGCAACCTCTTTGTTCAGCTCCATCCCAGCAGTGCAAATGAAATGATGATGTTCCAATTCCATCCTGAAGTATACTGCAGGGGTTTGGACCCTATGTGCATGGTGTTCTCAGAGTTAGGAACTGTATCCCCATTGGGGGGAGCCATAGCTAGGGTCAGGATTCGGTCCAGGGACATAAGCAGGGCGAGGTGACACCAGTCCCATTATCTACATGGAGGGCTGTATGAGAGCCCATGCAGGGGAGCAGGTCAGGTGTAGCATTACCTTTAGAGTTGGGGTGAGGTTGAGGATGATGTGTATGGTTCTGGTCAATATAATGGTTAGGTTTTGTCCCAGGTCCCCCAGACGCTGAAGCACCAGCAGTGCTGGTCTTCCTGCAGGGTTCAGTGGTGAGCACATGGGAGGGTGTAGGTCATGCTTAGTCTTTGAAAGCCAGTGTGAGCCTCCTTTGCGGGCCACACTTTGGTTGAGCCTCAGGAACTGCTTCTGAAGCAACATCTGGGCTTTGGATATTACATGGTGATATTCCATGTTCCATGCCGAGGAATCCGCCTCTTCTTCTGGAAGGGAGGTATCCTCAGACTTAAGAATCGGGTCACCATCTGGAGAGAGCTTTAGATAGAGTTCGATTTCAGACCAGGGCCATAAGGGGGGCCACAGCTACCCCATTCCACTTACCTCCATGGGGTGATGAATGATAGCCAGTGTGCAGGTGAGGGTCAGTTGTAGGGTTAGCGTTAGTGTAGGAATGAGTTTGAGGTTCAGAGTATGGTGAGGGTCACGGTTAGTGTTAGGGTTAGTGCCCAAGTAATTCCAGGCGGTGAATCCCTAGCATCGCAGTGGTCTCCACAGAAGGCTGAGTGGTGGCTGCATGGGAGCCTTCAGTTCAGACTTATTCTTTGTGTTTCAAGGCCAGCCTCTTGTGTGTGCCACTATTCATTGGGTCTCAGTAGCCTCCTGGGGCAGCTCCACCCCAGCAGTGGAAACGAAATGATGATGTTCCACTTCCATACCGAATAATACTGTAGGGGTTTTGACCTATATGCATGGTGTTTCAGAATTAGGACCTGGATATCCATTGGGAGAGAACCACGGATAGGGTGAGGTTCTGTCCAGGGACATAAGCAGGGCTGAAGAGACACCGGTCCCGCTATCTCCATAAGGGCCTGTATGAGGGCCAATGCACGGGTGAGGGTCAGGTGTAGGGTTAGCATTAGGGTTGGGCTGAGGTATAGGTTGAGTAGTATGGGGAGGGTCACGGTTGGGGTTAGGGCTAGGTTCCAGGAGGCCCAAGTTGCCGAATCCATGGCAGTGCAGTTGTTTCCCTTGGGGACCCAGAGGAGGGTGCATGGGAGGGTGCCGGTCATGCTTATTCTTTGGGTGCCAAGGCCAGCCTCTTGTGTGGGCCACTCTTCAGTTGGTTCTCAGCAACCCCCTTGTGCAGCTCCCTCTGGGCTTTGGAAATGGCATGGTGTTGTTCCCCGTTCCATGCCAAGTAAGCCTGCACCGCATCTGGGATACATGTGCGTGGTTTTCTCCGAGTTAGGAATTGGGTCCCCATCGGGAATGAGCCATAGCTAGGGCAAGGGTTTGATCCAGGGAAGGGATGTAAGCAAGGCCGAAGGAACAACAATTCTTTACCTCCATGAGGGCTGAATGAGGGCTCATGCACGGATGCGGGTCACGTGTAGGGTTAGCGTTAGACTTAGGGTGAGGTTCCGATTGAGGAGTATGGAGTGGGTCATGATTAGGGTGAGGGATAGCTCCAAGGAGTCCCCAGGTGATGAACCCCATGCAGTGCAGTGGTCTCCTGGGATGGCTCAGTGGAGGGCACACGGGAGGGTTCTGGTCAGGCTTAGTCTTTGGTTACCAGTGCCAGCCTTGCATGTGGGCCACTTTTGGGCCTCAGCAAGCACTTTGGCACCTCCCTCTGGTATTTGGACATGACATGGTGGTGGTCCATGCTCCATGTGGAGTAATTCTGCACCGCTTCTGGGCCACAGGTGCGTGATATTCTCTGCATTAGGAATTGGATCCCCATCGGGATAGAGAAATAGCTAGGGTTAGAGTTAGATCCAGGGACATAAGCAAGGCCAAAGCAACAACAATCTATTTATCTCCAGTGAGTATGAATGAGGGCCATGTGCGGTAGCTGGTCAGGTGTAGGGTTAGTGTTAGAATTGGGGTGAGGTTTAGGTTGAGGAATACAGCGAGGATCATGGTTAGGGTTAGGGGTAGGTTCCAGGAGGCGCTTAAGTGCAGAAACCTAAGTAGTGCAGTGGTCTCCTAGAGGGTTGAGTGGAGGGCGCAAAGGATGGTGCCATTCCTTCTTAGTCTTAGGGTGTCAAGGCCACCCTTTGGTGTAGGACACTCCTTAGTTGGGCCTCAGCAGAGCCCTTGTTCAGCTCCCTCTGAGCTTTGGAAATGACATGGTGATGTTCCAGGTTCCAAGCCGAGTGATTTACACCATGAGCGTGCTGTTGTCAGTCATTGGAATTGGGTTCCCACGAGGAGGAGACTTAGCTAGGGTTAGGGTTCAGTGCAGGGACATCACCAGGCCAGACTGACTCCAGTCTCGTGAATTTCATGGAGGGCTTAAGTGAGAAACCTTGCGAGGGTACGGGTCTGGTATAGAGTTAGTGTGAGAGATGGGTTTCAGTTTAGGTTGAGGGCTAGGTTCAGGGTTCTGGTTACGGTTGGGGTTAGGTCCCAGGAGGCTCCAGATGCTGAACCCACAGCAGTGCAGTGGTCTCCCTGAAGTGCTGACTGGAGTACACAATGGATGCTGCGGGTCAGGGTTAGTCTTTCGGTTGCCAGGCCAGACAAGTGTTTCTGGCACTCTTCGGGTAAGCCTCAGGAATGCTCTCGGGCACAACGGAGGCTGCCGGTCAGGATTAGTCTTTGGGTTCCAAGGCTATACAAGTGTATTGGACACTCTTTGGGGGAGACCTCAGGAATCCTCTTATGCAGCAGCAGCTGGGCTTTGGAAATGACATGGTGATGTTCCACATTCCACGCCGAGTGATCCTGCACTGCTTCTCAACCCCATGTGCATTCTGTTGTCAGACATTGTAATTGGATACCCATGGGGAGTGAGTTATAGCTAGGGTTAGGGTTCAGTGCAGGGATGTGGCCAGAGCCAAAGGACTCCAGTCTCGTGATCTCCCTCGAGGGCTGAAGTGAGGGCACATGCGCTGGTGTGGGTCTGGTGTAGAGGTATTGTGAGATATATGGTCAGGTGAGATTGAGGGTTATCATCAGGGTTATGGTTAGGGTTAGGGTAGGTCAAAGAAGGATCCAGGCGCTGTACCCACAGCAGTGCAGTTGTCTCCCCGAAGGGCTGAGTCAGTGCACAATGGAGGCTGCTCATCAGAATTAGTCTCTGGGTTCCAAGGACGGACAACTCTGTAAGGTCTGGTGTAGATAGGTGGGTCTAGTGTGATAGAAACTGTTAGATTTAGGTTGAGGGTTATGGTTAGGGTTACGGTTAGGTTTACAGTTAGGTCCCAGGAGTCTCCAGGCATTGAACCCACAGCAGTGCAGTCGTCTCCTGGAAGGGTTGAGCGGAGTGCACAATAGAGGCTGCCAGTCAGGAATAGTCTTCGGTTTCCAAGGCCAGACAACGGTATTGGGCACGCTTCAGTTAGGCCTGTTGAATCCTCGAGTGCAGTGGCAGCCGGGCTTTTGAAATGACATGATGATGTTCCACATTCCACACCAAGTATTCCTGCACTGCTTCTCAATTTCATGTGCGTGCTGATGTCAGACTGTGAATTGGGTCCCCATGGGGAAGGAGCCTTAGCCAGGGTTAGGGTTCGGTGCAGGGAAGTCACCAGGGCCAAAGCAACTCCAGTCTAGTGATATCCCCCAAGGGCTGACCTGAGATCCCATGCGAGGGTGTGGCTCAAGTGTAGGGTTAGGGTTAGAAACAGGGTTACGATTAGGTTGAGGGTTATGGTTAGGGGTACAGTTAGGGTTTTCTTCGTTCCCAAGGCTCCATGCGCTGAACCCACAGCAGTGCAGTTGCCTCCACAAATGACTGAGTGGTGTGCACAACGAGGCTGCGGGTCAGGATTAATCTTTGGGTTCTAAGGACAGACAACTGTATCTGGTCTGGTGTAGATAGGTTTGTCTAGTGTGAGTGTTAGGGTTAGGTTTAGGTTGAGGGTTAGCATTGGGTCCTGGTTAGCATTAGGGTTAGGTCCCAGGATGTTCCAGGCACTGAAACCATAGCAGAGCAGGTGTCTCCCCAAAGGGCGGAAGGGCGTACACAAGGGAGGGTGCTGGTCAGGCTTAGTATTTTGGTTCCAAGGCCAGACAACTGTATGGGCCACCCATCGTTTAGGCCTCAGGAATCCTCTTGTGCAGCTGCAGCCGTGCTTTGGAAATACATGGAGATGTCCACATTCAATGCTGAGTGTTCCTGAACCGTTTCTGGTCCTGGTGTGTGTGCTGTTATTAGTCTTTCGATATGGATCCCCATGGGGAGAGGGCCTTAGGTTATAGTTTTAGATTTAGCGGGTAGAGTTAGAGCGTTAGGATGAGGGTTTTAGGGTTAGAGTTAGAGGCTGATGGTTAGAGGGTTAGGGTAAGGTTAGGGTTAGTTAGGGTTATGTTTATGTTTACAGTTAGTTAGAGGTAGGACTAGGGTTAGGGGAAGGGTAGGGGCAGGATTTAGCATTAGGGTTATGGTTAGGGTTAGGTGTTAGGTTTAGGTGGTGGGATTTTGTTTAGTGATAGTGTTAGGAATTGGGCAAAGTGTAGGTCATGCTTGCATCCCCACTTTGAGCGGGAAGGTGTTCATGCGTGGACACCACCCTCCATGTTCAAGGGATTGTGTTCTTGCTATCGCCCCAGTCTCTCTGCACTGTAGGTTGTTCTTGCCTTGCCCATTCCAGCTTTGCTCTGGTGTTTTTCACACTGTCACCCCACCCCCTCTCGGTATGGTAAGAATTCACGTTCCACCCAATCGCTTTTGGTGCAAGGGGTGTGTTCACACATGCGACCCTCCACACCCTCTCCGTGCGATGGTGCAACCCATGAGCCTCACCGCTCCTTAGATTGGGATTACTGATGCCAGTATTAAATCTGATACTGATGCCAGTATTAAATCATGAATATCTCTTTTCTCTTTCACAACTGAAGAAGTAGGCGTTTCTTAAGGTAAGGTTTATGGTTAGGATTAATGTTAGGTGTCAGTTAAGGTTTAGGGCATGGTGCAATCCCTCTTGGTGTGGGATGGCTTCACGAATGTGTCCCATCTGCTTCCCTTTATCCGTGATGTAGCAGTGATATTCCTTGTAATTCAGATGTTTTCCTTGGCACCTGGATGTCTCTGAGTTAAGCGTCCCACTTCATCTTGGTTCATGATCTCTCGGTTTCTGGTCTTGAGCCCTGGGTAGCTTCTGTGCTGATTGCTGGGAATCTGGAGCCTGCTTCAGATACTATCTGTCTCTCTCTCTCTCTCTCTCTCTCTCTCTCTCTCTCTCTCTCTCTCTCTCTCTGCCCATGCCCCACTTGTGTGCTTTGTGTCTTTCAAAAATTAATGTACCTAAAATCATTTGCAATCCGACATTTCCTGGATGGCTCTTTTCACTTTCATTGCTGAAGTAGCAGGCGTCTGTCTCGTTCATTGTTCTTTTGTTATCTTTGGCATAGCTGACAACATATACGACATTTCCCCATCCAGCATCGGGGATGCACAGCATTTCTTCTACTAGCCGGACACCTCTCATCCACTGTAACACTGCATTCCTCTAGAGCATCCCACATGCTCTCGGAAACTGGACTGTAACTGTGGATGGTAGCAGTGTCCCATAGTCTTCTGATGGTATTTCAGGAGGTTTTTCATTCGTATCTTTGGTTACCTGAGTGTCTTCTGACATCTCTCATGTTTCCACTAGGCCGCCGCTATGATGCTCCACAGGGAACCTGAAGCACACAGGGATTCAGGAGCAGACCAACTACCGCTTGGCTCCCACAAATGGTCGCCTTGGAACTCTTTATGGAAGAGGAGAAAACACCCACCACCACCGTTTCATAACCCTGCACCGAATGTGGAGACAACAATCACCTACCCCCAAAGGAACTCTACCAGGGTACATGTATCAAACCTAAGGTGTTGGTTATGTATTTTGGGTCAATAAGTGAGGTTGTACTTTTGACTGGTAAGTGTACATCTAAATCCCTCAGAGGGGATATTCTCTGAGGTCACCCCAACCTAAATTGTTGGCCCATGGGGAGATGTGTTGTCCCTATTGACTGTATTGATGTTGTCTCTGTAGGCCAGTGAATTAAAGCTCCATAGGGTCTTGTCCTGTTCTTGCCTCTTCACGGGAATGTCCATTTCACCTATTGAAAAAGAGCAAGTGAGTAGTGTTGCCACTATTAAATCTGACGTTTCATGAATGAGTCTTTTCACTTTCATGGCTGAAGAAGCAGCATCTCTTATAATGAGGGTTAGGGTTTGGGTTACCCTGAGGATTAGGGTAAGGGTTAAGTCATGCTTGCATCCCCGTTTTGGCAAGGGAGGAACGTCACACCTGACCCCCGCCACCGTCCTTGCGGAACGGTGTTCAGGCATGCAGCCTGCCTCCCCTCCACAAGGGAGTAGTGATGCCACTACTTAATGTGTTGTTTCATGAATGGCTCTTTTCCCTTTCACAGCTGAGGAAGCAGGCATTTCTTAAGGTAGGTGTTACGGTTAGGATTGCCGTTCATGGTTAGGGTAAGGGATAGGCCATGCCTGCACCCTCCGTTGGAGTGGGAGGGCGTTCACACATGAGCCACACCCCCCTCATCTCGGGAGGGTGTTCACCAATAGGAACCAGTCCCCTTCAGCGGGGATGTTGATGTATGCGCCTGCACCCATCTCGTGTGCGAGGGTGTTCATGCATGGACACCACAACCCTTGGCGAGGGAGGGCATTTGTCCATGCACCATGCCCTCCTTGGCTCAGGAGGTGTTCACGCATGAGCACAGTGACCCCTTGGCTTGAGAAGGTGTTCAGGTAGGTGCATGAACCTGCCCCCCAGCGTGGGAGGGGGTTCACGCATGTGCCCTCCCCCCTCAGGCGCTGGAGGGGGTCACCTGTGCATAGCACCACTAGTCAGCAAGGGAGTAGTGATGCCACTATTAAATCTGACATTTCATGGACGGCTGCTTTCACTTTCACAGCTGAAGAAGCATGCTTCTCTTAAGGTCAGGGGTAGGGTTAGCATTACAGTTAGGGGTTAAGATAAGGGCTAGGTCATACTTGCTCTCCCCCCTCAGCATGGGAAGACTTCACGCATCACCCCACTAACCTGAGCAAGGGAGAGTGTTCACCCTTTCACCCCAATCCCTGAGAGTGGTAAAATATTGAAGCACGTGCTCCACTCCGCTTCCGCTGGGGAGGGCTTTCACACATGCGTGGATCCCCCTTTCGGGACACATTGTTCACGTATGTGCATGACCACCTGTCGGGTCGGGAGGGTGTTCACTCATGGGCACACCCCACCTCTGCATGAGAGATGGTTCATGCATGTGTCTTGCTCACCTCAGCAGGGAGGGTTTTTACGCATGTGCACAGCCCCACCTTGGTGTGGGAGGAGGTCACCCATGCAGAGTGCCACCCTTCAATCAGGGAATAGTGATGCCATTATTAAATGTGACGTTTCATGAATGGTTCTTTTCAATTTCACAGCTGAAGTAGCAGACAACTCTTAAGGTAAGGGTCTGGGTTAGCATTACCATTAACAGTTAGGGTAAGGGTTAGGTCATGCTTCCACACCCACCCCCTCGTCTCCAGAGTGTATTCACGCAATAGCACCGCCCCTCAATGTGGGAGAATATTCATGCATGTGTCCTGCCCCCTTCAGGGTGGGAGGGTGTTCACACACGTGCCCCATCCTCTTCAGCTTGTAAGTGCGTTCACGCATTCTCACATTTGCACCACCCGTCCCAAGGTGAGGGAGGGTGTTGACACCTGTGCCCTGTCTCCCTCGGCATGGGAGGTGGTTCACACATGCTCCTCATCCCCTCGGTGATGGAGGGTGTCACCCATGAACAGTGCCACCCCTCGGAGAGGGAGTACTGTTGCCGCTATCAAATGTGACCTTTCATCAATGATTCTTTTCACTTTCACAGCTGAAGAAGCATGCATCACTTAAGGTAAGGGTTAGGGTTAGCATTACATTTAGGCTTTAGGGTAAGGGTTAGGTCATGCTTGCTCCCCCTCTCTGCACGACAGGTGTTTCACTAATACTCCATGCCCCCCCTGGCACAGATGGATACAGCCCTCCGTCCGTGTAGAAGGGTGTTCTCACGCACAACCCTCCTTGTTGACGGAGGGCGTTTGTGCACGCACCCTGCCCCATTAGTGCGGGAGTTTGTTCTCGTGTGTGTAAGGCCCCCTCCTGGCGGAAGGGCGTTCACCCATGTGCACCATCCCCCCACTTTGGCATGGGAAGGTGTTGACCTATGTGACGTGACACGTCAGCATGGGGGAATATTCACGCATCTGCCCCGCCCCCCTCTGCCTAGGAGGGTGTTCATGCATGAGCACAGCCACCAGTCAGTGAGGGACGGTATTCATGCATGCACACAACAACCCCTCCATGAAGGAGGGCAGTCACATACACGTCATGCATCCCTCCACAAGGGAATGGTTCAAGCGTGTGCCGCATACGCATTTTGGCACAGGAGGGTGTTGACCTATGCACCTTACCCCCTCAGCGCTGGAGGGTGTTCATAGATGTGCACAGCCTCCGTTGTGGCGAAAGTGTGAACCCCGGCTAGGGGAGGGATGCCATTCGCACGTAGGCCCCGCCTCATACCCCTGGGTGCTGTTCACACATGTGCACAGCTCTCCCTACTGGCGGAAGAGTGTTCACACATGTGCAAAACTCCTGCTCCAAGAGGTAGGGCGTTTCCACATGAGCACAATCCCCATCAGTGAGGGAGGGCATGCACGCATGCTCCTTGCCCACTACCACAGGAGGCTGTACAGGCATGCGCACAGCCCCCCCTACTGGTGTATGTTCACGCATGCACACAGCTCCCCTCAATGAGGGAAGGCATTTGCACATGTGCCCCCTTCCGCTGGGCAAGGAAGGGTGTTCAGGCATGCACAGAACCACTACCTCAGCCAGGGAGGTCGTTGGTGCATGCGCCCTGCCCCACTTAGCACAGGAGGTGGTTCAGGCTTCCGCCTGGCCCCCTGTCAGCATGTGAGTCGGTCACCCATGCACAGCGCCACCCCTCAGGGAGGAAGTACTGATGTCACTATTGAATGGGATGTTTCATGAATGGTTCTTTTCACTTTCACAGCTGAAGAAACACAGCTGAAGAAATGCGGCCAGGGAGGGCGTTGACGTATGCTCCCTGCTCCCCTCGCCAGGATGCTGTTCACGCAGGTGCAAAGTCCCCCTTCCCTGCCAAAGGGGGTTCAGGCATGCCCACAACCCCCGCTCTGTGAGGCAGACCATTTGTATAGGCACACAACCCTCCCTCGGCAAGGGACAGTGTTCATGCTTGGCCCCACTTACCTCGGTGGGAAGGGTGTTCACACATGCACATAACCCCCCTCAACATTGGAGGGCGTTCAAACATGTGCCCCACCCCACTTGACGCCAGAGGTGGTTCAGGATTCTGCCTTGCCCCTGGTTGGTGTGTGAGATGGTCACCCATGCACAGTGCCACCTTTTAGGGAGAGAGTAGTGGTGTCACTATTAAATGTGATATTTCACGAATGGTTCTTTCACTTTCACAGCTGAAGAAACACACATCTCTTAAGGTAAGTGTTAGGGTTGGCACTGACATAAGGGGTAGGGTAAGGCTTAGGTAGTACTTCCTCCACCCTGGGTATGAAAGGTTTTCAAGCATTATCTTTCCCCCCCTTTGGACAGGAGGGGGTTAACACTTGCGCCCTCCCACATCAAGGGAGGGGGTCACCATTGCACCACTGTCTCTGTGATGGAGGGGTGTCACTCATGTTCTTTCCCACACCTTGGCATGGGAGGGGATCATGCATGTGCCCCTTCTGCACCCCTTCATAGGCGATGTAGCCTTGATGTTCCTTTTAGGCCAGACGTATTTTGCACTGCCTTGGCCGCTCAGTGGATTAAGTGTCCCACTTCAGGTCATAGTCTCACGGTTTGTGGTTTTGAACCCTTGCTTCACCTCTGTGCTGATGACTCTGAACACGGAGCGTGCTTCAAATACTGTGTCTCACTTTCTGTCTGCCCCTTCCCCACGTGTGTTCTGTCTGTCTGTCTCTCTGTCTCTCTCTCAAAAAAACAGTGAAGCTAAAAACATTTTAAAGCAGCTCCATCAGTCTACTTGTCTTCTTGCCCTATATCCGCCTCTTCACGGGAAGGTCCATTTCACCGATTGGAAGAGACTAAAACCCTCGTGTGGCCATTCAAATGAGTCACTATTTAGGAAACAAGTGATTATGCTACTTTTCCACGGTCAGGATACCATGGCCATTTCATGAATGTCCCTAGGCAGGCGGGGCCTCTTAAAACTAGAAATGCTAGAGGTGATTTTACTGGTAAACAGGTGGGGTTTGTGTTCGCTGAGTTCCTTTTACTTCGTTTCATCTTTCCTTGATTGCCTATCTGTGTTGGGTCAACAATTGGTTTGATATTGACTTTACAGTTAGGTTATTTTTATCTCATGGTTAACTGTCCATGGTTATCTGCTCTGATAGAGCTTAAGCAAGTACAAATATTTCGCGTGGCACATACTAGCATTAGTGTTTCCTGTGCACCTGCAGCTGTTTCTCCCGGCCCACGGGGAGCAATCACTTCCCATCCAGCACCACCTGCTTTGTCTTCCTATGCCTAGCAGTGCACGTGCCGGTGCCTGCAGAACTTCCCTTGTTTCTCTGTCAGCTGAGTCTGAATGGGCTTCCTCTCCCACTCGTCCCTACTTCTCATCTCTTTAATGGATGACACACATAGCTGAAGGTCACAGTGAAGTCTCAAACTTCAGTATGTGGATTACGTGGCACCATTTTACGGTCTCACTTGATTACCCCCTTTCTTTAAAAATTACTTCCTTCCTCCTCCCACCGTCTGGGCCGCTGCTCACCAGTGTCTGTGTTGGTAGGTCCTCGTCTTCTTCCTGTCCCCCATCTGCTTTCCATCTGCCCTTACTCTGGGGTGATCTCAGCTAGCCTCAGGCTTCTATATGCCAGCATCTGGGGCCTCTAAGTCTTTATGTGCTGCCCACAGCTGTTCATGTCTCCAGACACCTGACTCCAGCTCTGCACCACACAGGTGCTACCCTCCCCAGACTCTGCTACCTCCCTGTAGGCTTCTCCTATTCCCCTCCCCTTTTTTACTGGGCTGCTGCCACACTGGCCCCTCCCTGTTCCCTGAGCTTGTCAGGCACATACTCCTGCTTCAGGTCTTTGCACTCACTTTGCCTCTCTCTGTCGGGGATATACTTCCACGTGCCAACAAGACATACTCCCTCATTTCTGTCATAACCTTGCTCTGACATCAACTGCTCAGTGGAGTCTCTGCTAGCTCTCTATGTAAAACTGAAAACTGTTCCTTCTCCGACCTGAACACCCCATATCCCTTTCCTGCATTCTTTTTCTTCCTGGCCCTTGGCACCATCTGTTTTTCTTTCTTGCTTGCTGGATGTCGCCTACTGTAGTCCCTGCCAGATTATCGGCTCCATGGGATCCAAAGACCAAACTAGCTTTGTTTAGGGCTGGTTCCTTAGGGCCCTCGAACAGTGCCCAACTCCTTCAAAGGCTCACACACTATTTGCTGAGCAAGTAAATATTAGGATTTCTTATTATTTTGCTGGGTCCGCCATCACAATGTACCACAGACTGGGTGGCTTAAGCAACAGAAATTGATTTATTTATTTTCTCACACTTCAGATCAAGGTGTGGCCAGGGTGGGTGTCCTCTCTCCATGACTGGTGGATGGCCTCCTTCCCACTGTCTTCACGTGGTCTTCCTTCTGTGTGTGTAGTTGCCCACTCTCTTCCTATAGGACACCGGTTATCAGACTAGAGTCCCTCCCCACAAATGAGCTCATTCGACCTCCACTTTACCTTTCAAGATCTGGTATCCAAGTACAGTCCCATGGGTAGTTAAGACTTCAATGTATGGATTTTGGGGGCAAATCCATTCCATCACAGGTTTCTGTCTGTTGTACCTAGTCACTACCTACATGGGTTTTTTTTTTCTCTATGCCCTTGTGCCCGTTATTTGCTCACACAGTGCTAATCCCAGTTTGCCCTTAGCCCAAGTTATAACTCTATTTATTTGTATAGACTTGCATCTTCCCTCTACCTCTATACTCCAAGTTCCTGGCTGGCACTGGAATTACATCTTTAGCACGGACATCATAACCTCCAGGTGAGGTAAGTATGATTATTTTCATTTTGAAAATCAACAATCTGAAGCTCAAAAGAGAGTAGGTCATGTTTCTGAGATCACAGTACTAGTAAGTGCTGTCCTTTGGATAACTTTGTTCTTATGGGCTCCAAAGCCCACTTTCTTTCATCTACCATATGTCCCCAAGATGAACGGGGAAAAGCCATACTTCAGCCTGGTATGATATAAGCAATGGTACGTGTAAAGCTGGTGTAACAATTCAGGAAATGGGATTAAGTCTAGTATCTGAGTAATTATACCCACAGGTTGAATTTCATTCTCACATCCTTTGATTTTTTACTGCTATAATTTCTGTTATCCTTAATGATTATATAAACGTATTCTTCCCTTTGCAAAATTTAGCCAGTAAGAATACTGAGTGAGTTTGTTTCCTTTGTAACAGGTCTGAGTTATACAATGAATTCATAACGTCAAGATAATAGCGGTTATTTTTTTCCTACAATATGGAGGAAAAGGTCATTGCCTTTGTTGTAAGAGTTTACCATGTGTTCTTGGTAACATGACTGAGCTGTATTGGTGAAAACACGTTGTAGATTTTGAAAGTAAGTTATTTATAGTTAAGAGAGTATCGCTCTTTCTTTGGGTGCAGCTGATTGTTTGAAATAGAACTTAGGATTTTTCTGCATAGATTGTCTATTTCAGAATGATCTTTGTTTTAAAAAGTATGTTATATTTGCATTCATGCAAGTTGTACCATCATTAAATTGACAGGAAAGCAGCTGTTAATAGTTGTCATTTGGACATGTAGATGGAAATCCTAAGGGTCATGGTGTGACTCCTTACATGTGTTGAGCTCTGGTTTCATTTGGCATTTCCAAACCATTGCCATGACCTTATGAATGTTGATCAAGTGGCCATATAATGGTTGTTTTAAATTGGCATCAGGGGTGTAGAGATGATTCTTAAGTTGTGTATGAGGAAGCTGTTGGTTTCCTGCTTCTATGTCTGTGTAGCTCCTAAAAATAGAAGACTAGCGCATCTTATCAAAATTACTTTTGTTCAAAGTCATTGCAACTTGTGAATGAGCTAAAGGCTTAGATAATAGTCAGTACTTTTGGAGTCTGATATTTGCAAATTTAAAATAGGTCTTCGGGTATCTGTGTGGCTCCGTTGGTTAATCCTCTGACTTTGGCACAGGTCATGATCTCACTGTTGGTGACTTTGAGGTCCATGTTGGGCTCTGTGCTGGCAGCTGGGAGCCTGGAGCCTGATTGCGATTCTGTGTTCCCTCTCTCTGCCCTTCCCTGGCTCATGCTCTTTCTCTCTCTCTCAAATATAAACTTAAACATAGAAAATAGGTCTAGAATAAATCTGTAGACCATAACATATTTATAGTGACTGCTGATTGAAACAAAGAAATAGCCTGAAATTCCAAAAATACATTACTGTTGTTTCCCTAGGCTCCCATTAAATGCCAGGTTGACCATTAAGCTGAATACAATCAGTAATCTTTTAGTAACTTGGAAGAGATGAGCATACTATCATAGCTAGTAAGGTTTGGAATATGTCGTTTTGGTAGACCTATTTTCTTTAATGATGAAAAAATTGATTTGAGGTCTCTTTTATTTGGGTATTCAGGATTAAGAGAAGTTACCCAAGGCAAATGAATTAAGACCATTTTAGAACTGACCTGGACTTAAAAAACCAGAGACTGGAGTCATGATAAAGATAGTTTGAACATGCCATTTCATCAAATAAAAAAAAATACAGCTCCTGAATGACAACCATCACGTTGGAGGAGAGTTTCTGGTGTTCCCTCCACAAATGGTGCATGATTTTCAGTCAAGGATACAGCCTCACTGACTACTTTTACTGACATGATGGTTCAGATACCAACAATGTTGTCTGTTGGGATTGTCTTTTACAAAACTGATATCCTTTCAGTTTTCAGCTTAATTAATATACTAAGGAGAAAAAAATGTTTCCCTCTTTCTGAAAAATAATCCCATTTGTATTTAGAGTTATCATTAAACATAGTATTTCAAAAAATGGCTAATAAATTGGAAGTCAATATAAATTTGCTTGTGAAGTTATCAAATGGAAAACTGTTGCCAAAGCAGTTATTTTATGTTTTATAGGAAAACTAATCTTTTATGTCCTTACTGCATTTATGTTATATCCTATTCACTTTTGTTTCATGCTATTTGTGTGTGTGTGTGTGTGTGTGTGTGTGTGTGTGTGTGTTTGCAACTAAGTGAAATGTGCAATATTTGGTCATTTAAATAGATTCACTAATTTAGGCAAAGTCAGCCATAAACAAATGCAATACATTATGTCCAAAGTAGTCAAGCAGATTTTGCATCATGAGTAAAACTTGCTTTATGTTAAATGAATTTGCTTTTCTCTTTTCTTTTTAACAAGCCAAGTCAAAGGTGAATATATTCTTTCTGCTCACCTTGAGGCAGGGCAAGAGCAGATTTGTGTCAGAGCGCACTGTCCATATTTATGAGAAACTAGAGAAATTAAGAAAGCCACTTAGGTACAAACCTTAGTGAGGACTCATGACTGATACCTTTTCAACAATATTCTGTTGGGATGTCTTTTATTAACTGGGTTAATTTTTTTTAATTGTTAGTTAATTTATTTTTAAAATTTACATCCAACTTAGCATAATGTGGAACAATGATCTCAGTAGTAGATTACTTAAAGTCCCTTACCCATTTAGCACATCAGCCCTCCCACAGTCCTTCCAGTAACCCTGTTTATTCTCCACATTTAAGAGGTTTTCTTTAATGTTTTTGACCCCCTCCATGTTTTTATATTATTTTGCTTCCCATCCCTTATATTCATCTGTTTTGTATCTTAAAGTCCTCATATGTGTGAGGTCCTATAATATTTGTCTTTCTCTGACTAAATTCGCTTAGCATAATACCCTCTAGTTCCATCCATGCAGGTTAAATGGCAACATTTTATTCTTTTGGATTGCTAAGCAATACTCTATTGTGTGTGTGTGTGTGTGTGTGTGTGTGCGTGTGCGTGTGTGTGTGTGTGTGTGTGTGTGTGGTGTGTGTGTGTACACCACATCTTCTTTATCCATTCATCCATCGATGGACATTTGCGTTTTTTCTATACTTTAGCTGCTGTTGATGGTACTTCTATTACTTTGGGGTTCACCTTTCCCTTCAAAATAGCACATCTGTATCATTTGGATAAATACCTAGCAGTGCAACTGCTGGGTTGTAGGGTAGTCCTCTTTTTCATTTTGTGAGAAACCTACCTACTGGTTTCCAGAGTGACTGTGCCAGTTTGCATTCCCGCCAGCAGTGCAAGAGTTCCTCTTTCTCCGCTTCCTCACCAACATCTGTTGTTGCCTGAGTTGTTAGTGTTAGCCATTCTCACAGGGGTGAGGTGTTATCTCATTGTGTTTTTGATTTGTACTTCCATGATGATGAGTGATGTTGAGCATTTTTTCATGTTTCATTTGGCCATCTGGATGTCATCCTTGGAAAGTGTTTGCTCATGTCTTGGCTCATTTCTACACTGGATTACTTGTTTTTTGGGTATTGAGTTCGATATGTTCTTTATAGATTTTGCATACTAATCCTTTATCTCATATGTCTTTTGCAAATATCTTCTCCCATTCTGTTGGTTGCCTTTTAGTTTTTCTGATTGTTTCCTTCACTGTGCAGAAGCTTTTTATTTTGATGAGGTCCTAATTGTTCATTTTTGCTTTTGTTTCCCTTGCCTCTGGAGACTTGTTGACTAAGAAGTTGTGGAAGCAAACATCAAAGAGGTTTCTGCCAGCTTTCTCCTCGAGGGTTTTGATGGCTTCCTGTGTTACATTTAGGTCTTTCATCCATTTTGAGTGTCTTTCGTCCATTTTGAGTGTGAGAAAGTGGTCCAGACTCATTCTTCTGTATGTCGCTGTCCAGTTTTCCCAGCACTCTTGCTGAGGAGACTGTATTTATTCCATTGGATATTCTATCCTTTTTGTCAAAGATTAGTTGGCTGTACATTTCTGGGTCCATTTCTGTGTTCGTATTCTCTTCCACTCATCTGGGTGTCTGTTCTTGTGCCAAGAGCATACTGTCTTGGTGATTACTGCTTTGTAATACAGCTTGAAGTCCAGGATTGTGATGCCTCCTACTTTGGTTTTCTTTTTCAAGATAGCTTTGGCTATTCAGGGTCTTTTCTGGTTCCATACATATTGTAGGATTCTTTGTTGTAGCTCTGTGAAGAATGATGGTGTTATTTTGATAGGTATTGTGTTGACTATGTAGATTGTTCTGGGTACTTTTGACATTTTAACACTATTTGTTCTTCCTATCCAGGAGCATGCAATATTTGTCTTTTCTGTGTGTTTGCCATCTGCAATTTCTTTCATAAGCTTTCTATAGTTTTCAGTGTATAGATTTTTCAACTACTTGGTTAGATTTATTCCTAGGTATTTTATGGGTTTTGGTGCAATTTTACATGGGATCGATTCCCTGATCCCTCTTTCTCTTGCTTCATTGTTGGTGCGTAGGAATGTAACTGATTTCTGTGCTTTGATTTTATATCCTGCCAGTTTGCTAAATTCCTGTATTATTTCTAGCAGTTTTTTGTTGACTATTGTGGGTTTTCCACATAGAGTTTCATGCCATCTATGAAGAGTGAAAGGTTGAGCTCCTCCTGGACGATTTGGATGCCTTTTATGTCTTTGTGTTGTTTGATTGCTGAGGCTAAGACTTCCAATATTATGTTGAATGCCAGTGGCGAGAGTGGACATCCTTGTCTTGTGCCTGACCTTAGGAGGAAAGCTCTCAGTTTTGCCCCTTTGAGGATATATTAGCGTCGGGTCTTTCATATATGCCTTTTATGATCTCGAGGTATGATCCTTCTATCCCTACGTTCTTGAGGGATTTTATCAAGAAAGGATGCTGTATTTTGTCAAATGCTTTCTCTGCATCTATTGAGAGGATCATGTGGTTCTTGTCCTTTCTTTTATCGATGTGATAACTCACATTGATTGTTTTGTGGATATTGAACCCGATTTGCATTCCAGGTATTAATCCCACTTGGTCGTGGTGAGTAACGTTTAAATGTATTGTTGGATCTGGTTGGTTCATATCTTGTGGAAGATTTTTGTATCCATGTTCATCATGAAAATTTGTGTATACTTCTCCTTTTTAGTGAGTCTTTTTCTGGTTTTGGAATCAAGGTAATGCTGGGTTCAGAGAAAACGTTTGGAAGTTTTCCTTCCATTTCTTTTTTTGGGACAGCTTCAAGAGCATAGGTGTTAACTCTTCCTTAAATGTTTGGTAGAATTCCCCTGGAAAGCCATCTGGCCCTGGGCTCTTTTCTTGGGAAATTTTTGATAACTAAGTCAATGTCTTTACTGGTTATGGGTCTGTTCAAATTTTCTATTTCTTCCTGTTTCAGTTTTGTTAGTTTATATATTTCTAGGAATTTGTCTCTTTCTTCCAGATTGTCCATTTTATTGGCATATATTTGCTGATAATATTCTCTTATTATTTGTATTTCTGCTGTGTTGGTTGTGACCTCTCCTCTTTCATTCGTGATTTTATTTCTTTGGGTCCTTTCCTTTTTCTTTTTGATCCAACTGGCGAGTGGTTTATCAATGTTATTAATTATTTCAAAGAACAAGCTTCTGGTTTCATTGATCTGTTCTACTCTTTTGTGTGTGGGTGGAGGGTGGTTATTTGTTGTTGTTTTTTCTGTGTGTGTTTTTGTTTTTGTCTTCAGTTTCGATAGCATTGATTTTTGCTGTAATCTTTATCATTTCTTGTCTTCTGCTGGTTTTGGTTTTATTTGTTGTTCTCTTTCCAGCTCTTTAAGGTATAACGTTGGGCTGTGTATCTGAGACCTTTTTACCTCTTTTGGAAGGCCTGGATTGCTATAAACTTCCTCTTAAGACTATCTTTGCTGAATCCCAGAGGCTTAGGGGTGCGGTGTTATCCGTTTCGTTGGCTTCCATGTATTTTTTAATTTTCTCTTTAACTTCTTGGTTCACCCATTCATTCCTTTTTTTTAATTTTATTTTTTATGTTTTAAAATTTACATCCAAATTAGTTAGCATATAGTGCAACAATGATTTCATGAGAATATTCCTTAATGCCCCTCACCCATTTAGCCCAACCCCCTCCCACATCCCGTCCAGTAACACTCTGTCTGTCCTACATAGTTATGAGTCCATTCTGTTTTGTCCCCCTCACTGTTTTTATTTTATTTTTGTTTCCCTTCCCTTATGTTCACATGTTTTGTCTCTTAAAGTCCTCATGTGAGTGAAGTAATATGATTTTTGTCTTTCTCTAATTTCACTTAACATAATACCCTACAGTTCTAACCACGTAGTTACAAATGGCAAGATTTCAGTCATATATATATATATATATATATATATATATATATATATATATATATACACACACACATATACATATATATCACTCATATATATGTGATATATATATATATCACCTATACATATCAATATATGTGTGTGTGTGTGTGTATATATGTGTGTGTGTGTATATATATATATATATATATATATATATATATATATCACTTCTTTATCCATTCTTCCATTGGTGGACATTTGGGCTCTTTCCATACATTGGCTATTGTTGACAGTGCTGCTATAATCATGGGGGTGGTGCATGTGTCCCTTCAAAACAGCACACCTGTATCCCTTCAATAAATGCCTAGCAGTGCAATTGTTGGGTCGTAGGGTAGTTTTGTTTTTAGTTTTTTGAGGAAACTCCATACTGTTTACAGAGTGGCTGCACCAGCTTGTATTGCACCATTCATTCTATAGTAGTATGTTCTTTAGTCTCCAAGTGTTTGTTATCTTTCCAAATTGTTTCTTGTGGTTGAATTTGAGTTTTTTTTAAAAAATTTTTTTTTTTCAACGTTTATTTATTTTTGGGACAGAGAGAGACAGAGCATGAACGGGGGAGGGGCAGAGAGAGAGGGAGACACAGAATCGGAAACAGGCTCCAGGCTCTGAGCCATCGCCCAGAGCCCGACGCGGGGCTTGAACTCACGGACTGCGAGATCGTGACCTGGCTGAAGTCGGACGCTTAACCGACTGCGCCACCCAGGTGCCCCTGAATTTGAGTTTTATAGCATTGTGGTCTGATAATATGCACGGTATGATCTCGAACTTTTTGTACTTGTTGAGGGCTGATTTGTTTTCCAGTATGATATCTATTCTGCAGACGTTCCATGTGTCCTGGAGAAGAATGTACATTCTGCTGCTTTAGGATGAAATGTTCTGAATATAACTGCTAAATCCATCTGGTCCAGTGTCTCACTCAAATCCATTGTTTGTTTGTTGATTTTCTGTTTAAATGATCTTTCTGTTGTCATAATGGGGTGTTGAAGTCCCATACTATTATGGTTTTATTATCAATGAGCTTCTTTATATTTGTGATTAATTGATTTATATCTTTGGGTGCTCTCACATTGGGAGCATAAATGTTTACAATTGTTAATTCTTCTTGGTGGGTAGACCCCCTCAATTAAGATACAACACACTTATTCATCTCTTGTTACAGTCTTTATTTTGAAGTCTAGATTGTCTGATATGAGTAAGGCTACTCTTTCTTTGGCTATCATTAACATGATACAAGGTTCTGCAGCCCCTTACTTTCAATCTGAAGGTGTGTTTAGGTATAATATGGGTCTCTTGTAAACAGCATATAGATAGACCTTGCTTTTTCCCCACCCTGTTACCTTGTGTCTTTTGATTGGAGCATCTATGCCATTGACGTTTAGAGTGAGTACTCACAGATATGAGATTATTGCCATTATGTGTCTTGTAGCGCTGGATTTTGTGGTATTTGTTTGTGCTATCCAGTCTTTGGTACTTTTGGTGTTTTTTTATTTTTATTTTTATCTTTTCTCCCCTCAGGGAGCCCCCCTGAATATTCCTTGAGGAATTGCTTAGTGGTCACGAACTCCTTTAAGTTTTATTTGTCTGGGAAACTTTTAATCTGTCCTTCTATTTTGAATGACAGATTTGCTGGATAAGGAACTCTTGGCTGCATAGTTTTCTGATTCAGCACATTGAGTATATCTTGCCACTCCTTTCTGGCCTGCCAAGCCTCTGTGGGTAGGTCTGCTGCAAACCTGATCTTTGTTGTCTTCCCTTGTTGGTCAAGGACTTTTTTCCCTTGCTGCATTCATGATTCTTTCCTTGCCTGAGTATTTTGTGAATTTGAATATGATATTCCTTTTACTGGTGGATTTTTGTGGAATCTTATGAGAGTCCTCTGTGCTTCCTGGACATTAATGTCTGTGCCTTTTCCTAGGTAAAAAAAAATATATATATCCGCTATGATTTGCTGACTTAACACTTCTACCCCTTTGTCTCTCTCTTCATCTTCTGGGAGCCCTCTGATTCTGATGTGTCCTTTTTAATGAGACAGGGTTAGGTGTAGGTTGAGGGTTATGGTTAGGGTTAAGGTTAGGGTTAGACTTAGGACCCAGGATGCTCCAGCCACTGAAACCCCAACAGTGCACGTGTCTCCACGAAGGGCTGAGTGGAGTACACAAGGGAGGGTACCAGTCAGGATTAGTCTTTGGGTTCCAAGACCAGACAAATGTATGGGACGTTCTTCAGGTAGGCCTCAGAAATACTCTCTTGTAGACACACTCGTGCTTTGGAAATCACATGGTGATGTTTCAGGTTCCATGCCAAGTGTTTCTGCACCTATTTTCGAACCCGTGTGCGTGTTGTAGTCAGACTTTGGAGTTGGGTCCCATGGGGAGAGAGCCATAGCTACGGTTAGGGTTCGGACCAGGGACATCGACAGGGCTGAGGCGACACCAGTATCATGAATTCCATGGAGGACTGAGGTGACGGCACATGCACAGCTGTGGGCCTGCTGTAGAGTTAGTGTGATAGATAGGGTTAGGAGTAGGTTGAGGGCTAGGGTTAGGATTATGGTTAGGGTTAGGGTGTGTCCCAGGAGACTCCAGGACTGACCCCACATCAGAGCAACTGTCTCCCCGGAGGGCTGAGTGGAGTACACAAGGGAGGATGCCGGTCAGGATTAGTCTTTGAGTTCCAAGGCCAGACAAATGTATCGGTCACCCTTCAGGGAGGCCTCAGGAATCCCCTTGGGCAGCTGCAGCCAGGCCTTTGAAAGGACATGGTGATGTTCCAGGTTTTTTGCCGAGGGATTCTGTACCGCTTCATGCACCCAGACACGTGGCGTTTTCAGACTTTGGTATTGGGTCCCCATGGGGAGAGACCTTAGCTAAATTTGGGGTTCGATTGAGTGACATCACCAGTGCCAACGTGAATCCAGTCTTGTGATCTCCATAGAGGGTTGTATTGAGGGCCCATGCGAAGGTGCAGGTCATGAGTAGGCTTTGAATTGAGATAGGGTTAGGGATCTGTTGAAATCGTGGCTAGTGTTAGGGTTAGGGTTAGTTCCCAGGGAGATCCAAGCGCTGACCCCACAGCAGTGCAGTTCTCTCCCTGAAGGGCTGAGTGAGGGCACAGTGGATAGTGCTTGTCAGGATTAATTTTTGGTTTCAAAGGCCAGACAACTGTATGGGCCACTGGTCGGGTAGGCCTCAGGAATTCTCAGGGGCAGCTACAGTGGCGCTTGGAAACAACATAGTGATGTTCCATGTTCTATGCCAGGTGATCTTGCACTGCTTCAGGACCCCAGGCACGTGGGGTTGTCAGACTTTGATATTGGGTACCCATGGGGAGAGAGCCGTAGCTAGGGTTAGGGTTCGATCCAGGGACATCGCCAGTGTTGACGAGACCAGTCTCGTGACCTTCCTGGAGGGCTTAAGTGAGGGCCCATGTGACGGTGCGCTTCAAGTGTATGCTTAGAGTTCGTATAGGGTTTGGGTTCGCCTGAGGGTTCTGGTTAGAGTTTCTGTTAGGTTTAGGTCTCAGGAGCCTCTAGACACTGAACCCGAGGTAGTGCAGATGTTTCCCCAAAGGGCTGAGTGGAAGACACAAGGGAGGGTGCCGGTCATGCTTAGCCTTTGGATTCTAGGCCACACATATATATGGGCCACCCTTCGGGTAGGCCTCAGTAAACCTCTCTTGCAGCTGCAGTCACCCTTAGAAAATGACATACTGATGTTCCACGTTCCATGCCGAATATTTCTGCACCGATGTTTGAACCCTTGAGCGGGCTGTTGTCAGACTTTTGAATTGGGTCCCCATGGTGACAGATTCTTAGCTAGGGTTAGGATTCGGTCCAGTGAAATAGACCCGGCTCAAGCGACTCCAGTTTTGTGATCTCCCTCAAGGGCTGAAATGAGGGCACATGGGAGGGTGCGCATCAAGTGTATGGTTAGTGTTAGAGAATGGGTTAAGTGTAGGGTGAGTGTTACAATTAGGGTTATGTTTAGGGTTAGTGTTAGGTCCCAGGAGGCTCCAGGCACTGACACCACAGCAGAGCCTTCGTCTCCCCAAAGGGCTGAGTGAGGGACATGAGGGAGGGTGCTGGTCAGGATTAGTCTTTGGGTTCCAAGGCCAGATGAATGTATGGGCCATCCTTCGGGTAGGCCTCAGGAATCCTCTTGTGCAGATGCAGTCGCGCTTTGGAAACGACATGGTGATGTTACACGCTCCATACCGAGTATTTCTGCACCGATTCTTGAACCCGTCTGCGTGGCATTGTCAGACTTTGGAATTGGGACCCCATGGGAAGAGAAGCGTAGCTGGGTTTAGGATTGGGTCCAGCGAAGTTGCCAGGGCTGAAGCGACACCAGTGTTGTTAACTCCATGGAAGATGAAGTGAGGGAAAATGTGTGGCTGTGAGTCCACTATAGAGTTAGTGTGCTAGATAGGGTTAGGTGTAGGGTGAGGGTTATGGTTTGGGTCATGGATAGGGTTTGTGTTAGGTCCCAGGAGACTCCAGGCACTGAACCCACAGTTGTCTCCCTGAAGGGTTGAGCGCACTACACAAAGGAGGGTGCCGGTCAGCATTAGGCTTTGGGTTCCAAGGCCAGAAAAATGTTTTGGCCACCCTACACGTAGGCCTCAGGAATCCTCATGCAGCTGCAGTCGTGCTTTGCAAATGACATGGTGAATTTCCATGTTCCATGCCGAGTATTTTTGCACTGATTGTCGATCTCATGTGTGTGCTGTTGTCAGACTTGAAATTTATTCCACATGGGGAGAGAGCCTTAGCTAGGGTTAGGGTTCTGTCCTGGGAAGTCACCAGGGCTGAAGCGACTCCAGTTTCATGATCTTCCTAGAAGGCTGATTGAGGGCCATGCGAAGTTTCAGGAGAAGTACAGCGTTAGGGTTAGAGATAGGGTTAAGTGTAGATTGAGGGATATGGTTTGGGTTACGGTTTCGGGTAGTGTTAGGTCCCAGGAGGCTCCAAGCACTGATTCCACAAGAGTGCCATTGTCTCCCTGAGGGGCTGAGTGGTGCCCCCAGGGAGGATGTCAGTCAGGATAAGTCTTTGGGTTCCAATTCCAGACAAATGTATGGGGGACACTTCGGATATGCCTCAGGAATCCTCTCGTGCAGCTGCAGTCGTGCTTTGGAAATGACGTAGTGATAGTCTCTTGAATAACTGGTGCTGGGAAAATTGGATATTCATGTGTATAAGAATAAAGGTTAGCACCGTATGTTACACCACTTCTAAAGACTGAAAGGAAGAAACATAGAGAGATGTGGTTATAGAGAAACAGTGACAAAGAGGAAGGTAGACACCTGCTCGAGGTATGTGGATGGCGTTAGATGCATCAGGGGAGAGGGGATGTATGAGGTGGCTCTGAGTGCTGGGGAAAAAAGGGCTTGTATCATGGTCACCAGAGTTCCATGACCCCAAGACTCCAACATCCCTGGGTTCAAGCTCTGCAGAAGCCATTGGAATTGAACAGATGGGTATCCCTCATTTCTTCTGGAATTGTGAGGCTCAGCCTCATGATCTGTCATGGAGAGGGATGTCTTGAGGGAGATTGTGCTGCTCTTTGGCAGGTATACTCCAAGTCTGCCCTGTGGGGAGGTGTCCTGGGGCCATCTCTCTCACTGCCCCAGGCCCTGTTGGATTTCCCCCCTCCCCCACCAGCTGGCCTTCCTCAAGTTCTGAACCCAGGCATCAGGCATCATGTTGTCCCCAGGTCCTGAAGTCTGTACCTGGCAGAGGTGGACTGCTGATATTGATTTAAAAAAAATTGACAATAAGGTCCATATCCTCCCTCTGGGACCAGAGATGTGCATCCCAATCGTGGGTTGCTATCCTCCTGTCCACAACTAATCTGAGGATTCCAGAAGGTAGGTGAACACTATAAAACACTCTAGTCTTCTCTTACATGAAATTCAAAGACATTTTCTTGTCCCAGCTTTCTTTTAATTCTGAAGAGATGGCAATTAGTAATTGAAGGCATAATGGTCCTATAGGATATTTACCCCTATGACTGGTGGACATTATTTCATCCATCCGTGTCCCTAAAGCACATTTCATTGGAAATATTAGCCAAGGATACATACTGTAAATTCACAACTGATTCATAGCTCCCTGCAAGTTTCATTCTGACCTTGTCACATATGTCATCAAAGATATTATTAGTGACTTTTCAGATAAGCTCCCCACATCAAGATGGTGATGTTAGAGAATCTGGTATAAATGGAATTTCACAGATTCCAAATTAGGAATTATTTTCATTTTTAATGTTTCTTTTTTCTTTTTTTGAGAGAGCCCAAGCTGGGGAGGGGGGAGAGAGTGGGAGATACTGAATCTGAGGCAGGCTCAAGGCTCTGAGCTCTCAGGAAAGAGCCTGACGCGGGGCTCAAACTCATGGACTGCAAGATCACGACTTGTGTCAAAGTTGGACGCTTAACCGACGAAGCCACCCAAGCGCCCCAGGAATGATAGTTTATTGGCAAAGAAGGAGAAATTAAAGATAGTGTAAAGGATGTCTATTTTTAATTGAGATATTGTTCACACATTTGTTGTATGAGTTTTAGGCATACATTGTAGTCATTCCATATGTCTATGAATTATATTGTACTTAAGCACAAGTGTAGCTATCCTGTGAAAGCATGCAACAGTATTATTACAGGATTGACTCCATTACATTGGCTGTCCCTTGTATCCCTAGGACTCATTCATTCCATAGCTGCTGCCGGTATCTCTCTCAAAGGGGTTCATTCTTTATCTAACCTAAGTATTTTGGTGGTAAACGCAATTACCACTTGCTCAGCAAGTGTAAATTGGCGGTCTATTTTTCTGTGAACATTGCTTAAACCGTTACAAATGATGTCATTACGTTAATAAATTCGGTTTCTTTCTTCACTCACAAGAAAGGAGGAGGAAAATATTTCTTTGTGTCCCAGGCCCTGTCATTAAAACCTTTCCCAATGTGGAGAACAGGTTTAGTTGCCCAGGCACCTTCAGTGTCTCAGCTGAGTGACCAGGGCCTTGCACATTTCAAAAATTCCCATGATGGCCAACAGAGAGAGCTCGAGCACCACAGACCCGGAGAGGCAGGTTCCTCTGCCCAGGCAGTGATGGCCAGCAGAAGGTGTACCATCGGCTTTTCTGACCCAGGGCACCTGAGAGCAGGAAGGGCTTTGATTGCTCCCAGAGTACTCAGGGCCTTTTCAGCTGCCTGAGTGAGAGCAGAGCTGCATTTCCAGCAGGTTTTGCCGCCCGCCCCAGGGGAGATCTTGGGAGCTTTGTAGCAACTTGGCATCTCCTGAGTCGCCAGAGAGAATTTGTCTTATTGTACTGAGTGCTGAGGAGTGGGCGCTGGGTGGCTTCCCTGGGCAAGCTGGTTGCTGAGCTGCACAGACCCTTGCATTTTCTGGGCTGTTCCCGTGTTTCATTCCTGCCCTTCCTGGACAGTATTTGAACAAGACATATTTTACTAAAGGTCTTGTGGATTGCGGAGTCCCACAACATCACCTCATCGATGCAGTCGATGGTTTGTTCCAGATTCAGGCTTGTTTCCGGGAAGAAACCCTGACAGAAATTCAGAAGAACAGGAGCTGAATTCCGTTAGGACATGAATACATGAAATGCTCGTCTTGGGAACTCCTAGAAGAATGAGCTGGGACCCATTTTCCGAGTCCTGCTAGAACCAGAGACCAAGGTAAGGGCACAAACTGTCCCCCACATCATACATGCTTTTTAAAAAGTTTCATGGTTATTTTTCCAACCTAATTAAGTGATTGCAAATTACAGAAAACCTGGTAGATACCTGTCATTAACGTACGTTATCTTTAATTTAAATTGCAGTGAGTGAAGATACAGTGTAGTATTAGTTTCAGGTGTAAAATATAGAGCAACCCTTCCACACGTCATCCGGTGCTCATCCCAGGTGCACTTCTTAATCCCCAGCAGCTGTTTCACCCATTCCCCACCTTGCTCTGGAAGCCCTCAGTTTGTTTCCCAGTTAGAGTCTTTGTCACTGCCCACCCCCCGCTTTGTTTTGTTTTATTTCCATGTGTTAGTGAAATCATTGGGTATTTGTCTTTGTCTGAAAGGCTTATTTCACCCAGAATAACATTCTCTCACTCCATCCAGCTCATAGCAAATGACAAGATTTCATGTTTTTACGGCCTAATAATATTACATTCCATAGACTACATCTCAATTTATTCATCAGTTGATGGAAGCTTGGATAGTTTCTGTAATTTGGCTGTTGTAGAAAATACTGGTGTAAACATCATGGTGCATGTATCCCTTTGAAGATTTTGTATTCTTTGTGGAAATACCTTGTAGTGAAATTGCTGGATCATAAGGTACTTCTATTTCCAGTTGTGTTTTTTTTTGAGAAATCTCCATAATGTTTTCCAGACTGGCTGCCCCAGTTTGCATTCTTACCCACAGTGCAAGAGGGTTATTCTTTCCCCACTTCCTTGGCAACACCTGCTGTTTCATCCTTCATTGATTTTCGTCATTGTGACAGATGTGCTGTGTTATCTCATTGTACTTTTGAATTGTATTTCCCTGAAGATCCGTATTGTTGAGTATTTTTTCATGTGTCTCTTGGCCAGGTATATGTCTTCCTTCGGGAAATGTCCATTCGTGTCTTCTGCCCATTTTTAATCAGATTTCTCATTGTTTGGGTGCTGTATAACTGTATATTTTGGGCACTAACCCTTTATCTGATGTCGTTTGCAAATATCATTCTGTAGGTGTTTTAGTTTTGTTGATTATTTCCTAGGTGACGGAAGGTTTGAATTTTTATGAAGCCTCATTATTTTTGCTTGTGTTTCCCTTACCTCTAGAGATATATCTATAAAGACATTTGCACAGGCAATGTCAAATAAGATACTACCCGTGTTATCCTCTGGGATTTTTATGGTTTCCGGTTTCACATATAGGTCTTTGTCCATGTTGGATTTATTTTTGTGTATGTTGTAAGAAAGTGGTCCATTGTTGGTTTTGTTTTGTTTTGCAGGATGCTGTCCAGTTTTTCCAAAACCATATGTTGAGGAGCCCTTTTTAAAGTTTATTTATTTATTTTTGAGAGAGAGCATGCAGAAGAAGGGCAGAGAGAAATGGAGACAGAGAATCCTACGCATGCTCTGCACTGCCCTGAGATCATAACCTGAGCTGAATTAACAATCACACCCTTTGTTGACTGAACCACCCCTGTGTCCCAAGACTATCTTGTTTTCCATTGGATGTTCTTTCCTGCTTTGTTGAGAATTAATTGACCATATAGGTGTGAGTTCATTTCTGCGTTTCTATTCTATTGATCTATGCCTCTGTGTTTTTTTGTTGTTGTTTTGTCAGTACCATACTGTTCTGATCAGTACAGCTTTGTAATATTACCTGAAGTCTGGAATTGTGATGTCTCCAGCTTTGCTTTTCTTCTTCAAGTTTGTTTTGGCTGTTTGGGGACTTTTGTTATTCCATACAAATTTTGAGATGATTTGTTCTTGTTCTGTCACAAATGTTTTTGTTAGTGTGATAGGGATTTCATTATATGTGTAGATTGTTTTGAGAAGTGTAGACATTTTAACAGTATTTTGTGCTTCCCATCCATGAACATGAAATGTATGTCCATTTCTTTGTGTCCTCTTCCATTTATTTCATCAGTGTTTCATAGCCTTTAGAGTACAGGTGTTTCACCTCTTTGGTTAGGTTTATTCCTGGTTTCTTGTGGTATTTGTGAGCCTGTCAATGGGATTGATCCCTTACTTTCTCTCTGTGTTAATTCATGATTTGTGTTAGAAATGCAATACATCTATGTTGCTTGATTTCTGTATATTGTGACTTGTGGAATTCATATATCAATTCTAGCAATTTTTAAGGGAATCTTTCATGTTTTTTTATAGAACACATCATGTCAGTTCCAAATAGTGAGTGTGCTACTTCTTCCTTGCCGATTTGGATGCCTCTTATTTCTTTTTGTTGTCTGAGTGCTGTGGTTAGGGTTTCCCGTACTGTGTGGAAAAACAGTTGTGAGACGTGTCATCCCTGTTTTGTCCCTGACCTTAGAGGAAAAATTTTCAATTTTTCCCCATTGAGGATGAGATGAGCTGTGAGTTTTTCCTAGATGACCTTTATTATGTGCAGGTAGGTTGACTCTCAATGTACTTTGCTGAGGGGTTTTATCGTGAATGGATGTGACATTTTGTCAAATAGTTTTCCTGCATCTGTTGAAAGCATCGTATTGTTCTTATCCTTTCTTCTATTACTGTGGTGCATCATGTTGATTGATCTGTGAATGTGGAACCACCCTTGCAGCCTAGGAATATATCCCACTTGATTATGGCAAATGATTCTATTAATGTATTGTTGACTTTAATTTGAAGGTATTTTAATAAGAATTTCGGCATACATACCCATCAGGCGATTGGGCTGCAGTGTTATTTAAAAATGTTTTAAACATCTTTTTAAATGCTTATTTCTTTCCTTAGATAGAGTACATATAGTGAGGGAGGGGCAGAGAGACAGGGAGAGAGAGAATCCTGGCCATGCACCACACTGTCATGGCAGGGTCCAACATGGGACTCGAACCCACGCACCGCAAGATAATGTCCTAGTCCGAAATTAAGAGTTGGACAGTAAACACCCCGAGTCACACAGGCACCCCGCCATTTTTCGGTTTTAGTGGAAGCTTCATCTCGTTTTGGTATCAGGGTAATGATGGCCTCATAAGATGAATTTATAAGTTTTCCTTCTTTTTTATTTTTCGTAATAATTTGAGGAGAATACATATTACCTCTTTCTTAAATGGGTGGTAGAATTCATCAGTTAAACCATCTGGCCCAGAACTTTTGTGTTGGGGGGAGATTTTTTTTTATTACTGATTTGATTTCTTTCTGTTTTCAGATTTTATGTATCTTCCTGTTTCAGTTTTGGTAGTTTGTGTGTTTCTAGGAATTTGTCCATTTTTCTCAGTGTGCAATTTGTTGCATATAGTTGTTCATAATATTAACTTCTAACTGTATTTTTGTGGTGTGGACTGTTATTTCTCCTTTCTTATTTGTGATTTTATTTATTGGAGTCCTTTCTCTCTTCTTACTGAAAAGTCTGCCTAGAAGTTTTCATGTTGATTACTGTTTTCAAAGAACCAGCCCCTGGTTTCATTGATTTTGTCTAGTGTCTTTTTGGTTTGAATATCCCTTATTTCTGTCTGAATCTCTATTACTTCCTTTCTTCTGCTGTTCTTCTTCTAATATGTGACCTAGAATATGATCAATTCTGGAGAATGTCCCATGTGCGCTTGAAAAGAATATGTACTCTGCCATTTTAGTATGGAGTGTTCTAAATATATCTGTTAAACCCATCTGGTCCAGTGTGTCATTCAAAGCCATTGTTTCCTTGTTGATTTTCTGTTTACAGCTTCTGTCCTTTCATGTGAGCGATGTGTTAAAGTCCTCTACTATCATTATATTATAAATAATCAGTTCCATTATGGTTGTTGTTAAATATTTTATATACTTGGTGATCGCATGTTGGGTGCATCAAAATTTACAATCATTGGATCTTCTTGTTTCATTGTCCCCTTTAGTATGAGAATGCATCCGTCTTCATCTCTTGTTATAGCTGTATTTATTTATTTATTTATTTATTTATTTATTTATTTATTTATTTTAATTTAAGTCATAGTTGACATACAGTGCATTCTCGGATTTGGGAGCAGTATTTGGTGATTCATCCCTTACATACAATACCCAGTGCTCATCCCAACAAGTGCTCTCCTTAATACTCATCCCACATCTAGCCCAGCACTGACCCATTTCCCTCCATGAGCCTTTGTTTTTTTTTTTTCTCTAACATTAAGAGAGTCATGTAGTTTGTTACCACTCTTCTCGTTTCCTGCCCCCTTCCCATGTTTTCATCTGTTTTGTTTCTTCAATTCCACATGAGTGAAATCATGTATTTGTCTTTCTCTGATTGACATATTTCACTTAGCATAATACATGCTAGCTCCATCTACATCATTGCAAATGGCAAGATTTCATTCTTCTTGAAGTTGAGTTATATTTCTTTGTATATACACATGTTTGTATATATGAACGTACACATATGTACATATGTATATATCCGTATACATACATACACACACACACACCACAACTTCTATATACCTTCATCAGTTGATGGATACTTGGGCTTTCTCTATAGTTTGGCTACTGTTGATAATGCTGCTATAAATACTGGCTTCATGAAATGTCATTATTAGGTATTTACCCAAAGTGTGCCAAAATAGAGTCTCGGTTTTAAAGGTTATTTTGCCTGATATCAGTACTGCTACTGGCTTTCTTTTGACATTATTGGCATAATAAATGTTTCTTCATCCTCTCACTTTAAATCTGAAGGTGACTTAAGTCCAAATAAAACTTTGTAGGCAGCATCTAGATAGGTGTTGTTTTTGTTTGTTTGTTTGTTTGTTTGTTTGTTTTGTCCATTCTGACTCCCTATCCAATGTCTTATGATTGGAGCATTTAGTCCATGTACATTTAGAGTGATTATTAATAGGTATATATTGAGTGCCATTCTACTAGTTGTTTTGCCATTGTTTCTTGATGTTTTCTCTGATCCTTTCTTGTCTCTAACACTTTTAGTCCTAGATTTCCACTCAAAGAGCCCGATTTAAATATTCTTTTCTTTTGACTGGTAGTACATTTATTTACTTCTTTTTAATATTTCTTTTTTTTTAATTTAAGCCCACGTTAGTTACTTTATAGTGGAATAAAGTTTCAGCAGTAGAATTTAGAGATCCATCAAGTACAAAATATACCCAATACTCATCCCAAGTGCGCCCGTAATGCCCATCACCCATTTAGCCCATACCCCTATTCAGTAACCTTCCTGGAACCCTGAGTTTCTTCTCTGTATTTCAGAGTCTCTTATCATTTGACTCCCTCTCTGTTTGTATCTTATTTTTGCTTTCCTTTCACTACGTTCATCAGTTGTATTAAATTCCACAGATGAGAGAAATCATATGATGTGTGTCTTTCTCTAACATATTTTGCTTAGCATAATCAAGTCTGGTTCCATCCATGTTGTTTCAAATAGCAAGATTTAATTCTTTTTACCGCGGAGTAATATTCCATTGTATGACTATACCACATCTTCTTTATCCATTCATCTGTCAATGGTCATTTGGGCTCTTTGCATAATTTAGTTATTGTTGATCATGTTGCTATAAACATTGCAGTGCATGTTCCACTTGGACTCAGCGTTAGTGTATCCTTTGGATAAATACGTAGTAGTGCAATTGCTGGGTCCTAGTGTAGTTCTATTTTTAGTTTTTCTGACAAATCTCCATACTATTTCCAGAGTGTCTACATCACTTTGCATTCCCACCAGCACTTCAAAAGCGTTTATTTCTCTGCACCCTTGCCAACATCTGTCTTTTTCGGAGATGTTAATTTTAGCCATTCTGATAGGTGTGTGGGGATATCTCATTGTGGTTTTGATTTGTATTTCAGTGATGACAAGTGAGATTGAGCATCTTTTCATGTGTGACCAATCTGGATGTCATCTTTCTTAAAGTGTCTGTTCATGTCTTTTGCCCATTTCTTCACCGGATTATTTGGTTTTTGGGTGTTGAGTGTGATAATTGTTTATAGATTTTGGATACTAACCCTTTATCTGATATGTCACCTGCAAATATCTTCTCCCATTTCATTCAGTGGCCTTTCAGTTTTGCTGATTCTGTCCTCTGCTGTTCAGAAGCTTTTTATCTTGAGGTCCTAATAGTTCATTTTGGTTTTTATTGCCCTTGCTTTGGAGACATGACAAGCAAGAAGTTGTTGTGGCCAGGATCAAGGAGGTAGATTATCTGTTTTCTCCTCTAGGATTTTGATGGTCCCTTTCTTACATTTATATCTTTCATCCATTTTGAGGTGTGTGTGTGTGTGTGTGTGTGTGTGTGTGTGTGTGTGTGTGTCTGTGTCTGTGTGTGTGTCTGTGTGTGTGGTTTAAGAACATAGTCCAGGTCCAATCTTCTCACTGTCCAGTTTTCCCGGTACCATTTGCTGAAGAGACTTTTGTTTTTCCATTGGATATTCTTTCCAGTGTTATCAAAGATTACTTGGCCATATGTTTGAGGGTCCATTTATGGGTTCCCCATTCTGTTCCATTGATGTCTGTGTCCGTTTTTGTGCCCGTACCATACTGTCTTGATGATTGCGGTTTTCTAATACACCATAAAGTCCAGATTTTAATGTCTCCAGCTTTGTTTTCTTTTTCAACATGACTTTGGCGATTTGGGGTCTTTTCTGGCTCCCTACAAATTTTAGGGTTGTTTGTTCTAGTTCTGTGAGGAATGCTGGTGTTGTTTTGATAGGGATTGCATTGAATGTGTCAATTGCTTTGGGTAGTATTGACATTTTAATAATATTTATTCTTCTCATCCATGAGCATGGAATGTTTTTCCGTTTCTTTGTGTTTCTTCCATTTCTTTCATAGATGTTGTATGGTTTGTTCCTTTATTTTTTTAATCTTTGTTCATTTTTGAGAGAGAGAAAGAGAGAGCACATGAGCAGGGGAGGGGCAGAAAGAGAAAGAGAGGGAGGCACAGACTCTGAAGCAGGCTCCAGGCTCCGAGCTATCAGCACAGTGCCCATCACGGGACTCAGACCCACAAATGCGGGATCATGTCCTGAACCGAAGTTGGCACTAACCGACTGAGCCACCCAGTCGCTCCTCTATTGTTTTAAGTGTACTGATCTTTTACCTCTTTGGTTATGTTTACCCCTGGGTGTTTGATGGTTTTCAGTGCAGTTGTAAAGTACATCAATCCTTGATTTCTCTCTGCTGACTCATTATTGGAGTATAGAAATGCAATCAACTTCTGTATATTGATTTTATATCCTGAGACTTTCCTGAATTCCAGTATCAGTCCTAACGGTTTTTCCATGGAGTCTTTGGGATTTCCTTGGAAAGTATCACGTCTGCGAAGAGGGAAAGTTTGACCCTCCTTGCCAATTTGGATGCCTTGTATTTCCTTTTGTTGTCTGCTTGCTGAGGTTAGAACTTCCAACAGTTTGTGGAATAACAGTGGTGAGAGTGGACATCCCAGTCGTGTTCCTGACCTTAGGGGGAAAGCTCTCAGTTTTTCTCATTGAAGATGATATTAGTTGTGAGACTTTCATATCTGGACATACTGATATTCAGACAAGATCTTTCTATCCTTCCTTTCATGCGTGCTTTTTTTTTCATCAAGAAAGGATGCTTCATTGTGTCAAATGCTCTTTCTGCATCTATTGAGAGGATCATATGGTTGTTATCCTTTCTTTTCTCAATGTGATGTATCACATCAGTTGATCTGCAGATATTGAATTGGTGGTGCATCCCAGGAATAAATTCAATTCATTGTGGTGAATAATTATTTGTATGTATTCTTGGATCCGGTTCGCTACTTTTTGTTGAGAATTTTTGCATCCAGGTTCATCAGGGAAATTGGTCTGTAGTTTCCTTTTTGGTGGGATCTTTGTCCAGTTTGGACTCAAGGCCAAGCTGGCCTCATAGAATGAGTTTGGAAGTGTTCCTTCCATGTCTCTGGCCATGACCTTATCTTGTTCTTTCATTTGGGATGCATTCCTCTTGTCTTGGCATTTTGGCTGAGTTTTTACCTTCTCTGTGTTACAAAAGTTCATTATGTTAGCTGCCTGTGAGATGAATGGCTTTATGAAATGGAGGTCATCTAGTGTCCAGGGCCTGACACATCAGGGAGTGTCTGTGGTGTGTGTCGCGTACACTGTTTTGTGTTCTGGCTGCACTTTCCTTCAGGCCAGTTGTATGGACAATGTATGGTCCTTGGCCAGAATGTGCTGAGTTTTATCTAGGTCAGCTCCGATCTGCTTCTTAAATGAGACTTGAAATGACTGCCACTCGAAGTGAAGCTCTGCAGAACTGTCTGGTCAAGAGAGGTGGTGTGGTCATGAGCTTCCGCTGGTCTCCTGGGGAAGGGGACACTCCGTTGGGACTTAGGCAAGCCTGATTGACCTAGAAGGCCAGTCTCACCAGAGCACAGGAATGTGGGGTTGGTGTAAGCATCTTAGGCAGCCAGTGTGGGGATGACATTGTTTCCAGCAGATGGCTCTGTGTCTATGCTGTGGGGAAGAGGAGGAAAATGGCCCCGCACACCTCCTCTGTCCTACCTCCTTTGTCCCCTTGTTCTGAACACTGCCTCTCAGGGATACTCTCCATGATGAGTGTATAATTGCCCCACTGTTTGCACCAGGTGGTGTACAGGTCACTGTTTCCATGCCATCTGCCTGTAAGTAGTTTGCTGCCTTCTCTCAAGGATTAGACCAGTGCCCTCAGGGCTGTATCCCAGCCAAGCCTGCTAACCTTTGAAACTCCACATTCTCGGGGTCTGGATCGCTTGGTTAAGTGTCCGAGTCTTGATCTTGGCTCAGATCATGACCTCGTGGTCATGGGCTTCTCTCTCTCCCTCTATTCCTGCCCCTCCCTTGCATGTGCTCTCTTTCTCTCTCTCTCTCTCTCAAAATAAATAAACTTAAAACAAATTTAGTGGCATGGAATACCTTATTTAGGCGAGATTTCCTCCTTGAGGGAATGGCAGGGGTCTATCAGTTAAATTTCCAGCAATGACTAGGAATTTCATTGCTGACTGGGTAAAGGTTACATTCCTACAGGAATGAGTTTAGGGTTAGTGACATGAGGCCTTAACGTAAGGAACTCCATGATGGTCCTGTGAGTTTTCTTTACGTTCCAAACCCATATTTTTTCACATCAATTTTTTTATTAAAAACATAACCCTAAGTAATATTTTAGCCATCTACTGCTGGCCCAATGATCATATCCTGTAAATCTGTGACCATCTCCTAATCATAGATGGAGATCAACTCTGTGGCTCTAAGATTTTTGTGACTCTAAATTATATTGATGTATGTTACTAAGATCTTTGTGAGTCTAGGTTACTGCTGGCCTCCTGAAATCTTGACCGAGGGACACCCAGCCAGGTTTCTGAGCCATCACTTAGGCACAGAAGCACCCTTTCCAAGTCACCTCTTCCTAAAGCGTGTCTTTCCTTCTGGTACTTCTGGGTCTTACCCTTTTGCATATCACATGCTGTGATGGACAACCCCTCATGAAAACCTGTCAAAGTGGACGAGAGAAACCTGCTTGCCTGTGACTGCCACTTCATGGTCACATCTTTTCCTTCTGAAACCCCTTGAACACCCTATCATTCTTCCAGCCTTTGAACATCTCTTCGATTTGAAAATATTTCAGTCTCTTGTATTCCTGCTAAAAAAAATATGCGTGAAAATATTAAAGCAAGGATTCTTTACAATAAGTGAGCCAGTCACAATGATCCATCTGGCCGTGTGTACGTATGTTTTCTTTTTTGGACACTGTTCAGGCATGATGTGAAGTACATCCTGTAAAATCTGAGTATCATTCATTATCTAGGATAACCGCCTTTATGGAAAGCCATTTAATGACATGTTCATTCCAGATCCGAAAAACACTTAATTTACATACCACATAATACAGTGGTGTCTACATATGTTATTACCTTAAAATATGTAAAGTGGATGTTTCTATGAAGTGTATATCGTGCATTGAGTTTTCTGTACCATGAATGCTATTATTTAAATTACACAATAGTAAGAACAACAAGAATAGGTACATGGCCATCACTAGTAACTAATACTAGAACTAGTCATATAATATTAGGTGTTGAAAACATAAAACCATGATTACTAATCATCTTTTCAATCGTGGTGGGTTTCTAGTTACCAGAAAAATTGGGAAGATATTATTGAGTCTCCACATACATCAGAGTGTTTTCTGACTATTGATGTCCTCTAAGTTGATACATGATCACAATCAATATCCCAAAGAGATATGGTACTATTAACTAACTTTGTATTTGTATTCAGATTGCTTCAGTTTTAACCTCTTCTGTCCCAGACTCATCCCAGCTGGCACATGACAGTCATCCTGTCTCCTTCGGCTTCACTTGGCCATGGCGATTTTTAGATTTTTCCTTATTTTTCATAATCTGCAAAGTTTTGAGGGTACGTTTGTAGAATGTATTTTGTAGAATGATCCTTGGGTGGGATATGTCTAACGTTTGTACAAATGCTTAGGCTGACTACTGTGTTTTGGAGCAGAAGATCCAGAGGCATAGTTCCATCCATAATTATCACTTCACATAAAGGTTGTTTACTCTGAAGATTTGGGTCTTTTGTGGTTCTGTACAAATTTTAGGACCGTTCTAGTTCTATGAAAAATGTTGTTGCTATTTTGATGGCGATGGCATTAGTTGTGTCAGTTGCTGTGGGAAGTATAGACATTTCCATGAAATTTGTACTTCCGATCCATGAGTATGGAATATCCTTCCATTTTTTTGTGTCATCTTGTATTTCTTTCATCACTGTTTTATAATTTTCAGAGTATAGGTCGCTCACCAGCTTGGATAGATTTATTCATAGATACCTTATTATTTGGTGTACAACTGTAAATGGGACTGTTTTCTTAATTTCTCTCTCTACTGCTTCGTTATTGTCTAGAAAGGCAACAGATTTCTGTACAATGATTTTGTATCCGGTGACATTGCTGTATTCATTTATCACTTCTAGCAGTTATTGGGTGGACTCTTTAGGGTTTTCTATATATAATGTCATGTAATCTGCAAAGTGTGAAAGATTCACTACTTCCAGATTTGGATTAGTTTTTCTTTTCTTTTCTTTTCTTTTCTTTTCTCTTTTCTTTTTTTTCTTTTCTTTTCTTTTACTTTAATTTACTTTATGTTGTTTTCTTTCGTTTCGTTTTGTTTGATTTATCTGCCGGCTGTACCTTGGGCTTCCAATGCTATGTTTATTAAAAGTGGTAAGAGTAAACATCCTTGTGTTTTCCCTGACCTTATAGGAAAAGCTCTCAGATTTTCTCCATTAAGGTTGATTATAGCTGCAGGGTTTTCATAGAAAACATTTATTGCATTGATGTATGTTCCCTGTAAACCTACTTTGGGGGGTTATAATCATGAATGGATGTTGTAGTATGTCAAGTGCTTTTTCTTCATGTATTGAAATGACCGTATGGTTCTTTTCTTTTAACGTTTATTAATTTTGAGAGAGACAGAGTGTGAGCAGGGAAGGGGCAGAAAGAGAGTGGGAGACACAGAGTTCGATGGAGGCTCTTGGCTCTGAGCTTTCAGCACAGAGTCCGATGTGGGACTTGAACTCACGAGGCATGGGGTCATGTCCTGAGCTGATGTCAGACTGCTAAAGGATTGAGCCACCCAGGTGCCCCGATCATATGGTTCTTGTCCTTTCTCCTGTTGTTATATTGTATCACATTGATTGATTGGCAAATACTGAACCACCCTTGCAGCTTGGGAATAAATCCCACTTAATTGTGGGATATATTTATAGTTGTTATATCTCCTTTTGGACTGTACCCTTTACTGTTATATAACGTCCTCCTCTGTCTCTTGTTATGTACTTTAAGTGTATTTTTTCTGATACAAGTATTGTTACTCTAGTTTTTTTTTTTCATCTGTTCTTACACCCTATGTCTCTAGATTGGAGCGTTCATTCCATTTACCTTCAAAGAAATGGTTGCTATGTATGTATGTATGTATGTATGTATGTATGTATGTATTGCCATTATATTACCTGTTTTCTTGTGGTTTCTAATGATTTTCTCCAATCCTTTCTTGTCTGTCTTTCATGTTTTGCTTATTTTCTTTAGTGAAGTATTTTAATTTATTTATCTTTATTCTTAGCATATTTGTGACTGGATTCTGATATATGGTTACTGCTGGGTTATGTATATAACCTCTTCTGCATTTAGCAGTTTGTATTAAGCTGATGGTCATTTACCTTGGAACCCATTATTTTCTCCTCCCTAGGTTTTTGGTAGATGTTATTATATTTCAAATCCATATCTGTGAGTTCCTTAGCTATTTTTTACAAAAATATTCATGTTTTACTTGATTTGTGTTTTTTATGTCTATAGTGTCACTTTTGGTCTCTCCTTTCCACTCAAAGAGTCCCTCTTCATATTTCTTGCAGGACTGGTTTAGTGGTACAAACACCTTTAGTTTTTGTTTGGGAAAGTCTGTGTCTACTTCCATTCTGAATGATAGACTTGTTGGATAGAGTATTCTTGGCTGCTAATTTTTCCATTCAGCACTTTGAATATGTGATGTCACTTGCTTCTCGCTTGCCAAGTATCTGTTCAGAAATCTGGTAGCTAGCCTTATGGGTCTTCCCTTCTAAGTGAAGGTCTCTTTGTGTTGCTGCATTTAAGAGTTTTTCTTTATTGTCACTGTAATTTGCAAGTTTGCTTACAATATGTCTGCATGTTGGCCTGATTTTCTTCATTTCGATGTGAATTCTCTAGCCTCCCGGATGTGGACGTTTGTTTCCTCCCCCAATTAGGGCATTTTTCAGCTATTGTTTCCACAAATAAATTTTCTGCCCCCTTTTCTCTTTCTTCTGCGACTCCTACAATATCAATATTGTTATCTTTGCTGCAGTCACTGAGTTCCCTTAGTCTCATCTCACGTTGCAGAATTCTGTTCTCTCTCTTTGGTTCAATGTGATTCATTTCCATTACTCAGTCTTCGATGTCACTGGTTTGCTCCTCTGCTTCTTCCGTCCCTTTGTTAGTTCCAGCAAGCGTGTCTCTCTTTTATTGTGTCCTCAATGTCTACTGTACTATTTCTTATCTCTAGTCAGGGGTCTCACTCTTCTACTCATTTCACAACTCTAATGAGTATCCTTATGATCATTGCTTTCAAATCTGTATCAGGTATGTTACCTACATCTCTTTGGCTTAGATCTCTGGTTGTGACTTTCACTAGGTCTTTCATTGTGGAAAAACATCTCTGTGTGTCCATTTTGTCTTTTTCTCTGTCTCTGTTTCTCTGTGTTAAGAAAGTCAGCTGTACCTTCTGCTCTTGAAACTAATAACGTTATGAAGAAGAGGTCCTGGAGAACTCAACAGTGCACGTCTCCATTTATAGGACCGGACCTTCAGGAGGCTATCGTATGGGTACTGTTCACAGCCTGCTGTTGTGTCTGGGTTACTTTTCCTTTTAGTGCAGGTGTCTGCACTGATTGCATGCTGTTGTGGGCTGTGCTTCGTCTCATTGGTTTTAGTGGGACCCAGGCAGGCCAGCTGTGGGGTGGTAGGCCTGCTGGATAACTTGGGCACAGGGCAGGAGTGTTAGCAAAATTTCACAGGGCTACAAGTCCTATGCCAGATTTCCCTATGTTCCTTGTTGGCTGGGGGCTGTGGACCAGCAGTAGAAGCTAGGGGCTTGAGGATATGCACAGAGCATGTCTGTGCCTGGGGACATGTGGCTTAGTGAGACAGATGAGGGTGCATGGATATGTACAGCTGGGTGAGGTGCAGACGCGCACAGCATGTTGTGGCAGCTATGCATGCAGCTTGTCAGACAGGGTGCCCTTGTGGTTTGAAAAATGTTTGGCCTGAGACCAGCAGGCTTGGTTTGGTGAGTCCCCTAGTGAACCCTTGGGACTAGCACACTGCTAATGGGTTAGTTAGCAAGTGTCTGTGCAGCCTCACCCTCTTGTGGGTGCTTCTATGCTTATTCTGGGAGGCTGGGGGAGAAGAATAGTGCCTGTGAGCTCCCTCGTTGTTGGAGAAGTCCTCCAACACACTCCGGAATCAGCATGAATACATCTGTCTCCTGTTCCCTCAGCATTGTGCAACATGCCATGTTTACATTGCCTCTCTACACACGCAGGGATCTGGCTATCACTAATCCTCCTGGATCTCCCAGTGCTGGGTCATTGGACCTCCAAAGCTCCTGTATATGAACACAAAGGCATTCAGCCCCTCTAAGTTCTAATGCCCAATGTTATGGAGATTAGTCTTTCCTGTATGACCTCCCTGGTGTGGGGCTCACTTTTTCTGCCCCTTCTGCAGGCAGACAGCCTCCACCTTTCTGACATTCCTAACCTCTCTGATGCAGCTTCTCTCTACTTCGGTGTGGAGTTTGTTCTGCCAGTCTTTGGATCGCTCTTTGGTTCATGGACTTGGATGTGGATGTTATGCAGTTGAAAACATGGGACAGGGTGAGCTCAGGGTCCTCTTATTTTGCTATTATTAATTTTTTAAAAGTCTTATTATTTTGGATTTTTGAGACATGAGAAGACAGACTCATATCACACATGCACTTCAGGATTGGAAAGGAACTTTCCCACATTTGCTTCTATTATTTTATGTTTTGAAACTCTCTTTCATGAGGTATAATTACATCTAACAAACCTCAAGTTAAAGGGTATACTTTGATGAGATTGAGGGTACAGGACCATGGGTACAGCACCATGAAATCATATGGTTTCTCCCTAAACCTTCCATCATGATCCCTTTGTGTCTAATGCTAATGTTGCTTTTGAAGTAAGGACTACTTTTTTTTTCCCCCACGTTTTCACATATTGCCCAGGTGTCTGAAAGCTGGCATTGGGGTATCTCCTTTTCCAATAGTCTATATTCCCATAAGTTTTGCAGTCGGTTTACCTTTGGACTTTTGCTTCTATTGTATCTCTCTGTATGTTCACATACTCTCGTTGCAATACTTTAATGATGAGGTCTTCATCATCGCTTTAATTTTCACTAAATGGTATGAGCTGCAGTTCCACTTATGACAGAATGCACAGGCTTCCTATGATATGTATTCAAGAGCAAGGCAGATATCCTGAGCACTTGAGCTGAGAATGTCACCCTGTCTTTTGCCGGCCCTCTTCCCTTCCCTGCGAGACAAGAATCTCCTTTTGTTCACACAGAAATGTGGGTGAAGTCAGTAGAAAACATTGCCTTCTCTCCTCTTCCCTTTATCTCTCAAAATCCTTGCCACTATCTTCTGCCTTTCCCTTTCTCTGACTCAATATCCCAGGCCCACAGTTTCACTCCAGCCATGATCAGGGTGTCCTCCAGCTGCTGGCCTCTGCCCTGTCCATCCCTCAGTGAGAAATCTGGAGTAGGATTATGCATTTCACAAGACTGATCAAGAAATATGTGATCCTCAGAGACCTCCTGCACAAGGTTGCTGTCCGTGGAGACATGGTATCCTGAGGGAGGATCTGATTCCATGTGTGGCCTCCTCACTCATCTCCCACAGTCACTGCTGGTCCCTGATCCTTACCCACCATTACAAATCAGCCATATGCTAGGGTCAGGTACCTGTCTATCTGACCCCAAGCACCAGGAGTCAGTGAATATTTCTAAAATAAATGAGCACAGGCACCCCATGCATCTAGATATAGGAAGTTACCATCACCCCAGAAAACTCCCTCGGGCTCCTCTGCAAAAAAGGCGATCTTGCTACTATCCTACACCACTGCAACTTCTGCTAGTTTGTTACCTGTGTGTATAGGAACCACATTGTGTACATTCGATGGGGGGTGAGAGTAGGTCTTCCTAGAAGCAAACGCTGAAACAGAGACAGAACAGTGAAAGTACTATTAAGGGATACTAAGAAAAACAAAGTGGAGAGCTCAGGGTTAGCAGAGAAAGCATGCAGGCAGATCTGACACATTTTTAAGATATATATAATCAACATACTCTGTCACCTCACACAGTCCTCTTCAAATTTCAAAATAGCTGTCGTATAAGGCAGTGAGATTTACGAGATTTGGGGTTATTTCCCTACGGTCTTATGTTTTCCTACATGCATTCCCTCTTCAGTACTTAATCTGTGGCCTCAGATGAACACTTTAGTGTGGATGCATCTGCGAGTCTGTATGTAATGGAATATGATTGTCTTCAGATCTCAGATGTAGAACTCTGATATACACATTCTCGTAATTATCTTTTTCTTTCTTTGTCTGGCAGGGCCTGAATCTTAATACAATAAGTGTGCCATTGTCTTCTTTAAAGTGGCGATCCCCAATCCCTGGGCGGAGGCGTTAACCGCCTTAGTTTAATGAACTTCTGTGACCATCTTTTTTTGATGATCATTTGTGTGGCGATATCTTAATTGAAACTGTGAGTAGAGTGAGTGGATATTTCCCAGACATTTTGCAGATGCATTCTGTATTCAATGTCTTCTTTTCATTATGTCCTTAGAAACAAATATTACCCCTCTTTCACAGATAACCCATCTCAGGCTCTGTGTAGGTCCCACTGAGAATTGGTATTCTGGCTGAGATAGCAGGAACACAGGGAAACCCTCGGGATATTGTGAGAGAAGTTTAAGGAGATAGATGCAAAGCCATAGTCAGGTTATGTCAGGGGTCCAGCAGGGGTGGCATCTGGGCATCCCTGAATTGTAGGTTTACCCAGGCTAAAGGCCAATGCAGGCACTCAGCTGATCTAGATCCTGTCTTCACTTTTAGTCTCACTGAAGGATATGAACTTATGCAGACAAGCATTTCCTTAAGACCAAGTTAAATTTTCTATATATCCAGGGCATTTTTTCACCCATAAATATCCAGAACCTTCAGACAACGCAGGGAGACAACAACCTTTTTAGATGATCACCTGGGTGCACTTTGACAAATATGACATTTTGGAGAGGAACCTTGCATTGTGCACTGAGAGTGATCCCACATAGTAGCTCCGTGTGGAACTCGTGCTCCCTGCTCAGGCTGTGGTCAGGAATGGGCTGCAACTGCATCTCACTGAACCCAGGACCCTCCCCTCTGCACTTCCTCAAAGTCTGCTTACTGTCCTCTAATTTCTCAAATTTCTATTCCTGTGTGATTCAAGTTTCCCCCACTCCTTCACTGGTGCTTTCAACATGGTGACCACAAGGTCTATGTCATATAATGCATGTGCCCCATTTCACACAGGACACCTAAGTCACCTACACTTAGGGGTGCATCTCATCCTTCACAGAACTCAAAACATTGTGTCTGTAAAATATGCACCAGTACGCCCGATACATCTGTCTTTGTGTAAAAATCCTCTTTCTTGTTGACAGGAGAAACCTAAAGCTGACCTCATTACGGGGAAATGATACAGTCCATTGAACATATGTCCTGAGAAACTTGAGATATGTTACAAAGTCCTCAGGCAGTTTTGCAGTTGAATTGCCAAGCCCTAACAACCATCTCTACATTTTTCCCACAAAGTGTTTCACGAAGTAGATGAATATGCTTTAGAAATCCCTAACCACTTCAGTTTATCTACCCAAATAGAGGAAGTGGAGGATGGGGGGGGGGGTTCATAGCCCATGACTGGTGATGAAGGACTGTCCATGGGGTTAGGGTTAGGGGTTAGGGTTAGCGGTTTGGGGTTAGGGTTAGGGTTAGATTAGATGGTTAGATTTAAAGGGTTGGGATTACGGTGAAGGTTAGGTTTAGGGTTTAGGGGCTAGGGTTGGGGAGTAGCTTTGGGTTAGGGTAGGGTTTAGGTGTTAGTGTTAGTATCAGCATTAGCTTCAGGGTCAGGGTCAGGGGATAGGGATTAGGATTTAGGTTTTATTGTTTAGAGTTTAGGTTTTAGGTTTTGGGGTAGGGGTTAAGTTTTCGTGGTTACGTGTTAGTGGTTAGGTTTTAGGGTTATGGTCAGGGTCAGTGTTTGGTTAGGGTTAGTGTTTAGTATTTATGATTTGGGGATTAGGGTTAGTGGTTAGTGTTCAGGTCTAAGGTTTAAGTTTATGGTTACAGTTAGGATTTGGATTCGGATTTGGGGTTTAGCGTTCAGCGTTTCGGTTAGGGTTTTTATTATTGTTGTGGATGGTGTTAATGTATATTAGTGGCATGGTTTGGGTTAGGGATAGGATTTAGGGCTAGGATTAAGGTTTGGGTTTGGGTTAGGGTTAGGGTTAGTAGTTAGGATTAGGGTCTAGGATATTGCAGGGGCTGAACCCACAGCATTGCAATTGTCTACCCTAAGGGCTCAGGTGAGGTTCCAAGGTCGGTTGCCTGTCACGATTAGTCTTTTGGTTCTAATCCAGACAACTGTATGGGAGAGTGGTCTGGTAGGCCTCAGGAATATTCTCGGGAAGCTGCAGCCAGGTTTTTGAAATGACATGGTGATGTTCCAGGTTCTAAGCTGAGTGATCCTGCACCACTTCTGGACCCCAGGGCGTGGTGTTGTCAGACTTTGTTATTGGGTCCGAATGGGTAGAGAGCCTTAACTAGGGTTATGGTTTGTTACAGGGACATCACCAGGATGTAAGCGACTCTAGTTTCATGATCTCCCTCTAGGACTGAATTGAGGACCCATGCGACGGTGCTTTTCAACTGTAGGTTTAGGGTTGAGATAGTGTTAGGATTCAGTTGAGGGTTCTGTTTAGGTTTAGGCATGGTTTAGGGTTACGTTCCAGGAGACACTAGGCGCTGAAACCAGAGCAGTGCAGTTGTTTCCCCGAAAGTCTAATTTGAAGGAACAATGGATGGTGCCGATTAGGATTAGTCTTTGAGTTCCAAGGCTAGACAACTGTATGGGCCACTAGTTGGGTAGGCCTCTGGAAATCTCTCTGGATCTTCAACCGGTCCTTCAAAAGAACATAGTATATTACATGTCCTATGCGGAGTTATGCTGCACCGCTTTTGTTCCCCAGGCATGTGGTGTTGTCATACGTTGTTATTGGGTCTAATATCGAGAGAGCCTTATCTAAGGTTAGGGTTCTGTCCAGTGACATTTCCAGCTCCAAGCGAAACCAGTCTCGTCATCTCCCTCGAGGTCTGAAGTGAGGGCCAATATGACGATGCGGAGCAACTATAGGGTTTGGGTTCGAGTTAGGTTCGGTTTCAGTTGAGGGTTAGAAGTAGGGTCAGATTTTGTTCCCAGGAGGTTCAAGGCGCTAAACACATAGCAGTGCACTTGTCTCCCTGAAGGGCTGAGTTGAGGGCACAAGGGAGGGTGCCGGTCAGGGCTTGTCTTTGGGTTCCAAGGCCAGACAACTCTATGGGCCACTGGTCGGTTAGGCCTCAGGAATACTTTTGAGTACCTGAAACCCAACCTTGGAAACGACATGGTGATGTTCCAGGTTCTATGTGGAGTGATCCTGCATCGCTTCTGGACCCCAGGCGCATGGTGTTGTCAGATTTTGGTATTTGGTCCCATGGGAAGAGAGCCTTAGCTAGGGTTAGGGTTTGGTCCAGGGACGTCACCAGAGCTGAAGCAACTCCCGTCTCGTGATCTTCCTTCAGGGCTGAAGTGAGGGCCTGGGTGATGGTACGGGTCAAGTGTACGGTTAGGTTTCGAGACTGGGTTAGGTATTGGTTGGCGGTTCTGGTTGTGGTTAGGGTTACGGTTAGGTCCCAAGAGGCTCCAGGCACTGAACCTACAGCAGTGTGGTTGTCTACCCAACGGGCTGAGTTGAGGGCTCAAGTGAGGGTGCTGGTCAGGATTAGTCTTTGGGTTCTTATGCCAGATATCTCTATGGGCCCCTGGTTGGGTAGGCGTCAGGATTCCTCTCAGATAGCTGCAGTCGGGTTTTGGAAACCACATGGTGATGATCCAGATTATTTGTTGAGTGATCCTGCACCATTTCTGCACCCCAGGCGCTTGGTGTTGCCAGACTTTGGTATGGGGTCCCCATTGGGAAAGAATCTTAGCTTGTGATAGGTTTCGGTCTAGGGACATCAACAGGGCCAAAGCAACTCCAGTCTTGTGATCTCCCTCGAGGGCTGAAGTGAGGGCCCATGCGACGGTGCAGCTCAACTGTAGGGTTAGTTTTCGAGATAGGGTTAGGTTTTGGTTGAGAGTTCTGGTTAGCGTTAGGTCCAAACAGGCTCCAGGAGCTGAAGCCACAGCAGTGCAGTTGACTCCCCGAAGGGCTGAATTGAGGGCACAAGGGAGGGTGCCCTCAGGATGAGTCTTTGGATTCCAAGGCCAGACAACGCTGTGGGACAGTGTTCGGATATTTCTCAGGAATACTCTTGAACAGCTGCTACCGGGCCTTGGAAGTGACATGGTGATGTTCCAGATTCTCTGCTGAGTGATCCTGCACCGCTTCTGGACCATAGGCGCGTGGTGTTGTCACTTTGGTATTGGGTTCTTATGGGGAGAGAGCCTTATCTAGGGATAAGGTTCGGTCCAGAGACAACACCAGAGCCGAAGCGACTCCAGTCTCATGATCTCCCTCGAGGGCTGAATTGAGGGTCCTTGCAATGGTGTGAGTCATGGGTTTGGGTTCGAGATACCGTTAGGTTTCTCTTGAGGGTTCTGGTTAGGGTTAGGGTTCGGTCCCAGGATTCTCCCTGTGCTGAACCCACAGCAGTGCAGATGTCCCCCTGCAAGGCTGAGTTGAGGGCACAAGGGAGGGTTCCACTCAAGATTAGTCTTTGGGTCCCAGGCCATACAATTCTATGGATCACTCGTCAGTTAGGACCAGGAATTCTCTTGTGCACCTGTACTCAGGCCCTGGAAATGACTTGGTGATGTTCCAGTTTCTTTTTTTTTTTTAATTTTTTTTCAAAGTTTTTATTTATTTTTGGGACAGAGAGAGACAGAGCATGAACGGGGGAGGGGCAGAGAGAGAGGGAGACACAGAATCGGAAACAGGCTCCATGCTCTGAGCTGTCAGCCCAGAGCCTGACGCGGGGCTCGAACTCACGGACCGCGAGATCGTGACCTGGCTGAAGTCGGACGCTTAACTGACTGCGCCACCCAGGCGCCCCGTGATGTTCCAGTTTCTATGCTGAATGATCCTACATCGCTTCTGGACCCCAAGCACGTGGTGTTGCGAGACTTTGGTGGGTCCCAATGGGGAGAGAGCCCTAGCTAGGGTTAGGGTTTGGTCCAGGGATATCCCCAGATGCAAAGTGACTCAAGTCTCTTGATCTCCCTCGAGGGCTGAAGTGAGGGCCCATGTGACGGTGCGGGTCAAGTGTAGCATTAGGTTTCAGTTGAGGGTTCTGGTTAGGGGTAGGGTTAGGTCCCAGGAAGCTACTGGCTCTGAGTCCACAGCAGTGCAGTTGTCTCCCCGAAGGGCTGAGTTGAGGGCACATGGGAGGATGCTGATCATTTTTAGTATTTCCGTTCCATTTCCAGACAACTGTATGGGCCATTGATTGTGTAGGCCTCAGCAATCATTTCAGAAAGCTGCAGCCCGGCCTGAAAAACGACATGCTGAAGTTCCAGGTTCTATCTGGAATGATCCTTCACTGCTTCTGGACCCCAGGTGTGTGGTGTTGTCAGACTTTGGTTTTGGGTGCCCATGGGTAAGAGCCTTAGCTAGAGTATGGTTCCATCCAGGGTTGTCGCCAGGCTGAAACAACACCACTGTTGTGAATTCATTGGAGGGCTGATGTGTAGCTGTGAGTCTGCTATAGAGTTAGTGTGCTAGATACGGTTAGGCTTAGGGTGAGGGTTATGTTTCGGTTCACCGTTAGTGTTAAGGTCCAGGTGAGTGAAGGCAGTGACTTTACAGCAAACCAGTTGTCTTCCTGGAGGCCTGAGTGCAGTACAGAAGGGAGGGTTTTCGTTCGCATTAATCTTTGGGTACCAAAGCCAGACAAACATATGGCCCACCCTTTGGGTAGGCCTCAGGATTCTTCTCGTGCAGCTGCTGTCGTGCTTTGCATATGACATGGTGATGTTCCACATTTCATGCCTAGTATTTATGCACCGATTCTTGATCTCATGTATGTGCTGATGTCAGACTTTGTAAATGAGTCCCCCTGGGGATAGACAATTAGCTAGGGTCAGGGTTCAGTATAGGGAAGTCGCCAAGTCCGAAGCGACACCAGTGTTTTGAATTCCATGGAACGCTGAATTGAGGGCACATGCGTGGCTGTGAATCTGGTTTAGAGTTAGTGTACTAGATAGGGTTAGGGGTAGGGTGAAGGTTATGGTTAGGGTTATGATTAGGGTTAGGGTCAGGTCTCAGGAGGCTCTAGGCACTGAACCCACAACACTGGTGTTATCTCCACAAAGGGGTGAGTGGTGTCCCCAAGGGAGGGTGTCAATCAGGACTAGTCTTTGGGTTCCAAGGCCAGACAAATGTAAGGGTCACCCTTCGGGTAGGTCTCAGGATTCATCTCGTGCAGCTGCAGTCACGCTTTTGAAATGAGATAGTGATGTTCCACATTCCATGTCGAGTATTTCAGTACAGATTCTCGAAACCGTGTGCATGCTGTTGTCAGACTTGGAATTGGGTCCCGACGGGGAGAGAGCCTTACCTAGGGTTTGTGTTAGGTCCAGGGAAGTCAGCAGGAGCGAATCGACTCCAGTTTCGTGATCTCCCTCGAGGACTGAATTGAGGGCCCATGCGACAGTTCGGGTCAAGTGTAGGATTTGGGTTAATGTTAGGGTTAGGTGTAGGGTGAGGGTTATGTTTAGGGTTACGTTAGGGCTGGGGTTAGGTCCCAGGAGTCTCTAGGCACTGACCCCACCACAGAGCAGTTGTCTCCCCGATGGGCTGAGTGGAGTACACAAAGGAAGGTGCCAGTCAGGACTAGTGTTTGGTTTCCGTTGCCAAACAAATATTGGGCAAGCTTCATATAGGCCTCAGAATCCTCTCGTTCAGCTGCAGTTCCTCTTTGAAAATGACATAGTGATGTTCCACGTTCCACATCGAGTATTTCTGTACCGTTACTCGAACCCATGTGCGTGCTCTTGTCAGACTTTGCAATTGGGTCCCCATGGGGACAGAGCCTCAGTTAGGGTTAGGTTTCGGTCCAGGGGAGTCACCATGGCAGAAGCCATAGCAGTGTTGTGAATTCCATGGGGGGCTGAAGTGAGGGTTGTGCGTGGCTATGGGTCTGGTGTAGCTTATCAAGGTTGATAGGGTTAGGTGTAGGGTAAGAATTATGTTTAGGATTAGGGTTAGGTTTAGGTCCCAGAAGACTCCAGACACTGATCCCACAGCAGAGCTGGTGTTAACCCGAGGGGCTGAGTGGAGTACCCAAGAGAGGGTGTCGGTTAGGATTAGCCTTTGACTTCCAAGGCCAGAGAAATGTATGTGTCACCCTTCGTGTAGGACTCAGGAAGCCTCTCGTGCAGCTGCAGTCGCGCTTTGGAAATGACATGGTGATGTTCCACGTTCCATGCCAAGTATTTCTTCACTGATTCTCGAGCCCGCATGCGTACTGTTGTCAGACTTTGGAATTGGGTCCCCGAGCCTTAGCTAGTGTTAGGGTTTGGTCCAGGGAAGTCGCCAGGCCCGAAGCAACTCCGGTTTTGTGATCTCCCTCGAGGGCTGAATTGAGGGCACATGCGAGGGTGTGGTTCAATGTAGGGTAGGGTTAGATATAGGGGTAGGTGTAGGGTGTGGGTAATTGTTAGGGGTACAGTTAGGGTTATGGTTTGGAAATAACATGGTGATGATATATATTCCATGCCAAGTATTTCTACACCTGTTTCGAACCCTTGTGTGTGCTATTGTCAGATTTTGGACTTGTTTCCCCATGGGAGAGACACTTAGATAGGTTCAGGGTTTGGTCCAGGAATGTCACCAGGGCCAAAGCAACTCCAGTGTTGTGAATTCCATGGAGCTCTGAAGTAGGGCACATGCGCAGCTGTGGGTCTGGTGTAGACTTAATGAGATAGATAGGGTTCAGTGTAGGGTGATATTTATGATTAGGGTTACTGTTAGGTTTAGGTTTAGGTCCCATGAGACTCCAGACACTGACCCCAAACAGAGCAGGTGTCAACCTGAAGGGCTGAGTGTAGTACACAAGGGAGGGTGTGCATCAGTCTTCGTAGTTGGGTTCCAAGACCAAACAAATGTATGGGCCACCATTTGGGTAGGCCTCAGGATTCCTCCCCTGCAGCTGCAGTCGTGCTTTGGAAGTGACATGGTGATGTTCCAAGTTCCATGCCAACTATTTCTGGACCAATTCTTAAACCAGTGTGAGAGCTGTTGTCAGACATTGGAATTAGGTCCCAACGCATACAGAGCCATAGCTAGGGTTAGAGTTCATTCCAGCGGTGTGGCTATGGCCGAAGAGACTCCAGTCTCGTAATCTCGCTGCAGGGCTCAATTGAGTGCCCATGCGAGTGTGCGGGTCAAGTGTAGTGTTTGGGTTAGAGATAGGGTTAGGTGTAGGTTGAAGTTTACGATTAGGGTTAGGGTTAGGTCCTAACCCAGCAAGCTCCAGGCACTGAACGCACAACAGAACAATGTCTCCCCGAAGGGCTGAGTGTAGGATACAAGGGAGGGTGCCTGTTAGGATTAGTCTTTGGGTTTCACAGCCAGGAAAATGTATGGGCCACCCTTTGGTTAGGCCTCAGGAATCCTCTTGTGCAACTGCAGCTGTTCTTTTGAAATGACATGGTTATGTTCCACGTTCCATGCTGAGTATTTTTGCACCGATTCTCGAACCTTTGTGGGTGGTGGTGTCAGATTTTAGAATTGGGTCCCCATGGGGAGAAAGCTTTAGGTAGGGTTAGGGTTCAGTTTAAGGAAGTCGACAGGGCTGAAGCGACTCCAGTCTCATGATCTCCATCGAGGGCTGTGTTGAGGGCCCTAGAAAAGGTGGGGGTCAAGTATAGGGTTCAATTACAGATAGGGTTAGGTGTAAGTTGAAGGTTATGTTTACGGTTATGGTTAGGGTTAGTTTTAGGTCCCAGGAGGCTCCAGGCACTGAACCCACAACAGTGCAGTTGTCTCTCCGAAGGGATGAATAGAGTACATAAAGGAGTGTGCCGGTCAGTATCACTTCATAGGATCCAAGGCCAGAGAGATGTTTGGGCCACCCTTGGAATAGGCCTCTGGAATCCTGTCGTGCAGCTGCAATCACACTTTGCAAAAGATATGGTGATGTTCCATGTTCCATGCCGAGTATTGTTGCACCGATTCTCGAACCTGTGTGCGTGCTGTTGTCAGACTTTTGAACTGGGTCCCCATGGGGATAGACACTTAGCTAGGGTAAGAGTTCTGTACAGGGAATTGCTAAGGCCGAAGCGACACCAATGTTGTCAATTCCATGGAGGGCTGAAGTGAGGGCACATGTGCGGCTGTTCATCTGGTTTACTTTTCATGTTCTAGATAGGGTAGGTTGAGGGTTATGTTTAGGGTTATGTTTACGGTTAGTGTTAGGTCCCAGGAGGCTCTCCATCCATGTAGTTTCAAATGGCAAGATTTTATTTTTTTTGATGGCTAAGTAATATTCCATGGTGTGTGTATGTATGTAGGTGTATACACACACACGCACACACACACATAAACATACTATGTATGTATGTATGTATATATACCACGTCTTTATCCATTCCTCCATCGATGGACATTTGGGCTTTTTCCTTACTTCAGCTATTGTTGATAGTACTGCTATAAACTTTGGGGTTCACGTGTCCCTTCGAAGTAGCATATCTGTATCCCTTGCATAAATACCTACTAGTGCACCTGCTGGGTTGTTGAACAGTCTTCTTTTTCATTTTTTGAGGAAACTACATACTGTTTTCCAGAATGGCTTCACCAGCAGTGCAAGCCAGTGCACCAGCAGTGCAAGAGTTCCTCTTTCTCCATTTCCTCGCCAACATCTGTTGTTGCCTGTGTTGTTAATGTTAGCCATTCTCACAGGGGTGAGGGGGTGTTTCATTGTGATTTTAATTTGTATTTTCCTGATGAGTGATTTTGAGCATTTTTTCATGTGTTGGTTGGCCATCTGGATGTCTTCCTTAGAGGAGTGTTTGCTCGTGTCTTTGCCCATTTCTTCACTGGATTACTTGTTTTTTGGTATGTTCTCGAGTTTGGTATGTTCTTTATAGATTTTGAATACTAATCCTTTATCTCATATGTCGTTTGCAAATATCTTCTCCCATTCTGTTGGTTGCCTTTTAGTTTTGCTGATTGTTTCCTTCTCTGTGCAGAAGCTTTTTATTTTGATGAGGTCCTAATACTTCAGTTTTGCTTTTGTTTTCCTTGCTTCTGGAGATGTGTTGGGTAAGAAGATGTGGATGCCAACATTAAGAGGTTTTTGCCTGCTTTCCCCTTGAGGATTTTGATGGCTGCCTATCTTGCATTTAGGTCTTACATCCGTTTTGAGTGTGTTTTATGTGAGAAAGTGGTCCAGGCTCATTCTTCTGCATATCACTGTCCAGTTTTCCCAGCACACTTGCTGAGGAGACTGTCTTTATTCCATTGGATCTTCTTTCTTTTGGTCAAAGATTAGTTGGCCATACATCTGTGGGTCCAATTCTGTGTTCCTGTTCTGTTCCATTGATCTGAGTGTCTGTTCTTGTGCCAGTACTGTACTGTCTTGATGATTACAGCTTTGTAATACAGCTGGAAGTCCAGGATTGTGATACCTCCTACTTAGGTTTTCTTTTTCAAGATTGCTTTGGCTATTCGGGGTCTTTTCTGGTTCCATACAAATTGAAGGATTGTTTTTTGTAACTCTGTGGAGAATGCTGGTGTTATTTCGATAGGCATTCAGTTGAATATATAGATTGCTTTGGGTACTATTGACATTTTAACAATAGTTGTTCTTCCTATCCAGGTGCATGGAATATTTTTCATTTTTGTGTGTTTGTCATCTTCAATTTCTTTCATAATCTTTCTATAGATTTCAGTGTATAGATTTTTCACCTCTTTGGTTAGATTTATTCTGAGGTATTTTATGGGTTTTGGTGCAATTGTAAACGGGATGGATTCTGTGATTTCTCTTTCTGTTGCTTCTTTGTTTGTGTATAAGAATGCAACTAATTTCTGGGCATTAATTTTATACTCTGCCACTTTGCTGAATTCATGGATCATTTAACAGTTTTTTGGTGGAACCCTTTTATCAAGAAAGGATGCTGTATTTTGTCAAATGCTTTCTCTGCATCTATTGAGTGCATCATGTGGTTCTTGTCCCTTCTTTTATTGATGTGATGAATAACATTGATTATTTTGTGGATATCGATCCAGCCTTGTATTCCAGGTTAAATCCCACTTGGTCGTGGTGAATAAAGTTTAAATGTATCATTGGATCTGGTTGGCTAATATCTTGTGGAAGATTTTTGAACCCATGTTCATCATGAAAATTGGTCTATACTTCTACTTTTTAGTGGGATCTTTGTCTAGTTTTGGAATCCAGGTAATGCCGACTCATAGGAAGAGTTTGGATGTTTCCTTCCATTTCTATTTTTGGGACAGCTTCAAGAGAATAGGTGTTAACTCATCCTTAAATGTTGGGTAGAATTCCGCTGGAGAGCCATCTGGCCCTGGGCTCTTGTTTTTTTTGGAGATTTTTGATTACTATTTCAATTCTTTACTGGTTATGGGTCTGTTCAAATTTTCTATTTCTTCCTCTTTCAGTTTTCATAGTTTGTGTATTTCTAGGAATTTGTCCATTTCTTCCAGATTGTCCATTTTATTTGGTATATAATTGCTGATAATATTCTCTTATTCTTGTTTGTATTTCTCCTGTGTTGGTTGTGATCTCTCCTCTTTCATTCTTGATTTTATTTATTTGGGTCCTTTCTTTATTCTTTTTGATCCAACTGGCTGGTGGTTTATCAATTTTATTAATTATTTCAAAGAACTAGCTTCTGGTTACATTGATCTCTTCTACTGTTTGTGTGTGTGTGGGGGGGGTTGTTGTTTGTTTTTGTTTTCAGTTTTGAAAGCATTGATTTTTGCTGTAATCTTTATCATTTCTTGTCTTCTGCTGGATTTGGATTTTATTTGATGATCTTTTTTCCATTACTTTAATGTATAAGCTTACGTTGTGTATCTGAGACTTTTCTTCCCTCTTTAGGAAGGCCTGGATTGTTAAACTTCCTCTTATGACTACCTTTGTTGCATCCCAGAGGTTTTGGACTGTGGTGTTATCAGTTTTATTGGCTTCCATGTACTTTTTAATTTTCCCTTTAACTTCTTGGTTCACCCATTCATTCTTTTTTTTTTTAATTTTAGTTTTTATTATTTACAATTTACATCCAAATTAGTTACCGTATAGTGCAACAGTTATTTCATGAGTAGATTCCTTAGTGCCCCTTACCCATTTAGTCCATCCCCCCCACAACCCCTCCAGTAACCCCATGTTTGTTCTCCATATTTATGTGTGCTCTTCTTTTGTACACCTCCCTGTTTTTATTTTTGTTTCCCTTCCATTATATGTTCATCTGTTTTGTGTCTCAAAGACCTCCTATGAGTAAAGTCATATGATATTTGTCTTTCTCTGACTACTAATTTCACTTAGCAGAATACCCTCTAGTTCCAACCATGTAGTTACAAATGGCAAGATTTCATTCTTTTTGATTGCTGAGTAATACTCCATCACACACACACACACACACACACACACACACACACACACACCATCTTCTTTATCCATTCACCCATCAATGGACATTTGGGCTTTTTCCATACTTTGGCTATTGTTGATCGTGGTGCTATAATCATGGGGGTGCATGTGTCCCTTCAAAACAGCACACCTGTATCCCTTAGATAAATGCCTTGTATTGCAATTGCTGTGTCGTAGGATAGTTCTCTTTTTAGCTTTTTGAGGAGCCTCCGTACTGTTTTCCAGAGTGGCTGCAGCAGCTTGAATTCCACTATTCATTGTTCCATAGGATGTTCTTCAGTCTACAAGTATTTGTTATCTTTCCAAATTTTTTCTTGTGGTTGATTTAGAGTTTCATAGCATTGGGGTCTGAAACTGTGCACGGTATGATCTCTATCTTTTTGTATGTGTTGAGTACAAGTAAACATAAAATTATTTATGTTTATTTATTTTAGAGAGAGAGAGACGGGCAGAGAGAGAGGGAGACACAGAATCCAAAGCAGGCCTCAGGCTCTGAGCTGTCAGCACAGAGTCCGACACAGGGCTCAAACTCACAAACCATGAGATGACGACCAGAGCTGAAGCCAGATGCTTAACTGAATGAGCCTCGCAGGCACCCACTTTAGTGACATTTTAAATGACACCGTTCAAAGTGCACTTGCTACCTTGCAAACTCAGAGAGAGAGAAAGAAATGTGAAGAATCAGGAAGTAGTTAAGAGTTGGCTGCTGAGTTTTACCGTAATTTGGCTTTGGAGGGTTTTTGTTCATTGGGTGAAGTGAGCACAGCATATTTGCCTGCCATTTACCACAGTAGACAGCGGGCCTCTGGGAGCCAAAACTCTTTCTGACCAATGAGCTGGAATTTTACTAGGACCGCCAAGATGAGATTTGCTATTTCAAGGACTAGGAGTTATCTTTTATTTTCACAACTCAGTAATTATCACATCATTCAACTCTGCCCTCCAAGATATGTAGAAAATACCCAAATATAGTTGAGAGAGAAAGGGTGATAGCCAAAGTGTATAATCCTTTCCCTTTAAAAAAATATGTTTAAATTATGCTTTATGATTTTTTTTAATTTTAGTGAGGGGGCATGCAAGTGGGGGAGAGGGAAAGAGAGAGAATCTTAAGCAGGATTCACTCTCAGTGTGGAGCCCAACACAGGTCTGGATCACATGATCCTACAATCGTGACCTGACACAAAATCAAGAATCTGATGCTCAACTGACTGAGCCACCCAGGTGCTCAATAGTCTCTTTCTCTCTGAATGCTGAATAGTAAATTTTCAACGTGAATGGGGGATAAACAGGCATGCATACATACATACATACATACACCGCTAAGAAAGCCATGAGTTGTTAGACATGAACTATTTCCATCATCTTTGTCTTCTAGTTATATTCATGCCTCTAGTGTTTGTTGATTGCAATGCACGATCTTGCTGTGTGAGGTACAAATTGTTGTGTGATCAGTTTTCCGTGAAAGTCTTTCCTCATATCTGTCTTAACCACAAGGTGCCAATGTTGAATTTGAGGATGTAGAGCTAAGAGCCTTGAGGTCCAATAACTGTCAACTAGAAGTTATATTTTCTGTTGGGGAGAAATCCCCATATGATGGCAATGACTTTGCATTGGTAAGGGAAAGAATACTTTCATGCCTTCATGGTTCTTGCGCTTTTTGTGTCTCACCAAAATCAAGACTCAGGTCATGTGCATGTTTATCAAGCAAACACCTTTTTTTTTTTTTCCAGAAAATAAAAACGCCCTGGAAGACAAGTGTAATGCACTGAGGTCTGTGAAAGCCACAAAGGAAGCAAAAGTCAAACAGCTGAAAGAGAAAGCACATAACCTGAAGAATTCTATGAACAAAGAAAAGTGCCTACAAAAAAAGTAAGATGGGGGCGCTTGGGTGGCTCAGTCGGTTGAGCGTCCAAATTCGGCTCAGGTCATGATCTCACAGTCCATAAGTTCAAGCCCCATGTCAGGCTCTGTGTTGACAGTTCAGAGCCTGGAGCTTGCTTTGGATTCTATATATTCCTCTGGCCCTACCCAACTCTCACTCTGTCTCTATCAAAAAAATGAATAAACGTTAAAAAAATTTAGAAAAGTAAGATGTTCATGTGAGAACTGTCACAAGGACCGTAATGTATGGGAGAACAGGGCAGCCAGTAGAGATAATTGTATTTCTTTTGGAACTGGGTCCAGAGTATTTTTGCCCAATGCATTCAGTAGAATTGGACCTTCCCTTCCTACCTTGCTTTTTGTAACGTAACCTGCATTTTCCTTTCTCCTAAGTGCTTGCCACACATTGTGTTATCTTTTGGGGGCGGCAGAGGGAAGGTACCATCATTAATAACGTTAATACCTGGATTCACTCTGGATCCATCTGCACTGTCCTATAGATTTCAATCGCATCACACTGTTTTGTCACCCAGCAGTTAGGTCATTTTTGTTCAGGACCAGACATGGGTCAAAAGTGTGTGGGGAAAAAAATGAATTCTCTTGCTGCAGAAACAATTGAAGTTGCTTTCTGGAAAGTGGGTAGGGGTACCAGCATCCATTATGCCAGTGAGATTGCTCACTGCAGGCCCAATCCCTAAGAACGTCAAGTTGTTTCCTGTCCCCTGATTTTTCAAGTGTAACTTTTCTGAGTCTTGGCCAAAGCCCGCAGCTTCACTAGGGATCATCTTTGCTGGCCTCCCCTGAGGGATGGCTTTGTCCTGGGCTTCCTTCTTCTCCATCTTGGTCTTGTGTGTCTTTGTGGGGTTGTCAGATACTTGGTGCATTCAGTCCCATGTTTCCTCCTTTGTACAGTATTTCCTTTTGTTCTCAGGAGGAGATGGGGGACTTTAGAGTCCCTCACTCGTGTTGGAAAGTGAAGACTTCTCTTCCCTGGAGACTCACCTTTATGTTCGTCCTTCCCACAGCTGGGGTTAGGGCTTGCTCTCACTGGCATCTTGTTTTTGTTAACTCGTAAGCTCTTTCTGTGAGTGGGTACAGCAACCTGACCACCTCTCTATCTTCAACCCCTTACAACAGAGCCACTACATTACAACCACGCCAGCAAGCATTTGCCCAAGGACTGCCTGAGAGACCAGAAGGAAATGCATGTGCCTTTCTCTGTCTAGTGCTTTTGTGTCATTTGCTAAGAGATTTTCAATTTTGCGTATGATTCTTGAGGACATCAAGTGTCAAGTTGAAACCATCTCAGTCAACACCACAAAGAAAATGGTCTGAGGGCAACACAACAACCCAGCCTTGCCAAGCGTTGCCTTCTGCTGCCTTCACTATCAATGGAATGAGTCTTGTTAAAGTAGATTTGGCTCCATGAAGTTGAGAGTTTTCCACCTGAAATCTCTTTCCTGGAAGTAAACCCAGACTGTTTGACAGTTCATATCAGGTTGTACGTCAGGAGATGAGGTTGTTCTAAGAATGGCCTTTTGAAGATGGAGGCAGGGGTTGCAGTCCTGAACGCTAGCGATGTCTGGGAGTGAGCTGCAATGTTAGTGAAACCATATTCTGGAAGGTCGTCTTTCAGGTGATTGCCTGTGTCATGGTACAACTTTTGGACTGAGAATCAGGGCTCCCCATGGAGGTGTAAGACTAGTGATGATCCCTTGGTTCATCCTAATGGGTACAGTTGGTCAGATACGGTTTTTCACTCACTGATGAAATGGGTCTTCGCCATATCAAACAAAAGACCAACTCTGGGAAGGCACAAAGTACAATGTTATTTGATGACTTTATGATAAAGGAGAGGAAACGAGAACTAGAAAGACAGTTCCAATAGTAGAGACGTGGCAGCAGACAGAAGTTGAATTTTCTTGAACTTAAATGGAGTGTTCACTTAATTTCTCTGATTCGGTTGTCAGTCTGTGCATTTATGGGAGAAGTGGGGGAAGGGATATTTGCATAGGCCTTCAAGAGTGCTGGGAGGTAAAAAGGGAGAACCTCTGGACCTTGTTCCTGACTGTGTATGTATCTTTCCCATCTTAGGAAGCTGAAAATGACACTGTGAACTGGCGGCAAAGAAGAATCAGCTAGCAGCTGCAGGTAAAATTTGAAAATAGCTACAGAAGGGGCGCCTGGGTGGCTCCATCATTTAAGCATCCAACTTCAGCTCAGGTCACAATTTCACAGTCTGGGAGTTCGAGCCCCGTGTCAGGCTCTGTGCTGACAGGTCAGAGCCTGGAGCCTGTTTCAGATTCTGTTACATCACTCTCTGTCCCTCCCCCACTCATGCATGTGCTCACTCTCTGTCCGTCTCAAAAATAAATAAACATTAGGAAAAAAATAGCTACAGAAGAAATAAACAAGTACAAGTGAGTTCAGCTAGTAATTACCAGGAGCTCATGAAACGGCTGTTATTTTTTGGTTTTTAATCTTTTTGAAAAGTTTGAAGTCAACATATGCATAGAGTATTAACAGATAAAAAAGGTAAGTTTTAGAAGGAATAAAATAATTAAGGTTCTAAACATTTGAAGATCTCAAGTAGTGAGCAGACTGTGTGGAAACTTTGTCCATGCTACCATTCCTCGGGGGTGGTGTCAAGTGTCATCATCTGTAGGAAAGCAGTGTGTCGTACAATGAATCATACCCATCAACGTGGTAGTGCCATTTCATGGCCCTTGTCTTTGCAACCCTGGGAAACATGGTGAGGATAAAAGTTATAAAAGAATAGATCTTTATGATAAAAGACACTTGTCACATGATGAATTAGAGAAAGATTGAAAATGGGAAGGAATTCCATGAACTCTGAACCCTACAGGCATGGGATAATGAGTAAGGAAAGGATGTAACAATAGCTTTGATCCTACTGTACATTGATAATCACGGGCAAAGTGTTTCATGTGTAAGAATAAATTGTATCAGGGGACAGATATGAGGTTGTTGGGATCGTGGGCAGCTTATTTAAAATCATACCCAATATTGGGCCTTATCTGACAAGAGCAATTGTAACTCACAGGCCACAAATTGAACAAACACGGGAACAGCTGCAGCAGGCAGAGCTCACCTTTAGATACCAGGTAACCTGAGTTCTGCCTGACATACTGAACCCTTAGCACCTCACGCAGGTAAGTGTAGTGGCCCTTGGAATCCCTCACCACGGGCTTTTCATTGTTGGCTTTTTCCGCTTGCAGTTCATGAGAAGAATGCTCAGGACAACTAGGTAAGTGTTTTCTTGTTTCCTCCTCTTTCTTTGGTGCACAGTGTGGCACCACCTTCCGACTGAAGGTGGATGTGTTTTTTCCCCCCCAGATCAAGACTCAGATCTGGGACAGGGAGATGGCAGAGCAGGGCAGGGAGGTCGCTTACTTGAAATACAGGTGTGGTCATTTGACTTGCGTTTTTATGCGTGTTTCCAGGGATGACACCTGCACTGTTAGTTGTCTAGTAGACGACGTGGTGTTGCAACTCTTATAGAAGTCCATTATTTTTCTGTATCCAAGACTGGACGGGGATGGAACCAAAGAGGCTGCCTGAGGGATACACGAGGCAGAAACCAATCACTGCAAGAACCCTCCAAGGAGAGGTAAGGAGCACGTTGTGATGTGCCGCAGTCCAATTTCTGCTGTGCAGCCTGTTCCTGTGTGTGATCATCGTGTGGTCTGGAAAGAATCACACGCACTAAGGACGGCAGGTGGTCTGAAGGGGTGACAGAAGGATGTTGTCCTCTGGTGCCACAGACAGTGAGGCACTTGTCCCTGTGACTGGTAGAGCTCATGCCCCTCCTCTGATGGTGACCCTCCCACCTCCTCTAGCATCCCCCTGTCTGAAGAGCCTGGAAACTTTCTTCCCACCCGGATACAATGTGAAGACTTTAGTTTATTTGAGGAGAAGGTCCTTTATTCACTAGTTTGAAGAGTCTTTCTTTTTGTTTGTTTTGGGAACTGTAGCCCTACATCCCGCCATTCAAGTTCCATAAAGCTTAGCTTAGTCCTCTGATGGTATCAGTGCAACTCTGCAGCTTCACTGCTAACTTCTCGCAGTTTTCCTTTTCTCAATAGTGTCAAATTAGTCTTTCCTTACATAATAACTGCTGTGGAAGGCAGCTTGTAGATAAGCTGGGAGATTGAACAAATTGCCTGAAGAAATGCACCCTTGTTGAGGACTCATTGAGGATATACACCAAACCAGTGTTCTCAGTGTTATTCTTTTTTGTTAAGTTTATTTATTTTGAGAGACGCATAGACAGAATGCCAAGCAGGCGTCACACTGTCAGTGAGGAACCCAACGCTGGGCTTGAATTCACAAGCTGTGAGATCGTGACCTGAGCCAAAATTAAGAGTCGGATGCTGAATCCAAGCATCCTCAGACTAATTCCTGATCTGTAATGAAATCGTGATTTCCCATGATGTATACTGAGAAAACTGTTTTACTGGTGAATTCTAAATTGCTAGTTGCACCTGACCTGTCCACAGTTACGTGATTAATGATGAAACATCATGAACTAGGGCACCGTGAGGTCTTTATCAAGGTGAGGGGACGGTTCTCCCCTTTTTCCTTGGGGGTCACCTGAGGCATTTGGGATACCCTCTGCCTCTGGTCAGGGACCTGACTGTAGGGAATAGTTTAAGATATTTGAGGAATGAGTTCAGGGATTGTTTTCATTCCGCACTGTTCTCTAAAAGCAGAATAAACCTCTGTCCCTTCTAGGGTCTTTAGTAGATCGAGAAACTGCTGAAACCTCTGTGGGTTACAGTGGCTCTGACTGTACCAAGAATGCAGACAAGGGCAAGGTAAATGCTGGGACCATTCTCAGTTGTAACTCTTTTGGGAAACCCTCATCTTTATGTACAGTATGCTCTCCTGGCCTTGTCTCGTTTTGCATGTTGTGTGCTATGTCTGTTTGTTCTTTCTTTTCCAAATGCACACTCATAACCCAGGAGCCCACAGGCTTCTCAATTTTTAGTCTGTCAGCTTTCTGTGGTACGTTTAGAAGCCAAAAGCGCTTAGAGACTGAGTACCTTAAGGTTTTTCTGTGAGTTTCAGGAAATAATGAGAGGAGGATGAGTGCACACTCCAAACCGATGTCTCCCGGCCTGGGTGATCCCTTCCAGACCTCACCTCTGTGGGAACAGTGTGGCTGCTGTGTCTTCCTTTCTTGATTCTGACTAGGAGATGAACCTGTTAGAAACGACATCATGACTCCAACTTTCTATTATGTGCCCTGTGCCATTTAGAGTGGTCATAGAGAAAGCCAATATCATCACTCATCACCTTTCCGTCTTTGTTGGTAAATGACTTGTCTGGAATCCTCCAGCTATGCCTTAGGTAAATACAATTTGCACACTGTGTCCTTCAATTGTGTTTCTATGAGCAGTTTCTGGTTTTGTCCCGTCACTGTTAGAGCTGATACAGTCTCATGATACATACCAGTTTTATACCAAAACACTTGCATGAAATCTGTTATGTGAATTTCTCCCTCTTTTTTTCCATTGCACATAATGACTCTGTGTCCTGTAGTATGCTTAAAGTCAGAATTCCCTACGAATTAAGATGAACACATCTGAGCTTTGTAGACATTCACCACAAGTAACTTGTTCTTCACAGAAGACTCTCCTTCCCCTGCAAGATTCCAGGCATCCTCCACTCCCCAGAGGTCTCCGAGGCCTTTGACAACACTTCCAGAGGGAAGACTCCTTTCTCAGGGAGAGGAGCAGAGGAGGCACAGTGAGGGTCCGGCTGCAGAATATTTTGCCAGGAGTGGCTGTGATTCCACGAGCAGAATATGAGCCGTGTATTCCCACTCATTTTTTTGTGTGTGTTCTTAATATAGCAAAAGCAGAGCATCTGGAGTCGCTGTAGAGGAGGGATGCAGGGTGAACCTGGACATCGATGGCTGCCTGTCTGGAGAATGCTACTTCATTAGTCTGTAATTACTTCTGTTAACCCTCTAGGACAGGACCCTTGCCATTTTACTTCCGCAGACATGGGCAGTGATGTGTGGTATCCAGTGGCAGGGACAGAGTTTTCAGGTACTGATGCTATTCTCTTGGATCCTGGTGGCAGAGAAGGTGGCAGGTGCTGACACATTTTTCTCTGGGTTACAGCTGCTTTTGGTATTGGTTCTTTTGTCTGGAATATGGATGTAGCTTCACTTCTGTTCTGCAGGGCAGTCTGGATCCTGGGGACCTCCTCCGTTAACTGGACGATTCTGCATGCCCTACCCTGGAGACGCCCCACCCCCATGGACTATTAGGCACATACACCTCCTGAACCTTGGCAGCCCTGGGGCCACCCGAAACCCCTCCACCTGCAACACTTGGTAAGACGATCTGAGCACTAGGAGTTGACTTGTAAAACAAACTCACCTTATTTTGTTACTGTTAGGTCTTGGGCCAAGGTGCAGAGGCGGTACCACAGACCATTGTGATGCAAGGGGAATGTGTCTGCTGCCATTACCATATTCCTCAAGTTTCTCAGGATCTCATCTTTGTCCTTTCCCCCACCATGGGTTGGTACAGGCGTCTCTTGTAGGAAGGAATGGGGCCGTATGCAGAAAATCAGACATAGCGCTTCAGCAGAAATGCCCTGTACACAGTCCACATGCTGGGATTTGTGAGGCATGAGGCACAATGTAACGTACGTCCATCTACTTGTGCCCCCAGCCATCCATAGTTGTTCGATGAGTGATGAATACATCTGAGTCAGGGCTTTTAGGAGTCTTCATCAAGTTATAAGGGATGGTTCTTCAAGTTCTTTTTGGGTATCACCAGAGGCATGTGGGACACCCTGTGCATGTAATTTGGGATCTCACTGGGACAAAGAGTTGAAGTGGTCGGAAGTATGAGGGGAGGGTTTTTTGTTTTGTTTTTGACCTCCAAACAGTCTACTCAAATCAGAATAAGCCTGCATCCCTTCTGGGGCTTTTTGCAGATCCAGAAGTAGGTATCACAACCAAGAGTGACATCGACACTGGCTCTGCCAAAACTGCCGAGAAGCACAAAGTAAATGCTGTGGCCATTTTCAGTTCTAAGTCTTTACGGACTGCCACATCTTTCTGTACAGGACACTCTCCTGCCATTGTCTCTGGTTTGTGTGTCGTATGGTCTGTCTGCTGTTTTTTTTTTTCCCCCAAATGCAAAACATTTACTGCCGAGTCTACGGGCTTCCCTGTTTCCCAGCTGGCATCATTTTGTGGTAACTTGAGCAGCTAAGCATGCCTAAAGGTGGGGGCCATAGGGCTTTTCTAATGTGTTCCTGGAATAAATCAAGGAGGATGACACCACACTCCACTTGGAAGTCTCCTACCTTGCCTCATTCTTTGTGGATCTCCTCAATGTGGAATCATTGCTCTTGCTGTGTCTTCCTCTCCTGTTTCCTTCTATTGAGGATTTTAACGTGCTCAGAAAAATCTGTGGGTATCGTTACAATTTGAAAATGCGAACTGACTTCACTCCAACTCATATTTTTGTATGTGTCCTTTACAATGGTCTTAGACAAAGTAAATTTCATACCCATCAGCATTTTGGTAAACATGCTGTCCAGAGTCCCTTCAGGTGTGTCCTGGGCACAAATATCTGAACTATAAGAGGTGGCATATTTGTCATGGAAAACATGCACTGGAACTTAAGTTGTGAAGAGAAAAAATCCAAAAGTACCTGTGTGGCAAGTGCCCACGGTGTCCTTCACTTGTGTTCACATGAGCACGTTCTCTCGTGTCCTGTGTCACAGGTACAGCTAAAACATGGAAACTTACACCAGACATCAAAGTGCATTTGTGTTAATTTTGTCTTTTAGAATTTCAGCTCATTTTTCCAGAGAACACAATTCCCCTGCAAAGTGTACTGCACTTAAGCTGAGAAGTACCTCTGAAGTAAAATAAATTAGTTGAACCCAACTAACATGTATAGGTTACCTGTTTCTCTAAGAGCCCACTTTCCCAGGTCCTCTGCAGGTCCTCAGAATCCCCATCTCCCCATGTGTCTCTGTGCCCATGGATAGCACTTCCAGAGAGGAGAAGACCCCATTGTCGGGACAGAAGTAGATTGGGCACAGGCAGGGGCTTAGAGGCAGAGCTTTGAGCCACGAGGACTATGATTCCATGTGTGGACACTGGTATTGTCATTCCTTCTCATTCTGTAGTTCTTCATATACACAATAAACAGCCCTTGTGGTGAGGGGGAGAGTGATCCTGGACACAGATGTCTTCCTATCTGGAATATGCTACTTTTTAAAAAATCTTGTAGAAAAAGGGCCCGTGCTGTTTCTACGTTTCCAGACACGTGGGGACACTAGTATTCCCCACCCCAAAGCTGTAAGTGGAACCCAAAGTATGGGTAGAGATCTTGGTGCTGATGTTGCCCTCTTGGAACCTGGTGGTGGGGAAGCTAGTAGGATATGAGCACTGCTGCTTTGGGTTTCCGCTTTTTGCTGGTGTTGGTGCTCTGTTCTGTCCTATGAACATACCTCTCATTTCTTTTCCCCAGGCTATTTTGTATGCAAGAGTCCTGGTCCTTTCCCAGGATCGCCTTGCAGGCTGAACCCCGTGGACCACCCTTCACCACCAGTCATGGGCTCTGGGCCAACTCCCCCTCCTCTACCAGCTCCTCCACCTACTCTATTTGTTAAGATGACCTGAACTGGCTGAGTGGCTGGTAAAGTATATTCATCTTCTTCATGATTGACTTTGTGGGAATGATGTAGAGACAGTTGTGAGTCTTGGCAATCCAACTACAAACTGCCTGAGGACACTGTAGCATGTCTCAAGTTTCTCAGGCCATACATACAATGGGCAGTGGCATGTCCCTGTAATACAGTGAGCTATACGTTTCTCTTGTCAAATGAAAGAGGAGTTTTTACACAAAAGCAGATGTATCACCAGTACTGGGGCGTATGTTGGAGACACAATGTGTTGGGTTCTGTAATGAATGAGGTGCGCCCCTAACTTTTAGAGCACCAGGTGTCCTGTGTGACAGAGGGACATTCATTAAACGATGCAGACCTTGTGATCACCAACATGGAAACACCAGTGAGGATCCAGGGCAAAACCGGGGGAGCTTGAATCATACAGGAATAGAAGGGAAGTTGAGCACAGTAAGCAGAGTTTGAGGACGTGCAGAGGGGAGGGTGTTAGGGTCAGGGAGATGCAGTTGGAGGTCATTCCGGCCACAGCCTGAGCAGGGAGTGTGAGGTCCATACAGAACTGCTATATGGGATCGCTGTCAGTGCAAAGTGCACGCAGGTAATCACCTAAAAAGATTCTCGTCTCCCTGGATTTTCCTGAAGGTTCTGGATATTTGTGGGGGGAAAAGAGCCCTGGATATATGGGGTATTTAACTTGGTCTTATGAAAAGGCTGTATGCCCAAGTTCATATTCCTCAAGAGACTAAAAGTGGAGACAGGGTCTAGATCAGCTGAGTCATCCTACAATTCAGGGCTGGCCAGATGACACCACTGCTGGACCCCTGTCATCGCCCTGACTACAGCTTTGCATCTCCTCAAACTTCTCTCACAATATTATGACAGCTGTGTTATCTGTGAAAACAGGGGTAATATTTGTTTCTAAGAACAAGAGAAAAAGAAGACATTCAGTGCATAAGGCGTCTGCAAAATCTCTGGGAAGGGTCCCCTCACGCTTCTCACAGTTTCCATTAAGATCTCTCCACACAATGATCCTCCAAAAAAGATGGTCACGGGAGTTCATTAAACTAAGACTGTTAACAACTCAGCCCAGGCAGTGGGAATCACTGTTTTAAAAAAGAAGACAATGTCCCTCATTTTTCTATTAGAATTCGGGCCCTGCCACACCGTGAAAGAAAAGATAATTATGAGAATGTGTACATTCAGAGACCTAGATCTGAAGACAATCATTTTCTATTACACATCATCTCACAGATGCAGCCACACACTAAAATGTTCATCTGAGGCCACAGATAAACTACAGAAGACAGAATGCATGTAGGAAAACATAAGATCAGAGGGAAATAAACCAAAAATCTCTTTGCCTTGTAGGACAACTCTTTTGAAATTTGAAGAGGACTATGCACGGTGACAGACAATCGTGTTTGTATATACATTTTAAGAAGGTGTCAGATCTACCTGAATGCTTTCCCTGCCCATCCTGTCCCCTGCACTTTGTCCTTCCTACTGTCTCCTAATCTACCTTTCATCGTTTTGTCTCTGTGTCAGCGTCTGCTTCAAGGCCATCTACTCTCGCTCCCCATTGAGTGCACACAGTGGGGTTCCTGTACACACAGGTAACAAAGTGCCATAAATGGTGGTGAGGGAGGATAGAAGCAAGATCACCCTTTGTGCAGGGGAACCTGAGGGAGTTTCCCGGGTGATGGGAACTACCTATATCTAGATTGATGGGGTGCTTATGCTCAATTATGTTGGAAATATTCCCTGACTCCATGGTGCCTTGGGGTCAGACAGGTATAATGGTGGAGAAGGGTGAGGACCAGCAGTGACTGTGGTAGAGGAGTGAGGGTCAGACCCATGCCCAGGATGCCAGGTCTCCACAGACAGTACCAAGTGTAGGAGGACTCTGAGGAGCAGAGATTTCTTGATCAGACCCATGGACTACATAATCATCCTGCAGTTTCCTCACTGAGCGATGGCCACAGCACAAGGACAGCAGCTGGAGGACACCCTGATCATCGCTGGAGTGGAGCAGTGGGCCGGGGGGATTGAGTCAGGGAAAGGGACAGGCAGAAGGTAGTGACAGGGAGTCTGAGAGACAAAGAGAAGAGAAGGGACCCTTCTCTGCTGACTTCACCTACATTTCTGTGTGACCGAAACGAGACCCTTGTCTCGCAGGGAAGGGAAGAGGGCTGGCAAAACACCCAGTGACATACTCAGCTCAAGTGCCCAGGGTATCTGCCTTGCTCTTGAGTACCTAACACAGGAAGCACGTGCTTTCTGTCATGATTGGAACTGCAGCTCGTAGCATTTAGTGAAAATCAATCCAATTATGCCTCCCTCAGCATTAAAGTACTCCAACAAAATTAAGTGAACACACTGAAAGATACAACGCAGGATAAAGTCCAAAGGTAGATCGACAGCAATACTTACGGGAATACAGTCTATCTGAAAAGGAGGTAGGTACCCTAGTGCAGATCTTCAGACACCTGGCCGATATCTGAAAACGTAAAAAAAATAAAAAAGTCCTTACTCCAAAAGCAACATTAGCGCTAGACACAAAGGGATCATGATTAAGGTTTAGAGAGCAACCATATGACTTCATGGTGCTGTATCCATGAGAACAAGTCTCATCAAATTATACCCTTTAATTTGAGGCTCTTTGTTATATGTACATTATACCTCATTAAAGAGAGTTTCAAAGCACAAAATACTAGAAGCAAATGTGGGAACGTTCCTTTCTAATCCTGAAGTGCATGGATGAGATGAGTCTGTCTCCCATGTCTCAAAAATCCAAAATAATACACTTAAAAAATTAATAATAGCAGACTAAGCAGACCCTGAGCTCACGCTGTCCCATGTTTTCAACTGCATAACATCCACATCCAAGTCCATGAACCAGCGAGGGATCCAAGACTGGCACAACAAACTCCACACCTAAATAGAAGCTGCAGCAGGAAGGTCAGAAAGTTGGAGGCTGGCTGCCTGCAGAAGGAGCAGAGAAAGTGAGCCCTCACACGGGGGAGCTGACACAGGGAAGACTAACCTCCATAACATTTGGTATTAAAACCCAGAGGGGCTGAATTCCCTTGAGTTTACATCCTGGTGCTTTGGAGGTCAGCCGACCCAGCACCGGGTGATCCAGAAGGATGAGTGATAGCCAGGTCCCTGCCTGTGTAGAGACGCAACGTAAACATGGCATTTCACACAATGCTTAGGCCACAGGAGACACATGTATTCATGCTGATTCTTGACTCAGCTGGCCTGCCTGGGTCCCACTGACATCACTGAGAGCAAGCAGAGCCCACAACAGACACGCAATCAGTGCAGACCCTTGCATGCACTGAAAGGAAAAGTAACCCAGACACAACAGCAGGGAGTGAGCAATACCCATACGATATCCTCCTGCAGGTCCAGGGCCTATAAATGGAGACGTGCACTGCTGAGGACTCCAGGACCTCTTTTTCATAAAGGCATTAATTTCAAGATCAGAAGGCACAGCTGACTTTCTTAACACAGAGAAATAGGGCCAGAGAGACAGACAAAATGGACACACAGAGATGTGTATCCACAATGAAAGACCTAGTCAAAGCCACAGCCAGAGATCTAAGCCAAAGAGATATAAGTAACGTACCTGATACAGAATTTAAAGGAATTATCACAAGGATACTCATTGGAGTTGTGAAATGAGTAGAAGAGTGAGACCCCTGACATAGAGATAAGAAATAACACAGTAGACACTGAGGACACAATAAAGGAGAAACATGCTTGCTGGAATGAACAGAGGGATGGAAGAAGCAGGCGAACAAACTAGTGACCTCGAAGACTGAGTGATGGAAATGAATCACATTGAACCAAAGAGAGAGAACAGAATTCTGCAACGTGAGATGACACTAAGGGAACTCAGTAACTACAAGAAACATAATAGTATTCGTATTGTAGGAGTCCAGAAGGAAGAGAAAAGGGGGAAGAAAATGTATTTGAGGAAACAATAGCTGAAAACTTCCCTCATTGGGGGAGGGACACAAACATCCACATCCAGGAGACTAGAGAACTCCCGTCAAAATCAGGCCAACACACAAACCTACTGTAAACAAACTTACAAATTAGGGTGAGAATAAAGAAAAACTCGTAAAAGCAGCAAAACAGTCCTTAACTTACAAGGGAAGACCCATGAGGCTAGCTACATATTTCTGAACAGAAACTTGGCAAGCCAGAAGTGAGTGACATCACATATTCAAAGTGCTGAATGGAAAAATCAGCGGCCAAGAATACTCTATTCAGCAAGGCTATCTTTCAGGATGAAGGAGACACAGACTTTCCCAAACAAAAACTAAAGGAGTTTGTACCACTAAACCAGTCCTGCAAGAAATATTAAGAGGGATTCTTTGAATGGAAAGGAGAGACCAACAGTGACAGTATAGAGGTAGAAGACACAATTCAAGTAAAAAATGAACATTTCTGGAAAAAAATCTATTAAAGACATCAGAGAAATGGATTTGAACTATAATAACATCTACCAAAAACCTAGGGAGGAGAAAGTAATGGGTTCAAAGGTAAATGACCATCAACTTAATACAAACTGCTAAATGCAGAAGAGGTTATATAAACATCTAACAGTAGCCATATCCTAAAACCAGTCATACCTATGCTAAGAATAGAGATAAGGAAATAAAAATATATCACTAAAGAAAATAAGCAATACATGAAAGAAAGGCAAGAAAGGATCAGAGAAACTCATTAGAAACCACAACAAAACAGGCAATAAAATGGCAATACATATATACATATCAATCAATTTTGAGGGAAATGGAGTGAATGCTCCAATCTAGAGAGGTAGGGAGTAAGAATGGATGAAAAAACAAAACAGATTCAGATGCCTACAAGAGACCCACTTTACACCTCAAGAATGATAGTGAGGATAGAGAAACATCACACAAATGAATGTCAAAAGAAAGCTGGAGTAACAATACTTGCATCAGAAAAAAATACACTTAAAAAAGTACATAACAAGAGACAGAGGAGGACAGTCTATAACAGTAAATGGTACAATCCAAAAAGAAGACATAACAACTGTAAATATATCCCACAATTGAGTGGGATTTATTCCCAAGCTACAAAGGTGGTTCAATATTCGCAAATCCATCAATGTGATACAATACATCAACAGGAGAAAGGCTAAGAACCAGATGATCGGGGCATCTGGGTGGCTCATCCTTTAACAGTCTGAAATCAGCTCGGGTCATGACTTCATGATTCCTGAGTTCATGTCCCGCGTCAGACTCTGTGCTGAAAGCTCAGATCCAAGAGCCTCCTTTGAATTCTATGTCTCCCTCTCTCTCTGCCCCTCCCCTGCTCACGCTCTGCCTCTCTCAAAATTAATAAACGTTAAAAGAAAAGAACCATACAGTCATTTCAATACATGCAGAAAGGAACATTTGCAAAGTACAACATCCGTTCATGCATGTAACCCCCTAAAGTAGGTTTACAGGAAACATACATTAACGTCATAAAGGTTAACTATAAAAACCCTGCAGTTATAATCAACCTTAATGGGGAACATCTGAGAGCTTTTCCTGTAAGGTCAGGAAGAAGACAATGATGTTTACTCATACCACTTTTAGTAAACAAATGACTGGAAGTCCTAGCCACATCCAGCAGACAAACGAAACGAAACGATTTGCAGACTACATGACACTATATATAGAAAACCCTAAAGAGCCCACCCAATAACTCTTAGAACTGATAAATGAATTCAGCAATGTCACAGGATACAAAATCATTGTACAGAAATCTGTTGCATTTGTAGATAATACTGAAGCAGTAGAAAGAGACATTAAGAAAACAGTCCCATTTACAGTCATATGCCAAAAATAAGATATCTATGAATAAATCTAACCAAAGTGGTGAGCGACCTATACTCAGAAAAGTATAAAACAGTGATGAAAGAAATTCAAGATGACACAAAGAAATGGAAGGACATTCCGCACTCATGGATCAGAAATACAAATATAGTGAAAATGTCTATACTTCCCAAAGCAATGGACAGAATTCATGGAATTTCCATCAAATTACCGACAGCAGTTTTCACAGAACGACAACAGTCCTAAAATTTGTATGGAACCAAAAAAGCCCGCAATATTCAGAGTAAACAATCTTTATGTGAAGTGATAATTATGGATGGCACTATGCCTCTGGATCTTCTGCTCCAAAACACAATAACTCTGGCTTAAGCATTTGAACAAACGTTAGGCATATCCCAGCCAAGGATCATTCTACAAAATACATTGTACCAACGTACCCTCAACACTTTGCACCTTATGAAAAATATGGAAAAATCTAAAAATTGTCATGGCCAAGTGGAGCCTAAGGAGATGGGATGAGTCTGGGCTAGGAGAGGTTAAAACCGAAGCAATCTGAATACAAATATAAACTTTACTTCATACTACCATATCTCTTTGATACCTTGATTGTGATCATGTACCAACCATTATGACATCAATAGGGAGAAAACAGTCTGATGTATGTGGATACTCAGTATTATCTTCCCAATTTTTTTTGGTAACTAGAAACCCATCATGAGAGAATAGATTATTAGTAATCATGTTTTTTCTACACATAAGAGTATATAACTAGTTCCAGTATTAGTTACTAGTGATGTACATGTACCTATTCTTGTTCTTACTATTGTTTAATTTAAATAATAGCATTCATGGTACAGAAAACTGAATGCATGATAAACACTTCATAGAAACATCTGGCTTTACATATTTTAAGATAATAACGTATGTATATACCACTCTATTATGTGGTATGTAAATTGTTTTTCTGATCTTGAATGAGCATGTCATTGAATGGCTTTCCATAAAGGTGGTTATGCTAGATCATGAATGATTCTCAGATTTTATAGGATGTACGTCACATCATGCCTGAACATTGTCAAAAATAAAAACACACACGCGGACAGATGAAGCATTGTGACTGGCTCACTTATTGTAAAGAACCCTTGCTTTAATATTTTCACGTATACTTTTAGCAGGAATATAAGAGAATCAAATATTTCCAAATCAAGCAGATATTCAAAGACTGGAAGAATGATAGGGAGTTCAAAGGGTTTCAGAAGGATAAGATGTGACCATGAAGGGGGAGTCCACAGGCAAGCAGCTTTCTCTGGTCCACACTGACATGTTTGCATGAGGATATGTGACTTGCCAAAGGGTAAGTCCCAGAAGTACCAGAGGGAAAGACAACGCTTTAGGGCGGGGTGACGTGGAAAGGGTGCTTCTGTGCCTAAGAGATGGGTCAGCAACCTGGCTGGGGGTCCCTGCGTCAAAGATTTCAAAAGGCCAGCAGTAATCTAGACTCACAAAGATCTTAGTAACATAGATCAAAGTAACTTAGAGCCACAAAGATCTTAGAGCCACAGAGTCGATCTTCAACTATGATTAGGAGATGGTCAGAATTTCACAGGATACGATCTTTGAGCCGGCAGTAGATGGCTAAAATATTATTTAGGGCTATACATTTAATAAAAAAATGTATGTGTAAAAATTTGGGTTTGGAATGTTAAGAAAAATCACAGGCCCATCATGGAGTTACTTACGTTAAGGCCACATGTCACGAAACCTAATTTCATTCCTGCAGGAATGTAACCTTTCACCGGTCAGCAAATAATTTCCTAGTCAGTACTGGAAATTTAACTGATAGATCCCTGCCATTCCCCTCACAGAGGCAGTCTTGCCTAAATAAGGTATTCCATGCCACTTTTTTTTAAAGTTTATTCAAGTTAGAGACAAAGAGAGCACATGCCAGAGAGGGGCAAGACAACAGGGAAAGAGAGAATCCCACAACCAAGAGGTCATGATCTGAGCCAAGATCAAGAGTCAGACACTTAACCAAGCCATCCAGGCACCCCGAGAATGTGGAGTTTCAAAGGTTAGCAGTCTTGGCTGGGATACAGCCATGATGGCACTGGCCTACTCCTGAAAAGAAGGCAGCCAACAACTTGCAGTCAGATGGCATTGAAACAGTGATCTGTACAACGCCTGGTGCACACACTGGAGAGATTATACACTGATCGGGGAGAACATCCCTGAGAAGCAGTGTTCACAATGAGGAGACAAAGAGCTAGGACAGGTGGGCTGCGTGGCACCATTTCCCTGTTCTGCACACCTCCCCCCCAGCAAAAAAAACACAGAGCCATATGCTGGAAACAAGGCAATCCCCACACTGGGTGCCTAAGCTGCTTACACCAACCCCAACTTCCTGTGTTCTGGAGAGACTGGCCTAGGTCATTGAAGCTTGCCTCTGTCGCAATGGACCTGGCCCATTCCCCAGAACACCAGTGGAAGCCCATGACCAGACCACCTCTCTTGACCAGACAGTTATGCTTCACTTCTAGTGGCAATCGTTTCAAGTCTCATTTAACAAGCAGATCGGAGCAGACCTAGATAAGTCTCACCACATTCTGGCCAAGGACCATACATTGCTCATACAACTGGCTTGAAGGATAGTGCAGCCTGAACATAAAACAGTGCATGCAACACACACCACAGACACTCCGTGATGTGCCAGGCCCTGGACACTTGATGATCTCCTCTTCATAAAGCCATTCATCTCAGAGGCAGGTAACACAATGAGCTTTGGTAACAGAGAAGGCAAATACTCAACCAAAATGCCAAGACAAGAGGAATGCATCCCAAATGAAAGAACAAGATAAGGTCATGGCCAGGGACATGGAAGGAACACTTCCAAACTCATTCTATGAGGCCAACATGGCCTTGAGTCCAAACTGGACAAAAACCCCCACCAGAAAGGAAAACTATAGACCAATTTCCCTGATGAACCTGGATGCAAAAATTCTCAACAAAAAGTAGCAAACCGGATCCAACAATACATAAAAAGGATTATTCAGGACAATGAGGTGGATTTTGTTCCTGGAATGCACAATAGATTCAATATCTGCAAATCAACTGATGTGATACATCACATTGATAAAAGAAAGGATAACAACCACATGATCCTCTCCATAGATGCAGAATAAACATTTGACAAAATGCAGCAGCATCCTTTCGTGGTGAAAAAAAAAAAAAACCTCATGAAAGGAGGGATAGAAGTATCATGCCTCAACATGAGACTATCCAGATATGAAAGTCCCACAGCTCATATCATCTTCAATGGTGACAAACTGAGCTTTCCCCCTAAGGTCAGGAACACGATGGGGATATCCACTCTCAGCACTTTTATTCACCATACTGTTGGAAGTCTTAGCCTCAGCAATCAGACATCAAAAAGAATACAAGGTGTCCAAGTTGGCAAGGAGGAATCAATCTTTCCCTGCTCACAGACATGATACTCTCCGTGGAAAATCCGAATGACTCCACCAAAAACCATCTAGGATTGATACAAGAATTCAGGAAAGTATCAGAATATAAAATCAATATGCAGAAGTTGATTGCATTTCTATACACCAGTAATGAATCAACAGAGAAATCAAGGAATTGATGTCATTTACAACTGCACTGAAAACCATAAAATACCCAGGGATAAACCCAACCAAAGAGGGAAAAGATCAGTACAGTTAAAACAATAGAGGGTCTCCTGGGTGGCTCAGTCGGTTAAGTGCTGTCTTTGGTTCTGGGCATGATCCTGCATTTGTGGGATTGAGTCCCTTGACGGGCTCTGTGCTCACAGCTCAGAGTCTGGAGCCTGCCTCAGAGTCTGTGTCTCCCTCTCTCTCTCTGCCCCCCCCCCACTCATGCACTGTCACTTGCTCGCTCACTCTCTCAAATATAAACATTAAAAAAATTAAAAGAACAAACCATACAACGTCTATAAAAGAAGTTGAAGAAGACACAAAGAAACGAAAAAAAAATCCCATGCACATGGATTAGAAGAACAAATATTGTTAAAATGTCAATACTACCCAAAGCAATTGACAAATTCAATGTAATTCCTATCAAAATAACACCAGCATTTTTCACAGAGCTAGAGACAACAATCCTAAAATTGTATGGAATCAGAAAAGACCCCAAGGAGCCAAAGTAATGTTGAAAAAGAAAAACAAAGATGGAGACATTCCAACTCTGGACTTTATTGTGCATTAGAAAGCCGCAATCATCAAGACAGTATGGTACGGGCACAAGAACAGACACATAGATCAAAGGACCAGAATAGGGAACCCAGAAATGGAGCCTCAAACATATGGCTGAATAATATTTCACAAAGCAGGAAAGAATATCCAAAGGAAAAAGAAGAGTCTCTTCAGCAAATGGTACTGGGAAAACTGGACAGTGAGAAGTATGAACCTGGACTATGTTCTTAAACTTCTCTCTCTCTCTCTCTCTCTCTCTCTCTCTCTCTCTCTCTCTCTGTCACACACACACACACACACACACACACACACACACACCTCAAAATGGATGAAAGATCTAAATGTAAGACAGGAAACCATCAAAATCCTAGAGGAGAAAACAAGCAACCTACCTCTTTGATCCTGACCGCAACAACTTCTTGCTTGTCATTTCTCCAGAAGCAAGGGCAATAAAACCAAAATAAACTATTGGGACCTCAAGATAAAAAGCTTCTGCACAACAGAGGACACAATCAGGAAAACTAAAAGGAAACTTAATGGAATGGGAGAAGATATTTGCAGGTGACATATCAGATAAAGGGTTAGTATCCAAAATCTATCAAGAACTTATCACACTCAACACCCAAAAACCAAATAATCCAGAGAAGAAATGGGCAAAAGACATGAAGAGACACTTTAACAAACAGGACATCTAGATTGGTCACACGTGAAAAGATGCTCACCCTCATTCCTCATAAGTGAAATACACATCAAACCCACAATGAGATATCCCCTCACGCCTATCAGAATGGCTAAAATTAACACCTCAGGAAACGACAGATGTTGGCAAGGATGCAAAGGGAAAGTTTTTCAATGCTGGTGGGAATGCAAAATGGTGTAGCCACTCTGGAAAATAGTATGGAGATTCGTTACAAAAAACAAAGTAGAACTGTACTAGGACCCAGCAATTGCCCTACTAGGTATTTACACAAAGGATACATTAATGCTGACTCCAAGTGGCACATACACTCCAATGTTTATAGCAGCATTATCAACAATAGCTACATTATGCAAAGAGGCCAAATGACCATTGACGGATGAATGGATAAAGAAGATGTATATTCATACAATGGAATATTACACAGCGATCAAAAGGAGTGAAATCTTGCTATTTTCAACAACGCGGAGTGAACTGGACTTTATTATAAGTAAAATATGTCAGAGAAAGACACACATCATATTAAATTCCACAGATGAGAGAATTCATAACACCGAAGAACATAGTGAAAGGAAAGCAAAAATAAGATACAAACAGAGATGGAGTCAAATGATAAGACACCGTTAAATAGAGGGAAGAAGCTCAGGGTTCCTGGAGGGTTACTGAATAGGGGTATGTGCTAAATGGGTGATGGGCATTAGAGACAGCACTTGGGATGAGTACTGGATATATTTTTGTAATTGACGGATCACTAAATTCTAATCCTGAAACTGTATTCCACTATAAGGTAACTAACTTGGGGTTAACTTTTAAAAAAGAAGAAATATTAAAAATAAGTAAAGAAATATACTACCAGTCAAAAGAAAAGAGTATATAAATCGGGCTCTTTTAGTGGAAATGAAAGACCAAAATTGTTACAGATAAGAAAGGATCAGAGAAAAATCAAGATACAATGGTAAAACACCTAGTAGGGCACTAAATATATACCTATCAATAATTACTCTAATGTAAATCGACTAAATGCTCCAATCAAAAGACATTGGATAGGGGGTCAGAATGGACAAAGAAAGAAAAGAAAAGAAAAGAAAAGAAAAGAAAAGAAAAGAAAAGAAAAGAAAAGAAACAAACAAAACAAGGCCTATCTAGGTACTGCCTACAAAGCCTTATTTGGACTTAAGTCACCTGCAGATTTAAATGGAGGGAATGAAAAAACATTTTTCATGCCAACAATATCAAAAGAAACCCAGTACCAATATTTATATCGGGCAAAAAAACTTTAAAATCGAGACTGTAGTTTGGTACCCTTTAGGTCAATACCTAGTAGTAAAATTGCATGCACCCAGTATTTATAGCAGCTTTATCAACAGTAGCTAAATTATGGAGAGCTCAAGTATCCATCAAGTGATGAAGGTATAAAGAAGTTGTGGGGTCTGTGTATGTGTGTGTCTGTGTATTCATGTATATGCATGTGTGTGTGTTTGTATATGTATATACATATGTATATACAATCTAATATGTATATACATATGTATGTACAATCTAATATGTCTCAGCTTCAAAACGAATGAAATCCTGCCATTTCCAACGATGTGGATGGATCTAGAATGTGTTATGCTAAGTGAAATATGTCAATCAGAGAAAGACAAATATATGATTTCACTCATGTGGAATTGAAGAAACAAAACAGATGAAAACATGGGAAGGGGGCAGGAAAAGAGAAGAGTGGTAACATACTACATGTGTCTCTTAATGATAGAGAAAAAAAAGTGAAGGTTCATGGAGGGAGATGGGTCAGTTCTGGGCTAGATGGGGGACCTATATTAAGAAGAGCACTTGTTGTGATGAGCACTGGGTGTTGTATGTAAGGGATGAATCACTGAATTCTACTCACGAATCCGAGAATGCACTGTATGTCAACTAAGACTTAAATTTAAAAAATAAATAAAGCTGTAACAAGAGATGAAGACAAACACTATCTCATACTAAAGGGGACAACCAAACAAGAAGATCCAATGATTATAAATTTTGATGCCCCAACATGCAACCACCAAGTATATAAAACATTTAACAACAACCATAAAAGAACTCATTTATAATAATATAACGATATTAGAGGACTTTAACACAAAACTCACATCGATGGACAGAACCTGTAAATAGAAATTCAACAAGGAAACAATGGCTTTGAATGACACACTGGACCAGATGGGTTTAACAGATATATTCAGAACACTCCATACTAAAATGGCAGAGTACACATTCTTTTCAAGTGCACATGGGGCACTCTCCATAATTGATCACATTCTAGGTCACAAAACAGGCCTCAACAGGTACCCAAAGACAGAGATCAGACCAAGCATTTTTTCTGACCACAAAGCTAAGAAACTTGAAGTTAACCACACTCACACTCACACACACACACACACACACACACACACACACACACACACACAGGGGGGAAGGCAGCTTCTCTCTGGCGACTCAGGAGATGCCAAGTTGCTGCTAAGCTCCCAAGGTCTCCCCTGGGGCGGGCGGCAGAACCCGCTGGAAACACAGCTCTGCTCTCTGTCCTGAGACAGTGGTAGAGGCCCTGTGTCCTCTGGGAGCAGCAGCAGCCCTTCCTGCTCTGAAGTGCCCTGGGTCAGAAAAGCCGATGGTGCGCCCTCTGCTGGCCATCACTGCCTAGGCAGAGGAGCCCGCCCCTCCAGGTCTGTGGTGCTTGAGCTCTCTCTGCTGGATACCATGGGAATTCCTGCAATGTTGAAGGCCCTGGTCGCTCAGCTGAGGGACTGAAGGTGCTCTGGGCAACTCCGCCTGTTCTCCACAATGGGAAGGGTCTTAGTGACAGGGCCTGGGACACAAAGAAATCTTTTCCTTCTCCTTTTTTTTGAGTGAAGAATGAAACAGAATTTATTAACATAATGACATCATTTGTAATGTTTTAAGCAATGTCCACAGAAAAATAGACCGCCAATTTACACATGCTGAGCAAGTAATTGTGTTTACCACCAGAGTAGTTAGGTTAGATAAAGAATTGACACCTTTGAGAGGGAGATAACTGCTTCCAGCTATGGAACGAATGAGTCCTAGGGATACAAGAGACAGCCAATGGAATAGAGTCAATCCTGTAATAATATTGTTGCATGCTTTCACAGGATAGCTACACTTGTGCTGAAGTACAACATAATTTATAGACATATGGAATGACTACAATGTATGCCTAAAACTAATACAACAAATGTGTGAAGAATATTTCAATGAAAAGTTGACATCCTTTACGCTATCTTTAATTTATCTTTTTTTGCCAATGAACTATCATTCCTGGGGCGCTTGGGTGGCTTAGTCAGTTAAGCATCCGACTTCCCCTCAGGTCATGATCTTGCAGTCCATGAGATTGAGCCTTGCGTCAGGTTCTGTCCGGACAGCTCAGAGCCTGGAGCTTGCCCCAGATTCCGTGTCTCCTGCTCTCTCCCCCCTCCCTCCCTCAGGCTCTCTCCAAAAAAGAAAAACAGAAACATTATAAATTAAAAACAATCATTCCTAATTTAGAATCTGTGAAATTCCATTTATACTAGATTCTCTAACATCACCATCTTGATGTAGAGAGCTTATCTGAATAGTCACTAATAATATCTTTGAGGACACATATGTGGCAGGGTCAGAATGCAACTTACAGGGAGCTACACATCTGTTATGAATTTATTGTATGTATCCTTGGCTAACATTTCCAATGAAATGTGCTTTAGTGATACAGATGTATGAAATAATGTCCATCAGTCAATAGGTCAAATTCCTATAGGACCATTCATTATGCCTTCAATTACTAACTGCCATCTCTTCAAAATTAAAAGAAAGCTGGGACAAGAAAATGTCTTTGAATTTGATGTAAGACAAGACTATGGTGTTTTAAAAGGTTCACCTACCATCTGGCATCCTCAGTTTGGCAGTGGACAGGAGGATAAAAACCCACGATCTTGATGCACACCACTAGCTCCAGAGGGAGAATATGGACCTTCTTGTCAAATACTTTTTATCAATATCAGCAGTTCAACTCTGCCAGGTTCAGACTGCCGGCTCTGGGGGCAACACAATGCCTGATGCCTGGGTTCAGAACATGAGGAAGACCAGCTGGTAGGGAGCTGCGGGGAAATCCAACAGGGCCTGGGGAAGTGAGGGAGATGGGTCCGGCTTCCCTCCCCACAGGGCGGCTCTAGTGTTTACCTGCCAAAGAGCAGCACACTCTCCCTCAAGACATCCCTCCCCATGACAGAACATGAGGCTGTGCCCCCACAATTCCAGGAGAAATGAGGGATACCCATCTTTTCAAATGCAATAGCCTCTGCAAAGCTTGGCCCCAGGGATGTTGGAGTCTTGGAGTCATACAACACTGGTGCCCATGATACCTGCCGTTTCTGCCCCAGCACTCAGAGACACTTCATACATCCCCTCTCCCCTGGCCCATCTCACCCCATCCACATTCCTGGACCAGGTCTCTACTTTCTCCTTGTACTTCTTCTTTGTCTCTCTTTATCTCTAACCACATCACTCTCTATTTCTTCCTTTCACTCTCTAGGACTTGCCCAATTCCCCTATCACAAATTCAATGTCTCTCTCCCTGCCTGTCTCTTTCTCCACCTCTCCCCAGGCTTCAGGATATCTGCTTTCTGCATGGAGCCCTGTCCAGGAGCACAGGGCACTCCTGTCTCTCCCTCTCTCATGTCTTGTTTTGTCCCAGGCCCTGATCACAATGGAGGAGAATCCCCTGTACAGCAGCTGCTCATGTTGACATTTGCTAGAGCAATGCTGGCAGCATGTGGACAGCCAGACATTTACCCTTGGTGGCTAATCCATGACCCAAAAGCTTCTGGAGGGCTGGCTGCTTCCCTAAGCTGGGAGGAAAAAGGGGCTCAGAGGTTTCGGGGTGCCTGGGGCAAAGTGGATTGGCTTGGCCGATGTAGAAGGAGCCATATGCTTACCCACAACTCTCCTGGGTGGTGTCCAAGGAACCTATCTCAGACCATGGAGCTCTGCCCTCCCGATTCCTCAATAAGGCAACAGGGGAAGCTTTGTGGGACATCATGTGGGACTCACCACAAAAGCTGCGCCATTTGCCCCCTTGAGGCCACCTAGATTGGTGCTATTGGTGCTATTGGAAGCTGGTAAGGTGCACAAGGGCACAAGAGCTGAGTTAATGCAGGGCCTCCTTACCGGTCTCCTGAATCCATTACTCACCATCGGAAGAGACCCTTTCCTGGAGACAGATACCTGTCCTCCTCATCAGCACGAACCCCATCAACTAGCACGCACGCCATGTGGTCATGAGTATCTATCTACAGATATAACAACCATCACCAGATCTCCCTAAAGGATGTATCCAACTCCTCAGATGGAACTATAGGTCCCTTCCAGGCATTACAACCCCAAAGAATGATCTGTCTTCTTCCACCAATCCTGTACATGCTATGTGTTGGCTGACTGCATATACAGGAACCCCAAAGTGTACGCTTGATGGGGAACGAGTGTTATTTTCCTGGAAGCTGACGCTGACACAGAAACACAACTGTGACAAGTGTATTAGGGGACATTAGGAAGGACAAAGTGGAGTGGACAGGGTGGGCAGGGAAAGCATTCAGACCAAGGGGCAGATTAGACACCATCTCTAAATATATAATAACCATAGCTGGTTTGTAATGGTTCAGTGTTCTCTCCAAATTTCAAACGGATTGTCCTCTACGTCAAAGTGATTTTGACTTATTGCAAAGGGATCTTCTGTTCTCCTCTATGCATTTTGTCTTCTACAATACATCTGTGGCCTTGGATGAGCACATATTTGTGTGGCTGCATTTGTATGTCTACCTCAGATCTTAGATGTAGATGCCTGAATATACACATTCTCATACTTATCTTTTCCTTCTTTGTAAAGTAGGACCTGAATTTTAATGGAAAAAACACAGGGGTCGTTGTTGTATCTTTGGAAACAGGAATTGCCAATCTCCCAACCTCAGGCATTATACCCTTAGTTTCATGAAACTGAATGAACATCTGTTGATGATCTTCTGTGTGCAGATACATTCATTTCCACCCTGAGAAGGGTGAATTCACACTCATCCCATACATTTTACAAATTCCTTATGTGCTTAACCACCTCTTCATCGCACTGACATCAGAGACCAACATTGTTCCTGCTTCTCAGATTACAATGCTGAGGCTCTGAGATGGCCCCACTGAGAGCTGGCATTAGGGCTTAGACAGCAGGATCACAGGCAGTGCCTCTGGAAATTGTGAGGGAAGTTTCAGAGATGTACACCTTCATGCAGGGTCATGACAGTAGGTTCAGGGGTGCGGTGACAAGATTCCAGCAGGGGCGTTTCCTGGTCAACCCTGATTTCCCTGGTAAGAGTCTGATTCAGGCTGAAGGCCAAGGAAGCCACACAGCTAATCTACAACCTTTCATCACATTTAGTCTCACAGAGGCACACAAACTTAGGCAGACAAGCATCCCATAAGAACCAAGGAAAACTACAAATCTCCAGGGAATTCTTTCACAAGGATCCAGAATCTTCAGGAGAACCTCCAAGAGAAACAACAGTCTTTATTTAGATAATGAACTGGGTGCACTTTGGCCACAATGACATTTCAGAGATGATACCTGCATGGACTATCCTTGAACCCATACAGCAGCTCTGTGTGGATGCCGCTCTGCGCTCACTATCCCTGCCCAGGTTGTGGGCCCTGCCACAAATGGCCTCCAACTCGATCTCACTGAGTCCAACACCCTCCTCTCTGTACCATCTCAGCTCTCCCTTCTCATGCACAGTCTCCAATTCATTTCCATGAGTTTCATGTCTCCGTCTCTTGTACTTGAGGACCCATTACTGGAGCTGCCATTATTGTAGACCAGAAGCTCCATGTAATTTAACGCACGTGACTCTCTCCCCATTAGGACAGTTGAAGCCCCTGATGGTAAGGGTTTGCCTCATCTCTCACAGAGCCAGGGACATGGACTGTGTGCTGGGCACATCTGCAGAACTGATATGCCTGCTTTTCTATTAAAAGACTCTTTCCTTCTCCACAAATGATATATGCAGCCCAGCTCAGGAATGGAAATGACACAGCCCAACATATGTATGTCCTGAGAAACTTGAGGAATCTTAACAGTGTCCACATCCAGCAGCACCCTTGCATTACAAAGCGTGTGAGGCCATCTCTCCATCTTCTCAAAGACTCAACAACATAGAAGCTGAACATGCTGAACATGTCAACTCATACAGCTCAGTTTATCTCACAAATAGTCGAGGTGGAGGTGATGGGTACTGTCCCACCATCAAGGAGCTGGAAGCAGCCCATATGGCCCATGAACAGTGATAAATTGTATCTGTGCAGGGTGGACCTGGGAAAGAAGGAGGTCCTCTTGCATCCATAGGGACCTACAGAAGTGACAGGTGTGTTGGTATGACAGACAGAAGCAGAACGCCCACAGGAGCTGAAACACAATGAAGCAGGTGTCAGCACCTGGCCCCTTGTTCATTCATGGGTTCTAGTAGAACAGAGCATCAGTGTCAGAAAACTCTACCCTTCCATGAGGTCCCACCTATATCCTGAAGGTACCAGATGCCACAAGGAAAAATGACTATCACCACACATCACTGCCCATGTTTAAAAATGCAGAAAGCCAAGGAGTCCTGTTCTAGAAGATTGATGGCAGTAATGCCAGTCTAATAAAGGAAAGTATTCCAGAGAGGCAGGCATCTGTGTCCAGGATCTCTCTGGTGTCCTCTTCCACCAGATCTGCAGACTTTTTCTTTGCACATTGAGAACAGACAGAACATGAAGGAATGAAAGAAATGACCAGAACCACACAGAGATCCAGGGCCGCCCCAAGGTCAAAGCTCTACCTGTGATCCCATGCCTGTCCTCACTCTGCTTCCCTCCCTTACAAACACATCTTCTGTGCAAGGCCACAAAGACCTCTGAGGAGATGGGGATTCCTGGAGTCCAGCATTGGGGCCTGGATATGAGTTTTCTGAGGGAGACACATTACCTGTGCATATTCATTGGTCTCAAGTATGTTTATCTTAATTCACAGGTAATTCAGATTTTAAATACAACATGAGTTGCAGAGCTATTTTGTGCCTTTGTAAAAGGGAGGTAGAAATTCTACGTAAAAGAATGAACACAAACATGTCTCAATTTCAGGTGAAAAACTCCCATAAGGTATCATGAGACAAAGTACCAATTACAACTGCTCCCGGGACACAAGAGAACCTACTCCTATAAACACAACTGGAGAACTCTATGAGGTATTGTCCTTGCAAGTAATCACTGATTCTCTGCAGTTCCACGTACATTTTTTATTACACATGCCACTTCTGAAAATTCAGAGTATTTCCACCTAGGGGACAACTGGAGAAATTCTCTATCGTACATTTGCCAACACAGAAGGACCAGTAATGAATTCTGAAATTTTTCTAAGAACCCTCAGCACTGCACAAAGCACACAATATAATGTTGGAAAGAGTTTTTATCAATTCCAGTCATGAGGCTCATAGCAGACATTCTGAACACATTCATGGCCTACACTTGAAAAGGAAAAAAAAAATGAAAATAATCAGGATAATCCCGTGTAAAGAAGGTGTGGAAGGAGTCAGACGCTCCAGAAGACTTGAGGGTGCAGTGAAGTGTCATCCTCCTCAAGTTATTTCCACAAACACTAAGTGAGAGCCAGGTGGTCCTCAGCCTCTATGCACTTGTGGTGTCCAGAGGCACTAGCTAACATGATGATGTTACATTGGAGAAGCCGGGAGGCTTGTGAGGACATAAATCAAACAGTAAAGACACCAGAAGACCAAAACAACAACAACAACAACAACAACAAAAAAAAAAAAAAAAAACAACCCAAAAAACATACAAGGCCAGATAAAAGTTTCCAGAAAGTATTGCAACTGAAACTGGCAACAGAATTTACCTTGTCTTTTTCTGAATCCTTGGTAGAGACACAACTGATATTTCCCATTGGAGCTGCATCACGTCTTAGGTCTCATAAAGGATGGAGGCGGATGGAGGTTGCATAGACTGTGTGGAAGAAAAACAAACCATCCTGAACAGGTTTCATTATATTCAACTCATTCACACTCTCGGGTCCCTTACCAGGGACAGAGCGTTTTCCACGTGCCTCGGGTGACCCTTGAGGACAAGAGGGAGATCTGATCCTGTCCCTGGAGGAAGGCTTACAGGGCCCTGGTTCAGGTCTTTTTTAACTAATCAAGCAGCTGTGAACAGCTCAGGTCTCAACTCGCTAGAAAGTATGTTAGGGGTGTGTTTCATCCCTCAGAGAGCCCAGCACATGGTCTCTGTACAAGCTACATCCTAGGGAATGCTATGTCTGTCAGCACGTATAAGGCCTCTTTCCTTCTCTATCAGAGACATGTGTTGCCCAGCTCACTACGTGGAAATGACTGCCCATTTCATGCATGTCCTGAGAAACTTGAAGAACCTTACAACGTCCTCACTCAGGCTGACCTGAAAGCCCTGTGGTGCCATCAATGCATCTCTTCCAAACACATAACAAGTAGAAGACACAACGTGTTTTATAAGTCAACTCATACTAGTCATATCATCTTTCCACATGGTGGAGGAGGAAGGTGAGGTCCCAGAGGACCCCAGTTTGGAGAAGGTGGGAGTGGTCCATAGCCCATGGGTGGTGATAAATGTCAGCCCACGGGGTATGACATGGAGGGCACTTCTGGGAAAGGAGGAATATCCTGGAAACCACGTGGACCTGCAGGACAGAAATTAAACTTTTGAGATGTGTTAGGGTAAAAGGTGAAAAATTCAACCCCAACCCCAACACTAACATACCTGAACCCCAATGAAGCCGAATGGCACCTGTCTCCTTCCTCTCCACCTGGTTTCAACAGGGCAGCATCAGTGCTTCTAAACTCCACCCTTCCCACTGGGTCCCACCTAGAATTTCTAAGAGTTGGAGGAGGCAAAGCAGTGCATTGCTGGCAGCATGGTACTAGCTGTGTCTGCAAATGTGGGGAAGGAAGTGGCTAGTCTTAAAGAATCAGAGGGATAATTCCAGACTACTAAAGAAAGTCTGTTCCACACACACACAGTCTTCTATGTCCAGGACTACTTTCCACCCAGCCCTTCACCACCTCAACAGCTCCGTCTTGGCATAGTAAGAGCGGAAACGATGAGGAAGAATTTTGTTTCCATACTATTCATTTACATCTTTAATCCATTTCAAGTTAATTCTTGGAGTGGTATAACATAAGGTGCTAAACTTTATTCTTATGCACGTGTATATCCAATTTTCCCAGCCCCAGTTATTCAAGAGAATACCCTTCTCCACTATGTATTCTTGACTCCCTTGTCAAATACTAGTTGACTGTTCGTGCAAGGGTTTAGTTTGGGCTCTCAATTTCCGTTCCATTGTCTTGTGTGTGTGCTTATGCCAGTGACATAACTGATTTCTTTGTATTAGAATGCAGCTAGAAATCGAGAAGTGTGATGCCTCCCATTTTGTTCTTTCTTGCGTTGGCTACTTGGGGTCTTTTTGTGGTTCCAAATACATTTTAGGATATGTTTTTCTAATGGCATAAAAATTGCATTGGAGTCTTGATAAAGATTGCACTGAATCTCTAGATGGCTTTGGGTAATATGGACATTGTATCTATATTAATTCCTCTGAAAGACAGACGTGGGATGGCTTTTCACTGACTTGTGTGTTCTCCTGTTTCTTTCATCCAAATTGAATTTCTTCCGTTTCAGTACATGGGTGTTATAGTTTTCTGTAGAGAGATCTTTCACTTCCTTGGCTAAATTTATTCCTATACAGTTTATTGTTTTTGATGCTATTGTAAATGGATTGTTTTCTTTTCTTCTTAGATAATTTGGTTAGTGTATAGGAAAGCTACAGGATGTGATATAGTGACTTTCTAGTTTGGAACTTTAATGTATTTCTTGATATTAACAAGTTCTTTTACACTGAACTTTATTTCATTCTTTTACCTTTTTAAAAAATCATGTTATTTGGGAATAGCTGATACAGTATGTTACATTAGTTTCAGATGAACAACAGAGTGAGTGGACAAGTGTATACATTCTGATACACTAACACAGGTGTAGCTACAATCTGTCACCATGCATCACTATTCCAGTACCATTCTCAATGTTCCCTATGCTATATCCTCTATCTATAATTTATTATTCCATAACCAGAAGGCTGAATCACCCAACACCTTCACATATCTAGGGCATCCTTGTCTTGTTCCTGATCTTAGAGGACAATCTTTCACAATTTCACTATAGAGTATGATGTTAGATATGGGCTTCACATACATGGCCTTTCTTATGTTGAGATATGTTCCCTCTACGGGGAATTTTTAAAGAGTTTTTTAGCACAAATGGATACCAAATTTTCTCAGAACTTTTTTGTGTATCTATTGACATAGTCACAGCAGTTTTCTTTTTAATTTTTAAAATGTATGGGGTGCCTGGGTGGCTCAGTTGGTTGAGCGTCTGACTTGATTCACGTCATGATCTCACGGTCTATGGGTTTGAGCCCCGCATCAGGCTCTGTGCTGACAGCTCAGAGCCTGGAGCCTGCTTCGATTCTGTGTCTCACACTCTCACTACCCCTCCCCTGATCATGCTCGCTCGCTCTCTCTCTCTCTCTCTCTTTCTCTCTGTCTCTTTCTCTCTCTCTGTCAAAAATAAATAAACATTAAGAAAAATTTAAAAAATGTATTTATTTTGTTAACTTTAAATTTATTTATGTATTTCTTTAGTATGTATTTTTTCCATGTTTTTATTTAAATTCTAGTTGGTTAACATACAGTGTAATGTTAGTTTCAGGAGTACAATGTAGTCATCCATCACTTACATACAACATCCAGTGTTCCTCACTACTAGCGCCCTCCTTAGCCAATCACCCATTTAACCCATCCCCCTGCCCACCTCCCTTCTAGTAATCCTCCGTTTGCTATTTATAGTTGAGTCTGGTTTCTGGACGATTTTTCTTTCATTCAATTATGTGAGGGGTCATATTTATTGATTTTCATTTCTGAAACATCCTTCCTTTACAGGGAAAAACCCTACATCGCAGTCAATGATCCTTTTTATGTGATGGTTAATTTGGTTTGCCTGTATATCACTGGGAATTATTCATCTATAGTCATCATGGGAATACTGGCCTATAGTTTTCTGTTCAGGTAGTATCCTTTTCTGGCTTCCTACCAGGGTAATTCCAGTCTCATGAAATGAGTTTATGGTGTTCATTCCTTTTGAATCAGTGAGAGGACTGCTGTTATTTCTTCTACAAACGTTTGGTCACATTCACCAGTGAATCTACCTGGTCCTGGGCTTTTCTTCCCTGAGAGAATTTCGATTACTGATTCAATTTACTTACTTTGGTTATCTTATTGTATTGATGCAGTCTTCCTTTAATGGGTCTGTGCAAAGCTTCTATTTCTTCCTGATACAGTCTTGGTAGGTTGTGTGTTTCTAAGAACCTATCCATTTCTTCTATGTAGGCGGTTTGCTGGCATCTAATTTAGCCATGGTCGCCTCTTTGTCTCCTTTATGTTTCTTTGGTATCAGGTGTAATGTCTGCCCTTTTATTTATAATTATTTTGAGTTGGGTCCTCTCTGTCTTAGCATAGTCTATGTATAATCTTGAAATTTTTGTTTCACTCTTCAGAAAACCCACTGTTGACCTTCTTCATATTTTCTATTGATTTCATGGTCTCAGTTTCATTGGTTTCCACTCTCATATGCATTACTTCCTCCCTTTTGAGAACATTGGACATAGGTAGATTGTTGTTTTTTTCTAGTTCTTTTAAATTAAAGGTAGGTTGTTCATTTGAATCCCAAATCTACCCTCCACACATGCAAAACCAGTGACTCATCAGAGAACCTTCAATAGGTCTCTTCTGCCCTATTTCTCATTCTCCAAACTCTGAGAAATGGAACCAGAAAATTTATTTGAAGACACAATAGATGAAAACGTCCTTAATGTGGGGAATGAAACAGATCCAGAAGTAGGAGGCACAAAGAACCCCCAAAATATTCAACAGAAGCAGATCCAAATCAAGTCATATAGGAATTAAAATGCAAAATGTCGTGATAAAGAAACAATTTAATAGCAGAAAAACCAAAAGATGACAATTACCTACAAGAGAAGCCCCATAAGGTTATCACTGGATGTTTTTCAGAAGAAACTTTGAAACCGTAAGTGAGCAGCACAGTATGGTACAGGTGCTGAATGGATAACATCTGCATCCAGAGAATCTATCCACAACACTATCATTCAGATGGAAGGAGAGATGAAGAGGTTCCCAAATAAATACTCGGCGAGTTCACAACCAACAAACCACCCCTGAAAGAAATGTTAAAGCGGACACTTTAAGTGGAAAAGAAACACCTAAAGTGACACTATTAACGTGCGAAACGCAAAAGCAATAAAAATGAGTACATCTATAAAACATCAGCCAAAGTATTCGCGATATGAAAGGTTTTGAAATATGACACTACATATCTACAACACGGGGAGGAGAGGAGTAAAGAACTGGTTCAAACTTAAACAACTATCAACTAAATATAGACTTCTATATGCACAAGTGGTTAGGTACAAACCTAATAATGACCACAAATCAAACACCACCAATACATATGCAGACTATAAAGACAAGCAATTTCAACTGTGGTACTAAAGAAACCCAGCAAACCATAAAAAAGAGAAAGAGAAGAAAGGATCAGAAAGATTCAGAAACAACAATCATCAAGTAATAAAAGGACAAGTATATGTCTATCAGTAACTTTGAAAGGAAACAGGATAAATGCTCAAATCAAAGGCACAGGGTGACAGATAGGGGCGCCTGGATGGCTCAATCACTTGAGATTTCAACTCTTGACTTTGGATCAGGCTATGATGCCAGGGTCATCGGAATGAGACCTAATTGAGCTCTGCACTGAGCAAGGAACTTACTTAAGATACATACTGAGTCTCATTCTCTCTCTTGCTCTCTGTCTTCCCCCATTTCCCCCAACCAGCCCTCCCATACCCGAGCTCTCTCTCCTCATAAAAAAAGGCACTGGGTGAGAGAATGAATGAAATATAGGACCTATCTATTCTCTACCTACAAGAGAGTAATTACAGAAGTAAATTATCAAAAGAAACAGCAGTAGCCATACCTATATCAAATACATTTAAAAATAAAACTCTGAGAGAAAGAAGGAAATATAATGAAAAAAGGTATAATCCAACAAAAGATACAACAATTGTAAACACATATGTGCTCAATCTGAGAGAATCCAATACACAAAACACTGAAAACCTAAAGTAAATAATTGATACTCATACAATCATAGAAGAGCAAAGACATCACCGCAAAGACATCAAGGGAGATATCATTCCATCAGAAAATACACATTTGTATATTTTCTAATAACAGCATGCACATGGGTTCCAGAATTGATGAAGAAATACTCGACATGGAACGTGGAATATCACCATGTCATTTCCAAAGCGAGACGGCAGCTGCACTGGAGGATACCTGTCGCCTACAGTAAGGGTGGCACATACATATGTCTAGCCTTGGAAACCACAGAATAATCTTGACCGGCACACACCCTTGTGACTCCACTCAGCCCTTTGGAGATACACCTGCTATGCTCTGGGGTAACAACCCAGAGCCTCCAGGGAGCTAACCCTAAACCTAATGGTAGCCCTAACTAGAACACTCACCCTACACCTAACCCTATATATCACACTAACTTTACAACACATCCATGTCAGAGCATGTGCCCTCATTTCAGCCTTCCATGGAATTCAAAACACTGATGTCGCTTCGACCCTGGCGACTTCCCTGGACCGAACTATAAACCTCTGACAACACCACGTGGCTGGGGTCCAGAAGCAGTAAAGGGTCACTCGGAAAGGAATGTGGAACCTCACCATGACATTTCCAGGCCTGACTGCAGCTGCCCGAGAGGATTCCTGAGGCTTACCCTACAGGGGGCCATAGATTTGTGTGAAATAGGAAGCCACAGACTGGTCTTGATCGGCACCCTCCTGTACCCTCAACTCACACCATAACCCCACCACAAAAGGGGACCCTCTACAAAACTAAAGGGGGCCTAGAACCCTACCCTACACTTGAGCATCCCTGTGTCATAGGCCCTGACTTCAGCCCTCGAGGGATATCACAAGACCGGAGTCGCTTCGGGCTTGGCGACATCCCTGGACCGAACAATAACCCTAGCTAAAGCACTCTCCCCATGGGGACCCAATTCCAACGTCTAACAACACCACGTGCCTGGGGTCCAGAAGCGGTGCAGGCTCACAAGGCATGGAACCTGGAAGCTCAGCATGTCGTTTCCCAAGCCGGGCTGCAGCTGACCCAGAGGATTCCGGAGGCCTCCTCGACCAGGGGCCCATTGACGTGTGTGACCTTGGCAGCCAAAGACTGATACTGACCTGCACGCTCCCTTGTGCCCTCAACACAGCCCTTCGGGGAGACCACTGCCCTACTGTGGGTTCAGCACCTGGAGTCTCCTGGGACCTAAACCTAACCTTACCCAAAACCAGGACCCTGCATTGAAAACTATGCCAGCCTCGAACCCTAACCCTACACTTGAGCTGCCCCATTGCATGGGCCCTCACTTCAGGCCTCGAGGAAGAATATGAGACCGGAGTCGCTTCGGCCCTGGCGACGTCCCTGGACCGAACCCTAACCCTAGCTAAGGCTCTCTCCTCATGGGGACCCAATTCCAAGGTCGGACAGCATCACGCGCCTGCGGTCCAGAAGCGGTGCAGGCTGACTCGCCAAGGAACCTGGAAGCTCACCATGTCGTTTCCCAGGCCCGGCTGCAGCTCCCGAGAGGATTCCGGAGGCCTCCTCGACCAGGGGCTTATCGACGTGTGTGGCCTTGGCAGCCAAAGACTGATCCTGACCGGTAGTCTCCCTTGTGCCCTCAAGTCAGTCCTTCAGGGAGACCACTGGTCTGCTAAGGGTTCGGCGCATGTAGACTCCTGAAAACTAACCCAAACCCTAACCCTACCTCAAACCGGTTGCCTCCACTGAAAACTAAGCCGGCCTTGTAACCGAACCCTAAACTTGAGATGCCCCATCTCATGGGCCCTCACTTCAGCCCTCAATGGACATAACGAGAGCGTAGTCGCTTCGGGCTGGTGACGTCCCTTGACCAAACCCTAACCCTAGCTGAGGATCTCTCCCCATGGGGACCCAATACCAACGTCTGACAAAACCACGTGCCTGGGGTACACAATCGGTGCAGACTCACTCGGCATGGAACCTGGAAGTTCACCATGTCGTTTCCCAGGCTCGGCTGAATACGCCCGAGATGTTTCCAAAGGCCTCCCCGACCAGGGCCTGTCGATGTGTGTGGCCTTGTCAGCCAAAGACTGAATCTGACCGGCACCCTCACTTGTGCCCTTAACTCAGCCCTTCGGGGAGACCACAGCCCTGCTCTAGGTTCGGCGCCTGGAACCTACTGGGACATATCCCTAACCCTAAAACTACCTGGATCAGGGAACATCCAATGAAACTTAAGTGGGCCTCGAACCCTAACCCTACACTTCTGTCACCTGGTCGCACGGGCCCTCACTTCAGCACTCGAGGTAGGTCACGAGATCGGAGTCTTTTTGGCACTGGCGACGTCCCTGGACCGAACCCTAAACCTAGCTAGCCACTCTCCCCATGTGGACCCAATACCAAAGTCTAAAAACACCACGGGCCTAGGGGACACAAGAGGTGCAGGCTCACTCAGCATGGAACCTGGAAGCTCACCATGTCTTTTCCAAGGCCAGGCTGCAGCTGCGCGAGAGGATTCTGGAGGTGTCCTCGACTAGGAGCCCATCGACGTGTGTGGCCTTGACAGACAATGACTGAACCTAACCGGCAAACTCATTTATGCCCTCAACTCACCCCTTCGGGGAGACCACAGCCCTGCTGTAGGTTCGGCACCTGGAGCCTCTTGGGACCTAACCCTAAACCTAACACGACCCTTAACTGGGAGCGTCCACCAAAACGTAAGGCTGCCTTGAAACCTAACCCTGTACTTGAGCTGCCTTCTCACATGGGCTTTCACGTCAGCCCTGGAGTGAGATCACAAGACCTGAGTCGCTTCGGCATGGAGATGTCCCTTGACCGAACTCTGATCCTAGCTAAGGCTCTCTCCCCATGGGGATCCAATTCCAACCTCTGAACAAACCACGCGTCTGGGGTCCAGAAGCAGTGCAGGCTCACATGGCATGGAACGTGGAAGCTCAGCATGTCATTTCCCAGGCCGGGCTGCAGCTGCCCCAGAGGATTCCAGAAGCCTCCTCGACCAGGGGCCCATCAACGTGCGTGGCCTTGGCAGACAAAGACTGATCCTGGGTGGCACCATCCCTTGCCCACAATTATACCCTTCAGGGAGACCACTGCCCTCCTGTGGGTTCGGCGCCTGGAGACTCCTGGGACCTAACACTAACCGTAATCCTAGCCCGAACCGGGACACTCCACCGAAACCTAAGCCTGCCTCGATCCTAACCCTGCACTTGAGCTGCCTTGTCCCATCGTCTCTCAATTCAGCCCTGGAGGGAAATCATGAGACCGGAGTCGCATCAGCCCTGGCAACGTCCCTGAACCGTATCTTAACTTACCTAAGACGTTCTCTCCAAGGGGACCCAATTCTTCCATTTGACAACACCATGTGCTTGGGGTACAGAAGCGGAGCAGGCTCAAAAGGCATGGAACATGGAAGCTCACCATGTCGTTTCCCAGGCCGGCTGCAGCTGCCCAAAAGGATTCCAGAGCCCTCCTCGACCTCGGGCGGAACAACATATGTGGCCTTGGCAGCCAAAGACGGATCCTGACCGGCACTGTCCCAGGTGCCCTCAACTCAGCCCTTCGGGGAGACCACAACCCTGCTGTGGATTCAGCGCCTGGAACCTCCTGGGACCTAACCCTAACCCGAAACCTAAGCCTGCCTCGATCCCTAACCCTGCAATTGACCGCCTTCTGGCATGGGCCCTCAATTCACCCTCGAGGGAGATCATGAGACCGCAGTCTCTTCGGCCGTGCCAGTCCCTGGACCAAACTCTAACCCTAGCTAACACTCAGTCCCCATGGGGACCCAATCGCAATGTCTGAAAACACCACACGCCTGGGGTCCAGAAGTGGTGCAGGCTCACGCGGAATAGAACCTGGATGCTCACCATGTTGTTTCCCAGGCCTGGTTGCAGCTGCCCAATAGGATTCCTGGGGCTCCTCGATCAGGGGCCGATCGACGTGTGGGGCCTTGGCAGCCAAAGAAGGATCCTGACCGGCACAGTCCCTTGTGCCCTGAACTCAGCCCTTTGCAGAGACCACGACCCTGCTGTGGGTTTGGCGCCTGGAGCTCCTAGGAGCTAACCCTACCCCTAATACTACCCCGAACCGTTACCCTACACTGAAAACTAAGCCTGCCTCAATCCCTAACCCTACAATACAGCCGCCTTCTGGCATGGGCCCTCCCTTCATAACTCGAGGGAGATAACGAGACTGGAGTCGCTTCTGCCCACGCGACGTCCCTGGACCGAACCCTAACTGTAGCTGACGCTCTCCCCCATGGGGACGAATTCCAACGTGTTAAACACCACGGGCCTGAGGTCCAGAAGCAGTGCAGGCTGACTCGGCATGGACCCTGGAAGCTCACCATGTCGTCTCCCAGGCCCGGCTGCACCTAGCCGAAAGGATTCCGGAGGCCTCCTCGACCACGGCAGGAACAACATGTGTGGCCTTGACATTCAAAGAGGGATCCTGACTGGCACCGTCCCTTGTGCCCTCACCTCAGCCCTTCTCGGAGACCACTGCCCTGCTGTGGGTTCGGTGCATGGAGCCTCCAGGTACCCACCCTAACCCTAACCCTAACCCTAACCCGATCCGTGAACTTCCACCGAAACCTAAGCCTGCCTCGATCCCTAATCCTGCATATGAGCCGCCTTCTGGCATGGGCCCTCACTTCAGCCCTCTAGGGAGATCACGAGACCGGAGTCACTTCGGTCCTGGCGACGTCCCTGGACCGAATCCTAAACCTAACTAAGGCTCTCTCCTCATGGGGACCGAATTCCAAGGTCTGAAAGCATCACGCGCCTGGGGTCCAGAAGCGGTGCAGGCTGACTCGGCAAGGAACCTGGAAGCTCATCATGTCGTTTCCAAGGCCCGGCTGCAGCTCCCAAGAGGATTCCGGAGGCCTCCTCGACCAGGGGCTTATCGGCGTTAGTGGCCTTGGCAGCCAAAGAGGGATCCTGACCGGTACCGTTTCTTGTACCCTCAACTCAGCCCTTCGGGGAGACCACTGCCCTGCTGTGGATTGGGCGCCGGGAGCCTTCAGGTACCCAACCCTAACCCTAACCCTACCCCGATCCGGGACCCTCCACCAAAACCTAAGCCTGCCTCGATCCCGAATCCTGCATTTCAGCCGCCTTCTGGTATGGGCCCTCACTTCAGCCCTTGAGGGAGGTCATGAGACCGGAGTCCCTTCAGCCCTGGCGATGGCCCTGGACCGAACCCTAACCCTAGCTAAGGCTCTCTCCTCATGGGGACCCAATTCCAAGGTCTGACACCATCAAGCGCCTGGGGTCCAGAAGCGGTACAGGCTGACTCGGCACAGAAACTGGAAGCTCACCATGTTGTTTCCCAGGCGCGGCTGCAGCTCCTGAGAGGATTCTGGAGGACTCCTCGAACAGAGGCATATCAAGATATGTGGCCTTGGCAGCCAAAGTCGGATCCTGACCGACACCATCCCTTGTGCCCTCAACTCAACCCTTCGTGGAGACCACGACCCTGCTGTGGCTTTGGTGCCTGGGGCTCCTGGGAGTTAACCCTAACCCTAACCCTACCCCAAACTGGGACCCTACACTGAAACCTAACCCTGCCTCGACCCCTAACCCTGCAATTGAGCACCCTTCTGGCATGGGCCCTACTTCAGCCCTCAAAGGAGATCACGAGACTGGAGTCGCTTCGGCCCTGGCCACGTCCCTGGACCAAACCCTAACCCTAGCTGAGGCTCTCTACCCATGGGGACCCAATTCCAACGTCTGAGAACACCACGCATCTGGGGCCCTGAAGCGGTGCAGGCTGTCTCGGCATGGCACCTGGAAGCTCACCATGTGGTTTCCCAGGCCTGGCTGCAGCTGCCCGATAGGATTCCGGAAGCCTCCTCCACCACGGGAGGAACAACATGTGTGGCCTTGGCAGCCAAAGAGGGATCCTGACCGGCACCATCCCTTGTGCCCTCACCTCAGACCTTCGGGGTGACCACTGCCCTGCTGTGGTTTTGGCACCTGGATCCTCCTGGGAACTAACACTAACCCTAACCTACCCCAAACCTGGACCCTCCCCCGAAACCTAAGCCTGCCTCGATTCCTATCCCTGCAATTGAACCGCCTTCTGGCATGGGCCCTGTCTTCATCCCTCCAGGGGGATCACGAGGCTGGAGTCGCTATGGACCTGGAGACATCCCTTTACCTAACCCTAACCCTAGCTATGGCTCTTTCCCCATGGGGACCCAATTTTAACGTCTGACAACACCATGCGCCTGGGGTCCAGAAGCAGTGCAATCTGACTCAGCATGGAACCTGGAAGCTCACCATGTCGTTTCCCAGGCCCGGCTGCAGCTGCCCGAGTGGATTTTGTAGGCCTCCTCTACCAGGGGCCCAATCACGTGTGTGGCCTTGGGAGACCAAGACGGATCCTGACGGGCACCCTCCCTTGTGTCCTCAACCTAGCCCTTCAGGGAGACCGCTGTATTTCTGTGGGTTCGTCGTCTGGAGCTCCTGGGATCTAAACTTCACCCTAAACCTACCCTCTGTCAGAACCCTCCACTGAAATCTCATCCATTCTCAAAACCTAACCCTCTACTTGAGCCGCCCATCGCATGGGCCCTCATTTCAGGCCTTCAGAGAGATTACGCGATCAGCATGGCTTCGGCCCTGGCGATGTCCCTGGACCAAACCCTAATCCTAGCTAATGCTCTCTCCCCCTGGGGACCCAATCCCTACGTCTGACAACACCATACGCCTTGTGACCTGAAGGGTTGCATGGTCATTTGGTATGGTATCTGGAAGCTCACCATATCGTTTCCCATGCCTGTTGCAGCTGCCAGAGAGGATTCCTGAGTCTTTCCCGACCAGGGCTCATAGAGTTGTGTGGCCTTGGAAGAACAGATTCTGACCCTGCCCGGCACTCTCCCTTGTGCCCTGAACTCAGTCCTTCAGGGAGACCGCTGAAGTGTTCTGGCTTCAGCACCTGGGGCGTCCTGGGACGTAACCCCAAACCTACCCTTAACCAGACTCTCCTTCGAATCCTAAGCCGGCCTTGAACCCTATCCCTTCATTTTAACCTCACCTTCACATGAGCCCTCACTTCATCTCTCGAGGGAGATCTCGAGACTGGAGTCACTTCGATCCTGGCTACGTCCCTGGTCCAAACACTAACCGTAGCTAAGACTCTCTCCCCTTGTGGACCCAATACCAAGGTCTGGCAAAGTACGCGCCTAGGGTTCCAGAAGCGGCACAGTGTCCCTCGGCATGGTGCCTGGAACCTCACAATGTCATTCTGCAGGCCCGGCTGCAGTTGTCTGAGAGAATTCCTGAGGCCTACTGGACCAGTGTCCCATAGATTTGCGTGGCCAGGAAGCCAAAGACTGAACCTTCCCGGCCCTCTCCCCTGTGCCCTCTACTTAGCCCATTCGGGTGACCACTGCCCTGCTGTGGGCTCAGTACCTGGGGCCTCTTGGGTCCTAACCCAAACCCTACCCCTAACCGGAAACCTCAACCGAATCCTAACCCGATCTTGAAACCTATTCAAACAATTGACCCCCGCTGTCTCCTGGTGCCTTACTTCATTCCTCTAGGGAGATCACAAGACTGGAGTTGCTTTGGCCCTGGCAACGTCCTGGACCGAACCCTAAGCCTAGTTCAGACTCTCTCCCAATGGGGATGTAAGCAACAAACTATAAATCGTCTATGAGAAAAATTGAAGAAACCCAAAGAAATGGAAAACATTCCATACTCATATATTAGAAGAACAAACATTGTTAAGATGTCAATACTACCAAAGCAGTCGACACACTCAATGCAATCCCTATCAAAATAACACGAGCTTTCTCCACAGAGCTAGAACAAACAACCCTATAATGTGTAAGGATCCAGAAAAGATACCAAAAGCCAAAGTCATGTTGAAAAAGAAAACCAAGGTGGAAACATGACTATTTTGGATTTATGGTGTATTAGAAAGCTGCATTCATCAAGACAGTATGTACAGGCACAGAAACGGAGACAGACGTCAATGGAACAGAATATGGAACCGAGAAATATACCCTCAAACATAAGGTGAGTAATCTTTGTTAACACAGAAATAATATAGAATGGAATCAGAGTCTCTTCAGCAAATGGTACTCGGAATACTGGACAGTGAGAATGATGAACCTGGACACTGTCCTTAAACGACACACACACACACACACACACACACACACACACACCTCAAAATGGATGAATTATCTAAATGTAAGTCAGGAACATTCAAAATCCTAGAGGAGATAACAGGCAATGTACCTCCTTGATCCTGGCCGCAGCAACTTCTCACTTGTCATGTCTCCAGAAGCAAGAGCAATAAAAACCACAATGAACTATTGGGTCCTGAAGATAAAAAGCTTCTGCACAGCAGGGGACAAAATCAGCCAAACTAAAAGGCAACTGAATGAAATGGGAGAAGATATTTGCAGGTGACATATCAGATAAAGGGTTAGTATCCAAAATCTATAAAAAAAGTGATCACACTCAACACCCAGAAACCAAATAATCCCGTGAAGAAATGGGCAAAAGACATGAAGAGACACTTTAAGAAAGATGACATCCGGATTGGTCACACATGAAAAGATGCTCAATCTCACTGGTCATCACTGAAATACAAATGAAACCCACAATGAGATATCCCCTCACACCTATCAGAATGGCTAAAATTAACATCTCCGGAAACGACAGATGTTGGCAAGGATGCAGGGAAAGGGAACCCTTTTGCAATGCTGGTGCGAATGCAAAGTGCTGTAGCCATTCTGGACAATAGTATGGAGATTTGTCACAAACACAAAAAATAGAACTACACTAGGACCCAGCCATTGCACTACTACGTATTTATCCAAAAGATACACTAACGCTGACTCGAAGTGGCACGTGTACTCCAATATTTCTAGCAGCATTCTCAACAATAGCTAAGTTATGCAAAGAGCCCAAATGACCACTGACAGATGAATGGATAAAGAAGATATGGTATATTCATACAATGGACTATGACTCTGCGATCAAAAAGAATGAAATCTCGCTCTTTGCAACAACGGGGATGGAACCAGACTTTCTTGAGCTAAGCAAAATATGTCAGAGAACGACACACATCCTATGATTTCTCTCATCTGTCGAATTTAATGAAACTGATGAACATAGTGCGAGGAAAGCAAAAATAAGATACACACAGAGAGGGAGTCAAATGATAAGAGACTGTTAAATAGAGGGAAGAATCTCAGGGTTCCTGGAGGATTACTGAATAGGAGTATGGGCTAAATGGGTGATGGGCATTAGGGGTGGACCTTGGGATGAGTATTGGGTATATTTTGTACTTGATGGATTACTAAATTCTACTGCTGAAACTGTATTCCTCTATAAGGTAACTAACTTGGGCCTAAATTTTAAAAAGAAGAAATATTAAAAATAAGCAAAGAAATGTACCACCAGTCAAACGAAAAGAATATTTAAGTCGGGCTCTTGAGTGGAAAGGAAAGACTAAAAGTGTCACAGACATGAAAGGATCAGAGAAAACATCAAGAAACAATGAAAAAACAACTAGTAGAATGGGACTAAATGTATACTTATCAATAATCACTCTGAGTATAAATGGACTAAATGCTCCAATTCAAAGCCATTGGATAGGGCGTCAGAAAGGACAGAACAGACAAAGAAACAAGCAAACAAAAAACAATGTCTATCTAGATGCTGCCTACAAACCCTTATTCGGACTTAAGTCTCCTGCAGATTTGTTATTTTTAAAATTTTTTTTTAATGTTTATTTATTTTTGAGACAGAGAGAGACAGAGCATGAATGGGGGAGGGTCAGAGAGAGGGAGAACAGAATCTGAAACAGGCTCCAGGATCTGAGCTGTCAACACAGAGCCCGACGCGGGGCTCGACCTCAGGGACTGCGAGATCATGACCTGAGCCGAAGTCGGCCCCTTAACCGACTGAGCCACCCAGGCGCCCCAAGTCTCCTGCAGATTTGAAGTGAGGGAATGAAGAAATATTTATCATGCCAATAATGTCAAAAGAAAGACAGTAGCAATACTTATATCAGGCAAAATATACTTTAAAACCGAGACTCTATTTTGGTACCCTTTGGGTAAATACCTAAGAGTGACATTGCATGAACCCAATATTTATAGCAGAATTATCAACAGTAGCCCAACTATGGGGAAAGCCTAAGTATCCATCAACTGATGAAGGTGTAAAGAAGTTGTGGTGTATGTACGTATATGTATGTATATGCATATGGACATATGTGTATGTTCATATATACATACATATGTATATACAATGAAATATAACTCAGCTTCAAGAAGAATGAAATCTTGCCATTTGCAACGATGTGGAAGGAGCTCGAATGTATTATGCTACGTGAAATACGTCAATCAGAGAAAGACACATATATGATTTCACTCATGTGGAAGTTAAGAAACAAAACACATGAAAACTAAGGAAGGAGCCAGGAAAAGAGAAGCGTGGTAACAAACGACATGAGTCTCTTAGAGAAAAAAAAAGTGAAAGTTGATGGAGGGAGATGGGTCAGCGCTGGGCTAGATGGAGGACGAGTATTAAGGAGAGCACTTGTTGTGATGAGCACTGGGTGTTCTATGTAAAGGATGAATCACCGAATTCTACTCCTAAACCCGAGAATGCACTGTATGTCAACTAAGACTTAAATTAAAATACATACATACATACATACATACAGCTATAACAAGAGATGAAGACAGACACGATCTGATACTAAAGGGGACAGCCAAACAAGAAGATCCAATGATTGTAAATTTCGGTGCACCCAACATGCGATCACCAAGTATACAAAACATTTAGCAACAACCGTAAAGGAACTCATTTATAATAATATGATGATAGTAGAGGACTTTAATACATCACTCACATCAATGGACAGAACCTATAAACAGAAAGTCAATAAGGAAACAATGGCTTTGAATGACACACTGGGCCAGAAGGGTTCAACAGATATATTCAGAACACTCCATACTAAAATGGCAGGGTACACATTCTTTTCAAGCATACCTGGGGCGTTCTACAGAATTGATCACATTCTAGGTCACAAATCAGGCCTCAAGAGGTACCCAACGACAGAGATCAGACCAAGCATCTTTTCTAACCACAAAGCTAGGAACCTTGAAGTCAACCACAAAAAGAGGCCGGTGGGGGGGTGGGGGGGGTGGGAAGGCCACAAATAAAGGGAGGTTAAGTAACATGCTACTAAATGAATGGGTCAAACAGGAAATCAATGAGAAAATACACTGAAACAAATGAAAATGAAAATACACGGGTAAAACCCTTTGGAATGCGGCAAAAGAAGTCTATGATGGAAGTATATAGCATTACAAGCCTACCTTAAAGAGCAAGAAAAATCTCAAAGAAACCTAACTTACACCTAAAGGAATGAGAAAAAGAGCAGCAGAAGGAAGGAAATAATAGAATTTAGGGCAGAAATAAGGAATATAGAAACCAAAAAGACACTAGACCAAATCAATGAAAGCAGGGGCTGGTTCATTGAAAGCAGTAATCAACTTGAAAACCTCCTAGGCAGACTCTTCACAAAGAAGACAGAAAGGACCCAAATAAATGAAATCACAAATAAGAAAGGAGAAATGACAGTCAACACCACAAAAATACAATTAGAAGATAATATTATGAACAACTATAGGCAACAAATTGGACACTCTGAGAAAAATGGACAACTTCCTAGAAAAACACACACTACCAAAACTGAAACAGGAAGATACCCAAAACCTGAAAACAGGCAGATACCCCATCAGTAATTAAAAAAAAAATCTCCTCCCAACACAACAGTTCATGGCCAGATGGCTTCGTGGATGAATTCTACCATCCATTCAAGGAAGAGGTAATATGTATTCTCATCGAATTATTACAAAATTAAAAAAAGAAGGAAAACTTACAAATTCATCGTATGAGGCCATCATTACCCTGATACCAAAACGAGATGAAGCCTCCACTGAAACCGAAAACTGCAGCGGCGCCTGTGTGGGTCGGTCGGTTTACTGTCCAACTCTTAATTTTGGATGAGGACATTATCTTGCAGTATGTGGGTTCAAGTTCTACGTTGGGCCCTGCCATGACAGTGTGGGGCATGGCCAGGATTCTCTCTCTCCTTGTCTCTCTGCCCCTCCCTCACTTTTATGTACTCTAAGGAAAGAAAGAAGCTTTTATAAAGATGTTTACAAGTTTTTAAATAAAACTGCAGAGCAATAGCCTGATGACTATGTATGCCGAAATGCTCATTAAAAAACCTTCAAATTAAAGTCAACAATACATTGATAGAATCATTTCCCATAATCAAGTGGGATATATTCCTGGGCTGCAAGCGTGTTTCCACATTCACATATCAATCAACATGATGCACCACAGTAATAGAAGAAAGGATAAGAACAATAGGATGCTTTCAACAGAGGCAGGAAAACTTTTTGATAAAATGTCACATCCATTCATGATAAAAACCCTCAGAAAAGTACATTGGGACTCAACCTACCTGCACATAATAAAGGTCGTCTATGAAAAACCCACAGCTCGTCTCATCCTCAATGGGTAAGAATTGAAAGTTTTTCTTCCAAAGTCAGGGACAAGCTAGGAATGACCCCTCTCACCACTGTTATCCCACATAGTACGGGAAACCCTAACCACAGCACTCAGACAACAAAAAGAAATAAGAGGCATCCAAATCGGCAAGGAAGAAGAAGCACTTTCGCTGTTTGCAACTGACATGATAGGTTCTATAAAAAACATGAAAGGCTCCCTTAAAAATTGCTAGAATCAATATATGAATTCGACAAGTCACAATCTACAGAAATCAAGGAACATAGATGTATTGAATTTCTAACACAAATCATGAATTAACACAGAGAGAAAGTAAGGGATCAATCCCATTGACAGGCTCACAAATACCACAAGAAACCAGGAATCAACCTAACCAAAGAGGTGAAAGACCTGTACTCTAAACGCTATGAAACAATGATGAAATAAATGGAAGAGGACACAAAGAAATGGACATACATTTCATGTTCATGGATGGGAAGCACAAAATACTGTTAAAATGTCTACACTCCTCAAAGCAATCTACACATATAATGAAATGAAGTGTGATAGGGATATCACACTCACAAAAGCATTTGTCACAGAACAAGAACAAATAATCTCAAAATTTGTATGGAATGACAAAAGTCCCCATACAGCCAACACAAACTTGTAAAAGAAAAGCAGAGCTGGAGACATCACAATTCCAGACTTTAGGTTATATTACAAAGCTATACTGATCAGAATAGTATGATCAGTATGCCCGTACTGAACAGTACTGACAAAACAACAACAAAAAGTAACAACAACAAACTCATATGCATAGATCAATAGCATGGACACCCAGAAATAAACTCACCCCTCTATGGTCAATTAATTCTCAACAAAGCAGGAAAGATAATCCAATGGAAGAAAAGATAGTCTTGGGACACATGGGTGGCCCAGGCAAGAAAGCGTGTGATGGTGGATTCAGCTCAGGTCATGATCTCAGGGAAGTGCAGAGCATGCGTGGGATTCTCTCTTTCCATATCTCTCTGCCCCACTTCTGCATGCTCTCACGCTCTCTCTCTCTCTCAAAAATAAATACATAAATTTAAAAAAAGGCTCCTCAACATATGGTTTTGGAAAAACTAGACAGCCATCTGCAAAACAAAACAAAAACAACGGACCACTGTCTTACAACATACACAAAAATAAATCCAACATGGACAAAGACCTCTATGTGAAACCTGAAACCATAAAAATCCCAGAGGATAACACGGGTAGTATCTTACTTGACATTGCCTGTACAAACGTCTTTGTAGATCTATCTCTAGAGGTAAGGGAAACACAAGCAAAAATAATGAGACTTTATAAAAATAAAACCTTCCGTCACCAAGGAAAAAATCAACAAAACGAAATCACCAACAGAATGATATTTGCAAACGACATCGGATACAGGGTTAGTGTCCAAAATATATACAGTTATACATCACCCCAAAAATGAGAAATCTGATTAAAAATGGGCAGAAGACACGAGTGGACATTTCCCGAAGGAAGACATATACATGGCCAAGAGACACATGAAAAAATGCTCAACAATACTGATCTTCAGGGAAATACAATTCGAAAGTACAATGAGAGAACACATCACCTCTGTCACAAAGGCTAAAATCAATGAAGGATGACACAGCAGGTGTTGCCAAATATGTGGGGAAAGAATAACCCTCTTGCACTATGGGTAGGAATGCAAACTGGTGCAGCCACTATGGAAAACCACATGGAGATGTCAAAAACAAAACAAAACTGGAAATAGAAGTACCTTACAATCCAGCAACTTCACTACAAGGTATTTCCACAAAGAATACAAAATCTTCAAAGGGATACATGCACCGTGATGTTTACAGCAGCATTTTCTACAAAAGCCAAATGACAGAAACTATCCAAGCACCCATCAACAGATGAATAAATTGAGATGTGGGCTATGGAATGTAAGATGATGTAGCCGTAAAAACGTGAAATCTTGCCATTTGCCACGAGGTGGATGGAGAGAGAGAATGTTATGCTGGGTGAAATAAGCCTGTCGGAGAAAGACAAATACCCAATGATTTCACTAACACATGGCAAGAAAACAAAACAAAGGGGCGGGGGGAGGAGACAAACGGACTCTTAACTAGGAAACAAACTGAGGAGTTCCACAGCGAGGTGAGGGAATGGGTGAAACAGCTGATGGGGATTAAGAAGTGCACCTGGGATGAGCACCGGGTGACGTGTGGAAGTGTTGCTCTATATTGGACACCTGAAACTACTATTACACTGTGTCTTCACTCAGTGGAATTTAAATTAAAAGATAACATAAGGTTACTGAGACTTACCTACCGGGTTTTCGGTAGTGTTCAATCACTTCACTAGGTTGGAAAAATAACCATGAAATTTTTTAAAAAGCATGTATGATGTGTGGGACAGTTTTTGCCCTTACCTTGGTCTCTGGGTCCAGCAGGACTCGGAACATGGGTCCCAGCTCCTTCTTCTAGAAGGTCGTGAGACGAGCATTTCATGAATCCACGTCCTAATTGAATGCAGCTCCCGTGCTTCTGAATTTCTGTTAGGGTTCCTTGTCGGAAACAAGCCTGGATCTGGAACAAACCATCGACTGCATCTATGAGGTGATGTCGTGGGACCCCGCAATCCACAAGTCCTTTAGCAAAATACGTCTTGTTCAAACACTGTCCGGGAAGGGGTGGAATGAAACACGGGAACAGCCCAGAAAATGCAAAGGCCTGTGCAGCTCAGCGACCAGCTTGACCAGGGAAGCCACCCGGCGCCCCCTCCTCAGCACTCAGTACAACAAGGCAGCTTCTCTCTGGCGACTCAGGAGATGCCAAGTTGCTGCTAAGCTTCCAAGGTCTCCCCTGGGGCGGGTGGCAGAACCTGCTGGAAGTGCAGCTCTGCTCTCTGTACTCAGGCACCAGCAGAGGCCTGAGTCCTCTGAGAGCAGTCTAAGCCCTTCCTGCTCTGAGGTGCCCTGGGTCAGAAAAACAGATGGTGCGCCCTCTGCTGGCTATCACTGCCCAGCAGAGGAACCCGCCCCTCGGGGGTCTGTGGTGCTTGAGCTCTCTCTGCTGGCCACCATGGGAATTCCTTCAATGTGGAAGGCCCTGGTTGCTCAGCTGAGAGACCGAAGGTGCTCTGGGCAACTAAGCCTGTTCTCCTCATTGGGAAGGTCTTAGTGACAGGGTCTGGGACACAAAATCTTTTCCTTCTCTTTCTTGTGAGTGAAGAATGAAACCGAATTTATTAACGTAACGACATCATTTGTAATGTTTTCAGCAATATTCACAGAAAAATAGACCACCGATTTACACATGCTGAACAAGACGTAATGTTGTTTACCACCAAAATACTTAGGTTAGATAAAGAATGGACACCTTTGAGAGAGAGAGATACCGGCGTCCAGCGATGGAGTGAATGAGTCCTAGGGATACAAGGGACAGCCAATGGAATGGAGTCAATCCTGTAACAATATTGTTGCATGCTTTCACAGGATAGGTACACTTGTGGTTGAGTAAAACATAATGTAGAGACATATGGAATGACTACAATGTATGCCTAAAACTAACACAACTAATGTGTAAACAATATTTCATTTAAAAATAGACATCCTTTACACTATCTTTAATTTATTCTTCTTTGCAACTAAACTATCCTTCCCGGGGCGCTTGAGTGACTTAGTCGGTTAAGCGTCCGACTTTGAGTCAATATATATTTTACCAATATTACTAGTCCACCTCTGCCAGGTCCAGACTGCAGGACCTGGGGGCAACGCAATGCCTGATGCCTGGGTTCAGAACTTGAGGAAGGCAGGCTGGCGGGGGAGGGGGGAAATCCAACAGAGCCTGGGGCAGTGAGGGAGATGGCCCTGGGACACCTCCCCACAGGGCAGGCTATGGAGTTTACCTGCCAAAGAGCGGCACACTCTCCCTCAAGACATCCCTCTCCATGACAGAACGTGAGGCTGAACCTCACAATTCCAGAAGAAATGAGGGCTACCCATCTTTTCAATTCCAATGGCCTCTGCAGAACTTGGACCCAGGGATGTTGGAGTCTTGGGGCCATGGAACCCTGATTCCCATGATAGAAGCCCTTTGTGCCCCAGCACTCAGAGCCACTTCCTACATCCCCTCCCCCCTGGCCCATCTAACTGTCTCCCCATACCGGACCAGGTCTCTACTTTCCTTCTTATACTTCCTCTTTGTCTCTATTTCTCTCTAACCACATCTCTCTCTATTTCTTCCTTTCACTCTCTAGGGAGTGGTGTATTATATGGTGCTAAACTTTGTTCTTGTACATGGGAATATCCAATTTTCGCAGCACCAGTTATTCAAAAGACTACTCTTCTCCACTGTGTATTATTGACTCCCTTGTCGAATACTAGGTGACTGTGATGCATGGGTTTAGTTTGGGCTCTCAATTTCTGTTCCATTGTCTTGTGTGTGTGCTTATGTCAGTGACATAATTGATTTCTTTGTGTTAGAATGACGCTTGAAATCAAGAAGGGGGATGCCTCCTGTTTTGTTCTTTCTTGCGTTGGCTACATGGGGTCTTTTTGTGGTTCCAAATAAATTTTAGGATATGATTTTCTAATTGCATAAATATTGCATCGGAGTCTTGATAGAGATTGCACTGAATCTCTAGATGGCTTTGGGTAATATGGACATTGTATCTGTATTAATTCCTCCGAAAGTTGGACATGGGATGGCTTATCACTGACTTGTGTGTTCTCCACTTTCTTTCACCCAAATTGAATTTCTTCCATTTCTGCACACAGGTTTTATAGTTTTCTGTAGAGAGATTTTCATTTCCTTGGCTAACGGTATTGCTATAATTTTTATTGTTTTTGATGCTATTGTAAATCGGATTGTTTTCTTTACTTCTTCTGAGATAATTGGGTTAGTGTATAGGAATGATACAGAATATGATATGGTGACTTTATAGTTTGGAGCTTCACTGCATTTCTTGATTAGATATTAACAGGTTCTTTTACATTAAACTTTTTATTTAGGTCCTTTACCTAGTTAAAAAAAAACAACAACATGTTATTTGGGAATAGCTGACACACTACGTACATTAGTTTCATATGAAAAACATAGTCATTGGCAAATGTATACATTCTGCTACGCTAACACAGGTGTAGCTATCACCCAGTGATCTTCACTACTAGTGCCCTCCATAGCCCATCACCCATTGAATCCATCCACCTATGCCACCTCCCTGGCGACGTCCCTGGACCGAAACCTAACCCAAGCTATGGCTCTCCCCCATGGGGACCCAATTCCAACGTTTGACAACACCACGCAACTGGGGTCCATAAGCGGTGCAGGCTGACTCGGCATGGAACCTGGAAGTGCACCATGTCGTTTCCCAGGCCCGGCTGCAGCTACTAAGAGGATTCTGGAGGCCTCCTCGACCAGGGGCAAATCGTCGTCTGTTGCCAAGGCAGCCAAAGACAGATCCTGCACGGAACCATCCCTTGTGCCCTCAGTTCAGACCTTTGGGGAGACCACTGCCCTGCTGAGGGTTCGGCGCCTGGAGCCTGCGGGGACCTAACCCTAAACCTAACCCTACCCCGAACCGGGACCCTCCACACAAAACTAAGCCTGCCTCGATACCTAACCCTGGAATTGAGCTGCCTTCTGGCATGGGCCCTCAATTCAGCCCTCGAGGGAGATCACAAGACTGGAGTCACTTCGGCACAGGCTATGTCCCTGGACCGAACACTAACAGAGCTAAGGCTAAGTCCCCATGGGGACACTATTCCAACGTCTGACAACACCACGGGCCTGGGGTCCAGAAGAGGTGCAAGCTGACACCGCCTGGAACCTGGAAGCTCACCATGTCGTTTCCCAGGCCTGGCTGCAGCTGCACGATAGGATTCCGGAGTCCCCTCGACCAGAGGCCGATCGACGTGTGTGGCCATGGCAGCCAAAGAGGGATCCTGACCGGCACCGTCCCTTGTGCCCTCAACTCAGCCCTCGGGGACACCACTGCTCTGCTGTGGGTTCGGCGCCTGGAACCTCCTGGGACCTAACGCTAACCCTCACCATACCCCGAAACGGGAACTTCCACTGAAACCTAAGCCTGCCTCGATCCCTAATCCTGCATTTGAGCCGCCTCCTGAAATGGGCCCTCACTTCAGCCCTCGAGGGAGATCATGAGACCGGAGTGGCTTCGGCCCTGGCGACGTCCCTGGACCGAACCCTAACCCTAGTTAAGGCTCTCTCCTCATGGGGACCCAATTCCAAGGTCGGACAGCATCACGCGCCTGGGGACCAGAAGCGGTACAGGCTGACTTGGCAAGGAACCTGGAAGCTCACCATGTCTTTCCCTGGCCCGGCTGCAGCTCCTGAGAGGATTCCGGAGGCCTCCTCGACCAGGTGCTTATCGAAGTTTGTGGCCTTGGCAGCAAAAAAGGGATCCCCCCTGGCACCGTCCCTTGTGCCCTCAACTCTGCCCTTCGGGGAGACCACTGCCCTGCTATGGGTTCAGCACCTGGAACCTCCTGGGACCTAACCCAAATCCTAACCCTACCCCGAACCAGGACCATCCACCGAAACCTAAGCCTGCCTCGATCCCTAATCCTGCATTTGAGCCGCTTTCTGGCATGGGCCCTCACTTCAGCCCTCGAGGAAGATCACGACACCGGAGTCGCTTCGGTCCTGGCGACGTCCCTGGACCGAACCCTAACCCTAGCTAAGGCTATCTCCTCATGGGGACCCAATTCCAAGGTCGGACAGCATCACGCGCATGGGGAACAGAAGTGGTGCAGGCTGACTCGGCATGGAACTTGGAATCTCACCATGTCGTTTCCCAGGCCCGGCTGTAGCTCCCGAGAGGATTCCGGAGGCTTCCTCACCAGGGGCTTAACGACGTGTGTGGTCTTGGCAGCCAAAGAGGGACCCTGATTGGCACCATCCCTTGTGCCCGCAACTCAGCCCCTCGGGGAGACCACTGCCCAGCTGTGGGTTTGGCGCCTGGAACCTCCTGGGACCTAACCCTAACCCTAACCCTACCCCGAACCGTTTCCCTCCACCAAAACATAAGCCTGCCTCGTTCCCTTATCCTGCATTTGAGCCGCCTTCTGGCATGGGCCCTCATTTCAGCCCTCGAGGGAGATCACGAGACCGGAGTCGCTTCGGCCATGGCGTCGTCCTTGGACCGAACCCTAAACCTAGCTTAGCCTCTCTCCTCATGGGGACCCAATTCCAAGGTCGGACAGCATCACGCGCCTGAGGTCCAGATAATGTGCAGGCTGACTCGGCAAGGAACCTGGAAGCTCACCATGTCGTTTCCCAGGCCCGGCTGCAGCTCCCGAGAGGATTCCGGAGGCCTTCTCGACCAGGGGCTTATCGACGTGTGTGGTGGCAGCCAAAGAGGGACCCTGACTGGCACCGTCCCTTGTGCCCTCAACCCAGCCCTTCGGGGAGACCACTGCCCTGCTGTGGGTTCGGCGCCTGGAACCTCGTGGGACCTAACCCTAACCCTAACCCTACCCCGAACCGTTTCCCTCCACCGAAACCTAAGCCTGCCTCGTTCCCTTATCCTGCATTTGAGCCGCCTTCTGGCATGGGCCCTCATTTCAGCCCTCGAGGGAGATCACGAGACCGGAGTCGCTTCGGCCCTGGCGTCGTCCATGGACCGAACCCTAAACCTAGCTTAGCCTCTCTCCTCATGGGGACCCAATTCCAAGGTCGGACAGCATCACGCGACTGAGGTCCAGAAGCGGTGCAGGCTGACTCGGCAAGGAACCTGGAAGCTCACCATGTCGTTTCCCAGGCCCGGCTGCAGCTCCCGAGAGGATTCCGGAGGCCTTCTCGACCAGGGGCTTATCGACGTGTGTGGTGGCAGCCAAAGAGGGACCCTGACTGGCACTGTCCCTTGTGCCCTCAACTCAGCCCTTCGGGGAGACCACTGCCCTGCTGTGGGTTCGGCGCCTGGAACCTCCTGGGACCTGAGCCTAACCCTAACCCTACCCTGAACTGTTACCCTCCAACGAAACCTAAGCCTACCTAGATCCCTAATCCTATATTTGAGCCGCCTTCTGGCTTTGGACCTCACTACAGGCCTCGAGGGTGATCACGAGACCGGAGTCGCTTCGGCCCTGGCGACGTCCCTGGACCGAACCGTAACCCTAGCGAAGGCTCTCTCCTCATGGGGACCCAATTCCAATGTCGGACAGCATCACGCGCCTGGGGAACAGAAGCGGTGCAGGCTGACTCGGCAAGGAACCTGGAAGCTCACCATGTCGTTTCCCAGGCCCGGCTGCAGCTCCCGAGAGGATTCCGGAGGCCTCCTCGACCAGGGGCTTATCGACATGTGTGGCCTTGGAAGCCAAATAGGGACCCTGACCGGCACCGTCCCTTGTGCCCTCAACTCAGCCCTTCGGGGAGACCACTGCCCTGCTGTGGGATCGGCGCCTGGAATCTCCCGGGACCTAACTCTAACACTAATCCCACTGTGAACCGTTACCCTCCACTGAAACCTAAGCCTGCCTCGATCCCTAATCCTGCATTAGAGCCGCCTTCTGGCATGGGCCCTGACTTCAGCCCTCAAGGTAGATCACGAGACCAGAATCGCTTCGGCCCTGGCGACGTCCCTGGGCCGAACTCTAATCCTAGCTAAGGCTCTCTCCTCATGGGGACCCAATTCCAAGGTCTGACAGCATCACGCGCCTGGGGTCCAGAAGCGGTACAGGCTGACTAGGGCAAGGAACCTGGAAGCTCACCATGTCGTTTCCCAGGCCCGGCTGCATCTCCTGAGAGGATTCCGGAGGCCTCCTCGACCAGGGGCTTATAGACGTGTGTAGTCTTGGCATCAAAAAAGGCATCCCCCCTGGCACGGTCCGTTGTGCCCTGAACTCAGCCCTTCGGGGAGACCACTGCCCTGCTGTGGGTTCTGCGCCTGGAACCTCCTGGGACCTAACCCTGACACTAACCCTACCCCGAAACGTTACCCTCCACCGAAACCTAAGCCTGCCTCGTTCCCTTATCCTGCATTTGAGCCGCCTTCTGGCATGGGCCCTCACTTGAGTCCTCGAGGGAGATCAGGAGACCGGAGTCGCTTCAGCCCTGGTGTCGTCGCTGGACCGAACACTAATCCTAGCTAAGGCTCTCTCCTCATGGGTACCCAATGGCAAGGTCGGACAGCATCACGCGCCTGGGGACCAGAAGTGGTGCAGGCTGACTCGGCAAGGAACCTGGAAGCTCACCATGTCTTTCCCAGGCGCGGCTGCAGCTCCCGGGAGGATTCCGGAGGCCTCCTCGACCAGGGGCTTATCGACGTGTGTGGCCTTGGCAGCCAAAGAGGGATCCTGACCGGCACCGTCCCTTGTGCCCTCAACTCAGCCCTTCGGGGAGGCCACGGCCCGGCTGTGGGTTCGGCGCCTGGAACCTCCTGGGAACTAACCCTAACCCTAACCCTACCCTGAACCGTTACCCTCCACCGAAACCTAAGCCTGCCTCGTTCCCTTATCCTGCATTTGAGCCGCCTTCCGGCATGGGCCCTCACTTCAGCCATCGAGGGAGATCACGAGAGCGGAGTCGCTTCGGCCCTGGCGTCGTCCCTGGACCGAACCCTAACCCTAGCTAAGGCTCTCCTCTCATGGGAACCCAATTCCAAGGTAGGACAGCATCACGGGCATAGGGAACAGAAGGGGTGCAGGCTGACTCGGCAAGGAACCTGGAAGCTCACCATGTCGTTTCCCAGGCCCGGCTGCAGCTCCCGAGAGGATTCCGGAGGCCTCCTCTACCAGGGGCTTAACGCCGTGTGTGGTCTTGGCAGCCAAAAAGGGACCCTGACCGGCACCGTCCCTTGTGCCCTCAACTCAGCCCTTCGGGGAGACCACTGCCCTGTTGTGAGTTTAGCGCCTGGAACCTCCTGGGACCTAACCCTAACCCTAACCCTACCCCGAACCAGGACCATCCACCGAAACCTAAGCCTGCCTCGAGACCTAATCCTGCATGAGAGCCGCCTCATGGCATGGGCCCTCATTTCAGCCCTCGAGGGAGATCACGAGACCGGAGTCGCATCGGCCTTGGCGACGTCCCTGGACCGAACCCTAACCCTAGCTAAGGCTCTCTCCTCATGGGGACCCAATTCCAAGTTCGGACAGCATCACGCGCCTGGGGTCCAGAAGCGGTGCAGGCTGACTCGGCATGGAACTTGGAATCGCACCATGTCGATTCCCAGGCCCGGCTGCAGCTCCAGAGAGGATTCCGGAGGCCTCCTCGACCAGGGGCTTATCGACGTGTGTGGCCTTGACAGCCAGGGAGGGACCCTGACTGGCACCGTCCCTTGTGCCCTCAACTCAGCCCTTCGGGGAGACCACTGCCCGGCTGTGGGTGCGGCGCCTGGAACCTCCTGGGACCTAACCCTAACCCTAACCCTACCCCGAAACAGGAACCCCCACCGAAACCTAAGCCAGCCTCGATCCCTATTCCTGCATTTCAGCCGCCTTCTTGAATGGGCCCTCAATTCAGGTCTCGAGGGAGAACACGAGACCGGAGTTGCTTCGGCCCTGGCGACGTTCCTGGACCGAACCCTAAACCTAGATAAGGCTCTCTCCGCATGGGGACCCAATTCGAAGGTCGGACAAAAATATGAGCCTGGGGTCCTGACGCGGTGCAGGCTGACTTGCCAAGGAACCTGGAAGCTCACCATGTCGTTTCCCAGGCCCGGCTGCAGCTCTCGAGAGGATTCCGGAGGCCTCCTCGACCAGGGGCTTATCGCCGTGTGTCATCTTGGCAGCCAAAGAGGGACCCTGACCGGCACCGTCCTTTGTCCCCGCAACTAAGCCCTTCGGAAAGAACACTGCCCTGCTGTGAGTTCGGCGTCTGGAACCTCTTTGGACCTAACCCTAACCCTAACCCTTCCCCGAACCGTTACCCTCCACTGAAACCTAAGCCTGCCTCGTTCCCTTATCCTGCATTTGAGCCGCCTTCTGGCATGGGCCCTCACTTCAGCCCTCGAGGGAGATCACGAGAGCGGAGTCGCTTCGGCCCTGGCGTCATCCCTGGACTGAACCCTAACCCTAGCTAAGGCTCTCTCCTCATGGGGACCCAATTCCAAGGTAGGACAGCATCACGCGCATAGGAACAGAAGCGGTGCAGGCTGACTCGGCAAGGAACCTGGAAGCTCACCATGTCATTTCCCAGGCCCGGCTGCAGCTCCCGAGAGGATTCCGGAGGCCTCCTCGACAGGGGCTTATCGCCGTGTGTGGTTGGCAGCCAAAAAGGGACCTTGACCGGCAACGTCCCTTGTGCCCTCAACTCAGCCCTTCGGGGAGACCACTGCCCTGTTGTGAGTTCAGCGCCTGGAACCTCCTGGGACCTAACCCTAACCCTAACCCTACCCCGAACCAGGACCATCCACCGAAACCTAAGCCTGCCTCGATCCCTCATCCTGCATTTGAGCCGCCTCCTGGCATGGGCCCTCACTTCAGGCCTCGAGGGAGATCACGAGACCAGAGTCGCTTCGGCCCTGGCGACGTCGCAGGACCGAACCCTAACCCTAGCTAAGGCTCTCTCCTCATGGGGACCCAATTCCATGGTCGGACAGCATCACGCGCCTGGTGTCCAGAAGCGGTGCAGGCTGACTCGTCAAGGAACCTGGAAGCTCACCATGTCGTTTCCCAGGCCCGGTTGCAGCTCCCGAGAGGATTCCGGAGGCTTCCTCGACCAGGGGTTTATCGACGTGTGTGGCCTTGGCAGCCAACGAGGGATCCTGACCGGCACCGTCCTTTGTGCCCGCAACTAAGCCCTTGGGGAAGAACACTGCCCTGCTGTGAGTTCGGCGTCTGGAACCCCTTGGGACCTAACCCTAACCCTAACCCTTCCCCGAACCGTTACCCTCCACTGAAACCTAAGCCTGCCTCGTTCCCTTATCCTGCATTTGAGCCGCCTCCTGGCATGGGCCCTCACTTCAGCCCTCGAGGGAGATCACGAGACCGGAGTCGCTTCGGCCCTGGCGACTTCCCTGGACCGAACCCTAACCCTAGCTAAGGCTCTCTCCTCATGGGGACCCTATTCCAAGGTCGGAGAGCATCACGCGCCTGGGGTCCAGAAGCGGTGCAGGCTGACTCGGCATGGAACTTGGAATCTCACCAAGTCGTTTCCCAGGCCCGGCTGCAGCTCCCGAGAGGATTCCGGAAACCTCCTCGACCAGGGGCTTATCGCCGTGTGTGGTCTTGGCAGCCAAAAAGGGACCCTGACCGGCACCGTCCCTTGTGCCCTCAACTCAGCACTTCGGGGAGACCCCTGCCCTGCTGTGAGTTCAGCGCCTGGAACCTCCTGGGACCTAACCCTAACCCTAACCCTACCCCGAACTAGTACCCTCCACCGAAACCTAAGCCTGCCTCGACACCTAATCCTGCATTTGAGACGCCTCCTGGCATGGGCCCTCACTTCAGCCCTCGAGGGAGATCATGAGACCGGAGTCGCTTCGGCCCTGGCGTCATCCCAGGACCGAACCCTAACTCTAGCTAAGGCTCTCTCCTCATGGGGACCCAATTACAAGGTCGGACAGCATCACGCACCTGGGGTCCAGAAGCGGTGCAGGGTGACTCGCCATGGAACCTGGAATCTCACCATGTCGTTTCCCAGGCCCAGCTGCAGCTCCCGAGAGGATTCCGGAGGCCTCCTCGACCAGGGGCTTATCGACATGTGTGGCCTTGAGGGCTAAACAGGGACCCTGACCGGCACCGTCCCTTGTGCCCTCAACTGAGCCGTTCGGAGAGACCACTGCCCGGCTATGGGTTCGGCGCCTGGAACCTCCTGGGACCTAACCCTAACCCTAACCCTACCCCGAAACGTTACCCTCCACTGAAACCTAAGCGTGACTCGTTCCCTTATCCTGCATTTGAGCCGCCTTCTGGCATGGGCCCTCACTTAAGCCCTCGAGGGAGATCACGTGACCAGAGTCGCTTCGGCCCTGACAATGTACCTGGACCGAACCATAACCCTAGCTAAGGCTCTCTCCTCATGGGGACCCAATGGCAAGGTCGAACAGCATCACGCGCCTGGGGTCTACAAGCGGTGCAGGCTGATTCGGCATGGAACTTGGAACCTCACCATGTCATTTCCCAGGCCCGGCTGCAGCTCCAGAGAGGATTCCGGAGGCCTCCTCCACCAGGGGCTTATCCACGTGTGTGGCCTTGACAGCCAAAGAGGGACTCTGACAGGCACCGTCCCTTGTGCCCTCAACTCAGCCCTTCGGGGAGACCACTGCCCTGCTGTGGGTTCGGCGCCTGGAACCTCCTGGGACCTAAACCTAACCATAACCCTACCCCGAACCGTTACCCTCCACCGAAACGTAAGCCTGCCTCGTTCCCTTATCCTGCATTTGAGCCGCCTTCTAACATGGGCCCTCACTTCAGCCCTCGAGGGAGATCACGAGACCGGAGTCGCTTCAGCCCTGGTGACGCCTTTGGACAGAACCCTAACCCTAGCGACGGCTCTCTCCTCATGGGGACCCAATTCGAAGGTCGGACAGCATCACGCGAATAGGGAACAGAAGCGGTGCAGGCTGACTCGGCAAGGAACCTGGAATCTCACCATGTCGTTTCCCAGGCCCTGCTGCAGCTCCCGAGAGGATTCCGGAGGCCTCCTCGACCAGGGGCTTTTCGACGTGTGTGGTCTTGGCAGCCAAAGAGGGACCCTGACCGGCACCGTCCCTTGTGCCCTCAACTCAGCCCTTCGGGGAGACCACTGCCCTGCTGTGAGTTCAGCGCCTGGAACCTCCTGGGACCTAACCCTAACCCTAACCCTACCCCGAACCAGGACCATCCACCGAAACCTAAGCCTGCCTCGACACCTAATCCTGCATTTGAGCCGCCTCCTGGCATGGGCCCTCACTTCAGCCCTCGAGGGAGATCACGAGACCGATGTCGCTTCGGCCCTGACGACGTCCCTGGACAGAACCCTAACCCTAGCTAAGGCTCTCTCCTCATGGGGACCCAATTCCAAGGTCGGACAGCATCACGCGCCTGGGGTCCAGAAGCGGTGCAGGCTGACTCGGCATGGAACTTGGAATCTCACCATGTCGTTTCCCAGGCGCGGCTGCAGCTCCAGAGAGGATTCCGGAGGCCTCCTCGACCAGGGGCTTATCGACGTGTGTGGCCTTGACAGCCAAAGAGGGACCCTGACCGGCACGGTCCCTTGTGCCCTCAACTCAGCCCTTCGGGGAGACCACTGCCTGGCTGTCGGTTCGGCGCCTGGAACCTCCTGGGACCTAACACTAACCCTAACCCTACCCCGAACCAGGACCCTCCACCGAAACCTAAGCCAGCCTCGATCCCTTTTCCTGCATTTGAGCCGCAGTCTGGCATGGACCCTCATTTCAGGCCTCGAGGGAGATCACGAGACCGCAGTCACTTCGGCCCTGGCGACGTCCCTGGACCGATCCCTAACCCTAGATAAGGCTCTCTCCGCATGGGGACCCAATTCCAAGGTAGGACAGCATCACGAGCCTGGGTTCCAGAAGCGGGGCAGGCTGACTAGCCAAGGAACCTGGAAGCTCACCATGTCGTTTCCCAGGCCCGGCTGCAGCTCCCGAGAGGATTCCGGAGGCCTCCTCGACCAGGGGCTTATCGACGTGCGTGGCCTTGGCAGCCAACGAGGGATCCTGACTGGCACCGTCCTTTGTGCCCTCAACTGAGCCCTTCGGGGAGACCATTGCCCGGCTGTGGGTTCGGCGCCTGGAACCTCGTGGGACCTAACCCTAACCCTAACCCTTCCCTGAACCATTACCGTCCACTGAAACCTAAGCTTTCCTCGTTCCCTTATCCTGCATTTGAGCCGCCTCCTGGCATGGGCCCTCATTCGGCACTCGAGCTAGATCACAAGAGCGGAGTAGCTTCGGCCCTGGCCTCGTCCTTGGACCGAACCATAACCCTAGCTAAGGCTCACTCCTCATGGGGACCCAATTCCAAGGTCGGACAGCATCACCCGCATAGGGAACAGAAGCGGTGCAGGCTGACTCGGCAAGGAACCTGGAAGCTCACCATGTCGTTTCCCAGGCCCGGCTGCAGCTCCAGAGAGGATTCCGGAGGCCTCCTCGACCAGGGGCTTATCGACGTGTGTGATCTTGGCAGGCAAAGAGGGACCCTGACCGGCACGGTCCCTTGTGCCCTCAACTCAGCCCTTCGGGGAGACCACTGCCCTGCTGTGAGTTCAGCGCCTGGAACCTCCTGGGACCTAACCCTAACCCTAACCCTACCCCGAACCAGGACCCTCCAGCGAAACCTAAGCCTGCCTCGACACCTAATCCTGCATTTGAGCCGCCTCCTGGCATGGGCCCTCACTTCAGCCCTCGAGGGAGATCACGAGACCGGAGTCGCTTCGGCCCTGGCGACGTCCCTGGACCGAACCCTAACCCTAGCTAAGGCTCTCTCCTCATGGGGACCCAATTCCACCGTAGGACAGCATCACGAGCCTGGGGTCCAGAAGCGGTGCAGGCTGACTCAGCATGGAACTTGGAATCTCACCATGTCGTTTCCCAGGCCGGGCTGCAGCTCCAGAGAGGATTCCGGAGGCCTCCTCAACCAGGGGCTTATCGACGTGTGTGAACTTGACTGCCAAAGAGGGACCCTGACCTGCAAGGTCCCTTGTGCCCTCAACTCAGTCCTTCGGGGAGACCACTGCCCTGCTTTGGGATCGGCGCCTGGAACCTCCTGGGACCTAACCCTAACCCTAATCCTACCCCGAACCAGGACCCTCCACCGAAACCTAAGCCAGCCTCGATCCCTATTCCTGCATTTGAGCTGCCTTCTGGAATGGGCCCTCACTTCAGGCCTCGAGGGAGATCACGAGACCGGAGTCGCTTCGGCCCTGGCGACGTCCCTGGTCCTAACCCTAACCCTACATAAGGCCCTCTCCGCAAGGGGACCCAATTCCAAGGTAGGACAGCATCACGAGCCTGGGGTCCAGAAGCGGTGCAGGCTGACTTGCCAAGGAACCTGGAAGCTCACCATGTCTTTCCCTGGCCCGGCTGCAGCTCCCGAGAGGATTCCGGAGGCCTCCTCGACCAGGGGCTTTTCGACGTGTGTGGTCTTGGCAGCCAAAGAGGGACCCTGACCGGCACCGTCCCTTGTGCCCTCAACTCAGCCCTTCGCGGAGACCACTGCCCTACTATGTGGTCACCGCCTGGAACCTCCTGGTACCTAACACTAACCCTAACCCTACCACAAACCAGGACCCTCTACAGAAACCTAAGCCTGCCTCGACACCTAATCCTGCATTTGAGCCGCCTCCTGGCATGGGCCCTCACTTCAGCCCTCGAGGGAAATCACGAGACCGGAGTCGCTTCGGCCCTGGCGACGTCCCTGGACCGAACCCTAACCCTAGCTAAGGCTCTCTCCTCATGGGGACCCAATTCCAAGGTCGGAAGCATCACGCGCCTGGGGTCCAGAAGCGGTGCAGGCTGACTCAGCATGGAACTTGGAATCTCACCATGTCGTTTCCCAGGCCGGGCTGCAGCTCCCGAGAGGATTCCGGAGGCCTCCTCGACCAGGAGCTTATCGACGTGTGTGGCCTTGACAGCCAAAGAGGGACCCTGACCGGCACGGTCCCTTGTGCCCTCAACTCAGCCCTTCGGGGAGACCACTGCCCTGCTGTGGGTTCGGCGCCTGGAACCTCGTGGGACCTAACCCTAACCCTAACCCTACCCCGAACCGTTTCCCTCCACCGAAACCTAAGCCTGCCTCGTTCCCTTATCCTGCATTTGAGCCGCCTTCTGGCATGGGCCCTCATTTCAGCCCTCGAGGGAGATCACGAGACCGGAGTCGCTTCGGCCCTGGCGTCGTCCATGGACCGAACCCTAAACCTAGCTTAGCCTCTCTCCTCATGGGGACCCAATTCCAAGGTCGGACAGCATCACGCGACTGAGGTCCAGAAGCGGTGCAGGCTGACTCGGCAAGGAACCTGGAAGCTCACCATGTCGTTTCCCAGGCCCGGCTGCAGCTCCCGAGAGGATTCCGGAGGCCTTCTCGACCAGGGGCTTATCGACGTGTGTGGTGGCAGCCAAAGAGGGACCCTGACTGGCACTGTCCCTTGTGCCCTCAACTCAGCCCTTCGGGGAGACCACTGCCCTGCTGTGGGTTCGGCGCCTGGAACCTCCTGGGACCTGAGCCTAACCCTAACCCTACCCTGAACTGTTACCCTCCAACGAAACCTAAGCCTACCTAGATCCCTAATCCTATATTTGAGCCGCCTTCTGGCATTGGACCTCACTACAGGCCTCGAGGGTGATCACGAGACCGGAGTCGCTTCGGCCCTGGCGACGTCCCTGGACCGAACCGTAACCCTAGCGAAGGCTCTCTCCTCATGGGGACCCAATTCCAATGTCGGACAGCATCACGCGCCTGGGGAACAGAAGCGGTGCAGGCTGACTCGGCAAGGAACCTGGAAGCTCACCATGTCGTTTCCCAGGCCCGGCTGCAGCTCCCGAGAGGATTCCGGAGGCCTCCTCGACCAGGGGCTTATCGACATGTGTGGCCTTGGAAGCCAAATAGGGACCCTGACCGGCACCGTCCCTTGTGCCCTCAACTCAGCCCTTCGGGGAGACCACTGCCCTGCTGTGGGATCGGCGCCTGGAATCTCCCGGGACCTAACTCTAACACTAATCCCACTGTGAACCGTTACCCTCCACTGAAACCTAAGCCTGCCTCGATCCCTAATCCTGCATTAGAGCCGCCTTCTGGCATGGGCCCTGACTTCAGCCCTCAAGGTAGATCACGAGACCAGAATCGCTTCGGCCCTGGCGACGTCCCTGGGCCGAACTCTAATCCTAGCTAAGGCTCTCTCCTCATGGGGACCCAATTCCAAGGTCTGACAGCATCACGCGCCTGGGGTCCAGAAGCGGTACAGGCTGACTAGGGCAAGGAACCTGGAAGCTCACCATGTCGTTTCCCAGGCCCGGCTGCATCTCCTGAGAGGATTCCGGAGGCCTCCTCGACCAGGGGCTTATAGACGTGTGTAGTCTTGGCATCAAAAAAGGCATCCCCCCTGGCACGGTCCGTTGTGCCCTGAACTCAGCCCTTCGGGGAGACCACTGCCCTGCTGTGGGTTCTGCGCCTGGAACCTCCTGGGACCTAACCCTGACACTAACCCTACCCCGAAACGTTACCCTCCACCGAAACCTAAGCCTGCCTCGTTCCCTTATCCTGCATTTGAGCCGCCTTCTGGCATGGGCCCTCACTTGAGTCCTCGAGGGAGATCAGGAGACCGGAGTCGCTTCAGCCCTGGTGTCGTCGCTGGACCGAACACTAATCCTAGCTAAGGCTCTCTCCTCATGGGTACCCAATGGCAAGGTCGGACAGCATCATGCGCCTGGGGACCAGAAGTGGTGCAGGCTGACTCGGCAAGGAACCTGGAAGCTCACCATGTCTTTCCCAGGCGCGGCTGCAGCTCCCGGGAGGATTCCGGAGGCCTCCTCGACCAGGGGCTTATCGACGTGTGTGGCCTTGGCAGCCAAAGAGGGATCCTGACCGGCACCGTCCCTTGTGCCCTCAACTCAGCCCTTCGGGGAGGCCACGGCCCGGCTGTGGGTTCGGCGCCTGGAACCTCCTGGGAACTAACCCTAACCCTAACCCTACCCTGAACCGTTACCCTCCACCGAAACCTAAGCCTGCCTCGTTCCCTTATCCTGCATTTGAGCCGCCTTCCGGCATGGGCCCTCACTTCAGCCATCGAGGGAGATCACGAGAGCGGAGTCGCTTCGGCCCTGGCGTCGTCCCTGGACCGAACCCTAACCCTAGCTAAGGCTCTCCTCTCATGGGAACCCAATTCCAAGGTAGGACAGCATCACGGGCATAGGGAACAGAAGGGGTGCAGGCTGACTCGGCAAGGAACCTGGAAGCTCACCATGTCGTTTCCCAGGCCCGGCTGCAGCTCCCGAGAGGATTCCGGAGGCCTCCTCTACCAGGGGCTTAACGCCGTGTGTGGTCTTGGCAGCCAAAAAGGGACCCTGACCGGCACCGTCCCTTGTGCCCTCAACTCAGCCCTTCGGGGAGACCACTGCCCTGTTGTGAGTTTAGCGCCTGGAACCTCCTGGGACCTAACCCTAACCCTAACCCTACCCCGAACCAGGACCATCCACCGAAACCTAAGCCTGCCTCGAGACCTAATCCTGCATGAGAGCCGCCTCATGGCATGGGCCCTCATTTCAGCCCTCGAGGGAGATCACGAGACCGGAGTCGCATCGGCCTTGGCGACGTCCCTGGACCGAACCCTAACCCTAGCTAAGGCTCTCTCCTCATGGGGACCCAATTCCAAGTTCGGACAGCATCACGCGCCTGGGGTCCAGAAGCGGTGCAGGCTGACTCGGCATGGAACTTGGAATCGCACCATGTCGATTCCCAGGCCCGGCTGCAGCTCCAGAGAGGATTCCGGAGGCCTCCTCGACCAGGGGCTTATCGACGTGTGTGGCCTTGACAGCCAGGGAGGGACCCTGACTGGCACCGTCCCTTGTGCCCTCAACTCAGCCCTTCGGGGAGACCACTGCCCGGCTGTGGGTGCGGCGCCTGGAACCTCCTGGGACCTAACCCTAACCCTAACCCTACCCCGAAACAGGAACCCCCACCGAAACCTAAGCCAGCCTCGATCCCTATTCCTGCATTTCAGCCGCCTTCTTGAATGGGCCCTCAATTCAGGTCTCGAGGGAGAACACGAGACCGGAGTTGCTTCGGCCCTGGCGACGTTCCTGGACCGAACCCTAAACCTAGATAAGGCTCTCTCCGCATGGGGACCCAATTCGAAGGTCGGACAAAAATATGAGCCTGGGGTCCTGACGCGGTGCAGGCTGACTTGCCAAGGAACCTGGAAGCTCACCATGTCGTTTCCCAGGCCCGGCTGCAGCTCTCGAGAGGATTCCGGAGGCCTCCTCGACCAGGGGCTTATCGCCGTGTGTCATCTTGGCAGCCAAAGAGGGACCCTGACCGGCACCGTCCTTTGTCCCCGCAACTAAGCCCTTCGGAAAGAACACTGCCCTGCTGTGAGTTCGGCGTCTGGAACCTCTTTGGACCTAACCCTAACCCTAACCCTTCCCCGAACCGTTACCCTCCACTGAAACCTAAGCCTGCCTCGTTCCCTTATCCTGCATTTGAGCCGCCTTCTGGCATGGGCCCTCACTTCAGCCCTCGAGGGAGATCACGAGAGCGGAGTCGCTTCGGCCCTGGCGTCATCCCTGGACTGAACCCTAACCCTAGCTAAGGCTCTCTCCTCATGGGGACCCAATTCCAAGGTAGGACAGCATCACGCGCATAGGAACAGAAGCGGTGCAGGCTGACTCGGCAAGGAACCTGGAAGCTCACCATGTCATTTCCCAGGCCCGGCTGCAGCTCCCGAGAGGATTCCGGAGGCCTCCTCGACAGGGGCTTATCGCCGTGTGTGGTTGGCAGCCAAAAAGGGACCTTGACCGGCAACGTCCCTTGTGCCCTCAACTCAGCCCTTCGGGGAGACCACTGCCCTGTTGTGAGTTCAGCGCCTGGAACCTCCTGGGACCTAACCCTAACCCTAACCCTACCCCGAACCAGGACCATCCACCGAAACCTAAGCCTGCCTCGATCCCTCATCCTGCATTTGAGCCGCCTCCTGGCATGGGCCCTCACTTCAGGCCTCGAGGGAGATCACGAGACCAGAGTCGCTTCGGCCCTGGCGACGTCGCAGGACCGAACCCTAACCCTAGCTAAGGCTCTCTCCTCATGGGGACCCAATTCCATGGTCGGACAGCATCACGCGCCTGGTGTCCAGAAGCGGTGCAGGCTGACTCGTCAAGGAACCTGGAAGCTCACCATGTCGTTTCCCAGGCCCGGTTGCAGCTCCCGAGAGGATTCCGGAGGCTTCCTCGACCAGGGGTTTATCGACGTGTGTGGCCTTGGCAGCCAACGAGGGATCCTGACCGGCACCGTCCTTTGTGCCCGCAACTAAGCCCTTGGGGAAGAACACTGCCCTGCTGTGAGTTCGGCGTCTGGAACCCCTTGGGACCTAACCCTAACCCTAACCCTTCCCCGAACCGTTACCCTCCACTGAAACCTAAGCCTGCCTCGTTCCCTTATCCTGCATTTGAGCCGCCTCCTGGCATGGGCCCTCACTTCAGCCCTCGAGGGAGATCACGAGACCGGAGTCGCTTCGGCCCTGGCGACTTCCCTGGACCGAACCCTAACCCTAGCTAAGGCTCTCTCCTCATGGGGACCCTATTCCAAGGTCGGAGAGCATCACGCGCCTGGGGTCCAGAAGCGGTGCAGGCTGACTCGGCATGGAACTTGGAATCTCACCAAGTCGTTTCCCAGGCCCGGCTGCAGCTCCCGAGAGGATTCCGGAAACCTCCTCGACCAGGGGCTTATCGCCGTGTGTGGTCTTGGCAGCCAAAAAGGGACCCTGACCGGCACCGTCCCTTGTGCCCTCAACTCAGCACTTCGGGGAGACCCCTGCCCTGCTGTGAGTTCAGCGCCTGGAACCTCCTGGGACCTAACCCTAACCCTAACCCTACCCCGAACTAGTACCCTCCACCGAAACCTAAGCCTGCCTCGACACCTAATCCTGCATTTGAGACGCCTCCTGGCATGGGCCCTCACTTCAGCCCTCGAGGGAGATCATGAGACCGGAGTCGCTTCGGCCCTGGCGTCATCCCAGGACCGAACCCTAACTCTAGCTAAGGCTCTCTCCTCATGGGGACCCAATTACAAGGTCGGACAGCATCACGCACCTGGGGTCCAGAAGCGGTGCAGGGTGACTCGCCATGGAACCTGGAATCTCACCATGTCGTTTCCCAGGCCCAGCTGCAGCTCCCGAGAGGATTCCGGAGGCCTCCTCGACCAGGGGCTTATCGACATGTGTGGCCTTGAGGGCTAAACAGGGACCCTGACCGGCACCGTCCCTTGTGCCCTCAACTGAGCCGTTCGGAGAGACCACTGCCCGGCTATGGGTTCGGCGCCTGGAACCTCCTGGGACCTAACCCTAACCCTAACCCTACCCCGAAACGTTACCCTCCACTGAAACCTAAGCGTGACTCGTTCCCTTATCCTGCATTTGAGCCGCCTTCTGGCATGGGCCCTCACTTAAGCCCTCGAGGGAGATCACGTGACCAGAGTCGCTTCGGCCCTGACAATGTACCTGGACCGAACCATAACCCTAGCTAAGGCTCTCTCCTCATGGGGACCCAATGGCAAGGTCGAACAGCATCACGCGCCTGGGGTCTACAAGCGGTGCAGGCTGATTCGGCATGGAACTTGGAACCTCACCATGTCATTTCCCAGGCCCGGCTGCAGCTCCAGAGAGGATTCCGGAGGCCTCCTCCACCAGGGGCTTATCCACGTGTGTGGCCTTGACAGCCAAAGAGGGACTCTGACAGGCACCGTCCCTTGTGCCCTCAACTCAGCCCTTCGGGGAGACCACTGCCCTGCTGTGGGTTCGGCGCCTGGAACCTCCTGGGACCTAAACCTAACCATAACCCTACCCCGAACCGTTACCCTCCACCGAAACGTAAGCCTGCCTCGTTCCCTTATCCTGCATTTGAGCCGCCTTCTAACATGGGCCCTCACTTCAGCCCTCGAGGGAGATCACGAGACCGGAGTCGCTTCAGCCCTGGTGACGCCTTTGGACAGAACCCTAACCCTAGCGACGGCTCTCTCCTCATGGGGACCCAATTCGAAGGTCGGACAGCATCACGCGAATAGGGAACAGAAGCGGTGCAGGCTGACTCGGCAAGGAACCTGGAATCTCACCATGTCGTTTCCCAGGCCCTGCTGCAGCTCCCGAGAGGATTCCGGAGGCCTCCTCGACCAGGGGCTTTTCGACGTGTGTGGTCTTGGCAGCCAAAGAGGGACCCTGACCGGCACCGTCCCTTGTGCCCTCAACTCAGCCCTTCGGGGAGACCACTGCCCTGCTGTGAGTTCAGCGCCTGGAACCTCCTGGGACCTAACCCTAACCCTAACCCTACCCCGAACCAGGACCATCCACCGAAACCTAAGCCTGCCTCGACACCTAATCCTGCATTTGAGCCGCCTCCTGGCATGGGCCCTCACTTCAGCCCTCGAGGGAGATCACGAGACCGATGTCGCTTCGGCCCTGACGACGTCCCTGGACAGAACCCTAACCCTAGCTAAGGCTCTCTCCTCATGGGGACCCAATTCCAAGGTCGGACAGCATCACGCGCCTGGGGTCCAGAAGCGGTGCAGGCTGACTCGGCATGGAACTTGGAATCTCACCATGTCGTTTCCCAGGCGCGGCTGCAGCTCCAGAGAGGATTCCGGAGGCCTCCTCGACCAGGGGCTTATCGACGTGTGTGGCCTTGACAGCCAAAGAGGGACCCTGACCGGCACGGTCCCTTGTGCCCTCAACTCAGCCCTTCGGGGAGACCACTGCCTGGCTGTCGGTTCGGCGCCTGGAACCTCCTGGGACCTAACACTAACCCTAACCCTACCCCGAACCAGGACCCTCCACCGAAACCTAAGCCAGCCTCGATCCCTTTTCCTGCATTTGAGCCGCAGTCTGGCATGGACCCTCATTTCAGGCCTCGAGGGAGATCACGAGACCGCAGTCACTTCGGCCCTGGCGACGTCCCTGGACCGATCCCTAACCCTAGATAAGGCTCTCTCCGCATGGGGACCCAATTCCAAGGTAGGACAGCATCACGAGCCTGGGTTCCAGAAGCGGGGCAGGCTGACTAGCCAAGGAACCTGGAAGCTCACCATGTCGTTTCCCAGGCCCGGCTGCAGCTCCCGAGAGGATTCCGGAGGCCTCCTCGACCAGGGGCTTATCGACGTGCGTGGCCTTGGCAGCCAACGAGGGATCCTGACTGGCACCGTCCTTTGTGCCCTCAACTGAGCCCTTCGGGGAGACCATTGCCCGGCTGTGGGTTCGGCGCCTGGAACCTCGTGGGACCTAACCCTAACCCTAACCCTTCCCTGAACCATTACCGTCCACTGAAACCTAAGCTTTCCTCGTTCCCTTATCCTGCATTTGAGCCGCCTCCTGGCATGGGCCCTCATTCGGCACTCGAGCTAGATCACAAGAGCGGAGTAGCTTCGGCCCTGGCCTCGTCCTTGGACCGAACCATAACCCTAGCTAAGGCTCACTCCTCATGGGGACCCAATTCCAAGGTCGGACAGCATCACCCGCATAGGGAACAGAAGCGGTGCAGGCTGACTCGGCAAGGAACCTGGAAGCTCACCATGTCGTTTCCCAGGCCCGGCTGCAGCTCCAGAGAGGATTCCGGAGGCCTCCTCGACCAGGGGCTTATCGACGTGTGTGATCTTGGCAGGCAAAGAGGGACCCTGACCGGCACGGTCCCTTGTGCCCTCAACTCAGCCCTTCGGGGAGACCACTGCCCTGCTGTGAGTTCAGCGCCTGGAACCTCCTGGGACCTAACCCTAACCCTAACCCTACCCCGAACCAGGACCCTCCAGCGAAACCTAAGCCTGCCTCGACACCTAATCCTGCATTTGAGCCGCCTCCTGGCATGGGCCCTCACTTCAGCCCTCGAGGGAGATCACGAGACCGGAGTCGCTTCGGCCCTGGCGACGTCCCTGGACCGAACCCTAACCCTAGCTAAGGCTCTCTCCTCATGGGGACCCAATTCCACCGTAGGACAGCATCACGAGCCTGGGGTCCAGAAGCGGTGCAGGCTGACTCAGCATGGAACTTGGAATCTCACCATGTCGTTTCCCAGGCCGGGCTGCAGCTCCAGAGAGGATTCCGGAGGCCTCCTCAACCAGGGGCTTATCGACGTGTGTGAACTTGACTGCCAAAGAGGGACCCTGACCTGCAAGGTCCCTTGTGCCCTCAACTCAGTCCTTCGGGGAGACCACTGCCCTGCTTTGGGATCGGCGCCTGGAACCTCCTGGGACCTAACCCTAACCCTAATCCTACCCCGAACCAGGACCCTCCACCGAAACCTAAGCCAGCCTCGATCCCTATTCCTGCATTTGAGCTGCCTTCTGGAATGGGCCCTCACTTCAGGCCTCGAGGGAGATCACGAGACCGGAGTCGCTTCGGCCCTGGCGACGTCCCTGGTCCTAACCCTAACCCTACATAAGGCCCTCTCCGCAAGGGGACCCAATTCCAAGGTAGGACAGCATCACGAGCCTGGGGTCCAGAAGCGGTGCAGGCTGACTTGCCAAGGAACCTGGAAGCTCACCATGTCTTTCCCTGGCCCGGCTGCAGCTCCCGAGAGGATTCCGGAGGCCTCCTCGACCAGGGGCTTTTCGACGTGTGTGGTCTTGGCAGCCAAAGAGGGACCCTGACCGGCACCGTCCCTTGTGCCCTCAACTCAGCCCTTCGCGGAGACCACTGCCCTACTATGTGGTCACCGCCTGGAACCTCCTGGTACCTAACACTAACCCTAACCCTACCACAAACCAGGACCCTCTACAGAAACCTAAGCCTGCCTCGACACCTAATCCTGCATTTGAGCCGCCTCCTGGCATGGGCCCTCACTTCAGCCCTCGAGGGAAATCACGAGACCGGAGTCGCTTCGGCCCTGGCGACGTCCCTGGACCGAACCCTAACCCTAGCTAAGGCTCTCTCCTCATGGGGACCCAATTCCAAGGTCGGAAGCATCACGCGCCTGGGGTCCAGAAGCGGTGCAGGCTGACTCAGCATGGAACTTGGAATCTCACCATGTCGTTTCCCAGGCCGGGCTGCAGCTCCCGAGAGGATTCCGGAGGCCTCCTCGACCAGGAGCTTATCGACGTGTGTGGCCTTGACAGCCAAAGAGGGACCCTGACCGGCACGGTCCCTTGTGCCCTCAACTCAGCCCTTCGGGGAGACCACTGCCCGGCTGTGGGTTCGGCGCCTGGAACCTCCTGGGACCCTACCCTAACCCTAACCACACCCCGAACCAGGACCCTCCACCAAAACCTAAGCCAGCCTCGATCCCTATTCCTGCATTTGAGCCGCAGTCTGGCATGGACCCTCATTTCAGGCCTCAAGGGAGATCACGAGACCGGAGTCGATCCTGTCCTGGCGACGTCCCTGGACCGAACCCTAACCCTAGATAAGGCTCTCTCCGCATGGGGACCCAATTCCAAGGTAGGACAGCATCACGAGCCTGGGGTCCAGAAGCGGGGCAGGCTGATTTGCCAAGGAACCTGGAAGCTCACCATGTCGTTTCCCAGGCCCGGCTGCAGCTCCCGAGAGGATTCCGCAGGCCTCCTCGACCAGGGGCTTATCGACGTGAGTGGCCTTGGCAGCCAAAGGGGGATCCTGACCGGCACCGTCCTTTGTGCCCGCAACTAAGCCCTTCGGAAAGAACACTGCCCTGCTGTGAGTTAGGCGTCTGGAACCTCTTGGGACCTAACCCTAACCCTAACCCTTCCCCGAACCATTACCATCCACTGAAACCTAAGCCTTCCTCGTTCCCTTATCCTGCATTTGAGCCGCCTCCTGGCATGGGCCCTCACTTCGGCCCTCGAGGGAGATCACAAGAGCGGGGTCGCTTCGGCCCAGGCAACGTCCCTGGACCGAACCCTAACCCTAGCTAAGGGTGTCTCCTCATGGGGACCCAATTCCAAGGTCGGACAGCATCACGCGCCTGGGGTCCCGAAGCGGTGCAGGCTGACTCGGCAAGGAATCTGGAAGCTCATCATGTCGTTTCCCAGACCCGGCTGCAGCTCCCGAGAGGATTCCGGAGGACTCCTCAACCAGGGGCTTATCGACATGGGTGGCCTTGGCAGCGAAAGAGGGATCCTGACCGGCACCGTCCTTTGTGCCCGCAACTCAGACCTTCTGGGGAGACCACTGCCCTTCTGTGGGTTCGGTGCCTGGAACCTCTTGGGACCTAACCCTAACCCTAACCCTTCCCCGAAACTTTACCCTCCACTGAAACCTAAGCCTGCCTCGTTCCCTTATCCTGCATTTGAGCCGCCTTCTGGCATGGGCCCTCACTTCAGCCCTCAAGGGAGATCACGAGACCAGAGTCGCTTCGGCCCTGGCGTCGTCCCTGGACCAAACCCTAACCCTAGCTAAGGCTCTCTCCTCATGGGGACCCAATTCCAAGGTCGGACAGCATCACGCACCTGGGGTCTAGATGCGGGGCAGGCAGACTCGTCAAGGAACCTGGAAGCTCACCATGTCGTTTCCCAGGCCTGGCTGCAGCTCCCTGGAGGATTCCGGAGGCCTCCTCGACGAGGGGCTTATCGACGTGTGTGGCCTTGGCAGCCAAAGAGGGATCCTGACCGGCACCGTCCTTTGTGCCCTCAACTCAGCCCTTCGGGGAGACCACTGGCTGCTTTGGGATCGGCGCCTGGAACCTCCTGGGACAAAACCATAAACCTAACCCTACCCCGAACCAGGACCCTCCACCGAAACCTAAGCCAGCCTCGATCCCTATTCCTGCATTTGAGCGGCCTTCTGGCATGGGCCCTCACTTCAGCCCTCGAGGGAGATCACGAGACCGGAGTCGCTTCGGCCCTGGCGACGTCCCTGGACCGAACCCTAACCCTAGATAAGGCTCTCTCCGCATGGGGACCCAATTCCAAGGTAGGACAGCATCACGAGCCTGGGTTCCAGAAGCGGGGCAGGCTGACTAGCCAAGGAACCTGGAAGCTCACCATGTCGTTTCCCAGGCCCGGCTGCAGCTCCCGAGAGGATTCCGGAGGCCTCCTCGACCAGGGGCTTATCGACGTGCGTGGCCTTGGCAGCCAACGAGGGATCCTGACTGGCACCGTCCTTTGTGCCCTCAACTGAGCCCTTCGGGGAGACCATTGCCCGGCTGTGGGTTCGGCGCCTGGAACCTCGTGGGACCTAACCCTAACCCTAACCCTTCCCTGAACCATTACCGTCCACTGAAACCTAAGCTTTCCTCGTTCCCTTATCCTGCATTTGAGCCGCCTCCTGGCATGGGCCCTCATTCGGCACTCGAGCTAGATCACAAGAGCGGAGTAGCTTCGGCCCTGGCCTCGTCCTTGGACCGAACCATAACCCTAGCTAAGGCTCACTCCTCATGGGGACCCAATTCCAAGGTCGGACAGCATCACCCGCATAGGGAACAGAAGCGGTGCAGGCTGACTCGGCAAGGAACCTGGAAGCTCACCATGTCGTTTCCCAGGCCCGGCTGCAGCTCCAGAGAGGATTCCGGAGGCCTCCTCGACCAGGGGCTTATCGACGTGTGTGATCTTGGCAGGCAAAGAGGGACCCTGACCGGCACGGTCCCTTGTGCCCTCAACTCAGCCCTTCGGGGAGACCACTGCCCTGCTGTGAGTTCAGCGCCTGGAACCTCCTGGGACCTAACCCTAACCCTAACCCTACCCCGAACCAGGACCCTCCAGCGAAACCTAAGCCTGCCTCGACACCTAATCCTGCATTTGAGCCGCCTCCTGGCATGGGCCCTCACTTCAGCCCTCGAGGGAGATCACGAGACCGGAGTCGCTTCGGCCCTGGCGACGTCCCTGGACCGAACCCTAACCCTAGCTAAGGCTCTCTCCTCATGGGGACCCAATTCCACCGTAAGACAGCATCACGAGCCTGGGGTCCAGAAGCGGTGCAGGCTGACTCAGCATGGAACTTGGAATCTCACCATTTCGTTTCCCAGGCCGGGCTGCAGCTCCAGAGAGGATTCCGGAGGCCTCCTCGACCAGGGGCTTATCGACGTGTGTGACCTTGACTGCCAAAGAGGGACCCTGACCTGCAAGGTCCCTTGTGCCCTCAACTCAGTCCTTCGGGGAGACCACTGCCCTGCTTTGGGATCGGCGCCTGGAACCTCCTGGGACCTATCCCTAACCCTAATCCTACCCCGAACCAGGACCCTCCACCGAAACCTAAGCCAGCCTCGATCCCTATTCCTGCATTTGAGCCGCCTTCTGGAATGGGCCCTCACTTCAGGCCTCGAGGGAGATCACGAGACCGGAGTCGCTTCGGCCCTGGAGACGTCCCTGGTCCTAACCCTAACCCTAGATAAGGCCCTCTCCGCAAGGGGACCCAATTCCAAGGTAGGACAGCATCACGAGCCTGGGGTCCAGAAGCGGTGCAGGCTGACTTGCCAAGGAACCTGGAAGCTCACCATGTCTTTCCCTGGCCCGGCTGCAGCTCCCGAGAGGATTCCGCAGGCCTCCTCGACCAGGGGCTTATCGACGTGAGTGGCCTTGGCAGCCAAAGAGGGATCCTGACTGGCACCGTCCTTTGTGTCCGCAACTAAGCACTTCGGGGAGACCACTGCCCTGCTCTGAGTTCGGCGGCCGGAACCTCTTGGGACCGAACCCTAACCCTAACCTTTCCCCGAACCGTTACCCTCCACTGAAACCTAAGCCTGCCTCGTTCCCGTATCCTGCATTTGAGCCGCCTTCTGGCATGGGCCCTCACTTCAGCCCTCGAGGGAGATCACGAGAGCGGAGTCGCTTCGGCCCTGGCGTCGTCCCTGGACCGAACCCTAACCCTAGCTAAGGCTCTCTCCTCATGGGGACCCAATTCCAAGGTCAGACAGCATCACGCGCATAGGGAACAGAAGCGGTGCAGGCTGACTCGGCAAGGAACCTGGAAGCTCACCATGTCGTTTCCCAGGCCCGGCTGCAGCTTCCGAGAGGATTCTGGAGGTCTCCTCGACCAGGGGCTTATCGACGTCTGTGGTCTTGGTAGCCAAAGAGGGACCCTGACCGGCACCGCGCCTTGTGCCCTCAACTCAGCCCTTCGGGGAGAACACTGCCCTGCTGTGAGTTCAGCGCCTGGAACCTCCTGGGACCTAACCCTAACCCTAACCCTACCCCGAACCAGGACCCTCGACCGAAACCTAAGCATGCCTCGACACCTAATCCTGCATTTCAGCCGCTTCCTGGCATGGGCCCTCACTTCAGCCCTCAAGGGAGATCACGAGACCGGAGTCGCTTCGGCCCTGGCGTCATCCCAGGATTGAACCCTAACCCTAGCTAAGGCTCTCTCCTCATGGGGACCCAATTACAAGGTCGGACAGCATCAAGCGCCTGGGGTCCAGAAGCGGTGCAGGGTGACTCGCCATGGAACCTGGAATCTCACAATGTTGTTTCCCAGGCCCGGCTGCAGCTCCCGAGAGGATTCCGGAGGCCTCCTCGACCAGGGGCTTATCGACATGTGTGGCCTGGAGCCAAAGAGGGACCCTGACCGGCACCGTCCCTTGTGCTCTCAACTCAGCCCTTCGGGGAGACCACTGCCCTGCTGTGAGTTCGGCGCCTGGAACCTCCTGGGTCCTACCCCTAAACCTAAACCTAACCCGAACCGTTACCCTCCACCGAAATCTAAGCCTGCCTCGATCCCTAATCCTGCATTTGAGCCGCCTTCTGGCATGGGTCCTCACTTCAGCCCTCGAGGGAGATCACGACAGCGGAGTCGCTTCGGCCCTGGCATCGTCCCTGGATCGAACCCTAACCCTAGCTAAGGCTCTCTCCTCATGGGGACCCAATTCCAAGGTCGGATAGCATCACGCGCATAGGGAACAGAAGCGGTGCAGGCTGGCTTGGCAAGGAACCTGGAAGCTCACCATGTCGTTTCCCAGGCCCGGCTGCAGCTCCCGAGAGGATTCCGCAGGCCTCCTCGCTCAGGGGCTTATCGACGTGTGTGGTCTTGGCAGCCAAAGAGGGACCCTGACCGGCACCGTCCCTTGTGCCCTCAACTCAGCCCTTCGGGGAGACCACTGCCCTGCTGTGTGTTCAGCTCCTGGAACCTCCTGGGACCTAACCCTAACCCTAACCCTACACCGAACCAGGACCCTCCACCAAAACCTAAGCCTGCTTCGACACCTAATCCTGCATTTGAGCCGCCTCCTGGCATGGGCCCTCACTTCAGCCCTAGAGGGAGATCACGAGACCGGAGTCGCTTCGGCCCTGGCGACGTCCCTGGACCGAACCCTAATCCTAGCTAAGGCTCTCTCCTCATGGGGACCCAATTCCAAGGTCAGACAGCATCACGCGCCTGGGGTCCAGAAGCGGTGCAGGCTGACTCGGCATGGAACTTGTAATCTCACCATGTCGTTTCCCAGGCCCGGCTGCAGCTCCAGAGAGGATTCCGGAGGCCTCCTCGACCAGGGTCTTATCGACGTGTGTGGCCTTGACAGCCAAAGAGGGACCCTGACCGGCACGGTCCCTTATGCCCTCAACTCAACCCTTCGGGGAGACCACTGCAATGCTTTGGGATGGGCTCCTGGAACCTCCTGGGACCTAACCCTAAACCTAACCCTACCCCGAACCAGGACCCTCCACCGAAACCTAAGCCCGCCTCGATCCCTATTCCTGCATTTGAGCCGCCTTCTGGAATGGGCCCTCACTTCAGGCCTCGAGGGAGATCACGAGACCAGAGTCGCTTCGGCCCTTGCGACGTCCCTGGAACGAACCCTGACCCTAGATAAGGCTCTATCCGCATGGGGACCCAACTCCTACGTAGGACATCATCACGAGCCTGGGGTCCAGAAGCGGTGCAGGCTGACTTGCCCAGGAAACTGGAAGCTCACCATGTCGTTTCACAGTCCCGGCTGCAGCTCCCGAGAGGATTCCGGAGGCCTCCTCGACCAGGGGCTTTTCGACGTGTGTGGTCTTGGCAGCCAAAGAGGGACCCTGACCGGCACCGTCCCTTGTGCCCTCAACTCAGCCCTTCGGGGAGACCACTGCCCTGCTGTGAGTTCAGCACCTGGAACCTCCTGGGACCTAACCCTAACCCTAGCCCGAACCAGGACCCTCCACCGAAACCTAAGCCTGCCTCGACACCTAATCCTGCATTTGAGCCGCCTCCTGGCATGGGCCCTCACTTCAGCCCTCGAGGGAGATCACGAGACCGGAGTCGCTTCGGCTCTGGCGACGTCCATGGTCCGAACCCTAACCCTAGCTAAGGCTCTCTCCTCATGGGGACCCAATTCCAAGTTCAGACAGCATCACGCGCCTGGGGTCCAGAAGCGGTGCAGGCTGACTCGGCATGGAACTTGGAATCTCACCATGTCGTTTCCCAGGCCCGGCTGCAGCTCCAGAGAGGATTCCGGAGGCCTCCTCGACCAGGGGCTTTTCGATGTGTGTGGTCTTAGCAGCCAAAAAGGGACCCTGACCGGCACCGTCCCTTGTGCCCTCAACTCAGCCCTTCGGGGAGACCACTGCCCTACTGTGAGTTCAGCGCCTGGAACCTCCTGGGACCTAACCCTAACCCTAACCCTACCCCGAACCAGGACCCTCCATGGAAACCTAAGCCTGCCTCGACACCTAATCCTGCATTTGAGCCGCCTCCTGGCATGGGCCCTCACTTCAGCCCTCGAGGGAGATCACGAGACCGGAGTCGCTTCGGCCCTGGCGAAATCCCTGGACCGAACCCTAACCCTAGCTAAGGCTCTCTCCTCATGGGGACCCAATTCCAAGGTCGGACAGCATCACGAGCCTGGGGTGCAGAAGCGGTGCAGGCTGACTGGGCATGGAACTTGGAATCTCACCATGTCGTTTCCCAGGCCTGGCTGCAGCTCCAGAGAGGATTAGGGAGGCCTCCTGGACCAGGGGCTTATCGACCTGTGTGGCCTGGAGTCAAAGAGGGACCCTGACCGGCACCGTCCCTTGTGCCCTCAACTCAGCCCTTCGGGGAGACCACTGCCCTGCTGTGAGTTCGGCGCCTGGAACCTACTGGGTCCTACCCCTAAACCTAAACCTAACCCGAACCGTTACCCTCCAACGAAACCTAAGCCTGCCTCGATCCCTAATCCTGCATTTGAGCTGCCTCCTGGCATGGGCACTCACTTCAGCCCTCGAGGGAGATCATGAGACCAGAGTCGCTTCGGCCCTGGCGACGTCCCTGGACCAAACCCGAACCCTACCTAAGGCTCTCTCCTCATGGGGACCCAATTCCAAGGTCGGACAGCATCACGCGCCTGGGGTTCAGAAGCGGTGCAGGCTGACTCGGCATGAACTTGGAATCTCACCATGTCGTTTCCCAGGCCCGGCTGCAGCTTCTGAGCGGATTCTGGAGGCCTCCTCGACCAGGGGCTTATCCATGTGTGTGGCCTTGGCTGTCAAACAGGGATTCTGACCGGCACCGTCCCTTGTGCCCTCAACTCAGCCCTTCGGGGAGACCACTGCCCTGCTCTGAGTTCGGCGCTTGGAGACTCCAGGTACCCAACCATAACCCTAACCCTACCCCGATGCGGGACCCTCCACCGAAAGCTAAGTCTGTCTCGATCCCTAATCCTGCATCTGAGCCGCATCTAGCATGGACCCTCACTTCAGTCCTGGAAAGAGATCACGAGACCGGAGTCGCTTCGGCCCTGGCAACGTCCCTGGAACGAACCCTAACCCTAGCTAAAGCTCTCTCCTCATGGGGAGCCAATTCCATGGTCTGACAGCATCAAGCGCCTGGGTTCCAGATGCGGTGCAGTCTGACTCGGCAAGGAACCTTGAAGCTCACCGTGACGTTTCCCAGGACGGCTTCAGCTCCCGATAGGAGTCCGGAGGCCTCCTGGACCAGGGGCTTATCGACGTGTGTGTCCTTGGCAGCCAAAGAGGGAACCTGACCCGCACAGTCCTTTGTACCCTCAAATCAGCCCTTCAGGGAGACCACTGCCCTGCTGTGGGTTCGGCGCCTGGAGCCTCCAGGTTCCCATCACTAACCCTAACCAAACCCCGATCCGGGACCCTCTACCAAAACCTAAGCCCTCCTCGTTCCCTAATCCTGCAATTCAGTCGCCTTCTGGCATGGGCCCTGACTTCAGCCCTCGAGGGAGATCACGAGACTGGAGTCACTTTAACCCTAATGACGTCCCTGGACCGAACCCTAACCCTACTTGGGCTCTCTCCCCAAGGGCACCCAATTCCAACGTCTGACAATACTAGGTGCCTGGGGTCCAGAAGCTGTGCAGCCTGACTCGGCATGGAATCTGGCAGCTGACCATTTCGTTTCCCAGGCCCGACTGCAGCCCTTGAGAGGATTCACGAAGCCTCCTCCTCCAGGGGCGGATCGATGTGTGTGGCCTTGGCAGCCAAAGAGTCATCCTGACCGACACCTTCCCTTGTGCCCTCAACTTAGCCCCTCGGGGAGACCACTGCCCTGCTGTGTGTTCGGCGCCTGGAATCTCATGGTCCTAACCCTAACCCTAACCCTACCCCAACCCGGGACCCTCCACCAAAACCTTGGCCTGCCTTGATCACTGACCCTGCAAGTGAGCCTCCTTCTGGCATGGGCTCTCACGTCAGCCTTAAACGAGATCACGAGACCGCTGTCGTTTCGAACCTGGCCATGTCCCTGGACCGAATTCTAACCCTATCTAACGCTCAGTCCCCATGGGGATCCAATTCAAACATCTGAAAACTCCACGTGCTTCGGGTCCAGAAGCGGTGCAGGCTCACATGGCATGGAACCTGGAAGCTCACCATGTCGTTTCCCAGGCCTCACTACAGCTGCCCTAGAGGATTCCAGAGGCTCCTCGTTCAGGGGCCGTTCGACGCGTGTGGCCTTGGCAGCCAAAGACGGATCCTGACTAGCACCATCCCTTGTGCCCTCAACTCAGCCCTTCGGGGAGACCATCGTTTTGCTGTAGGTTCCGTGCCTGGAGCCTCCTGGGACGTAACCCTAACCTTAACGCCACTTCTAACCGGGTCCCTCCACAGTAATCTAAGCATGCCTCGAACCCTAACCCTGCACTTGAGCCGCCTTCTGGCATGGGCCCTCAATTATTCCTGAGGGAGGTCACGAGCCTGGAGTCGCTATGGGCCTGGCGATGTCCCTTTACCGAAACCTACCCCTAGCTTAGGCTCTCTCCCCATGGGGACCCAATCCCTACGTCTCACAACACCATACGCCTTGGGTCCTTATGGGTTGCATGGTCACCTGGTATGGTATCTGGAAGCTCACCATATCGTTTCCCATGCCTGTTGCAGCTGCCAGAGAGAATTCCTGAGTCTTCCCCGGCCAGGTGCTCATAGAGTCTGACCCTGCCCGGAACTCTCCCTTGTGCCCTGAACTCAGTCCTTCGGAGAGACCGCTGAAGGGTTCTCGCTTCAGCACCTGGGGCCTCCTGGGACGTATCCCCAACCCTACCCTTAACGAGACCCTCCTCCTAATCCTGAGCCGGACTTGAACCCTATCCCTTCATCTTAACCTCACCTTCACATGAGCCCTCACTTCATCTCTCGAGGGAGATCTCGAGACAGGAGTCACTTCGATCCTGGCTACGTCCCTGGTCCAAACACTAACCGTAGCTAAGGCTCTCACCCCTTGTGGACCCAATCGCATGGTCTGGCAACACCACGTGCCTGGGGTTCCAGAAGCGGGGCAGTGTCCCTCAGCATGGTGCCTGGAACCTCACAATGTCATTCTGCAGGCCCAGCTGCAGTTGTCTGAGAGAATTCCTGAGGCCTACCAGACCAGTGGCCCATAGAGTTGCATGGCCAGGAAGCCAAAGACTGAACCTTCCCGGCCCTCTCCCCTGTGCCCTCTACTTAGCCAATTCGGGTGACCACTGCCCTGCTGTGGGCTCAGTGCCTGGGGCCTCTTGGGTCCTAACCCAATCCCTAACCCTAACGGAAACCTCAACCGAATCCTAACCCGATCTTGAAACCTAATCAAACAATTGACCCCCGCTGTCTCCTGGTCCCTTACTTCATTCCTCTAGGGAGATCACGAGACTGGAGTTGCTTTGGCCCTGGCAACGTCCTGGACCCAACCCTAACCCTAGCTCAGACTCTCTCCCAATGGGGATGTAAGCAAGAAACCATAAATCGTCTGTGAGAAAAATTGAAGAAACCCGGAGAAATGGAAAACATTCCATGCTCACGTATTAGAAGAACAAACATTTGGGGTGTCTGGGTGGCACAGTCGGTTAAGCATCCGACTTCTACCAGGTCACGATCTCGCGATCCGTGATATCGAGCCCCATGTCAGGCTGTGGGCTGATGGCTCAGAGCCTGGAGCCTGTTTCCTATTCTGTGTCTCCCTCTCTCTCTGCCAATCCCCGGTTCATGCTCTGTCTCTGTCTGTCCCCCAAAAATAAATAAACGTTGAAAAAAAAAAAGAAGAACAAACATTGTTAAGATGTCAATACTACCAAAGCAATTGACACACTCAATGCAATCCCTATCAAAAAACACGAGCTTTCTCCACAGAGCTAGAACAAACAACCCTAAAATGTGTAAGGATCCAGAAAAGATACCAAAAACTAAAGTCATGTTGAAAGAGAAAACAAAGGTGGAAACATGACTATTTTGGATTTATGGTGTATTAGAAAGCTGCATTCATCAAGACAGTATATACAGGCACAGAAACGGAGACAGACGTCAATGGAACAGAATATGGAACCCAGAAATATACCCTCAAACATAATGTGAGTAATCTTTGTTAACACAGAAAGAATATCCAATGGAATAAGAGTCTCTTCAGCAAATGGTACTAAGAATACTGGACAGTGAGAAGGATGACACTGGACACTGTTCTTAAACGACACACACACACACACACACACACACACACACCTCAAAATGGATGAATTATCTAAATGTAAGTCAGGAACCATCAACATCCTAGAGGAGATAACAGGCAATGTACCTCCTTGATCCTGGCCGCAGCAACTTCTCGCTTGTCATGTCTCCAGAAACAAGGGCAATACAAACCACAATGAACTATTGGGTCCTGAAGATAAAAAGCTTCTGCACAGCAGGGGACAAAATCAGCTAAACTAAAAGACAACTGAATGAAATGGGAGAAGATATTTGCAGGTGACATATCAGATATAGGGTTAGTATCCAAAATCTATAAAAACTGATCACACTCAACACCCAGAAACCAAATAATCCAGTGAAGAAATGGGCAAAAGACATGAAGAGACACCTTAAGAAAGATGACATCCAGATCGGTCACACATGAAAAGATGCTCAATCTCACTGGTCATCACTGAAATACAAATGAAACCCACAATGAGATATCCCCTCACACCTATCAGAATGGCTAAAATTAGCATCTCCGGAAATGACAGATGTTTGCAAGGATGCAGGGAAAGGGAACCCTTTTGCAATGCTGGTGCGAATGCAAAGTGGTGTAGCCATTCTGGACAATAGTATGGAGATTCGTCACAAAAACAAAAAATAGAACTACACTAGGACCCAGCCTAGCCCTAACCCTAACCCTAACCCTAACCCTAACCTCCTGGGACCTAACCCTAACCCTAACCCTGCCCCGATCCGGGACCCTCCACCGAAACCTAAGACTGCCTCGATCCCTAATCCTGGATTTGAGCCTCCTCCTGGCATGGGCCCTCACTTCAGTCGTCGAGGGAGGTCACGAGGCCGGAAACGCTTCGGCCCTGGCGTCGTCCGTGGACCGAACCCTAACCCTAGCTAAGGCTCTCTCCTCATGGGGACCCAATTCCAAGGTCGGACAGCATCACGCACCTGGCGTCCATGAGCAGTCCAGGCAGACTCGGCAAGGAACCTGGAAGCTCACCATGTCGTTTCCCAGGCCCGGCTGGAGCTCCAGAGGGGATTCCGGAGGCCTCCTGGACAAGCTGCTTATCGACGTGTGTGGCCTTGGTAGCCAAAGAGGGACCCTGACCGACACCGTCCATTGTGCCTCAACTCAGCCCTTCGGGGAGACCACTGCCCTGCTGTGAGTTCGGCGTCTGGAACCTCTTGGAACCTAACCCTAACCCTAACCCTTCCCCGAACCGTTACCTCCACTGAAACCTAGCCTGCCTCGTTCCCTTATCCTGCATTTGAACCGCCTTCTGGCATGGGCCCTCACTTCAGCCCTCGAGGGAGATCACGAGACCGGAGTCGCTACGGCCCTGGCATCGTCCCTGGACCGAACCCTAACCCTAGCTAAGGCTCTCTCCTGTTGGGGACCCAATTCCAAGGTCGGACAGCATCACGCGCATAGGGAACAGAAGCGGTGCAGGCTGACTCGGCAAGGAACATGGAAGCTCACCATGTCGTTTCCCAGGCCCGGCTGCAGCTCCCGAGAGGCTTCCGGAGCCTCCTCGACCAGGGGCTTATCGACGTGTGTGGTCTTGGCAACCAAAGAGGGACCCTGACCGGCACCGTCCCTTGTGCCCTCAATTCAGCCCTTCGGGGAGACCACTGCCCTGCTGTGAGTTCAGCGCCTGGAACCTCCTGGGACCTAACCCTAACCCTAACCCTACCCCGAACCAGGACCCTCCACCGAAACCTAAGCCTGCCTCGACACCTAATCCTGCATTTGAGCCGCCTCCTGGCATGGGCCCTCACTTCAGCCCTCGAGGGAGATCACGAGACCGGAGTCGCTTTAGCCCTGGCGACGTCCCTGGACCGAACCCTAACCATAGCTAAGGCTCTCTGCTCATGGGGACACAATTCCAATGTCGGACAGCATCATGCGCCTGGGGTCCAGAGGCGGTGCAGGCTGACTCGGCATGGACCTTGCAATCTCACCATGTCGTTTCCCAGGCCCGGCTGCAGCTCCCGAGAGGATTCCGGAGGCCTCCTCGACCAGGGTCTTATCGACGTGTGTGGCCTTGACAGCCAAAGAGGGACCCTGACCGGCACGGTCCCTTGTGCCCTCAACTCAGCCCTTCGGGGAGACCACTGCCCTGCTTTGGGAAAAGCGCCTGGAATCTCCTGGGACCTAACCCTAACCCTAACCCTACCCCGAACCAGGACCCTCCACCGAAACCTAAGCCAGCCTCGATCCCTATTCCTGCATTTGAGCCGCTTTCTGGAATGGGCCCTCACTTCAGACCTCGAGGGAGATCACGAGACCCGAGTCGCTTCGGCCCTGGCGACGTCCCAGGACCGAACCCTAACCCTAGTTAAGGCTCTCTCCGCATGGGACCCAATTCCTACTTAGGACAGCATCACGAGCCTGGGGTCCAGAAGCGGTGCAGGCTGACTTGCCCAGAAACCTGGAAGCTCACCATGTCGTTTCCCAGGCCCGGCTGCAGCTCCCGAGAGGATTCCGGAGGCCTCCTCGACCAGGGGCTTATTGCCATGTGTGGTCTTGGCAGCCAAAGAGGGACCCTGACCGGCACCGTCCCTTGTGCCCTCAACTCAGCCCTTCGGGGAGACCACTGGCCTGCTGTGAGTTCAGCGCCTGGAACGTCCTGGGACCTAACCCTAACCCTAACCCTACCCCGAACCAGGACCCTCCACCGAAACCTAAGCCTGCCTCGACACCTAATCCTGCATTTGAGCCGCCTCCTGGCATGGGCCCTCACTTCAGCCCTCGAGGGAGATCACGAGACCAGAGTCGCTTCGGCCCTGTCGACGTCCCTGGACCGAACCCTAACCCTAGCTAAAGCTCTCTCCTCATGGGGACCCAATTCCAAGGTCGGACAGCATCACGCGCCTGGGGTCCAGAAGCAGTGCAGGCTGACTCGGCATGGAACTTGGAATCTCACCATGTCGTTTCCCAGGCCCGGCTGCAGCTCCCGAGAGGATTCCGGAGGCCTCCTCGACCAGGGGCTTATCGACGTGTGTGGCCTTGACAGCCAAAGAGGGACCCTGACCGGCACGGTCCCTTGTGCCCTCAACTCAGCCCTTCGGGGAGACCACTGCCCTGATTTGGGAAAAGCGCCTGGAATCTCCTGGGACCTAACCCTAACCCTAACCCTACCCCGAACCAGGACCCTCCACCGAAACCTAAGCCAGCCTCGATCCGTATTCCTGCATTTGAGCCGCTTTCTGGAATGGGCCCTCACTTCAGTCCTCGAGGGAGATCACGAGACCCGAGTCGCTTCGGCCCTGGCGACGTCCCAGGACCGAACCCTAACCCTAGTTAAGGCTCTCTCCGCATGGGACCCAATTCCTACGTAGGACAGCATCACGAGCCTGGGGTCCAGAAGCGGTGCAGGCTGACTTGCCCAGAAACCTGGAAGCTCACCATGTCGTTTCCCAGGCCCGGCTGCAGCTCCCGAGAGGATTCCGGAGGCCTCCTCGACCAGGGGCTTATTGCCATGTGTGGTCTTGGCAGCCAAAGAGGGACCCTGACCGGCACGGTCCCTTGTGCCCTCAACTCAGCCCTTCGGGGAGACCACTGCCCTGCTGTGGGTTCGGCGCCTGGAACCTCCTGGGACCTAACCCTAACCCTAACCCTACCCCGAACCAGGACCCTCCACCGAAACCTAAGCCTGCCTCGACACCTAATCCTGCATTTGAGCCGCCTCCTGGCATGGGCCCTCACTTCAGCCCTCGAGGGAGATCACGAGACCGGAGTCGCTTTAGCCCTGGCGACGTCCCTGGACCGAACCCTAACCATAGCTAAGGCTCTCTGCTCATGGGGACACAATTCCAATGTCGGACAGCATCATGCGCCTGGGGTCCAGAGGCGGTGCAGGCTGACTCGGCATGGACCTTGCAATCTCACCATGTCGTTTCCCAGGCCCGGCTGCAGCTCCCGAGAGGATTCCGGAGGCCTCCTCGACCAGGGTCTTATCGACGTGTGTGGCCTTGACAGCCAAAGAGGGACCCTGACCGGCACGGTCCCTTGTGCCCTCAACTCAGCCCTTCGGGGAGACCACTGCCCTGCTTTGGGAAAAGCGCCTGGAATCTCCTGGGACCTAACCCTAACCCTAACCCTACCCCGAACCAGGACCCTCCACCGAAACCTAAGCCAGCCTCGATCCCTATTCCTGCATTTGAGCCACTTTCTGGAATGGGCCCTCACTTCAGTCCTCGAGGGAGATCACGAGACCTGAGTCGCTTCGGCCCTGGCGACGTCCCAGGACCGAACCCTAACCCTAGTTAAGGCTCTCTCCGCATGGGACCCAATTCCTACTTAGGACAGCATCACGAGCCTGGGGTCCAGAAGCGGTGCAGGCTGACTTGCCCAGAAACCTGGAAGCTCACCATGTCGTTTCCCAGGCCCGGCTGCAGCTCCCGAGAGGATTCCGGAGGCCTCCTCGACCAGGGGCTTATTGCCATGTGTGGTCTTGGCAGCCAAAGAGGGACCCTGACCGGCACCGTCCCTTGTGCCCTCAACTCAGCCCTTCGGGGAGACCACTGGCCTGCTGTGAGTTCAGCGCCTGTAACGTCCTGGGACCTAACCCTAACCCTAACCCTACCCCGAACCAGGACCCTCCACCGAAACCTAAGCCTGCCTCGACACCTAATCCTGCATTTGAGCCGCCTCCTGGCATGGGCCCTCACTTCAGCCCTCGAGGGAGATCACGAGACCAGAGTCGCTTCGGCCCTGTCGACGTCCCTGGACGGAACCCTAACCCTAGCTAAAGCTCTCTCCTCAGGGGGACCCAATTCCAAGGTCGGACAGCATCACGCGCCTGGGGTCCAGAAGCAGTGCAGGCTGACTCGGCATGGAACTTGGAATCTCACCATGTCGTTTCCCAGGCCCGGCTGCAGCTCCCGAGAGGATTCCGGAGGCCTCCTCGACCAGGGGCTTATCGACGTGTGTGGCCTTGACAGCCAAAGAGGGACCCTGACCGGCACGGTCCCTTGTGCCCTCAACTCAGCCCTTCGGGGAGACCACTGCCCTGATTTGGGAAAAGCGCCTGGAATCTCCTGGGACCTAACCCTAACCCTAACCCTACCCCGAACCAGGACCCTCCACCGAAACCTAAGACAGCCTCGATCCCTATTCCTGCATTTGAGCCGCTTTCTGGAATGGGCCCTCACTTCAGTCCTCGAGGGAGATCACGAGACCCGAGTCGCTTCGGCCCTGGCGACGTCCCAGGACCGAACCCTAACCCTAGTTAAGGCTCTCTCCGCATGGGACCCAATTCCTACGTAGGACAGCATCACGAGCCTGAGGTCCAGAAGCGGTGCAGGCTGACTTGCCCAGAAACCTGGAAGCTCACCATGTCGTTTCCCAGGCCCGGCTGCAGCTCCCGAGAGGATTCCGGAGGCCTCCTCGACCAGGGGCTTATTGCCATGTGTGGTCTTGGCAGCCAAAGAGGGACCCTGACCGGCACGGTCCCTTGTGCCCTCAACTCAGCCCTTCGGGGAGACCACTGCCCTGCTGTGGGTTCGGCGCCTGGAACCTCCTGGGACCTAACCCTAACCCTAACCCTACCCCGAACCAGGACCCTCCACCGAAACCTAAGCCTGCCTCATTCCCTTATCCTGCATTTGAGCCGCCTTCTGATATGGGCCCTCACTTCAGCCCTCGAAGGAGATCACAAAATCGGAGTCGCTTCGGCCCTTGCGTCGTCCCTGGACCGAACCCTAACCCTAGCTAAGGCTCTCTCCTCATGGGGACCCAATTCCAATGTCGGACAGCATCACGCGCATAGGGAACAGAAGAGGTGCAGGCTGACTCGGCAAGGAACCTGGAAGCTCACCATGTCGTTTCCAAGGCCCGGCTGCAGCTCCTGAGAGGATTCCGGAAGCCTCCTCGACCAGGGGCTTTTCGACGTGTGTCGTCTTGGCAGCCAAAGAGGGACCCTGACCGGCACCGTCCCTTGTGCCCTCAACTCAGCCCTTCGGGGAGACCACTGCCCTGCTGTGAGTTCAGCGCCTGGAACGTCCTGGGACCTAACCCTAACCCTAACCCTACCACGAACCAGGACCATCCCCCGGAACCTAACCCTGCCTCGACACCTAATCCTGCATTTGAGCCGCCTCCTGGCATGGGCCCTCACTTCAGCCCTCGAGGGAGATCACGAGACCAGAGTCGCTTCGGCCCTGGCGACGTCCCTGGACTGAACCCTAACCCTAGCTAAGGCTCTCTCCTCATGGGGACCCAATTCCAAGGTCGGAAGCATCACGCGCCTGGGGTCCAGAAGCGGTGCAGGCTGACTCGGCATGGAACTTGGAATCTCACCATGTCGTTTCCCAGGCCCGGCTGCAGCTCAAGAGAGGATTCCGGAGGCCTCCCCGACCAGGGGCTTATCGACGTGTGTGGCCTTGACAGCCAAAGAGGGTCCCTGACCGGCACGGTCCCTTGTGCCCTCAACTCAGCCCTTCGGGAAGACCACTGCCCGGCTGTGGGTTCGGCGCCTGGAACCTCCTGGGACCTAACCCTAACCCTAACCCTACCCAGAAAAAGGACCCTCCACCGAAACCTAAGCCAGGCTCGATCCCTATTCCTGCATTTGAGCTGCCGTCTGGCATGGGCCCTCATTTCAGGCCTCGAAGGAGATCACCAGACCGGAGTCACTTCGGCCCTGGTGACGTCCCTGGACTGAACCCTAACCCTAGATAAGGCTCTCTCAGCATGGGGACCCAATTCCAAGGTAGGACAGCATCACGAGCCTGGGGTCCAGAAGCGGGGCAGGCTGACTCGGCATGGAACTTGGAATCTCACCATGTCGTTTCCCAGGCCCGGCTGCAGCTCCCGAGAGGATTCCGGAGGCCTCCTCGACCAGGGGCTTATCGACGTGTGTGGCCTTGACAGCCAAAGAGGGACCCTGACCGGCACGGTCCCTTGTGCCCTCAACTCAGCCCTTCGGGGAGACCACTGCCCTGCTGTGGGTTCGGCGCCTGGAAACTCCTGGGACCTAACCCTAACCCTAACCCTACCCCGAACCAGGACCCTCCACCGAAACCTAAGCCTGCCTCATTCCCTTATCCTGCATTTGAGCCGCCTTCTGATATGGGCCCTCACTTCAGCCCTCGAAGGAGATCACAAAATCGGAGTCGCTTCGGCCCTTGCGTCGTCTCTGGACCGAACCCTAACCCTAGCTAAGGCTCTCTCCTCATGGGGACCCAATTCCAATGTCGGACAGCATCACGCGCATAGGGAACAGAAGCGGTGCAGGCTGACTCGGCAAGGAACCTGGAAGCTCACCATGTCGTTTCCCAGGCCCGGCTGCAGCTCCCGAGAGGATTCCGGAGGCCTCCTCGACCAGGGGCTTTTCGACGTGTGTGGTCTTGGCAGCCAAAGAGGGACCCTGACCGGCACCGTCCCTTGTGCCCTCAACTCAGCCCTTCGGGGAGACCACTGCCCTGCTGTGAGTTCAGCGCCTGGAACCTCCTGGGACCTAACCCTAACCCTAACCCTACCACGAACCAGGACCATCCCCCGGAACCTAAGCCTGCCTCGACACCTAATCCTGCATTTGAGCCGCCTCCTGGCATGGGCCCTCACTTCAGCCCTCGAGGGAGATCACGAGACCAGAGTCGCTTCGGCCCTGGCGACGTCCCTGGACTGAACCTTAACCCTAGCTAAGGCTCTCTCCTCATGGGGACCCAATTCCAAGGTCGGACAGCATCACGCGCCTGGGGTCCAGAAGCGGTGCAGGCTGACTCGGCATGGAACTTGGAATCTCACCATGTCGTTTCCCAGGCCCGGCTGCAGCTCAAGAGAGGATTCCGGAGGCCTCCTCGACCAGGGGCTTATCGACGTGTGTGGCCTTGACAGCCAAAGAGGGTCCCTGACTGGCACGGTCCCTTGTGCCCTCAACTCAGCCCTTCGGGAAGACCACTGCCCGGCTGTGGGTTCGGCGCCTGGAACCTCCTGGGACCTAACCCTAACCCTAACCCTACCCAGAAAAAGGACCCTCCACCGAAACCTAAGCCAGGCTCGATCCCTATTCCTGCATTTGAGCTGCCGTCTGGCATGGGCCCTCATTTCAGGCCTCGAAGGAGATCAGCAGACCGGAGTCACTTCGGCCCTGGTGACGTCCCTGGACTGAACCCTAACCCTAGATAAGGCTCTCTCAGCATGGGGACCCAATTCCAAGGTAGGACAGCATCACGAGCCTGGGGTCCAGAAGCGGGGCAGGCTGACTTGCCAAGGAACCTGGAAGCTCACCATGTCGTTTCCCAGGCCCGGCTGCCGCTCCTGAGAGGATTCCGGAGGCCTCCTCGACCAGGGGCTTATTGCCATGTGTGGTCTTGGCAGCCAAAGAGGGACCCTGACCGGCACCGTCCCTTGTGCCCTCAACTCAGCCCTTCGGGGAGACCACTGGCCTGCTGTGAGTTCAGCGCCTGGAACGTCCTGGGACCTACCCCTAACCCTAACCCTACCCCGAACCAGGACCCTCCACCGAAACCTAAGCCTGCCTCGACACCTAATCCTGCATTTGAGCCGCCTCCTGGCATGGGCCCTCACTTCAGCCCTCGAGGGAGATCACGAGACCAGAGTCGCTTCGGCCCTGTCGACGTCCCTGGACCGAACCCTAACCCTAGCTAAAGCTCTCTCCTCATGGGGACCCAATTCCAAGGTCGGACAGCATCACGCGCCTGGGGTCCAGAAGCAGTGCAGGCTGACTCGGCATGGAACTTGAAATCTCACCATGTCGTTTCCCAGGCCCGGCTGCAGCTCCCGAGAGGATTCCGGAGGCCTCCTCGACCAGGGTCTTATCGACGTGTGTGGCCTTGACAGCCAAAGAGGGACCCTGACCGGCACGGTCCCTTGTGCCCTCAACTCAGCCCTTCGGGGAGACCACTGCCCTGATTTGGGAAAAGCGCCTGGAATCTCCTGGGACCTAACCCTAACCCTAACCCTACCCCGAACCAGGACCCTCCACCGAAACCTAAGCCAGCCTCGATCCCTATTCCTGCATTTGAGCCGCTTTCTGGAATGGGCCCTCACTTCAGTCCTCGAGGGAGATCACGAGACCCGAGTCGCTTCGGCCCTGGCGACGTCCCAGGACCGAACCCTAACCCTAGTTAAGGCTCTCTCCGCATGGGACCCAATTCCTACGTAGGACAGCATCACGAGCCTGAGGTCCAGAAGCGGTGCAGGCTGACTTGCCCAGAAACCTGGAAGCTCACCATGTCGTTTCCCAGGCCCGGCTGCAGCTCCCGAGAGGATTCCGGAGGCCTCCTCGACCAGGGGCTTATTGCCATGTGTGGTCTTGGCAGCCAAAGAGGGACCCTGACCGGCACGGTCCCTTGTGCCCTCAACTCAGCCCTTCAGGGAGACCACTGCCCTGCTGTGGGTTCGGCGCCTGGAACCTCCTGGGACCTAACCCTAACCCTAACCCTACCCCGAACCAGGACCCTCCACCGAAACCTAAGCCTGCCTCATTCCCTTCTCCTGCATTTGAGCCGCCTTCTGATATGGGCCCTCACTTCAGCCCTCGAAGGAGATCACAAAATCGGAGTCGCTTCGGCCCTTGCGTCGTCCCTGGACCGAACCCTAACCCTAGCTAAGGCTCTCTCCTCATGGGGACCCAATTCCAATGTCGGACAGCATCACGCGCATAGGGAACAGAAGAGGTGCAGGCTGACTCGGCAAGGAACCTGGAAGCTCACCATGTCGTTTCCAAGGCCCGGCTGCAGCTCCTGAGAGGATTCCGGAAGCCTCCTCGACCAGGGGCTTTTCGACGTGTGTCGTCTTGGCAGCCAAAGAGGGACCCTGACCGGCACCGTCCCTTGTGCCCTCAACTCAGCCCTTCGGGGAGACCACTGCCCTGCTGTGAGTTCAGCGCCTGGAACGTCCTGGGACCTAACCCTAACCCTAACCCTACCACGAACCAGGACCATCCCCCGGAACCTAACCCTGCCTCGACACCTAATCCTGCATTTGAGCCGCCTCCTGGCATGGGCCCTCACTTCAGCCCTCGAGGGAGATCACGAGACCAGAGTCGCTTCGGCCCTGGCGACGTCCCTGGACTGAACCCTAACCCTAGCTAAGGCTCTCTCCTCATGGGGACCCAATTCCAAGGTCGGAAGCATCACGCGCCTGGGGTCCAGAAGCGGTGCAGGCTGACTCGGCATGGAACTTGGAATCTCACCATGTCGTTTCCCAGGCCCGGCTGCAGCTCAAGAGAGGATTCCGGAGGCCTCCCCGACCAGGGGCTTATCGACGTGTGTGGCCTTGACAGCCAAAGAGGGTCCCTGACCGGCACGGTCCCTTGTGCCCTCAACTCAGCCCTTCGGGAAGACCACTGCCCGGCTGTGGGTTCGGCGCCTGGAACCTCCTGGGACCTAACCCTAACCCTAACCCTACCCAGAAAAAGGACCCTCCACCGAAACCTAAGCCAGGCTCGATCCCTATTCCTGCATTTGAGCTGCCGTCTGGCATGGGCCCTCATTTCAGGCCTCGAAGGAGATCACCAGACCGGAGTCACTTCGGCCCTGGTGACGTCCCTGGACTGAACCCTAACCCTAGATAAGGCTCTCTCAGCATGGGGACCCAATTCCAAGGTAGGACAGCATCACGAGCCTGGGGTCCAGAAGCGGGGCAGGCTGACTCGGCATGGAACTTGGAATCTCACCATGTCGTTTCCCAGGCCCGGCTGCAGCTCCCGAGAGGATTCCGGAGGCCTCCTCGACCAGGGGCTTATCGACGTGTGTGGCCTTGACAGCCAAAGAGGGACCCTGACCGGCACGGTCCCTTGTGCCCTCAACTCAGCCCTTCGGGGAGACCACTGCCCTGCTGTGGGTTCGGCGCCTGGAAACTCCTGGGACCTAACCCTAACCCTAACCCTACCCCGAACCAGGACCCTCCACCGAAACCTAAGCCTGCCTCATTCCCTTATCCTGCATTTGAGCCGCCTTCTGATATGGGCCCTCACTTCAGCCCTCGAAGGAGATCACAAAATCGGAGTCGCTTCGGCCCTTGCGTCGTCTCTGGACCGAACCCTAACCCTAGCTAAGGCTCTCTCCTCATGGGGACCCAATTCCAATGTCGGACAGCATCACGCGCATAGGGAACAGAAGCGGTGCAGGCTGACTCGGCAAGGAACCTGGAAGCTCACCATGTCGTTTCCCAGGCCCGGCTGCAGCTCCCGAGAGGATTCCGGAGGCCTCCTCGACCAGGGGCTTTTCGACGTGTGTGGTCTTGGCAGCCAAAGAGGGACCCTGACCGGCACCGTCCCTTGTGCCCTCAACTCAGCCCTTCGGGGAGACCACTGCCCTGCTGTGAGTTCAGCGCCTGGAACCTCCTGGGACCTAACCCTAACCCTAACCCTACCACGAACCAGGACCATCCCCCGGAACCTAAGCCTGCCTCGACACCTAATCCTGCATTTGAGCCGCCTCCTGGCATGGGCCCTCACTTCAGCCCTCGAGGGAGATCACGAGACCAGAGTCGCTTCGGCCCTGGCGACGTCCCTGGACTGAACCCTAACCCTAGCTAAGGCTCTCTCCTCATGGGGACCCAATTCCAAGGTCGGACAGCATCACGCGCCTGGGGTCCAGAAGCGGTGCAGGCTGACTCGGCATGGAACTTGGAATCTCACCATGTCGTTTCCCAGGCCCGGCTGCAGCTCAAGAGAGGATTCCGGAGGCCTCCTCGACCAGGGGCTTATCGACGTGTGTGGCCTTGACAGCCAAAGAGGGTCCCTGACTGGCACGGTCCCTTGTGCCCTCAACTCAGCCCTTCGGGAAGACCACTGCCCGGCTGTGGGTTCGGCGCCTGGAACCTCCTGGGACCTAACCCTAACCCTAACCCTACCCAGAAAAAGGACCCTCCACCGAAACCTAAGCCAGGCTCGATCCCTATTCCTGCATTTGAGCTGCCGTCTGGCATGGGCCCTCATTTCAGGCCTCGAAGGAGATCAGCAGACCGGAGTCACTTCGGCCCTGGTGACGTCCCTGGACTGAACCCTAACCCTAGATAAGGCTCTCTCAGCATGGGGACCCAATTCCAAGGTAGGACAGCATCACGAGCCTGGGGTCCAGAAGCGGGGCAGGCTGACTTGCCAAGGAACCTGGAAGCTCACCATGTCGTTTCCCAGGCCCGGCTGCAGCTCCCGAGAGGATTCCGGAGGCCTCCTCGACCAGGGGCTTATTGCCATGTGTGGTCTTGGCAGCCAAAGAGGGACCCTGACCGGCACCGTCCCTTGTGCCCTCAACTCAGCCCTTCGGGGAGACCACTGGCCTGCTGTGAGTTCAGCGCCTGGAACGTCCTGGGACCTAACCCTAACCCTAACCCTACCCCGAACCAGGACCCTCCACCGAAACCTAAGCCTGCCTCGACACCTAATCCTGCATTTGAGCCGCCTCCTGGCATGGGCCCTCACTTCAGCCCTCGAGGGAGATCACGAGACCAGAGTCGCTTCGGCCCTGTCGACGTCCCTGGACCGAACCCTAACCCTAGCTAAAGCTCTCTCCTCATGGGGACCCAATTCTAAGGTCGGACAGCATCACGCGCCTGGGGTCCAGAAGCAGTGCAGGCTGACTCGGCATGGAACTTGGAATCTCACCATGTCGTTTCCCAGGCCCGGCTGCAGCTCCCGAGAGGATTCCGGAGGCCTCCTCGACCAGGGGCTTATCGACGTGTGTGGCCTTGACAGCCAAAGAGGGACCCTGACCGGCACGGTCCCTTGTGCCCTCAACTCAGCCCTTCGGGGAGACCACTGCCCTGATTTGGGAAAAGCGCCTGGAATCTCCTGGGACCTAACCCTAACCCTAACCCTACCCCGAACCAGGACCCTCCACCGAAACCTAAGCCAGCCTCGATCCCTATTCCTGCATTTGAGCCGCTTTCTGGAATGGGCCCTCACTTCAGTCCTCGAGGGAGATCACGAGACCCGAGTCGCTTCGGCCCTGGCGACGTCCCAGGACCGAACCCTAACCCTAGTTAAGGCTCTCTCCGCATGGGACCCAATTCCTACGTAGGACAGCATCACGAGCCTGAGGTCCAGAAGCGGTGCAGGCTGACTTGCCCAGAAACCTGGAAGCTCACCATGTCGTTTCCCAGGCCCGGCTGCAGCTCCCGAGAGGATTCCGGAGGCCTCCTCGACCAGGGGCTTATTGCCATGTGTGGTCTTGGCAGCCAAAGAGGGACCCTGACCGGCACGGTCCCTTGTGCCCTCAACTCAGCCCTTCGGGGAGACCACTGCCCTGCTGTGGGTTCGGCGCCTGGAACCTCCTGGGACCTAACCCTAACCCTAACCCTACCCCTAACCAGGACCCTCCACCGAAACCTAAGCCTGCCTCATTCCCTTATCCTGCATTTGAGCCGCCTTCTGATATGGGCCCTCACTTCAGCCCTCGAAGGAGATCACAAAATCGGAGTCGCTTCGGCCCTTGCGTCGTCCCTGGACCGAACCCTAACCCTAGCTAAGGCTCTCTCCTCATGGGGACCCAATTCCAATGTCGGACAGCATCACGCGCATAGGGAACAGAAGAGGTGCAGGCTGACTCGGCAAGGAACCTGGAAGCTCACCATGTCGTTTCCAAGGCCCGGCTGCAGCTCCTGAGAGGATTCCGGAAGCCTCCTCGACCAGGGGCTTTTCGACGTGTGTGGTCTTGGCAGCCAAAGAGGGACCCTGACCGGCACCGTCCCTTGTGCCCTCAACTCAGCCCTTCGGGGAGACCACTGCCCTGCTGTGAGTTCAGCGCCTGGAACGTCCTGGGACCTAACCCTAACCCTAACCCTACCACGAACCAGGACCATCCCCCGGAACCTAAGCCTGCCTCGACACCTAATCCTGCATTTGAGCCGCCTCCTGGCATGGGCCCTCACTTCAGCCCTCGAGGGAGATCACGAGACCAGAGTCGCTTCGGCCCTGGCGACGTCCCTGGACTGAACCCTAACCCTAGCTAAGGCTCTCTCCTCATGGGGACCCAATTCCAAGGTCGGAAGCATCACGCGCCTGGGGTCCAGAAGCGGTGCAGGCTGACTCGGCATGGAACTTGGAATCTCACCATGTCGTTTCCCAGGCCCGGCTGCAGCTCAAGAGAGGATTCCGGAGGCCTCCCCGACCAGGGGCTTATCGACGTGTGTGGCCTTGACAGCCAAAGAGGGTCCCTGACCGGCACGGTCCCTTGTGCCCTCAACTCAGCCCTTCGGGAAGACCACTGCCCGGCTGTGGTTTCGGCGCCTGGAACCTCCTGGGACCTAACCCTAACCCTAACCCTACCCAGAAAAAGGACCCTCCACCGAAACCTAAGCCAGGCTCGATCCCTATTCCTGCATTTGAGCTGCCGTCTGGCATGGGCCCTCATTTCAGGCCTCGAAGGAGATCAGCAGACCGGATTCACTTCGGCCCTGTCGACGTCCCTGGACCGAACCCTAACCCTAGCCAAAGCTCTCTCCTCATGGGGACCCAATTCCAAGGTCGGACAGCATCACGCGCCTGGGGTCCAGAAGCAGTGCAGGCTGACTCGGCATGGAACTTGGAATCTCACCATGTCGTTTCCCAGGCCCGGCTGCAGCTCCCGAGAGGATTCCGGAGGCCTCCTCGACCAGGGGCTTATCGACGTGTGTGGCCTTGACAGCCAAAGAGGGACCCTGACCGGCACGGTCCCTTGTGCCCTCAACTCAGCCCTTCGGGGAGACCACTGCCCTGATTTGGGAAAAGCGCCTGGAATCTCCTGGGACCTAACCCTAACCCTAACCCTACCCCGAACCAGGACCCTCCACCGAAACCTAAGCCAGCCTCGATCCCTATTCCTGCATTTGAGCCGCTTTCTGGAATGGGCCCTCACTTCAGTCCTCGAGGGAGATCACGAGACCCGAGTCGCTTCGGCCCTGGCAACGTCCCAGGACCGAACCCTAACCCTAGTTAAGGCTCTCTCCGCATGGGACCCAATTCCTACGTAGGACAGCATCACGAGCCTGAGGTCCAGAAGCGGTGCAGGCTGACTTGCCCAGAAACCTGGAAGCTCACCATGTCGTTTCCCAGGCCCGGCTGCAGCTCCCGAGAGGATTCCGGAGGCCTCCTCGACCAGGGGCTTATTGCCATGTGTGGTCTTGGCAGCCAAAGAGGGACCCTGACCGGCACGGTCCCTTGTGCCCTCAACTCAGCCCTTCAGGGAGACCACTGCCCTGCTGTGGGTTCGGCGCCTGGAACCTCCTGGGACCTAACCCTAACCCTAACCCTACCCCGAACCAGGACCCTCCACCGAAACCTAAGCCTGCCTCATTCCCTTCTCCTGCATTTGAGCCGCCTTCTGATATGGGCCCTCACTTCAGCCCTCGAAGGAGATCACAAAATCGGAGTCGCTTCGGCCCTTGCGTCGTCCCTGGACCGAACCCTAACCCTAGCTAAGGCTCTCTCCTCATGGGGACCCAATTCCAATGTCGGACAGCATCACGCGCATAGGGAACAGAAGAGGTGCAGGCTGACTCGGCAAGGAACCTGGAAGCTCACCATGTCGTTTCCAAGGCCCGGCTGCAGCTCCTGAGAGGATTCCGGAAGCCTCCTCGACCAGGGGCTTTTCGACGTGTGTGGTCTTGGCAGCCAAAGAGGGACCCTGACCGGCACCGTCCCTTGTGCCCTCAACTCAGCCCTTCGGGGAGACCACTGCCCTGCTGTGAGTTCAGCGCCTGGAACGTCCTGGGACCTAACCCTAACCCTAACCCTACCACGAACCAGGACCATCCCCCGGAACCTAACCCTGCCTCGACACCTAATCCTGCATTTGAGCCGCCTCCTGGCATGGGCCCTCACTTCAGCCCTCGAGGGAGATCACGAGACCAGAGTCGCTTCGGCCCTGGCGACGTCCCTGGACTGAACCCTAACCCTAGCTAAGGCTCTCTCCTCATGGGGACCCAATTCCAAGGTCGGAAGCATCACGCGCCTGGGGTCCAGAAGCGGTGCAGGCTGACTCGGCATGGAACTTGGAATCTCACCATGTCGTTTCCCAGGCCCGGCTGCAGCTCAAGAGAGGATTCCGGAGGCCTCCCCGACCAGGGGCTTATCGACGTGTGTGGCCTTGACAGCCAAAGAGGGTCCCTGACCGGCACGGTCCCTTGTGCCCTCAACTCAGCCCTTCGGGAAGACCACTGCCCGGCTGTGGGTTCGGCGCCTGGAACCTCCTGGGACCTAACCCTAACCCTAACCCTACCCAGAAAAAGGACCCTCCACCGAAACCTAAGCCAGGCTCGATCCCTATTCCTGCATTTGAGCTGCCGTCTGGCATGGGCCCTCATTTCAGGCCTCGAAGGAGATCACCAGACCGGAGTCACTTCGGCCCTGGTGACGTCCCTGGACTGAACCCTAACCCTAGATAAGGCTCTCTCAGCATGGGGACCCAATTCCAAGGTAGGACAGCATCACGAGCCTGGGGTCCAGAAGCGGGGCAGGCTGACTCGGCATGGAACTTGGAATCTCACCATGTCGTTTCCCAGGCCCGGCTGCAGCTCCCGAGAGGATTCCGGAGGCCTCCTCGACCAGGGGCTTATCGACGTGTGTGGCCTTGACAGCCAAAGAGGGACCCTGACCGGCACGGTCCCTTGTGCCCTCAACTCAGCCCTTCGGGGAGACCACTGCCCTGCTGTGGGTTCGGCGCCTGGAAACTCCTGGGACCTAACCCTAACCCTAACCCTACCCCGAACCAGGACCCTCCACCGAAACCTAAGCCTGCCTCATTCCCTTATCCTGCATTTGAGCCGCCTTCTGATATGGGCCCTCACTTCAGCCCTCGAAGGAGATCACAAAATCGGAGTCGCTTCGGCCCTTGCGTCGTCTCTGGACCGAACCCTAACCCTAGCTAAGGCTCTCTCCTCATGGGGACCCAATTCCAATGTCGGACAGCATCACGCGCATAGGGAACAGAAGCGGTGCAGGCTGACTCGGCAAGGAACCTGGAAGCTCACCATGTCGTTTCCCAGGCCCGGCTGCAGCTCCCGAGAGGATTCCGGAGGCCTCCTCGACCAGGGGCTTTTCGACGTGTGTGGTCTTGGCAGCCAAAGAGGGACCCTGACCGGCACCGTCCCTTGTGCCCTCAACTCAGCCCTTCGGGGAGACCACTGCCCTGCTGTGAGTTCAGCGCCTGGAACCTCCTGGGACCTAACCCTAACCCTAACCCTACCACGAACCAGGACCATCCCCCGGAACCTAAGCCTGCCTCGACACCTAATCCTGCATTTGAGCCGCCTCCTGGCATGGGCCCTCACTTCAGCCCTCGAGGGAGATCACGAGACCAGAGTCGCTTCGGCCCTGGCGACGTCCCTGGACTGAACCCTAACCCTAGCTAAGGCTCTCTCCTCATGGGGACCCAATTCCAAGGTCGGACAGCATCACGCGCCTGGGGTCCAGAAGCGGTGCAGGCTGACTCGGCATGGAACTTGGAATCTCACCATGTCGTTTCCCAGGCCCGGCTGCAGCTCAAGAGAGGATTCCGGAGGCCTCCTCGACCAGGGGCTTATCGACGTGTGTGGCCTTGACAGCCAAAGAGGGTCCCTGACTGGCACGGTCCCTTGTGCCCTCAACTCAGCCCTTCGGGAAGACCACTGCCCGGCTGTGGGTTCGGCGCCTGGAACCTCCTGGGACCTAACCCTAACCCTAACCCTACCCAGAAAAAGGACCCTCCACCGAAACCTAAGCCAGGCTCGATCCCTATTCCTGCATTTGAGCTGCCGTCTGGCATGGGCCCTCATTTCAGGCCTCGAAGGAGATCAGCAGACCGGAGTCACTTCGGCCCTGGTGACGTCCCTGGACTGAACCCTAACCCTAGATAAGGCTCTCTCAGCATGGGGACCCAATTCCAAGGTAGGACAGCATCACGAGCCTGGGGTCCAGAAGCGGGGCAGGCTGACTTGCCAAGGAACCTGGAAGCTCACCATGTCGTTTCCCAGGCCCGGCTGCCGCTCCCGAGAGGATTCCGGAGGCCTCCTCGACCAGGGGCTTATTGCCATGTGTGGTCTTGGCAGCCAAAGAGGGACCCTGACCGGCACCGTCCCTTGTGCCCTCAACTCAGCCCTTCGGGGAGACCACTGGCCTGCTGTGAGTTCAGCGCCTGGAACGTCCTGGGACCTAACCCTAACCCTAACCCTACCCCGAACCAGGACCCTCCACCGAAACCTAAGCCTGCCTCGACACCTAATCCTGCATTTGAGCCGCCTCCTGGCATGGGCCCTCACTTCAGCCCTCGAGGGAGATCACGAGACCAGAGTCGCTTCGGCCCTGTCGACGTCCCTGGACCGAACCCTAACCCTAGCTAAAGCTCTCTCCTCATGGGGACCCAATTCTAAGGTCGGACAGCATCACGCGCCTGGGGTCCAGAAGCAGTGCAGGCTGACTCGGCATGGAACTTGGAATCTCACCATGTCGTTTCCCAGGCCCGGCTGCAGCTCCCGAGAGGATTCCGGAGGCCTCCTCGACCAGGGGCTTATCGACGTGTGTGGCCTTGACAGCCAAAGAGGGACCCTGACCGGCACGGTCCCTTGTGCCCTCAACTCAGCCCTTCGGGGAGACCACTGCCCTGATTTGGGAAAAGCGCCTGGAATCTCCTGGGACCTAACCCTAACCCTAACCCTACCCCGAACCAGGACCCTCCACCGAAACCTAAGCCAGCCTCGATCCCTATTCCTGCATTTGAGCCGCTTTCTGGAATGGGCCCTCACTTCAGTCCTCGAGGGAGATCACGAGACCCGAGTCGCTTCGGCCCTGGCGACGTCCCAGGACCGAACCCTAACCCTAGTTAAGGCTCTCTCCGCATGGGACCCAATTCCTACGTAGGACAGCATCACGAGCCTGAGGTCCAGAAGCGGTGCAGGCTGACTTGCCCAGAAACCTGGAAGCTCACCATGTCGTTTCCCAGGCCCGGCTGCAGCTCCCGAGAGGATTCCGGAGGCCTCCTCGACCAGGGGCTTATTGCCATGTGTGGTCTTGGCAGCCAAAGAGGGACCCTGACCGGCACGGTCCCTTGTGCCCTCAACTCAGCCCTTCGGGGAGACCACTGCCCTGCTGTGGGTTCGGCGCCTGGAACCTCCTGGGACCTAACCCTAACCCTAACCCTACCCCTAACCAGGACCCTCCACCGAAACCTAAGCCTGCCTCATTCCCTTATCCTGCATTTGAGCCGCCTTCTGATATGGGCCCTCACTTCAGCCCTCGAAGGAGATCACAAAATCGGAGTCGCTTCGGCCCTTGCGTCGTCCCTGGACCGAACCCTAACCCTAGCTAAGGCTCTCTCCTCATGGGGACCCAATTCCAATGTCGGACAGCATCACGCGCATAGGGAACAGAAGAGGTGCAGGCTGACTCGGCAAGGAACCTGGAAGCTCACCATGTCGTTTCCAAGGCCCGGCTGCAGCTCCTGAGAGGATTCCGGAAGCCTCCTCGACCAGGGGCTTTTCGACGTGTGTGGTCTTGGCAGCCAAAGAGGGACCCTGACCGGCACCGTCCCTTGTGCCCTCAACTCAGCCCTTCGGGGAGACCACTGCCCTGCTGTGAGTTCAGCGCCTGGAACGTCCTGGGACCTAACCCTAACCCTAACCCTACCACGAACCAGGACCATCCCCCGGAACCTAAGCCTGCCTCGACACCTAATCCTGCATTTGAGCCGCCTCCTGGCATGGGCCCTCACTTCAGCCCTCGAGGGAGATCACGAGACCAGAGTCGCTTCGGCCCTGGCGACGTCCCTGGACTGAACCCTAACCCTAGCTAAGGCTCTCTCCTCATGGGGACCCAATTCCAAGGTCGGAAGCATCACGCGCCTGGGGTCCAGAAGCGGTGCAGGCTGACTCGGCATGGAACTTGGAATCTCACCATGTCGTTTCCCAGGCCCGGCTGCAGCTCAAGAGAGGATTCCGGAGGCCTCCCCGACCAGGGGCTTATCGACGTGTGTGGCCTTGACAGCCAAAGAGGGTCCCTGACCGGCACGGTCCCTTGTGCCCTCAACTCAGCCCTTCGGGAAGACCACTGCCCGGCTGTGGTTTCGGCGCCTGGAACCTCCTGGGACCTAACCCTAACCCTAACCCTACCCAGAAAAAGGACCCTCCACCGAAACCTAAGCCAGGCTCGATCCCTATTCCTGCATTTGAGCTGCCGTCTGGCATGGGCCCTCATTTCAGGCCTCGAAGGAGATCAGCAGACCGGAGTCACTTCGGCCCTGTCGACGTCCCTGGACCGAACCCTAACCCTAGCCAAAGCTCTCTCCTCATGGGGACCCAATTCCAAGGTCGGACAGCATCACGCGCCTGGGGTCCAGAAGCAGTGCAGGCTGACTCGGCATGGAACTTGGAATCTCACCATGTCGTTTCCCAGGCCCGGCTGCAGCTCCCGAGAGGATTCCGGAGGCCTCCTCGACCAGGGGCTTATCGACGTGTGTGGCCTTGACAGCCAAAGAGGGACCCTGACCGGCACGGTCCCTTGTGCCCTCAACTCAGCCCTTCGGGGAGACCACTGCCCTGATTTGGGAAAAGCGCCTGGAATCTCCTGGGACCTAACCCTAACCCTAACCCTACCCCGAACCAGGACCCTCCACCGAAACCTAAGCCAGCCTCGATCCCTATTCCTGCATTTGAGCCGCTTTCTGGAATGGGCCCTCACTTCAGTCCTCGAGGGAGATCACGAGACCCGAGTCGCTTCGGCCCTGGCAACGTCCCAGGACCGAACCCTAACCCTAGTTAAGGCTCTCTCCGCATGGGACCCAATTCCTACGTAGGACAGCATCACGAGCCTGAGGTCCAGAAGCGGTGCAGGCTGACTTGCCCAGAAACCTGGAAGCTCACCATGTCGTTTCCCAGGCCCGGCTGCAGCTCCCGAGAGGATTCCGGAGGCCTCCTCGACCAGGGGCTTATTGCCATGTGTGGTCTTGGCAGCCAAAGAGGGACCCTGACCGGCACGGTCCCTTGTGCCCTCAACTCAGCCCTTCGGGGAGACCACTGCCCTGCTGTGGGTTCGGCGCCTGGAACCTCCTGGGACCTAACCCTAACCCTAACCCTACCCAGAAAAAGGACCCTCCACCGAAACCTAAGCCAGGCTCGATCCCTATTCCTGCATTTGAGCTGCCGTCTGGCATGGGCCCTCATTTCAGGCCTCGAAGGAGATCACCAGACCGGAGTCACTTCGGCCCTGGTGACGTCCCTGGACTGAACCCTAACCCTAGATAAGGCTCTCTCAGCATGGGGACCCAATTCCAAGGTAGGACAGCATCACGAGCCTGGGGTCCAGAAGCGGGGCAGGCTGACTCGGCATGGAACTTGGAATCTCACCATGTCGTTTCCCAGGCCCGGCTGCAGCTCCCGAGAGGATTCCGGAGGCCTCCTCGACCAGGGGCTTATCGACGTGTGTGGCCTTGACAGCCAAAGAGGGACCCTGACCGGCACGGTCCCTTGTGCCCTCAACTCAGCCCTTCGGGGAGACCACTGCCCTGCTGTGGGTTCGGCGCCTGGAAACTCCTGGGACCTAACCCTAACCCTAACCCTACCCCGAACCAGGACCCTCCACCGAAACCTAAGCCTGCCTCATTCCCTTATCCTGCATTTGAGCCGCCTTCTGATATGGGCCCTCACTTCAGCCCTCGAAGGAGATCACAAAATCGGAGTCGCTTCGGCCCTTGCGTCGTCTCTGGACCGAACCCTAACCCTAGCTAAGGCTCTCTCCTCATGGGGACCCAATTCCAATGTCGGACAGCATCACGCGCATAGGGAACAGAAGCGGTGCAGGCTGACTCGGCAAGGAACCTGGAAGCTCACCATGTCGTTTCCCAGGCCCGGCTGCAGCTCCCGAGAGGATTCCGGAGGCCTCCTCGACCAGGGGCTTTTCGACGTGTGTGGTCTTGGCAGCCAAAGAGGGACCCTGACCGGCACCGTCCCTTGTGCCCTCAACTCAGCCCTTCGGGGAGACCACTGCCCTGCTGTGAGTTCAGCGCCTGGAACCTCCTGGGACCTAACCCTAACCCTAACCCTACCACGAACCAGGACCATCCCCCGGAACCTAAGCCTGCCTCGACACCTAATCCTGCATTTGAGCCGCCTCCTGGCATGGGCCCTCACTTCAGCCCTCGAGGGAGATCACGAGACCAGAGTCGCTTCGGCCCTGGCGACGTCCCTGGACTGAACCCTAACCCTAGCTAAGGCTCTCTCCTCATGGGGACCCAATTCCAAGGTCGGACAGCATCACGCGCCTGGGGTCCAGAAGCGGTGCAGGCTGACTCGGCATGGAACTTGGAATCTCACCATGTCGTTTCCCAGGCCCGGCTGCAGCTCAAGAGAGGATTCCGGAGGCCTCCTCGACCAGGGGCTTATCGACGTGTGTGGCCTTGACAGCCAAAGAGGGTCCCTGACTGGCACGGTCCCTTGTGCCCTCAACTCAGCCCTTCGGGAAGACCACTGCCCGGCTGTGGGTTCGGCGCCTGGAACCTCCTGGGACCTAACCCTAACCCTAACCCTACCCAGAAAAAGGACCCTCCACCGAAACCTAAGCCAGGCTCGATCCCTATTCCTGCATTTGAGCTGCCGTCTGGCATGGGCCCTCATTTCAGGCCTCGAAGGAGATCAGCAGACCGGAGTCACTTCGGCCCTGGTGACGTCCCTGGACTGAACCCTAACCCTAGATAAGGCTCTCTCAGCATGGGGACCCAATTCCAAGGTAGGACAGCATCACGAGCCTGGGGTCCAGAAGCGGGGCAGGCTGACTTGCCAAGGAACCTGGAAGCTCACCATGTCGTTTCCCAGGCCCGGCTGCAGCTCCTGAGAGGATTCCGGAGGCCTCCTCGACCAGGGGCTTATTGCCATGTGTGGTCTTGGCAGCCAAAGAGGGACCCTGACCGGCACCGTCCCTTGTGCCCTCAACTCAGCCCTTCGGGGAGACCACTGGCCTGCTGTGAGTTCAGCGCCTGGAACGTCCTGGGACCTAACCCTAACCCTAACCCTACCCCGAACCAGGACCCTCCACCGAAACCTAAGCCTGCCTCGACACCTAATCCTGCATTTGAGCCGCCTCCTGGCATGGGCCCTCACTTCAGCCCTCGAGGGAGATCACGAGACCAGAGTCGCTTCGGCCCTGTCGACGTCCCTGGACCGAACCCTAACCCTAGCTAAAGCTCTCTCCTCATGGGGACCCAATTCCAAGGTCGGACAGCATCACGCGCCTGGGGTCCAGAAGCAGTGCAGGCTGACTCGGCATGGAACTTGGAATCTCACCATGTCGTTTCCCAGGCCCGGCTGCAGCTCCCGAGAGGATTCCGGAGGCCTCCTCGACCAGGGGCTTATCGACGTGTGTGGCCTTGACAGCCAAAGAGGGACCCTGACCGGCACGGTCCCTTGTGCCCTCAAGTCAGCCCTTCGGGGAGACCACTGCCCTGATTTGGGAAAAGCGCCTGGAATCTCCTGGGACCTAACCCTAACCCTAACCCTACCCCGAACCAGGACCCTCCACCGAAACCTAAGCCAGCCTCGATCCCTATTCCTGCATTTGAGCCGCTTTCTGGAATGGGCCCTCACTTCAGTCCTCGAGGGAGATCACGAGACCCGAGTCGCTTCGGCCCTGGCGACGTCCCAGGACCGAACCCTAACCCTAGTTAAGGCTCTCTCCGCATGGGACCCAATTCCTACGTAGGACAGCATCACGAGCCTGAGGTCCAGAAGCGGTGCAGGCTGACTTGCCCAGAAACCTGGAAGCTCACCATGTCGTTTCCCAGGCCCGGCTGCAGCTCCCGAGAGGATTCCGGAGGCCTCCTCGACCAGGGGCTTATCGACGTGTGTGGCCTTGACAGCCAAAGAGGGACCCTGACCGGCACGGTCCCTTGTGCCCTCAACTCAGCCCTTCGGGGAGACCACTGCCCTGCTGTGGGTTCGGCGCCTGGAACCTCCTGGGACCTAACCCTAACCCTAACCCTACCCCTAACCAGGACCCTCCACCGAAACCTAAGCCTGCCTCATTCCCTTATCCTGCATTTGAGCCGCCTTCTGATATGGGCCCTCACTTCAGCCCTCGAAGGAGATCACAAAATCGGAGTCGCTTCGGCCCTTGCGTCGTCCCTGGACCGAACCCTAACCCTAGCTAAGGCTCTCTCCTCATGGGGACCCAATTCCAATGTCGGACAGCATCAGGCGCATAGGGAACAGAAGAGGTGCAGGCTGACTCGGCAAGGAACCTGGAAGCTCACCATGTCGTTTCCAAGGCCCGGCTGCAGCTCCTGAGAGGATTCCGGAAGCCTCCTCGACCAGGGGCTTTTCGACGTGTGTGGTCTTGGCAGCCAAAGAGGGACCCTGACCGGCACCGTCCCTTGTGCCCTCAACTCAGCCCTTCGGGGAGACCACTGCCCTGATTTGGGAAAAGCGCCTGGAATCTCCTGGGACCTAACCCTAACCCTAACCCTACCCCGAACCAGGACCCTCCACCGAAACCTAAGCCAGCCTCGATCCCTATTCCTGCATTTGAGCCGCTTTCTGGAATGGGCCCTCACTTCAGTCCTCGAGGGAGATCACGAGACCCGAGTCGCTTCGGCCCTGGCGACATCCCAGGACCGAACCCTAACCCTAGTTAAGGCTCTCTCCGCATGGGACCCAATTCCTACGTAGGACAGCATCACGAGCCTGAGGTCCAGAAGCGGTGCAGGCTGACTTGCCCAGAAACCTGGAAGCTCACCATGTCGTTTCCCAGGCCCGGCTGCAGCTCCCGAGAGGATTCCGGAGGCCTCCTCGACCAGGGGCTTATTGCCATGTGTGGTCTTGGCAGCCAAAGAGGGACCCTGACCGGCACGGTCCCTTGTGCCCTCAACTCAGCCCTTCGGGGAGACCACTGCCCTGCTGTGGGTTCGGCGCCTGGAACCTCCTGGGACCTAACCCTAACCCTAACCCTACCCCTAACCAGGACCCTCCACCGAAACCTAAGCCTGCCTCATTCCCTTATCCTGCATTTGAGCCGCCTTCTGATATGGGCCCTCACTTCAGCCCTCGAAGGAGATCACAAAATCGGAGTCGCTTCGGCCCTTGCGTCGTCCCTGGACCGAACCCTAACCCTAGCTAAGGCTCTCTCCTCATGGGGACCCAATTCCAATGTCGGACAGCATCACGCGCATAGGGAACAGAAGAGGTGCAGGCTGACTCGGCAAGGAACCTGGAAGCTCACCATGTCGTTTCCAAGGCCCGGCTGCAGCTCCTGAGAGGATTCCGGAAGCCTCCTCGACCAGGGGCTTTTCGACGTGTGTGGTCTTGGCAGCCAAAGAGGGACCCTGACCGGCACCGTCCCTTGTGCCCTCAACTCAGCCCTTCGGGGAGACCACTGCCCTGCTGTGAGTTCAGCGCCTGGAACGTCCTGGGACCTAACCCTAACCCTAACCCTACCACGAACCAGGACCATCCCCCGGAACCTAAGCCTGCCTCGACACCTAATCCTGCATTTGAGCCGCCTCCTGGCATGGGCCCTCACTTCAGCCCTCGAGGGAGATCACGAGACCAGAGTCGCTTCGGCCCTGGCGACGTCCCTGGACTGAACCCTAACCCTAGCTAAGGCTCTCTCCTCATGGGGACCCAATTCCAAGGTCGGAAGCATCACGCGCCTGGGGTCCAGAAGCGGTGCAGGCTGACTCGGCATGGAACTTGGAATCTCACCATGTCGTTTCCCAGGCCTGGCTGCAGCTCAAGAGAGGATTCCGGAGGCCTCCCCGACCAGGGGCTTATCGACGTGTGTGGCCTTGACAGCCAAAGAGGGTCCCTGACCGGCACGGTCCCTTGTGCCCTCAACTCAGCCCTTCGGGAAGACCACTGCCCGGCTGTGGGTTCGGCGCCTGGAACCTCCTGGGACCTAACCCTAACCCTAACCCTACCCAGAAAAAGGACCCTCCACCGAAACCTAAGCCAGGCTCGATCCCTATTCCTGCATTTGAGCTGCCGTCTGGCATGGGCCCTCATTTCAGGCCTCGAAGGAGATCACCAGACCGGAGTCACTTCGGCCCTGGTGACGTCCCTGGACTGAACCCTAACCCTAGATAAGGCTCTCTCAGCATGGGGACCCAATTCCAAGGAAGGACAGCATCACGAGCCTGGGGTCCAGAAGCGGGGCAGGCTGACTCGGCATGGAACTTGGAATCTCACCATGTCGTTTCCCAGGCCCGGCTGCAGCTCCCGAGAGGATTCCGGAGGCCTCCTCGACCAGGGGCTTATCGACGTGTGTGGCCTTGACAGCCAAAGAGGGACCCTGACCGGCACGGTCCCTTGTGCCCTCAACTCAGCCCTTCGGGGAGACCACTGCCCTGCTGTGGGTTCGGCGCCTGGAAACTCCTGGGACCTAACCCTAACCCTAACCCTACCCCGAACCAGGACCCTCCACCGAAACCTAAGCCTGCCTCATTCCCTTATCCTGCATTTGAGCCGCCTTCTGATATGGGCCCTCACTTCAGCCCTCGAAGGAGATCACAAAATCGGAGTCGCTTCGGCCCTTGCGTCGTCTCTGGACCGAACCCTAACCCTAGCTAAGGCTCTCTCCTCATGGGGACCCAATTCCAATGTCGGACAGCATCACGCGCATAGGGAACAGAAGCGGTGCAGGCTGACTCGGCAAGGAACCTGGAAGCTCACCATGTCGTTTCCCAGGCCCGGCTGCAGCTCCCGAGAGGATTCCGGAGGCCTCCTCGACCAGGGGCTTTTCGACGTGTGTGGTCTTGGCAGCCAAAGAGGGACCCTGACCGGCACCGTCCCTTGTGCCCTCAACTCAGCCCTTCGGGGAGACCACTGCCCTGCTGTGAGTTCAGCGCCTGGAACCTCCTGGGACCTAACCCTAACCCTAACCCTACCACGAACCAGGACCATCCCCCGGAACCTAAGCCTGCCTCGACACCTAATCCTGCATTTGAGCCGCCTCCTGGCATGGGCCCTCACTTCAGCCCTCGAGGGAGATCACGAGACCAGAGTCGCTTCGGCCCTGGCGACGTCCCTGGACTGAACCCTAACCCTAGCTAAGGCTCTCTCCTCATGGGGACCCAATTCCAAGGTCGGACAGCATCACGCGCCTGGGGTCCAGAAGCGGTGCAGGCTGACTCGGCATGGAACTTGGAATCTCACCATGTCGTTTCCCAGGCCCGGCTGCAGCTCAAGAGAGGATTCCGGAGGCCTCCTCGACCAGGGGCTTATCGACGTGTGTGGCCTTGACAGCCAAAGAGGGTCCCTGACTGGCACGGTCCCTTGTGCCCTCAACTCAGCCCTTCGGGAAGACCACTGCCCGGCTGTGGGTTCGGCGCCTGGAACCTCCTGGGACCTAACCCTAACCCTAACCCTACCCAGAAAAAGGACCCTCCACCGAAACCTAAGCCAGGCTCGATCCCTATTCCTGCATTTGAGCTGCCGTCTGGCATGGGCCCTCATTTCAGGCCTCGAAGGAGATCAGCAGACCGGAGTCACTTCGGCCCTGGTGACGTCCCTGGACTGAACCCTAACCCTAGATAAGGCTCTCTCAGCATGGGGACCCAATTCCAAGGTAGGACAGCATCACGAGCCTGGGGTCCAGAAGCGGGGCAGGCTGACTTGCCAAGGAACCTGGAAGCTCACCATGTCGTTTCCCAGGCCCGGCTGCAGCTCCTGAGAGGATTCCGGAGGCCTCCTCGACCAGGGGCTTATTGCCATGTGTGGTCTTGGCAGCCAAAGAGGGACCCTGACCGGCACCGTCCCTTGTGCCCTCAACTCAGCCCTTCGGGGAGACCACTGGCCTGCTGTGAGTTCAGCGCCTGGAACGTCCTGGGACCTAACCCTAACCCTAACCCTACCCCTAACCAGGACCCTCCACCGAAACCTAAGCCTGCCTCATTCCCTTATCCTGCATTTGAGCCGCCTTCTGATATGGGCCCTCACTTCAGCCCTCGAAGGAGATCACAAAATCGGAGTCGCTTCGGCCCTTGCGTCGTCCCTGGACCGAACGCTAACCCTAGCTAAGGCTCTCTCCTCATGGGGACCCAATTCCAATGTCGGACAGCATCACGCGCATAGGGAACAGAAGCGGTGCAGGCTGACTCGGCTAGGAACCTGGAAGCTCGCCATGTCGTTTCCCAGGCCCGGCTGCAGCTCCCGAGAGGATTCAGGAGGCCTCCTCGACCAGGGGCTTTTCGACGTGTGTGGTCTTGGCAGCCAAAGAGGGACCCTGACCGGCACCGTCCCTTGTGCCCTCAACTCAGCCCTTCGGGGAGACCACTGCCCTGCTGTGAGTTCAGTGCCTGGAACCTCTTGGGACCTAACCCTAACCCTAACCCTACCACGAACCAGGACCATCCACCGGAACCTAAGCTTGCCTCGACACCTAATCCTGCATTTGAGCCGCCTCCTGGCATGGGCCCTCACTTCAGACCTCGAGGCAGATCACGAGACCGGAGTCGCTACGGCCCTGGCGACGTCCCTGGACTTAACCCTAACCCTAGCTAAGGCTCTCTCCTCATGGGGACCCAATTCCAAGGTCGGACAGCATCACGCGCCTGGGGTCCAGAAGCGGTGCAGGCTGACTCGGCATGGAACTTAGAATCTCACCATGTCGATTCCCAGGCCCGGCTGCAGCTCCAGAGAGGATTCCGGAGGCCTCCTCGACCAGGGGCTTATCGACGTGTGTGGCCTTGAAAGCCAAAGAGGGTCCCTGAACGGCACGGTCCCTTGTGCCCTCAACTCAGCCCTTCGGGGAGACCACTGCCCGGCTGTGGGTTCGGCGCCTGGAACCTCCTGGGACCTAACCCTAACCCTAACCCTACCCAGAAAAAGGATCCTCCACCGAAACCTAAGCCAGCCTCGATCCCTTTTCCTGCATTTGAGCTGCCGTCTGGCATGGGCCCTCATTTCAGGACTCGAGGGAGATCACCAGACCGGAGTCGCTTCGGCCCTGGTGACGTCCCTGGACCGAACCCTAACTCTAGATAAGGCTCTCTCTGCATGGGGACCCAATTCCAAGGTAGGACAGCATCACGAGCCTGGGGTCCAGAAGCGGGGAAGGCTGACTTGCTAAGGAACCTGGAAGCTCACCATGTCGTTTGCCAGGCCCGGCTGCAGCTCCCGAGAGGATTCCGGAGGCCTCCTCGACCAGGGGCTTATCGACGTGTGTGGCCTTGGCAGCCAAAGAGGGATCCTGACCGGCACCGTCTTTTGTGCGCGCAACTAAGCCCTTCGGAAAGAACACTGCCCTGCTGTGAGTTCTGCGTCTGGAACCTCTTGGGACCTAACACTAACCCTAACCTTTCCCCGAACCGTTACCCTCCACTGAAAACTAAGCCTGCCTCGTTCCCTTATCCTGCATTTGAGCCGCCTTCTGGCATGGGCCCTCACTTCAGACCTCGAGGGAGATCCCGAGGGTGGAGTCGCTACGGCCCTGGCATCGTCCCCGGACCGAACCCTAACCCTAGCTAAGGCTCTCTCCTCTTGGGGACCCAATTCCAAGGTCGGACAGCATCACGCGCATAGGGAACAGAAGCGGTGCAGGCTGACTCGGCAAGGAACCTGGAAGCTCACCATGTCGTTTCCCAGACCCGGCTGCAGCTCCCGAGTGGATTCCGGAGGCCTCCTCGACCAGGGGCTTATCGACGTGTGTGGTCTTGGCAGCCAAAGAGGGACCCTACCGGCACCGTCCCTTGTGCCCTCAACTCAGCCCTTCGGGGAGACCACTGCCCTGCTGTGAGTTCAGCGCCCGGAATCTCCTGGGTCCTACCCCTAAACCTAAACCTAACCTGAACCGTTACCTTCCACCGAAACCTAAGCCTGCCTCGATCCCTAATCCTGCATTTCAGCCGCCTCCTGGCATGGGCCCTCACTTCAGCCCTCGAGGGAGATCACGAGACCGGAGTCGCTTCAGTCCTGGCGACGTTCCTGAACCGAACCCTAACCCTAGTTAAGGCTCTCTCCTCATGGGGACCCAATTCTAAGGTCGGACAGCATCACGAGCCTGGGGTCCAGAAGCGGTGCAGGCTGACTTGCCCAGGAACCTGGAAGCTCTCCATGTCGTTTCCCAGGCCCGGCTGCAGCTCCCGAGAGGATTCCGGAGGCCTCCTCGACCAGGGGCTTATTGCCGTGTGTGGTCTTAGCAGCCAAAGAGGGACCCTGACCGGCACCGTCCCTTGTGCCCTCAACTCAGCCCTTCGGGGAGGCAACTGCCCTGCTGTGAGTTCAGCGCCTGGAACCTCCTGGGACCTAACCCTAACCCTAACCCTACCCCGAACCAGGACCCTCCACCGAAACGTAACCCTGCCTCATTCCCTTATCCTGCATTTGAGCCGCCTTCTGATATGGGCCCTCACTTCAGCCCTCGAAGGAGATCATGAAACCAGAGTCGCTTCGGCCCTTGCGTCGTCCCTGGACCGAACCCTAACCCTAGCTAAGGCTCTCTCCTCTTGGGGACCCAATTCCAAGGTCGGACAGCATCACGCGCCTGGGGTCCAGAAGCAGTGCAGGCTGACTCGGCATGGAACTTGGAATCTCACCATGTCGTTTCCCAGGCCCGGCTGCAGCTCCCGAGAGGATTCCGGAGGTCTCCTCGACCAGGGGCTTATCGACGTGTGTGGCCTTGACAGCCAAAGAGGGACCCTGACCGGCACGGTCCCTTGTGCCCTCAACTCAGCCCTTCGGGGAGACCACTGCCCTGCTGTGGGTTCGGCGCCTGGAACCTCCTGGGACCTAACCCTAACCCTAACCCTACCCCGAACCAGGACCCTCCACCGAAACCTAAGCCTGCCTCATTCCCTTATCCTGCATTTGAGCCGCCTTCTGATATGGGCCCTCACTTCAGCCCTCGAAGGAGATCACGAGACCGGAGTCGCTTCGGCCCTGGCGTCGTCCCTGGACCGAACGCTAACCCTAGCTAAGGCTCTCTCCTCATGGGGACCCAATTCCAATGTCGGACAGCATCACGCGCATAGGGAACAGAAGCGGTGCAGGCTGACTCGGCTAGGAACCTGGAAGCTCGCCATGTCGTTTCCCAGGCCCGGCTGCAGCTCCCGAGAGGATTCAGGAGGCCTCCTCGACCAGGGGCTTTTCGACGTGTGTGGTCTTGGCAGCCAAAGAGGGACCCTGACCGGCACCGTCCCTTGTGCCCTCAACTCAGCCCTTCGGGGAGACCACTGCCCTGCTGTGAGTTCAGTGCCTGGAACCTCTTGGGACCTAACCCTAACCCTAACCCTACCACGAACCAGGACCATCCACCGGAACCTAAGCTTGCCTCGACACCTAATCCTGCATTTGAGCCGCCTCCTGGCATGGGCCCTCACTTCAGACCTCGAGGCAGATCACGAGACCGGAGTCGCTACGGCCCTGGCGACGTCCCTGGACTTAACCCTAACCCTAGCTAAGGCTCTCTCCTCATGGGGACCCAATTCCAAGGTCGGACAGCATCACGCGCCTGGGGTCCAGAAGCGGTGCAGGCTGACTCGGCATGGAACTTAGAATCTCACCATGTCGATTCCCAGGCCCGGCTGCAGCTCCAGAGAGGATTCCGGAGGCCTCCTCGACCAGGGGCTTATCGACGTGTGTGGCCTTGAAAGCCAAAGAGGGTCCCTGAACGGCACGGTCCCTTGTGCCCTCAACTCAGCCCTTCGGGGAGACCACTGCCCGGCTGTGGGTTCGGCGCCTGGAACCTCCTGGGACCTAACCCTAACCCTAACCCTACCCAGAAAAAGGATCCTCCACCGAAACCTAAGCCAGCCTCGATCCCTTTTCCTGCATTTGAGCTGCCGTCTGGCATGGGCCCTCATTTCAGGCCTCGAGGGAGATCACCAGACCGGAGTCGCTTCGGCCCTGGTGACGTCCCTGGACCGAACCCTAACTCTAGATAAGGCTCTCTCTGCATGGGGACCCAATTCCAAGGTAGGACAGCATCACGAGCCTGGGGTCCAGAAGCGGGGAAGGCTGACTTGCTAAGGAACCTGGAAGCTCACCATGTCGTTTGCCAGGCCCGGCTGCAGCTCCCGAGAGGATTCCGGAGGCCTCCTCGACCAGGGGCTTATCGACGTGTGTGGCCTTGGCAGCCAAAGAGGGATCCTGACCGGCACCGTCTTTTGTGCGCGCAACTAAGCCCTTCGGAAAGAACACTGCCCTGCTGTGAGTTCTGCGTCTGGAACCTCTTGGGACCTAACACTAACCCTAACCTTTCCCCGAACCGTTACCCTCCACTGAAAACTAAGCCTGCCTCGTTCCCTTATCCTGCATTTGAGCCGCCTTCTGGCATGGGCCCTCACTTCAGACCTCGAGGGAGATCCCGAGGGTGGAGTCGCTACGGCCCTGGCATCGTCCCCGGACCGAACCCTAACCCTAGCTAAGGCTCTCTCCTCTTGGGGACCCAATTCCAAGGTCGGACAGCATCACGCGCATAGGGAACAGAAGCGGTGCAGGCTGACTCGGCAAGGAACCTGGAAGCTCACCATGTCGTTTCCCAGGCCCGGCTGCAGCTCCCGAGTGGATTCCGGAGGCCTCCTCGACCAGGGGCTTATCGACGTGTGTGGTCTTGGCAGCCAAAGAGGGACCCTACCGGCACCGTCCCTTGTGCCCTCAACTCAGCCCTTCGGGGAGACCACTGCCCTGCTGTGAGTTCAGCGCCCGGAATCTCCTGGGTCCTACCCCTAAACCTAAACCTAACCTGAACCGTTACCTTCCACCGAAACCTAAGCCTGCCTCGATCCCTAATCCTGCATTTCAGCCGCCTCCTGGCATGGGCCCTCACTTCAGCCCTCGAGGGAGATCACGAGACCGGAGTCGCTTCGGCCCTGGCGACGTTCCTGGACCGAACCCTAACCCTAGTTAAGGCTCTCTCCTCATGGGGACCCAATTCTAAGGTCGGACAGCATCACGAGCCTGGGGTCCAGAAGCGGTGCAGGCTGACTTGCCCAGGAACCTGGAAGCTCACCATGTCGTTTCCCAGGCCCGGCTGCAGCTCCCGAGAGGATTCCGGAGGCCTCCTCGACCAGGGGCTTATTGCCGTGTGTGGTCTTAGCAGCCAAAGAGGGACCCTGACCGGCACCGTCCCTTGTGCCCTCAACTCAGCCCTTCGGGGAGGCAACTGCCCTGCTGTGAGTTCAGCGCCTGGAACCTCCTGGGACCTAACCCTAACCCTAACCCTACCCCGAACCAGGACCCTCCACCGAAACGTAACCCTGCCTCATTCCCTTATCCTGCATTTGAGCCGCCTTCTGATATGGGCCCTCACTTCAGCCCTCGAAGGAGATCATGAAACCGGAGTCGCTTCGGCCCTTGCGTCGTCCCTGGACCGAACCCTAACCCTAGCTAAGGCTCTCTCCTCTTGGGGACCCAATTCCAAGGTCGGACAGCATCACGCGCATAGGGAACAGAAGCGGTGCAGGCTGACTCGGCAAGGAACATGGAAGCTCACCATGTCGTTTCCCAGGCCCGGCTGCAGCTCCCGAGAGGATTCCGGAGGCCTCTTCGACCAGGGGCTTATCGACGTGTGTGGTCTGGCAGCCAAAGAGGGACCCTACCGGCACCGTCCCTTGTGCCCTCTACTCAGCCCTTCGGGGAGACCACTGCCCTGCTGTGAGTTCGGCGCCCGGAACCTCCTGGGTCCTACCCCTAAGCCTAAACCTAACCTGAACCGTTACCCTCCACCGAAACCTAAGCCAGCCTCAATCCCTATTCCTGCATCTGAGCCGCCGTCTGGCATGTGCCCTCATTTCAGGCCTCGAGGGAGATCACCAGACCGGAGTCGCTTCGGCCCTGGCGACGTTCCTGGACCGAACCCTAACCCTAGATAAGGCTCTCTATGCATGGGGACCCATTTACAAGGTAGGACAGCATCACGAGCCTGGGGTCCAGAAGCGGGGCAGGCTGACTTGCCAAGGAACATGGAAGCTCACCATGTCGTTTGCCAGGCCCGGCTGCAGCTCCCGAGAGAATTCCGGAGGCCTCCTCGACCAGGGGCTTATCGACGTGTGTGGCCTTGGCAGCCAAAGAGGGATGCTGACCGGCACCGTCCTTTGTGCCCGCAACTAAGCCCTTCGGGAAGACCACTGCCCGGCTGTGGGTTCGGCGCCTGGAACCTCCTGGGACCTAACCCTAACCCTAACCCTACCCAGAAAAAGGACCCTCCACCGAAACCTAAGCCAGGCTCGATCCCTATTCCTGCATTTGAGCTGCCGTCTGGCATGGGCCCTCATTTCAGGCCTCGAAGGAGATCACCAGACCGGAGTCACTTCGGCCCTGGTGACGTCCCTGGACTGAACCCTAACCCTAGATAAGGCTCTCCCAGCAGGGGGACCCAATTCCAAGGTAGGAGAGCATCACGAGCCTGGGGGCCAGAAGCGGGGCAGGCTGACTTGCCAAGGAACCTGGAAGCTCACCATGTCGTTTCCCAGGCCCGGCTGCAGCTCCTGAGAGGATTCCGGAGGCCTCCTCGACCAGGGGCTTATTGCCATGTGTGGGCTTGGCAGCCAAAGAGGGACCCTGACCGGCACCGTCCCTTGTGTCCTCAACTCAGCCCTTCGGGGAGACCACTGCCCTGCTGTGAGTTCAGCGCCTGGAACCTCCTGGGACCTAACCCTAACCCTAACCCTACCCCGAACCAGGACCCTCCACCGAAACCTAAGCCTGCCTCGACACCTAATCCTGCATTTGAGCCGCCTCCTGGCATGGGCCCTCACTTAAGCCCTCGAGGGAGATCACGAGACCAGAGTCGCTTCGGCCCTGGCAACGTCCCTGGACCGAACCCTAACCCTAGCTAAAGCTCTCTCCTCATGGGGACCCAATTCCAAGGTCGGACAGCATCACGCGCCTGGGGTCCAGAAGCAGTGCAGGCTGACTCGGCATGGAACTTGGAATCTCACCATGTCGTTTCCCAGGCCCGGCTGCAGCTCCCGAGAGGATTCCGGAGGTCTCCTCGACCAGGGGCTTATCGACGTGTGTGGCCTTGACAGCCAAAGAGGGACCCTGACCGGCACGGTCCCTTGTGCCCTCAACTCAGCCCTTCGGGGAGACCACTGCCCTGCTGTGGGTTCGGCGCCTGGAACCTCCTGGGACCTAACCCTAACCCTAACCCTACCCCTAACCAGGACCCTCCACCGAAACCTAAGCCTGCCTCATTCCCTTATCCTGCATTTGAGCCGCCTTCTGATATGGGCCCTCACTTCAGCCCTCGAAGGAGATCACAAAATCGGAGTCGCTTCGGCCCTTGCGTCGTACCTGGACCGAACCCTAACCCTAGCTAAGGCTCTCTCCTCATGGGGACCCAATTCCAATGTCGGACAGCATCACGCGCATAGGGAACAGAAGCGGTGCAGGCTGACTCGGCAAGGAACCTGGAAGCTCACCATGTCGTTTCCCAGGCCCGGCTGAAGCTCCCGAGAGGATTCCGGAGGCCTCCTCGACCAGGGGCTTTTCGACGTGTGTGGTCTTGGCAGCCAAAGAGGGACCCTGACCGGCACCGTCCCTTGTGCCCTCAACTCAGCCCTTCGGGGAGTCCACTGCCATGCTGTGAGTTTAGCGCCTGGAACCTCCTGGGTCCTAACCCTAACCCTAACCCTACCACGAACCAGGACCATCCCCCGGAACCTAAGCCTGCCTCGACACCTAATCCTGCATTTGAGCCGCCTCCTGGCATGGGCCCTCACTTCAGCCCTCGAGGGAGATCACGAGACCAGAGTCGCTTCGGCCCTGGCGACGTCCCTGGACTGAACCCTAACCCTAGCTAAGGCTCTCTCCTCATGGGGACCCAATTCCAAGGTCGGAAGCATCACGCGCCTGGGGTCCAGAAGCGGTGCAGGCTGACTCGGCATGGAACTTGGAATCTCACCATGTCGTTTCCCAGGCCCGGCTGCAGCTCAAGAGAGGATTCCGGAGGCCTCCCCGACCAGGGGCTTATCGACGTGTGTGGCCTTGACAGCCAAATAGGGTCCCTGACCGGCACGGTCCCTTGTGCCCTCAACTCAGCCCTTCGGGAAGACCACTGCCCGGCTGTGGGTTCGGCGCCTGGAACCTCCTGGGACCTAACCCTAACCCTAACCCTACCCAGAAAAAGGACCCTCCACCGAAACCTAAGCCAGGCTCGATCCCTATTCCTGCATTTGAGCTGCCGTCTGGCATGGGCCCTCATTTCAGGCCTCGAAGGAGATCACCAGACCGGAGTCACTTCGGCCCTGGTGACGTCCCTGGACTGAACCCTAACCCTAGATAAGGCTCTCTCAGCATGGGGACCCAATTCCAAGGTAGGACAGCATCACGAGCCTGGGGTCCAGAAGCGGGGCAGGCTGACTCGGCATGGAACTTGGAATCTCACCATGTCGTTTCCCAGGCCCGGCTGCAGCTCCCGAGAGGATTCCGGAGGCCTCCTCGACCAGGGGCTTATCGACGTGTGTGGCCTTGACAGCCAAAGAGGGACCCTGACCGGCACCGTCCCTTGTGCCCTCAACTCAGCCCTTCGGGGAGACCACTGCCCTGCTGTGGGTTCGGCGCCTGGAAACTCCTGGGACCTAACCCTAACCCTAACCCTACCCCGAACCAGGACCCTCCACCGAAACCTAAGCCTGCCTCATTCCCTTATCCTGCATTTGAGCCGCCTTCTGATATGGGCCCTCACTTCAGCCCTCGAAGGAGATCACAAAATCGGAGTCGCTTCGGCCCTTGCGTCGTCTCTGGACCGAACCCTAACCCTAGCTAAGGCTCTCTCCTCATGGGGACCCAATTCCAATGTCGGACAGCATCACGCGCATAGGGCACAGAAGCGGTGCAGGCTGACTCGGCAAGGAACCTGGAAGCTCACCATGTCGTTTCCCAGGCCCGGATGCAGCTCCCGAGAGGATTCCGGAGGCCTCCTCGACCAGGGGCTTTTCGACGTGTGTGGTCTTGGCAGCCAAAGAGGGACCCTGACCGGCACCGTCCCTTGTGCCCTCAACTCAGCCCTTCGGGGAGACCACTGCCCTGCTGTGAGTTCAGCGCCTGGAACCTCCTGGGACCTAACCCTAACCCTAACCCTACCACGAACCAGGACCATCCCCCGGAACCTAAGCCTGCCTCGACACCTAATCCTGCATTTGAGCCGCCTCCTGGCATGGGCCCTCACTTCAGCCCTCGAGGTAGATCACGAGACCAGAGTCGCTTCGGCCCTGGCGACGTCCCTGGACTGAACCCTAACCCTAGCTAAGGCTCTCTCCTCATGGGGACCCAATTCCAAGGTCGGACAGCATCACGCGCCTGGGGTCCAGAAGTGGTGCAGGCTGACTCGGCATGGAACTTGGAATCTCACCATGTCGTTTCCCAGGCCCGGCTGCAGCTCAAGAGAGGATTCCGGAGGCCTCCTCGACCAGGGGCTTATCGACGTGTGTGGCCTTGACAGCCAAAGAGGGTCCCTGACTGGCACGGTCCCTTGTGCCCTCAACTCAGCCCTTCGGGAAGACCACTGCCCGGCTGTGGGTTCGGCGCCTGGAACCTCCTGGGACCTAACCCTAACCCTAACCCTACCCAGAAAAAGGACCCTCCACCGAAACCTAAGCCAGGCTCGATCCCTATTCCTGCATTTGAGCTGCCGTCTGGCATGGGCCCTCATTTCAGGCCTCGAAGGAGATCAGCAGACCGGAGTCACTTCGGCCCTGGTGACGTCCCTGGACTGAACCCTAACCCTAGATAAGGCTCTCTCAGCATGGGGACCCAATTCCAAGGTAGGACAGCATCACGAGCCTGGGGTCCAGAAGCGGGGCAGGCTGACTTGCCAAGGAACCTGGAAGCTCACCATGTCGTTTCCCAGGCCCGGCTGCAGCTCCTGAGAGGATTCCGGAGGCCTCCTCGACCAGGGGCTTATTGCCATGTGTGGTCTTGGCAGCCAAAGAGGGACCCTGACCGGCACCGTCCCTTGTGCCCTCAACTCAGCCCTTCGGGGAGACCACTGGCCTGCTGTGAGTTCAGCGCCTGGAACGTCCTGGGACCTAACCCTAACCCTAACCCTACCCCGAACCAGGACCCTCCACCGAAACCTAAGCCTGCCTCGACACCTAATCCTGCATTTGAGCCGCCTCCTGGCATGGGCCCTCACTTCAGCCCTCGAGGGAGATCACGAGACCAGAGTCGCTTCGGCCCTGTCGACGTCCCTGGACCGAACCCTAACCCTAGCTAAAGCTCTCTCCTCATGGGGACCCAATTCCAAGGTCGGACAGCATCACGCGCCTGGGGTCCAGAAGCAGTGCAGGCTGACTCGGCATGGAACTTGGAATCTCACCATGTCGTTTCCCAGGCCCGGCTGCAGCTCCCGAGAGGATTCCGGAGGCCTCCTCGACCAGGGGCTTATCGACGTGTGTGGCCTTGACAGCCAAAGAGGGACCCTGACCGGCACGGTCCCTTGTGCCCTCAAGTCAGCCCTTCGGGGAGACCACTGCCCTGATTTGGGAAAAGCGCCTGGAATCTCCTGGGACCTAACCCTAACCCTAACCCTACCCCGAACCAGGACCCTCCACCGAAACCTAAGCCAGCCTCGATCCCTATTCCTGCATTTGAGCCGCTTTCTGGAATGGGCCCTCACTTCAGTCCTCGAGGGAGATCACGAGACCCGAGTCGCTTCGGCCCTGGCGACGTCCCAGGACCGAACCCTAACCCTAGTTAAGGCTCTCTCCGCATGGGACCCAATTCCTACGTAGGACAGCATCACGAGCCTGAGGTCCAGAAGCGGTGCAGGCTGACTTGCCCAGAAACCTGGAAGCTCACCATGTCGTTTCCCAGGCCCGGCTGCAGCTCCCGAGAGGATTCCGGAGGCCTCCTCGACCAGGGGCTTATTGCCATGTGTGGTCTTGGCAGCCAAAGAGGGACCCTGACCGGCACGGTCCCTTGTGCCCTCAACTCAGCCCTTCGGGGAGACCACTGCCCTGCTGTGGGTTCGGCGCCTGGAACCTCCTGGGACCTAACCCTAACCCTAACCCTACCCCTAACCAGGACCCTCCACCGAAACCTAAGCCTGCCTCATTCCCTTATCCTGCATTTGAGCCGCCTTCTGATATGGGCCCTCACTTCAGCCCTCGAAGGAGATCACAAAATCGGAGTCCCTTCGGCCCTTGCGTCGTCCCTGGACCGAACCCTAACCCTAGCTAAGGCTCTCTCCTCATGGGGACCCAATTCCAATGTCGGACAGCATCACGCGCATAGGGAACAGAAGAGGTGCAGGCTGACTCGGCAAGGAACCTGGAAGCTCACCATGTCGTTTCCAAGGCCCGGCTGCAGCTCCTGAGAGGATTCCGGAAGCCTCCTCGACCAGGGGCTTTTCGACGTGTGTGGTCTTGGCAGCCAAAGAGGGACCCTGACCGGCACCGTCCCTTGTGCCCTCAACTCAGCCCTTCGGGGAGACCACTGCCCTGATTTGGGAAAAGCGCCTGGAATCTCCTGGGACCTAACCCTAACCCTAACCCTACCCCGAACCAGGACCCTCCACCGAAACCTAAGCCAGCCTCGATCCCTATTCCTGCATTTGAGCCGCTTTCTGGAATGGGCCCTCACTTCAGTCCTCGAGGGAGATCACGAGACCCGAGTCGCTTCGGCCCTGGCGACGTCCCAGGACCGAACCCTAACCCTAGTTAAGGCTCTCTCCGCATGGGACCCAATTCCTACGTAGGACAGCATCACGAGCCTGAGGTCCAGAAGCGGTGCAGGCTGACTTGCCCAGAAACCTGGAAGCTCACCATGTCGTTTCCCAGGCCCGGCTGCAGCTCCCGAGAGGATTCCGGAGGCCTCCTCGACCAGGGGCTTATTGCCATGTGTGGTCTTGGCAGCCAAAGAGGGACCCTGACCGGCACGGTCCCTTGTGCCCTCAACTCAGCCCTTCGGGAAGACCACTGCCCTGCTGTGGGTTCGGCGCCTGGAACCTCCTGGGACCTAACCCTAACCCTAACCCTACCCCTAACCAGGACCCTCCACCGAAACCTAAGCCTGCCTCATTCCCTTATCCTGCATTTGAGCCGCCTTCTGATATGGGCCCTCACTTCAGCCCTCGAAGGAGATCACAAAATCGGAGTCGCTTCGGCCCTTGCGTCGTCCCTGGACCGAACGCTAACCCTAGCTAAGGCTCTCTCCTCATGGGGACCCAATTCCAATGTCGGACAGCATCACGCGCATAGGGAACAGAAGCGGTGCAGGCTGACTCGGCTAGGAACCTGGAAGCTCGCCATGTCGTTTCCCAGGCCCGGCTGCAGCTCCCGAGAGGATTCAGGAGGCCTCCTCGACCAGGGGCTTTTCGACGTGTGTGGTCTTGGCAGCCAAAGAGGGACCCTGACCGGCACCGTCCCTTGTGCCCTCAACTCAGCCCTTCGGGGAGACCACTGCCCTGCTGTGAGTTCAGTGCCTGGAACCTCTTGGGACCTAACCCTAACCCTAACCCTACCACGAACCAGGACCATCCACCGGAACCTAAGCTTGCCTCGACACCTAATCCTGCATTTGAGCCGCCTCCTGGCATGGGCCCTCACTTCAGACCTCGAGGCAGATCACGAGACCGGAGTCGCTACGGCCCTGGCGACGTCCCTGGACTTAACCCTAACCCTAGCTAAGGCTCTCTCCTCATGGGGACCCAATTCCAAGGTCGGACAGCATCACGCGCCTGGGGTCCAGAAGCGGTGCAGGCTGACTCGGCATGGAACTTAGAATCTCACCATGTCGATTCCCAGGCCCGGCTGCAGCTCCAGAGAGGATTCCGGAGGCCTCCTCGACCAGGGGCTTATCGACGTGTGTGGCCTTGAAAGCCAAAGAGGGTCCCTGAACGGCACGGTCCCTTGTGCCCTCAACTCAGCCCTTCGGGGAGACCACTGCCCGGCTGTGGGTTCGGCGCCTGGAACCTCCTGGGACCTAACCCTAACCCTAACCCTACCCAGAAAAAGGATCCTCCACCGAAACCTAAGCCAGCCTCGATCCCTTTTCCTGCATTTGAGCTGCCGTCTGGCATGGGCCCTCATTTCAGGCCTCGAGGGAGATCACCAGACCGGAGTCGCTTCGGCCCTGGTGACGTCCCTGGACCGAACCCTAACTCTAGATAAGGCTCTCTCTGCATGGGGACCCAATTCCAAGGTAGGACAGCATCACGAGCCTGGGGTCCAGAAGCGGGGAAGGCTGACTTGCTAAGGAACCTGGAAGCTCACCATGTCGTTTGCCAGGCCCGGCTGCAGCTCCCGAGAGGATTCCGGAGGCCTCCTCGACCAGGGGCTTATCGACGTGTGTGGCCTTGGCAGCCAAAGAGGGATCCTGACCGGCACCGTCTTTTGTGCGCGCAACTAAGCCCTTCGGAAAGAACACTGCCCTGCTGTGAGTTCTGCGTCTGGAACCTCTTGGGACCTAACACTAACCCTAACCTTTCCCCGAACCGTTACCCTCCACTGAAAACTAAGCCTGCCTCGTTCCCTTATCCTGCATTTGAGCCGCCTTCTGGCATGGGCCCTCACTTCAGACCTCGAGGGAGATCCCGAGGGTGGAGTCGCTACGGCCCTGGCATCGTCCCCGGACCGAACCCTAACCCTAGCTAAGGCTCTCTCCTCTTGGGGACCCAATTCCAAGGTCGGACAGCATCACGCGCATAGGGAACAGAAGCGGTGCAGGCTGACTCGGCAAGGAACCTGGAAGCTCACCATGTCGTTTCCCAGGCCCGGCTGCAGCTCCCGAGTGGATTCCGGAGGCCTCCTCGACCAGGGGCTTATCGACGTGTGTGGTCTTGGCAGCCAAAGAGGGACCCTACCGGCACCGTCCCTTGTGCCCTCAACTCAGCCCTTCGGGGAGACCACTGCCCTGCTGTGAGTTCAGCGCCCGGAATCTCCTGGGTCCTACCCCTAAACCTAAACCTAACCTGAACCGTTACCTTCCACCGAAACCTAAGCCTGCCTCGATCCCTAATCCTGCATTTCAGCCGCCTCCTGGCATGGGCCCTCACTTCAGCCCTCGAGGGAGATCACGAGACCGGAGTCGCTTCGGCCCTGGCGACGTTCCTGGACCGAACCCTAACCCTAGTTAAGGCTCTCTCCTCATGGGGACCCAATTCTAAGGTCGGACAGCATCACGAGCCTGGGGTCCAGAAGCGGTGCAGGCTGACTTGCCCAGGAACCTGGAAGCTCACCATGTCGTTTCCCAGGCCCGGCTGCAGCTCCCGAGAGGATTCCGGAGGCCTCCTCGACCAGGGGCTTATTGCCGTGTGTGGTCTTAGCAGCCAAAGAGGGACCCTGACCGGCACCGTCCCTTGTGCCCTCAACTCAGCCCTTCGGGGAGGCAACTGCCCTGCTGTGAGTTCAGCGCCTGGAACCTCCTGGGACCTAACCCTAACCCTAACCCTACCCCGAACCAGGACCCTCCACCGAAACGTAACCCTGCCTCATTCCCTTATCCTGCATTTGAGCCGCCTTCTGATATGGGCCCTCACTTCAGCCCTCGAAGGAGATCATGAAACCAGAGTCGCTTCGGCCCTTGCGTCGTCCCTGGACCGAACCCTAACCCTAGCTAAGGCTCTCTCCTCTTGGGGACCCAATTCCAAGGTCGGACAGCATCACGCGCCTGGGGTCCAGAAGCAGTGCAGGCTGACTCGGCATGGAACTTGGAATCTCACCATGTCGTTTCCCAGGCCCGGCTGCAGCTCCCGAGAGGATTCCGGAGGTCTCCTCGACCAGGGGCTTATCGACGTGTGTGGCCTTGACAGCCAAAGAGGGACCCTGACCGGCACGGTCCCTTGTGCCCTCAACTCAGCCCTTCGGGGAGACCACTGCCCTGCTGTGGGTTCGGCGCCTGGAACCTCCTGGGACCTAACCCTAACCCTAACCCTACCCCGAACCAGGACCCTCCACCGAAACCTAAGCCTGCCTCATTCCCTTATCCTGCATTTGAGCCGCCTTCTGATATGGGCCCTCACTTCAGCCCTCGAAGGAGATCACGAGACCGGAGTCGCTTCGGCCCTGGCGTCGTCCCTGGACCGAACGCTAACCCTAGCTAAGGCTCTCTCCTCATGGGGACCCAATTCCAATGTCGGACAGCATCACGCGCATAGGGAACAGAAGCGGTGCAGGCTGACTCGGCTAGGAACCTGGAAGCTCGCCATGTCGTTTCCCAGGCCCGGCTGCAGCTCCCGAGAGGATTCAGGAGGCCTCCTCGACCAGGGGCTTTTCGACGTGTGTGGTCTTGGCAGCCAAAGAGGGACCCTGACCGGCACCGTCCCTTGTGCCCTCAACTCAGCCCTTCGGGGAGACCACTGCCCTGCTGTGAGTTCAGTGCCTGGAACCTCTTGGGACCTAACCCTAACCCTAACCCTACCACGAACCAGGACCATCCACCGGAACCTAAGCTTGCCTCGACACCTAATCCTGCATTTGAGCCGCCTCCTGGCATGGGCCCTCACTTCAGACCTCGAGGCAGATCACGAGACCGGAGTCGCTACGGCCCTGGCGACGTCCCTGGACTTAACCCTAACCCTAGCTAAGGCTCTCTCCTCATGGGGACCCAATTCCAAGGTCGGACAGCATCACGCGCCTGGGGTCCAGAAGCGGTGCAGGCTGACTCGGCATGGAACTTAGAATCTCACCATGTCGATTCCCAGGCCCGGCTGCAGCTCCAGAGAGGATTCCGGAGGCCTCCTCGACCAGGGGCTTATCGACGTGTGTGGCCTTGAAAGCCAAAGAGGGTCCCTGAACGGCACGGTCCCTTGTGCCCTCAACTCAGCCCTTCGGGGAGACCACTGCCCGGCTGTGGGTTCGGCGCCTGGAACCTCCTGGGACCTAACCCTAACCCTAACCCTACCCAGAAAAAGGATCCTCCACCGAAACCTAAGCCAGCCTCGATCCCTTTTCCTGCATTTGAGCTGCCGTCTGGCATGGGCCCTCATTTCAGGCCTCGAGGGAGATCACCAGACCGGAGTCGCTTCGGCCCTGGTGACGTCCCTGGACCGAACCCTAACTCTAGATAAGGCTCTCTCTGCATGGGGACCCAATTCCAAGGTAGGACAGCATCACGAGCCTGGGGTCCAGAAGCGGGGAAGGCTGACTTGCTAAGGAACCTGGAAGCTCACCATGTCGTTTGCCAGGCCCGGCTGCAGCTCCCGAGAGGATTCCGGAGGCCTCCTCGACCAGGGGCTTATCGACGTGTGTGGCCTTGGCAGCCAAAGAGGGATCCTGACCGGCACCGTCTTTTGTGCGCGCAACTAAGCCCTTCGGAAAGAACACTGCCCTGCTGTGAGTTCTGCGTCTGGAACCTCTTGGGACCTAACACTAACCCTAACCTTTCCCCGAACCGTTACCCTCCACTGAAAACTAAGCCTGCCTCGTTCCCTTATCCTGCATTTGAGCCGCCTTCTGGCATGGGCCCTCACTTCAGACCTCGAGGGAGATCCCGAGGGTGGAGTCGCTACGGCCCTGGCATCGTCCCCGGACCGAACCCTAACCCTAGCTAAGGCTCTCTCCTCTTGGGGACCCAATTCCAAGGTCGGACAGCATCACGCGCATAGGGAACAGAAGCGGTGCAGGCTGACTCGGCAAGGAACCTGGAAGCTCACCATGTCGTTTCCCAGGCCCGGCTGCAGCTCCCGAGTGGATTCCGGAGGCCTCCTCGACCAGGGGCTTATCGACGTGTGTGGTCTTGGCAGCCAAAGAGGGACCCTACCGGCACCGTCCCTTGTGCCCTCAACTCAGCCCTTCGGGGAGACCACTGCCCTGCTGTGAGTTCAGCGCCCGGAATCTCCTGGGTCCTACCCCTAAACCTAAACCTAACCTGAACCGTTACCTTCCACCGAAACCTAAGCCTGCCTCGATCCCTAATCCTGCATTTCAGCCGCCTCCTGGCATGGGCCCTCACTTCAGCCCTCGAGGGAGATCACGAGACCGGAGTCGCTTCGGCCCTGGCGACGTTCCTGGACCGAACCCTAACCCTAGTTAAGGCTCTCTCCTCATGGGGACCCAATTCTAAGGTCGGACAGCATCACGAGCCTGGGGTCCAGAAGCGGTGCAGGCTGACTTGCCCAGGAACCTGGAAGCTCACCATGTCGTTTCCCAGGCCCGGCTGCAGCTCCCGAGAGGATTCCGGAGGCCTCCTCGACCAGGGGCTTATTGCCGTGTGTGGTCTTAGCAGCCAAAGAGGGACCCTGACCGGCACCGTCCCTTGTGCCCTCAACTCAGCCCTTCGGGGAGGCAACTGCCCTGCTGTGAGTTCAGCGCCTGGAACCTCCTGGGACCTAACCCTAACCCTAACCCTACCCCGAACCAGGACCCTCCACCGAAACGTAACCCTGCCTCATTCCCTTATCCTGCATTTGAGCCGCCTTCTGATATGGGCCCTCACTTCAGCCCTCGAAGGAGATCATGAAACCGGAGTCGCTTCGGCCCTTGCGTCGTCCCTGGACCGAACCCTAACCCTAGCTAAGGCTCTCTCCTCTTGGGGACCCAATTCCAAGGTCGGACAGCATCACGCGCATAGGGAACAGAAGCGGTGCAGGCTGACTCGGCAAGGAACATGGAAGCTCACCATGTCGTTTCCCAGGCCCGGCTGCAGCTCCCGAGAGGATTCCGGAGGCCTCTTCGACCAGGGGCTTATCGACGTGTGTGGTCTGGCAGCCAAAGAGGGACCCTACCGGCACCGTCCCTTGTGCCCTCTACTCAGCCCTTCGGGGAGACCACTGCCCTGCTGTGAGTTCGGCGCCCGGAACCTCCTGGGTCCTACCCCTAAGCCTAAACCTAACCTGAACCGTTACCCTCCACCGAAACCTAAGCCAGCCTCAATCCCTATTCCTGCATCTGAGCCGCCGTCTGGCATGTGCCCTCATTTCAGGCCTCGAGGGAGATCACCAGACCGGAGTCGCTTCGGCCCTGGCGACGTTCCTGGACCGAACCCTAACCCTAGATAAGGCTCTCTATGCATGGGGACCCATTTACAAGGTAGGACAGCATCACGAGCCTGGGGTCCAGAAGCGGGGCAGGCTGACTTGCCAAGGAACATGGAAGCTCACCATGTCGTTTGCCAGGCCCGGCTGCAGCTCCCGAGAGAATTCCGGAGGCCTCCTCGACCAGGGGCTTATCGACGTGTGTGGCCTTGGCAGCCAAAGAGGGATGCTGACCGGCACCGTCCTTTGTGCCCGCAACTAAGCCCTTCGGGAAGACCACTGCCCGGCTGTGGGTTCGGCGCCTGGAACCTCCTGGGACCTAACCCTAACCCTAACCCTACCCAGAAAAAGGACCCTCCACCGAAACCTAAGCCAGGCTCGATCCCTATTCCTGCATTTGAGCTGCCGTCTGGCATGGGCCCTCATTTCAGGCCTCGAAGGAGATCACCAGACCGGAGTCACTTCGGCCCTGGTGACGTCCCTGGACTGAACCCTAACCCTAGATAAGGCTCTCCCAGCAGGGGGACCCAATTCCAAGGTAGGAGAGCATCACGAGCCTGGGGGCCAGAAGCGGGGCAGGCTGACTTGCCAAGGAACCTGGAAGCTCACCATGTCGTTTCCCAGGCCCGGCTGCAGCTCCTGAGAGGATTCCGGAGGCCTCCTCGACCAGGGGCTTATTGCCATGTGTGGGCTTGGCAGCCAAAGAGGGACCCTGACCGGCACCGTCCCTTGTGTCCTCAACTCAGCCCTTCGGGGAGACCACTGCCCTGCTGTGAGTTCAGCGCCTGGAACCTCCTGGGACCTAACCCTAACCCTAACCCTACCCCGAACCAGGACCCTCCACCGAAACCTAAGCCTGCCTCGACACCTAATCCTGCATTTGAGCCGCCTCCTGGCATGGGCCCTCACTTAAGCCCTCGAGGGAGATCACGAGACCAGAGTCGCTTCGGCCCTGGCAACGTCCCTGGACCGAACCCTAACCCTAGCTAAAGCTCTCTCCTCATGGGGACCCAATTCCAAGGTCGGACAGCATCACGCGCCTGGGGTCCAGAAGCAGTGCAGGCTGACTCGGCATGGAACTTGGAATCTCACCATGTCGTTTCCCAGGCCCGGCTGCAGCTCCCGAGAGGATTCCGGAGGTCTCCTCGACCAGGGGCTTATCGACGTGTGTGGCCTTGACAGCCAAAGAGGGACCCTGACCGGCACGGTCCCTTGTGCCCTCAACTCAGCCCTTCGGGGAGACCACTGCCCTGCTGTGGGTTCGGCGCCTGGAACCTCCTGGGACCTAACCCTAACCCTAACCCTACCCCTAACCAGGACCCTCCACCGAAACCTAAGCCTGCCTCATTCCCTTATCCTGCATTTGAGCCGCCTTCTGATATGGGCCCTCACTTCAGCCCTCGAAGGAGATCACAAAATCGGAGTCGCTTCGGCCCTTGCGTCGTACCTGGACCGAACCCTAACCCTAGCTAAGGCTCTCTCCTCATGGGGACCCAATTCCAATGTCGGACAGCATCACGCGCATAGGGAACAGAAGCGGTGCAGGCTGACTCGGCAAGGAACCTGGAAGCTCACCATGTCGTTTCCCAGGCCCGGCTGAAGCTCCCGAGAGGATTCCGGAGGCCTCCTCGACCAGGGGCTTTTCGACGTGTGTGGTCTTGGCAGCCAAAGAGGGACCCTGACCGGCACCGTCCCTTGTGCCCTCAACTCAGCCCTTCGGGGAGTCCACTGCCATGCTGTGAGTTTAGCGCCTGGAACCTCCTGGGTCCTAACCCTAACCCTAACCCTACCACGAACCAGGACCATCCCCCGGAACCTAAGCCTGCCTCGACACCTAATCCTGCATTTGAGCCGCCTCCTGGCATGGGCCCTCACTTCAGCCCTCGAGGGAGATCATGAGACCAGAGTCGCTTCGGCCCTGGCGACGTCCCTGGACTGAACTCTAACCCTAGCTAAGCCTCTCTCCTCATGGGGACCCAATTCCAAGGTCGGACAGCATCACGCTCCTGGGGTCCAGAAGCGGTGCAGGCTGACTCGGCCTGGAACTTGGAAGCTCACCATGTCGTTTCCCAGGCCCGGCTGCAGCTCAAGAGAGGATTCCGGAGGCCTCCTCGACCAGGGGCTTATCGACGTGTGTGGCCTTGACAGCCAAAGAGGGTCCCTGACCGGCACGGTCCCTTGTGCCCTCAACTCAGCCCTTCAGGAAGACCACTGCCCGGCTGTGGGTTCGGCGCATGGAACCTCCTGGGACCTAACCCTAACCCTAACCCTACCCAGAAAAAGGACCCTCCACCGAAACCTAAGCCAGGCTCGATCCCTATTCCTGCATTTGAGCTGCCGTGTGGCATGGGCCCTCATTTCAGGCCTCGAAGAAGATCACCAGACCGGAGTCACTTCGGCCCTGGTGACGTCCCTGAACTGAATCCTAACCCTAGATAAGGCTCTCTCAGCATGGGGACCCAATTTCAAGGTAGGACAGCATCACGAGCCTGGGGTCCAGAAGCGGGGCAGGCTGACTTGCCAAGGAACCTGGAAGCTCACCATGTCGTTTCCCAGGCCCGGCTGCAGCTCCCGAGAGGATTCCGGAGGCCTCCTCGACCAGGGGCTTATTGCCATGTGTGGTCTTGGCAGCCAAAGAGGGACCCTGACCGGCAGCGTCCCTTGTGTCCTCAACTCAGCCCTTCGGGGAGACCACTGCCCTGCTGTGAGTTCAGCGCCTGGAACCTCCTGGGACCTAACCCTAACCCTAACGCTACCCCGAACCAGGACCCTCCACCGAAACCTAAGCCTGCCTCGACACCTAATCCTGCATTTGAGCCGCCTTCTGGCATGGGCCCTCACTTCAGCCCTCGAGGGAGATCACGAGACCGGAGTCGCTTCGGCCCTGGCGACGTCCCTGGACCGAACCCTAACCCTAGCTAAGGCTCTCTCCTCTTGGGGACCCAATTCCAAGGTCGGACAGCATCACGCGCCTGGGGTCCAGAAGCAGTGCAGGCTGACTCGGCATGGAACTTGGAATCTCACCATGTCGTTTCCCAGGCCCGGCTGCAGCTCCCGAGAGGATTCCGGAGGTCTCCTCGACCAGGGGCTTATCGACGTGTGTGGCCTTGACAGCCAAAGAGGGACCCTGACCGGCACGGTCCCTTGTGCCCTCAACTCAGCCCTTCGGGGAGACCACTGCCCTGCTGTGGGTTCGGCGCCTGGAACCTCCTGGGACCTAACCCTAACCCTAACCCTACCCCGAACCAGGACCCTCCACCGAAACCTAAGCCTGCCTCATTCCCTTATCCTGCATTTGAGCCGCCTTCTGATATGGGCCCTCACTTCAGCCCTCGAAGGAGATCACGAGACCGGAGTCGCTTCGGCCCTGGCGTCGTCCCTGGACCGAACGCTAACCCTAGCTAAGGCTCTCTCCTCATGGGGACCCAATTCCAATGTCGGACAGCATCACGCGCATAGGGAACAGAAGCGGTGCAGGCTGACTCGGCTAGGAACCTGGAAGCTCGCCATGTCGTTTCCCAGGCCCGGCTGCAGCTCCCGAGAGGATTCAGGAGGCCTCCTCGACCAGGGGCTTTTCGACGTGTGTGGTCTTGGCAGCCAAAGAGGGACCCTGACCGGCACCGTCCCTTGTGCCCTCAACTCAGCCCTTCGGGGAGACCACTGCCCTGCTGTGAGTTCAGTGCCTGGAACCTCTTGGGACCTAACCCTAACCCTAACCCTACCACGAACCAGGACCATCCACCGGAACCTAAGCTTGCCTCGACACCTAATCCTGCATTTGAGCCGCCTCCTGGCATGGGCCCTCACTTCAGACCTCGAGGCAGATCACGAGACCGGAGTCGCTACGGCCCTGGCGACGTCCCTGGACTTAACCCTAACCCTAGCTAAGGCTCTCTCCTCATGGGGACCCAATTCCAAGGTCGGACAGCATCACGCGCCTGGGGTCCAGAAGCGGTGCAGGCTGACTCGGCATGGAACTTAGAATCTCACCATGTCGATTCCCAGGCCCGGCTGCAGCTCCAGAGAGGATTCCGGAGGCCTCCTCAACCAGGGGCTTATCGACGTGTGTGGCCTTGAAAGCCAAAGAGGGTCCCTGAACGGCACGGTCCCTTGTGCCCTCAACTCAGCCCTTCGGGGAGACCACTGCCCGGCTGTGGGTTCGGCGCCTGGAACCTCCTGGGACCTAACCCTAACCCTAACCCTACCCAGAAAAAGGATCCTCCACCGAAACCTAAGCCAGCCTCGATCCCTTTTCCTGCATTTGAGCTGCCGTCTGGCATGGGCCCTCATTTCAGGCCTCGAGGGAGATCACCAGACCGGAGTCGCTTCGGCCCTGGTGACGTCCCTGGACCGAACCCTAACTCTAGATAAGGCTCTCTCTGCATGGGGACCCAATTCCAAGGTAGGACAGCATCACGAGCCTGGGGTCCAGAAGCGGGGAAGGCTGACTTGCTAAGGAACCTGGAAGCTCACCATGTCGTTTGCCAGGCCCGGCTGCAGCTCCCGAGAGGATTCCGGAGGCCTCCTCGACCAGGGGCTTATCGACGTGTGTGGCCTTGGCAGCCAAAGAGGGATCCTGACCGGCACCGTCTTTTGTGCGCGCAACTAAGCCCTTCGGAAAGAACACTGCCCTGCTGTGAGTTCTGCGTCTGGAACCTCTTGGGACCTAACACTAACCCTAACCTTTCCCCGAACCGTTACCCTCCACTGAAAACTAAGCCTGCCTCGTTCCCTTATCCTGCATTTGAGCCGCCTTCTGGCATGGGCCCTCACTTCAGACCTCGAGGGAGATCCCGAGGGTGGAGTCGCTACGGCCCTGGCATCGTCCCCGGACCGAACCCTAACCCTAGCTAAGGCTCTCTCCTCTTGGGGACCCAATTCCAAGGTCGGACAGCATCACGCGCATAGGGAACAGAAGCGGTGCAGGCTGACTCGGCAAGGAACCTGGAAGCTCACCATGTCGTTTCCCAGGCCCGGCTGCAGCTCCCGAGTGGATTCCGGAGGCCTCCTCGACCAGGGGCTTATCGACGTGTGTGGTCTTGGCAGCCAAAGAGGGACCCTACCGGCACCGTCCCTTGTGCCCTCAACTCAGCCCTTCGGGGAGACCACTGCCCTGCTGTGAGTTCAGCGCCCGGAATCTCCTGGGTCCTACCCCTAAACCTAAACCTAACCTGAACCGTTACCTTCCACCGAAACCTAAGCCTGCCTCGATCCCTAATCCTGCATTTCAGCCGCCTCCTGGCATGGGCCCTCACTTCAGCCCTCGAGGGAGATCACGAGACCGGAGTCGCTTCGGCCCTGGCGACGTTCCTGGACCGAACCCTAACCCTAGATAAGGCTCTCTATGCATGGGGACCCATTTACAAGGTAGGACAGCATCACGAGCCTGGGGTCCAGAAGCGGGGCAGGCTGACTTGCCAAGGAACATGGAAGCTCACCATGTCGTTTGCCAGGCCCGGCTGCAGCTCCCGAGAGAATTCCGGAGGCCTCCTCGACCAGGGGCTTATCGACGTGTGTGGCCTTGGCAGCCAAAGAGGGATGCTGACCGGCACCGTCCTTTGTGCCCGCAACTAAGCCCTTCGGGAAGACCACTGCCCGGCTGTGGGTTCGGCGCCTGGAACCTCCTGGGACCTAACCCTAACCCTAACCCTACCCAGAAAAAGGACCCTCCACCGAAACCTAAGCCAGGCTCGATCCCTATTCCTGCATTTGAGCTGCCGTCTGGCATGGGCCCTCATTTCAGGCCTCGAAGGAGATCACCAGACCGGAGTCACTTCGGCCCTGGTGACGTCCCTGGACTGAACCCTAACCCTAGATAAGGCTCTCCCAGCAGGGGGACCCAATTCCAAGGTAGGAGAGCATCACGAGCCTGGGGGCCAGAAGCGGGGCAGGCTGACTTGCCAAGGAACCTGGAAGCTCACCATGTCGTTTCCCAGGCCCGGCTGCAGCTCCTGAGAGTATTCCGGAGGCCTCCTCGACCAGGGGCTTATTGCCATGTGTGGGCTTGGCAGCCAAAGAGGGACCCTGACCGGCACCGTCCCTTGTGTCCTCAACTCAGCCCTTCGGGGAGACCACTGCCCTGCTGTGAGTTCAGCGCCTGGAACCTCCTGGGACCTAACCCTAACCCTAACCCTACCCCGAACCAGGACCCTCCACCGAAACCTAAGCCTGCCTCGACACCTAATCCTGCATTTGAGCCGCCTCCTGGCATGGGCCCTCACTTAAGCCCTCGAGGGAGATCACGAGACCAGAGTCGCTTCGGCCCTGGCAACGTCCCTGGACCGAACCCTAACCCTAGCTAAAGCTCTCTCCTCATGGGGACCCAATTCCAAGGTCGGACAGCATCACGCGCCTGGGGTCCAGAAGCAGTGCAGGCTGACTCGGCATGGAACTTGGAATCTCACCATGTCGTTTCCCAGGCCCGGCTGCAGCTCCCGAGAGGATTCCGGAGGTCTCCTCGACCAGGGGCTTATCGACGTGTGTGGCCTTGACAGCCAAAGAGGGACCCTGACCGGCACGGTCCCTTGTGCCCTCAACTCAGCCCTTCGGGGAGACCACTGCCCTGCTGTGGGTTCGGCGCCTGGAACCTCCTGGGACCTAACCCTAACCCTAACCCTACCCCTAACCAGGACCCTCCACCGAAACCTAAGCCTGCCTCATTCCCTTATCCTGCATTTGAGCCGCCTTCTGATATGGGCCCTCACTTCAGCCCTCGAAGGAGATCACAAAATCGGAGTCGCTTCGGCCCTTGCGTCGTCCCTGGACCGAACCCTAACCCTAGCTAAGGCTCTCTCCTCATGGGGACCCAATTCCAATGTCGGACAGCATCACGCGCATAGGGAACAGAAGCGGTGCAGGCTGACTCGGCAAGGAACCTGGAAGCTCACCATGTCGTTTCCCAGGCCCGGCTGAAGCTCCCGAGAGGATTCCGGAGGCCTCCTCGACCAGGGGCTTTTCGACGTGTGTGGTCTTGGCAGCCAAAGAGGGACCCTGACCGGCACCGTCCCTTGTGCCCTCAACTCAGCCCTTCGGGGAGTCCACTGCCATGCTGTGAGTTTAGCGCCTGGAACCTCCTGGGTCCTAACCCTAACCCTAACCCTACCACGAACCAGGACCATCCCCCGGAACCTAAGCCTGCCTCGACACCTAATCCTGCATTTGAGCCGCCTCCTGGCATGGGCCCTCACTTCAGCCCTCGAGGGAGATCATGAGACCAGAGTCGCTTCGGCCCTGGCGACGTCCCTGGACTGAACTCTAACCCTAGCTAAGCCTCTCTCCTCATGGGGACCCAATTCCAAGGTTGGACAGCATCACGCTCCTGGGGTCCAGAAGCGGTGCAGGCTGACTCGGCATGGAACTTGGAAGCTCACCATGTCGTTTCCCAGGCCCGGCTGCAGCTCAAGAGAGGATTCCGGAGGCCTCCTCGACCAGGGGCTTATCGACGTGTGTGGCCTTGACAGCCAAAGAGGGTCCCTGACCGGCACGGTCCCTTGTGCCCTCAACTCAGCCCTTCAGGAAGACCACTGCCCGGCTGTGGGTTCGGCGCATGGAACCTCCTGGGACCTAACCCTAACCCTAACCCTACCCAGAAAAAGGACCCTCCACCGAAACCTAAGCCAGGCTCGATCCCTATTCCTGCATTTGAGCTGCCGTGTGGCATGGGCCCTCATTTCAGGCCTCGAAGAAGATCACCAGACCGGAGTCACTTCGGCCCTGGTGACGTCCCTGAACTGAATCCTAACCCTAGATAAGGCTCTCTCAGCATGGGGACCCAATTTCAAGGTAGGACAGCATCACGAGCCTGGGGTCCAGAAGCGGGGCAGGCTGACTTGCCAAGGAACCTGGAAGCTCACCATGTCGTTTCCCAGGCCCGGCTGCAGCTCCCGAGAGGATTCCGGAGGCCTCCTCGACCAGGGGCTTATTGCCATGTGTGGTCTTGGCAGCCAAAGAGGGACCCTGACCGGCAGCGTCCCTTGTGTCCTCAACTCAGCCCTTCGGGGAGACCACTGCCCTGCTGTGAGTTCAGCGCCTGGAACCTCCTGGGACCTAACCCTAACCCTAACGCTACCCCGAACCAGGACCCTCCACCGAAACCTAAGCCTGCCTCGACACCTAATCCTGCATTTGAGCCGCCTTCTGGCATGGGCCCTCACTTCAGCCCTCGAGGGAGATCACGAGACCGGAGTCGCTTCGGCCCTGGCGACGTCCCTGGACCGAACCCTAACCCTAGCTAAGGCTCTCTCCTCTTGGGGACCCAATTCCAAGGTCGGACAGCATCACGCGCCTGGGGTCCAGAAGCAGTGCAGGCTGACTCGGCATGGAACTTGGAATCTCACCATGTCGTTTCCCAGGCCCGGCTGCAGCTCCAGAGAGGATTCCGGAGGTCTCCTCGACCAGGGGCTTATCGACGTGTGTGGCCTTGACAGCCAAAGAGGGACCCTGACCGGCACGGTCCCTTGTGCCCTCAACTCAGCCCTTCGGGGAGACCACTGCCCTGCTGTGGGTTCGGCGCCTGGAACCTCCTGGGACCTAACCCTAACCCTAACCCTACCCCGAACCAGGACCCTCCACCGAAACCTAAGCCTGCCTCATTCCCTTATCCTGCATTTGAGCCGCCTTCTGATATGGGCCCTCACTTCAGCCCTCGAAGGAGATCACGAGACCGGAGTCGCTTCGGCCCTGGCGTCGTCCCTGGACCGAACGCTAACCCTAGCTAAGGCTCTCTCCTCATGGGGACCCAATTCCAATGTCGGACAGCATCACGCGCATAGGGAACAGAAGCGGTGCAGGCTGACTCGGCTAGGAACCTGGAAGCTCGCCATGTCGTTTCCCAGGCCCGGCTGCAGCTCCCGAGAGGATTCAGGAGGCCTCCTCGACCAGGGGCTTTTCGACGTGTGTGGTCTTGGCAGCCAAAGAGGGACCCTGACCGGCACCGTCCCTTGTGCCCTCAACTCAGCCCTTCGGGGAGACCACTGCCCTGCTGTGAGTTCAGTGCCTGGAACCTCTTGGGACCTAACCCTAACCCTAACCCTACCACGAACCAGGACCATCCACCGGAACCTAAGCTTGCCTCGACACCTAATCCTGCATTTGAGCCGCCTCCTGGCATGGGCCCTCACTTCAGACCTCGAGGCAGATCACGAGACCGGAGTCGCTACGGCCCTGGCGACGTCCCTGGACTTAACCCTAACCCTAGCTAAGGCTCTCTCCTCATGGGGACCCAATTCCAAGGTCGGACAGCATCACGCGCCTGGGGTCCAGAAGCGGTGCAGGCTGACTCGGCATGGAACTTAGAATCTCACCATGTCGATTCCCAGGCCCGGCTGCAGCTCCAGAGAGGATTCCGGAGGCCTCCTCGACCAGGGGCTTATCGACGTGTGTGGCCTTGAAAGCCAAAGAGGGTCCCTGAACGGCACGGTCCCTTGTGCCCTCAACTCAGCCCTTCGGGGAGACCACTGCCCGGCTGTGGGTTCGGCGCCTGGAACCTCCTGGGACCTAACCCTAACCCTAACCCTACCCAGAAAAAGGATCCTCCACCGAAACCTAAGCCAGCCTCGATCCCTTTTCCTGCATTTGAGCTGCCGTCTGGCATGGGCCCTCATTTCAGGCCTCGAGGGAGATCACCAGACCGGAGTCGCTTCGGCCCTGGTGACGTCCCTGGACCGAACCCTAACTCTAGATAAGGCTCTCTCTGCATGGGGACCCAATTCCAAGGTAGGACAGCATCACGAGCCTGGGGTCCAGAAGCGGGGAAGGCTGACTTGCTAAGGAACCTGGAAGCTCACCATGTCGTTTGCCAGGCCCGGCTGCAGCTCCCGAGAGGATTCCGGAGGCCTCCTCGACCAGGGGCTTATCGACGTGTGTGGCCTTGGCAGCCAAAGAGGGATCCTGACCGGCACCGTCTTTTGTGCGCGCAACTAAGCCCTTCGGAAAGAACACTGCCCTGCTGTGAGTTCTGCGTCTGGAACCTCTTGGGACCTAACACTAACCCTAACCTTTCCCCGAACCGTTACCCTCCACTGAAAACTAAGCCTGCCTCGTTCCCTTATCCTGCATTTGAGCCGCCTTCTGGCATGGGCCCTCACTTCAGACCTCGAGGGAGATCCCGAGGGTGGAGTCGCTACGGCCCTGGCATCGTCCCCGGACCGAACCCTAACCCTAGCTAAGGCTCTCTCCTCTTGGGGACCCAATTCCAAGGTCGGACAGCATCACGCGCATAGGGAACAGAAGCGGTGCAGGCTGACTCGGCAAGGAACCTGGAAGCTCACCATGTCGTTTCCCAGGCCCGGCTGCAGCTCCCGAGTGGATTCCGGAGGCCTCCTCGACCAGGGGCTTATCGACGTGTGTGGTCTTGGCAGCCAAAGAGGGACCCTACCGGCACCGTCCCTTGTGCCCTCAACTCAGCCCTTCGGGGAGACCACTGCCCTGCTGTGAGTTCAGCGCCCGGAATCTCCTGGGTCCTACCCCTAAACCTAAACCTAACCTGAACCGTTACCTTCCACCGAAACCTAAGCCTGCCTCGATCCCTAATCCTGCATTTCAGCCGCCTCCTGGCATGGGCCCTCACTTCAGCCCTCGAGGGAGATCACGAGACCGGAGTCGCTTCGGCCCTGGCGACGTTCCTGGACCGAACCCTAACCCTAGTTAAGGCTCTCTCCTCATGGGGACCCAATTCTAAGGTCGGACAGCATCACGAGCCTGGGGTCCAGAAGCGGTGCAGGCTGACTTGCCCAGGAACCTGGAAGCTCACCATGTCGTTTCCCAGGCCCGGCTGCAGCTCCCGAGAGGATTCCGGAGGCCTCCTCGACCAGGGGCTTATTGCCGTGTGTGGTCTTAGCAGCCAAAGAGGGACCCTGACCGGCACCGTCCCTTGTGCCCTCAACTCAGCCCTTCGGGGAGGCAACTGCCCTGCTGTGAGTTCAGCGCCTGGAACCTCCTGGGACCTAACCCTAACCCTAACCCTACCCCGAACCAGGACCCTCCACCGAAACGTAACCCTGCCTCATTCCCTTATCCTGCATTTGAGCCGCCTTCTGATATGGGCCCTCACTTCAGCCCTCGAAGGAGATCATGAAACCGGAGTCGCTTCGGCCCTTGCGTCGTCCCTGGACCGAACCCTAACCCTAGCTAAGGCTCTCTCCTCTTGGGGACCCAATTCCAAGGTCGGACAGCATCACGCGCATAGGGAACAGAAGCGGTGCAGGCTGACTCGGCAAGGAACATGGAAGCTCACCATGTCGTTTCCCAGGCCCGGCTGCAGCTCCCGAGAGGATTCCGGAGGCCTCTTCGACCAGGGGCTTATCGACGTGTGTGGTCTGGCAGCCAAAGAGGGACCCTACCGGCACCGTCCCTTGTGCCCTCTACTCAGCCCTTCGGGGAGACCACTGCCCTGCTGTGAGTTCGGCGCCCGGAACCTCCTGGGTCCTACCCCTAAGCCTAAACCTAACCTGAACCGTTACCCTCCACCGAAACCTAAGCCAGCCTCAATCCCTATTCCTGCATCTGAGCCGCCGTCTGGCATGTGCCCTCATTTCAGGCCTCGAGGGAGATCACCAGACCGGAGTCGCTTCGGCCCTGGCGACGTTCCTGGACCGAACCCTAACCCTAGATAAGGCTCTCTATGCATGGGGACCCATTTACAAGGTAGGACAGCATCACGAGCCTGGGGTCCAGAAGCGGGGCAGGCTGACTTGCCAAGGAACATGGAAGCTCACCATGTCGTTTGCCAGGCCCGGCTGCAGCTCCCGAGAGAATTCCGGAGGCCTCCTCGACCAGGGGCTTATCGACGTGTGTGGCCTTGGCAGCCAAAGAGGGATGCTGACCGGCACCGTCCTTTGTGCCCGCAACTAAGCCCTTCGGGAAGACCACTGCCCGGCTGTGGGTTCGGCGCCTGGAACCTCCTGGGACCTAACCCTAACCCTAACCCTACCCAGAAAAAGGACCCTCCACCGAAACCTAAGCCAGGCTCGATCCCTATTCCTGCATTTGAGCTGCCGTCTGGCATGGGCCCTCATTTCAGGCCTCGAAGGAGATCACCAGACCGGAGTCACTTCGGCCCTGGTGACGTCCCTGGACTGAACCCTAACCCTAGATAAGGCTCTCCCAGCAGGGGGACCCAATTCCAAGGTAGGAGAGCATCACGAGCCTGGGGGCCAGAAGCGGGGCAGGCTGACTTGCCAAGGAACCTGGAAGCTCACCATGTCGTTTCCCAGGCCCGGCTGCAGCTCCTGAGAGGATTCCGGAGGCCTCCTCGACCAGGGGCTTATTGCCATGTGTGGGCTTGGCAGCCAAAGAGGGACCCTGACCGGCACCGTCCCTTGTGTCCTCAACTCAGCCCTTCGGGGAGACCACTGCCCTGCTGTGAGTTCAGCGCCTGGAACCTCCTGGGACCTAACCCTAACCCTAACCCTACCCCGAACCAGGACCCTCCACCGAAACCTAAGCCTGCCTCGACACCTAATCCTGCATTTGAGCCGCCTCCTGGCATGGGCCCTCACTTAAGCCCTCGAGGGAGATCACGAGACCAGAGTCGCTTCGGCCCTGGCAACGTCCCTGGACCGAACCCTAACCCTAGCTAAAGCTCTCTCCTCATGGGGACCCAATTCCAAGGTCGGACAGCATCACGCGCCTGGGGTCCAGAAGCAGTGCAGGCTGACTCGGCATGGAACTTGGAATCTCACCATGTCGTTTCCCAGGCCCGGCTGCAGCTCCCGAGAGGATTCCGGAGGTCTCCTCGACCAGGGGCTTATCGACGTGTGTGGCCTTGACAGCCAAAGAGGGACCCTGACCGGCACGGTCCCTTGTGCCCTCAACTCAGCCCTTCGGGGAGACCACTGCCCTGCTGTGGGTTCGGCGCCTGGAACCTCCTGGGACCTAACCCTAACCCTAACCCTACCCCGAACAAGGACCCTCCACCGAAACCTAAGCCTGCCTCATTCCCTTATCCTGCATTTGAGCCGCCTTCTGATATGGGCCCTCACTTCAGCCCTCGAAGGAGATCACAAAATCGGAGTCGCTTCGGCCCTTGCGTCGTCCCTGGACCGAACCCTAACCCTAGCTAAGGCTCTCTCCTCATGGGGACCCAATTCCAATGTCGGACAGCATCACGCGCATAGGGAACAGAAGCGGTGCAGGCTGACTCGGCAAGGAACCTGGAAGCTCACCATGTCATTTCCCAGGCCCGGCTGAAGCTCCCGAGAGGATTCCGGAGGCCTCCTCGACCAGGGGCTTTTCGACGTGTGTGGTCTTGGCAGCCAAAGAGGGACCCTGACCGGCACCGTCCCTTGTGCCCTCAACTCAGCCCTTCGGGGAGTCCACTGCCATGCTGTGAGTTTAGCGCCTGGAACCTCCTGGGTCCTAACCCTAACCCTAACCCTACCACGAACCAGGACCATCCCCCGGAACCTAAGCCTGCCTCGACACCTAATCCTGCATTTGAGCCGCCTCCTGGCATGGGCCCTCACTTCAGCCCTCGAGGGAGATCATGAGACCAGAGTCGCTTCGGCCCTGGCGACGTCCCTGGACTGAACTCTAACCCTAGCTAAGCCTCTCTCCTCATGGGGACCCAATTCCAAGGTCGGACAGCATCACGCTCCTGGGGTCCAGAAGCGGTGCAGGCTGACTCGGCATGGAACTTGGAAGCTCACCATGTCGTTTCCCAGGCCCGGCTGCAGCTCAAGAGAGGATTCCGGAGGCCTCCTCGACCAGGGGCTTATCGACGTGTGTGGCCTTGACAGCCAAAGAGGGTCCCTGACCGGCACGGTCCCTTGTGCCCTCAACTCAGCCCTTCAGGAAGACCACTGCCCGGCTGTGGGTTCGGCGCATGGAACCTCCTGGGACCTAACCCTAACCCTAACCCTACCCAGAAAAAGGACCCTCCACCGAAACCTAAGCCAGGCTCGATCCCTATTCCTGCATTTGAGCTGCCGTGTGGCATGGGCCCTCATTTCAGGCCTCGAAGAAGATCACCAGACCGGAGTCACTTCGGCCCTGGTGACGTCCCTGAACTGAATCCTAACCCTAGATAAGGCTCTCTCAGCATGGGGACCCAATTTCAAGGTAGGACAGTATCACGAGCCTGGGGTCCAGAAGCGGGGCAGGCTGACTTGCCAAGGAACCTGGAAGCTCACCATGTCGTTTCCCAGGCCCGGCTGCAGCTCCCGAGAGGATTCCGGAGGCCTCCTCGACCAGGGGCTTATTGCCATGTGTGGTCTTGGCAGCCAAAGAGGGACCCTGACCGGCAGCGTCCCTTGTGTCCTCAACTCAGCCCTTCGGGGAGACCACTGCCCTGCTGTGAGTTCAGCGCCTGGAACCTCCTGGGACCTAACCCTAACCCTAACGCTACCCCGAACCAGGACCCTCCACCGAAACCTAAGCCTGCCTCGACACCTAATCCTGCATTTGAGCCGCCTTCTGGCATGGGCCCTCACTTCAGCCCTCGAGGGAGATCACGAGACCGGAGTCGCTTCGGCCCTGGCGACGTCCCTGGACCGAACCCTAACCCTAGCTAAGGCTCTCTCCTCTTGGGGACCCAATTCCAAGGTCGGACAGCATCACGCGCCTGGGGTCCAGAAGCAGTGCAGGCTGACTCGGCATGGAACTTGGAATCTCACCATGTCGTTTCCCAGGCCCGGCTGCAGCTCCAGAGAGGATTCCGGAGGTCTCCTCGACCAGGGGCTTATCGACGTGTGTGGCCTTGACAGCCAAAGAGGGACCCTGACCGGCACGGTCCCTTGTGCCCTCAACTCAGCCCTTCGGGGAGACCACTGCCCTGCTGTGGGTTCGGCGCCTGGAACCTCCTGGGACCTAACCCTAACCCTAACCCTACCCCGAACCAGGACCCTCCACCGAAACCTAAGCCTGCCTCATTCCCTTATCCTGCATTTGAGCCGCCTTCTGATATGGGCCCTCACTTCAGCCCTCGAAGGAGATCACGAGACCGGAGTCGCTTCGGCCCTGGCGTCGTCCCTGGACCGAACGCTAACCCTAGCTAAGGCTCTCTCCTCATGGGGACCCAATTCCAATGTCGGACAGCATCACGCGCATAGGGAACAGAAGCGGTGCAGGCTGACTCGGCTAGGAACCTGGAAGCTCGCCATGTCGTTTCCCAGGCCCGGCTGCAGCTCCCGAGAGGATTCAGGAGGCCTCCTCGACCAGGGGCTTTTCGACGTGTGTGGTCTTGGCAGCCAAAGAGGGACCCTGACCAGCACCGTCCCTTGTGCCCTCAACTCAGCCCTTCGGGGAGACCACTGCCCTGCTGTGAGTTCAGTGCCTGGAACCTCTTGGGACCTAACCCTAACCCTAACCCTACCACGAACCAGGACCATCCACCGGAACCTAAGCTTGCCTCGACACCTAATCCTGCATTTGAGCCGCCTCCTGTCATGGGCCCTCACTTCAGACCTCGAGGCAGATCACGAGACCGGAGTCGCTACGGCCCTGGCGACGTCCCTGGACTTAACCCTAACCCTAGCTAAGGCTCTCTCCTCATGGGGACCCAATTCCAAGGTCGGACAGCATCACGCGCCTGGGGTCCAGAAGCGGTGCAGGCTGACTCGGCATGGAACTTAGAATCTCACCATGTCGATTCCCAGGCCCGGCTGCAGCTCCAGAGAGGATTCCGGAGGCCTCCTCAACCAGGGGCTTATCGACGTGTGTGGCCTTGAAAGCCAAAGAGGGTCCCTGAACGGCACGGTCCCTTGTGCCCTCAACTCAGCCCTTCGGGGAGACCACTGCCCGGCTGTGGGTTCGGCGCCTGGAACCTCCTGGGACCTAACCCTAACCCTAACCCTACCCAGAAAAAGGATCCTCCACCGAAACCTAAGCCAGCCTCGATCCCTTTTCCTGCATTTGAGCTGCCGTCTGGCATGGGCCCTCATTTCAGGCCTCGAGGGAGATCACCAGACCGGAGTCGCTTCGGCCCTGGTGACGTCCCTGGACCGAACCCTAACTCTAGATAAGGCTCTCTCTGCATGGGGACCCAATTCCAAGGTAGGACAGCATCACGAGCCTGGGGTCCAGAAGCGGGGAAGGCTGACTTGCTAAGGAACCTGGAAGCTCACCATGTCGTTTGCCAGGCCCGGCTGCAGCTCCCGAGAGGATTCCGGAGGCCTCCTCGACCAGGGGCTTATCGACGTGTGTGGCCTTGGCAGCCAAAGAGGGATCCTGACCGGCACCGTCTTTTGTGCGCGCAACTAAGCCCTTCGGAAAGAACACTGCCCTGCTGTGAGTTCTGCGTCTGGAACCTCTTGGGACCTAACACTAACCCTAACCTTTCCCCGAACCGTTACCCTCCACTGAAAACTAAGCCTGCCTCGTTCCCTTATCCTGCATTTGAGCCGCCTTCTGGCATGGGCCCTCACTTCAGACCTCGAGGGAGATCCCGAGGGTGGAGTCGCTACGGCCCTGGCATCGTCCCCGGACCGAACCCTAACCCTAGCTAAGGCTCTCTCCTCTTGGGGACCCAATTCCAAGGTCGGACAGCATCACGCGCATAGGGAACAGAAGCGGTGCAGGCTGACTCGGCAAGGAACCTGGAAGCTCACCATGTCGTTTCCCAGGCCCGGCTGCAGCTCCCGAGTGGATTCCGGAGGCCTCCTCGACCAGGGGCTTATCGACGTGTGTGGTCTTGGCAGCCAAAGAGGGACCCTACCGGCACCGTCCCTTGTGCCCTCAACTCAGCCCTTCGGGGAGACCACTGCCCTGCTGTGAGTTCAGCGCCCGGAATCTCCTGGGTCCTACCCCTAAACCTAAACCTAACCTGAACCGTTACCTTCCACCGAAACCTAAGCCTGCCTCGATCCCTAATCCTGCATTTCAGCCGCCTCCTGGCATGGGCCCTCACTTCAGCCCTCGAGGGAGATCACGAGACCGGAGTCGCTTCGGCCCTGGCGACGTTCCTGGACCGAACCCTAACCCTAGTTAAGGCTCTCTCCTCATGGGGACCCAATTCTAAGGTCGGACAGCATCACGAGCCTGGGGTCCAGAAGCGGTGCAGGCTGACTTGCCCAGGAACCTGGAAGCTCACCATGTCGTTTCCCAGGCCCGGCTGCAGCTCCCGAGAGGATTCCGGAGGCCTCCTCGACCAGGGGCTTATCGCCGTGTGTGGTCTTAGCAGCCAAAGAGGGACCCTGACCGGCACCGTCCCTTGTGCCCTCAACTCAGCCCTTCGGGGAGGCAACTGCCCTGCTGTGAGTTCAGCGCCTGGAACCTCCTGGGACCTAACCCTAACCCTAACCCTACCCCGAACCAGGACCCTCCACCGAAACGTAACCCTGCCTCATTCCCTTATCCTGCATTTGAGCCGCCTTCTGATATGGGCCCTCACTTCAGCCCTCGAAGGAGATCATGAAACCGGAGTCGCTTCGGCCCTTGCGTCGTCCCTGGACCGAACCCTAACCCTAGCTAAGGCTCTCTCCTCTTGGGGACCCAATTCCAAGGTCGGACAGCATCACGCGCATAGGGAACAGAAGCGGTGCAGGCTGACTCGGCAAGGAACATGGAAGCTCACCATGTCGTTTCCCAGGCCCGGCTGCAGCTCCCGAGAGGATTCCGGAGGCCTCTTCGACCAGGGGCTTATCGACGTGTGTGGTCTGGCAGCCAAAGAGGGACCCTACCGGCACCGTCCCTTGTGCCCTCTACTCAGCCCTTCGGGGAGACCACTGCCCTGCTGTGAGTTCGGCGCCCGGAACCTCCTGGGTCCTACCCCTAAGCCTAAACCTAACCTGAACCGTTACCCTCCACCGAAACCTAAGCCAGCCTCAATCCCTATTCCTGCATCTGAGCCGCCGTCTGGCATGTGCCCTCATTTCAGGCCTCGAGGGAGATCACCAGACCGGAGTCGCTTCGGCCCTGGCGACGTTCCTGGACCGAACCCTAACCCTAGATAAGGCTCTCTATGCATGGGGACCCATTTACAAGGTAGGACAGCATCACGAGCCTGGGGTCCAGAAGCGGGGCAGGCTGACTTGCCAAGGAACATGGAAGCTCACCATGTCGTTTGCCAGGCCCGGCTGCAGCTCCCGAGAGAATTCCGGAGGCCTCCTCGACCAGGGGCTTATCGACGTGTGTGGCCTTGGCAGCCAAAGAGGGATGCTGACCGGCACCGTCCTTTGTGCCCGCAACTAAGCCCTTCGGGAAGACCACTGCCCGGCTGTGGGTTCGGCGCCTGGAACCTCCTGGGACCTAACCCTAACCCTAACCCTAACCCTACCCAGAAAAAGGACCCTCCACCGAAACCTAAGCCAGGCTCGATCCCTATTCCTGCATTTGAGCTGCCGTCTGGCATGGGCCCTCATTTCAGGCCTCGAAGGAGATCACCAGACCGGAGTCACTTCGGCCCTGGTGACGTCCCTGGACTGAACCCTAACCCTAGATAAGGCTCTCCCAGCAGGGGGACCCAATTCCAAGGTAGGAGAGCATCACGAGCCTGGGGGCCAGAAGCGGGGCAGGCTGACTTGCCAAGGAACCTGGAAGCTCACCATGCCGTTTCCCAGGCCCGGCTGCAGCTCCTGAGAGGATTCCGGAGGCCTCCTCGACCAGGGGCTTATTGCCATGTGTGGGCTTGGCAGCCAAAGAGGGACCCTGACCGGCACCGTCCCTTGTGTCCTCAACTCAGCCCTTCGGGGAGACCACTGCCCTGCTGTGAGTTCAGCGCCTGGAACCTCCTGGGACCTAACCCTAACCCTAACCCTACCCCGAACCAGGACCCTCCACCGAAACCTAAGCCTGCCTCGACACCTAATCCTGCATTTGAGCCGCCTCCTGGCATGGGCCCTCACTTAAGCCCTCGAGGGAGATCACGAGACCAGAGTCGCTTCGGCCCTGGCAACGTCCCTGGACCGAACCCTAACCCTAGCTAAAGCTCTCTCCTCATGGGGACCCAATTCCAAGGTCGGACATCATCACGCGCCTGGGGTCCAGAAGCAGTGCAGGCTGACTCGGCATGGAACTTGGAATCTCACCATGTCGTTTCCCAGGCCCGGCTGCAGCTCCCGAGAGGATTCCGGAGGTCTCCTCGACCAGGGGCTTATCGACGTGTGTGGCCTTGACAGCCAAAGAGGGACCCTGACCGGCACGGTCCCTTGTGCCCTCAACTCAGCCCTTCGGGGAGACCACTGCCCTGCTGTGGGTTCGGCGCCTGGAACCTCCTGGGACCTAACCCTAACCCTAACCCTACCCCGAACAAGGACCCTCCACCGAAACCTAAGCCTGCCTCATTCCCTTATCCTGCATTTGAGCCGCCTTCTGATATGGGCCCTCACTTCAGCCCTCGAAGGAGATCACAAAATCGGAGTCGCTTCGGCCCTTGCGTCGTCCCTGGACCGAACCCTAACCCTAGCTAAGGCTCTCTCCTCATGGGGACCCAATTCCAATGTCGGACAGCATCACGCGCATAGGGAACAGAAGCGGTGCAGGCTGACTCGGCAAGGAACCTGGAAGCTCACCATGTCGTTTCCCAGGCCCGGCTGAAGCTCCCGAGAGGATTCCGGAGGCCTCCTCGACCAGGGGCTTTTCGACGTGTGTGGTCTTGGCAGCCAAAGAGGGACCCTGACCGGCACCGTCCCTTGTGCCCTCAACTCAGCCCTTCGGGGAGTCCACTGCCATGCTGTGAGTTTAGCGCCTGGAACCTCCTGGGTACTAACCCTAACCCTAACCCTACCACGAACCAGGACCATCCCCCGGAACCTAAGCCTGCCTCGACACCTAATCCTGCATTTGAGCCGCCTCCTGGCATGGGCCCTCACTTCAGCCCTCGAGGGAGATCATGAGACCAGAGTCGCTTCGGCCCTGGCGACGTCCCTGGACTGAACTCTAACCCTAGCTAAGCCTCTCTCCTCATGGGGACCCAATTCCAAGGTCGGACAGCATCACGCTCCTGGGGTCCAGAAGCGGTGCAGGCTGACTCGGCATGGAACTTGGAATCTCACCATGTCGTTTCCCAGGCCCGGCTGCAGCTCAAGAGAGGATTCCGGAGGCCTCCTCGACCAGGGGCTTATCGACGTGTGTGGCCTTGACAGCCAAAGAGGGTCCCTGACCGGCACGGTCCCTTGTGCCCTCAACTCAGCCCTTCAGGAAGACCACTGCCCGGCTGTGGGTTCGGCGCATGGAACCTCCTGGGACCTAACCCTAACCCTAACCCTACCCAGAAAAAGGACCCTCCACCGAAACCTAAGCCAGGCTCGATCCCTATTCCTGCATTTGAGCTGCCGTGTGGCATGGGCCCTCATTTCAGGCCTCGAAGAAGATCACCAGACCGGAGTCACTTCGGCCCTGGTGACGTCCCTGAACTGAATCCTAACCCTAGATAAGGCTCTCTCAGCATGGGGACCCAATTTCAAGGTAGGACAGCATCACGAGCCTGGGGTCCAGAAGCGGGGCAGGCTGACTTGCCAAGGAACCTGGAAGCTCACCATGTCGTTTCCCAGGCCCGGCTGCAGCTCCTGAGAGGATTCCGGAGGCCTCCTCGACCAGGGGCTTATTGCCATGTGTGGTCTTGGCAGCCAAAGAGGGACCCTGACCGGCAGCGTCCCTTGTGTCCTCAACTCAGCCCTTCGGGGAGACCACTGCCCTGCTGTGAGTTCAGCGCCTGGAACTTCCTGGGACCTAACCCTAACCCTAACGCTACCCCGAACCAGGACCCTCCACCGAAACCTAAGCCTGCCTCGACACCTAATCCTGCATTTGAGCCGCCTTCTGGCATGGGCCCTCACTTCAGCCCTCGAGGGAGATCACGAGACCAGAGTCGCTTCGGCCCTTGCGTCGTCCCTGGACCGAACCCTAACCCTAGCTAAGGCTCTCTCCTCTTGGGGACCCAATTCCAAGGTCGGACAGCATCACGCGCCTGGGGTCCAGAAGCAGTGCAGGCTGACTCGGCATGGAACTTGGAATCTCACCATGTCGTTTCCCAGGCCCGGCTGCAGCTCCCGAGAGGATTCCGGAGGTCTCCTCGACCAGGGGCTTATCGACGTGTGTGGCCTTGACAGCCAAAGAGGGACCCTGACCGGCACGGTCCCTTGTGCCCTCAACTCAGCCCTTCGGGGAGACCACTGCCCTGCTGTGGGTTCGGCGCCTGGAACCTCCTGGGACCTAACCCTAACCCTAACGTTACCCCGAACCAGGACCCTCCACCGAAACCTAAGCCTGCCTCATTCCCTTATCCTGCATTTGAGCCGCCTTCTGATATGGGCCCTCACTTCAGCCCTCGAAGGAGATCACGAGACCGGAGTCGCTTCGGCCCTGGCGTCGTCCCTGGACCGAACGCTAACCCTAGCTAAGGCTCTCTCCTCATGGGGACCCAATTCCAATGTCGGACAGCATCACGCGCATAGGGAACAGAAGCGGTGCAGGCTGACTCGGCTAGGAACCTGGAAGCTCGCCATGTCGTTTCCCAGGCCCGGCTGCAGCTCCCGAGAGGATTCAGGAGGCCTCCTCGACCAGGGGCTTTTCGACGTGTGTGGTCTTGGCAGCCAAAGAGGGACCCTGACCGGCACCGTCCCTTGTGCCCTCAACTCAGCCCTTCGGGGAGACCACTGCCCTGCTGTGAGTTCAGTGCCTGGAACCTCTTGGGACCTAACCCTAACCCTAACCCTACCACGAACCAGGACCATCCACCGGAACCTAAGCTTGCCTCGACACCTAATCCTGCATTTGAGCCGCCTCCTGGCATGGGCCCTCACTTCAGACCTCGAGGCAGATCACGAGACCGGAGTCGCTACGGCCCTGGCGACGTCCCTGGACTTAACCCTAACCCTAGCTAAGGCTCTCTCCTCATGGGGACCCAATTCCAAGGTCGGACAGCATCACGCGCCTGGGGTCCAGAAGCGGTGCAGGCTGACTCGGCATGGAACTTAGAATCTCACCATGTCGATTCCCAGGCCCGGCTGCAGCTCCAGAGAGGATTCCGGAGGCCTCCTCGACCAGGGGCTTATCGACGTGTGTGGCCTTGAAAGCCAAAGAGGGTCCCTGAACGGCACGGTCCCTTGTGCCCTCAACTCAGCCCTTCGGGGAGACCACTGCCCGGCTGTGGGTTCGGCGCCTGGAACCTCCTGGGACCTAACCCTAACCCTAACCCTACCCAGAAAAAGGATCCTCCACCGAAACCTAAGCCAGCCTCGATCCCTTTTCCTGCATTTGAGCTGCCGTCTGGCATGGGCCCTCATTTCAGGCCTCGAGGGAGATCACCAGACCGGAGTCGCTTCGGCCCTGGTGACGTCCCTGGACCGAACCCTAACTCTAGATAAGGCTCTCTCTGCATGGGGACCCAATTCCAAGGTAGGACAGCATCACGAGCCTGGGGTCCAGAAGCGGGGAAGGCTGACTTGCTAAGGAACCTGGAAGCTCACCATGTCGTTTGCCAGGCCCGGCTGCAGCTCCCGAGAGGATTCCGGAGGCCTCCTCGACCAGGGGCTTATCGACGTGTGTGGCCTTGGCAGCCAAAGAGGGATCCTGACCGGCACCGTCTTTTGTGCGCGCAACTAAGCCCTTCGGAAAGAACACTGCCCTGCTGTGAGTTCTGCGTCTGGAACCTCTTGGGACCTAACACTAACCCTAACCTTTCCCCGAACCGTTACCCTCCACTGAAAACTAAGCCTGCCTCGTTCCCTTATCCTGCATTTGAGCCGCCTTCTGGCATGGGCCCTCACTTCAGACCTCGAGGGAGATCCCGAGGGTGGAGTCGCTACGGCCCTGGCATCGTCCCCGGACCGAACCCTAACCCTAGCTAAGGCTCTCTCCTCTTGGGGACCCAATTCCAAGGTCGGACAGCATCACGCGCATAGGGAACAGAAGCGGTGCAGGCTGACTCGGCAAGGAACCTGGAAGCTCACCATGTCGTTTCCCAGGCCCGGCTGCAGCTCCCGAGTGGATTCCGGAGGCCTCCTCGACCAGGGGCTTATCGACGTGTGTGGTCTTGGCAGCCAAAGAGGGACCCTACCGGCACCGTCCCTTGTGCCCTCAACTCAGCCCTTCGGGGAGACCACTGCCCTGCTGTGAGTTCAGCGCCCGGAATCTCCTGGGTCCTACCCCTAAACCTAAACCTAACCTGAACCGTTACCTTCCACCGAAACCTAAGCCTGCCTCGATCCCTAATCCTGCATTTCAGCCGCCTCCTGGCATGGGCCCTCACTTCAGCCCTCGAGGGAGATCACGAGACCGGAGTCGCTTCGGCCCTGGCGACGTTCCTGGACCGAACCCTAACCCTAGTTAAGGCTCTCTCCTCATGGGGACCCAATTCTAAGGTCGGACAGCATCACGAGCCTGGGGTCCAGAAGCGGTGCAGGCTGACTTGCCCAGGAACCTGGAAGCTCACCATGTCGTTTCCCAGGCCCGGCTGCAGCTCCCGAGAGGATTCCGGAGGCCTCCTCGACCAGGGGCTTATTGCCGTGTGTGGTCTTAGCAGCCAAAGAGGGACCCTGACCGGCACCGTCCCTTGTGCCCTCAACTCAGCCCTTCGGGGAGGCAACTGCCCTGCTGTGAGTTCAGCGCCTGGAACCTCCTGGGACCTAACCCTAACCCTAACCCTACCCCGAACCAGGACCCTCCACCGAAACGTAACCCTGCCTCATTCCCTTATCCTGCATTTGAGCCGCCTTCTGATATGGGCCCTCACTTCAGCCCTCGAAGGAGATCATGAAACCGGAGTCGCTTCGGCCCTTGCGTCGTCCCTGGACCGAACCCTAACCCTAGCTAAGGCTCTCTCCTCTTGGGGACCCAATTCCAAGGTCGGACAGCATCACGCGCATAGGGAACAGAAGCGGTGCAGGCTGACTCGGCAAGGAACATGGAAGCTCACCATGTCGTTTCCCAGGCCCGGCTGCAGCTCCCGAGAGGATTCCGGAGGCCTCTTCGACCAGGGGCTTATCGACGTGTGTGGTCTGGCAGCCAAAGAGGGACCCTACCGGCACCGTCCCTTGTGCCCTCTACTCAGCCCTTCGGGGAGACCACTGCCCTGCTGTGAGTTCGGCGCCCGGAACCTCCTGGGTCCTACCCCTAAGCCTAAACCTAACCTGAACCGTTACCCTCCACCGAAACCTAAGCCAGCCTCAATCCCTATTCCTGCATCTGAGCCGCCGTCTGGCATGTGCCCTCATTTCAGGCCTCGAGGGAGATCACCAGACCGGAGTCGCTTCGGCCCTGGCGACGTTCCTGGACCGAACCCTAACCCTAGATAAGGCTCTCTATGCATGGGGACCCATTTACAAGGTAGGACAGCATCACGAGCCTGGGGTCCAGAAGCGGGGCAGGCTGACTTGCCAAGGAACATGGAAGCTCACCATGTCGTTTGCCAGGCCCGGCTGCAGCTCCCGAGAGAATTCCGGAGGCCTCCTCGACCAGGGGCTTATCGACGTGTGTGGCCTTGGCAGCCAAAGAGGGATGCTGACCGGCACCGTCCTTTGTGCCCGCAACTAAGCCCTTCGGGAAGACCACTGCCCGGCTGTGGGTTCGGCGCCTGGAACCTCCTGGGACCTAACCCTAACCCTAACCCTACCCAGAAAAAGGACCCTCCACCGAAACCTAAGCCAGGCTCGATCCCTATTCCTGCATTTGAGCTGCCGTCTGGCATGGGCCCTCATTTCAGGCCTCGAAGGAGATCACCAGACCGGAGTCACGTCGGCCCTGGTGACGTCCCTGGACTGAACCCTAACCCTAGATAAGGCTCTCCCAGCAGGGGGACCCAATTCCAAGGTAGGAGAGCATCACGAGCCTGGGGGCCAGAAGCGGGGCAGGCTGACTTGCCAAGGAACCTGGAAGCTCACCATGTCGTTTCCCAGGCCCGGCTGCAGCTCCTGAGAGGATTCCGGAGGCCTCCTCGACCAGGGGCTTATTGCCATGTGTGGGCTTGGCAGCCAAAGAGGGACCCTGACCGGCACCGTCCCTTGTGTCCTCAACTCAGCCCTTCGGGGAGACCACTGCCCTGCTGTGAGTTCAGCGCCTGGAACCTCCTGGGACCTAACCCTAACCCTAACCCTACCCCGAACCAGGACCCTCCACCGAAACCTAAGCCTGCCTCGACACCTAATCCTGCATTTGAGCCGCCTCCTGGCATGGGCCCTCACTTAAGCCCTCGAGGGAGATCACGAGACCAGAGTCGCTTCGGCCCTGGCAACGTCCCTGGACCGAACCCTAACCCTAGCTAAAGCTCTCTCCTCATGGGGACCCAATTCCAAGGTCGGACAGCATCACGCGCCTGGGGTCCAGAAGCAGTGCAGGCTGACTCGGCATGGAACTTGGAATCTCACCATGTCGTTTCCCAGGCCCGGCTGCAGCTCCCGAGAGGATTCCGGAGGTCTCCTCGACCAGGGGCTTATCGACGTGTGTGGCCTTGACAGCCAAAGAGGGACCCTGACCGGCACGGTCCCTTGTGCCCTCAACTCAGCCCTTCGGGGAGACCACTGCCCTGCTGTGGGTTCGGCGCCTGGAACCTCCTGGGACCTAACCCTAACCCTAACCCTACCCCGAACCAGGACCCTCCACCGAAACCTAAGCCTGCCTCATTCCCTTATCCTGCATTTGAGCCGCCTTCTGATATGGGCCCTCACTTCAGCCCTCGAAGGAGATCACAAAATCGGAGTCGCTTCGGCCCTTGCGTCGTCCCTGGACCGAACCCTAACCCTAGCTAAGGCTCTCTCCTCATGGGGACCCAATTCCAATGTCGGACAGCATCACGCGCATAGGGAACAGAAGCGGTGCAGGCTGACTCGGCAAGGACCCTGGAAGCTCACCATGTCGTTTCCCAGGCCCGGCTGAAGCTCCCGAGAGGATTCCGGAGGCCTCCTCGACCAGGGGCTTTTCGACGTGTGTGGTCTTGGCAGCCAAAGAGGGACCCTGACCGGCACCGTCCCTTGTGCCCTCAACTCAGCCCTTCGGGGAGTCCACTGCCATGCTGTGAGTTTAGCGCCTGGAACCTCCTGGGTCCTAACCCTAACCCTAACCCTACCCAGAAAAAGGACCCTCCACCGAAACCTAAGCCAGGCTCGATCCCTATTCCTGCATTTGAGCTGCCGTCTGGCATGGGCCCTCATTTCAGGCCTCGAAGGAGATCACCAGACCGGAGTCACGTCGGCCCTGGTGACGTCCCTGGACTGAACCCTAACCCTAGATAAGGCTCTCCCAGCAGGGGGACCCAATTCCAAGGTAGGAGAGCATCACGAGCCTGGGGGCCAGAAGCGGGGCAGGCTGACTTGCCAAGGAACCTGGAAGCTCACCATGTCGTTTCCCAGGCCCGGCTGCAGCTCCTGAGAGGATTCCGGAGGCCTCCTCGACCAGGGGCTTATTGCCATGTGTGGGCTTGGCAGCCAAAGAGGGACCCTGACCGGCACCGTCCCTTGTGTCCTCAACTCAGCCCTTCGGGGAGACCACTGCCCTGCTGTGAGTTCAGCGCCTGGAACCTCCTGGGACCTAACCCTAACCCTAACCCTACCCCGAACCAGGACCCTCCACCGAAACCTAAGCCTGCCTCGACACCTAATCCTGCATTTGAGCCGCCTCCTGGCATGGGCCCTCACTTAAGCCCTCGAGGGAGATCACGAGACCAGAGTCGCTTCGGCCCTGGCAACGTCCCTGGACCGAACCCTAACCCTAGCTAAAGCTCTCTCCTCATGGGGACCCAATTCCAAGGTCGGACAGCATCACGCGCCTGGGGTCCAGAAGCAGTGCAGGCTGACTCGGCATGGAACTTGGAATCTCACCATGTCGTTTCCCAGGCCCGGCTGCAGCTCCCGAGAGGATTCCGGAGGTCTCCTCGACCAGGGGCTTATCGACGTGTGTGGCCTTGACAGCCAAAGAGGGACCCTGACCGGCACGGTCCCTTGTGCCCTCAACTCAGCCCTTCGGGGAGACCACTGCCCTGCTGTGGGTTCGGCGCCTGGAACCTCCTGGGACCTAACCCTAACCCTAACCCTACCCCGAACCAGGACCCTCCACCGAAACCTAAGCCTGCCTCATTCCCTTATCCTGCATTTGAGCCGCCTTCTGATATGGGCCCTCACTTCAGCCCTCGAAGGAGATCACAAAATCGGAGTCGCTTCGGCCCTTGCGTCGTCCCTGGACCGAACCCTAACCCTAGCTAAGGCTCTCTCCTCATGGGGACCCAATTCCAATGTCGGACAGCATCACGCGCATAGGGAACAGAAGCGGTGCAGGCTGACTCGGCAAGGACCCTGGAAGCTCACCATGTCGTTTCCCAGGCCCGGCTGAAGCTCCCGAGAGGATTCCGGAGGCCTCCTCGACCAGGGGCTTTTCGACGTGTGTGGTCTTGGCAGCCAAAGAGGGACCCTGACCGGCACCGTCCCTTGTGCCCTCAACTCAGCCCTTCGGGGAGTCCACTGCCATGCTGTGAGTTTAGCGCCTGGAACCTCCTGGGTCCTAACCCTAACCCTAACCCTACCACGAACCAGGACCATCTCCCGGAACCTAAGCCTGCCTCGACACCTAATCCTGCATTTGAGCCGCCTCCTGGCATGGGCCCTCACTTCAGCCCTCGAGGGCGATCATGAGACCAGAGTCGCTTCGGCCCTGGCGACGTCCCTGGACTGAACTCTAACCCTAGCTAAGCCTCTCTCCTCATGGGGACCCAATTCCAAGGTCGGACAGCATCACGCTCCTGGGGTCCAGAAGCGGTGCAGGCTGACTCGGCATGGAACTTGGAATCTCACCATGTCGTTTCCCAGGCCCGGCTGCAGCTCAAGAGAGGATTCCGGAGGCCTCCTCGACCAGGGGCTTATCGACGTGTGTGGCCTTGACAGCCAAAGAGGGTCCCTGACCGGCACGGTCCCTTGTGCCCTCAACTCAGCCCTTCAGGAAGACCACTGCCCGGCTGTGGGTTCGGCGCATGGAACCTCCTGGGACCTAACCCTAACCCTAACCCTACCCAGAAAAAGGACCCTCCACCGAAACCTAAGCCAGGCTCGATCCCTATTCCTGCATTTGAGCTGCCGTGTGGCATGGGCCCTCATTTCAGGCCTCGAAGAAGATCACCAGACCGGAGTCACTTCGGCCCTGGTGACGTCCCTGAACTGAATCCTACCCCTAGATAAGGCTCTCTCAGCATGGGGACCCAATTTCAAGGTAGGACAGCATCACGAGCCTGGGGTCCAGAAGCGGGGCAGGCTGACTTGCCAAGGAACCTGGAAGCTCACCATGTCGTTTCCCAGGCCCGGCTGCAGCTCCTGAGAGGATTCCGGAGGCCTCCTCGACCAGGGGCTTATTGCCATGTGTGGTCTTGGCAGCCAAAGAGGGACCCTGACCGGCAGCGTCCCTTGTGTCCTCAACTCAGCCCTTCGGGGAGACCACTGCCCTGCTGTGAGTTCAGCGCCTGGAACTTCCTGGGACCTAACCCTAACCCTAACGCTACCCCGAACCAGGACCCTCCACCGAAACCTAAGCCTGCCTCGACACCTAATCCTGCATTTGAGCCGCCTTCTGGCATGGGCCCTCACTTCAGCCCTCGAGGGAGATCACGAGACCGGAGTCGCTTCGGCCCTTGCGTCGTCCCTGGACCGAACCCTAACCCTAGCTAAGGCTCTCTCCTCTTGGGGACCCAATTCCAAGGTCGGACAGCATCACGCTCCTGGGGTCCAGAAGCAGTGCAGGCTGACTCGGCATGGAACTTGGAATCTCACCATGTCGTTTCCCAGGCCCGGCTGCAGCTCCCGAGAGGATTCCGGAGGTCTCCTCGACCAGGGGCTTATCGACGTGTGTGGCCTTGACAGCCAAAGAGGGACCCTGACCGGCACGGTCCCTTGTGCCCTCAACTCAGCCCTTCGGGGAGACCACTGCCCTGCTGTGGGTTCGGCGCCTGGAACCTCCTGGGACCTAACCCTAACCCTAACCCTACCCCGAACCAGGACCCTCCACCGAAACCTAAGCCTGCCTCATTCCCTTATCCTGCATTTGAGCCGCCTTCTGATATGGGCCCTCACTTCAGCCCTCGAAGGAGATCACGAGACCGGAGTCGCTTCGGCCCTGGCGTCGTCCCTGGACCGAACGCTAACCCTAGCTAAGGCTCTCTCCTCATGGGGACCCAATTCCAATGTCGGACAGCATCACGCGCATAGGGAACAGAAGCGGTGCAGGCTGACTCGGCTAGGAACCTGGAAGCTCGCCATGTCGTTTCCCAGGCCCGGCTGCAGCTCCCGAGAGGATTCAGGAGGCCTCCTCGACCAGGGGCTTTTCGACGTGTGTGGTCTTGGCAGCCAAAGAGGGACCCTGACCGGCACCGTCCCTTGTGCCCTCAACTCAGCCCTTCGGGGAGACCACTGCCCTGCTGTGAGTTCAGTGCCTGGAACCTCTTGGGACCTAACCCTAACCCTAACCCTACCACGAACCAGGACCATCCACCGGAACCTAAGCTTGCCTCGACACCTAATCCTGCATTTGAGCCGCCTCCTGGCATGGGCCCTCACTTCAGACCTCGAGGCAGATCACGAGACCGGAGTCGCTACGGCCCTGGCGACGTCCCTGGACTTAACCCTAACCCTAGCTAAGGCTCTCTCCTCATGGGGACCCAATTCCAAGGTCGGACAGCATCACGCGCCTGGGGTCCAGAAGCGGTGCAGGCTGACTCGGCATGGAACTTAGAATCTCACCATGTCGATTCCCAGGCCCGGCTGCAGCTCCAGAGAGGATTCCGGAGGCCTCCTCGACCAGGGGCTTATCGACGTGTGTGGCCTTGAAAGCCAAAGAGGGTCCCTGAACGGCACGGTCCCTTGTGCCCTCAACTCAGCCCTTCGGGGAGACCACTGCCCGGCTGTGGGTTCGGCTCCTGGAACCTCCTGGGACCTAACCCTAACCCTAACCCTACCCAGAAAAAGGATCCTCCACCGAAACCTAAGCCAGCCTCGATCCCTTTTCCTGCATTTGAGCTGCCGTCTGGCATGGGCCCTCATTTCAGGCCTCGAGGGAGATCACCAGACCGGAGTCGCTTCGGCCCTGGTGACGTCCCTGGACCGAACCCTAACTCTAGATAAGGCTCTCTCTGCATGGGGACCCAATTCCAAGGTAGGACAGCATCACGAGCCTGGGGTCCAGAAGCGGGGAAGGCTGACTTGCTAAGGAACCTGGAAGCTCACCATGTCGTTTGCCAGGCCCGGCTGCAGCTCCCGAGAGGATTCCGGAGGCCTCCTCGACCAGGGGCTTATCGACGTGTGTGGCCTTGGCAGCCAAAGAGGGATCCTGACCGGCACCGTCTTTTGTGCGCGCAACTAAGCCCTTCGGAAAGAACACTGCCCTGCTGTGAGTTCTGCGTCTGGAACCTCTTGGGACCTAACACTAACCCTAACCTTTCCCCGAACCGTTACCCTCCACTGAAAACTAAGCCTGCCTCGTTCCCTTATCCTGCATTTGAGCCGCCTTCTGGCATGGGCCCTCACTTCAGACCTCGAGGGAGATCCCGAGGGTGGAGTCGCTACGACCCTGGCATCGTCCCCGGACGGAACCCTAACCCTAGCTAAGGCTCTCTCCTCTTGGGGACCCAATTCCAAGGTCGGACAGCATCACGCGCATAGGGAACAGAAGCGGTGCAGGCTGACTCGGCAAGGAACCTGGAAGCTCACCATGTCGTTTCCCAGGCCCGGCTGCAGCTCCCGAGAGGATTCCGGAGGCCTCTTCGACCAGGGGCTTATCGACGTGTGTGGTCTGGCAGCCAAAGAGGGACCCTACCGGCACCGTCCCTTGTGCCCTCTACTCAGCCCTTCGGGGAGACCACTGCCCTGCTGTGAGTTCAGCGCCCGGAACCTCCTGGGTCCTACCCCTAAGCCTAAACCTAACCTGAACCGTTACCCTCCACCGAAACCTAAGCCAGCCTCAATCCCTATTCCTGCATCTGAGCCGCCGTCTGGCATGTGCCCTCATTTCAGGCCTCGAGGGAGATCACCAGACCGGAGTCGCTTCGGCCCTGGCGACGTTCCTGGACCGAACCCTAACCCTAGATAAGGCTCTCTATGCATGGGGACCCATTTACAAGGTAGGACAGCATCACGAGCCTGGGGTCCAGAAGCGGGGCAGGCTGACTTGCCAAGGAACATGGAAGCTCACCATGTCGTTTGCCAGGCCCGGCTGCAGCTCCCGAGAGAATTCCGGAGGCCTCCTCGACCAGGGGCTTATCGACGTGTGTGGCCTTGGCAGCCAAAGAGGGATGCTGACCGGCACCGTCCTTTGTGCCCGCAACTAAGCCCTTCGGGAAGACCACTGCCCGGCTGTGGGTTCGGCGCCTGGAACCTCCTGGGACCTAACCCTAACCCTAACCCTACCCAGAAAAAGGACCCTCCACCGAAACCTAAGCCAGGCTCGATCCCTATTCCTGCATTTGAGCTGCCGTCTGGCATGGGCCCTCATTTCAGGCCTCGAAGGAGATCACCAGACTTCGGCCCTGGTGACGTCCCTGGACTGAACCCTAACCCTAGATAAGGCTCTCCCAGCATGGGGACCCAATTCCAAGGTAGGAGAGCATCACGAGCCTGGGGGCCAGAAGCGGGGCAGGCTGACTTGCCAAGGAACCTGGAAGCTCACCATGTCGTTTCCCAGGCCCGGCTGCAGCTCCTGAGAGGATTCCGGAGGCCTCCTCGACCAGGGGCTTATTGCCATGTGTGGGCTTGGCAGCCAAAGAGGGACCCTGACCGGCACCGTCCCTTGTGTCCTCAACTCAGCCCTTCGGGGAGACCACTGCCCTGCTGTGAGTTCAGCGCCTGGAACCTCCTGGGACCTAACCCTAACCCTAACCCTACCCCGAACCAGGACCCTCCACCGAAACCTAAGCCTGCCTCGACACCTAATCCTGCATTTGAGCCGCCTCCTGGCATGGGCCCTCACTTAAGCCCTCGAGGGAGATCACGAGACCAGAGTCGCTTCGGCCCTGGCAACGTCCCTGGACCGAACCCTAACCCTAGCTAAAGCTCTCTCCTCATGGGGACCCAATTCCAAGGTCGGACAGCATCACGGCCTGGGGTCCAGAAGCAGTGCAGGCTGACTCGGCATGGAACTTGGAATCTCACCATGTCGTTTCCCAGGCCCGGCTGCAGCTCCCGAGAGGATTCCGGAGGTCTCCTCGACCAGGGGCTTATCGACGTGTGTGGCCTTGACAGCCAAAGAGGGACCCTGACCGGCACGGTCCCTTGTGCCCTCAACTCAGCCCTTCGGGGAGACCACTGCCCTGCTGTGGGTTCGGCGCCTGGAACCTCCTGGGACCTAACCCTAACCCTAACCCTACCCCGAACCAGGACCCTCCACCGAAACCTAAGCCTGCCTCATTCCCTTATCCTGCATTTGAGCCGCCTTCTGATAGGGGCCCTCACTTCAGCCCTCGAAGGAGATCACGAGACGGGAGTCGCTTCGGCCCTGGCGTCGTCCCTGGACCGAACGCTAACCCTAGCTAAGGCTCTCTCCTCATGGGGACCCAATTCCAATGTCGGACAGCATCACGCGCATAGGGAACAGAAGCGGTGCAGGCTGACTCGGCTAGGAACCTGGAAGCTCGCCATGTCGTTTCCCAGGCCCGGCTGCAGCTCCCGAGAGGATTCAGGAGGCCTCCTCGACCAGGGGCTTTTCGACGTGTGTGGTCTTGGCAGCCAAAGAGGGACCCTGACCGGCACCGTCCCTTGTGCCCTCAACTCAGCCCTTCGGGGAGACCACTGCCCTGCTGTGAGTTCAGTGCCTGGAACCTCTTGGGACCTAACCCTAACCCTAACCCTACCACGAACCAGGACCATCCACCGGAACCTAAGCTTGCCTCGACACCTAATCCTGCATTTGAGCCGCCTTCTGATTGGGGCCCTCACTTCAGCCCTCGAAGGAGATCACGAGACCGGAGTCGCTTCGGCCCTGGCGTCGTCCCTGGACCGAACGCTAACCCTAGCTAAGGCTCTCTCCTCATGGGGACCCAATTCCAATGTCGGACAGCATCACGCGCATAGGGAACAGAAGCGGTGCAGGCTGACTCGGCTAGGAACCTGGAAGCTCGCCATGTCGTTTCCCAGGCCCGGCTGCAGCTCCCGAGAGGATTCAGGAGGCCTCCTCGACCAGGGGCTTTTCGACGTGTGTGGTCTTGGCAGCCAAAGAGGGACCCTGACCGGCACCGTCCCTTGTGCCCTCAACTCAGCCCTTCGGGGAGACCACTGCCCTGCTGTGAGTTCAGTGCCTGGAACCTCTTGGGACCTAACCCTAACCCTAACCCTACCACGAACCAGGACCATCCACCGGAACCTAAGCTTGCCTCGACACCTAATCCTGCATTTGAGCCGCCTCCTGGCATGGGCCCTCACTTCAGACCTCGAGGCAGATCACGAGACCGGAGTCGCTACGGCCCTGGCGACGTCCCTGGACTTAACCCTAACCCTAGCTAAGGCTCTCTCCTCATGGGGACCCAATTCCAAGGTCGGACAGCATCACGCGCCTGGGGTCCAGAAGCGGTGCAGGCTGACTCGGCATGGAACTTAGAATCTCACCATGTCGATTCCCAGGCCCGGCTGCAGCTCCAGAGAGGATTCCGGAGGCCTCCTCGACCAGGGGCTTATCGACGTGTGTGGCCTTGAAAGCCAAAGAGGGTCCCTGAACGGCACGGTCCCTTGTGCCCTCAACTCAGCCCTTCGGGGAGACCACTGCCCGGCTGTGGGTTCGGCGCCTGGAACCTCCTGGGACCTAACCCTAACCCTAACCCTACCCAGAAAAAGGATCCTCCACCGAAACCTAAGCCAGCCTCGATCCCTTTTCCTGCATTTGAGCTGCCGTCTGGCATGGGCCCTCATTTCAGGCCTCGAGGGAGATCACCAGACCGGAGTCGCTTCGGCCCTGGTGACGTCCCTGGACCGAACCCTAACTCTAGATAAGGCTCTCTCTGCATGGGGACCCAATTCCAAGGTAGGACAGCATCACGAGCCTGGGGTCCAGAAGCGGGGAAGGCTGACTTGCTAAGGAACCTGGAAGCTCACCATGTCGTTTGCCAGGCCCGGCTGCAGCTCCCGAGAGGATTCCGGAGGCCTCCTCGACCAGGGGCTTATCGACGTGTGTGGCCTTGGCAGCCAAAGAGGGATCCTGACCGGCACCGTCTTTTGTGCGCGCAACTAAGCCCTTCGGAAAGAACACTGCCCTGCTGTGAGTTCTGCGTCTGGAACCTCTTGGGACCTAACACTAACCCTAACCTTTCCCCGAACCGTTACCCTCCACTGAAAACTAAGCCTGCCTCGTTCCCTTATCCTGCATTTGAGCCGCCTTCTGGCATGGGCCCTCACTTCAGACCTCGAGGGAGATCCCGAGGGTGGAGTCGCTACGGCCCTGGCATCGTCCCCGGACCGAACCCTAACCCTAGCTAAGGCTCTCTCCTCTTGGGGACCCAATTCCAAGGTCGGACAGCATCACGCGCATAGGGAACAGAAGCGGTGCAGGCTGACTCGGCAAGGAACCTGGAAGCTCACCATGTCGTTTCCCAGGCCCGGCTGCAGCTCCCGAGTGGATTCCGGAGGCCTCCTCGACCAGGGGCTTATCGACGTGTGTGGTCTTGGCAGCCAAAGAGGGACCCTACCGGCACCGTCCCTTGTGCCCTCAACTCAGCCCTTCGGGGAGACCACTGCCCTGCTGTGAGTTCAGCGCCCGGAATCTCCTGGGTCCTACCCCTAAACCTAAACCTAACCTGAACCGTTACCTTCCACCGAAACCTAAGCCTGCCTCGATCCCTAATCCTGCATTTCAGCCGCCTCCTGGCATGGGCCCTCACTTCAGCCCTCGAGGGAGATCACGAGACCGGAGTCGCTTCGGCCCTGGCGACGTTCCTGGACCGAACCCTAACCCTAGTTAAGGCTCTCTCCTCATGGGGACCCAATTCTAAGGTCGGACAGCATCACGAGCCTGGGGTCCAGAAGCGGTGCAGGCTGACTTGCCCAGGAACCTGGAAGCTCACCATGTCGTTTCCCAGGCCCGGCTGCAGCTCCCGAGAGGATTCCGGAGGCCTCCTCGACCAGGGGCTTATTGCCGTGTGTGGTCTTAGCAGCCAAAGAGGGACCCTGACCGGCACCGTCCCTTGTGCCCTCAACTCAGCCCTTCGGGGAGGCAACTGCCCTGCTGTGAGTTCAGCGCCTGGAACCTCCTGGGACCTAACCCTAACCCTAACCCTACCCCGAACCAGGACCCTCCACCGAAACGTAACCCTGCCTCATTCCCTTATCCTGCATTTGAGCCGCCTTCTGATATGGGCCCTCACTTCAGCCCTCGAAGGAGATCATGAAACCGGAGTCGCTTCGGCCCTTGCGTCGTCCCTGGACCGAACCCTAACCCTAGCTAAGGCTCTCTCCTCTTGGGGACCCAATTCCAAGGTCGGACAGCATCACGCGCATAGGGAACAGAAGCGGTGCAGGCTGACTCGGCAAGGAACATGGAAGCTCACCATGTCGTTTCCCAGGCCCGGCTGCAGCTCCCGAGAGGATTCCGGAGGCCTCTTCGACCAGGGGCTTATCGACGTGTGTGGTCTGGCAGCCAAAGAGGGACCCTACCGGCACCGTCCCTTGTGCCCTCTACTCAGCCCTTCGGGGAGACCACTGCCCTGCTGTGAGTTCGGCGCCCGGAACCTCCTGGGTCCTACCCCTAAGCCTAAACCTAACCTGAACCGTTACCCTCCACCGAAACCTAAGCCAGCCTCAATCCCTATTCCTGCATCTGAGCCGCCGTCTGGCATGTGCCCTCATTTCAGGCCTCGAGGGAGATCACCAGACCGGAGTCGCTTCGGCCCTGGCGACGTTCCTGGACCGAACCCTAACCCTAGATAAGGCTCTCTATGCATGGGGACCCATTTACAAGGTAGGACAGCATCACGAGCCTGGGGTCCAGAAGCGGGGCAGGCTGACTTGCCAAGGAACATGGAAGCTCACCATGTCGTTTGCCAGGCCCGGCTGCAGCTCCCGAGAGAATTCCGGAGGCCTCCTCGACCAGGGGCTTATCGACGTGTGTGGCCTTGGCAGCCAAAGAGGGATGCTGACCGGCACCGTCCTTTGTGCCCGCAACTAAGCCCTTCGGGAAGACCACTGCCCGGCTGTGGGTTCGGCGCCTGGAACCTCCTGGGACCTAACCCTAACCCTAACCCTACCCAGAAAAAGGACCCTCCACCGAAACCTAAGCCAGGCTCGATCCCTATTCCTGCATTTGAGCTGCCGTCTGGCATGGGCCCTCATTTCAGGCCTCGAAGGAGATCACCAGACCGGAGTCACTTCGGCCCTGGTGACGTCCCTGGACTGAACCCTAACCCTAGATAAGGCTCTCCCAGCAGGGGGACCCAATTCCAAGGTAGGAGAGCATCACGAGCCTGGGGGCCAGAAGCGGGGCAGGCTGACTTGCCAAGGAACCTGGAAGCTCACCATGTCGTTTCCCAGGCCCGGCTGCAGCTCCTGAGAGGATTCCGGAGGCCTCCTCGACCAGGGGCTTATTGCCATGTGTGGGCTTGGCAGCCAAAGAGGGACCCTGACCGGCACCGTCCCTTGTGTCCTCAACTCAGCCCTTCGGGGAGACCACTGCCCTGCTGTGAGTTCAGCGCCTGGAACCTCCTGGGACCTAACCCTAACCCTAACCCTACCCCGAACCAGGACCCTCCACCGAAACCTAAGCCTGCCTCGACACCTAATCCTGCATTTGAGCCGCCTCCTGGCATGGGCCCTCACTTAAGCCCTCGAGGGAGATCACGAGACCAGAGTCGCTTCGGCCCTGGCAACGTCCCTGGACCGAACCCTAACCCTAGCTAAAGCTCTCTCCTCATGGGGACCCAATTCCAAGGTCGGACAGCATCACGCGCCTGGGGTCCAGAAGCAGTGCAGGCTGACTCGGCATGGAACTTGGAATCTCACCATGTCGTTTCCCAGGCCCGGCTGCAGCTCCCGAGAGGATTCCGGAGGTCTCCTCGACCAGGGGCTTATCGACGTGTGTGGCCTTGACAGCCAAAGAGGGACCCTGACCGGCACGGTCCCTTGTGCCCTCAACTCAGCCCTTCGGGGAGACCACTGCCCTGCTGTGGGTTCGGCGCCTGGAACCTCCTGGGACCTAACCCTAACCCTAACCCTACCCCTAACCAGGACCCTCCACCGAAACCTAAGCCTGCCTCATTCCCTTATCCTGCATTTGAGCCGCCTTCTGATATGGGCCCTCACTTCAGCCCTCGAAGGAGATCACAAAATCGGAGTCGCTTAGGCCCTTGCGTCGTACCTGGACCGAACCCTAACCCTAGCTAAGGCTCTCTCCTCATGGGGACCCAATTCCAATGTCGGACAGCATCACGCGCATAGGGAACAGAAGCGGTGCAGGCTGACTCGGCAAGGAACCTGGAAGCTCACCATGTCGTTTCCCAGGCCCGGCTGAAGCTCCCGAGAGGATTCCGGAGGCCTCCTCGACCAGGGGCTTTTCGACGTGTGTGGTCTTGGCAGCCAAAGAGGGACCCTGACCGGCACCGTCCCTTGTGCCCTCAACTCAGCCCTTCGGGGAGTCCACTGCCATGCTGTGAGTTTAGCGCCTGGAACCTCCTGGGTCCTAACCCTAACCCTAACCCTACCACGAACCAGGACCATCCCCCGGAACCTAAGCCTGCCTCGACACCTAATCCTGCATTTGAGCCGCCTCCTGGCATGGGCCCTCACTTCAGCCCTCGAGGGAGATCATGAGACCAGAGTCGCTTCGGCCCTGGCGACGTCCCTGGACTGAACTCTAACCCTAGCTAAGCCTCTCTCCTCATGGGGACCCAATTCCAAGGTCGGACAGCATCACGCTCCTGGGGTCCAGAAGCGGTGCAGGCTGACTCGGCATGGAACTTGGAAGCTCACCATGTCGTTTCCCAGGCCCGGCTGCAGCTCAAGAGAGGATTCCGGAGGCCTCCTCAACCAGGGGCTTATCGACGTGTGTGGCCTTGACAGCCAAAGAGGGTCCCTGACCGGCACGGTCCCTTGTGCCCTCAACTCAGCCCTTCAGGAAGACCACTGCCCGGCTGTGGGTTCGGCGCATGGAACCTCCTGGGACCTAACCCTAACCCTAACCCTACCCAGAAAAAGGACCCTCCACCGAAACCTAAGCCAGGCTCGATCCCTATTCCTGCATTTGAGCTGCCGTGTGGCATGGGCCCTCATTTCAGGCCTCGAAGAAGATCACCAGACCGGAGTCACTTCGGCCCTGGTGACGTCCCTGAACTGAATCCTAACCCTAGATAAGGCTCTCTCAGCATGGGGACCCAATTTCAAGGTAGGACAGCATCACGAGCCTGGGGTCCAGAAGCGGGGCAGGCTGACTTGCCAAGGAACCTGGAAGCTCACCATGTCGTTTCCCAGGCCCGGCTGCAGCTCCCGAGAGGATTCCGGAGGCCTCCTCGACCAGGGGCTTATTGCCATGTGTGGTCTTGGCAGCCAAAGAGGGACCCTGACCGGCAGCGTCCCTTGTGTCCTCAACTCAGCCCTTCGGGGAGACCACTGCCCTGCTGTGAGTTCAGCGCCTGGAACCTCCTGGGACCTAACCCTAACCCTAACGCTACCCCGAACCAGGACCCTCCACCGAAACCTAAGCCTGCCTCGACACCTAATCCTGCATTTGAGCCGCCTTCTGGCATGGGCCCTCACTTCAGCCCTCGAGGGAGATCACGAGACCGGAGTCGCTTCGGCCCTGGCGACGTCCCTGGACCGAACCCTAACCCTAGCTAAGGCTCTCTCCTCTTGGGGACCCAATTCCAAGGTCGGACAGCATCACGCGCCTGGGGTCCAGAAGCAGTGCAGGCTGACTCGGCATGGAACTTGGAATCTCACCATGTCGTTTCCCAGGCCCGGCTGCAGCTCCAGAGAGGATTCCGGAGGTCTCCTCGACCAGGGGCTTATCGACGTGTGTGGCCTTGACAGCCAAAGAGGGACCCTGACCGGCACGGTCCCTTGTGCCCTCAACTCAGCCCTTCGGGGAGACCACTGCCCTGCTGTGGGTTCGGCGCCTGGAACCTCCTGGGACCTAACCCTAACCCTAACCCTACCCCGAACCAGGACCCTCCACCGAAACCTAAGCCTGCCTCATTCCCTTATCCTGCATTTGAGCCGCCTTCTGATATGGGCCCTCACTTCAGCCCTCGAAGGAGATCACGAGACCGGAGTCGCTTCGGCCCTGGCGTCGTCCCTGGACCGAACGCTAACCCTAGCTAAGGCTCTCTCCTCATGGGGACCCAATTCCAATGTCGGACAGCATCACGCGCATAGGGAACAGAAGCGGTGCAGGCTGACTCGGCTAGGAACCTGGAAGCTCGCCATGTCGTTTCCCAGGCCCGGCTGCAGCTCCCGAGAGGATTCAGGAGGCCTCCTCGACCAGGGGCTTTTCGACGTGTGTGGTCTTGGCAGCCAAAGAGGGACCCTGACCGGCACCGTCCCTTGTGCCCTCAACTCAGCCCTTCGGGGAGACCACTGCCCTGCTGTGAGTTCAGTGCCTGGAACCTCTTGGGACCTAACCCTAACCCTAACCCTACCACGAACCAGGACCATCCACCGGAACCTAAGCTTGCCTCGACACCTAATCCTGCATTTGAGCCGCCTCCTGGCATGGGCCCTCACTTCAGACCTCGAGGCAGATCACGAGACCGGAGTCGCTACGGCCCTGGCGACGTCCCTGGACTTAACCCTAACCCTAGCTAAGGCTCTCTCCTCATGGGGACCCAATTCCAAGGTCGGACAGCATCACGCGCCTGGGGTCCAGAAGCGGTGCAGGCTGACTCGGCATGGAACTTAGAATCTCACCATGTCGATTCCCAGGCCCGGCTGCAGCTCCAGAGAGGATTCCGGAGGCCTCCTCAACCAGGGGCTTATCGACGTGTGTGGCCTTGAAAGCCAAAGAGGGTCCCTGAACGGCACGGTCCCTTGTGCCCTCAACTCAGCCCTTCGGGGAGACCACTGCCCGGCTGTGGGTTCGGCGCCTGGAACCTCCTGGGACCTAACCCTAACCCTAACCCTACCCAGAAAAAGGATCCTCCACCGAAACCTAAGCCAGCCTCGATCCCTTTTCCTGCATTTGAGCTGCCGTCTGGCATGGGCCCTCATTTCAGGCCTCGAGGGAGATCACCAGACCGGAGTCGCTTCGGCCCTGGTGACGTCCCTGGACCGAACCCTAACTCTAGATAAGGCTCTCTCTGCATGGGGACCCAATTCCAAGGTAGGACAGCATCACGAGCCTGGGGTCCAGAAGCGGGGAAGGCTGACTTGCTAAGGAACCTGGAAGCTCACCATGTCGTTTGCCAGGCCCGGCTGCAGCTCCCGAGAGGATTCCGGAGGCCTCCTCGACCAGGGGCTTATCGACGTGTGTGGCCTTGGCAGCCAAAGAGGGATCCTGACCGGCACCGTCTTTTGTGCGCGCAACTAAGCCCTTCGGAAAGAACACTGCCCTGCTGTGAGTTCTGCGTCTGGAACCTCTTGGGACCTAACACTAACCCTAACCTTTCCCCGAACCGTTACCCTCCACTGAAAACTAAGCCTGCCTCGTTCCCTTATCCTGCATTTGAGCCGCCTTCTGGCATGGGCCCTCACTTCAGACCTCGAGGGAGATCCCGAGGGTGGAGTCGCTACGGCCCTGGCATCGTCCCCGGACCGAACCCTAACCCTAGCTAAGGCTCTCTCCTCTTGGGGACCCAATTCCAAGGTCGGACAGCATCACGCGCATAGGGAACAGAAGCGGTGCAGGCTGACTCGGCAAGGAACCTGGAAGCTCACCATGTCGTTTCCCAGGCCCGGCTGCAGCTCCCGAGTGGATTCCGGAGGCCTCCTCGACCAGGGGCTTATCGACGTGTGTGGTCTTGGCAGCCAAAGAGGGACCCTACCGGCACCGTCCCTTGTGCCCTCAACTCAGCCCTTCGGGGAGACCACTGCCCTGCTGTGAGTTCAGCGCCCGGAATCTCCTGGGTCCTACCCCTAAACCTAAACCTAACCTGAACCGTTACCTTCCACCGAAACCTAAGCCTGCCTCGATCCCTAATCCTGCATTTCAGCCGCCTCCTGGCATGGGCCCTCACTTCAGCCCTCGAGGGAGATCACGAGACCGGAGTCGCTTCGGCCCTGGCGACGTTCCTGGACCGAACCCTAACCCTAGATAAGGCTCTCTATGCATGGGGACCCATTTACAAGGTAGGACAGCATCACGAGCCTGGGGTCCAGAAGCGGGGCAGGCTGACTTGCCAAGGAACATGGAAGCTCACCATGTCGTTTGCCAGGCCCGGCTGCAGCTCCCGAGAGAATTCCGGAGGCCTCCTCGACCAGGGGCTTATCGACGTGTGTGGCCTTGGCAGCCAAAGAGGGATGCTGACCGGCACCGTCCTTTGTGCCCGCAACTAAGCCCTTCGGGAAGACCACTGCCCGGCTGTGGGTTCGGCGCCTGGAACCTCCTGGGACCTAACCCTAACCCTAACCCTACCCAGAAAAAGGACCCTCCACCGAAACCTAAGCCAGGCTCGATCCCTATTCCTGCATTTGAGCTGCCGTCTGGCATGGGCCCTCATTTCAGGCCTCGAAGGAGATCACCAGACCGGAGTCACTTCGGCCCTGGTGACGTCCCTGGACTGAACCCTAACCCTAGATAAGGCTCTCCCAGCAGGGGGACCCAATTCCAAGGTAGGAGAGCATCACGAGCCTGGGGGCCAGAAGCGGGGCAGGCTGACTTGCCAAGGAACCTGGAAGCTCACCATGTCGTTTCCCAGGCCCGGCTGCAGCTCCTGAGAGGATTCCGGAGGCCTCCTCGACCAGGGGCTTATTGCCATGTGTGGGCTTGGCAGCCAAAGAGGGACCCTGACCGGCACCGTCCCTTGTGTCCTCAACTCAGCCCTTCGGGGAGACCACTGCCCTGCTGTGAGTTCAGCGCCTGGAACCTCCTGGGACCTAACCCTAACCCTAACCCTACCCCGAACCAGGACCCTCCACCGAAACCTAAGCCTGCCTCGACACCTAATCCTGCATTTGAGCCGCCTCCTGGCATGGGCCCTCACTTAAGCCCTCGAGGGAGATCACGAGACCAGAGTCGCTTCGGCCCTGGCAACGTCCCTGGACCGAACCCTAACCCTAGCTAAAGCTCTCTCCTCATGGGGACCCAATTCCAAGGTCGGACAGCATCACGGCCTGGGGTCCAGAAGCAGTGCAGGCTGACTCGGCATGGAACTTGGAATCTCACCATGTCGTTTCCCAGGCCCGGCTGCAGCTCCCGAGAGGATTCCGGAGGTCTCCTCGACCAGGGGCTTATCGACGTGTGTGGCCTTGACAGCCAAAGAGGGACCCTGACCGGCACGGTCCCTTGTGCCCTCAACTCAGCCCTTCGGGGAGACCACTGCCCTGCTGTGGGTTCGGCGCCTGGAACCTCCTGGGACCTAACCCTAACCCTAACCCTACCCCGAACCAGGACCCTCCACCGAAACCTAAGCCTGCCTCATTCCCTTATCCTGCATTTGAGCCGCCTTCTGATAGGGGCCCTCACTTCAGCCCTCGAAGGAGATCACGAGACGGGAGTCGCTTCGGCCCTGGCGTCGTCCCTGGACCGAACGCTAACCCTAGCTAAGGCTCTCTCCTCATGGGGACCCAATTCCAATGTCGGACAGCATCACGCGCATAGGGAACAGAAGCGGTGCAGGCTGACTCGGCTAGGAACCTGGAAGCTCGCCATGTCGTTTCCCAGGCCCGGCTGCAGCTCCCGAGAGGATTCAGGAGGCCTCCTCGACCAGGGGCTTTTCGACGTGTGTGGTCTTGGCAGCCAAAGAGGGACCCTGACCGGCACCGTCCCTTGTGCCCTCAACTCAGCCCTTCGGGGAGACCACTGCCCTGCTGTGAGTTCAGTGCCTGGAACCTCTTGGGACCTAACCCTAACCCTAACCCTACCACGAACCAGGACCATCCACCGGAACCTAAGCTTGCCTCGACACCTAATCCTGCATTTGAGCCGCCTTCTGATTGGGGCCCTCACTTCAGCCCTCGAAGGAGATCACGAGACCGGAGTCGCTTCGGCCCTGGCGTCGTCCCTGGACCGAACGCTAACCCTAGCTAAGGCTCTCTCCTCATGGGGACCCAATTCCAATGTCGGACAGCATCACGCGCATAGGGAACAGAAGCGGTGCAGGCTGACTCGGCTAGGAACCTGGAAGCTCGCCATGTCGTTTCCCAGGCCCGGCTGCAGCTCCCGAGAGGATTCAGGAGGCCTCCTCGACCAGGGGCTTTTCGACGTGTGTGGTCTTGGCAGCCAAAGAGGGACCCTGACCGGCACCGTCCCTTGTGCCCTCAACTCAGCCCTTCGGGGAGACCACTGCCCTGCTGTGAGTTCAGTGCCTGGAACCTCTTGGGACCTAACCCTAACCCTAACCCTACCACGAACCAGGACCATCCACCGGAACCTAAGCTTGCCTCGACACCTAATCCTGCATTTGAGCCGCCTCCTGGCATGGGCCCTCACTTCAGATCTCGAGGCAGATCACGAGACCGGAGTCGCTACGGCCCTGGCGACGTCCCTGGACTTAACCCTAACCCTAGCTAAGGCTCTCTCCTCATGGGGACCCAATTCCAAGGTCGGACAGCATCACGCGCCTGGGGTCCAGAAGCGGTGCAGGCTGACTCGGCATGGAACTTAGAATCTCACCATGTCGATTCCCAGGCCCGGCTGCAGCTCCAGAGAGGATTCCGGAGGCCTCCTCGACCAGGGGCTTATCGACGTGTGTGGCCTTGAAAGCCAAAGAGGGTCCCTGAACGGCACGGTCCCTTGTGCCCTCAACTCAGCCCTTCGGGGAGACCACTGCCCGGCTGTGGGTTCGGCGCCTGGAACCTCCTGGGACCTAACCCTAACCCTAACCCTACCCAGAAAAAGGATCCTCCACCGAAACCTAAGCCAGCCTCGATCCCTTTTCCTGCATTTGAGCTGCCGTCTGGCATGGGCCCTCATTTCAGGCCTCGAGGGAGATCACCAGACCGGAGTCGCTTCGGCCCTGGTGACGTCCCTGGACCGAACCCTAACTCTAGATAAGGCTCTCTCTGCATGGGGACCCAATTCCAAGGTAGGACAGCATCACGAGCCTGGGGTCCAGAAGCGGGGAAGGCTGACTTGCTAAGGAACCTGGAAGCTCACCATGTCGTTTGCCAGGCCCGGCTGCAGCTCCCGAGAGGATTCCGGAGGCCTCCTCGACCAGGGGCTTATCGACGTGTGTGGCCTTGGCAGCCAAAGAGGGATCCTGACCGGCACCGTCTTTTGTGCGCGCAACTAAGCCCTTCGGAAAGAACACTGCCCTGCTGTGAGTTCTGCGTCTGGAACCTCTTGGGACCTAACACTAACCCTAACCTTTCCCCGAACCGTTACCCTCCACTGAAAACTAAGCCTGCCTCGTTCCCTTATCCTGCATTTGAGCCGCCTTCTGGCATGGGCCCTCACTTCAGACCTCGAGGGAGATCCCGAGGGTGGAGTCGCTACGGCCCTGGCATCGTCCCCGGACCGAACCCTAACCCTAGCTAAGGCTCTCTCCTCTTGGGGACCCAATTCCAAGGTCGGACAGCATCACGCGCATAGGGAACAGAAGCGGTGCAGGCTGACTCGGCAAGGAACCTGGAAGCTCACCATGTCGTTTCCCAGGCCCGGCTGCAGCTCCCGAGTGGATTCCGGAGGCCTCCTCGACCAGGGGCTTATCGACGTGTGTGGTCTTGGCAGCCAAAGAGGGACCCTACCGGCACCGTCCCTTGTGCCCTCAACTCAGCCCTTCGGGGAGACCACTGCCCTGCTGTGAGTTCAGCGCCCGGAATCTCCTGGGTCCTACCCCTAAACCTAAACCTAACCTGAACCGTTACCTTCCACCGAAACCTAAGCCTGCCTCGATCCCTAATCCTGCATTTCAGCCGCCTCCTGGCATGGGCCCTCACTTCAGCCCTCGAGGGAGATCACGAGACCGGAGTCGCTTCGGCCCTGGCGACGTTCCTGGACCGAACCCTAACCCTAGTTAAGGCTCTCTCCTCATGGGGACCCAATTCTAAGGTCGGACAGCATCACGAGCCTGGGGTCCAGAAGCGGTGCAGGCTGACTTGCCCAGGAACCTGGAAGCTCACCATGTCGTTTCCCAGGCCCGGCTGCAGCTCCCGAGAGGATTCCGGAGGCCTCCTCGACCAGGGGCTTATTGCCGTGTGTGGTCTTAGCAGCCAAAGAGGGACCCTGACCGGCACCGTCCCTTGTGCCCTCAACTCAGCCCTTCGGGGAGGCAACTGCCCTGCTGTGAGTTCAGCGCCTGGAACCTCCTGGGACCTAACCCTAACCCTAACCCTACCCCGAACCAGGACCCTCCACCGAAACGTAACCCTGCCTCATTCCCTTATCCTGCATTTGAGCCGCCTTCTGATATGGGCCCTCACTTCAGCCCTCGAAGGAGATCATGAAACCGGAGTCGCTTCGGCCCTTGCGTCGTCCCTGGACCGAACCCTAACCCTAGCTAAGGCTCTCTCCTCTTGGGGACCCAATTCCAAGGTCGGACAGCATCACGCGCATAGGGAACAGAAGCGGTGCAGGCTGACTCGGCAAGGAACATGGAAGCTCACCATGTCGTTTCCCAGGCCCGGCTGCAGCTCCCGAGAGGATTCCGGAGGCCTCTTCGACCAGGGGCTTATCGACGTGTGTGGTCTGGCAGCCAAAGAGGGACCCTACCGGCACCGTCCCTTGTGCCCTCTACTCAGCCCTTCGGGGAGACCACTGCCCTGCTGTGAGTTCGGCGCCCGGAACCTCCTGGGTCCTACCCCTAAGCCTAAACCTAACCTGAACCGTTACCCTCCACCGAAACCTAAGCCAGCCTCAATCCCTATTCCTGCATCTGAGCCGCCGTCTGGCATGTGCCCTCATTTCAGGCCTCGAGGGAGATCACCAGACCGGAGTCGCTTCGGCCCTGGCGACGTTCCTGGACCGAACCCTAACCCTAGATAAGGCTCTCTATGCATGGGGACCCATTTACAAGGTAGGACAGCATCACGAGCCTGGGGTCCAGAAGCGGGGCAGGCTGACTTGCCAAGGAACATGGAAGCTCACCATGTCGTTTGCCAGGCCCGGCTGCAGCTCCCGAGAGAATTCCGGAGGCCTCCTCGACCAGGGGCTTATCGACGTGTGTGGCCTTGGCAGCCAAAGAGGGATGCTGACCGGCACCGTCCTTTGTGCCCGCAACTAAGCCCTTCGGGAAGACCACTGCCCGGCTGTGGGTTCGGCGCCTGGAACCTCCTGGGACCTAACCCTAACCCTAACCCTACCCAGAAAAAGGACCCTCCACCGAAACCTAAGCCAGGCTCGATCCCTATTCCTGCATTTGAGCTGCCGTCTGGCATGGGCCCTCATTTCAGGCCTCGAAGGAGATCACCAGACCGGAGTCACTTCGGCCCTGGTGACGTCCCTGGACTGAACCCTAACCCTAGATAAGGCTCTCCCAGCAGGGGGACCCAATTCCAAGGTAGGAGAGCATCACGAGCCTGGGGGCCAGAAGCGGGGCAGGCTGACTTGCCAAGGAACCTGGAAGCTCACCATGTCGTTTCCCAGGCCCGGCTGCAGCTCCTGAGAGGATTCCGGAGGCCTCCTCGACCAGGGGCTTATTGCCATGTGTGGGCTTGGCAGCCAAAGAGGGACCCTGACCGGCACCGTCCCTTGTGTCCTCAACTCAGCCCTTCGGGGAGACCACTGCCCTGCTGTGAGTTCAGCGCCTGGAACCTCCTGGGACCTAACCCTAACCCTAACCCTACCCCGAACCAGGACCCTCCACCGAAACCTAAGCCTGCCTCGACACCTAATCCTGCATTTGAGCCGCCTCCTGGCATGGGCCCTCACTTAAGCCCTCGAGGGAGATCACGAGACCAGAGTCGCTTCGGCCCTGGCAACGTCCCTGGACCGAACCCTAACCCTAGCTAAAGCTCTCTCCTCATGGGGACCCAATTCCAAGGTCGGACAGCATCACGCGCCTGGGGTCCAGAAGCAGTGCAGGCTGACTCGGCATGGAACTTGGAATCTCACCATGTCGTTTCCCAGGCCCGGCTGCAGCTCCCGAGAGGATTCCGGAGGTCTCCTCGACCAGGGGCTTATCGACGTGTGTGGCCTTGACAGCCAAAGAGGGACCCTGACCGGCACGGTCCCTTGTGCCCTCAACTCAGCCCTTCGGGGAGACCACTGCCCTGCTGTGGGTTCGGCGCCTGGAACCTCCTGGGACCTAACCCTAACCCTAACCCTACCCCTAACCAGGACCCTCCACCGAAACCTAAGCCTGCCTCATTCCCTTATCCTGCATTTGAGCCGCCTTCTGATATGGGCCCTCACTTCAGCCCTCGAAGGAGATCACAAAATCGGAGTCGCTTCGGCCCTTGCGTCGTACCTGGACCGAACCCTAACCCTAGCTAAGGCTCTCTCCTCATGGGGACCCAATTCCAATGTCGGACAGCATCACGCGCATAGGGAACAGAAGCGGTGCAGGCTGACTCGGCAAGGAACCTGGAAGCTCACCATGTCGTTTCCCAGGCCCGGCTGAAGCTCCCGAGAGGATTCCGGAGGCCTCCTCGACCAGGGGCTTTTCGACGTGTGTGGTCTTGGCAGCCAAAGAGGGACCCTGACCGGCACCGTCCCTTGTGCCCTCAACTCAGCCCTTCGGGGAGTCCACTGCCATGCTGTGAGTTTAGCGCCTGGAACCTCCTGGGTCCTAACCCTAACCCTAACCCTACCACGAACCAGGACCATCCCCCGGAACCTAAGCCTGCCTCGACACCTAATCCTGCATTTGAGCCGCCTCCTGGCATGGGCCCTCACTTCAGCCCTCGAGGGAGATCATGAGACCAGAGTCGCTTCGGCCCTGGCGACGTCCCTGGACTGAACTCTAACCCTAGCTAAGCCTCTCTCCTCATGGGGACCCAATTCCAAGGTCGGACAGCATCACGCTCCTGGGGTCCAGAAGCGGTGCAGGCTGACTCGGCATGGAACTTGGAAGCTCACCATGTCGTTTCCCAGGCCCGGCTGCAGCTCAAGAGAGGATTCCGGAGGCCTCCTCGACCAGGGGCTTATCGACGTGTGTGGCCTTGACAGCCAAAGAGGGTCCCTGACCGGCACGGTCCCTTGTGCCCTCAACTCAGCCCTTCAGGAAGACCACTGCCCGGCTGTGGGTTCGGCGCATGGAACCTCCTGGGACCTAACCCTAACCCTAACCCTACACAGAAAAAGGACCCTCCACCGAAACCTAAGCCAGGCTCGATCCCTATTCCTGCATTTGAGCTGCCGTGTGGCATGGGCCCTCATTTCAGGCCTCGAAGAAGATCACCAGACCGGAGTCACTTCGGCCCTGGTGACGTCCCTGAACTGAATCCTAACCCTAGATAAGGCTCTCTCAGCATGGGGACCCAATTTCAAGGTAGGACAGCATCACGAGCCTGGGGTCCAGAAGCGGGGCAGGCTGACTTGCCAAGGAACCTGGAAGCTCACCATGTCGTTTCCCAGGCCCGGCTGCAGCTCCCGAGAGGATTCCGGAGGCCTCCTCGACCAGGGGCTTATTGCCATGTGTGGTCTTGGCAGCCAAAGAGGGACCCTGACCGGCAGCGTCCCTTGTGTCCTCAACTCAGCCCTTCGGGGAGACCACTGCCCTGCTGTGAGTTCAGCGCCTGGAACCTCCTGGGACCTAACCCTAACCCTAACGCTACCCCGAACCAGGACCCTCCACCGAAACCTAAGCCTGCCTCGACACCTAATCCTGCATTTGAGCCGCCTTCTGGCATGGGCCCTCACTTCAGCCCTCGAGGGAGATCACGAGACCGGAGTCGCTTCGGCCCTGGCGACGTCCCTGGACCGAACCCTAACCCTAGCTAAGGCTCTCTCCTCTTGGGGACCCAATTCCAAGGTCGGACAGCATCACGCGCCTGGGGTCCAGAAGCAGTGCAGGCTGACTCGGCATGGAACTTGGAATCTCACCATGTCGTTTCCCAGGCCCGGCTGCAGCTCCAGAGAGGATTCCGGAGGTCTCCTCGACCAGGGGCTTATCGACGTGTGTGGCCTTGACAGCCAAAGAGGGACCTTGACCGGCACGGTCCCTTGTGCCCTCAACTCAGCCCTTCGGGGAGACCACTGCCCTGCTGTGGGTTCGGCGCCTGGAACCTCCTGGGACCTAACCCTAACCCTAACCCTACCCCGAACCAGGACCCTCCACCGAAACCTAAGCCTGCCTCATTCCCTTATCCTGCATTTGAGCCGCCTTCTGATATGGGCCCTCACTTCAGCCCTCGAAGGAGATCACGAGACCGGAGTCGCTTCGGCCCTGGCGTCGTCCCTGGACCGAACGCTAACCCTAGCTAAGGCTCTCTCCTCATGGGGACCCAATTCCAATGTCGGACAGCATCACGCGCATAGGGAACAGAAGCGGTGCAGGCTGACTCGGCTAGGAACCTGGAAGCTCGCCATGTCGTTTCCCAGGCCCGGCTGCAGCTCCCGAGAGGATTCAGGAGGCCTCCTCGACCAGGGGCTTTTCGACGTGTGTGGTCTTGGCAGCCAAAGAGGGACCCTGACCGGCACCGTCCCTTGTGCCCTCAACTCAGCCCTTCGGGGAGACCACTGCCCTGCTGTGAGTTCAGTGCCTGGAACCTCTTGGGACCTAACCCTAACCCTAACCCTACCACGAACCAGGACCATCCACCGGAACCTAAGCTTGCCTCGACACCTAATCCTGCATTTGAGCCGCCTCCTGGCATGGGCCCTCACTTCAGACCTCGAGGCAGATCACGAGACCGGAGTCGCTACGGCCCTGGCGACGTCCCTGGACTTAACCCTAACCCTAGCTAAGGCTCTCTCCTCATGGGGACCCAATTCCAAGGTTGGACAGCATCACGCGCCTGGGGTCCAGAAGCGGTGCAGGCTGACTCGGCATGGAACTTAGAATCTCACCATGTCGATTCCCAGGCCCGGCTGCAGCTCCAGAGAGGATTCCGGAGGCCTCCTCGACCAGGGGCTTATCGACGTGTGTGGCCTTGAAAGCCAAAGAGGGTCCCTGAACGGCACGGTCCCTTGTGCCCTCAACTCAGCCCTTCGGGGAGACCACTGCCCGGCTGTGGGTTCGGCGCCTGGAACCTCCTGGGACCTAACCCTAACCCTAACCCTACCCAGAAAAAGGATCCTCCACCGAAACCTAAGCCAGCCTCGATCCCTTTTCCTGCATTTGAGCTGCCGTCTGGCATGGGCCCTCATTTCAGGCCTCGAGGGAGATCACCAGACCGGAGTCGCTTCGGCCCTGGTGACGTCCCTGGACCGAACCCTAACTCTAGATAAGGCTCTCTCTGCATGGGGACCCAATTCCAAGGTAGGACAGCATCACGAGCCTGGGGTCCAGAAGCGGGGAAGGCTGACTTGCTAAGGAACCTGGAAGCTCACCATGTCGTTTGCCAGGCCCGGCTGCAGCTCCCGAGAGGATTCCGGAGGCCTCCTCGACCAGGGGCTTATCGACGTGTGTGGCCTTGGCAGCCAAAGAGGGATCCTGACCGGCACCGTCTTTTGTGCGCGCAACTAAGCCCTTCGGAAAGAACACTGCCCTGCTGTGAGTTCTGCGTCTGGAACCTCTTGGGACCTAACACTAACCCTAACCTTTCCCCGAACCGTTACCCTCCACTGAAAACTAAGCCTGCCTCGTTCCCTTATCCTGCATTTGAGCCGCCTTCTGGCATGGGCCCTCACTTCAGACCTCGAGGGAGATCCCGAGGGTGGAGTCGCTACGGCCCTGGCATCGTCCCCGGACCGAACCCTAACCCTAGCTAAGGCTCTCTCCTCTTGGGGACCCAATTCCAAGGTCGGACAGCATCACGCGCATAGGGAACAGAAGCGGTGCAGGCTGACTCGGCAAGGAACCTGGAAGCTCACCATGTCGTTTCCCAGGCCCGGCTGCAGCTCCCGAGTGGATTCCGGAGGCCTCCTCGACCAGGGGCTTATCGACGTGTGTGGTCTTGGCAGCCAAAGAGGGACCCTACCGGCACCGTCCCTTGTGCCCTCAACTCAGCCCTTCGGGGAGACCACTGCCCTGCTGTGAGTTCAGCGCCCGGAATCTCCTGGGTCCTACCCCTAAACCTAAACCTAACCTGAACCGTTACCTTCCACCGAAACCTAAGCCTGCCTCGATCCCTAATCCTGCATTTCAGCCGCCTCCTGGCATGGGCCCTCACTTCAGCCCTCGAGGGAGATCACGAGACCGGAGTCGCTTCGGCCCTGGCGACGTTCCTGGACCGAACCCTAACCCTAGTTAAGGCTCTCTCCTCATGGGGACCCAATTCTAAGGTCGGACAGCATCACGAGCCTGGGGTCCAGAAGCGGTGCAGGCTGACTTGCCCAGGAACCTGGAAGCTCACCATGTCGTTTCCCAGGCCCGGCTGCAGCTCCCGAGAGGATTCCGGAGGCCTCCTCGACCAGGGGCTTATTGCCGTGTGTGGTCTTAGCAGCCAAAGAGGGACCCTGACCGGCACCGTCCCTTGTGCCCTCAACTCAGCCCTTCGGGGAGGCAACTGCCCTGCTGTGAGTTCAGCGCCTGGAACCTCCTGGGACCTAACCCTAACCCTAACCCTACCCCGAACCAGGACCCTCCACCGAAACGTAACCCTGCCTCATTCCCTTATCCTGCATTTGAGCCGCCTTCTGATATGGGCCCTCACTTCAGCCCTCGAAGGAGATCATGAAACCGGAGTCGCTTCGGCCCTTGCGTCGTCCCTGGACCGAACCCTAACCCTAGCTAAGGCTCTCTCCTCTTGGGGACCCAATTCCAAGGTCGGACAGCATCACGCGCATAGGGAACAGAAGCGGTGCAGGCTGACTCGGCAAGGAACATGGAAGCTCACCATGTCGTTTCCCAGGCCCGGCTGCAGCTCCCGAGAGGATTCCGGAGGCCTCTTCGACCAGGGGCTTATCGACGTGTGTGGTCTGGCAGCCAAAGAGGGACCCTACCGGCACCGTCCCTTGTGCCCTCTACTCAGCCCTTCGGGGAGACCACTGCCCTGCTGTGAGTTCGGCGCCCGGAACCTCCTGGGTCCTACCCCTAAGCCTAAACCTAACCTGAACCGTTACCCTCCACCGAAACCTAAGCCAGCCTCAATCCCTATTCCTGCATCTGAGCCGCCGTCTGGCATGTGCCCTCATTTCAGGCCTCGAGGGAGATCACCAGACCGGAGTCGCTTCGGCCCTGGCGACGTTCCTGGACCGAACCCTAACCCTAGATAAGGCTCTCTATGCATGGGGACCCATTTACAAGGTAGGACAGCATCACGAGCCTGGGGTCCAGAAGCGGGGCAGGCTGACTTGCCAAGGAACATGGAAGCTCACCATGTCGTTTGCCAGGCCCGGCTGCAGCTCCCGAGAGAATTCCGGAGGCCTCCTCGACCAGGGGCTTATCGACGTGTGTGGCCTTGGCAGCCAAAGAGGGATGCTGACCGGCACCGTCCTTTGTGCCCGCAACTAAGCCCTTCGGGAAGACCACTGCCCGGCTGTGGGTTCGGCGCCTGGAACCTCCTGGGACCTAACCCTAACCCTAACCCTACCCAGAAAAAGGACCCTCCACCGAAACCTAAGCCAGGCTCGATCCCTATTCCTGCATTTGAGCTGCCGTCTGGCATGGGCCCTCATTTCAGGCCTCGAAGGAGATCACCAGACCGGAGTCACTTCGGCCCTGGTGACGTCCCTGGACTGAACCCTAACCCTAGATAAGGCTCTCCCAGCAGGGGGACCCAATTCCAAGGTAGGAGAGCATCACGAGCCTGGGGGCCAGAAGCGGGGCAGGCTGACTTGCCAAGGAACCTGGAAGCTCACCATGTCGTTTCCCAGGCCCGGCTGCAGCTCCTGAGAGGATTCCGGAGGCCTCCTCGACCAGGGGCTTATTGCCATGTGTGGGCTTGGCAGCCAAAGAGGGACCCTGACCGGCACCGTCCCTTGTGTCCTCAACTCAGCCCTTCGGGGAGACCACTGCCCTGCTGTGAGTTCAGCGCCTGGAACCTCCTGGGACCTAACCCTAACCCTAACCCTACCCCGAACCAGGACCCTCCACCGAAACCTAAGCCTGCCTCGACACCTAATCCTGCATTTGAGCCGCCTCCTGGCATGGGCCCTCACTTAAGCCCTCGAGGGAGATCACGAGACCAGAGTCGCTTCGGCCCTGGCAACGTCCCTGGACCGAACCCTAACCCTAGCTAAAGCTCTCTCCTCATGGGGACCCAATTCCAAGGTCGGACAGCATCACGCGCCTGGGGTCCAGAAGCAGTGCAGGCTGACTCGGCATGGAACTTGGAATCTCACCATGTCGTTTCCCAGGCCCGGCTGCAGCTCCCGAGAGGATTCCGGAGGTCTCCTCGACCAGGGGCTTATCGACGTGTGTGGCCTTGACAGCCAAAGAGGGACCCTGACCGGCACGGTCCCTTGTGCCCTCAACTCAGCCCTTCGGGGAGACCACTGCCCTGCTGTGGGTTCGGCGCCTGGAACCTCCTGGGACCTAACCCTAACCCTAACCCTACCCCTAACCAGGACCCTCCACCGAAACCTAAGCCTGCCTCATTCCCTTATCCTGCATTTGAGCCGCCTTCTGATATGGGCCCTCACTTCAGCCCTCGAAGGAGATCACAAAATCGGAGTCGCTTCGGCCCTTGCGTCGTCCCTGGACCGAACCCTAACCCTAGCTAAGGCTCTCTCCTCATGGGGACCCAATTCCAATGTCGGACAGCATCACGCGCATAGGGAACAGAAGCGGTGCAGGCTGACTCGGCAAGGAACCTGGAAGCTCACCATGTCGTTTCCCAGGCCCGGCTGAAGCTCCCGAGAGGATTCCGGAGGCCTCCTCGACCAGGGGCTTTTCGACGTGTGTGGTCTTGGCAGCCAAAGAGGGACCCTGACCGGCACCGTCCCTTGTGCCCTCAACTCAGCCCTTCGGGGAGTCCACTGCCATGCTGTGAGTTTAGCGCCTGGAACCTCCTGGGTCCTAACCCTAACCCTAACCCTACCACGAACCAGGACCATCCCCCGGAACCTAAGCCTGCCTCGACACCTAATCCTGCATTTGAGCCGCCTCCTGGCATGGGCCCTCACTTCAGCCCTCGAGGGAGATCATGAGACCAGAGTCGCTTCGGCCCTGGCGACGTCCCTGGACTGAACTCTAACCCTAGCTAAGCCTCTCTCCTCATGGGGACCCAATTCCAAGGTCGGACAGCATCACGCTCCTGGGGTCCAGAAGCGGTGCAGGCTGACTCGGCATGGAACTTGGAAGCTCACCATGTCGTTTCCCAGGCCCGGCTGCAGCTCAAGAGAGGATTCCGGAGGCCTCCTCGACCAGGGGCTTATCGACGTGTGTGGCCTTGACAGCCAAAGAGGGTCCCTGACCGGCACGGTCCCTTGTGCCCTCAACTCAGCCCTTCAGGAAGACCACTGCCCGGCTGTGGGTTCGGCGCATGGAACCTCCTGGGACCTAACCCTAACCCTAACCCTACCCAGAAAAAGGACCCTCCACCGAAACCTAAGCCAGGCTCGATCCCTATTCCTGCATTTGAGCTGCCGTGTGGCATGGGCCCTCATTTCAGGCCTCGAAGAAGATCACCAGACCGGAGTCACTTCGGCCCTGGTGACGTCCCTGAACTGAATCCTAACCCTAGATAAGGCTCTCTCAGCATGGGGACCCAATTTCAAGGTAGGACAGCATCACGAGCCTGGGGTCCAGAAGCGGGGCAGGCTGACTTGCCAAGGAACCTGGAAGCTCACCATGTCGTTTCCCAGGCCCGGCTGCAGCTCCCGAGAGGATTCCGGAGGCCTCCTCGACCAGGGGCTTATTGCCATGTGTGGTCTTGGCAGCCAAAGAGGGACCCTGACCGGCAGCGTCCCTTGTGTCCTCAACTCAGCCCTTCGGGGAGACCACTGCCCTGCTGTGAGTTCAGCGCCTGGAACCTCCTGGGACCTAACCCTAACCCTAACGCTACCCCGAACCAGGACCCTCCACCGAAACCTAAGCCTGCCTCGACACCTAATCCTGCATTTGAGCCGCCTTCTGGCATGGGCCCTCACTTCAGCCCTCGAGGGAGATCACGAGACCGGAGTCGCTTCGGCCCTGGCGACGTCCCTGGACCGAACCCTAACCCTAGCTAAGGCTCTCTCCTCTTGGGGACCCAATTCCAAGGTCGGACAGCATCACGCGCCTGGGGTCCAGAAGCAGTGCAGGCTGACTCGGCATGGAACTTGGAATCTCACCATGTCGTTTCCCAGGCCCGGCTGCAGCTCCAGAGAGGATTCCGGAGGTCTCCTCGACCAGGGGCTTATCGACGTGTGTGGCCTTGACAGCCAAAGAGGGACCCTGACCGGCACGGTCCCTTGTGCCCTCAACTCAGCCCTTCGGGGAGACCACTGCCCTGCTGTGGGTTCGGCGCCTGGAACCTCCTGGGACCTAACCCTAACCCTAACCCTACCCCGAACCAGGACCCTCCACCGAAACCTAAGCCTGCCTCATTCCCTTATCCTGCATTTGAGCCGCCTTCTGATATGGGCCCTCACTTCAGCCCTCGAAGGAGATCACGAGACCGGAGTCGCTTCGGCCCTGGCGTCGTCCCTGGACCGAACGCTAACCCTAGCTAAGGCTCTCTCCTCATGGGGACCCAATTCCAATGTCGGACAGCATCACGCGCATAGGGAACAGAAGCGGTGCAGGCTGACTCGGCTAGGAACCTGGAAGCTCGCCATGTCGTTTCCCAGGCCCGGCTGCAGCTCCCGAGAGGATTCAGGAGGCCTCCTCGACCAGGGGCTTTTCGACGTGTGTGGTCTTGGCAGCCAAAGAGGGACCCTGACCGGCACCGTCCCTTGTGCCCTCAACTCAGCCCTTCGGGGAGACCACTGCCCTGCTGTGAGTTCAGTGCCTGGAACCTCTTGGGACCTAACCCTAACCCTAACCCTACCACGAACCAGGACCATCCACCGGAACCTAAGCTTGCCTCGACACCTAATCCTGCATTTGAGCCGCCTCCTGGCATGGGCCCTCACTTCAGACCTCGAGGCAGATCACGAGACCGGAGTCGCTACGGCCCTGGCGACGTCCCTGGACTTAACCCTAACCCTAGCTAAGGCTCTCTCCTCATGGGGACCCAATTCCAAGGTCGGACAGCATCACGCGCCTGGGGTCCAGAAGCGGTGCAGGCTGACTCGGCATGGAACTTAGAATCTCACCATGTCGATTCCCAGGCCCGGCTGCAGCTCCAGAGAGGATTCCGGAGGCCTCCTCAACCAGGGGCTTATCGACGTGTGTGGCCTTGAAAGCCAAAGAGGGTCCCTGAACGGCACGGTCCCTTGTGCCCTCAACTCAGCCCTTCGGGGAGACCACTGCCCGGCTGTGGGTTCGGCGCCTGGAACCTCCTGGGACCTAACCCTAACCCTAACCCTACCCAGAAAAAGGATCCTCCACCGAAACCTAAGCCAGCCTCGATCCCTTTTCCTGCATTTGAGCTGCCGTCTGGCATGGGCCCTCATTTCAGGCCTCGAGGGAGATCACCAGACCGGAGTCGCTTCGGCCCTGGTGACGTCCCTGGACCGAACCCTAACTCTAGATAAGGCTCTCTCTGCATGGGGACCCAATTCCAAGGTAGGACAGCATCACGAGCCTGGGGTCCAGAAGCGGGGAAGGCTGACTTGCTAAGGAACCTGGAAGCTCACCATGTCGTTTGCCAGGCCCGGCTGCAGCTCCCGAGAGGATTCCGGAGGCCTCCTCGACCAGGGGCTTATCGACGTGTGTGGCCTTGGCAGCCAAAGAGGGATCCTGACCGGCACCGTCTTTTGTGCGCGCAACTAAGCCCTTCGGAAAGAACACTGCCCTGCTGTGAGTTCTGCGTCTGGAACCTCTTGGGACCTAACACTAACCCTAACCTTTCCCCGAACCGTTACCCTCCACTGAAAACTAAGCCTGCCTCGTTCCCTTATCCTGCATTTGAGCCGCCTTCTGGCATGGGCCCTCACTTCAGACCTCGAGGGAGATCCCGAGGGTGGAGTCGCTACGGCCCTGGCATCGTCCCCGGACCGAACCCTAACCCTAGCTAAGGCTCTCTCCTCTTGGGGACCCAATTCCAAGGTCGGACAGCATCACGCGCATAGGGAACAGAAGCGGTGCAGGCTGACTCGGCAAGGAACCTGGAAGCTCACCATGTCGTTTCCCAGGCCCGGCTGCAGCTCCCGAGTGGATTCCGGAGGCCTCCTCGACCAGGGGCTTATCGACGTGTGTGGTCTTGGCAGCCAAAGAGGGACCCTACCGGCACCGTCCCTTGTGCCCTCAACTCAGCCCTTCGGGGAGACCACTGCCCTGCTGTGAGTTCAGCGCCCGGAATCTCCTGGGTCCTACCCCTAAACCTAAACCTAACCTGAACCGTTACCTTCCACCGAAACCTAAGCCTGCCTCGATCCCTAATCCTGCATTTCAGCCGCCTCCTGGCATGGGCCCTCACTTCAGCCCTCGAGGGAGATCACGAGACCGGAGTCGCTTCGGCCCTGGCGACGTTCCTGGACCGAACCCTAACCCTAGTTAAGGCTCTCTCCTCATGGGGACCCAATTCTAAGGTCGGACAGCATCACGAGCCTGGGGTCCAGAAGCGGTGCAGGCTGACTTGCCCAGGAACCTGGAAGCTCACCATGTCGTTTCCCAGGCCCGGCTGCAGCTCCCGAGAGGATTCCGGAGGCCTCCTCGACCAGGGGCTTATTGCCGTGTGTGGTCTTAGCAGCCAAAGAGGGACCCTGACCGGCACCGTCCCTTGTGCCCTCAACTCAGCCCTTCGGGGAGGCAACTGCCCTGCTGTGAGTTCAGCGCCTGGAACCTCCTGGGACCTAACCCTAACCCTAACCCTACCCCGAACCAGGACCCTCCACCGAAACGTAACCCTGCCTCATTCCCTTATCCTGCATTTGAGCCGCCTTCTGATATGGGCCCTCACTTCAGCCCTCGAAGGAGATCATGAAACCGGAGTCGCTTCGGCCCTTGCGTCGTCCCTGGACCGAACCCTAACCCTAGCTAAGGCTCTCTCCTCTTGGGGACCCAATTCCAAGGTCGGACAGCATCACGCGCATAGGGAACAGAAGCGGTGCAGGCTGACTCGGCAAGGAACATGGAAGCTCACCATGTCGTTTCCCAGGCCCGGCTGCAGCTCCCGAGAGGATTCCGGAGGCCTCTTCGACCAGGGGCTTATCGACGTGTGTGGTCTGGCAGCCAAAGAGGGACCCTACCGGCACCGTCCCTTGTGCCCTCTACTCAGCCCTTCGGGGAGACCACTGCCCTGCTGTGAGTTCGGCGCCCGGAACCTCCTGGGTCCTACCCCTAAGCCTAAACCTAACCTGAACCGTTACCCTCCACCGAAACCTAAGCCAGCCTCAATCCCTATTCCTGCATCTGAGCCGCCGTCTGGCATGTGCCCTCATTTCAGGCCTCGAGGGAGATCACCAGACCGGAGTCGCTTCGGCCCTGGCGACGTTCCTGGACCGAACCCTAACCCTAGATAAGGCTCTCTATGCATGGGGACCCATTTACAAGGTAGGACAGCATCACGAGCCTGGGGTCCAGAAGCGGGGCAGGCTGACTTGCCAAGGAACATGGAAGCTCACCATGTCGTTTGCCAGGCCCGGCTGCAGCTCCCGAGAGAATTCCGGAGGCCTCCTCGACCAGGGGCTTATCGACGTGTGTGGCCTTGGCAGCCAAAGAGGGATGCTGACCGGCACCGTCCTTTGTGCCCGCAACTAAGCCCTTCGGGAAGACCACTGCCCGGCTGTGGGTTCGGCGCCTGGAACCTCCTGGGACCTAACCCTAACCCTAACCCTACCCAGAAAAAGGACCCTCCACCGAAACCTAAGCCAGGCTCGATCCCTATTCCTGCATTTGAGCTGCCGTCTGGCATGGGCCCTCATTTCAGGCCTCGAAGGAGATCACCAGACCGGAGTCACTTCGGCCCTGGTGACGTCCCTGGACTGAACCCTAACCCTAGATAAGGCTCTCCCAGCAGGGGGACCCAATTCCAAGGTAGGAGAGCATCACGAGCCTGGGGGCCAGAAGCGGGGCAGGCTGACTTGCCAAGGAACCTGGAAGCTCACCATGTCGTTTCCCAGGCCCGGCTGCAGCTCCTGAGAGGATTCCGGAGGCCTCCTCGACCAGGGGCTTATTGCCATGTGTGGGCTTGGCAGCCAAAGAGGGACCCTGACCGGCACCGTCCCTTGTGTCCTCAACTCAGCCCTTCGGGGAGACCACTGCCCTGCTGTGAGTTCAGCGCCTGGAACCTCCTGGGACCTAACCCTAACCCTAACCCTACCCCGAACCAGGACCCTCCACCGAAACCTAAGCCTGCCTCGACACCTAATCCTGCATTTGAGCCGCCTCCTGGCATGGGCCCTCACTTAAGCCCTCGAGGGAGATCACGAGACCAGAGTCGCTTCGGCCCTGGCAACGTCCCTGGACCGAACCCTAACCCTAGCTAAAGCTCTCTCCTCATGGGGACCCAATTCCAAGGTCGGACAGCATCACGCGCCTGGGGTCCAGAAGCAGTGCAGGCTGACTCGGCATGGAACTTGGAATCTCACCATGTCGTTTCCCAGGCCCGGCTGCAGCTCCCGAGAGGATTCCGGAGGTCTCCTCGACCAGGGGCTTATCGACGTGTGTGGCCTTGACAGCCAAAGAGGGACCCTGACCGGCACGGTCCCTTGTGCCCTCAACTCAGCCCTTCGGGGAGACCACTGCCCTGCTGTGGGTTCGGCGCCTGGAACCTCCTGGGACCTAACCCTAACCCTAACCCTACCCCGAACAAGGACCCTCCACCGAAACCTAAGCCTGCCTCATTCCCTTATCCTGCATTTGAGCCGCCTTCTGATATGGGCCCTCACTTCAGCCCTCGAAGGAGATCACAAAATCGGAGTCGCTTCGGCCCTTGCGTCGTCCCTGGACCGAACCCTAACCCTAGCTAAGGCTCTCTCCTCATGGGGACCCAATTCCAATGTCGGACAGCATCACGCGCATAGGGAACAGAAGCGGTGCAGGCTGACTCGGCAAGGAACCTGGAAGCTCACCATGTCATTTCCCAGGCCCGGCTGAAGCTCCCGAGAGGATTCCGGAGGCCTCCTCGACCAGGGGCTTTTCGACGTGTGTGGTCTTGGCAGCCAAAGAGGGACCCTGACCGGCACCGTCCCTTGTGCCCTCAACTCAGCCCTTCGGGGAGTCCACTGCCATGCTGTGAGTTTAGCGCCTGGAACCTCCTGGGTCCTAACCCTAACCCTAACCCTACCACGAACCAGGACCATCCCCCGGAACCTAAGCCTGCCTCGACACCTAATCCTGCATTTGAGCCGCCTCCTGGCATGGGCCCTCACTTCAGCCCTCGAGGGAGATCATGAGACCAGAGTCGCTTCGGCCCTGGCGACGTCCCTGGACTGAACTCTAACCCTAGCTAAGCCTCTCTCCTCATGGGGACCCAATTCCAAGGTCGGACAGCATCACGCTCCTGGGGTCCAGAAGCGGTGCAGGCTGACTCGGCATGGAACTTGGAATCTCACCATGTCGTTTCCCAGGCCCGGCTGCAGCTCCCGAGAGGATTCCGGAGGTCTCCTCGACCAGGGGCTTATCGACGTGTGTGGCCTTGACAGCCAAAGAGGGACCCTGACCGGCACGGTCCCTTGTGCCCTCAACTCAGCCCTTCGGGGAGACCACTGCCCTGCTGTGGGTTCGGCGCCTGGAACCTCCTGGGACCTAACCCTAACCCTAACCCTACCCCGAACCAGGACCCTCCACCGAAACCTAAGCCTGCCTCATTCCCTTATCCTGCATTTGAGCCGCCTTCTGATAGGGGCCCTCACTTCAGCCCTCGAAGGAGATCACGAGACGGGAGTCGCTTCGGCCCTGGCGTCGTCCCTGGACCGAACGCTAACCCTAGCTAAGGCTCTCTCCTCATGGGGACCCAATTCCAATGTCGGACAGCATCACGCGCATAGGGAACAGAAGCGGTGCAGGCTGACTCGGCTAGGAACCTGGAAGCTCGCCATGTCGTTTCCCAGGCCCGGCTGCAGCTCCCGAGAGGATTCAGGAGGCCTCCTCGACCAGGGGCTTTTCGACGTGTGTGGTCTTGGCAGCCAAAGAGGGACCCTGACCGGCACCGTCCCTTGTGCCCTCAACTCAGCCCTTCGGGGAGACCACTGCCCTGCTGTGAGTTCAGTGCCTGGAACCTCTTGGGACCTAACCCTAACCCTAACCCTACCACGAACCAGGACCATCCACCGGAACCTAAGCTTGCCTCGACACCTAATCCTGCATTTGAGCCGCCTTCTGATTGGGGCCCTCACTTCAGCCCTCGAAGGAGATCACGAGACCGGAGTCGCTTCGGCCCTGGCGTCGTCCCTGGACCGAACGCTAACCCTAGCTAAGGCTCTCTCCTCATGGGGACCCAATTCCAATGTCGGACAGCATCACGCGCATAGGGAACAGAAGCGGTGCAGGCTGACTCGGCTAGGAACCTGGAAGCTCGCCATGTCGTTTCCCAGGCCCGGCTGCAGCTCCCGAGAGGATTCAGGAGGCCTCCTCGACCAGGGGCTTTTCGACGTGTGTGGTCTTGGCAGCCAAAGAGGGACCCTGACCGGCACCGTCCCTTGTGCCCTCAACTCAGCCCTTCGGGGAGACCACTGCCCTGCTGTGAGTTCAGTGCCTGGAACCTCTTGGGACCTAACCCTAACCCTAACCCTACCACGAACCAGGACCATCCACCGGAACCTAAGCTTGCCTCGACACCTAATCCTGCATTTGAGCCGCCTCCTGGCATGGGCCCTCACTTCAGATCTCGAGGCAGATCACGAGACCGGAGTCGCTACGGCCCTGGCGACGTCCCTGGACTTAACCCTAACCCTAGCTAAGGCTCTCTCCTCATGGGGACCCAATTCCAAGGTCGGACAGCATCACGCGCCTGGGGTCCAGAAGCGGTGCAGGCTGACTCGGCATGGAACTTAGAATCTCACCATGTCGATTCCCAGGCCCGGCTGCAGCTCCAGAGAGGATTCCGGAGGCCTCCTCGACCAGGGGCTTATCGACGTGTGTGGCCTTGAAAGCCAAAGAGGGTCCCTGAACGGCACGGTCCCTTGTGCCCTCAACTCAGCCCTTCGGGGAGACCACTGCCCGGCTGTGGGTTCGGCGCCTGGAACCTCCTGGGACCTAACCCTAACCCTAACCCTACCCAGAAAAAGGATCCTCCACCGAAACCTAAGCCAGCCTCGATCCCTTTTCCTGCATTTGAGCTGCCGTCTGGCATGGGCCCTCATTTCAGGCCTCGAGGGAGATCACCAGACCGGAGTCGCTTCGGCCCTGGTGACGTCCCTGGACCGAACCCTAACTCTAGATAAGGCTCTCTCTGCATGGGGACCCAATTCCAAGGTAGGACAGCATCACGAGCCTGGGGTCCAGAAGCGGGGAAGGCTGACTTGCTAAGGAACCTGGAAGCTCACCATGTCGTTTGCCAGGCCCGGCTGCAGCTCCCGAGAGGATTCCGGAGGCCTCCTCGACCAGGGGCTTATCGACGTGTGTGGCCTTGGCAGCCAAAGAGGGATCCTGACCGGCACCGTCTTTTGTGCGCGCAACTAAGCCCTTCGGAAAGAACACTGCCCTGCTGTGAGTTCTGCGTCTGGAACCTCTTGGGACCTAACACTAACCCTAACCTTTCCCCGAACCGTTACCCTCCACTGAAAACTAAGCCTGCCTCGTTCCCTTATCCTGCATTTGAGCCGCCTTCTGGCATGGGCCCTCACTTCAGACCTCGAGGGAGATCCCGAGGGTGGAGTCGCTACGGCCCTGGCATCGTCCCCGGACCGAACCCTAACCCTAGCTAAGGCTCTCTCCTCTTGGGGACCCAATTCCAAGGTCGGACAGCATCACGCGCATAGGGAACAGAAGCGGTGCAGGCTGACTCGGCAAGGAACCTGGAAGCTCACCATGTCGTTTCCCAGGCCCGGCTGCAGCTCCCGAGTGGATTCCGGAGGCCTCCTCGACCAGGGGCTTATCGACGTGTGTGGTCTTGGCAGCCAAAGAGGGACCCTACCGGCACCGTCCCTTGTGCCCTCAACTCAGCCCTTCGGGGAGACCACTGCCCTGCTGTGAGTTCAGCGCCCGGAATCTCCTGGGTCCTACCCCTAAACCTAAACCTAACCTGAACCGTTACCTTCCACCGAAACCTAAGCCTGCCTCGATCCCTAATCCTGCATTTCAGCCGCCTCCTGGCATGGGCCCTCACTTCAGCCCTCGAGGGAGATCACGAGACCGGAGTCGCTTCGGCCCTGGCGACGTTCCTGGACCGAACCCTAACCCTAGTTAAGGCTCTCTCCTCATGGGGACCCAATTCTAAGGTCGGACAGCATCACGAGCCTGGGGTCCAGAAGCGGTGCAGGCTGACTTGCCCAGGAACCTGGAAGCTCACCATGTCGTTTCCCAGGCCCGGCTGCAGCTCCCGAGAGGATTCCGGAGGCCTCCTCGACCAGGGGCTTATTGCCGTGTGTGGTCTTAGCAGCCAAAGAGGGACCCTGACCGGCACCGTCCCTTGTGCCCTCAACTCAGCCCTTCGGGGAGGCAACTGCCCTGCTGTGAGTTCAGCGCCTGGAACCTCCTGGGACCTAACCCTAACCCTAACCCTACCCCGAACCAGGACCCTCCACCGAAACGTAACCCTGCCTCATTCCCTTATCCTGCATTTGAGCCGCCTTCTGATATGGGCCCTCACTTCAGCCCTCGAAGGAGATCATGAAACCGGAGTCGCTTCGGCCCTTGCGTCGTCCCTGGACCGAACCCTAACCCTAGCTAAGGCTCTCTCCTCTTGGGGACCCAATTCCAAGGTCGGACAGCATCACGCGCATAGGGAACAGAAGCGGTGCAGGCTGACTCGGCAAGGAACATGGAAGCTCACCATGTCGTTTCCCAGGCCCGGCTGCAGCTCCCGAGAGGATTCCGGAGGCCTCTTCGACCAGGGGCTTATCGACGTGTGTGGTCTGGCAGCCAAAGAGGGACCCTACCGGCACCGTCCCTTGTGCCCTCTACTCAGCCCTTCGGGGAGACCACTGCCCTGCTGTGAGTTCGGCGCCCGGAACCTCCTGGGTCCTACCCCTAAGCCTAAACCTAACCTGAACCGTTACCCTCCACCGAAACCTAAGCCAGCCTCAATCCCTATTCCTGCATCTGAGCCGCCGTCTGGCATGTGCCCTCATTTCAGGCCTCGAGGGAGATCACCAGACCGGAGTCGCTTCGGCCCTGGCGACGTTCCTGGACCGAACCCTAACCCTAGATAAGGCTCTCTATGCATGGGGACCCATTTACAAGGTAGGACAGCATCACGAGCCTGGGGTCCAGAAGCGGGGCAGGCTGACTTGCCAAGGAACATGGAAGCTCACCATGTCGTTTGCCAGGCCCGGCTGCAGCTCCCGAGAGAATTCCGGAGGCCTCCTCGACCAGGGGCTTATCGACGTGTGTGGCCTTGGCAGCCAAAGAGGGATGCTGACCGGCACCGTCCTTTGTGCCCGCAACTAAGCCCTTCGGGAAGACCACTGCCCGGCTGTGGGTTCGGCGCCTGGAACCTCCTGGGACCTAACCCTAACCCTAACCCTACCCAGAAAAAGGACCCTCCACCGAAACCTAAGCCAGGCTCGATCCCTATTCCTGCATTTGAGCTGCCGTCTGGCATGGGCCCTCATTTCAGGCCTCGAAGGAGATCACCAGACCGGAGTCACTTCGGCCCTGGTGACGTCCCTGGACTGAACCCTAACCCTAGATAAGGCTCTCCCAGCAGGGGGACCCAATTCCAAGGTAGGAGAGCATCACGAGCCTGGGGGCCAGAAGCGGGGCAGGCTGACTTGCCAAGGAACCTGGAAGCTCACCATGTCGTTTCCCAGGCCCGGCTGCAGCTCCTGAGAGGATTCCGGAGGCCTCCTCGACCAGGGGCTTATTGCCATGTGTGGGCTTGGCAGCCAAAGAGGGACCCTGACCGGCACCGTCCCTTGTGTCCTCAACTCAGCCCTTCGGGGAGACCACTGCCCTGCTGTGAGTTCAGCGCCTGGAACCTCCTGGGACCTAACCCTAACCCTAACCCTACCCCGAACCAGGACCCTCCACCGAAACCTAAGCCTGCCTCGACACCTAATCCTGCATTTGAGCCGCCTCCTGGCATGGGCCCTCACTTAAGCCCTCGAGGGAGATCACGAGACCAGAGTCGCTTCGGCCCTGGCAACGTCCCTGGACCGAACCCTAACCCTAGCTAAAGCTCTCTCCTCATGGGGACCCAATTCCAAGGTCGGACAGCATCACGCGCCTGGGGTCCAGAAGCAGTGCAGGCTGACTCGGCATGGAACTTGGAATCTCACCATGTCGTTTCCCAGGCCCGGCTGCAGCTCCCGAGAGGATTCCGGAGGTCTCCTCGACCAGGGGCTTATCGACGTGTGTGGCCTTGACAGCCAAAGAGGGACCCTGACCGGCACGGTCCCTTGTGCCCTCAACTCAGCCCTTCGGGGAGACCACTGCCCTGCTGTGGGTTCGGCGCCTGGAACCTCCTGGGACCTAACCCTAACCCTAACCCTACCCCTAACCAGGACCCTCCACCGAAACCTAAGCCTGCCTCATTCCCTTATCCTGCATTTGAGCCGCCTTCTGATATGGGCCCTCACTTCAGCCCTCGAAGGAGATCACAAAATCGGAGTCGCTTCGGCCCTTGCGTCGTACCTGGACCGAACCCTAACCCTAGCTAAGGCTCTCTCCTCATGGGGACCCAATTCCAATGTCGGACAGCATCACGCGCATAGGGAACAGAAGCGGTGCAGGCTGACTCGGCAAGGAACCTGGAAGCTCACCATGTCGTTTCCCAGGCCCGGCTGAAGCTCCCGAGAGGATTCCGGAGGCCTCCTCGACCAGGGGCTTTTCGACGTGTGTGGTCTTGGCAGCCAAAGAGGGACCCTGACCGGCACCGTCCCTTGTGCCCTCAACTCAGCCCTTCGGGGAGTCCACTGCCATGCTGTGAGTTTAGCGCCTGGAACCTCCTGGGTCCTAACCCTAACCCTAACCCTACCACGAACCAGGACCATCCCCCGGAACCTAAGCCTGCCTCGACACCTAATCCTGCATTTGAGCCGCCTCCTGGCATGGGCCCTCACTTCAGCCCTCGAGGGAGATCATGAGACCAGAGTCGCTTCGGCCCTGGCGACGTCCCTGGACTGAACTCTAACCCTAGCTAAGCCTCTCTCCTCATGGGGACCCAATTCCAAGGTCGGACAGCATCACGCTCCTGGGGTCCAGAAGCGGTGCAGGCTGACTCGGCATGGAACTTGGAAGCTCACCATGTCGTTTCCCAGGCCCGGCTGCAGCTCAAGAGAGGATTCCGGAGGCCTCCTCGACCAGGGGCTTATCGACGTGTGTGGCCTTGACAGCCAAAGAGGGTCCCTGACCGGCACGGTCCCTTGTGCCCTCAACTCAGCCCTTCAGGAAGACCACTGCCCGGCTGTGGGTTCGGCGCATGGAACCTCCTGGGACCTAACCCTAACCCTAACCCTACACAGAAAAAGGACCCTCCACCGAAACCTAAGCCAGGCTCGATCCCTATTCCTGCATTTGAGCTGCCGTGTGGCATGGGCCCTCATTTCAGGCCTCGAAGAAGATCACCAGACCGGAGTCACTTCGGCCCTGGTGACGTCCCTGAACTGAATCCTAACCCTAGATAAGGCTCTCTCAGCATGGGGACCCAATTTCAAGGTAGGACAGCATCACGAGCCTGGGGTCCAGAAGCGGGGCAGGCTGACTTGCCAAGGAACCTGGAAGCTCACCATGTCGTTTCCCAGGCCCGGCTGCAGCTCCCGAGAGGATTCCGGAGGCCTCCTCGACCAGGGGCTTATTGCCATGTGTGGTCTTGGCAGCCAAAGAGGGACCCTGACCGGCAGCGTCCCTTGTGTCCTCAACTCAGCCCTTCGGGGAGACCACTGCCCTGCTGTGAGTTCAGCGCCTGGAACCTCCTGGGACCTAACCCTAACCCTAACGCTACCCCGAACCAGGACCCTCCACCGAAACCTAAGCCTGCCTCGACACCTAATCCTGCATTTGAGCCGCCTTCTGGCATGGGCCCTCACTTCAGCCCTCGAGGGAGATCACGAGACCGGAGTCGCTTCGGCCCTGGCGACGTCCCTGGACCGAACCCTAACCCTAGCTAAGGCTCTCTCCTCTTGGGGACCCAATTCCAAGGTCGGACAGCATCACGCGCCTGGGGTCCAGAAGCAGTGCAGGCTGACTCGGCATGGAACTTGGAATCTCACCATGTCGTTTCCCAGGCCCGGCTGCAGCTCCAGAGAGGATTCCGGAGGTCTCCTCGACCAGGGGCTTATCGACGTGTGTGGCCTTGACAGCCAAAGAGGGACCTTGACCGGCACGGTCCCTTGTGCCCTCAACTCAGCCCTTCGGGGAGACCACTGCCCTGCTGTGGGTTCGGCGCCTGGAACCTCCTGGGACCTAACCCTAACCCTAACCCTACCCCGAACCAGGACCCTCCACCGAAACCTAAGCCTGCCTCATTCCCTTATCCTGCATTTGAGCCGCCTTCTGATATGGGCCCTCACTTCAGCCCTCGAAGGAGATCACGAGACCGGAGTCGCTTCGGCCCTGGCGTCGTCCCTGGACCGAACGCTAACCCTAGCTAAGGCTCTCTCCTCATGGGGACCCAATTCCAATGTCGGACAGCATCACGCGCATAGGGAACAGAAGCGGTGCAGGCTGACTCGGCTAGGAACCTGGAAGCTCGCCATGTCGTTTCCCAGGCCCGGCTGCAGCTCCCGAGAGGATTCAGGAGGCCTCCTCGACCAGGGGCTTTTCGACGTGTGTGGTCTTGGCAGCCAAAGAGGGACCCTGACCGGCACCGTCCCTTGTGCCCTCAACTCAGCCCTTCGGGGAGACCACTGCCCTGCTGTGAGTTCAGTGCCTGGAACCTCTTGGGACCTAACCCTAACCCTAACCCTACCACGAACCAGGACCATCCACCGGAACCTAAGCTTGCCTCGACACCTAATCCTGCATTTGAGCCGCCTCCTGGCATGGGCCCTCACTTCAGACCTCGAGGCAGATCACGAGACCGGAGTCGCTACGGCCCTGGCGACGTCCCTGGACTTAACCCTAACCCTAGCTAAGGCTCTCTCCTCATGGGGACCCAATTCCAAGGTCGGACAGCATCACGCGCCTGGGGTCCAGAAGCGGTGCAGGCTGACTCGGCATGGAACTTAGAATCTCACCATGTCGATTCCCAGGCCCGGCTGCAGCTCCAGAGAGGATTCCGGAGGCCTCCTCGACCAGGGGCTTATCGACGTGTGTGGCCTTGAAAGCCAAAGAGGGTCCCTGAACGGCACGGTCCCTTGTGCCCTCAACTCAGCCCTTCGGGGAGACCACTGCCCGGCTGTGGGTTCGGCGCCTGGAACCTCCTGGGACCTAACCCTAACCCTAACCCTACCCAGAAAAAGGATCCTCCACCGAAACCTAAGCCAGCCTCGATCCCTTTTCCTGCATTTGAGCTGCCGTCTGGCATGGGCCCTCATTTCAGGCCTCGAGGGAGATCACCAGACCGGAGTCGCTTCGGCCCTGGTGACGTCCCTGGACCGAACCCTAACTCTAGATAAGGCTCTCTCTGCATGGGGACCCAATTCCAAGGTAGGACAGCATCACGAGCCTGGGGTCCAGAAGCGGGGAAGGCTGACTTGCTAAGGAACCTGGAAGCTCACCATGTCGTTTGCCAGGCCCGGCTGCAGCTCCCGAGAGGATTCCGGAGGCCTCCTCGACCAGGGGCTTATCGACGTGTGTGGCCTTGGCAGCCAAAGAGGGATCCTGACCGGCACCGTCTTTTGTGCGCGCAACTAAGCCCTTCGGAAAGAACACTGCCCTGCTGTGAGTTCTGCGTCTGGAACCTCTTGGGACCTAACACTAACCCTAACCTTTCCCCGAACCGTTACCCTCCACTGAAAACTAAGCCTGCCTCGTTCCCTTATCCTGCATTTGAGCCGCCTTCTGGCATGGGCCCTCACTTCAGACCTCGAGGGAGATCCCGAGGGTGGAGTCGCTACGGCCCTGGCATCGTCCCCGGACCGAACCCTAACCCTAGCTAAGGCTCTCTCCTCTTGGGGACCCAATTCCAAGGTCGGACAGCATCACGCGCATAGGGAACAGAAGCGGTGCAGGCTGACTCGGCAAGGAACCTGGAAGCTCACCATGTCGTTTCCCAGGCCCGGCTGCAGCTCCCGAGTGGATTCCGGAGGCCTCCTCGACCAGGGGCTTATCGACGTGTGTGGTCTTGGCAGCCAAAGAGGGACCCTACCGGCACCGTCCCTTGTGCCCTCAACTCAGCCCTTCGGGGAGACCACTGCCCTGCTGTGAGTTCAGCGCCCGGAATCTCCTGGGTCCTACCCCTAAACCTAAACCTAACCTGAACCGTTACCTTCCACCGAAACCTAAGCCTGCCTCGATCCCTAATCCTGCATTTCAGCCGCCTCCTGGCATGGGCCCTCACTTCAGCCCTCGAGGGAGATCACGAGACCGGAGTCGCTTCGGCCCTGGCGACGTTCCTGGACCGAACCCTAACCCTAGTTAAGGCTCTCTCCTCATGGGGACCCAATTCTAAGGTCGGACAGCATCACGAGCCTGGGGTCCAGAAGCGGTGCAGGCTGACTTGCCCAGGAACCTGGAAGCTCACCATGTCGTTTCCCAGGCCCGGCTGCAGCTCCCGAGAGGATTCCGGAGGCCTCCTCGACCAGGGGCTTATTGCCGTGTGTGGTCTTAGCAGCCAAAGAGGGACCCTGACCGGCACCGTCCCTTGTGCCCTCAACTCAGCCCTTCGGGGAGGCAACTGCCCTGCTGTGAGTTCAGCGCCTGGAACCTCCTGGGACCTAACCCTAACCCTAACCCTACCCCGAACCAGGACCCTCCACCGAAACGTAACCCTGCCTCATTCCCTTATCCTGCATTTGAGCCGCCTTCTGATATGGGCCCTCACTTCAGCCCTCGAAGGAGATCATGAAACCGGAGTCGCTTCGGCCCTTGCGTCGTCCCTGGACCGAACCCTAACCCTAGCTAAGGCTCTCTCCTCTTGGGGACCCAATTCCAAGGTCGGACAGCATCACGCGCATAGGGAACAGAAGCGGTGCAGGCTGACTCGGCAAGGAACATGGAAGCTCACCATGTCGTTTCCCAGGCCCGGCTGCAGCTCCCGAGAGGATTCCGGAGGCCTCTTCGACCAGGGGCTTATCGACGTGTGTGGTCTGGCAGCCAAAGAGGGACCCTACCGGCACCGTCCCTTGTGCCCTCTACTCAGCCCTTCGGGGAGACCACTGCCCTGCTGTGAGTTCGGCGCCCGGAACCTCCTGGGTCCTACCCCTAAGCCTAAACCTAACCTGAACCGTTACCCTCCACCGAAACCTAAGCCAGCCTCAATCCCTATTCCTGCATCTGAGCCGCCGTCTGGCATGTGCCCTCATTTCAGGCCTCGAGGGAGATCACCAGACCGGAGTCGCTTCGGCCCTGGCGACGTTCCTGGACCGAACCCTAACCCTAGATAAGGCTCTCTATGCATGGGGACCCATTTACAAGGTAGGACAGCATCACGAGCCTGGGGTCCAGAAGCGGGGCAGGCTGACTTGCCAAGGAACATGGAAGCTCACCATGTCGTTTGCCAGGCCCGGCTGCAGCTCCCGAGAGAATTCCGGAGGCCTCCTCGACCAGGGGCTTATCGACGTGTGTGGCCTTGGCAGCCAAAGAGGGATGCTGACCGGCACCGTCCTTTGTGCCCGCAACTAAGCCCTTCGGGAAGACCACTGCCCGGCTGTGGGTTCGGCGCCTGGAACCTCCTGGGACCTAACCCTAACCCTAACCCTACCCAGAAAAAGGACCCTCCACCGAAACCTAAGCCAGGCTCGATCCCTATTCCTGCATTTGAGCTGCCGTCTGGCATGGGCCCTCATTTCAGGCCTCGAAGGAGATCACCAGACCGGAGTCACTTCGGCCCTGGTGACGTCCCTGGACTGAACCCTAACCCTAGATAAGGCTCTCCCAGCAGGGGGACCCAATTCCAAGGTAGGAGAGCATCACGAGCCTGGGGGCCAGAAGCGGGGCAGGCTGACTTGCCAAGGAACCTGGAAGCTCACCATGTCGTTTCCCAGGCCCGGCTGCAGCTCCTGAGAGGATTCCGGAGGCCTCCTCGACCAGGGGCTTATTGCCATGTGTGGGCTTGGCAGCCAAAGAGGGACCCTGACCGGCACCGTCCCTTGTGTCCTCAACTCAGCCCTTCGGGGAGACCACTGCCCTGCTGTGAGTTCAGCGCCTGGAACCTCCTGGGACCTAACCCTAACCCTAACCCTACCCCGAACCAGGACCCTCCACCGAAACCTAAGCCTGCCTCATTCCCTTATCCTGCATTTGAGCCGCCTTCTGATATGGGCCCTCACTTCAGCCCTCGAAGGAGATCACAAAATCGGAGTCGCTTCGGCCCTTGCGTCGTCCCTGGACCGAACCCTAACCCTAGCTAAGGCTCTCTCCTCATGGGGACCCAATTCCAATGTCGGACAGCATCACGCGCATAGGGAACAGAAGCGGTGCAGGCTGACTCGGCAAGGAACCTGGAAGCTCACCATGTCGTTTCCCAGGCCCGGCTGAAGCTCCCGAGAGGATTCCGGAGGCCTCCTCGACCAGGGGCTTTTCGACGTGTGTGGTCTTGGCAGCCAAAGAGGGACCCTGACCGGCACCGTCCCTTGTGCCCTCAACTCAGCCCTTCGGGGAGTCCACTGCCATGCTGTGAGTTTAGCGCCTGGAACCTCCTGGGTCCTAACCCTAACCCTAACCCTACCACGAACCAGGACCATCCCCCGGAACCTAAGCCTGCCTCGACACCTAATCCTGCATTTGAGCCGCCTCCTGGCATGGGCCCTCACTTCAGCCCTCGAGGGAGATCATGAGACCAGAGTCGCTTCGGCCCTGGCGACGTCCCTGGACTGAACTCTAACCCTAGCTAAGCCTCTCTCCTCATGGGGACCCAATTCCAAGGTCGGACAGCATCACGCTCCTGGGGTCCAGAAGCGGTGCAGGCTGACTCGGCATGGAACTTGGAAGCTCACCATGTCGTTTCCCAGGCCCGGCTGCAGCTCAAGAGAGGATTCCGGAGGCCTCCTCGACCAGGGGCTTATCGACGTGTGTGGCCTTGACAGCCAAAGAGGGTCCCTGACCGGCACGGTCCCTTGTGCCCTCAACTCAGCCCTTCAGGAAGACCACTGCCCGGCTGTGGGTTCGGCGCATGGAACCTCCTGGGACCTAACCCTAACCCTAACCCTACCCAGAAAAAGGACCCTCCACCGAAACCTAAGCCAGGCTCGATCCCTATTCCTGCATTTGAGCTGCCGTGTGGCATGGGCCCTCATTTCAGGCCTCGAAGAAGATCACCAGACCGGAGTCACTTCGGCCCTGGTGACGTCCCTGAACTGAATCCTAACCCTAGATAAGGCTCTCTCAGCATGGGGACCCAATTTCAAGGTAGGACAGCATCACGAGCCTGGGGTCCAGAAGCGGGGCAGGCTGACTTGCCAAGGAACCTGGAAGCTCACCATGTCGTTTCCCAGGCCCGGCTGCAGCTCCCGAGAGGATTCCGGAGGCCTCCTCGACCAGGGGCTTATTGCCATGTGTGGTCTTGGCAGCCAAAGAGGGACCCTGACCGGCAGCGTCCCTTGTGTCCTCAACTCAGCCCTTCGGGGAGACCACTGCCCTGCTGTGAGTTCAGCGCCTGGAACCTCCTGGGACCTAACCCTAACCCTAACGCTACCCCGAACCAGGACCCTCCACCGAAACCTAAGCCTGCCTCGACACCTAATCCTGCATTTGAGCCGCCTTCTGGCATGGGCCCTCACTTCAGCCCTCGAGGGAGATCACGAGACCGGAGTCGCTTCGGCCCTGGCGACGTCCCTGGACCGAACCCTAACCCTAGCTAAGGCTCTCTCCTCTTGGGGACCCAATTCCAAGGTCGGACAGCATCACGCGCCTGGGGTCCAGAAGCAGTGCAGGCTGACTCGGCATGGAACTTGGAATCTCACCATGTCGTTTCCCAGGCCCGGCTGCAGCTCCAGAGAGGATTCCGGAGGTCTCCTCGACCAGGGGCTTATCGACGTGTGTGGCCTTGACAGCCAAAGAGGGACCCTGACCGGCACGGTCCCTTGTGCCCTCAACTCAGCCCTTCGGGGAGACCACTGCCCTGCTGTGGGTTCGGCGCCTGGAACCTCCTGGGACCTAACCCTAACCCTAACCCTACCCCGAACCAGGACCCTCCACCGAAACCTAAGCCTGCCTCATTCCCTTATCCTGCATTTGAGCCGCCTTCTGATATGGGCCCTCACTTCAGCCCTCGAAGGAGATCACGAGACCGGAGTCGCTTCGGCCCTGGCGTCGTCCCTGGACCGAACGCTAACCCTAGCTAAGGCTCTCTCCTCATGGGGACCCAATTCCAATGTCGGACAGCATCACGCGCATAGGGAACAGAAGCGGTGCAGGCTGACTCGGCTAGGAACCTGGAAGCTCGCCATGTCGTTTCCCAGGCCCGGCTGCAGCTCCCGAGAGGATTCAGGAGGCCTCCTCGACCAGGGGCTTTTCGACGTGTGTGGTCTTGGCAGCCAAAGAGGGACCCTGACCGGCACCGTCCCTTGTGCCCTCAACTCAGCCCTTCGGGGAGACCACTGCCCTGCTGTGAGTTCAGTGCCTGGAACCTCTTGGGACCTAACCCTAACCCTAACCCTACCACGAACCAGGACCATCCACCGGAACCTAAGCTTGCCTCGACACCTAATCCTGCATTTGAGCCGCCTCCTGGCATGGGCCCTCACTTCAGACCTCGAGGCAGATCACGAGACCGGAGTCGCTACGGCCCTGGCGACGTCCCTGGACTTAACCCTAACCCTAGCTAAGGCTCTCTCCTCATGGGGACCCAATTCCAAGGTCGGACAGCATCACGCGCCTGGGGTCCAGAAGCGGTGCAGGCTGACTCGGCATGGAACTTAGAATCTCACCATGTCGATTCCCAGGCCCGGCTGCAGCTCCAGAGAGGATTCCGGAGGCCTCCTCAACCAGGGGCTTATCGACGTGTGTGGCCTTGAAAGCCAAAGAGGGTCCCTGAACGGCACGGTCCCTTGTGCCCTCAACTCAGCCCTTCGGGGAGACCACTGCCCGGCTGTGGGTTCGGCGCCTGGAACCTCCTGGGACCTAACCCTAACCCTAACCCTACCCAGAAAAAGGATCCTCCACCGAAACCTAAGCCAGCCTCGATCCCTTTTCCTGCATTTGAGCTGCCGTCTGGCATGGGCCCTCATTTCAGGCCTCGAGGGAGATCACCAGACCGGAGTCGCTTCGGCCCTGGTGACGTCCCTGGACCGAACCCTAACTCTAGATAAGGCTCTCTCTGCATGGGGACCCAATTCCAAGGTAGGACAGCATCACGAGCCTGGGGTCCAGAAGCGGGGAAGGCTGACTTGCTAAGGAACCTGGAAGCTCACCATGTCGTTTGCCAGGCCCGGCTGCAGCTCCCGAGAGGATTCCGGAGGCCTCCTCGACCAGGGGCTTATCGACGTGTGTGGCCTTGGCAGCCAAAGAGGGATCCTGACCGGCACCGTCTTTTGTGCGCGCAACTAAGCCCTTCGGAAAGAACACTGCCCTGCTGTGAGTTCTGCGTCTGGAACCTCTTGGGACCTAACACTAACCCTAACCTTTCCCCGAACCGTTACCCTCCACTGAAAACTAAGCCTGCCTCGTTCCCTTATCCTGCATTTGAGCCGCCTTCTGGCATGGGCCCTCACTTCAGACCTCGAGGGAGATCCCGAGGGTGGAGTCGCTACGGCCCTGGCATCGTCCCCGGACCGAACCCTAACCCTAGCTAAGGCTCTCTCCTCTTGGGGACCCAATTCCAAGGTCGGACAGCATCACGCGCATAGGGAACAGAAGCGGTGCAGGCTGACTCGGCAAGGAACCTGGAAGCTCACCATGTCGTTTCCCAGGCCCGGCTGCAGCTCCCGAGTGGATTCCGGAGGCCTCCTCGACCAGGGGCTTATCGACGTGTGTGGTCTTGGCAGCCAAAGAGGGACCCTACCGGCACCGTCCCTTGTGCCCTCAACTCAGCCCTTCGGGGAGACCACTGCCCTGCTGTGAGTTCAGCGCCCGGAATCTCCTGGGTCCTACCCCTAAACCTAAACCTAACCTGAACCGTTACCTTCCACCGAAACCTAAGCCTGCCTCGATCCCTAATCCTGCATTTCAGCCGCCTCCTGGCATGGGCCCTCACTTCAGCCCTCGAGGGAGATCACGAGACCGGAGTCGCTTCGGCCCTGGCGACGTTCCTGGACCGAACCCTAACCCTAGTTAAGGCTCTCTCCTCATGGGGACCCAATTCTAAGGTCGGACAGCATCACGAGCCTGGGGTCCAGAAGCGGTGCAGGCTGACTTGCCCAGGAACCTGGAAGCTCACCATGTCGTTTCCCAGGCCCGGCTGCAGCTCCCGAGAGGATTCCGGAGGCCTCCTCGACCAGGGGCTTATTGCCGTGTGTGGTCTTAGCAGCCAAAGAGGGACCCTGACCGGCACCGTCCCTTGTGCCCTCAACTCAGCCCTTCGGGGAGGCAACTGCCCTGCTGTGAGTTCAGCGCCTGGAACCTCCTGGGACCTAACCCTAACCCTAACCCTACCCCGAACCAGGACCCTCCACCGAAACGTAACCCTGCCTCATTCCCTTATCCTGCATTTGAGCCGCCTTCTGATATGGGCCCTCACTTCAGCCCTCGAAGGAGATCATGAAACCGGAGTCGCTTCGGCCCTTGCGTCGTCCCTGGACCGAACCCTAACCCTAGCTAAGGCTCTCTCCTCTTGGGGACCCAATTCCAAGGTCGGACAGCATCACGCGCATAGGGAACAGAAGCGGTGCAGGCTGACTCGGCAAGGAACATGGAAGCTCACCATGTCGTTTCCCAGGCCCGGCTGCAGCTCCCGAGAGGATTCCGGAGGCCTCTTCGACCAGGGGCTTATCGACGTGTGTGGTCTGGCAGCCAAAGAGGGACCCTACCGGCACCGTCCCTTGTGCCCTCTACTCAGCCCTTCGGGGAGACCACTGCCCTGCTGTGAGTTCGGCGCCCGGAACCTCCTGGGTCCTACCCCTAAGCCTAAACCTAACCTGAACCGTTACCCTCCACCGAAACCTAAGCCAGCCTCAATCCCTATTCCTGCATCTGAGCCGCCGTCTGGCATGTGCCCTCATTTCAGGCCTCGAGGGAGATCACCAGACCGGAGTCGCTTCGGCCCTGGCGACGTTCCTGGACCGAACCCTAACCCTAGATAAGGCTCTCTATGCATGGGGACCCATTTACAAGGTAGGACAGCATCACGAGCCTGGGGTCCAGAAGCGGGGCAGGCTGACTTGCCAAGGAACATGGAAGCTCACCATGTCGTTTGCCAGGCCCGGCTGCAGCTCCCGAGAGAATTCCGGAGGCCTCCTCGACCAGGGGCTTATCGACGTGTGTGGCCTTGGCAGCCAAAGAGGGATGCTGACCGGCACCGTCCTTTGTGCCCGCAACTAAGCCCTTCGGGAAGACCACTGCCCGGCTGTGGGTTCGGCGCCTGGAACCTCCTGGGACCTAACCCTAACCCTAACCCTACCCAGAAAAAGGACCCTCCACCGAAACCTAAGCCAGGCTCGATCCCTATTCCTGCATTTGAGCTGCCGTCTGGCATGGGCCCTCATTTCAGGCCTCGAAGGAGATCACCAGACCGGAGTCACTTCGGCCCTGGTGACGTCCCTGGACTGAACCCTAACCCTAGATAAGGCTCTCCCAGCAGGGGGACCCAATTCCAAGGTAGGAGAGCATCACGAGCCTGGGGGCCAGAAGCGGGGCAGGCTGACTTGCCAAGGAACCTGGAAGCTCACCATGTCGTTTCCCAGGCCCGGCTGCAGCTCCTGAGAGGATTCCGGAGGCCTCCTCGACCAGGGGCTTATTGCCATGTGTGGGCTTGGCAGCCAAAGAGGGACCCTGACCGGCACCGTCCCTTGTGTCCTCAACTCAGCCCTTCGGGGAGACCACTGCCCTGCTGTGAGTTCAGCGCCTGGAACCTCCTGGGACCTAACCCTAACCCTAACCCTACCCCGAACCAGGACCCTCCACCGAAACCTAAGCCTGCCTCGACACCTAATCCTGCATTTGAGCCGCCTCCTGGCATGGGCCCTCACTTAAGCCCTCGAGGGAGATCACGAGACCAGAGTCGCTTCGGCCCTGGCAACGTCCCTGGACCGAACCCTAACCCTAGCTAAAGCTCTCTCCTCATGGGGACCCAATTCCAAGGTCGGACAGCATCACGCGCCTGGGGTCCAGAAGCAGTGCAGGCTGACTCGGCATGGAACTTGGAATCTCACCATGTCGTTTCCCAGGCCCGGCTGCAGCTCCCGAGAGGATTCCGGAGGTCTCCTCGACCAGGGGCTTATCGACGTGTGTGGCCTTGACAGCCAAAGAGGGACCCTGACCGGCACGGTCCCTTGTGCCCTCAACTCAGCCCTTCGGGGAGACCACTGCCCTGCTGTGGGTTCGGCGCCTGGAACCTCCTGGGACCTAACCCTAACCCTAACCCTACCCCTAACCAGGACCCTCCACCGAAACCTAAGCCTGCCTCATTCCCTTATCCTGCATTTGAGCCGCCTTCTGATATGGGCCCTCACTTCAGCCCTCGAAGGAGATCACAAAATCGGAGTCGCTTCGGCCCTTGCGTCGTACCTGGACCGAACCCTAACCCTAGCTAAGGCTCTCTCCTCATGGGGACCCAATTCCAATGTCGGACAGCATCACGCGCATAGGGAACAGAAGCGGTGCAGGCTGACTCGGCAAGGAACCTGGAAGCTCACCATGTCGTTTCCCAGGCCCGGCTGAAGCTCCCGAGAGGATTCCGGAGGCCTCCTCGACCAGGGGCTTTTCGACGTGTGTGGTCTTGGCAGCCAAAGAGGGACCCTGACCGGCACCGTCCCTTGTGCCCTCAACTCAGCCCTTCGGGGAGTCCACTGCCATGCTGTGAGTTTAGCGCCTGGAACCTCCTGGGTCCTAACCCTAACCCTAACCCTACCACGAACCAGGACCATCCCCCGGAACCTAAGCCTGCCTCGACACCTAATCCTGCATTTGAGCCGCCTCCTGGCATGGGCCCTCACTTCAGCCCTCGAGGGAGATCATGAGACCAGAGTCGCTTCGGCCCTGGCGACGTCCCTGGACTGAACTCTAACCCTAGCTAAGCCTCTCTCCTCATGGGGACCCAATTCCAAGGTCGGACAGCATCACGCTCCTGGGGTCCAGAAGCGGTGCAGGCTGACTCGGCATGGAACTTGGAATCTCACCATGTCGTTTCCCAGGCCCGGCTGCAGCTCAAGAGAGGATTCCGGAGGCCTCCTCGACCAGGGGCTTATCGACGTGTGTGGCCTTGACAGCCAAAGAGGGTCCCTGACCGGCACGGTCCCTTGTGCCCTCAACTCAGCCCTTCAGGAAGACCACTGCCCGGCTGTGGGTTCGGCGCATGGAACCTCCTGGGACCTAACCCTAACCCTAACCCTACCCAGAAAAAGGACCCTCCACCGAAACCTAAGCCAGGCTCGATCCCTATTCCTGCATTTGAGCTGCCGTGTGGCATGGGCCCTCATTTCAGGCCTCGAAGAAGATCACCAGACCGGAGTCACTTCGGCCCTGGTGACGTCCCTGAACTGAATCCTAACCCTAGATAAGGCTCTCTCAGCATGGGGACCCAATTTCAAGGTAGGACAGCATCACGAGCCTGGGGTCCAGAAGCGGGGCAGGCTGACTTGCCAAGGAACCTGGAAGCTCACCATGTCGTTTCCCAGGCCCGGCTGCAGCTCCTGAGAGGATTCCGGAGGCCTCCTCGACCAGGGGCTTATTGCCATGTGTGGTCTTGGCAGCCAAAGAGGGACCCTGACCGGCAGCGTCCCTTGTGTCCTCAACTCAGCCCTTCGGGGAGACCACTGCCCTGCTGTGAGTTCAGCGCCTGGAACCTCCTGGGACCTAACCCTAACCCTAACGCTACCCCGAACCAGGACCCTCCACCGAAACCTAAGCCTGCCTCGACACCTAATCCTGCATTTGAGCCGCCTTCTGGCATGGGCCCTCACTTCAGCCCTCGAGGGAGATCACGAGACCGGAGTCGCTTCGGCCCTTGCGTCGTCCCTGGACCGAACCCTAACCCTAGCTAAGGCTCTCTCCTCTTGGGGACCCAATTCCAAGGTCGGACAGCATCACGCGCCTGGGGTCCAGAAGCAGTGCAGGCTGACTCGGCATGGAACTTGGAATCTCACCATGTCGTTTCCCAGGCCCGGCTGCAGCTCCCGAGAGGATTCCGGAGGCCTCCTCGACCAGGGGCTTATTGCCGTGTGTGGTCTTAGCAGCCAAAGAGGGACCCTGACCGGCACCGTCCCTTGTGCCCTCAACTCAGCCCTTCGGGGAGGCAACTGCCCTGCTGTGAGTTCAGCGCCTGGAACCTCCTGGGACCTAACCCTAACCCTAACCCTACCCCGAACCAGGACCCTCCACCGAAACGTAACCCTGCCTCATTCCCTTATCCTGCATTTGAGCCGCCTTCTGATATGGGCCCTCACTTCAGCCCTCGAAGGAGATCATGAAACCGGAGTCGCTTCGGCCCTTGCGTCGTCCCTGGACCGAACCCTAACCCTAGCTAAGGCTCTCTCCTCTTGGGGACCCAATTCCAAGGTCGGACAGCATCACGCGCATAGGGAACAGAAGCGGTGCAGGCTGACTCGGCAAGGAACATGGAAGCTCACCATGTCGTTTCCCAGGCCCGGCTGCAGCTCCCGAGAGGATTCCGGAGGCCTCTTCGACCAGGGGCTTATCGACGTGTGTGGTCTGGCAGCCAAAGAGGGACCCTACCGGCACCGTCCCTTGTGCCCTCTACTCAGCCCTTCGGGGAGACCACTGCCCTGCTGTGAGTTCGGCGCCCGGAACCTCCTGGGTCCTACCCCTAAGCCTAAACCTAACCTGAACCGTTACCCTCCACCGAAACCTAAGCCAGCCTCAATCCCTATTCCTGCATCTGAGCCGCCGTCTGGCATGTGCCCTCATTTCAGGCCTCGAGGGAGATCACCAGACCGGAGTCGCTTCGGCCCTGGCGACGTTCCTGGACCGAACCCTAACCCTAGATAAGGCTCTCTATGCATGGGGACCCATTTACAAGGTAGGACAGCATCACGAGCCTGGGGTCCAGAAGCGGGGCAGGCTGACTTGCCAAGGAACATGGAAGCTCACCATGTCGTTTGCCAGGCCCGGCTGCAGCTCCCGAGAGAATTCCGGAGGCCTCCTCGACCAGGGGCTTATCGACGTGTGTGGCCTTGGCAGCCAAAGAGGGATGCTGACCGGCACCGTCCTTTGTGCCCGCAACTAAGCCCTTCGGGAAGACCACTGCCCGGCTGTGGGTTCGGCGCCTGGAACCTCCTGGGACCTAACCCTAACCCTAACCCTACCCAGAAAAAGGACCCTCCACCGAAACCTAAGCCAGGCTCGATCCCTATTCCTGCATTTGAGCTGCCGTCTGGCATGGGCCCTCATTTCAGGCCTCGAAGGAGATCACCAGACCGGAGTCACTTCGGCCCTGGTGACGTCCCTGGACTGAACCCTAACCCTAGATAAGGCTCTCCCAGCAGGGGGACCCAATTCCAAGGTAGGAGAGCATCACGAGCCTGGGGGCCAGAAGCGGGGCAGGCTGACTTGCCAAGGAACCTGGAAGCTCACCATGTCGTTTCCCAGGCCCGGCTGCAGCTCCTGAGAGGATTCCGGAGGCCTCCTCGACCAGGGGCTTATTGCCATGTGTGGGCTTGGCAGCCAAAGAGGGACCCTGACCGGCACCGTCCCTTGTGTCCTCAACTCAGCCCTTCGGGGAGACCACTGCCCTGCTGTGAGTTCAGCGCCTGGAACCTCCTGGGACCTAACCCTAACCCTAACCCTACCCCGAACCAGGACCCTCCACCGAAACTTAAGCCTGCCTCGACACCTAATCCTGCATTTGAGCCGCCTCCTGGCATGGGCCCTCACTTAAGCCCTCGAGGGAGATCACGAGACCAGAGTCGCTTCGGCCCTGGCAACGTCCCTGGACCGAACCCTAACCCTAGCTAAAGCTCTCTCCTCATGGGGACCCAATTCCAAGGTCGGACAGCATCACGCGCCTGGGGTCCAGAAGCAGTGCAGGCTGACTCGGCATGGAACTTGGAATCTCACCATGTCGTTTCCCAGGCCCGGCTGCAGCTCCCGAGAGGATTCCGGAGGTCTCCTCGACCAGGGGCTTATCGACGTGTGTGGCCTTGACAGCCAAAGAGGGACCCTGACCGGCACGGTCCCTTGTGCCCTCAACTCAGCCCTTCGGGGAGACCACTGCCCTGCTGTGGGTTCGGCGCCTGGAACCTCCTGGGACCTAACCCTAACCCTAACCCTACCCCGAACAAGGACCCTCCACCGAAACCTAAGCCTGCCTCATTCCCTTATCCTGCATTTGAGCCGCCTTCTGATATGGGCCCTCACTTCAGCCCTCGAAGGAGATCACAAAATCGGAGTCGCTTCGGCCCTTGCGTCGTCCCTGGACCGAACCCTAACCCTAGCTAAGGCTCTCTCCTCATGGGGACCCAATTCCAATGTCGGACAGCATCACGCGCATAGGGAACAGAAGCGGTGCAGGCTGACTCGGCAAGGAACCTGGAAGCTCACCATGTCGTTTCCCAGGCCCGGCTGAAGCTCCCGAGAGGATTCCGGAGGCCTCCTCGACCAGGGGCTTTTCGACGTGTGTGGTCTTGGCAGCCAAAGAGGGACCCTGACCGGCACCGTCCCTTGTGCCCTCAACTCAGCCCTTCGGGGAGTCCACTGCCATGCTGTGAGTTTAGCGCCTGGAACCTCCTGGGTCCTAACCCTAACCCTAACCCTACCACGAACCAGGACCATCCCCCGGAACCTAAGCCTGCCTCGACACCTAATCCTGCATTTGAGCCGCCTCCTGGCATGGGCCCTCACTTCAGCCCTCGAGGGAGATCATGAGACCAGAGTCGCTTCGGCCCTGGCGACGTCCCTGGACTGAACTCTAACCCTAGCTAAGCCTCTCTCCTCATGGGGACCCAATTCCAAGGTCGGACAGCATCACGCTCCTGGGGTCCAGAAGCGGTGCAGGCTGACTCGGCATGGAACTTGGAATCTCACCATGTCGTTTCCCAGGCCCGGCTGCAGCTCAAGAGAGGATTCCGGAGGCCTCCTCGACCAGGGGCTTATCGACGTGTGTGGCCTTGACAGCCAAAGAGGGTCCCTGACCGGCACGGTCCCTTGTGCCCTCAACTCAGCCCTTCAGGAAGACCACTGCCCGGCTGTGGGTTCGGCGCATGGAACCTCCTGGGACCTAACCCTAACCCTAACCCTACCCAGAAAAAGGACCCTCCACCGAAACCTAAGCCAGGCTCGATCCCTATTCCTGCATTTGAGCTGCCGTGTGGCATGGGCCCTCATTTCAGGCCTCGAAGAAGATCACCAGACCGGAGTCACTTCGGCCCTGGTGACGTCCCTGAACTGAATCCTAACCCTAGATAAGGCTCTCTCAGCATGGGGACCCAATTTCAAGGTAGGACAGCATCACGAGCCTGGGGTCCAGAAGCGGGGCAGGCTGACTTGCCAAGGAACCTGGAAGCTCACCATGTCGTTTCCCAGGCCCGGCTGCAGCTCCTGAGAGGATTCCGGAGGCCTCCTCGACCAGGGGCTTATTGCCATGTGTGGTCTTGGCAGCCAAAGAGGGACCCTGACCGGCAGCGTCCCTTGTGTCCTCAACTCAGCCCTTCGGGGAGACCACTGCCCTGCTGTGAGTTCAGCGCCTGGAACTTCCTGGGACCTAACCCTAACCCTAACGCTACCCCGAACCAGGACCCTCCACCGAAACCTAAGCCTGCCTCGACACCTAATCCTGCATTTGAGCCGCCTTCTGGCATGGGCCCTCACTTCAGCCCTCGAGGGAGATCACGAGACCGGAGTCGCTTCGGCCCTTGCGTCGTCCCTGGACCGAACCCTAACCCTAGCTAAGGCTCTCTCCTCTTGGGGACCCAATTCCAAGGTCGGACAGCATCACGCGCCTGGGGTCCAGAAGCAGTGCAGGCTGACTCGGCATGGAACTTGGAATCTCACCATGTCGTTTCCCAGGCCCGGCTGCAGCTCCCGAGAGGATTCCGGAGGTCTCCTCGACCAGGGGCTTATCGACGTGTGTGGCCTTGACAGCCAAAGAGGGACCCTGACCGGCACGGTCCCTTGTGCCCTCAACTCAGCCCTTCGGGGAGACCACTGCCCTGCTGTGGGTTCGGCGCCTGGAACCTCCTGGGACCTAACCCTAACCCTAACCCTACCCCGAACCAGGACCCTCCACCGAAACCTAAGCCTGCCTCATTCCCTTATCCTGCATTTGAGCCGCCTTCTGATATGGGCCCTCACTTCAGCCCTCGAAGGAGATCACGAGACCGGAGTCGCTTCGGCCCTGGCGTCGTCCCTGGACCGAACGCTAACCCTAGCTAAGGCTCTCTCCTCATGGGGACCCAATTCCAATGTCGGACAGCATCACGCGCATAGGGAACAGAAGCGGTGCAGGCTGACTCGGCTAGGAACCTGGAAGCTCGCCATGTCGTTTCCCAGGCCCGGCTGCAGCTCCCGAGAGGATTCAGGAGGCCTCCTCGACCAGGGGCTTTTCGACGTGTGTGGTCTTGGCAGCCAAAGAGGGACCCTGACCGGCACCGTCCCTTGTGCCCTCAACTCAGCCCTTCGGGGAGACCACTGCCCTGCTGTGAGTTCAGTGCCTGGAACCTCTTGGGACCTAACCCTAACCCTAACCCTACCACGAACCAGGACCATCCACCGGAACCTAAGCTTGCCTCGACACCTAATCCTGCATTTGAGCCGCCTCCTGGCATGGGCCCTCACTTCAGACCTCGAGGCAGATCACGAGACCGGAGTCGCTACGGCCCTGGCGTCGTCCCTGGACTTAACCCTAACCCTAGCTAAGGCTCTCTCCTCATGGGGACCCAATTCCAAGGTCGGACAGCATCACGCGCCTGGGGTCCAGAAGCGGTGCAGGCTGACTCGGCATGGAACTTAGAATCTCACCATGTCGATTCCCAGGCCCGGCTGCAGCTCCAGAGAGGATTCCGGAGGCCTCCTCGACCAGGGGCTTATCGACGTGTGTGGCCTTGAAAGCCAAAGAGGGTCCCTGAACGGCACGGTCCCTTGTGCCCTCAACTCAGCCCTTCGGGGAGACCACTGCCCGGCTGTGGGTTCGGCGCCTGGAACCTCCTGGGACCTAACCCTAACCCTAACCCTACCCAGAAAAAGGATCCTCCACCGAAACCTAAGCCAGCCTCGATCCCTTTTCCTGCATTTGAGCTGCCGTCTGGCATGGGCCCTCATTTCAGGCCTCGAGGGAGATCACCAGACCGGAGTCGCTTCGGCCCTGGTGACGTCCCTGGACCGAACCCTAACTCTAGATAAGGCTCTCTCTGCATGGGGACCCAATTCCAAGGTAGGACAGCATCACGAGCCTGGGGTCCAGAAGCGGGGAAGGCTGACTTGCTAAGGAACCTGGAAGCTCACCATGTCGTTTGCCAGGCCCGGCTGCAGCTCCCGAGAGGATTCCGGAGGCCTCCTCGACCAGGGGCTTATCGACGTGTGTGGCCTTGGCAGCCAAAGAGGGATCCTGACCGGCACCGTCTTTTGTGCGCGCAACTAAGCCCTTCGGAAAGAACACTGCCCTGCTGTGAGTTCTGCGTCTGGAACCTCTTGGGACCTAACACTAACCCTAACCTTTCCCCGAACCGTTACCCTCCACTGAAAACTAAGCCTGCCTCGTTCCCTTATCCTGCATTTGAGCCGCCTTCTGGCATGGGCCCTCACTTCAGACCTCGAGGGAGATCCCGAGGGTGGAGTCGCTACGGCCCTGGCATCGTCCCCGGACCGAACCCTAACCCTAGCTAAGGCTCTCTCCTCTTGGGGACCCAATTCCAAGGTCGGACAGCATCACGCGCATAGGGAACAGAAGCGGTGCAGGCTGACTCGGCAAGGAACCTGGAAGCTCACCATGTCGTTTCCCAGGCCCGGCTGCAGCTCCCGAGTGGATTCCGGAGGCCTCCTCGACCAGGGGCTTATCGACGTGTGTGGTCTTGGCAGCCAAAGAGGGACCCTACCGGCACCGTCCCTTGTGCCCTCAACTCAGCCCTTCGGGGAGACCACTGCCCTGCTGTGAGTTCAGCGCCCGGAATCTCCTGGGTCCTACCCCTAAACCTAAACCTAACCTGAACCGTTACCTTCCACCGAAACCTAAGCCTGCCTCGATCCCTAATCCTGCATTTCAGCCGCCTCCTGGCATGGGCCCTCACTTCAGCCCTCGAGGGAGATCACGAGACCGGAGTCGCTTCGGCCCTGGCGACGTTCCTGGACCGAACCCTAACCCTAGTTAAGGCTCTCTCCTCATGGGGACCCAATTCTAAGGTCGGACAGCATCACGAGCCTGGGGTCCAGAAGCGGTGCAGGCTGACTTGCCCAGGAACCTGGAAGCTCACCATGTCGTTTCCCAGGCCCGGCTGCAGCTCCCGAGAGGATTCCGGAGGCCTCCTCGACCAGGGGCTTATTGCCGTGTGTGGTCTTAGCAGCCAAAGAGGGACCCTGACCGGCACCGTCCCTTGTGCCCTCAACTCAGCCCTTCGGGGAGGCAACTGCCCTGCTGTGAGTTCAGCGCCTGGAACCTCCTGGGACCTAACCCTAACCCTAACCCTACCCCGAACCAGGACCCTCCACCGAAACGTAACCCTGCCTCATTCCCTTATCCTGCATTTGAGCCGCCTTCTGATATGGGCCCTCACTTCAGCCCTCGAAGGAGATCATGAAACCGGAGTCGCTTCGGCCCTTGCGTCGTCCCTGGACCGAACCCTAACCCTAGCTAAGGCTCTCTCCTCTTGGGGACCCAATTCCAAGGTCGGACAGCATCACGCGCATAGGGAACAGAAGCGGTGCAGGCTGACTCGGCAAGGAACATGGAAGCTCACCATGTCGTTTCCCAGGCCCGGCTGCAGCTCCCGAGAGGATTCCGGAGGCCTCTTCGACCAGGGGCTTATCGACGTGTGTGGTCTGGCAGCCAAAGAGGGACCCTACCGGCACCGTCCCTTGTGCCCTCTACTCAGCCCTTCGGGGAGACCACTGCCCTGCTGTGAGTTCGGCGCCCGGAACCTCCTGGGTCCTACCCCTAAGCCTAAACCTAACCTGAACCGTTACCCTCCACCGAAACCTAAGCCAGCCTCAATCCCTATTCCTGCATCTGAGCCGCCGTCTGGCATGTGCCCTCATTTCAGGCCTCGAGGGAGATCACCAGACCGGAGTCGCTTCGGCCCTGGCGACGTTCCTGGACCGAACCCTAACCCTAGATAAGGCTCTCTATGCATGGGGACCCATTTACAAGGTAGGACAGCATCACGAGCCTGGGGTCCAGAAGCGGGGCAGGCTGACTTGCCAAGGAACATGGAAGCTCACCATGTCGTTTGCCAGGCCCGGCTGCAGCTCCCGAGAGAATTCCGGAGGCCTCCTCGACCAGGGGCTTATCGACGTGTGTGGCCTTGGCAGCCAAAGAGGGATGCTGACCGGCACCGTCCTTTGTGCCCGCAACTAAGCCCTTCGGGAAGACCACTGCCCGGCTGTGGGTTCGGCGCCTGGAACCTCCTGGGACCTAACCCTAACCCTAACCCTACCCAGAAAAAGGACCCTCCACCGAAACCTAAGCCAGGCTCGATCCCTATTCCTGCATTTGAGCTGCCGTCTGGCATGGGCCCTCATTTCAGGCCTCGAAGGAGATCACCAGACCGGAGTCACTTCGGCCCTGGTGACGTCCCTGGACTGAACCCTAACCCTAGATAAGGCTCTCCCAGCAGGGGGACCCAATTCCAAGGTAGGAGAGCATCACGAGCCTGGGGGCCAGAAGCGGGGCAGGCTGACTTGCCAAGGAACCTGGAAGCTCACCATGTCGTTTCCCAGGCCCGGCTGCAGCTCCTGAGAGGATTCCGGAGGCCTCCTCGACCAGGGGCTTATTGCCATGTGTGGGCTTGGCAGCCAAAGAGGGACCCTGACCGGCACCGTCCCTTGTGTCCTCAACTCAGCCCTTCGGGGAGACCACTGCCCTGCTGTGAGTTCAGCGCCTGGAACCTCCTGGGACCTAACCCTAACCCTAACCCTACCCCGAACCAGGACCCTCCACCGAAACCTAAGCCTGCCTCGACACCTAATCCTGCATTTGAGCCGCCTCCTGGCATGGGCCCTCACTTAAGCCCTCGAGGGAGATCACGAGACCAGAGTCGCTTCGGCCCTGGCAACGTCCCTGGACCGAACCCTAACCCTAGCTAAAGCTCTCTCCTCATGGGGACCCAATTCCAAGGTCGGACATCATCACGCGCCTGGGGTCCAGAAGCAGTGCAGGCTGACTCGGCATGGAACTTGGAATCTCACCATGTCGTTTCCCAGGCCCGGCTGCAGCTCCCGAGAGGATTCCGGAGGTCTCCTCGACCAGGGGCTTATCGACGTGTGTGGCCTTGACAGCCAAAGAGGGACCCTGACCGGCACGGTCCCTTGTGCCCTCAACTCAGCCCTTCGGGGAGACCACTGCCCTGCTGTGGGTTCGGCGCCTGGAACCTCCTGGGACCTAACCCTAACCCTAACCCTACCCCGAACCAGGACCCTCCACCGAAACCTAAGCCTGCCTCATTCCCTTATCCTGCATTTGAGCCGCCTTCTGATATGGGCCCTCACTTCAGCCCTCGAAGGAGATCACAAAATCGGAGTCGCTTCGGCCCTTGCGTCGTCCCTGGACCGAACCCTAACCCTAGCTAAGGCTCTCTCCTCATGGGGACCCAATTCCAATGTCGGACAGCATCACGCGCATAGGGAACAGAAGCGGTGCAGGCTGACTCGGCAAGGAACCTGGAAGCTCACCATGTCGTTTCCCAGGCCCGGCTGAAGCTCCCGAGAGGATTCCGGAGGCCTCCTCGACCAGGGGCTTTTCGACGTGTGTGGTCTTGGCAGCCAAAGAGGGACCCTGACCGGCACCGTCCCTTGTGCCCTCAACTCAGCCCTTCGGGGAGTCCACTGCCATGCTGTGAGTTTAGCGCCTGGAACCTCCTGGGTCCTAACCCTAACCCTAACCCTACCACGAACCAGGACCATCCCCCGGAACCTAAGCCTGCCTCGACACCTAATCCTGCATTTGAGCCGCCTCCTGGCATGGGCCCTCACTTCAGCCCTCGAGGGAGATCATGAGACCAGAGTCGCTTCGGCCCTGGCGACGTCCCTGGACTGAACTCTAACCCTAGCTAAGCCTCTCTCCTCATGGGGACCCAATTCCAAGGTCGGACAGCATCACGCTCCTGGGGTCCAGAAGCGGTGCAGGCTGACTCGGCATGGAACTTGGAATCTCACCATGTCGTTTCCCAGGCCCGGCTGCAGCTCAAGAGAGGATTCCGGAGGCCTCCTCGACCAGGGGCTTATCGACGTGTGTGGCCTTGACAGCCAAAGAGGGTCCCTGACCGGCACGGTCCCTTGTGCCCTCAACTCAGCCCTTCAGGAAGACCACTGCCCGGCTGTGGGTTCGGCGCATGGAACCTCCTGGGACCTAACCCTAACCCTAACCCTACCCAGAAAAAGGACCCTCCACCGAAACCTAAGCCAGGCTCGATCCCTATTCCTGCATTTGAGCTGCCGTGTGGCATGGGCCCTCATTTCAGGCCTCGAAGAAGATCACCAGACCGGAGTCACTTCGGCCCTGGTGACGTCCCTGAACTGAATCCTAACCCTCGATAAGGCTCTCTCAGCATGGGGACCCAATTTCAAGGTAGGACAGCATCACGAGCCTGGGGTCCAGAAGCGGGGCAGGCTGACTTGCCAAGGAACCTGGAAGCTCACCATGTCGTTTCCCAGGCCCGGCTGCAGCTCCTGAGAGGATTCCGGAGGCCTCCTCGACCAGGGGCTTATTGCCATGTGTGGTCTTGGCAGCCAAAGAGGGACCCTGACCGGCAGCGTCCCTTGTGTCCTCAACTCAGCCCTTCGGGGAGACCACTGCCCTGCTGTGAGTTCAGCGCCTGGAACTTCCTGGGACCTAACCCTAACCCTAACGCTACCCCGAACCAGGACCCTCCACCGAAACCTAAGCCTGCCTCGACACCTAATCCTGCATTTGAGCCGCCTTCTGGCATGGGCCCTCACTTCAGCCCTCGAGGGAGATCACGAGACCGGAGTCGCTTCGGCCCTTGCGTCGTCCCTGGACCGAACCCTAACCCTAGCTAAGGCTCTCTCCTCTTGGGGACCCAATTCCAAGGTCGGACAGCATCACGCGCCTGGGGTCCAGAAGCAGTGCAGGCTGACTCGGCATGGAACTTGGAATCTCACCATGTCGTTTCCCAGGCCCGGCTGCAGCTCCCGAGAGGATTCCGGAGGTCTCCTCGACCAGGGGCTTATCGACGTGTGTGGCCTTGACAGCCAAAGAGGGACCCTGACCGGCACGGTCCCTTGTGCCCTCAACTCAGCCCTTCGGGGAGACCACTGCCCTGCTGTGGGTTCGGCGCCTGGAACCTCCTGGGACCTAACCCTAACCCTAACCCTACCCCGAACCAGGACCCTCCACCGAAACCTAAGCCTGCCTCATTCCCTTATCCTGCATTTGAGCCGCCTTCTGATATGGGCCCTCACTTCAGCCCTCGAAGGAGATCACGAGACCGGAGTCGCTTCGGCCCTGGCGTCGTCCCTGGACCGAACGCTAACCCTAGCTAAGGCTCTCTCCTCATGGGGACCCAATTCCAATGTCGGACAGCATCACGCGCATAGGGAACAGAAGCGGTGCAGGCTGACTCGGCTAGGAACCTGGAAGCTCGCCATGTCGTTTCCCAGGCCCGGCTGCAGCTCCCGAGAGGATTCAGGAGGCCTCCTCGACCAGGGGCTTTTCGACGTGTGTGGTCTTGGCAGCCAAAGAGGGACCCTGACCGGCACCGTCCCTTGTGCCCTCAACTCAGCCCTTCGGGGAGACCACTGCCCTGCTGTGAGTTCAGTGCCTGGAACCTCTTGGGACCTAACCCTAACCCTAACCCTACCACGAACCAGGACCATCCACCGGAACCTAAGCTTGCCTCGACACCTAATCCTGCATTTGAGCCGCCTCCTGGCATGGGCCCTCACTTCAGACCTCGAGGCAGATCACGAGACCGGAGTCGCTACGGCCCTGGCGACGTCCCTGGACTTAACCCTAACCCTAGCTAAGGCTCTCTCCTCATGGGGACCCAATTCCAAGGTCGGACAGCATCACGCGCCTGGGGTCCAGAAGCGGTGCAGGCTGACTCGGCATGGAACTTAGAATCTCACCATGTCGATTCCCAGGCCCGGCTGCAGCTCCAGAGAGGATTCCGGAGGCCTCCTCGACCAGGGGCTTATCGACGTGTGTGGCCTTGAAAGCCAAAGAGGGTCCCTGAACGGCACGGTCCCTTGTGCCCTCAACTCAGCCCTTCGGGGAGACCACTGCCCGGCTGTGGGTTCGGCGCCTGGAACCTCCTGGGACCTAACCCTAACCCTAACCCTACCCAGAAAAAGGATCCTCCACCGAAACCTAAGCCAGCCTCGATCCCTTTTCCTGCATTTGAGCTGCCGTCTGGCATGGGCCCTCATTTCAGGCCTCGAGGGAGATCACCAGACCGGAGTCGCTTCGGCCCTGGTGACGTCCCTGGACCGAACCCTAACTCTAGATAAGGCTCTCTCTGCATGGGGACCCAATTCCAAGGTAGGACAGCATCACGAGCCTGGGGTCCAGAAGCGGGGAAGGCTGACTTGCTAAGGAACCTGGAAGCTCACCATGTCGTTTGCCAGGCCCGGCTGCAGCTCCCGAGAGGATTCCGGAGGCCTCCTCGACCAGGGGCTTATCGACGTGTGTGGCCTTGGCAGCCAAAGAGGGTTCCTGACCGGCACCGTCTTTTGTGCGCGCAACTAAGCCCTTCGGAAAGAACACTGCCCTGCTGTGAGTTCTGCGTCTGGAACCTCTTGGGACCTAACACTAACCCTAACCTTTCCCCGAACCGTTACCCTCCACTGAAAACTAAGCCTGCCTCGTTCCCTTATCCTGCATTTGAGCCGCCTTCTGGCATGGGCCCTCACTTCAGACCTCGAGGGAGATCCCGAGGGTGGAGTCGCTACGACCCTGGCATCGTCCCCGGACCGAACCCTAACCCTAGCTAAGGCTCTCTCCTCTTGGGGACCCAATTCCAAGGTCGGACAGCATCACGCGCATAGGGAACAGAAGCGGTGCAGGCTGACTCGGCAAGGAACCTGGAAGCTCACCATGTCGTTTCCCAGGCCCGGCTGCAGCTCCCGAGAGGATTCCGGAGGCCTCTTCGACCAGGGGCTTATCGACGTGTGTGGTCTGGCAGCCAAAGAGGGACCCTACCGGCACCGTCCCTTGTGCCCTCTACTCAGCCCTTCGGGGAGACCACTGCCCTGCTGTGAGTTCAGCGCCCGGAACCTCCTGGGTCCTACCCCTAAGCCTAAACCTAACCTGAACCGTTACCCTCCACCGAAACCTAAGCCAGCCTCAATCCCTATTCCTGCATCTGAGCCGCCGTCTGGCATGTGCCCTCATTTCAGGCCTCGAGGGAGATCACCAGACCGGAGTCGCTTCGGCCCTGGCGACGTTCCTGGACCGAACCCTAACCCTAGATAAGGCTCTCTATGCATGGGGACCCATTTACAAGGTAGGACAGCATCACGAGCCTGGGGTCCAGAAGCGGGGCAGGCTGACTTGCCAAGGAACATGGAAGCTCACCATGTCGTTTGCCAGGCCCGGCTGCAGCTCCCGAGAGAATTCCGGAGGCCTCCTCGACCAGGGGCTTATCGACGTGTGTGGCCTTGGCAGCCAAAGAGGGATGCTGACCGGCACCGTCCTTTGTGCCCGCAACTAAGCCCTTCGGGAAGACCACTGCCCGGCTGTGGGTTCGGCGCCTGGAACCTCCTGGGACCTAACCCTAACCCTAACCCTACCCAGAAAAAGGACCCTCCACCGAAACCTAAGCCAGGCTCGATCCCTATTCCTGCATTTGAGCTGCCGTCTGGCATGGGCCCTCATTTCAGGCCTCGAAGGAGATCACCAGACTTCGGCCCTGGTGACGTCCCTGGACTGAACCCTAACCCTAGATAAGGCTCTCCCAGCATGGGGACCCAATTCCAAGGTAGGAGAGCATCACGAGCCTGGGGGCCAGAAGCGGGGCAGGCTGACTTGCCAAGGAACCTGGAAGCTCACCATGTCGTTTCCCAGGCCCGGCTGCAGCTCCTGAGAGGATTCCGGAGGCCTCCTCGACCAGGGGCTTATTGCCATGTGTGGGCTTGGCAGCCAAAGAGGGACCCTGACCGGCACCGTCCCTTGTGTCCTCAACTCAGCCCTTCGGGGAGACCACTGCCCTGCTGTGAGTTCAGCGCCTGGAACCTCCTGGGACCTAACCCTAACCCTAACCCTACCCCGAACCAGGACCCTCCACCGAAACCTAAGCCTGCCTCGACACCTAATCCTGCATTTGAGCCGCCTCCTGGCATGGGCCCTCACTTAAGCCCTCGAGGGAGATCACGAGACCAGAGTCGCTTCGGCCCTGGCAACGTCCCTGGACCGAACCCTAACCCTAGCTAAAGCTCTCTCCTCATGGGGACCCAATTCCAAGGTCGGACAGCATCACGGCCTGGGGTCCAGAAGCAGTGCAGGCTGACTCGGCATGGAACTTGGAATCTCACCATGTCGTTTCCCAGGCCCGGCTGCAGCTCCCGAGAGGATTCCGGAGGTCTCCTCGACCAGGGGCTTATCGACGTGTGTGGCCTTGACAGCCAAAGAGGGACCCTGACCGGCACGGTCCCTTGTGCCCTCAACTCAGCCCTTCGGGGAGACCACTGCCCTGCTGTGGGTTCGGCGCCTGGAACCTCCTGGGACCTAACCCTAACCCTAACCCTACCCCGAACCAGGACCCTCCACCGAAACCTAAGCCTGCCTCATTCCCTTATCCTGCATTTGAGCCGCCTTCTGATAGGGGCCCTCACTTCAGCCCTCGAAGGAGATCACGAGACGGGAGTCGCTTCGGCCCTGGCGTCGTCCCTGGACCGAACGCTAACCCTAGCTAAGGCTCTCTCCTCATGGGGACCCAATTCCAATGTCGGACAGCATCACGCGCATAGGGAACAGAAGCGGTGCAGGCTGACTCGGCTAGGAACCTGGAAGCTCGCCATGTCGTTTCCCAGGCCCGGCTGCAGCTCCCGAGAGGATTCAGGAGGCCTCCTCGACCAGGGGCTTTTCGACGTGTGTGGTCTTGGCAGCCAAAGAGGGACCCTGACCGGCACCGTCCCTTGTGCCCTCAACTCAGCCCTTCGGGGAGACCACTGCCCTGCTGTGAGTTCAGTGCCTGGAACCTCTTGGGACCTAACCCTAACCCTAACCCTACCACGAACCAGGACCATCCACCGGAACCTAAGCTTGCCTCGACACCTAATCCTGCATTTGAGCCGCCTTCTGATTGGGGCCCTCACTTCAGCCCTCGAAGGAGATCACGAGACCGGAGTCGCTTCGGCCCTGGCGTCGTCCCTGGACCGAACGCTAACCCTAGCTAAGGCTCTCTCCTCATGGGGACCCAATTCCAATGTCGGACAGCATCACGCGCATAGGGAACAGAAGCGGTGCAGGCTGACTCGGCTAGGAACCTGGAAGCTCGCCATGTCGTTTCCCAGGCCCGGCTGCAGCTCCCGAGAGGATTCAGGAGGCCTCCTCGACCAGGGGCTTTTCGACGTGTGTGGTCTTGGCAGCCAAAGAGGGACCCTGACCGGCACCGTCCCTTGTGCCCTCAACTCAGCCCTTCGGGGAGACCACTGCCCTGCTGTGAGTTCAGTGCCTGGAACCTCTTGGGACCTAACCCTAACCCTAACCCTACCACGAACCAGGACCATCCACCGGAACCTAAGCTTGCCTCGACACCTAATCCTGCATTTGAGCCGCCTCCTGGCATGGGCCCTCACTTCAGACCTCGAGGCAGATCACGAGACCGGAGTCGCTACGGCCCTGGCGACGTCCCTGGACTTAACCCTAACCCTAGCTAAGGCTCTCTCCTCATGGGGACCCAATTCCAAGGTCGGACAGCATCACGCGCCTGGGGTCCAGAAGCGGTGCAGGCTGACTCGGCATGGAACTTAGAATCTCACCATGTCGATTCCCAGGCCCGGCTGCAGCTCCAGAGAGGATTCCGGAGGCCTCCTCGACCAGGGGCTTATCGACGTGTGTGGCCTTGAAAGCCAAAGAGGGTCCCTGAACGGCACGGTCCCTTGTGCCCTCAACTCAGCCCTTCGGGGAGACCACTGCCCGGCTGTGGGTTCGGCGCCTGGAACCTCCTGGGACCTAACCCTAACCCTAACCCTACCCAGAAAAAGGATCCTCCACCGAAACCTAAGCCAGCCTCGATCCCTTTTCCTGCATTTGAGCTGCCGTCTGGCATGGGCCCTCATTTCAGGCCTCGAGGGAGATCACCAGACCGGAGTCGCTTCGGCCCTGGTGACGTCCCTGGACCGAACCCTAACTCTAGATAAGGCTCTCTCTGCATGGGGACCCAATTCCAAGGTAGGACAGCATCACGAGCCTGGGGTCCAGAAGCGGGGAAGGCTGACTTGCTAAGGAACCTGGAAGCTCACCATGTCGTTTGCCAGGCCCGGCTGCAGCTCCCGAGAGGATTCCGGAGGCCTCCTCGACCAGGGGCTTATCGACGTGTGTGGCCTTGGCAGCCAAAGAGGGATCCTGACCGGCACCGTCTTTTGTGCGCGCAACTAAGCCCTTCGGAAAGAACACTGCCCTGCTGTGAGTTCTGCGTCTGGAACCTCTTGGGACCTAACACTAACCCTAACCTTTCCCCGAACCGTTACCCTCCACTGAAAACTAAGCCTGCCTCGTTCCCTTATCCTGCATTTGAGCCGCCTTCTGGCATGGGCCCTCACTTCAGACCTCGAGGGAGATCCCGAGGGTGGAGTCGCTACGGCCCTGGCATCGTCCCCGGACCGAACCCTAACCCTAGCTAAGGCTCTCTCCTCTTGGGGACCCAATTCCAAGGTCGGACAGCATCACGCGCATAGGGAACAGAAGCGGTGCAGGCTGACTCGGCAAGGAACCTGGAAGCTCACCATGTCGTTTCCCAGGCCCGGCTGCAGCTCCCGAGTGGATTCCGGAGGCCTCCTCGACCAGGGGCTTATCGACGTGTGTGGTCTTGGCAGCCAAAGAGGGACCCTACCGGCACCGTCCCTTGTGCCCTCAACTCAGCCCTTCGGGGAGACCACTGCCCTGCTGTGAGTTCAGCGCCCGGAATCTCCTGGGTCCTACCCCTAAACCTAAACCTAACCTGAACCGTTACCTTCCACCGAAACCTAAGCCTGCCTCGATCCCTAATCCTGCATTTCAGCCGCCTCCTGGCATGGGCCCTCACTTCAGCCCTCGAGGGAGATCACGAGACCGGAGTCGCTTCGGCCCTGGCGACGTTCCTGGACCGAACCCTAACCCTAGTTAAGGCTCTCTCCTCATGGGGACCCAATTCTAAGGTCGGACAGCATCACGAGCCTGGGGTCCAGAAGCGGTGCAGGCTGACTTGCCCAGGAACCTGGAAGCTCACCATGTCGTTTCCCAGGCCCGGCTGCAGCTCCCGAGAGGATTCCGGAGGCCTCCTCGACCAGGGGCTTATTGCCGTGTGTGGTCTTAGCAGCCAAAGAGGGACCCTGACCGGCACCGTCCCTTGTGCCCTCAACTCAGCCCTTCGGGGAGGCAACTGCCCTGCTGTGAGTTCAGCGCCTGGAACCTCCTGGGACCTAACCCTAACCCTAACCCTACCCCGAACCAGGACCCTCCACCGAAACGTAACCCTGCCTCATTCCCTTATCCTGCATTTGAGCCGCCTTCTGATATGGGCCCTCACTTCAGCCCTCGAAGGAGATCATGAAACCGGAGTCGCTTCGGCCCTTGCGTCGTCCCTGGACCGAACCCTAACCCTAGCTAAGGCTCTCTCCTCTTGGGGACCCAATTCCAAGGTCGGACAGCATCACGCGCATAGGGAACAGAAGCGGTGCAGGCTGACTCGGCAAGGAACATGGAAGCTCACCATGTCGTTTCCCAGGCCCGGCTGCAGCTCCCGAGAGGATTCCGGAGGCCTCTTCGACCAGGGGCTTATCGACGTGTGTGGTCTGGCAGCCAAAGAGGGACCCTACCGGCACCGTCCCTTGTGCCCTCTACTCAGCCCTTCGGGGAGACCACTGCCCTGCTGTGAGTTCGGCGCCCGGAACCTCCTGGGTCCTACCCCTAAGCCTAAACCTAACCTGAACCGTTACCCTCCACCGAAACCTAAGCCAGCCTCAATCCCTATTCCTGCATCTGAGCCGCCGTCTGGCATGTGCCCTCATTTCAGGCCTCGAGGGAGATCACCAGACCGGAGTCGCTTCGGCCCTGGCGACGTTCCTGGACCGAACCCTAACCCTAGATAAGGCTCTCTATGCATGGGGACCCATTTACAAGGTAGGACAGCATCACGAGCCTGGGGTCCAGAAGCGGGGCAGGCTGACTTGCCAAGGAACATGGAAGCTCACCATGTCGTTTGCCAGGCCCGGCTGCAGCTCCCGAGAGAATTCCGGAGGCCTCCTCGACCAGGGGCTTATCGACGTGTGTGGCCTTGGCAGCCAAAGAGGGATGCTGACCGGCACCGTCCTTTGTGCCCGCAACTAAGCCCTTCGGGAAGACCACTGCCCGGCTGTGGGTTCGGCGCCTGGAACCTCCTGGGACCTAACCCTAACCCTAACCCTACCCAGAAAAAGGACCCTCCACCGAAACCTAAGCCAGGCTCGATCCCTATTCCTGCATTTGAGCTGCCGTCTGGCATGGGCCCTCATTTCAGGCCTCGAAGGAGATCACCAGACCGGAGTCACTTCGGCCCTGGTGACGTCCCTGGACTGAACCCTAACCCTAGATAAGGCTCTCCCAGCAGGGGGACCCAATTCCAAGGTAGGAGAGCATCACGAGCCTGGGGGCCAGAAGCGGGGCAGGCTGACTTGCCAAGGAACCTGGAAGCTCACCATGTCGTTTCCCAGGCCCGGCTGCAGCTCCTGAGAGGATTCCGGAGGCCTCCTCGACCAGGGGCTTATTGCCATGTGTGGGCTTGGCAGCCAAAGAGGGACCCTGACCGGCACCGTCCCTTGTGTCCTCAACTCAGCCCTTCGGGGAGACCACTGCCCTGCTGTGAGTTCAGCGCCTGGAACCTCCTGGGACCTAACCCTAACCCTAACCCTACCCCGAACCAGGACCCTCCACCGAAACCTAAGCCTGCCTCGACACCTAATCCTGCATTTGAGCCGCCTCCTGGCATGGGCCCTCACTTAAGCCCTCGAGGGAGATCACGAGACCAGAGTCGCTTCGGCCCTGGCAACGTCCCTGGACCGAACCCTAACCCTAGCTAAAGCTCTCTCCTCATGGGGACCCAATTCCAAGGTCGGACATCATCACGCGCCTGGGGTCCAGAAGCAGTGCAGGCTGACTCGGCATGGAACTTGGAATCTCACCATGTCGTTTCCCAGGCCCGGCTGCAGCTCCCGAGAGGATTCCGGAGGTCTCCTCGACCAGGGGCTTATCGACGTGTGTGGCCTTGACAGCCAAAGAGGGACCCTGACCGGCACGGTCCCTTGTGCCCTCAACTCAGCCCTTCGGGGAGACCACTGCCCTGCTGTGGGTTCGGCGCCTGGAACCTCCTGGGACCTAACCCTAACCCTAACCCTACCCCGAACCAGGACCCTCCACCGAAACCTAAGCCTGCCTCATTCCCTTATCCTGCATTTGAGCCGCCTTCTGATATGGGCCCTCACTTCAGCCCTCGAAGGAGATCACAAAATCGGAGTCGCTTCGGCCCTTGCGTCGTCCCTGGACCGAACCCTAACCCTAGCTAAGGCTCTCTCCTCATGGGGACCCAATTCCAATGTCGGACAGCATCACGCGCATAGGGAACAGAAGCGGTGCAGGCTGACTCGGCAAGGAACCTGGAAGCTCACCATGTCGTTTCCCAGGCCCGGCTGAAGCTCCCGAGAGGATTCCAGAGGCCTCCTCGACCAGGGGCTTTTCGACGTGTGTGGTCTTGGCAGCCAAAGAGGGACCCTGACCGGCACCGTCCCTTGTGCCCTCAACTCAGCCCTTCGGGGAGTCCACTGCCATGCTGTGAGTTTAGCGCCTGGAACCTCCTGGGTCCTAACCCTAACCCTAACCCTACCACGAACCAGGACCATCCCCCGGAACCTAAGCCTGCCTCGACACCTAATCCTGCATTTGAGCCGCCTCCTGGCATGGGCCCTCACTTCAGCCCTCGAGGGAGATCATGAGACCAGAGTCGCTTCGGCCCTGGCGACGTCCCTGGACTGAACTCTAACCCTAGCTAAGCCTCTCTCCTCATGGGGACCCAATTCCAAGGTCGGACAGCATCACGCTCCTGGGGTCCAGAAGCGGTGCAGGCTGACTCGGCATGGAACTTGGAATCTCACCATGTCGTTTCCCAGGCCCGGCTGCAGCTCAAGAGAGGATTCCGGAGGCCTCCTCGACCAGGGGCTTATCGACGTGTGTGGCCTTGACAGCCAAAGAGGGTCCCTGACCGGCACGGTCCCTTGTGCCCTCAACTCAGCCCTTCAGGAAGACCACTGCCCGGCTGTGGGTTCGGCGCATGGAACCTCCTGGGACCTAACCCTAACCCTAACCCTACCCAGAAAAAGGACCCTCCACCGAAACCTAAGCCAGGCTCGATCCCTATTCCTGCATTTGAGCTGCCGTGTGGCATGGGCCCTCATTTCAGGCCTCGAAGAAGATCACCAGACCGGAGTCACTTCGGCCCTGGTGACGTCCCTGAACTGAATCCTAACCCTAGATAAGGCTCTCTCAGCATGGGGACCCAATTTCAAGGTAGGACAGCATCACGAGCCTGGGGTCCAGAAGCGGGGCAGGCTGACTTGCCAAGGAACCTGGAAGCTCACCATGTCGTTTCCCAGGCCCGGCTGCAGCTCCTGAGAGGATTCCGGAGGCCTCCTCGACCAGGGGCTTATTGCCATGTGTGGTCTTGGCAGCCAAAGAGGGACCCTGACCGGCAGCGTCCCTTGTGTCCTCAACTCAGCCCTTCGGGGAGACCACTGCCCTGCTGTGAGTTCAGCGCCTGGAACTTCCTGGGACCTAACCCTAACCCTAACGCTACCCCGAACCAGGACCCTCCACCGAAACCTAAGCCTGCCTCGACACCTAATCCTGCATTTGAGCCGCCTTCTGGCATGGGCCCTCACTTCAGCCCTCGAGGGAGATCACGAGACCGGAGTCGCTTCGGCCCTTGCGTCGTCCCTGGACCGAACCCTAACCCTAGCTAAGGCTCTCTCCTCTTGGGGACCCAATTCCAAGGTCGGACAGCATCACGCGCCTGGGGTCCAGAAGCAGTGCAGGCTGACTCGGCATGGAACTTGGAATCTCACCATGTCGTTTCCCAGGCCCGGCTGCAGCTCCCGAGAGGATTCCGGAGGTCTCCTCGACCAGGGGCTTATCGACGTGTGTGGCCTTGACAGCCAAAGAGGGACCCTGACCGGCACGGTCCCTTGTGCCCTCAACTCAGCCCTTCGGGGAGACCACTGCCCTGCTGTGGGTTCGGCGCCTGGAACCTCCTGGGACCTAACCCTAACCCTAACCCTACCCCGAACCAGGACCCTCCACCGAAACCTAAGCCTGCCTCATTCCCTTATCCTGCATTTGAGCCGCCTTCTGATATGGGCCCTCACTTCAGCCCTCGAAGGAGATCACGAGACCGGAGTCGCTTCGGCCCTGGCGTCGTCCCTGGACCGAACGCTAACCCTAGCTAAGGCTCTCTCCTCATGGGGACCCAATTCCAATGTCGGACAGCATCACGCGCATAGGGAACAGAAGCGGTGCAGGCTGACTCGGCTAGGAACCTGGAAGCTCGCCATGTCGTTTCCCAGGCCCGGCTGCAGCTCCCGAGAGGATTCAGGAGGCCTCCTCGACCAGGGGCTTTTCGACGTGTGTGGTCTTGGCAGCCAAAGAGGGACCCTGACCGGCACCGTCCCTTGTGCCCTCAACTCAGCCCTTCGGGGAGACCACTGCCCTGCTGTGAGTTCAGTGCCTGGAACCTCTTGGGACCTAACCCTAACCCTAACCCTACCACGAACCAGGACCATCCACCGGAACCTAAGCTTGCCTCGACACCTAATCCTGCATTTGAGCCGCCTCCTGGCATGGGCCCTCACTTCAGACCTCGAGGCAGATCACGAGACCGGAGTCGCTACGGCCCTGGCGACGTCCCTGGACTTAACCCTAACCCTAGCTAAGGCTCTCTCCTCATGGGGACCCAATTCCAAGGTCGGACAGCATCACGCGCCTGGGGTCCAGAAGCGGTGCAGGCTGACTCGGCATGGAACTTAGAATCTCACCATGTCGATTCCCAGGCCCGGCTGCAGCTCCAGAGAGGATTCCGGAGGCCTCCTCGACCAGGGGCTTATCGACGTGTGTGGCCTTGAAAGCCAAAGAGGGTCCCTGAACGGCACGGTCCCTTGTGCCCTCAACTCAGCCCTTCGGGGAGACCACTGCCCGGCTGTGGGTTCGGCGCCTGGAACCTCCTGGGACCTAACCCTAACCCTAACCCTACCCAGAAAAAGGATCCTCCACCGAAACCTAAGCCAGCCTCGATCCCTTTTCCTGCATTTGAGCTGCCGTCTGGCATGGGCCCTCATTTCAGGCCTCGAGGGAGATCACCAGACCGGAGTCGCTTCGGCCCTGGTGACGTCCCTGGACCGAACCCTAACTCTAGATAAGGCTCTCTCTGCATGGGGACCCAATTCCAAGGTAGGACAGCATCACGAGCCTGGGGTCCAGAAGCGGGGAAGGCTGACTTGCTAAGGAACCTGGAAGCTCACCATGTCGTTTGCCAGGCCCGGCTGCAGCTCCCGAGAGGATTCCGGAGGCCTCCTCGACCAGGGGCTTATCGACGTGTGTGGCCTTGGCAGCCAAAGAGGGATCCTGACCGGCACCGTCTTTTGTGCGCGCAACTAAGCCCTTCGGAAAGAACACTGCCCTGCTGTGAGTTCTGCGTCTGGAACCTCTTGGGACCTAACACTAACCCTAACCTTTCCCCGAACCGTTACCCTCCACTGAAAACTAAGCCTGCCTCGTTCCCTTATCCTGCATTTGAGCCGCCTTCTGGCATGGGCCCTCACTTCAGACCTCGAGGGAGATCCCGAGGGTGGAGTCGCTACGGCCCTGGCATCGTCCCCGGACCGAACCCTAACCCTAGCTAAGGCTCTCTCCTCTTGGGGACCCAATTCCAAGGTCGGACAGCATCACGCGCATAGGGAACAGAAGCGGTGCAGGCTGACTCGGCAAGGAACCTGGAAGCTCACCATGTCGTTTCCCAGGCCCGGCTGCAGCTCCCGAGTGGATTCCGGAGGCCTCCTCGACCAGGGGCTTATCGACGTGTGTGGTCTTGGCAGCCAAAGAGGGACCCTACCGGCACCGTCCCTTGTGCCCTCAACTCAGCCCTTCGGGGAGACCACTGCCCTGCTGTGAGTTCAGCGCCCGGAATCTCCTGGGTCCTACCCCTAAACCTAAACCTAACCTGAACCGTTACCTTCCACCGAAACCTAAGCCTGCCTCGATCCCTAATCCTGCATTTCAGCCGCCTCCTGGCATGGGCCCTCACTTCAGCCCTCGAGGGAGATCACGAGACCGGAGTCGCTTCGGCCCTGGCGACGTTCCTGGACCGAACCCTAACCCTAGTTAAGGCTCTCTCCTCATGGGGACCCAATTCTAAGGTCGGACAGCATCACGAGCCTGGGGTCCAGAAGCGGTGCAGGCTGACTTGCCCAGGAACCTGGAAGCTCACCATGTCGTTTCCCAGGCCCGGCTGCAGCTCCCGAGAGGATTCCGGAGGCCTCCTCGACCAGGGGCTTATTGCCGTGTGTGGTCTTAGCAGCCAAAGAGGGACCCTGACCGGCACCGTCCCTTGTGCCCTCAACTCAGCCCTTCGGGGAGGCAACTGCCCTGCTGTGAGTTCAGCGCCTGGAACCTCCTGGGACCTAACCCTAACCCTAACCCTACCCCGAACCAGGACCCTCCACCGAAACGTAACCCTGCCTCATTCCCTTATCCTGCATTTGAGCCGCCTTCTGATATGGGCCCTCACTTCAGCCCTCGAAGGAGATCATGAAACCGGAGTCGCTTCGGCCCTTGCGTCGTCCCTGGACCGAACCCTAACCCTAGCTAAGGCTCTCTCCTCTTGGGGACCCAATTCCAAGGTCGGACAGCATCACGCGCATAGGGAACAGAAGCGGTGCAGGCTGACTCGGCAAGGAACATGGAAGCTCACCATGTCGTTTCCCAGGCCCGGCTGCAGCTCCCGAGAGGATTCCGGAGGCCTCTTCGACCAGGGGCTTATCGACGTGTGTGGTCTGGCAGCCAAAGAGGGACCCTACCGGCACCGTCCCTTGTGCCCTCTACTCAGCCCTTCGGGGAGACCACTGCCCTGCTGTGAGTTCGGCGCCCGGAACCTCCTGGGTCCTACCCCTAAGCCTAAACCTAACCTGAACCGTTACCCTCCACCGAAACCTAAGCCAGCCTCAATCCCTATTCCTGCATCTGAGCCGCCGTCTGGCATGTGCCCTCATTTCAGGCCTCGAGGGAGATCACCAGACCGGAGTCGCTTCGGCCCTGGCGACGTTCCTGGACCGAACCCTAACCCTAGATAAGGCTCTCTATGCATGGGGACCCATTTACAAGGTAGGACAGCATCACGAGCCTGGGGTCCAGAAGCGGGGCAGGCTGACTTGCCAAGGAACATGGAAGCTCACCATGTCGTTTGCCAGGCCCGGCTGCAGCTCCCGAGAGAATTCCGGAGGCCTCCTCGACCAGGGGCTTATCGACGTGTGTGGCCTTGGCAGCCAAAGAGGGATGCTGACCGGCACCGTCCTTTGTGCCCGCAACTAAGCCCTTCGGGAAGACCACTGCCCGGCTGTGGGTTCGGCGCCTGGAACCTCCTGGGACCTAACCCTAACCCTAACCCTACCCAGAAAAAGGACCCTCCACCGAAACCTAAGCCAGGCTCGATCCCTATTCCTGCATTTGAGCTGCCGTCTGGCATGGGCCCTCATTTCAGGCCTCGAAGGAGATCACCAGACCGGAGTCACTTCGGCCCTGGTGACGTCCCTGGACTGAACCCTAACCCTAGATAAGGCTCTCCCAGCAGGGGGACCCAATTCCAAGGTAGGAGAGCATCACGAGCCTGGGGGCCAGAAGCGGGGCAGGCTGACTTGCCAAGGAACCTGGAAGCTCACCATGTCGTTTCCCAGGCCCGGCTGCAGCTCCTGAGAGGATTCCGGAGGCCTCCTCGACCAGGGGCTTATTGCCATGTGTGGGCTTGGCAGCCAAAGAGGGACCCTGACCGGCACCGTCCCTTGTGTCCTCAACTCAGCCCTTCGGGGAGACCACTGCCCTGCTGTGAGTTCAGCGCCTGGAACCTCCTGGGACCTAACCCTAACCCTAACCCTACCCCGAACCAGGACCCTCCACCGAAACCTAAGCCTGCCTCGACACCTAATCCTGCATTTGAGCCGCCTCCTGGCATGGGCCCTCACTTAAGCCCTCGAGGGAGATCACGAGACCAGAGTCGCTTCGGCCCTGGCAACGTCCCTGGACCGAACCCTAACCCTAGCTAAAGCTCTCTCCTCATGGGGACCCAATTCCAAGGTCGGACATCATCACGCGCCTGGGGTCCAGAAGCAGTGCAGGCTGACTCGGCATGGAACTTGGAATCTCACCATGTCGTTTCCCAGGCCCGGCTGCAGCTCCCGAGAGGATTCCGGAGGTCTCCTCGACCAGGGGCTTATCGACGTGTGTGGCCTTGACAGCCAAAGAGGGACCCTGACCGGCACGGTCCCTTGTGCCCTCAACTCAGCCCTTCGGGGAGACCACTGCCCTGCTGTGGGTTCGGCGCCTGGAACCTCCTGGGACCTAACCCTAACCCTAACCCTACCCCGAACCAGGACCCTCCACCGAAACCTAAGCCTGCCTCATTCCCTTATCCTGCATTTGAGCCGCCTTCTGATATGGGCCCTCACTTCAGCCCTCGAAGGAGATCACAAAATCGGAGTCGCTTCGGCCCTTGCGTCGTCCCTGGACCGAACCCTAACCCTAGCTAAGGCTCTCTCCTCATGGGGACCCAATTCCAATGTCGGACAGCATCACGCGCATAGGGAACAGAAGCGGTGCAGGCTGACTCGGCAAGGAACCTGGAAGCTCACCATGTCGTTTCCCAGGCCCGGCTGAAGCTCCCGAGAGGATTCCGGAGGCCTCCTCGACCAGGGGCTTTTCGACGTGTGTGGTCTTGGCAGCCAAAGAGGGACCCTGACCGGCACCGTCCCTTGTGCCCTCAACTCAGCCCTTCGGGGAGTCCACTGCCATGCTGTGAGTTTAGCGCCTGGAACCTCCTGGGTCCTAACCCTAACCCTAACCCTACCACGAACCAGGACCATCCCCCGGAACCTAAGCCTGCCTCGACACCTAATCCTGCATTTGAGCCGCCTCCTGGCATGGGCCCTCACTTCAGCCCTCGAGGGAGATCATGAGACCAGAGTCGCTTCGGCCCTGGCGACGTCCCTGGACTGAACTCTAACCCTAGCTAAGCCTCTCTCCTCATGGGGACCCAATTCCAAGGTCGGACAGCATCACGCTCCTGGGGTCCAGAAGCGGTGCAGGCTGACTCGGCATGGAACTTGGAATCTCACCATGTCGTTTCCCAGGCCCGGCTGCAGCTCAAGAGAGGATTCCGGAGGCCTCCTCGACCAGGGGCTTATCGACGTGTGTGGCCTTGACAGCCAAAGAGGGTCCCTGACCGGCACGGTCCCTTGTGCCCTCAACTCAGCCCTTCAGGAAGACCACTGCCCGGCTGTGGGTTCGGCGCATGGAACCTCCTGGGACCTAACCCTAACCCTAACCCTACCCAGAAAAAGGACCCTCCACCGAAACCTAAGCCAGGCTCGATCCCTATTCCTGCATTTGAGCTGCCGTGTGGCATGGGCCCTCATTTCAGGCCTCGAAGAAGATCACCAGACCGGAGTCACTTCGGCCCTGGTGACGTCCCTGAACTGAATCCTAACCCTCGATAAGGCTCTCTCAGCATGGGGACCCAATTTCAAGGTAGGACAGCATCACGAGCCTGGGGTCCAGAAGCGGGGCAGGCTGACTTGCCAAGGAACCTGGAAGCTCACCATGTCGTTTCCCAGGCCCGGCTGCAGCTCCTGAGAGGATTCCGGAGGCCTCCTCGACCAGGGGCTTATTGCCATGTGTGGTCTTGGCAGCCAAAGAGGGACCCTGACCGGCAGCGTCCCTTGTGTCCTCAACTCAGCCCTTCGGGGAGACCACTGCCCTGCTGTGAGTTCAGCGCCTGGAACTTCCTGGGACCTAACCCTAACCCTAACGCTACCCCGAACCAGGACCCTCCACCGAAACCTAAGCCTGCCTCGACACCTAATCCTGCATTTGAGCCGCCTTCTGGCATGGGCCCTCACTTCAGCCCTCGAGGGAGATCACGAGACCGGAGTCGCTTCGGCCCTTGCGTCGTCCCTGGACCGAACCCTAACCCTAGCTAAGGCTCTCTCCTCTTGGGGACCCAATTCCAAGGTCGGACAGCATCACGCGCCTGGGGTCCAGAAGCAGTGCAGGCTGACTCGGCATGGAACTTGGAATCTCACCATGTCGTTTCCCAGGCCCGGCTGCAGCTCCCGAGAGGATTCCGGAGGTCTCCTCGACCAGGGGCTTATCGACGTGTGTGGCCTTGACAGCCAAAGAGGGACCCTGACCGGCACGGTCCCTTGTGCCCTCAACTCAGCCCTTCGGGGAGACCACTGCCCTGCTGTGGGTTCGGCGCCTGGAACCTCCTGGGACCTAACCCTAACCCTAACCCTACCCCGAACCAGGACCCTCCACCGAAACCTAAGCCTGCCTCATTCCCTTATCCTGCATTTGAGCCGCCTTCTGATATGGGCCCTCACTTCAGCCCTCGAAGGAGATCACGAGACCGGAGTCGCTTCGGCCCTGGCGTCGTCCCTGGACCGAACGCTAACCCTAGCTAAGGCTCTCTCCTCATGGGGACCCAATTCCAATGTCGGACAGCATCACGCGCATAGGGAACAGAAGCGGTGCAGGCTGACTCGGCTAGGAACCTGGAAGCTCGCCATGTCGTTTCCCAGGCCCGGCTGCAGCTCCCGAGAGGATTCAGGAGGCCTCCTCGACCAGGGGCTTTTCGACGTGTGTGGTCTTGGCAGCCAAAGAGGGACCCTGACCGGCACCGTCCCTTGTGCCCTCAACTCAGCCCTTCGGGGAGACCACTGCCCTGCTGTGAGTTCAGTGCCTGGAACCTCTTGGGACCTAACCCTAACCCTAACCCTACCACGAACCAGGACCATCCACCGGAACCTAAGCTTGCCTCGACACCTAATCCTGCATTTGAGCCGCCTCCTGGCATGGGCCCTCACTTCAGACCTCGAGGCAGATCACGAGACCGGAGTCGCTACGGCCCTGGCGACGTCCCTGGACTTAACCCTAACCCTAGCTAAGGCTCTCTCCTCATGGGGACCCAATTCCAAGGTCGGACAGCATCACGCGCCTGGGGTCCAGAAGCGGTGCAGGCTGACTCGGCATGGAACTTAGAATCTCACCATGTCGATTCCCAGGCCCGGCTGCAGCTCCAGAGAGGATTCCGGAGGCCTCCTCGACCAGGGGCTTATCGACGTGTGTGGCCTTGAAAGCCAAAGAGGGTCCCTGAACGGCACGGTCCCTTGTGCCCTCAACTCAGCCCTTCGGGGAGACCACTGCCCGGCTGTGGGTTCGGCGCCTGGAACCTCCTGGGACCTAACCCTAACCCTAACCCTACCCAGAAAAAGGATCCTCCACCGAAACCTAAGCCAGCCTCGATCCCTTTTCCTGCATTTGAGCTGCCGTCTGGCATGGGCCCTCATTTCAGGCCTCGAGGGAGATCACCAGACCGGAGTCGCTTCGGCCCTGGTGACGTCCCTGGACCGAACCCTAACTCTAGATAAGGCTCTCTCTGCATGGGGACCCAATTCCAAGGTAGGACAGCATCACGAGCCTGGGGTCCAGAAGCGGGGAAGGCTGACTTGCTAAGGAACCTGGAAGCTCACCATGTCGTTTGCCAGGCCCGGCTGCAGCTCCCGAGAGGATTCCGGAGGCCTCCTCGACCAGGGGCTTATCGACGTGTGTGGCCTTGGCAGCCAAAGAGGGTTCCTGACCGGCACCGTCTTTTGTGCGCGCAACTAAGCCCTTCGGAAAGAACACTGCCCTGCTGTGAGTTCTGCGTCTGGAACCTCTTGGGACCTAACACTAACCCTAACCTTTCCCCGAACCGTTACCCTCCACTGAAAACTAAGCCTGCCTCGTTCCCTTATCCTGCATTTGAGCCGCCTTCTGGCATGGGCCCTCACTTCAGACCTCGAGGGAGATCCCGAGGGTGGAGTCGCTACGACCCTGGCATCGTCCCCGGACCGAACCCTAACCCTAGCTAAGGCTCTCTCCTCTTGGGGACCCAATTCCAAGGTCGGACAGCATCACGCGCATAGGGAACAGAAGCGGTGCAGGCTGACTCGGCAAGGAACCTGGAAGCTCACCATGTCGTTTCCCAGGCCCGGCTGCAGCTCCCGAGAGGATTCCGGAGGCCTCTTCGACCAGGGGCTTATCGACGTGTGTGGTCTGGCAGCCAAAGAGGGACCCTACCGGCACCGTCCCTTGTGCCCTCTACTCAGCCCTTCGGGGAGACCACTGCCCTGCTGTGAGTTCAGCGCCCGGAACCTCCTGGGTCCTACCCCTAAGCCTAAACCTAACCTGAACCGTTACCCTCCACCGAAACCTAAGCCAGCCTCAATCCCTATTCCTGCATCTGAGCCGCCGTCTGGCATGTGCCCTCATTTCAGGCCTCGAGGGAGATCACCAGACCGGAGTCGCTTCGGCCCTGGCGACGTTCCTGGACCGAACCCTAACCCTAGATAAGGCTCTCTATGCATGGGGACCCATTTACAAGGTAGGACAGCATCACGAGCCTGGGGTCCAGAAGCGGGGCAGGCTGACTTGCCAAGGAACATGGAAGCTCACCATGTCGTTTGCCAGGCCCGGCTGCAGCTCCCGAGAGAATTCCGGAGGCCTCCTCGACCAGGGGCTTATCGACGTGTGTGGCCTTGGCAGCCAAAGAGGGATGCTGACCGGCACCGTCCTTTGTGCCCGCAACTAAGCCCTTCGGGAAGACCACTGCCCGGCTGTGGGTTCGGCGCCTGGAACCTCCTGGGACCTAACCCTAACCCTAACCCTACCCAGAAAAAGGACCCTCCACCGAAACCTAAGCCAGGCTCGATCCCTATTCCTGCATTTGAGCTGCCGTCTGGCATGGGCCCTCATTTCAGGCCTCGAAGGAGATCACCAGACTTCGGCCCTGGTGACGTCCCTGGACTGAACCCTAACCCTAGATAAGGCTCTCCCAGCATGGGGACCCAATTCCAAGGTAGGAGAGCATCACGAGCCTGGGGGCCAGAAGCGGGGCAGGCTGACTTGCCAAGGAACCTGGAAGCTCACCATGTCGTTTCCCAGGCCCGGCTGCAGCTCCTGAGAGGATTCCGGAGGCCTCCTCGACCAGGGGCTTATTGCCATGTGTGGGCTTGGCAGCCAAAGAGGGACCCTGACCGGCACCGTCCCTTGTGTCCTCAACTCAGCCCTTCGGGGAGACCACTGCCCTGCTGTGAGTTCAGCGCCTGGAACCTCCTGGGACCTAACCCTAACCCTAACCCTACCCCGAACCAGGACCCTCCACCGAAACCTAAGCCTGCCTCGACACCTAATCCTGCATTTGAGCCGCCTCCTGGCATGGGCCCTCACTTAAGCCCTCGAGGGAGATCACGAGACCAGAGTCGCTTCGGCCCTGGCAACGTCCCTGGACCGAACCCTAACCCTAGCTAAAGCTCTCTCCTCATGGGGACCCAATTCCAAGGTCGGACAGCATCACGGCCTGGGGTCCAGAAGCAGTGCAGGCTGACTCGGCATGGAACTTGGAATCTCACCATGTCGTTTCCCAGGCCCGGCTGCAGCTCCCGAGAGGATTCCGGAGGTCTCCTCGACCAGGGGCTTATCGACGTGTGTGGCCTTGACAGCCAAAGAGGGACCCTGACCGGCACGGTCCCTTGTGCCCTCAACTCAGCCCTTCGGGGAGACCACTGCCCTGCTGTGGGTTCGGCGCCTGGAACCTCCTGGGACCTAACCCTAACCCTAACCCTACCCCGAACCAGGACCCTCCACCGAAACCTAAGCCTGCCTCATTCCCTTATCCTGCATTTGAGCCGCCTTCTGATAGGGGCCCTCACTTCAGCCCTCGAAGGAGATCACGAGACGGGAGTCGCTTCGGCCCTGGCGTCGTCCCTGGACCGAACGCTAACCCTAGCTAAGGCTCTCTCCTCATGGGGACCCAATTCCAATGTCGGACAGCATCACGCGCATAGGGAACAGAAGCGGTGCAGGCTGACTCGGCTAGGAACCTGGAAGCTCGCCATGTCGTTTCCCAGGCCCGGCTGCAGCTCCCGAGAGGATTCAGGAGGCCTCCTCGACCAGGGGCTTTTCGACGTGTGTGGTCTTGGCAGCCAAAGAGGGACCCTGACCGGCACCGTCCCTTGTGCCCTCAACTCAGCCCTTCGGGGAGACCACTGCCCTGCTGTGAGTTCAGTGCCTGGAACCTCTTGGGACCTAACCCTAACCCTAACCCTACCACGAACCAGGACCATCCACCGGAACCTAAGCTTGCCTCGACACCTAATCCTGCATTTGAGCCGCCTTCTGATTGGGGCCCTCACTTCAGCCCTCGAAGGAGATCACGAGACCGGAGTCGCTTCGGCCCTGGCGTCGTCCCTGGACCGAACGCTAACCCTAGCTAAGGCTCTCTCCTCATGGGGACCCAATTCCAATGTCGGACAGCATCACGCGCATAGGGAACAGAAGCGGTGCAGGCTGACTCGGCTAGGAACCTGGAAGCTCGCCATGTCGTTTCCCAGGCCCGGCTGCAGCTCCCGAGAGGATTCAGGAGGCCTCCTCGACCAGGGGCTTTTCGACGTGTGTGGTCTTGGCAGCCAAAGAGGGACCCTGACCGGCACCGTCCCTTGTGCCCTCAACTCAGCCCTTCGGGGAGACCACTGCCCTGCTGTGAGTTCAGTGCCTGGAACCTCTTGGGACCTAACCCTAACCCTAACCCTACCACGAACCAGGACCATCCACCGGAACCTAAGCTTGCCTCGACACCTAATCCTGCATTTGAGCCGCCTCCTGGCATGGGCCCTCACTTCAGACCTCGAGGCAGATCACGAGACCGGAGTCGCTACGGCCCTGGCGACGTCCCTGGACTTAACCCTAACCCTAGCTAAGGCTCTCTCCTCATGGGGACCCAATTCCAAGGTCGGACAGCATCACGCGCCTGGGGTCCAGAAGCGGTGCAGGCTGACTCGGCATGGAACTTAGAATCTCACCATGTCGATTCCCAGGCCCGGCTGCAGCTCCAGAGAGGATTCCGGAGGCCTCCTCGACCAGGGGCTTATCGACGTGTGTGGCCTTGAAAGCCAAAGAGGGTCCCTGAACGGCACGGTCCCTTGTGCCCTCAACTCAGCCCTTCGGGGAGACCACTGCCCGGCTGTGGGTTCGGCGCCTGGAACCTCCTGGGACCTAACCCTAACCCTAACCCTACCCAGAAAAAGGATCCTCCACCGAAACCTAAGCCAGCCTCGATCCCTTTTCCTGCATTTGAGCTGCCGTCTGGCATGGGCCCTCATTTCAGGCCTCGAGGGAGATCACCAGACCGGAGTCGCTTCGGCCCTGGTGACGTCCCTGGACCGAACCCTAACTCTAGATAAGGCTCTCTCTGCATGGGGACCCAATTCCAAGGTAGGACAGCATCACGAGCCTGGGGTCCAGAAGCGGGGAAGGCTGACTTGCTAAGGAACCTGGAAGCTCACCATGTCGTTTGCCAGGCCCGGCTGCAGCTCCCGAGAGGATTCCGGAGGCCTCCTCGACCAGGGGCTTATCGACGTGTGTGGCCTTGGCAGCCAAAGAGGGATCCTGACCGGCACCGTCTTTTGTGCGCGCAACTAAGCCCTTCGGAAAGAACACTGCCCTGCTGTGAGTTCTGCGTCTGGAACCTCTTGGGACCTAACACTAACCCTAACCTTTCCCCGAACCGTTACCCTCCACTGAAAACTAAGCCTGCCTCGTTCCCTTATCCTGCATTTGAGCCGCCTTCTGGCATGGGCCCTCACTTCAGACCTCGAGGGAGATCCCGAGGGTGGAGTCGCTACGGCCCTGGCATCGTCCCCGGACCGAACCCTAACCCTAGCTAAGGCTCTCTCCTCTTGGGGACCCAATTCCAAGGTCGGACAGCATCACGCGCATAGGGAACAGAAGCGGTGCAGGCTGACTCGGCAAGGAACCTGGAAGCTCACCATGTCGTTTCCCAGGCCCGGCTGCAGCTCCCGAGTGGATTCCGGAGGCCTCCTCGACCAGGGGCTTATCGACGTGTGTGGTCTTGGCAGCCAAAGAGGGACCCTACCGGCACCGTCCCTTGTGCCCTCAACTCAGCCCTTCGGGGAGACCACTGCCCTGCTGTGAGTTCAGCGCCCGGAATCTCCTGGGTCCTACCCCTAAACCTAAACCTAACCTGAACCGTTACCTTCCACCGAAACCTAAGCCTGCCTCGATCCCTAATCCTGCATTTCAGCCGCCTCCTGGCATGGGCCCTCACTTCAGCCCTCGAGGGAGATCACGAGACCGGAGTCGCTTCGGCCCTGGCGACGTTCCTGGACCGAACCCTAACCCTAGTTAAGGCTCTCTCCTCATGGGGACCCAATTCTAAGGTCGGACAGCATCACGAGCCTGGGGTCCAGAAGCGGTGCAGGCTGACTTGCCCAGGAACCTGGAAGCTCACCATGTCGTTTCCCAGGCCCGGCTGCAGCTCCCGAGAGGATTCCGGAGGCCTCCTCGACCAGGGGCTTATTGCCGTGTGTGGTCTTAGCAGCCAAAGAGGGACCCTGACCGGCACCGTCCCTTGTGCCCTCAACTCAGCCCTTCGGGGAGGCAACTGCCCTGCTGTGAGTTCAGCGCCTGGAACCTCCTGGGACCTAACCCTAACCCTAACCCTACCCCGAACCAGGACCCTCCACCGAAACGTAACCCTGCCTCATTCCCTTATCCTGCATTTGAGCCGCCTTCTGATATGGGCCCTCACTTCAGCCCTCGAAGGAGATCATGAAACCGGAGTCGCTTCGGCCCTTGCGTCGTCCCTGGACCGAACCCTAACCCTAGCTAAGGCTCTCTCCTCTTGGGGACCCAATTCCAAGGTCGGACAGCATCACGCGCATAGGGAACAGAAGCGGTGCAGGCTGACTCGGCAAGGAACATGGAAGCTCACCATGTCGTTTCCCAGGCCCGGCTGCAGCTCCCGAGAGGATTCCGGAGGCCTCTTCGACCAGGGGCTTATCGACGTGTGTGGTCTGGCAGCCAAAGAGGGACCCTACCGGCACCGTCCCTTGTGCCCTCTACTCAGCCCTTCGGGGAGACCACTGCCCTGCTGTGAGTTCGGCGCCCGGAACCTCCTGGGTCCTACCCCTAAGCCTAAACCTAACCTGAACCGTTACCCTCCACCGAAACCTAAGCCAGCCTCAATCCCTATTCCTGCATCTGAGCCGCCGTCTGGCATGTGCCCTCATTTCAGGCCTCGAGGGAGATCACCAGACCGGAGTCGCTTCGGCCCTGGCGACGTTCCTGGACCGAACCCTAACCCTAGATAAGGCTCTCTATGCATGGGGACCCATTTACAAGGTAGGACAGCATCACGAGCCTGGGGTCCAGAAGCGGGGCAGGCTGACTTGCCAAGGAACATGGAAGCTCACCATGTCGTTTGCCAGGCCCGGCTGCAGCTCCCGAGAGAATTCCGGAGGCCTCCTCGACCAGGGGCTTATCGACGTGTGTGGCCTTGGCAGCCAAAGAGGGATGCTGACCGGCACCGTCCTTTGTGCCCGCAACTAAGCCCTTCGGGAAGACCACTGCCCGGCTGTGGGTTCGGCGCCTGGAACCTCCTGGGACCTAACCCTAACCCTAACCCTACCCAGAAAAAGGACCCTCCACCGAAACCTAAGCCAGGCTCGATCCCTATTCCTGCATTTGAGCTGCCGTCTGGCATGGGCCCTCATTTCAGGCCTCGAAGGAGATCACCAGACCGGAGTCACTTCGGCCCTGGTGACGTCCCTGGACTGAACCCTAACCCTAGATAAGGCTCTCCCAGCAGGGGGACCCAATTCCAAGGTAGGAGAGCATCACGAGCCTGGGGGCCAGAAGCGGGGCAGGCTGACTTGCCAAGGAACCTGGAAGCTCACCATGTCGTTTCCCAGGCCCGGCTGCAGCTCCTGAGAGGATTCCGGAGGCCTCCTCGACCAGGGGCTTATTGCCATGTGTGGGCTTGGCAGCCAAAGAGGGACCCTGACCGGCACCGTCCCTTGTGTCCTCAACTCAGCCCTTCGGGGAGACCACTGCCCTGCTGTGAGTTCAGCGCCTGGAACCTCCTGGGACCTAACCCTAACCCTAACCCTACCCCGAACCAGGACCCTCCACCGAAACCTAAGCCTGCCTCGACACCTAATCCTGCATTTGAGCCGCCTCCTGGCATGGGCCCTCACTTAAGCCCTCGAGGGAGATCACGAGACCAGAGTCGCTTCGGCCCTGGCAACGTCCCTGGACCGAACCCTAACCCTAGCTAAAGCTCTCTCCTCATGGGGACCCAATTCCAAGGTCGGACATCATCACGCGCCTGGGGTCCAGAAGCAGTGCAGGCTGACTCGGCATGGAACTTGGAATCTCACCATGTCGTTTCCCAGGCCCGGCTGCAGCTCCCGAGAGGATTCCGGAGGTCTCCTCGACCAGGGGCTTATCGACGTGTGTGGCCTTGACAGCCAAAGAGGGACCCTGACCGGCACGGTCCCTTGTGCCCTCAACTCAGCCCTTCGGGGAGACCACTGCCCTGCTGTGGGTTCGGCGCCTGGAACCTCCTGGGACCTAACCCTAACCCTAACCCTACCCCGAACCAGGACCCTCCACCGAAACCTAAGCCTGCCTCATTCCCTTATCCTGCATTTGAGCCGCCTTCTGATATGGGCCCTCACTTCAGCCCTCGAAGGAGATCACAAAATCGGAGTCGCTTCGGCCCTTGCGTCGTCCCTGGACCGAACCCTAACCCTAGCTAAGGCTCTCTCCTCATGGGGACCCAATTCCAATGTCGGACAGCATCACGCGCATAGGGAACAGAAGCGGTGCAGGCTGACTCGGCAAGGAACCTGGAAGCTCACCATGTCGTTTCCCAGGCCCGGCTGAAGCTCCCGAGAGGATTCCGGAGGCCTCCTCGACCAGGGGCTTTTCGACGTGTGTGGTCTTGGCAGCCAAAGAGGGACCCTGACCGGCACCGTCCCTTGTGCCCTCAACTCAGCCCTTCGGGGAGTCCACTGCCATGCTGTGAGTTTAGCGCCTGGAACCTCCTGGGTCCTAACCCTAACCCTAACCCTACCACGAACCAGGACCATCCCCCGGAACCTAAGCCTGCCTCGACACCTAATCCTGCATTTGAGCCGCCTCCTGGCATGGGCCCTCACTTCAGCCCTCGAGGGAGATCATGAGACCAGAGTCGCTTCGGCCCTGGCGACGTCCCTGGACTGAACTCTAACCCTAGCTAAGCCTCTCTCCTCATGGGGACCCAATTCCAAGGTCGGACAGCATCACGCTCCTGGGGTCCAGAAGCGGTGCAGGCTGACTCGGCATGGAACTTGGAATCTCACCATGTCGTTTCCCAGGCCCGGCTGCAGCTCAAGAGAGGATTCCGGAGGCCTCCTCGACCAGGGGCTTATCGACGTGTGTGGCCTTGACAGCCAAAGAGGGTCCCTGACCGGCACGGTCCCTTGTGCCCTCAACTCAGCCCTTCAGGAAGACCACTGCCCGGCTGTGGGTTCGGCGCATGGAACCTCCTGGGACCTAACCCTAACCCTAACCCTACCCAGAAAAAGGACCCTCCACCGAAACCTAAGCCAGGCTCGATCCCTATTCCTGCATTTGAGCTGCCGTGTGGCATGGGCCCTCATTTCAGGCCTCGAAGAAGATCACCAGACCGGAGTCACTTCGGCCCTGGTGACGTCCCTGAACTGAATCCTAACCCTAGATAAGGCTCTCTCAGCATGGGGACCCAATTTCAAGGTAGGACAGCATCACGAGCCTGGGGTCCAGAAGCGGGGCAGGCTGACTTGCCAAGGAACCTGGAAGCTCACCATGTCGTTTCCCAGGCCCGGCTGCAGCTCCTGAGAGGATTCCGGAGGCCTCCTCGACCAGGGGCTTATTGCCATGTGTGGTCTTGGCAGCCAAAGAGGGACCCTGACCGGCAGCGTCCCTTGTGTCCTCAACTCAGCCCTTCGGGGAGACCACTGCCCTGCTGTGAGTTCAGCGCCTGGAACTTCCTGGGACCTAACCCTAACCCTAACGCTACCCCGAACCAGGACCCTCCACCGAAACCTAAGCCTGCCTCGACACCTAATCCTGCATTTGAGCCGCCTTCTGGCATGGGCCCTCACTTCAGCCCTCGAGGGAGATCACGAGACCGGAGTCGCTTCGGCCCTTGCGTCGTCCCTGGACCGAACCCTAACCCTAGCTAAGGCTCTCTCCTCTTGGGGACCCAATTCCAAGGTCGGACAGCATCACGCGCCTGGGGTCCAGAAGCAGTGCAGGCTGACTCGGCATGGAACTTGGAATCTCACCATGTCGTTTCCCAGGCCCGGCTGCAGCTCCCGAGAGGATTCCGGAGGTCTCCTCGACCAGGGGCTTATCGACGTGTGTGGCCTTGACAGCCAAAGAGGGACCCTGACCGGCACGGTCCCTTGTGCCCTCAACTCAGCCCTTCGGGGAGACCACTGCCCTGCTGTGGGTTCGGCGCCTGGAACCTCCTGGGACCTAACCCTAACCCTAACCCTACCCCGAACCAGGACCCTCCACCGAAACCTAAGCCTGCCTCATTCCCTTATCCTGCATTTGAGCCGCCTTCTGATATGGGCCCTCACTTCAGCCCTCGAAGGAGATCACGAGACCGGAGTCGCTTCGGCCCTGGCGTCGTCCCTGGACCGAACGCTAACCCTAGCTAAGGCTCTCTCCTCATGGGGACCCAATTCCAATGTCGGACAGCATCACGCGCATAGGGAACAGAAGCGGTGCAGGCTGACTCGGCTAGGAACCTGGAAGCTCGCCATGTCGTTTCCCAGGCCCGGCTGCAGCTCCCGAGAGGATTCAGGAGGCCTCCTCGACCAGGGGCTTTTCGACGTGTGTGGTCTTGGCAGCCAAAGAGGGACCCTGACCGGCACCGTCCCTTGTGCCCTCAACTCAGCCCTTCGGGGAGACCACTGCCCTGCTGTGAGTTCAGTGCCTGGAACCTCTTGGGACCTAACCCTAACCCTAACCCTACCACGAACCAGGACCATCCACCGGAACCTAAGCTTGCCTCGACACCTAATCCTGCATTTGAGCCGCCTCCTGGCATGGGCCCTCACTTCAGACCTCGAGGCAGATCACGAGACCGGAGTCGCTACGGCCCTGGCGACGTCCCTGGACTTAACCCTAACCCTAGCTAAGGCTCTCTCCTCATGGGGACCCAATTCCAAGGTCGGACAGCATCACGCGCCTGGGGTCCAGAAGCGGTGCAGGCTGACTCGGCATGGAACTTAGAATCTCACCATGTCGATTCCCAGGCCCGGCTGCAGCTCCAGAGAGGATTCCGGAGGCCTCCTCGACCAGGGGCTTATCGACGTGTGTGGCCTTGAAAGCCAAAGAGGGTCCCTGAACGGCACGGTCCCTTGTGCCCTCAACTCAGCCCTTCGGGGAGACCACTGCCCGGCTGTGGGTTCGGCGCCTGGAACCTCCTGGGACCTAACCCTAACCCTAACCCTACCCAGAAAAAGGATCCTCCACCGAAACCTAAGCCAGCCTCGATCCCTTTTCCTGCATTTGAGCTGCCGTCTGGCATGGGCCCTTATTTCAGGCCTCGAGGGAGATCACCAGACCGGAGTCGCTTCGGCCCTGGTGACGTCCCTGGACCGAACCCTAACTCTAGATAAGGCTCTCTCTGCATGGGGACCCAATTCCAAGGTAGGACAGCATCACGAGCCTGGGGTCCAGAAGCGGGGAAGGCTGACTTGCTAAGGAACCTGGAAGCTCACCATGTCGTTTGCCAGGCCCGGCTGCAGCTCCCGAGAGGATTCCGGAGGCCTCCTCGACCAGGGGCTTATCGACGTGTGTGGCCTTGGCAGCCAAAGAGGGATCCTGACCGGCACCGTCTTTTGTGCGCGCAACTAAGCCCTTCGGAAAGAACACTGCCCTGCTGTGAGTTCTGCGTCTGGAACCTCTTGGGACCTAACACTAACCCTAACCTTTCCCCGAACCGTTACCCTCCACTGAAAACTAAGCCTGCCTCGTTCCCTTATCCTGCATTTGAGCCGCCTTCTGGCATGGGCCCTCACTTCAGACCTCGAGGGAGATCCCGAGGGTGGAGTCGCTACGGCCCTGGCATCGTCCCCGGACCGAACCCTAACCCTAGCTAAGGCTCTCTCCTCTTGGGGACCCAATTCCAAGGTCGGACAGCATCACGCGCATAGGGAACAGAAGCGGTGCAGGCTGACTCGGCAAGGAACCTGGAAGCTCACCATGTCGTTTCCCAGGCCCGGCTGCAGCTCCCGAGTGGATTCCGGAGGCCTCCTCGACCAGGGGCTTATCGACGTGTGTGGTCTTGGCAGCCAAAGAGGGACCCTACCGGCACCGTCCCTTGTGCCCTCAACTCAGCCCTTCGGGGAGACCACTGCCCTGCTGTGAGTTCAGCGCCCGGAATCTCCTGGGTCCTACCCCTAAACCTAAACCTAACCTGAACCGTTACCTTCCACCGAAACCTAAGCCTGCCTCGATCCCTAATCCTGCATTTCAGCCGCCTCCTGGCATGGGCCCTCACTTCAGCCCTCGAGGGAGATCACGAGACCGGAGTCGCTTCGGCCCTGGCGACGTTCCTGGACCGAACCCTAACCCTAGTTAAGGCTCTCTCCTCATGGGGACCCAATTCTAAGGTCGGACAGCATCACGAGCCTGGGGTCCAGAAGCGGTGCAGGCTGACTTGCCCAGGAACCTGGAAGCTCACCATGTCGTTTCCCAGGCCCGGCTGCAGCTCCCGAGAGGATTCCGGAGGCCTCCTCGACCAGGGGCTTATTGCCGTGTGTGGTCTTAGCAGCCAAAGAGGGACCCTGACCGGCACCGTCCCTTGTGCCCTCAATTCAGCCCTTCGGGGAGGCAACTGCCCTGCTGTGAGTTCAGCGCCTGGAACCTCCTGGGACCTAACCCTAACCCTAACCCTACCCCGAACCAGGACCCTCCACCGAAACGTAACCCTGCCTCATTCCCTTATCCTGCATTTGAGCCGCCTTCTGATATGGGCCCTCACTTCAGCCCTCGAAGGAGATCATGAAACCGGAGTCGCTTCGGCCCTTGCGTCGTCCCTGGACCGAACCCTAACCCTAGCTAAGGCTCTCTCCTCTTGGGGACCCAATTCCAAGGTCGGACAGCATCACGCGCATAGGGAACAGAAGCGGTGCAGGCTGACTCGGCAAGGAACATGGAAGCTCACCATGTCGTTTCCCAGGCCCGGCTGCAGCTCCCGAGAGGATTCCGGAGGCCTCTTCGACCAGGGGCTTATCGACGTGTGTGGTCTGGCAGCCAAAGAGGGACCCTACCGGCACCGTCCCTTGTGCCCTCTACTCAGCCCTTCGGGGAGACCACTGCCCTGCTGTGAGTTCGGCGCCCGGAACCTCCTGGGTCCTACCCCTAAGCCTAAACCTAACCTGAACCGTTACCCTCCACCGAAACCTAAGCCAGCCTCAATCCCTATTCCTGCATCTGAGCCGCCGTCTGGCATGTGCCCTCATTTCAGGCCTCGAGGGAGATCACCAGACCGGAGTCGCTTCGGCCCTGGCGACGTTCCTGGACCGAACCCTAACCCTAGATAAGGCTCTCTATGCATGGGGACCCATTTACAAGGTAGGACAGCATCACGAGCCTGGGGTCCAGAAGCGGGGCAGGCTGACTTGCCAAGGAACATGGAAGCTCACCATGTCGTTTGCCAGGCCCGGCTGCAGCTCCCGAGAGAATTCCGGAGGCCTCCTCGACCAGGGGCTTATCGACGTGTGTGGCCTTGGCAGCCAAAGAGGGATGCTGACCGGCACCGTCCTTTGTGCCCGCAACTAAGCCCTTCGGGAAGACCACTGCCCGGCTGTGGGTTCGGCGCCTGGAACCTCCTGGGACCTAACCCTAACCCTAACCCTACCCAGAAAAAGGACCCTCCACCGAAACCTAAGCCAGGCTCGATCCCTATTCCTGCATTTGAGCTGCCGTCTGGCATGGGCCCTCATTTCAGGCCTCGAAGGAGATCACCAGACCGGAGTCACTTCGGCCCTGGTGACGTCCCTGGACTGAACCCTAACCCTAGATAAGGCTCTCCCAGCAGGGGGACCCAATTCCAAGGTAGGAGAGCATCACGAGCCTGGGGGCCAGAAGCGGGGCAGGCTGACTTGCCAAGGAACCTGGAAGCTCACCATGTCGTTTCCCAGGCCCGGCTGCAGCTCCTGAGAGGATTCCGGAGGCCTCCTCGACCAGGGGCTTATTGCCATGTGTGGGCTTGGCAGCCAAAGAGGGACCCTGACCGGCACCGTCCCTTGTGTCCTCAACTCAGCCCTTCGGGGAGACCACTGCCCTGCTGTGAGTTCAGCGCCTGGAACCTCCTGGGACCTAACCCTAACCCTAACCCTACCCCGAACCAGGACCCTCCACCGAAACCTAAGCCTGCCTCGACACCTAATCCTGCATTTGAGCCGCCTCCTGGCATGGGCCCTCACTTAAGCCCTCGAGGGAGATCACGAGACCAGAGTCGCTTCGGCCCTGGCAACGTCCCTGGACCGAACCCTAACCCTAGCTAAAGCTCTCTCCTCATGGGGACCCAATTCCAAGGTCGGACATCATCACGCGCCTGGGGTCCAGAAGCAGTGCAGGCTGACTCGGCATGGAACTTGGAATCTCACCATGTCGTTTCCCAGGCCCGGCTGCAGCTCCCGAGAGGATTCCGGAGGTCTCCTCGACCAGGGGCTTATCGACGTGTGTGGCCTTGACAGCCAAAGAGGGACCCTGACCGGCACGGTCCCTTGTGCCCTCAACTCAGCCCTTCGGGGAGACCACTGCCCTGCTGTGGGTTCGGCGCCTGGAACCTCCTGGGACCTAACCCTAACCCTAACCCTACCCCGAACCAGGACCCTCCACCGAAACCTAAGCCTGCCTCATTCCCTTATCCTGCATTTGAGCCGCCTTCTGATATGGGCCCTCACTTCAGCCCTCGAAGGAGATCACAAAATCGGAGTCGCTTCGGCCCTTGCGTCGTCCCTGGACCGAACCCTAACCCTAGCTAAGGCTCTCTCCTCATGGGGACCCAATTCCAATGTCGGACAGCATCACGCGCATAGGGAACAGAAGCGGTGCAGGCTGACTCGGCAAGGAACCTGGAAGCTCACCATGTCGTTTCCCAGGCCCGGCTGAAGCTCCCGAGAGGATTCCGGAGGCCTCCTCGACCAGGGGCTTTTCGACGTGTGTGGTCTTGGCAGCCAAAGAGGGACCCTGACCGGCACCGTCCCTTGTGCCCTCAACTCAGCCCTTCGGGGAGTCCACTGCCATGCTGTGAGTTTAGCGCCTGGAACCTCCTGGGTCCTAACCCTAACCCTAACCCTACCACGAACCAGGACCATCCCCCGGAACCTAAGCCTGCCTCGACACCTAATCCTGCATTTGAGCCGCCTCCTGGCATGGGCCCTCACTTCAGCCCTCGAGGGAGATCATGAGACCAGAGTCGCTTCGGCCCTGGCGACGTCCCTGGACTGAACTCTAACCCTAGCTAAGCCTCTCTCCTCATGGGGACCCAATTCCAAGGTCGGACAGCATCACGCTCCTGGGGTCCAGAAGCGGTGCAGGCTGACTCGGCATGGAACTTGGAATCTCACCATGTCGTTTCCCAGGCCCGGCTGCAGCTCAAGAGAGGATTCCGGAGGCCTCCTCGACCAGGGGCTTATCGACGTGTGTGGCCTTGACAGCCAAAGAGGGTCCCTGACCGGCACGGTCCCTTGTGCCCTCAACTCAGCCCTTCAGGAAGACCACTGCCCGGCTGTGGGTTCGGCGCATGGAACCTCCTGGGACCTAACCCTAACCCTAACCCTACCCAGAAAAAGGACCCTCCACCGAAACCTAAGCCAGGCTCGATCCCTATTCCTGCATTTGAGCTGCCGTGTGGCATGGGCCCTCATTTCAGGCCTCGAAGAAGATCACCAGACCGGAGTCACTTCGGCCCTGGTGACGTCCCTGAACTGAATCCTAACCCTAGATAAGGCTCTCTCAGCATGGGGACCCAATTTCAAGGTAGGACAGCATCACGAGCCTGGGGTCCAGAAGCGGGGCAGGCTGACTTGCCAAGGAACCTGGAAGCTCACCATGTCGTTTCCCAGGCCCGGCTGCAGCTCCTGAGAGGATTCCGGAGGCCTCCTCGACCAGGGGCTTATTGCCATGTGTGGTCTTGGCAGCCAAAGAGGGACCCTGACCGGCAGCGTCCCTTGTGTCCTCAACTCAGCCCTTCGGGGAGACCACTGCCCTGCTGTGAGTTCAGCGCCTGGAACTTCCTGGGACCTAACCCTAACCCTAACGCTACCCCGAACCAGGACCCTCCACCGAAACCTAAGCCTGCCTCGACACCTAATCCTGCATTTGAGCCGCCTTCTGGCATGGGCCCTCACTTCAGCCCTCGAGGGAGATCACGAGACCGGAGTCGCTTCGGCCCTTGCGTCGTCCCTGGACCGAACCCTAACCCTAGCTAAGGCTCTCTCCTCTTGGGGACCCAATTCCAAGGTCGGACAGCATCACGCGCCTGGGGTCCAGAAGCAGTGCAGGCTGACTCGGCATGGAACTTGGAATCTCACCATGTCGTTTCCCAGGCCCGGCTGCAGCTCCCGAGAGGATTCCGGAGGTCTCCTCGACCAGGGGCTTATCGACGTGTGTGGCCTTGACAGCCAAAGAGGGACCCTGACCGGCACGGTCCCTTGTGCCCTCAACTCAGCCCTTCGGGGAGACCACTGCCCTGCTGTGGGTTCGGCGCCTGGAACCTCCTGGGACCTAACCCTAACCCTAACCCTACCCCGAACCAGGACCCTCCACCGAAACCTAAGCCTGCCTCATTCCCTTATCCTGCATTTGAGCCGCCTTCTGATATGGGCCCTCACTTCAGCCCTCGAAGGAGATCACGAGACCGGAGTCGCTTCGGCCCTGGCGTCGTCCCTGGACCGAACGCTAACCCTAGCTAAGGCTCTCTCCTCATGGGGACCCAATTCCAATGTCGGACAGCATCACGCGCATAGGGAACAGAAGCGGTGCAGGCTGACTCGGCTAGGAACCTGGAAGCTCGCCATGTCGTTTCCCAGGCCCGGCTGCAGCTCCCGAGAGGATTCAGGAGGCCTCCTCGACCAGGGGCTTTTCGACGTGTGTGGTCTTGGCAGCCAAAGAGGGACCCTGACCGGCACCGTCCCTTGTGCCCTCAACTCAGCCCTTCGGGGAGACCACTGCCCTGCTGTGAGTTCAGTGCCTGGAACCTCTTGGGACCTAACCCTAACCCTAACCCTACCACGAACCAGGACCATCCACCGGAACCTAAGCTTGCCTCGACACCTAATCCTGCATTTGAGCCGCCTCCTGGCATGGGCCCTCACTTCAGACCTCGAGGCAGATCACGAGACCGGAGTCGCTACGGCCCTGGCGACGTCCCTGGACTTAACCCTAACCCTAGCTAAGGCTCTCTCCTCATGGGGACCCAATTCCAAGGTCGGACAGCATCACGCGCCTGGGGTCCAGAAGCGGTGCAGGCTGACTCGGCATGGAACTTAGAATCTCACCATGTCGATTCCCAGGCCCGGCTGCAGCTCCAGAGAGGATTCCGGAGGCCTCCTCGACCAGGGGCTTATCGACGTGTGTGGCCTTGAAAGCCAAAGAGGGTCCCTGAACGGCACGGTCCCTTGTGCCCTCAACTCAGCCCTTCGGGGAGACCACTGCCCGGCTGTGGGTTCGGCGCCTGGAACCTCCTGGGACCTAACCCTAACCCTAACCCTACCCAGAAAAAGGATCCTCCACCGAAACCTAAGCCAGCCTCGATCCCTTTTCCTGCATTTGAGCTGCCGTCTGGCATGGGCCCTCATTTCAGGCCTCGAGGGAGATCACCAGACCGGAGTCGCTTCGGCCCTGGTGACGTCCCTGGACCGAACCCTAACTCTAGATAAGGCTCTCTCTGCATGGGGACCCAATTCCAAGGTAGGACAGCATCACGAGCCTGGGGTCCAGAAGCGGGGAAGGCTGACTTGCTAAGGAACCTGGAAGCTCACCATGTCGTTTGCCAGGCCCGGCTGCAGCTCCCGAGAGGATTCCGGAGGCCTCCTCGACCAGGGGCTTATCGACGTGTGTGGCCTTGGCAGCCAAAGAGGGATCCTGACCGGCACCGTCTTTTGTGCGCGCAACTAAGCCCTTCGGAAAGAACACTGCCCTGCTGTGAGTTCTGCGTCTGGAACCTCTTGGGACCTAACACTAACCCTAACCTTTCCCCGAACCGTTACCCTCCACTGAAAACTAAGCCTGCCTCGTTCCCTTATCCTGCATTTGAGCCGCCTTCTGGCATGGGCCCTCACTTCAGACCTCGAGGGAGATCCCGAGGGTGGAGTCGCTACGACCCTGGCATCGTCCCCGGACCGAACCCTAACCCTAGCTAAGGCTCTCTCCTCTTGGGGACCCAATTCCAAGGTCGGACAGCATCACGCGCATAGGGAACAGAAGCGGTGCAGGCTGACTCGGCAAGGAACCTGGAAGCTCACCATGTCGTTTCCCAGGCCCGGCTGCAGCTCCCGAGAGGATTCCGGAGGCCTCTTCGACCAGGGGCTTATCGACGTGTGTGGTCTGGCAGCCAAAGAGGGACCCTACCGGCACCGTCCCTTGTGCCCTCTACTCAGCCCTTCGGGGAGACCACTGCCCTGCTGTGAGTTCAGCGCCCGGAACCTCCTGGGTCCTACCCCTAAGCCTAAACCTAACCTGAACCGTTACCCTCCACCGAAACCTAAGCCAGCCTCAATCCCTATTCCTGCATCTGAGCCGCCGTCTGGCATGTGCCCTCATTTCAGGCCTCGAGGGAGATCACCAGACCGGAGTCGCTTCGGCCCTGGCGACGTTCCTGGACCGAACCCTAACCCTAGATAAGGCTCTCTATGCATGGGGACCCATTTACAAGGTAGGACAGCATCACGAGCCTGGGGTCCAGAAGCGGGGCAGGCTGACTTGCCAAGGAACATGGAAGCTCACCATGTCGTTTGCCAGGCCCGGCTGCAGCTCCCGAGAGAATTCCGGAGGCCTCCTCGACCAGGGGCTTATCGACGTGTGTGGCCTTGGCAGCCAAAGAGGGATGCTGACCGGCACCGTCCTTTGTGCCCGCAACTAAGCCCTTCGGGAAGACCACTGCCCGGCTGTGGGTTCGGCGCCTGGAACCTCCTGGGACCTAACCCTAACCCTAACCCTACCCAGAAAAAGGACCCTCCACCGAAACCTAAGCCAGGCTCGATCCCTATTCCTGCATTTGAGCTGCCGTGTGGCATGGGCCCTCATTTCAGGCCTCGAAGAAGATCACCAGACCGGAGTCACTTCGGCCCTGGTGACGTCCCTGAACTGAATCCTAACCCTAGATAAGGCTCTCTCAGCATGGGGACCCAATTTCAAGGTAGGACAGCATCACGCGCCTGGGGTCCAGAAGCGGGGCAGGCTGACTTGCCAAGGAACCTGGGAGCTCACCATGTCGTTTCCCAGGCCCGGCTGCAGCTCCTGAGAGGATTCCGGAGGCCTCCTCGACCAGGGGCTTATTGCCATGTGTGGTCTTGGCAGCCAAAGAGGGACCCTGACCGGCAGCGTCCCTTGTGTCCTCAACTCAGCCCTTCGGGGAGACCACTGCCCTGCTGTGAGTTCAGCGCCTGGAACCTCCTGGGACCTAACCCTAACCCTAACGCTACCCCGAACCAGGACCCTCCACCGAAACCTAAGCCTGCCTCGACACCTAATCCTGCATTTGAGCCGCCTTCTGGCATGGGCCCTCACTTCAGCCCTCGAGGGAGATCACGAGACCGGAGTCGCTTCGGCCCTTGCGTCGTCCCTGGACCGAACCCTAACCCTAGCTAAGGCTCTCTCCTCTTGGGGACCCAATTCCAAGGTCGGACAGCATCACGCGCCTGGGGTCCAGAAGCAGTGCAGGCTGACTCGGCATGGAACTTGGAATCTCACCATATCGTTTCCCAGGCCCGGCTGCAGCTCCCGAGAGGATTCCGGAGGTCTCCTCGACCAGGGGCTTATCGACGTGTGTGGCCTTGACAGCCAAAGAGGGACCCTGACCGGCACGGTCCCTTGTGCCCTCAACTCAGCCCTTCGGGGAGACCACTGCCCTGCTGTGGGTTCGGCGCCTGGAACCTCCTGGGACCTAACCCTAACCCTAACCCTACCCCGAACCAGGACCCTCCACCGAAACCTAAGCCTGCCTCATTCCCTTATCCTGCATTTGAGCCGCCTTCTGATATGGGCCCTCACTTCAGCCCTCGAAGGAGATCACGAGACCGGAGTCGCTTCGGCCCTGGCGTCGTCCCTGGACCGAACGCTAACCCTAGCTAAGGCTCTCTCCTCATGGGGACCCAATTCCAATGTCGGACAGCATCACGCGCATAGGGAACAGAAGCGGTGCAGGCTGACTCGGCTAGGAACCTGGAAGCTCGCCATGTCGTTTCCCAGGCCCGGCTGCAGCTCCCGAGAGGATTCAGGAGGCCTCCTCGACCAGGGGCTTTTCGACGTGTGTGGTCTTGGCAGCCAAAGAGGGACCCTGACCGGCACCGTCCCTTGTGCCCTCAACTCAGCCCTTCGGGGAGACCACTGCCCTGCTGTGAGTTCAGTGCCTGGAACCTCTTGGGACCTAACCCTAACCCTAACCCTACCACGAACCAGGACCATCCACCGGAACCTAAGCTTGCCTCGACACCTAATCCTGCATTTGAGCCGCCTCCTGGCATGGGCCCTCACTTCAGACCTCGAGGCAGATCACGAGACCGGAGTCGCTACGGCCCTGGCGACGTCCCTGGACTTAACCCTAACCCTAGCTAAGGCTCTCTCCTCATGGGGACCCAATTCCAAGGTCGGACAGCATCACGCGCCTGGGGTCCAGAAGCGGTGCAGGCTGACTCGGCATGGAACTTAGAATCTCACCATGTCGATTCCCAGGCCCGGCTGCAGCTCCAGAGAGGATTCCGGAGGCCTCCTCGACCAGGGGCTTATCGACGTGTGTGGCCTTGAAAGCCAAAGAGGGTCCCTGAACGGCACGGTCCCTTGTGCCCTCAACTCAGCCCTTCGGGGAGACCACTGCCCGGCTGTGGGTTCGGCGCCTGGAACCTCCTGGGACCTAACCCTAACCCTAACCCTACCCAGAAAAAGGATCCTCCACCGAAACCTAAGCCAGCCTCGATCCCTTTTCCTGCATTTGAGCTGCCGTCTGGCATGGGCCCTCATTTCAGGCCTCGAGGGAGATCACCAGACCGGAGTCGCTTCGGCCCTGGTGACGTCCCTGGACCGAACCCTAACTCTAGATAAGGCTCTCTCTGCATGGGGACCCAATTCCAAGGTAGGACAGCATCACGAGCCTGGGGTCCAGAAGCGGGGAAGGCTGACTTGCTAAGGAACCTGGAAGCTCACCATGTCGTTTGCCAGGCCCGGCTGCAGCTCCCGAGAGGATTCCGGAGGCCTCCTCGACCAGGGGCTTATCGACGTGTGTGGCCTTGGCAGCCAAAGAGGGATCCTGACCGGCACCGTCTTTTGTGCGCGCAACTAAGCCCTTCGGAAAGAACACTGCCCTGCTGTGAGTTCTGCGTCTGGAACCTCTTGGGACCTAACACTAACCCTAACCTTTCCCCGAACCGTTACCCTCCACTGAAAACTAAGCCTGCCTCGTTCCCTTATCCTGCATTTGAGCCGCCTTCTGGCATGGGCCCTCACTTCAGACCTCGAGGGAGATCCCGAGGGTGGAGTCGCTACGGCCCTGGCATCGTCCCCGGACCGAACCCTAACCCTAGCTAAGGCTCTCTCCTCTTGGGGACCCAATTCCAAGGTCGGACAGCATCACGCGCATAGGGAACAGAAGCGGTGCAGGCTGACTCGGCAAGGAACCTGGAAGCTCACCATGTCGTTTCCCAGGCCCGGCTGCAGCTCCCGAGTGGATTCCGGAGGCCTCCTCGACCAGGGGCTTATCGACGTGTGTGGTCTTGGCAGCCAAAGAGGGACCCTACCGGCACCGTCCCTTGTGCCCTCAACTCAGCCCTTCGGGGAGACCACTGCCCTGCTGTGAGTTCAGCGCCCGGAATCTCCTGGGTCCTACCCCTAAACCTAAACCTAACCTGAACCGTTACCTTCCACCGAAACCTAAGCCTGCCTCGATCCCTAATCCTGCATTTCAGCCGCCTCCTGGCATGGGCCCTCACTTCAGCCCTCGAGGGAGATCACGAGACCGGAGTCGCTTCGGCCCTGGCGACGTTCCTGGACCGAACCCTAACCCTAGTTAAGGCTCTCTCCTCATGGGGACCCAATTCTAAGGTCGGACAGCATCACGAGCCTGGGGTCCAGAAGCGGTGCAGGCTGACTTGCCCAGGAACCTGGAAGCTCACCATGTCGTTTCCCAGGCCCGGCTGCAGCTCCCGAGAGGATTCCGGAGGCCTCCTCGACCAGGGGCTTATCGACGTGTGTGGTCTGGCAGCCAAAGAGGGACCCTACCGGCACCGTCCCTTGTGCCCTCAACTCAGCCCTTCGGGGAGGCAACTGCCCTGCTGTGAGTTCAGCGCCTGGAACCTCCTGGGACCTAACCCTAACCCTAACCCTACCCCGAACCAGGACCCTCCACCGAAACGTAACCCTGCCTCATTCCCTTATCCTGCATTTGAGCCGCCTTCTGATATGGGCCCTCACTTCAGCCCTCGAAGGAGATCATGAAACCGGAGTCGCTTCGGCCCTTGCGTCGTCCCTGGACCGAACCCTAACCCTAGCTAAGGCTCTCTCCTCTTGGGGACCCAATTCCAAGGTCGGACAGCATCACGCGCATAGGGAACAGAAGCGGTGCAGGCTGACTCGGCAAGGAACATGGAAGCTCACCATGTCGTTTCCCAGGCCCGGCTGCAGCTCCCGAGAGGATTCCGGAGGCCTCTTCGACCAGGGGCTTATCGACGTGTGTGGTCTGGCAGCCAAAGAGGGACCCTACCGGCACCGTCCCTTGTGCCCTCTACTCAGCCCTTCGGGGAGACCACTGCCCTGCTGTGAGTTCGGCGCCCGGAACCTCCTGGGTCCTACCCCTAAGCCTAAACCTAACCTGAACCGTTACCCTCCACCGAAACCTAAGCCAGCCTCAATCCCTATTCCTGCATCTGAGCCGCCGTCTGGCATGTGCCCTCATTTCAGGCCTCGAGGGAGATCACCAGACCGGAGTCGCTTCGGCCCTGGCGACGTTCCTGGACCGAACCCTAACCCTAGATAAGGCTCTCTATGCATGGGGACCCATTTACAAGGTAGGACAGCATCACGAGCCTGGGGTCCAGAAGCGGGGCAGGCTGACTTGCCAAGGAACATGGAAGCTCACCATGTCGTTTGCCAGGCCCGGCTGCAGCTCCCGAGAGAATTCCGGAGGCCTCCTCGACCAGGGGCTTATCGACGTGTGTGGCCTTGGCAGCCAAAGAGGGATGCTGACCGGCACCGTCCTTTGTGCCCGCAACTAAGCCCTTCGGGAAGACCACTGCCCGGCTGTGGGTTCGGCGCCTGGAACCTCCTGGGACCTAACCCTAACCCTAACCCTACCCAGAAAAAGGACCCTCCACCGAAACCTAAGCCAGGCTCGATCCCTATTCCTGCATTTGAGCTGCCGTCTGGCATGGGCCCTCATTTCAGGCCTCGAAGGAGATCACCAGACCGGAGTCACTTCGGCCCTGGTGACGTCCCTGGACTGAACCCTAACCCTAGATAAGGCTCTCCCAGCAGGGGGACCCAATTCCAAGGTAGGAGAGCATCACGAGCCTGGGGGCCAGAAGCGGGGCAGGCTGACTTGCCAAGGAACCTGGAAGCTCACCATGTCGTTTCCCAGGCCCGGCTGCAGCTCCTGAGAGGATTCCGGAGGCCTCCTCGACCAGGGGCTTATTGCCATGTGTGGGCTTGGCAGCCAAAGAGGGACCCTGACCGGCACCGTCCCTTGTGTCCTCAACTCAGCCCTTCGGGGAGACCACTGCCCTGCTGTGAGTTCAGCGCCTGGAACCTCCTGGGACCTAACCCTAACCCTAACCCTACCCCGAACCAGGACCCTCCACCGAAACCTAAGCCTGCCTCGACACCTAATCCTGCATTTGAGCCGCCTCCTGGCATGGGCCCTCACTTAAGCCCTCGAGGGAGATCACGAGACCAGAGTCGCTTCGGCCCTGGCAACGTCCCTGGACCGAACCCTAACCCTAGCTAAAGCTCTCTCCTCATGGGGACCCAATTCCAAGGTCGGACATCATCACGCGCCTGGGGTCCAGAAGCAGTGCAGGCTGACTCGGCATGGAACTTGGAATCTCACCATGTCGTTTCCCAGGCCCGGCTGCAGCTCCCGAGAGGATTCCGGAGGTCTCCTCGACCAGGGGCTTATCGACGTGTGTGGCCTTGACAGCCAAAGAGGGACCCTGACCGGCACGGTCCCTTGTGCCCTCAACTCAGCCCTTCGGGGAGACCACTGCCCTGCTGTGGGTTCGGCGCCTGGAACCTCCTGGGACCTAACCCTAACCCTAACCCTACCCCTAACCAGGACCCTCCACCGAAACCTAAGCCTGCCTCATTCCCTTATCCTGCATTTGAGCCGCCTTCTGATATGGGCCCTCACTTCAGCCCTCGAAGGAGATCACAAAATCGGAGTCGCTTCGGCCCTTGCGTCGTCCCTGGACCGAACCCTAACCCTAGCTAAGGCTCTCTCCTCATGGGGACCCAATTCCAATGTCGGACAGCATCACGCGCATAGGGAACAGAAGCGGTGCAGGCTGACTCGGCAAGGAACCTGGAAGCTCACCATGTCGTTTCCCAGGCCCGGCTGAAGCTCCCGAGAGGATTCCGGAGGCCTCCTCGACCAGGGGCTTTTCGACGTGTGTGGTCTTGGCAGCCAAAGAGGGACCCTGACCGGCACCGTCCCTTGTGCCCTCAACTCAGCCCTTCGGGGAGTCCACTGCCATGCTGTGAGTTTAGCGCCTGGAACCTCCTGGGTCCTAACCCTAACCCTAACCCTACCACGAACCAGGACCATCCCCCGGAACCTAAGCCTGCCTCGACACCTAATCCTGCATTTGAGCCGCCTCCTGGCATGGGCCCTCACTTCAGCCCTCGAGGGAGATCATGAGACCAGAGTCGCTTCGGCCCTGGCGACGTCCCTGGACTGAACTCTAACCCTAGCTAAGCCTCTCTCCTCATGGGGACCCAATTCCAAGGTCGGACAGCATCACGCTCCTGGGGTCCAGAAGCGGTGCAGGCTGACTCGGCATGGAACTTGGAATCTCACCATGTCGTTTCCCAGGCCCGGCTGCAGCTCAAGAGAGGATTCCGGAGGCCTCCTCGACCAGGGGCTTATCGACGTGTGTGGCCTTGACAGCCAAAGAGGGTCCCTGACCGGCACGGTCCCTTGTGCCCTCAACTCAGCCCTTCAGGAAGACCACTGCCCGGCTGTGGGTTCGGCGCATGGAACCTCCTGGGACCTAACGCTAACCCTAACCCTACCCAGAAAAAGGACCCTCCACCGAAACCTAAGCCAGGCTCGATCCCTATTCCTGCATTTGAGCTGCCGTGTGGCATGGGCCCTCATTTCAGGCCTCGAAGAAGATCACCAGACCGGAGTCACTTCGGCCCTGGTGACGTCCCTGAACTGAATCCTAACCCTAGATAAGGCTCTCTCAGCATGGGGACCCAATTTCAAGGTAGGACAGCATCACGAGCCTGGGGTCCAGAAGCGGGGCAGGCTGACTTGCCAAGGAACCTGGAAGCTCACCATGTCGTTTCCCAGGCCCGGCTGCAGCTCCTGAGAGGATTCCGGAGGCCTCCTCGACCAGGGGCTTATTGCCATGTGTGGTCTTGGCAGCCAAAGAGGGACCCTGACCGGCAGCGTCCCTTGTGTCCTCAACTCAGCCCTTCGGGGAGACCACTGCCCTGCTGTGAGTTCAGCGCCTGGAACTTCCTGGGACCTAACCCTAACCCTAACGCTACCCCGAACCAGGACCCTCCACCGAAACCTAAGCCTGCCTCGACACCTAATCCTGCATTTGAGCCGCCTTCTGGCATGGGCCCTCACTTCAGCCCTCGAGGGAGATCACGAGACCGGAGTCGCTTCGGCCCTTGCGTCGTCCCTGGACCGAACCCTAACCCTAGCTAAGGCTCTCTCCTCTTGGGGACCCAATTCCAAGGTCGGACAGCATCACGCGCCTGGGGTCCAGAAGCAGTGCAGGCTGACTCGGCATGGAACTTGGAATCTCACCATGTCGTTTCCCAGGCCCGGCTGCAGCTCCCGAGAGGATTCCGGAGGTCTCCTCGACCAGGGGCTTATCGACGTGTGTGGCCTTGACAGCCAAAGAGGGACCCTGACCGGCACGGTCCCTTGTGCCCTCAACTCAGCCCTTCGGGGAGACCACTGCCCTGCTGTGGGTTCGGCGCCTGGAACCTCCTGGGACCTAACCCTAACCCTAACCCTACCCCGAACCAGGACCCTCCACCGAAACCTAAGCCTGCCTCATTCCCTTATCCTGCATTTGAGCCGCCTTCTGATATGGGCCCTCACTTCAGCCCTCGAAGGAGATCACGAGACCGGAGTCGCTTCGGCCCTGGCGTCGTCCCTGGACCGAACGCTAACCCTAGCTAAGGCTCTCTCCTCATGGGGACCCAATTCCAATGTCGGACAGCATCACGCGCATAGGGAACAGAAGCGGTGCAGGCTGACTCGGCTAGGAACCTGGAAGCTCGCCATGTCGTTTCCCAGGCCCGGCTGCAGCTCCCGAGAGGATTCAGGAGGCCTCCTCGACCAGGGGCTTTTCGACGTGTGTGGTCTTGGCAGCCAAAGAGGGACCCTGACCGGCACCGTCCCTTGTGCCCTCAACTCAGCCCTTCGGGGAGACCACTGCCCTGCTGTGAGTTCAGTGCCTGGAACCTCTTGGGACCTAACCCTAACCCTAACCCTACCACGAACCAGGACCATCCACCGGAACCTAAGCTTGCCTCGACACCTAATCCTGCATTTGAGCCGCCTCCTGGCATGGGCCCTCACTTCAGACCTCGAGGCAGATCACGAGACCGGAGTCGCTACGGCCCTGGCGACGTCCCTGGACTTAACCCTAACCCTAGCTAAGGCTCTCTCCTCATGGGGACCCAATTCCAAGGTCGGACAGCATCACGCGCCTGGGGTCCAGAAGCGGTGCAGGCTGACTCGGCATGGAACTTAGAATCTCACCATGTCGATTCCCAGGCCCGGCTGCAGCTCCAGAGAGGATTCCGGAGGCCTCCTCGACCAGGGGCTTATCGACGTGTGTGGCCTTGAAAGCCAAAGAGGGTCCCTGAACGGCACGGTCCCTTGTGCCCTCAACTCAGCCCTTCGGGGAGACCACTGCCCGGCTGTGGGTTCGGCGCCTGGAACCTCCTGGGACCTAACCCTAACCCTAACCCTACCCAGAAAAAGGATCCTCCACCGAAACCTAAGCCAGCCTCGATCCCTTTTCCTGCATTTGAGCTGCCGTCTGGCATGGGCCCTCATTTCAGGCCTCGAGGGAGATCACCAGACCGGAGTCGCTTCGGCCCTGGTGACGTCCCTGGACCGAACCCTAACTCTAGATAAGGCTCTCTCTGCATGGGGACCCAATTCCAAGGTAGGACAGCATCACGAGCCTGGGGTCCAGAAGCGGGGAAGGCTGACTTGCTAAGGAACCTGGAAGCTCACCATGTCGTTTGCCAGGCCCGGCTGCAGCTCCCGAGAGGATTCCGGAGGCCTCCTCGACCAGGGGCTTATCGACGTGTGTGGCCTTGGCAGCCAAAGAGGGATCCTGACCGGCACCGTCTTTTGTGCGCGCAACTAAGCCCTTCGGAAAGAACACTGCCCTGCTGTGAGTTCTGCGTCTGGAACCTCTTGGGACCTAACACTAACCCTAACCTTTCCCCGAACCGTTACCCTCCACTGAAAACTAAGCCTGCCTCGTTCCCTTATCCTGCATTTGAGCCGCCTTCTGGCATGGGCCCTCACTTCAGACCTCGAGGGAGATCCCGAGGGTGGAGTCGCTACGGCCCTGGCATCGTCCCCGGACCGAACCCTAACCCTAGCTAAGGCTCTCTCCTCTTGGGGACCCAATTCCAAGGTCGGACAGCATCACGCGCATAGGGAACAGAAGCGGTGCAGGCTGACTCGGCAAGGAACCTGGAAGCTCACCATGTCGTTTCCCAGGCCCGGCTGCAGCTCCCGAGTGGATTCCGGAGGCCTCCTCGACCAGGGGCTTATCGACGTGTGTGGTCTTGGCAGCCAAAGAGGGACCCTACCGGCACCGTCCCTTGTGCCCTCAACTCAGCCCTTCGGGGAGACCACTGCCCTGCTGTGAGTTCAGCGCCCGGAATCTCCTGGGTCCTACCCCTAAACCTAAACCTAACCTGAACCGTTACCTTCCACCGAAACCTAAGCCTGCCTCGATCCCTAATCCTGCATTTCAGCCGCCTCCTGGCATGGGCCCTCACTTCAGCCCTCGAGGGAGATCACGAGACCGGAGTCGCTTCGGCCCTGGCGACGTTCCTGGACCGAACCCTAACCCTAGTTAAGGCTCTCTCCTCATGGGGACCCAATTCTAAGGTCGGACAGCATCACGAGCCTGGGGTCCAGAAGCGGTGCAGGCTGACTTGCCCAGGAACCTGGAAGCTCACCATGTCGTTTCCCAGGCCCGGCTGCAGCTCCCGAGAGGATTCCGGAGGCCTCCTCGACCAGGGGCTTATTGCCGTGTGTGGTCTTAGCAGCCAAAGAGGGACCCTGACCGGCACCGTCCCTTGTGCCCTCAACTCAGCCCTTCGGGGAGGCAACTGCCCTGCTGTGAGTTCAGCGCCTGGAACCTCCTGGGACCTAACCCTAACCCTAACCCTACCCCGAACCAGGACCCTCCACCGAAACGTAACCCTGCCTCATTCCCTTATCCTGCATTTGAGCCGCCTTCTGATATGGGCCCTCACTTCAGCCCTCGAAGGAGATCATGAAACCGGAGTCGCTTCGGCCCTTGCGTCGTCCCTGGACCGAACCCTAACCCTAGCTAAGGCTCTCTCCTCTTGGGGACCCAATTCCAAGGTCGGACAGCATCACGCGCATAGGGAACAGAAGCGGTGCAGGCTGACTCGGCAAGGAACATGGAAGCTCACCATGTCGTTTCCCAGGCCCGGCTGCAGCTCCCGAGAGGATTCCGGAGGCCTCTTCGACCAGGGGCTTATCGACGTGTGTGGTCTGGCAGCCAAAGAGGGACCCTACCGGCACCGTCCCTTGTGCCCTCTACTCAGCCCTTCGGGGAGACCACTGCCCTGCTGTGAGTTCGGCGCCCGGAACCTCCTGGGTCCTACCCCTAAGCCTAAACCTAACCTGAACCGTTACCCTCCACCGAAACCTAAGCCAGCCTCAATCCCTATTCCTGCATCTGAGCCGCCGTCTGGCATGTGCCCTCATTTCAGGCCTCGAGGGAGATCACCAGACCGGAGTCGCTTCGGCCCTGGCGACGTTCCTGGACCGAACCCTAACCCTAGATAAGGCTCTCTATGCATGGGGACCCATTTACAAGGTAGGACAGCATCACGAGCCTGGGGTCCAGAAGCGGGGCAGGCTGACTTGCCAAGGAACATGGAAGCTCACCATGTCGTTTGCCAGGCCCGGCTGCAGCTCCCGAGAGAATTCCGGAGGCCTCCTCGACCAGGGGCTTATCGACGTGTGTGGCCTTGGCAGCCAAAGAGGGATGCTGACCGGCACCGTCCTTTGTGCCCGCAACTAAGCCCTTCGGGAAGACCACTGCCCGGCTGTGGGTTCGGCGCCTGGAACCTCCTGGGACCTAACCCTAACCCTAACCCTACCCAGAAAAAGGACCCTCCACCGAAACCTAAGCCAGGCTCGATCCCTATTCCTGCATTTGAGCTGCCGTCTGGCATGGGCCCTCATTTCAGGCCTCGAAGGAGATCACCAGACCGGAGTCACTTCGGCCCTGGTGACGTCCCTGGACTGAACCCTAACCCTAGATAAGGCTCTCCCAGCAGGGGGACCCAATTCCAAGGTAGGAGAGCATCACGAGCCTGGGGGCCAGAAGCGGGGCAGGCTGACTTGCCAAGGAACCTGGAAGCTCACCATGTCGTTTCCCAGGCCCGGCTGCAGCTCCTGAGAGGATTCCGGAGGCCTCCTCGACCAGGGGCTTATTGCCATGTGTGGGCTTGGCAGCCAAAGAGGGACCCTGACCGGCACCGTCCCTTGTGTCCTCAACTCAGCCCTTCGGGGAGACCACTGCCCTGCTGTGAGTTCAGCGCCTGGAACCTCCTGGGACCTAACCCTAACCCTAACCCTACCCCGAACCAGGACCCTCCACCGAAACTTAAGCCTGCCTCGACACCTAATCCTGCATTTGAGCCGCCTCCTGGCATGGGCCCTCACTTAAGCCCTCGAGGGAGATCACGAGACCAGAGTCGCTTCGGCCCTGGCAACGTCCCTGGACCGAACCCTAACCCTAGCTAAAGCTCTCTCCTCATGGGGACCCAATTCCAAGGTCGGACATCATCACGCGCCTGGGGTCCAGAAGCAGTGCAGGCTGACTCGGCATGGAACTTGGAATCTCACCATGTCGTTTCCCAGGCCCGGCTGCAGCTCCCGAGAGGATTCCGGAGGTCTCCTCGACCAGGGGCTTATCGACGTGTGTGGCCTTGACAGCCAAAGAGGGACCCTGACCGGCACGGTCCCTTGTGCCCTCAACTCAGCCCTTCGGGGAGACCACTGCCCTGCTGTGGGTTCGGCGCCTGGAACCTCCTGGGACCTAACCCTAACCCTAACCCTACCCCGAACCAGGACCCTCCACCGAAACCTAAGCCTGCCTCATTCCCTTATCCTGCATTTGAGCCGCCTTCTGATATGGGCCCTCACTTCAGCCCTCGAAGGAGATCACAAAATCGGAGTCGCTTCGGCCCTTGCGTCGTCCCTGGACCGAACCCTAACCCTAGCTAAGGCTCTCTCCTCATGGGGACCCAATTCCAATGTCGGACAGCATCACGCGCATAGGGAACAGAAGCGGTGCAGGCTGACTCGGCAAGGAACCTGGAAGCTCACCATGTCGTTTCCCAGGCCCGGCTGCAGCTCCCGAGAGGATTCCGGAGGCCTCCTCGACCAGGGGCTTTTCGACGTGTGTGGTCTTGGCAGCCAAAGAGGGACCCTGACCGGCACCGTCCCTTGTGCCCTCAACTCAGCCCTTCGGGGAGTCCACTGCCATGCTGTGAGTTTAGCGCCTGGAACCTCCTGGGTCCTAACCCTAACCCTAACCCTACCACGAACCAGGACCATCCCCCGGAACCTAAGCCTGCCTCGACACCTAATCCTGCATTTGAGCCGCCTCCTGGCATGGGCCCTCACTTCAGCCCTCGAGGGAGATCATGAGACCAGAGTCGCTTCGGCCCTGGCGACGTCCCTGGACTGAACTCTAACCCTAGCTAAGCCTCTCTCCTCATGGGGACCCAATTCCAAGGTCGGACAGCATCACGCTCCTGGGGTCCAGAAGCGGTGCAGGCTGACTCGGCATGGAACTTGGAATCTCACCATGTCGTTTCCCAGGCCCGGCTGCAGCTCAAGAGAGGATTCCGGAGGCCTCCTCGACCAGGGGCTTATCGACGTGTGTGGCCTTGACAGCCAAAGAGGGTCCTTGACCGGCACGGTCCCTTGTGCCCTCAACTCAGCCCTTCAGGAAGACCACTGCCCGGCTGTGGGTTCGGCGCATGGAACCTCCTGGGACCTAACCCTAACCCTAACCCTACCCAGAAAAAGGACCCTCCACCGAAACCTAAGCCAGGCTCGATCCCTATTCCTGCATTTGAGCTGCCGTGTGGCATGGGCCCTCATTTCAGGCCTCGAAGAAGATCACCAGACCGGAGTCACTTCGGCCCTGGTGACGTCCCTGAACTGAATCCTAACCCTAGATAAGGCTCTCTCAGCATGGGGACCCAATTTCAAGGTAGGACAGCATCACGAGCCTGGGGTCCAGAAGCGGGGCAGGCTGACTTGCCAAGGAACCTGGAAGCTCACCATGTCGTTTCCCAGGCCCGGCTGCAGCTCCTGAGAGGATTCCGGAGGCCTCCTCGACCAGGGGCTTATTGCCATGTGTGGTCTTGGCAGCCAAAGAGGGACCCTGACCGGCAGCGTCCCTTGTGTCCTCAACTCAGCCCTTCGGGGAGACCACTGCCCTGCTGTGAGTTCAGCGCCTGGAACCTCCTGGGACCTAACCCTAACCCTAACGCTACCCCGAACCAGGACCCTCCACCGAAACCTAAGCCTGCCTCGACACCTAATCCTGCATTTGAGCCGCCTTCTGGCATGGGCCCTCACTTCAGCCCTCGAGGGAGATCACGAGACCGGAGTCGCTTCGGCCCTGGCGACGTCCCTGGACCGAACCCTAACCCTAGCTAAAGCTCTCTCCTCATGGGGACCCAATTCCAAGGTCGGACAGCATCACGCGCCTGGGGTCCAGAAGCAGTGCAGGCTGACTCGGCATGGAACTTGGAATCTCACCATGTCGTTTCCCAGGCCCGGCTGCAGCTCCAGAGAGGATTCCGGAGGTCTCCTCGACCAGGGGCTTATCGACGTGTGTGGCCTTGACAGCCAAAGAGGGACCCTGACCGGCACGGTCCCTTGTGCCCTCAACTCAGCCCTTCGGGGAGACCACTGCCCTGCTGTGGGTTCGGCGCCTGGAACCTCCTGGGACCTAACCCTAACCCTAACCCTACCCCGAACAAGGACCCTCCACCGAAACCTAAGCCTTCCTCATTCCCTTATCCTGCATTTGAGCCGCCTTCTGATATGGGCCCTCACTTCAGCCCTCGAAGGAGATCACGAGACCAGAGTCGCTTCGGCCCTGGCGTCGTCCCTGGACCGAACGCTAACCCTAGCTAAGGCTCTCTCCTCATGGGGACCCAATTCCAAGGTCGGACAGCATCACGCGCATAGGGAACAGAAGCGGTGCAGGCTGACTTGGCAAGGAACCTGGAAGCTCACCATGTCGTTTCCCAGGCCCGGCTGCAGCTCCCGAGAGGATTCAGGAGGCCTCCTCGACCAGGGGCTTTTCGACGTGTGTGGTCTTGGCAGCCAAAGAGGGACCCTGACCGGCACCGTCCCTTGTGCCCTCAACTCAGCCCTTCGGGGAGACCACTGCCCTGCTGTGAGTTCAGCGCCTGGAACCTCTTGGGACCTAACCCTAACCCTAACCCTACCACGAACCAGGACCATCCACCGGAACCTAAGCCTGCCTCGACACCTAATCCTGCATTTGAGCCGCCTCCTGGCATGGGCCCTCACTTCAGACCTCGAGGCAGATCACGAGACCGGAGTCGCTACGGCCCTGGCGACGTCCCTGGACTTAACCCTAACCCTAGCTAAGGCTCTCTCCTCATGGGGACCCAATTCCAAGGTCGGACAGCATCACGCGCCTGGGGTCCAGAAGCGGTGCAGGCTGACTCGGCATGGAACTTAGAATCTCACCATGTCGATTCCCAGGCCCGGCTGCAGCTCCAGAGAGGATTCCGGAGGCCTCCTCGACCAGGGGCTTATCGACGTGTGTGGCCTTGACAGCCAAAGAGGGTCCCTGAACGGCACGGTCCCTTGTGCCCTCAACTCAGCCCTTCGGGGAGACCACTGCCCGGCTGTGGGTTCGGCGCCTGGAACCTCCTGGGACCTAACCCTAACCCTAACCCTACCCAGAAAAAGGATCCTCCACCGAAACCTAAGCCAGCCTCGATCCCTTTTCCTGCATTTGAGCTGCCGTCTGGCATTGGCCCTCATTTCAGGCCTCGAGGGAGATCACCAGACCGGAGTCGCTTCGGCCCTGGCGACGTCCCTGGACCGAACCCTAACTCTAGATAAGGCTCTCTCTGCATGGGGACCCAATTCCAAGGTAGGACAGCATCACGAGCCTGGGTCCAGAAGCGGGGAAGGCTGACTTGCTAAGGAACCTGGAAGCTCACCATGTCGTTTGCCAGGCCCGGCTGCAGCTCCCGAGAGGATTCCGGAGGCCTCCTCGACCAGGGGCTTATCGACGTGTGTGGCCTTGGCAGCCAAAGAGGGATCCTGACCGGCACCGTCTTTTGTGCGCGCAACTAAGCCCTTCGGAAAGAACACTGCCCTGCTGTGAGTTCTGCGTCTGGAACCTCTTGGGACCTAACACTAACCCTAACCTTTCCCCGAACCGTTACCCTCCACTGAAAACTAAGCCTGCCTCGTTCCCTTATCCTGCATTTGAGCCGCCTTGTGGCATGGGCCCTCACTTCAGCCCTCGAGGGAGATCCCGAGACCGTAGTCGCTTCGGCCCTGGTGACGTCCCTGGACCGAACCCTAACCCTAGCTAAGGCTCTCTCCTCATGGGGACCCAATTCCAAGGTCGGACAGCATCACGCGCCTGGGGTCCAGAAGCAGTGCAGGCTGACTCGGCATGGAACTTGGAATCTCACCATGTCGTTTCCCAGGCCCGGCTGCAGCTCCCGAGAGGATTCCGGAGGTCTCCTCACCAGGGGCTTATCGACGTGTGTGGCCTTGACAGCCAAAGAGGGTCCCTGACCGGCACGGTCCCTTGTGCCCTCAAATCAGCCCTTTGGGGAGACCACTACCCGGTGTGGGTTCGGCGCCTGGAACCTCCTGGGACCTAACCCTAACCCTAACCCTACCCCGAACCAGGACCCTCCACCGAAACCTAAGCCAGCCTCGATCCCTATTCCTGCATTTGAGCCGCCGTCTGGCATGGGCCGTCATTTCAGGCCTTGAGGGAGATCACCAGACCGGAGTCGCTTCGGCCCTGGCGACGTCCCTGGACCGAACCCTAACCCTAGATAAGGCTCTCTGTGCATGGGGACCCAATTACAAGGTAGGACAGCATCACGAGCCTGGGGTCCAGAAGCGGGGCAGGCTGACTTGCCAAGGAACCTGGAAGCTCACCATGTCGTTTCCCAGGCCCGGCTGCAGCTCCCGAGAGGATTCCGGAGGCCTCCTCGACCAGGGGCTTATCGACGTGTGTGGCCTTGGCAGCCAAAGAGGGATCCTGACCGGCACCGTCCTTTGTGCTCACAACTAAGCCCTTCGGAAAGAACACTGCCCTGCTGTGAGTTCTGCGTCTGGAACCTCTTGGGACCTAACCCTAACCCTAACCCTTCCCCGAACCGTTACCCTCCACTGACACCTAAGCCTGCCTCGTTCCCTTATCCTGCATTTGAGCCGCCTTTTGACATACGCCCTCACTTCAGCCCTCGAGGGAGATCACCAGAGCAGAGTCGCTTCGGCCCTGGCATCGTCCCTGGACCGAACCCTAACCCTAGCTAAGGCTCTCTCCTCTTGGGGACCCAATTCCAAGGTCGGACAGCATCACGCGCATAGGGAACAGAAGCGGTGCAGGCTGACTCGGCAAGGAACATGGTAGCTCACCATGTCGTTTCCCTGGCCCGGCTGCAGCTCCCGAGAGGATTCCGGAGGCCTCTTCGACCAGGGGCTTATCGACGTGTGTGGTCTGGCAGCCAAAGAGGGACCCTACCGGCACCGTCCCTTGTGCCCTCTACTCAGCCCTTCGGGGAGACCACTGCCCTGCTGTGAGTTCGGCGCCCGGAACCTCCTGGCTCCTACCCCTAAGCCTAAACCTAACCTGAACCGTTACCCTCCACCGAAACCTAAGCCAGCCTCAATCCCTATTCCTGCATCTGAGCCGCCATCTGGCATGGGCCCTCATTTCAGGCCTCGAGGGAGATCACCAGACCGGAGTCGCTTCGGCCCTGGCGACGTTCCTGGACCGAACCCTAACCCTAGATAAGGCTCTCTATGCATGGGGACCCATTTACAAGGTAGGACAGCATCACGAGCCTGGGGTCCAGAAGCGGGGCAGGCTGACTTGCCAAGGAACATGGAAGCTCACCATGTCGTTTGCCAGGCCCGGCTGCAGCTCCCGAGAGGATTCCGGAGGCCTCCTCGACCAGGGGCTTATCGACGTGTGTGGCCTTGGCAGCCAAAGAGGGATGCTGACCGGCACCGTCCTTTGTGCCCGCAACTAAGCCCTTCGGAAAGAACACTGCCCGGCTGTGAGTTCTGCGTCTGGAACCTCTTGGGACCTAACCCTAACCCTAACCCTTCCCCGAACCGTTACCCTCCACTGACACCTAAGCCTGCCTCGTTCCCTTAACCTGCATTTGAGCCGCCTTCTGACATGCGCCCTCACTTCAGCCCTCGAGGGAGATCACGAGAGCGGAGTCGCTTCGGCCCTGGCATCGTCCCTGGACCGAACCCTAACCCTAGCTAAGGCTCTCTCCTCTTGGGGAACCAATTCCAAGGTCGGACAGCATCACGCGCATAGGGAACAGAAGCGGTGCAGGCTGACCCGGCAAGGAACCTGGAAGCTCACCATGTCGTTTCCCAGGCCCGGCTGCAGCTCCCGAGAGGATTCCGGAGGCCTCCTCGACCAGGGGCTTATCGACGTGTGTGGTCTTGGCAGCCAAAGAGGGACCCTACTGGCACCGTCCCTTGTGCCCTCAACTCAGCCCTTCGGGGAGACCACTGCCCTGCTGTGGGTTCGGCGCCTGGAACCTCCTGGGACCTAACCCTAACCCTAACCCTACCCCGAACCGTTACCCTCCACCGAAACGTAAGCCTGCCTCATTACCTTATCCTGCATTTGAGCTGCCTTCTGATATGGGCCCTCACTTCAGCCCTCGAAGGAGATCACGAGACCGGAGTCGCTTCGGCCCTGGCGTCGTCCCTGGACCGAACCCTAAACCTAGCTAAGGCTCTCTCCTCATGGGGACCCAATTCCAATGTCGGACAGCATCACGCGCATAGGGAACAGAAGCGGTGCAGGCTGACTCGGCAAGGAACCTGGAAGCTCACTATGTCGTTTCCCAGGCCCGGCTGCAGCTCCTGAGAGGATTCCGGCGGCCTCCTCGACCAGGGGCTTTTCGACGTGTGTGGTCTTGGCAGCCAAAGAGGGACCCTGACCGGCACCGTCCCTTGTGCCCTCTACTCAGCCCTTCGGGGAGACCACTACCCTGCTGTGAGTTCAGCGCCTGGAACCTCCTGGGACCTAACACTAACCCTACCCCTACCCCGAACCAGGACCCTCCACCGAAACCTAAGTCTGCCTCGACACCTGATCCTGCATTTGAGCCGCCTCCTGGCATGGGCCCTCACTTCAGCCCTCGAGGGAGATCACGAGACCGGAGTCGCTTTAGCCCTGGCGACGTCCCTGGACCGAACCCTAACCATAGCTTAGGCTCTCTGCTCATGGGGACACAATTCCAAGGTCGGACAGCATCATGCGCCTGGGGTCCAGAGGCGGTGCAGGCTGACTCGGCCTGGACCTTGCAATCTCACCATGTCGTTTCCCAGGCCCGGCTGCAGCTCCCGAGAGGATTCCGGAGGCCTCCTCGACCAGGGTCTTATCGACGTGTGTGGCCTTGTCAGCCAAAGAGGGACCCTGACCGGCACGGTCCCTTGTGCCCTCAACTCAGCCCTTCGGGGAGACCACTGCCCTGCTTTGGGAAAAGCGCCTGGAATCTCCTGGGACCTAACCCTAACCCTAACCCTACCCCGAACCAGGACCCTCCACCGAAACCTAAGCCAGCCTCGATCCCTATTCCTGCATTTGAGCCGCTTTCTAGAATGGGCCCTCACTTCAGTCCTCGAGGGAGATCACGAGACCCGAGTCGCTTTGGCCCTGGCGACGTCCCAGGACCGAACCCCAACCCTAGTTAAGTCTCTCCACATGGGACCCAATTCCAAGGTAGGACAGCATCACGAGCCTGAGGTCCAGATGCGGTGCAGGCTGACTTGCCCAGAAACCTGGAAGCTCACCATGTCGTTTCCCAGGCCCGGCTGCAGCTCCCGAGAGGATTCCGGAGGCCTCTTCGACCAGGGGCTTTTCGACGTGTGTGGTCTTCACAGCCAAAGAGGGACCCTGACCGGCACCGTCCCTTGTGCCCTCAACTCAGCCCTTCGGGGAGACCACTGCCCTGCTGTGAGTTCAGCGCCTGGAACCTCCTGGGACCTAACCCTAACCCTAACCCTACCACGAACCAGGACCATCCCCCGGAACCTAAGCCTGCCTCGACACCTAATCCTGCATTTGAGCCGCCTCTTGGCATGGGCCCTCACTTCAGCCCTCGAGGGAGATCACGAGACCAGAGTCGCTTCGGCCCTGGCGACGTCCCTGGACTGAACCCTAACCCTAGCTAAGGCTCTCTCCTCATGGGGACCCAATTCCAAGGTCGGACAGCATCACGCGCCTGGGGTCCAGAAGCGGTGCAGGCTGACTCGGCATGGAACTTGGAATCTCACCATGTCGTTTCCCAGGCCCGGCTGCAGCTCAAGAGAGGATTCCGGCGGCCTCCTCGACCAGGGGCTTATCGACGTGTGTGGCCTTGACAGCCAAAGAGGGTCCCTGACCGGCACGGTCCCTTGTGCCCTCAACTCAGCCCTTCGGGAAGACCACTGCCCGGCTGTGGGTTCGGCGCCAGGAACCTCCTGGGACCTAACCCTAACCCTTACCCTACCCAGAAAAAGGACCCTCCACCGAAACCTAAGCCAGGCTCGATCCCTATTCCTGCATTTGAGCTGCCGTCTGGCATGGGCCCTCATTTCAGGCCTCGAAGGAGATCACCAGACCGGAGTCACTTCGGCCCTGGTGACGTCCCTGGACTGAACCCTAACCCTAGATAAGGCTCTCTCCGCATGGGGACCCAATTCCAAGGTCGGACAGCATCAGGAGCCTGGGGTCCAGAAGCGGGGCAGGCTGACTTGCCAAGGAACCTGGAAGCTCACCATGTCGTTTGCCAGGCCCGGCTGCAGCTCCCGAGAGGATTCCGGAGTCCTCCACGACCAGGGGCTTATCGACGTGTGTGGCCTTGGCAGCCAAAGAGGGATCCTGACCGGCACCGTCTTTTGTGCCCGCAACTAAGCCCTTCGGGAAGAACACTGCCCTGCTGTGAGTTCGGCGTCTGGAACCTCTTGGGACCTAACCCTAACCGTAACCCTTCCCCGAACCGTTACCCTCCACTGAAACCTAGCCTGCCTCGTTCCCTTATCCTGCATTTGAGCCGCCTTCTGGCATGGGCCCTCACTTCAGCCCTCGAGGGAGATCACGAGACCGGAGTCGCTACGGCCCTGGCATCGTCCCTGGACCGAACCCTAACCCTAGCTAAGGCTCTCTCCTCTTGGGGACCCAATTCCAAGGTCGGACAGCATCACGCGCATAGAGAACAGAAGCGGTGCAGGCTGACTCGGCAAGGAACATGGAAGCTCACCATGTCGTTTCCCAGGCCTGTCTGCAGCTCCCGAGAGGCTTCCAGAGGCCTCCTCGACCAGGGTCTTATCGACGTGTGTGGCCTTGGCAACCAAAGAGGGACCCTGACCGGCACCGTCCCTTGTGCCCTCAATTCAGCCCTTCGGGGAGACCACTGCCCTGCTGTTATTTCAGCGCCCGGAACCTCCTGGGACCTAACACTAACCCTAACCCTACCCCGAACCAGGACCCTCCACCGAAACCTAAGCCTGCCTCGACACCTAATCCTCCATTTGAGCCGCCTCCTGTCATGGGCCCTCACTTCAGCCCTCGAGGGAGATCACGAGACCGGAGTCGCTTGAGCCCTGGCGACGTCCCTGGACCGAACCCTAACCATAGCTAAGGCTCTCTGCTCATGGGGACACAATTCCAAGGTCGGACAGCATCATGCGCCTGGGGTCTAGAGGCGGTGCAGGCTGACTCGGCATGGACCTTGCAATCTCACCATGTCGTTTCCCAGGCCCGGCTGCAGCTCCCGAGAGGATTCCGGAGGCCTCCTCGACCAGGGTCTTATCGACGTGTGTGGCCTTGACAGCCAAAGAGGAACCCTGACCGGCACTGTCCCTTGTGCCCTCAACTCAGTCCTTCGGGGAGACCACTGCCCTGCTTTGGGAAAAGCGCCTGGAATCTCCTGGGACCTAACCCTAACCCTAACCCTACCCCGAACCAGGACCCTCCACCGAAACCTAAGCCAGCCTCGATCCCTATTCCTGCATTTGAGCCGCTTTCTGGAATGGGCCGTCACTTCAGTCCTCGAGGGAGATCACGAGACCCGAGTCGCTTCGGCCCTGGCGACGTCCCAGGACCGAACCCTAACCCTAGTTAAGGCTCTCTCCGCATGGGACCCAATTCCTACGTAGGACAGCATCACGAGCCTTGGGTCCAGAAGCGGTGCAGGCTGACTTGCCCAGAAACCTGGAAGCTCACCATGTCATTTCCCAGGCCCGGCTGCAGCTCCCGAGAGGATTCCGGAGGCCTCCTCGACCAGGGGCTTATTGCCATGTGTGGTCTTGGCAGCCAAAGAGGGACCCTGACCGGCACCGTCCCTTGAGCCCTCAACTCAGCCCTTCGGGGAGACCACTGCCCTGCTGTGATTTCAGCGCCTGGAACCTCCTGGGACCTAACCCTAACCCTAACCCTACCCCGAACCAGGACCCTCCACCGAAACCTAAGCCTGCCTCGACACCTAATCCTGCATTTGAGCCGCCTCCTGGCATGGGCCCTCACTTCAGCCCTCGAGGGAGATCACGAGACCGTAGTCGCTTCGGCCCTGGCGATGTCCCTGGACCGAACCCTAACCCTAGCTAAAGCTCTCTCCTCATGGGGACCCAATTCCAAGGTCAGACAGCATCACGCGCCTGGGGTCCAGAAGCAGTGCAGGCTGACTCGGCATGGAACTTGGAATCTCACCATGTCGTTTCCCAGGCACGGCTGCAGCTCCCGAGAGGATTCCGGAGGTCTCCTCGACCAGGGGCTTATCGACGTGTGTGGCCTTGACAGCCAAAGAGGGACCCTGACCGGCACGGTCCCTTGTGCCCTCAACTCAGCCCTTCGGGGAGACCACTGCCCTGCTGTGGGTTCGGCGCCTGGGACCTCCTGGGACCTAACCCTAACCCTAACCCTACCCCGAACCGTTACCCTCCACCGAAACGGAAGCCTGCCTCATACCCTTATCCTGCATTTGAGCCGCCTTCTGATATGGGCCCTCACTTCAGCCCTCGAGGGAGATCACGAGACCAGAGTCGCTTCTGCCCTGGCGACGTCCCTGGACTGAACCCTAACCCTAGCTAAGGCTCTCTCCTCATGGGGACCCAATTCCAAGGTCGGACAGCATCACGCGCCTGGGGTCCAGAGGCGGTGCAGGCTGACTAGGCATGGACCTTGCAATCTCACCATGTCGTTTCCCAGGCCCGGCTGCAGCTCCCGAGAGGATTCAGGAGGCCTCCTCGACCAGGGGCTTATCGACGTGTGTGGCCTTGGCAGCCAAAGAGGGATCCTGACCGGCACCGTCCTTTGTGCCCACAACTAAGCCCTTCGGAAAGAACACTGCCCTGCTGTGAGTTCTGCGTCTGGAACCTCTTGGGACCTAACCCTAACCCTAACCCTTCCCCGAACCGTTACCCTCCACTGACACCTAAGCCTGCCTCGTTCCCTTATCCTGCATTTGAGCCGCCTTGTGGCATGGGCCCTCACTTCAGACCTCGAGGGAGATCCCGAGGGTGGAGTCGCTACGGACCTGGCATCGTCCCCGGCCCGAACCCTAACCCTAGCTAAGGCTCTCTCCTCTTGGGGACCCAAATCCAAGGTCGGACAGCATCACGCGCATAGGGAACAGAAGCGGTGCAGGCTGACTCGGCAAGGAACATGGAAGCTCACCATGTCGTTTCCCAGGCCCGGCTGCAGCTCCCGAGAGGATTCCGCAGGCCTCCTCGACCAGGGGCTTATCGACGTGTGTGGTCTTGGCAGCCAAAGAGGGACCCTACCGGCACCGTCCCTTGTGCCCTAACTCAGCCCTTCGGGGAGACCAATGCCCTGCTGTGAGTTCGGCCCCCGGAACCTCCTGGGTCCTACCCCTAAACCTAAACCTAACCTGAACCGTTACCCTCCACCGAAACCTAAGCCTCCCTCGATCCCTAATCCTGCATTTGAGCCGCCTCCTGGCATGGGCCCTCACTTCAGACCTCGAGGGAGATCACGAGACCGGAGTCGCTTCGGCCCTGGCGACGTCCCTGGACCGAACGCTAACCCTAGCTATGGCTCTCTCCTCATGGGGACCCAATTCCAAGGTCGGACAGCATCACGCGCCTGGGGTCCGGAAGCGGTAAAGGCTGACTCGGAATGGAACTTGGAATCTCACCATGTCGTTTCCCAGGCCCGGCTGCAGCTCCAGAGAGGATTCCGGAGGTCTCCTCGACCAGGGGCTTATCGACGTGTGTGGCCTTGACAGCCAAAGAGGGACCCTGACCGGCACTGTCCCTTGTGCCCTCAACTCAGCCCTTCGGGGAGACCACTGCCCTGCTGTGGGTTTGGCGCCTGGAATCTCCTGGGACCTAACCCTAACCCTAACCCTACCCCGAACCGTTACCCTCCACCGAAACGTAAACCTGCCTCATTCCCTTATCCTGCATTTGAGCCGCCTCTGATATGGGCCCTCACTTCAGCCCTCGAGGGAGATCACGAGACCGGAGTCGCTTCGGCCCTGGCGTCGTCCTTGGACCGAACCCTAAACCTAGCTAAGGCTCTCTCCTCATGGGGACCCAATTCCAATGTCGGACAGCATCACGCGCATAGGGAACAGAAGCGGTGCAGGCTGACTCGGCAAGGAACCTGGAAGCTCACCATGTCGTTTCCCAGGCCCGGCTGCAGCTCCCAAGAGGATTCCGGAGGCCTCCTCGACCAGGGGCTTTTCGACGTGTGTGGTCTTGGCAGCCAAAGAGGGACCCTGACCGGCACCGTCCCTTGTGCCCTCAACTCAGCCCTTCGGGGAGACCACTGCCCTGCTGTGAGTTCAGCGCCTGGAACCTCCTGGGACCTAACCCTAACCCTAACCCTACCACGAACCAGTCCATCCCCCGGAACCTAAGCCTGCCTCGACACCTAATCCTGCATTTGAGCCGCCTCCTGGCATGGGCCCTCACTTCAGCCCTCGAGGGAGATCACGAGACCGGAGTCGCTTCGGCCCTGGCGACGTCCCTGGACCGAACCCTAACCCTAGCTAAGGCTCTCTCCTCATGGGGACCCAATTCCAAGGTCGGACAGCATCACGCGCCTGGGGTCCAGAAGCGGTGCAGGCTGATTCGGCATGGAACTTGGAATCTCACCATATCGTTTCCTAGGCCTGGCTGCAGCTCAAGAGAGGATTCCGGAGGCCTCCTCGACCAGGGTCTTATAGACGTGTGTGGCCTTGACAGCCAAAGGGGGACCCTGACCGGCACGGTCCCTTGTGCCCTCAACTCAGCCCTTCGGGGAGACCACTGCCCTGATGTCGGTTAGGCGCCGGGAGCCTACAGGTACCCAACCCTAACCCTAAAACTGCCCAGATCCAGGACCCTCCACTGAAACCAAAACCTGCCTCGATCCGTAATCCTGTATTTGAGCCGCCTTCTGGCATGGGCTCTCACTTCAGCCCTCGAGGGAGATCACGAGACCGGAGTCGCGTCGGCCATGGCGAAGTCCCTGTAACGAACCCTAACCGTAGCTGAGGCTCTCTCCTCTTGGGGACCCAATTCCAAGGTCTGACAGCATCACGCGCCTGGGGTTCAGAAGCGGTGCAGGCTGACTCAGCAAGGAACCTGGAAACTCACCATGTCGTTTCCCAGGCCCTGCTTCAACTCCCGAGAGGATATCAGAGGCCTTCTCGACCAGGGGCTTATCGACGTGTGTGGACTTGGCAGCCAAAGAGGAATCCTCCACTGCACCGTCCCTTGTGCCCTCAACTCAGCCCTTCGGGAAGACCACTGCCCTGCTGTTGGTTCGGCGCCTGGAGCCTCCAGGTACCCAACCCTACCCTAACCCTAACCTGATCCGGGACCCTCCACCAAAACCTAAGCTTACCTCGATCCCTAATCCTGCATTTGAGACGCCTTCTGGCATGGGCCCTCACTTCAGCCCTCGAGGGAGATCAGGAGACCGGAGTCGCTTCGGCCCTGGCGACGTCCCTGGACCGAACCCTAACCCTAGCTAACGCTCTCTCCTCATGGGGACCCAATTCCAAGGTCTGACAGCATCACGCGCCGGGTGTCCTGAAGCGGTGCAGACTGACTCGGGAAGGAACCTGGAAGATCACCATGTTGTTTCCCAGGCCCGGCTGCAGCTTCTGAGAGGGTTCCGGAGGCCTCCTCGACCATGGGCTTATCGACATGTGTGGCCTTGGCAGCCAAAGAGGGATCCTGACCGGCACCGTCCCTTGTGCCCTCAACTCAGCCCTTCGGGGAGACCACTGCCCTGATGTCAGTTCGGCGCCTGGAACCTCCAGGTACCCAACCCTAACCCTAACCCTACTCCGAAACGGGACCCTCCACCGAAACCTAAGCCTGCCTGCATCCTTAATCCTGCATTTGAGCCGCCTTCTGGCATGGGCCCTCACTTCCACCCTCGAGGGAGATCACGAGATAGGATTCTCTTCGACCCTGGCGACGTCCCTGGTCCGAACCCTAACCCTAGCTAACGCTCTCTCCTCATGGGGACCCTATTCCAAGGTCTGACAGCATCACGCGCCTGGGGTTCAGAAGCGGTGCAGGCTGACTCGGCAAGAACCTGGAAGCTCACCATGTCGTTTCCCAGGCCCGGCTGCAGCTCTCGAGAGGATTCCGGAGGCCTCCTCGACCAGGGGCTTATCGACGTGTGTGGCCTTGGCAGCCAAAGAGGGATCCTGACTGGCACCGTCCCTCGTGCCCTCAACTCAGCCCTTTGGGGAGACCACTGCCCTGATGTGGGTTTGGTGCCTGGAGCCTCTACGTACACAACCCTAACCCTAACCCTACCCCGATCCGGGACCCTCCAACGAAACCTAAGCCTACCTCGATCCCTAATCCTGCATTTGAGCCGCCTTCTGGCATGGAACCTCACTTCAGCCCTCGAGGGAGATCACAGGACAGGAGTCGCTTCGGACCAGGCGACGTCCCTTTACGGAACCCTCACCCTAGCTAAGCCTCTCTCCTCATGGGGACCCAATTCAAAGGTCTGACAGCATCTCGCACCTGGGACCAGAATCGTTGCAGGCTGACTCGGCAAGGAACCTGGAAGATCACCATGGCTTTTCCCAAGCTCGGCTGCAGCTCCCAAGAGGATTCCGGAGGCTCCTCCATCAGGGGCCGATCGACGTGTGTGTCCTTGGCAGCCAAAGACGGATCCTGACCGGCACCGTCACTTGTGCACTCAACTCAGCCCTTCGCCTAGACCACCACCCTGCTGTGGGTTCGGCGCCTGGAGGTCCTGGGAGCTAACCCTAACCCTAACCCTACCTCGATCCGGGACCCTCCACCGAAACCTAAGCCTGTCTCGATCCCTAACCCTGCAGTTGAGCCGCCTTCTGGCATGGGCCCTCACTTCAGCCCTCAAGGAAGATCACGAGACCGGAGTCGCTACGGCCTTGGCAACGTCCCTGGACCGAACTCTAACCCTAGCTAAGGCTTTCTCCCCATGGGGACCCAATTCCAACGTCTGACAACACCACGCGCCTGGCGTCCCGAAGTGGTCAGGCTATGTCGGCATGGAACCTGGAAACTCACCATGTCATTTCTCAGGCCCAGCTGTAGCTGCCCAAGAGGATTCCTGAGGCTCCTCCATCAGGGCCGATCGACGTGTGTGGCATTGGCAGCCAAAGAGGGATCCTGACCGGCACCGTCCCTTGTGATCTCAACTCAGCCCTTCAAGGAAACCACGACCCTGCTGTGGGTTCGGCGCCTGGAGCTCCTGGGAGCTAACCCTAACCCTAACCTACCCCAATCCTGGACCCTCCACCGAAACCTAAGCCTGCCTCGATCACTACCCATGCAATTGAACCACCTTCTGGCATGGGCCCTGACTTCAGCCCTCGAGGGAGATCACGAGACTAGAGTCGCCACTGACCTGGTGACGTCCCTTACCGAACCCTAACCCTAGCTAAGGCTCTACCCCATCGGGACCCAATTTTACCGTCTGAAATCACCATGCGCCTGGGGTCCAGATGCGGTGTAAGCTGACTCGGCATGGAACCTGGAAGCTCACCATGTCGTTTCCCAGTCCCGGCGCCAGCTGCCCGAGTGGATTCTGGAGGCCTCCTCGATCAGGGGATGTGTTGCCTTGGCAGACCAAGACGGATCCTGACGGGCACCCTCCCTTGTGTCCTCAACCTAGCCCTTCAGGGAGACCACTGTATTTCTGTGGGTTCGTCGTCTGGAGCTCCTGGGATTTAAACTTCACCCTAAACCTACCCTCTGGAGGTTTCTACAGCTATCCTCAAATCCTAACCCTCTCAGCCATCCTCAAATCTCAGCCATCCTCAAATCTCAGCCATCCTCAAATCCTAACCATCTCAGCCATCCTCAAATCCTAACCTTCTACTTGAGCCGCCCCATTGCATGGGCCCTCATTTCAGGCCTTGAGAGAGATTTCGGGCTCAGTGTGCCTTCGGCCCTGGTGACGTCCCTGGACCAAACCCTAATCCTAGGTAAGGCTCTCTCTCCGTGGGGACCCAATCCCTACGTCTGACAACACCATACGCCTTGGGACATGAAGGGTTGCATGGTCACTTGGTATGGTATCTGGAAGCTCACCATATCGTTTCCCATGCCTGTTGCAGCTGCCAGTGAGGATTCCTGAGTCTTCCCCGACCAGGCGCTCATAGAGTTGTGTGGCCTTGGAAGAACAGAGTCTGACCCTGCCCGGCACTCTCCCTTGTGCCCTGAACTCAGTCCTTCGTGGAGACCACGGAAGTGTTCTGGCTTCAGCACTTGGGGGCTCCTGGGACGTAACCCCAATCCTACCCTTAACCGGACCCTCATCCAAATCCTAAGCTGGACTTGAACCCTATCCCTTCATTTTAACCTCACCTTCACATGAGCCCTCACTTCATCTCTCGAGGGAGATCTCGAGACTGGAGTTACTTCGATCCTGGCTACGTCCCTGGTCCAAACACTAACCGTAGCTAAGTCTCTCTCCTCTTGTGGACCCAATCCCAAGGTCTGGCAACACCACGCGCCTGGGGTTCCAGAAGCGACGCAGTGTCCCTCGGCATGGTGCCGGGAACCTCACAATGTCATTCTGCAGGCCCGGCTGCAGTTGTCTGAGAGAATTCCTGAGGCCTACCCGACCAGTGGCCCATAGATTTGCGTGGCCAGGAAGCCAAAGACTGAACCTTACCAGCCCTCTCCCCTGTGCCCTCAACTTAGCCCATTCGGGTGACCACTGCCCTGCTGTGGGTTCAGTACCTGGAGCCTCTTGGGTCCTAACCCAAACCCTACCCCTAACCAGAAACCTCAACCGAATCCTAACCCGATCTTGAAACCTAATCAAACAATTGACCCCCGCTGTCTCCTGGTCCCTTACTTCATTCCTCTAGGGAGATCACGAGACTGGAGTTGCTTTGGCCCTGGCAACGTCCTGGACCGAACCCTAACCCTAGCTCAGACTCTCTCCCAATGGGGATGTAAGCAACAAACTATAAATCGTCTATGAGAAAAATTGAAAAAACCCAAAGAAAAGGAAAACATTCCATGCTCACGTATTAGAAGAACAAACATTGTTAAGATGTCAATACTACCAAAGCAGTCGACACACTCAATGCAATCCCTATCAAAATAACACGAGCTTTCTCCACAGAGCTAGAACAAACAACCCTACAATGTGTAAGGATCCAGAAAAGATACCAAAAAGTAAAGTCATGTTGAAAAAGAAAACAAAGGTGGAAACATGACTATTTTGGATTTATGGTGTATTAGAAAGCTGCATTCATCAAGACAGGACGTACAGGCACAGAAACGGAGACAGACGTCAATGGAACAGAATATGGAACCCAGAAATATACCCTCAAACATATGGTGAGGAATCTTTGTTAACACAGAAAGAATATCGAATGGAATCAGAGTCTCTTCAGAAAATGATACTCGGAATACTGGACACTGAGAATGTTGAACCTGGACACTGTCCTTAAACGACACACACACACACACACACACACACACACACCTCATAATAGATGAATTATCTAAATGTAATTCAGGAACATTCAAAATCCTGGAGGAGATAACAGGCAATGTACCTCCTTGATCCTGGCCACAGCAACTTCTCGCTTGTCATGTCTCCAGAAGCAAGGGCAATAGAAACCACAATGAACTATTGGGTCCTGAAGATAAAAAGCTTCTTCACAGAAGGGGACAAAATCAGCCAAACTAAAAGGCAACTGAATGAAATGGGAGACGATATTTGCAAGTGACATATCAGATAAAGGGTTAGTATCCAAAATCTATAAAAAACTGATCACACTCAACACCCAGAAACCAAATAATCCAGTGAAGAAATGGACAAAAGACATGAAGAGACACTTTAAGAAAGATGGCATCCAGATCGGTCACACATGAAAAGATGCTCAATCTCACTGGTCATCACTGAAATACAAATGAAACCCACAATGAGATATCCCCTCACACCTATCAGAATGGCTAAAATTAACATCTCCTGAAATGACAGATGTTGGCAAGGATGCAGGGAAAGGGAACACTTTTGCAATGCTGGTGCGAATGCAAAGCGGTGTAGCCATTCTGGACAATAGTATGGAGATTCGTCACAAAAACAAAAAATAGAACTACACTAGGACCCAGCAATTGCACTACTACGTGTTTATCCAAAAGATACACTAACGCTGACTCGAAGTGGCACGTGTACTCCAATATTTCTAGCAGCATTCTCAACAATAGCTAAGTTATGCAAAGAGCCCAAATGACCACTGACAGATGAATGGATAAAGAAGATATGGTATATGCATACAATGGACTATCACTCGGCGACCAAAAAGAATGAAATCTCGCTCTTTGCATCAACGTGGATGGAACCGGACTTTCTTAAGCTAAGCAAAATATGTCAGAGAACGACACACATCCTATGATTTCTCTCATCTGTCGAATTTAATAAAACTGAACATAGTGCAAGGAAAGCAAAAATAAGATACATACAGAGAGGGAGTCAAATGATAAGAAACTGTTAAATACAGGGAAGAACCTCAGGGTTTCTGGAGGGTTACTGAATAGGGGTATGGGCTAAATGGGTGACGGGCATTAGGGGTGGACCTTGGGATGAGTATTGGGTATATTTTGTACTTGATGGATCACTAAATTCTACTGCTGAAACTGTATTCCTCTATAAGGTAACTAACTTGGGCTTCAATTTTAAAAAGAAGAAATATTAAAAATAAGTAAAGAAATGTACCACCAGTCAAAAGAAAAGAATATTTAAATCGGGCTCTTGAGTGGAAAGGAAAGACTAAAAGTGTTACAGACAAGAAAGGATCAGAGAAAACATCAAGAAACAATGACAAAACAACTAGTAGAATGGGACTAAATGTATACCTAGCAATAATCACTCTGACTATAAATGGACTAAATGCTCCAATCCAAAGACATTGGATAGGGCGTCAGAATGGACTAAACAAACAAACAAACAAGCAACAAAAAACAATGTCTATCTAGATGCTGCCTACAAAGCCTTATTTGGACTTAAGTCTCCTGCAGATTTGTTATTTTTTAAAATTTTTTTAATGTTTATTTATTTTTGAGACAGAGAGAGACCGAGCATGAACGGGGGAGGGTCAGAGAGAGGGAGACACAGAATCTGAAACAGGCTCCAGGCTCTGAGCTGTCAACACAGAGCCCGACGCGGGGCTCGAACTCATGGACCGCGAGATCATGACCTGAGCCGAAGTCGGCCCCTTAACCGACTGAGCCACCCAGGCTCCCCAAGTCTCCTGCAGATTTGAAGTGAGGGAATGAAGAAATATTTATCATGCCAATAATGTCAAAAGAAAGCCAGTAGCCATACTTATATCATGCAAAATAAACTTTAAAACCGAGACTCTATTTTGGTACCCTTTGGGTAAATACCTAATAGTGACATTGCATGCACCCAGTATTTATAGCAGAATTATCAACAGTAGCCCAACTATGGAGAAAGCCTAAGTATCCATCAACTGAGGAAGGTGTAAAGAAGTTGTGGTGTGTGTATGTATACGTATGTATATGCATATGGACATATGTGTATGTTCATATATACATACATACGTATATACAATGAAATATAACTCAGCTTCAAGAAGAATGAAATCTTGCCATTTGCAACGATGTGGATGGAGCTCGAATGTATTATGCTACGTGAAATACGTCAATCAGAGAAAGACACATATATGATTTCACTCATGTGGAAGTTAAGAAACAAAACACATGAAAACTTAGGAAGGAGCCAGGAAAAGAGAAGTGTGGTAACAAACCACATGAGTCTCTTAATGTTAGAGAAAAAAAAAGTGAAAGTTGATGGAGGGAGATGGGTCAGCGCTGGGCTAGATGGAGGACGAGTATTAAGGAGAGCACTTGTTGTGATGAGCACTGGGTGTTGTATGTAAAGGATGAATCACCGAATTCTACTCCTAAACCCGAGAATGCACTGTATGTCAACTAAGACTTAAATTAAAATACATACATACATACATACATACAGCTATAACAAGAGATGAAGACAGACACTATCTGATACTAAAGGGGACAGCCACACAAGAAGATCCAATGATTGTAAATTTCGATGCACCCAACATGCGATCACCAAGTATACAAAACATTTAGCAACAACCGTAAAGGAACTCATTTATAATATGATGATGATAGTAGAGGACTTTAACACATCACTCACATCAATGGACAGAACCTATAAACAGAAAGTCAACAAGGAAACAATGGCTTTGAGTGACACACTGGACCAGAAGGGTTTAACAGATATATTCAGAACACTCCATACTAAAATGCCAGAGTACACATTCTTTTCAAGCATACCTGGGGCGTTCTCCAGAATTGATCACATTCTCGGTCACAAATCAGGCCTCAAGAGGTACCCAACGACAGAGAACAGACCAAGCATCTTTTCTAACCACAAAGCTAGGAAACTTGAAGTCAACCACAAAAAGAGGGCGGGGGGGGGGGGCGGGAAGGCCACAAATAAAGGGAGGTTAAGTAACATGCTTCTAAATGAATGGGTCAAACAGGAAATCAATGAGAAAATACACTGAAACAAATGAAAATGAAAATACACTGGTAAAACCCTTTGGAATGCGGCAAAAGCAGTCTATGATGGAAGTATATAGCAATGCAAGCCTACCTTAAAGAGCAAGAAAACTCTCAAAGAATCCTAACTTACACCTGAAGGAATGAGAAAAAGAGCAGCAGAAGGAAGGAAATAATAGAGTTTAGGGCAGAAATAAGGAATATAGAAACCAAAAAGACACTAGACCAAATCAATGAAACCAGGGGCTGGTTCATTGAATGCAGTAATCAACTTGAAAACCTCCTAGGCAGACTCTTCACAAAGAAGACAGAAAGGACCCAAATAAATGAAATCACAAATAAGAAAGGAGAAATGACAGTCAACACCACAAAAATACAATTAGAAGATAATATTATGAACAACAATATGCAACAAATTGGACACTCTGAGAAAAATGGACAAATCCCTAGAAACACACACACTACCAAAACTGAAACAGGAAGATACCTAAAAGCTGAAAACAGAAAGATACCCCATCAGTAATTAAAAAAATCTCCCCCCAACACAAGAGTTCATGGCCAGATGGCTTCATGGATGAATTCTACCATCCATTCAAGGAAGAGGTAATAGGTATTCTCCTCGAATTATTACAAAAAATAAAAAAAGAAGGAAAACTTACAAATTCATCGTATGAGGCCATCATTACCCTGATACCAAAACGAGATGAAGCCTCCACTAAAACCGAAAACTGCAGTGGCGCCTGTGTGGGTCGGTCGGTTTACTGTCCACCTCTTAATTTTGGATGAGGACATTATCTTGTGGTACGTGGGTTCGAGTCCTACGTTGGGCCCTGCCATGACAGTGTGGGGCATGGCCAGGACTCTCTCTCTCCCTGTCTCTCTGCCCCTCCCTCACTTTTATGTACACTATCTAAGGAAAAAATAAGCATTTAAAAAGATGTTTAAAAAAATTTAAATAAAACTGCAGAGCAATAGCCTGATGACTATGTATGCCGAAATTCTCATTAAAATACTTTCAAATTAAAGTCAACAATACATTGATAGAATCATTTCCCATAATCAAGTGGGATATATTCCTGGGCTGCAAGCGTGGTTCCACATTCACATATCAATCAACATGATGCACCACAGTAATAGAAGAAAGCATAAGAACAATAGGATGCTTTCAACAGATGCAGGGAAACTATTTGATAAAATGTCACATCCATTCATGATAAGAACCGTCAGCAAAGTACATTGAGACTCAACCTACCTGCACATAACAAAGGTCGTCTATGAAAATCCCACAGCTCATCTCATCCTCAATGGGTAAAAATTGAAAGTTTTTCTTCCAAAGTCAGGGACAAGCTAGGAATGACCCCTCTCACCAATGTTATCCCACATAGTACGGGAAACCCTAACCACAGCACTCAGACAACTAAAAGAAATAAGAGGCATCCAAATCGGCAAGGAAGAAGTAGCACTTTCGCTGTTTGGAACTGACATGATAGGTTCTATAAAAAACATGAAAGTTTCCCTTAAAAATTGCTAGAATCGATATATGAATTCGACAGGTCACAATCTACAGAAATCAAGGAACATAGATGTATTGAATTTCTAACACAAATCATGAATTAACACAGAGAGAAAGTAAGGGATCAATCCCATTGACAGGCTCACAAATACCACAAGAAACCAGGAATAAACCTAACCAAAGAGGTGAAAGACCTGTACTCTAAAGACTATGAAACACTGATGAAATAAATGGAAGAGGACACAAAGAAATGGACATACGTTTCATGTTCATGGATGGGAAGCACAAAATACTGTTAAAATGTCTACACTCCTCAAAGCAATCTACACATATAATGAAATGAAGTGTGATAGGGATATCACACTCACAAAAACATTTGTCACAGAACAAGAACAAATAGTCTCAACATGTGTATGGAATGACAAATGTCCCCAAACAGCCAACACAAACTTGTAGAAGAAAAGCAAAGCTGGAGACATCACAATTCCAGACTTTAGGTTATATTACAAAGCTATACTGATCAGAACAGTATGATCAGTATGTCCGTACTGAACAGTACTGACAAAACAACAACAAAACATAAGAACAACAACAAACTCATACACATAGATCAATAGCATGGACACCCAGAAATAAACTCACACCTCTATGGTCAATTAATTCTCAACAAAGCAGGAAAGAACATCCAATGGAAAAAAAAAGATAGTCTTGGGACACATGGGTGGCCCAGTCACGAAAGCGTGTGATGGTGGGTTCAGCTCAGGTCATGATCTCAGGGCAGTGCAGAGCATGCGTGGGATTCTCTCTCTCCATGTGTCTCTGCCCCTCTTCTGCATGCTCGCTCTCTCTCTCTCTCTCAAAAATAAATACATAAATTTAAAAAAAGGCTCCTCAATATATGGTTTTGGAAAAACTTGACTGCAATCTGCAAAACAAAACAAAAACAATGGACCACTGTCTTACAACATACACAAAAATAAATCCAACATGGACAAAGACCTCTATGTGAAACCTGAAACCATAAAAATCCCAGAGGATAACACGGGTAGTATCTTACTTGACATTGCCTGTACAAACGTCTTTGTAGATATATCTCTAGAGGTAAGGGAAACGCAAGCAAAAATAATGAGACTTTATAAAAATTAAAACCTTCCGTCACCAAGGAAATAATCAACAAAACGAAAACATCAACAGAATGATATCTGCAAACGACATAGGATACAGGGTTAGTGTCCAAAATATATACAGTTATACAGCACCCAAAAGATGAGAAATCTGATTAAAAATGGGCAGAAGACACGAGTGGACATTTCCCGAAGGAAGACATATACATGGCCAAGAGACACATGAAAAAATGCTCAACAATAGTGATCTTCAGGGAGATACAATTCGAAAGTACAATGAGAGAACACATCACATCTGTCACAAAGGCTAAAATCAATGAAGGATGACACAGCAGGTGTTGCCAAGGATGTGGGGAAAGAATAACCCTCTTGCACTGTGGGTAGGAATGCAAACTGGTGCAGCCACTCTGGAAAACCACATGGAGATGTCAAATACAAAACAAAACTGGAAATAGAAGTACCTTACAATCCAGCAACTTCACTACAAGGTATTTCCACAAAGAATACAAAATCTTCAAAGGGATACATGCACCGTGATGTTTACAGCAGCGTTTTCTACAAAAGCCAAATGACAGAAACTATCCAAGCACCCATCAACTGATGAATAAATTGAGATGTGGTCTATGGAATGTAATATGATTTAGCCGTAAAAACGTGAAATCTTGCCATTTGCCACGAGGTGGATGGAGAGAGAGAATGTTATGCTGGGTGAAATAAGCCTGTCGGAGAAAGACAAATACCCAATGATTTCACTAACACATGGCAAGAAAACAAAACAAAGGGGCGGGGGGAGGAGACAAACGGACTTTTAACTAGGAAACAAACTGAGGCGTTCCACAGCGAGGTGAGGGAATGGGTGAAACAGCTGATGGGGATTCAGAAGTGCACCTGGGATGAGCACCGGGTGACGTGTGGAAGTGTTGCTCTATATTGGACACCTGAAACTACTATTACACTGTGTCTTCACTCAGTGGAATTTAAATTAAACGATAACATAAGGTTAATGAGACTTACCTACCGGGTTTTCGGTAGTGTTCAATCATTTCACTAGGTTGGAAAAATAACCATGAAATTTTTTAAAAAGCATGTATGATGTGTGGGACAGTTTGAGCCCTTACCTTGGTCTCTGGGTCCAGCAGGACTTGGAACATGAGTCCCAGCTCCTTCTTCTAGAAGGTCGTGAGACGAGCATTGTATGGATCCACGTCCTAATTGAATGCAGCTCCCGTGCTTCTGAATTTCTGTTAGGGTTCCTTCCCGGAAACAAGCCTGGATCTGGAACAAACCATCGACTGCATCTATGAGGTGATGTCGTGGGACCCCGCAATCCACAAGTCCTTTAGCAAAATACGTCTTGTGCAAACACTGTCCGGGAAGGGGTGGAATGAAACACGGGAACAGCCCAGAAAATGCAAAGGCCTGTGCAGCTCAGCGACCAGCTTGACCAGGGAAGCCACCCAGCGCCCCCTCCTCAGCACTCATTACAGCAAGGCAGCTTCTCTCTGGCGACTCAGGAGATGCCAAGTTGCTGCTAAGTTCCCAAGGTCTCCCCTGGGGCGGGTGGCAGAACCTGCTGGAAATGCAGCTCTGCTCTCTGTACTCAGGCACCAGCAGAGGCCTGAGTCCTCTGAGAGCAATCGAAGCCCTTCCTGCTCTGAGGTGCCCTGGGTCAGAAAAGCAGATGGTGCGCCCTCTGCTGGCTATCACTGCCCAGCAGAGGAACCCGCCCCTCGGGGGTCTGTGGTGCTTGAGCTCTCTCTGCTGGCCACCATGGGAATTCCTTCAATGTGGAAGGCCCTGGTTGCTCAGCTGAGAGACCGAAGGTGCTCTGGGCAACTAAGCCTGTTCTCCTCGTTGGGAAGGTCTTAGTGACAGGGCCTGGACACAAAATCTTTTCCTTCTCTTTCTTGTGAGTGAAGAATGAAACCGAATTTATTAACGTAACGACATCATTGGTAATGTTTTAAGCAATATTCACAGAAAAATAAGACCACCGATTTACACATGCTGAACAAGAGGTAATGTTGTTTACCACCAAAATACTTAGGTTAGATAAAGAATGGACACCTTTGAGAGAGAGAGATACCGGCGTCCAGCGATGGAGTGAATGAGTCCTAGGGATACAAGGGACAGCCAATGGAATGGAGTCAATCCTGTAACAATATTGTTGCATGCTTTCACAGGATAGCTACACTTGTGGTTGAGTACAACATAATGTAGAGACATATGGAATGACTACAATGTATGCCTAAAACTAACACAACGAATGTGTGAACAATATTTCAATTAAAAATAGACATCCTTTACACTATCTTTAATTTCTTCTTCTTTGCCACTAAACTATCTTTCCTGGGGCGCTTGGGTGGCTTAGTCGGTGAAGCGTCCGACTTTGAGTCAAGTCAGGATTTGGCAGTCCATGAGATTGAGCCCCGCATCAGCCTCTGTCCTGAGAGCTCAGAGCCTCGAGCCTGCCTCATATTCGGTGTCTCCCACTCTATCCCCCTCCCCAGCTCGGGTTCTCTCAAAAAAAGAAACATTAAAAATGAAAAATCATTCCTCATTGAGAATCTGCGAATTTCCATTCATACCAGATTCTCTAACATCACCTTCTTGGTGTTGAAAGCTTATCTGAAAAGTCACGAATAATATCTTTGATGACACATATGTGACAACGTCAGAATGCAACTTACAGGGAGCTACACATCAGTTGTGAATTTACAGTGTGTATCCTTGGCTAATATTTACACTGAAATGTGCTTTAGGGATACGGATGGATGAAATAATGTCCATCCGTCATATAGGTCAATTGCCTATAGGACTATTATGCCTTCAATTACTGATTGCCATCTCTTCAGAACTAAAAGAAAGCTGGGTCAAGAAAACGTCTTTGAATTTCATGTAAGAGAAGACTAGGGTGTTTGAAAGGGTCCACCTACCTTCTGGATTCCTCAGATTGGTTGTGGAGAGGAGGATAGCAACCTATGATTTGGATGCACACCGCTAGTCCCAGAGGGAGGATGTGTACCTTATTGTCAAATATAGATATATATATATATATATTTTACCAATATTACTAGTCCACCTCTGCCAGGTCCAGACTGCATGACCTGGGGGCAACGCAATACCTGATGCCTGGGTTCAGAACTTGAGGAAGGCAGGCTGGCGGGGGAGGGGGGAAATCCAACAGAGCCTGGGGCAGTGAGGGAGATGGCCCTGGGACACCTCCCCACAGGGCAGGCTATGGAGTTTACCTGCCAAAGAGCGGCACACTCTCCCTCAAGACATCCCTCTCCATGACAGAACGTGAGGCTGAACCTCACAATTCTAGAAGAAGTGAGGGCTACCCATCTTTTCAATTCCAATGGCCTCTGCAGAACTTGGGCCCAGGGATGTTGGAGTCTTGGGGCCATGGAACCCTGATTCCCATGATAGAAGCCCTTTGTGCCCCAGCACTCAGAGCCACTTCCTACATCCCCTCTCCCCTGGCCCATCTAACCGTGTCCACATACCCGGACCAGGTCTCTACTTTCCTTCTTGTACTTCCTCTTTGTCTCTGTTTCTCTCTAACCACATCTCTCTCTATTTCTTCCTTTCACTCTCTAGGGAGTGGTGTATTATATGGTGCTCAACTTTGTTCTTATACATGGGAATATCCAATTTTCCTAGCACCAGTTATTCAAAAGACTACTCTTCTCCACTGTGTATTATTGACTCCCTTGTCGAATACTAGGTGACTGCAATGCATGGGTTTAGTTTGGGCTCTCAATTTCTGTTCCATTGTCTTGTGTGTGTGCTTATGCCAGTGACATCATTGATTTCTTTGTGTTAGAATGACGCTTGAAATCCAGAAGGGGGATGCTTCCTGTTTTGTTCTGTCTTGCGTTGGCTACATGGGGTCTTTTTGTGGTTCCAAATAAATTTTTGGTTATGATTTTCTAATTGCATAAATATTGCATCGGAGTCTTGATAGAGATTGCACTGAATCTCTAGATGGCTTTGGGTAATATGGACATTGTACTGTAGTAATTCCTCCGAAAGTTGGACATGGGATGGCTTTTCACTGACTTGTGTGTTCTCCCCTTTCTTTCACCCAAATTGAATTTCTTCCATTCTTGCACACAGGTTTTATAGTTTTCTGTAGAGAGAGTTTCATTTCCTTGGTTAAATGTATTGCTTTAATTTTTATTGTTTTTGATGCTATTGTAAATGGGATTGTTTTCTTTACTTCTTAGATAATTGGGTTAGTGTATCGGAATGATACAGAATTTGATATGGTGACTTTCTAGTTTAAAACTTCACTGCATTTCTTGGTTAGATATTAACAGGTTCTTTTACATTAAACTTTTTATTTTAGCGCTTTACCTAGTTAAAAAAAAAAAAACATGTTTGGGACGCCTGGGTGGCGCAGTCGGTTAAGCGTCCGACTTCAGCCAGGTCACGATCTCGCGGTCCGTGAGTTCGAGCCCCGCGTCGGGCTCTGGGCTGATGGCTCAGAGCCTGGAGCCTGCTCCGATTCTGTGTCTCCCTCTCTCTCTGCCCCTCCCCCGTTCATGCTCTGTCTCTCTCTGTCCCAAAAATAAATAAAAAACGTTAAAAAAAAATAAAAGAAACATGTTATTTGGGAATATTGATACACTACGTTATATTAGTTTCAGATGAACAACCTAGTCATTGCACAAATGTATACAATCTGGTACGCTAACACAGGTGTAGCTATCATCTGTCACCATGCATCCCTACTCCAGTACCATTCTCTATGTCCCCTATGCTATATCTTCTATCTGTGATTCATTAATTGCATAACCAGAAGCCTGCATCACCCAATACCCTTCACATATCTAGGGCATCCTTGTCTTGTGCCTGATCTTAGTGGAAAATCTTTCACAATTTCACTGCTGAGTATGACATTAGCTGTGGGCTTCACATACGTGGCCTTTGTTATGTTGAGATTTGACCCTTCTGCACAGAATTTTACAGATTTTTACCACAAATAGACACCAAATTTTCTAAGAACGCTTTTTCTGTGTCTACTGACATCATCACATGAGTTTTCTTTTTTCTTTTTAACATGTATTTATTTAGTTTAGTTTAAATGTATTTATGTATTTCTTTAGTATTCATTTTTTCAAGTTTTTATTTGAATTCCAGTTGGATAACATACAGTGTAATGTTAGCTTCAGGTAAAGAAGATGGTCATCATTCACTTACATGCAACACCCAGGGATCCTCACTATTCGTGCCCTCCATACCCCATCACCCATTTTAAGCATCCCCCTACGCCACCTCCCTGGCGACGTCCCTGGACTGAATCCTAACCCTAGCTAAGGCTCTCTCCCCATGGGGACCCAATTCCAACGTCTGACAACACCACGCGCGTGGGGTCCAGAAGCGGTGCAGGCTGACTCGGCATGGAACATGGAAGCGCACCATGATGTTTCACAGTCCTAGCTTCAGCTGCCCGAGAGGATTGTGGAGTAGTCCTCAACCAGGGGCCGATCGAAGTTTGTGGCCTTGGCAGCCAAAGACGGATCCTGACCGTCACCGTCCCATGTGCCCTCAACTCAGCCTTTCGGGGAGACCACTGTCATGCTGTGGGTTCGGGGCCTGGAGCCACCTGGGACCTAACCCTAACCGTACCCCGAACTGGGACCCTCCACCGAAACCTAAGCCTGCCTCGATCCCTAACACTGCAATGGAGCCGCCTTCTGGCATGGGCCCTCACTTCAGCCCTCGAGGGAGATCACGAGACCAAAGTCACTTCGGCCCTGGCGACGTCCATGGTTCAAACCCTAACCCTAGCTAAGGCTCTCTCCCCATGAGGACCCAATTCCAACGTCTGACAACACCACGCAACTGGGTTCCAAAAGCAGTGCAGGCTGATTCGGCATGAAACCCGGAAGCTCACCATATCATTTCCCAGGCCCGCTGCAGCTGCCCTAGAGGATTTCGGAGGCCTCCTCGACCAGGGGCTGATCGACGCCTGTGGCTTTGGCAGCCAAAGAGGGATCCTGACTGGCACCGTCCCTTGTGCCCTCAACACAGCCCTTCGGGGAGACCACTGCCCTGCTGTGGGTTCGGCGCCTGGAGCCCCCTGGGACCTAACCCTAAACCTACCCCTATCCCAAACCGGGAACCTCCAATGAAACCTAAGCCTGCCTCGATCCCTAACCCTGCAATTGAGCTGACTTCTGGCATGGGCCCTCAATTCAGCCCTTGAGGGAGATCATGAGAACAGAGTCACTTCGGCCCTGGCGACATCCCTGGTTCGAACCCTAACCATAGCTAAGACTCTCTCCCCATGGGGACCCAATTCCAATGTCTGACAACTCCGCGTGCCTGGGGTCCAGAAGCAGTGCAGGACGACTCGGCAAGGAACCTGGAAGCTCACCATGTCGTTTCCCAGGCCCGGCTGCAGCTGCCCGAGAGGATTCCGAAGGCCTCCTCGACCAGTGGCTGATCGACGTGTGTGGCCTTTGCAGACAAAGCCACACCCTGACAGGCACCGTCCCTTGTGCCCTCATCTCAGCCCTTGGGGAGACTACTGCCCTGTTGTGGGTTCGGCGTCTGGAGCCACCTGGGAGCTAACCCTAACCCTAACCATACCCCGAACCGTTACCCTCCACCAAAACCTAAGCCTCCCTCGATCCCTAATCCTGCATTTGAGCCGCCTTCTGGCATGGGCCCTCACTTCAGCCCTGGAGGGAGATCAGGAGACCGGAGTCCCTTCAGCCCTGAGGACGTCCCTGGACCGAACCCTAACCCTATCTAAGGCTCTCTCCTCATGGGGACCCAATTCCAACGTCTGACAGCATCACGCGCCTGAGGTCCAGGAGCGGTGCAGGCTGACTCGGCAAGGAACCTGGAAACTCACTATGTCGTTTCCCAGGCCCGGCTGCAGCTCCCGAGAGGATTCCGGAGGCCTCCTCGACCAGGGGATTATCAACGTGTGTGGCCTTGGCAGCCAAAGAGGGATCCTGACCGGCACTGTCCCTTGTGCCCTCAACTCAGCCCTTCGGGGAGACCACTGCCCTGCTGTGGGTTCAGCGCCTGGAACATCCTGTGTCCTAACACTAACCTGAAGCCTACCCGAACCGGGACCCTCCACCGAAACGTAAGCCTGCCTCGATCCCTAATCCTGCATTTGAGCCACCTTCTGGCATGGGCCCTCATTTCACCCCTCCAGAGAGACCACAAGACGGGAGTCGCTACAGCCCTGGTGACGTCCATGGACCGAACCGTAACCCTAGCTAAGGCTCTCTCCCCATGGGGACCCAATTCCAATGTCTGAAAATACCACGCGCCTGGGGTCCAGAAGCGGTGCAGGCTGACTCGGCAAGGAACCTGGAAGCTCACCATGTCGTTACCCACGCCCGGCTGCACCTGCCCGAGAGGATTCCGGAGGTTTCCTCGACCAGGGGCCGATCGAAGTTTGTGGCCGTGGCAGCCCAAGACGGATCCTGGCCGGCACCGTCCCTTGTGCCCTCAACTCAGCCCTTCCGGGAGACCACTGCCCTGGTGTGTGTTTGGTGCCCGGAGCCTCATGGGACGTAATCCTAACCCTAACTGTATCCCGAACCGGGACCCTCCACCGAAAGTTAAGCCTGCCTCGATCCCTAACCCTGCAATTGAGCATCCTCCTCGCCCGGGGCTGTCACTTACCATGGCTCATCATGGCTGATCCTCTCCGGGCCTCCTCGCAAGGGGCTGCTCGCCTCGGGCCTCCTCATCCGGGGCTGTCACTTACCATGGCTCATCATGCCTGAAGCCTCTCCCTGTACCTGAATGTAGCCTCCAGACCATGGGGTCTCAGCTAGGAAACTTCCGCGAAAGTTTCAAGTAGTGGGAGACACAGAATCCCAAGCAGACCCTCCAGGGGCTGTGCAGCGAACACAAAATCCCAAGCAAGACATATGCCTGAATCCTAAAAGCCAACAAACCTTGTGGTCTCAGGTCCGAAACTCCCGTGTTAGGACCAAGGAATGCCAGACACAGAATCCCAAACACCAGCTACAAGCTGCGGCCTCCAGGCCCTGAGTCAAGTACCATGGCTCACCATGGCTGAAGCCGCTCCCTGTACCTGAGAGAAAGGGGTCACAAAATACTAAACAGCCTCCAGAACCTGGGGTCTCAGCTTAGAATCTCCCGGAAACGGTCCGAGAAATCAGAGACACAGAAACCAAGCAGCCCATGCAGGGATGGGCAGCCAGCACAAAATCCCAAGGGAGACATAAGCTAGACACAAAAAACCCTGTGGTCTGAGCTCAGAAATTCCCGAGATAGGTCAGATGGATGCCAGACACACAGTCCCAATCAGCTACTGTTAGACCCGGCTTAGAGGCCGGAAGTCAATTACCATGCCTTTCCACGGCAGAGGCCGCTCCCTGTAACTGAGAGAATGGGGTCACACAATCACAAACACCCGCCAGGCTCTGGGTTCCCTGCTCAGAAAATCCAGGGGAAGTCGGAAGGATAGGATGTACAAAATGGGTACTGCTCCGGCTCGCCCAGGGCCTCCACGCCCGGGGCTGTATCTTACCATGGCTCATGAGGGCTGAAGCCTCTCCCTGTACCCGACAGAAACGGGTCAGTGTTTCCCACACAGCCTCCAGACCATGGGGTCTCAGCTCAGAAACTTACAGGGAAGGCTGGAGAAGTGGGAGACACAGAATCCCAAGCAGCCCCTCCAGGGGGTATGCAGCGAGAACAAAATCCCAAGGAGACAATTGCCTGAATCCTGAAAGCCAACAAACACTTGTCTCCACTCCGATACTCCCGGGACAGTACCGAGGGATGCGAGACCCAGAATCCCAAAAAACCTGCTACGAGCCCCGGCCTCCAGACCCTGAGTCATTACGATGGCTCACCATGGCTGGAGCCTGAGAGAAGGCGGTCACCCTGTACCTGAGAGAAAGGGGTCACAGACCCGAAACAGCCTCCAGACACTGGGGTCTCAGCACAGAAACTCCTCGGAAAGTTCCGAAGGATTGGAGACACAGAAAGGGAAGTGCCCGCTCGCCCCGCGCCTCCAGGCCCGGGGCTGCTCGCCCCGCGCCTCCAGGCCCGGGGCTGCTCGCCCCGCGCCTCCAGGCCCGGGGCTGCTCGCCCCAGGCCTCCACGCCCGGGGCTGCTCGCCCCGGGCCTCCACGCCCGGGGCTGCTCGCCATGGCTCACTATGACTGAAGCCGTTCCTGGACCTGAGAGAAGGGGTCACACAAACACAAACAACCTCCAGGCCCTGGGTTCCCTGCTCAGAAAATCCCGGGCAAGTTCCGAGGGATCGGATTCGCCAAATGGGTAGTGCATCTGGTCGACCCGGGCCTCCACGCCCGGGGCTCTATCTTTCCATGGCGCATCAGGGCTGAAGCCTCTCCCTGTCAGTGACAGAAACGGGACAGTGTTTCCCACACAGAGTCCAGACCTTGGGGACTCAGCTCAGAAACTTACGGGGAGGATAGAGAAGAGGGAGACACAGAATTCCAAGCAGCCCTACCAGGGACTATACTACAAGCCTAAAATCCCAAGGAGACATATGCCTGAATCCTGAAAAGCCAACAACCCTTCCTCTCCACTCCGGTACTCCCGGGTCAGGACCGAGGGATGCGAGACCCAGAATCCCAAACACCTGCTACGAGCCCCGGCCTCCAGACCCTGAGTCATTACGATGGCTCACCATGGTTGGAGCCTGAGAGAAGGCAGTCATCCTGTACCTGAGAGAAAGAGGTCACAGAACCCGAAACAGCCTCCAGACACTGGGGTCTCAGCTCAGAAACTCCCCGGAAAGTTCCGAGGGATTGGAGACACAGAATGGGAAGTGCCCCGTGCCTCCAGGCCCGGGGCTGCTCGCCCCGGGCCTCCAGGCCCGGGGCTGCTCGCCCAGGGCCTCCAGGCCCGGGGCTGCTCGCCCCGGGCCTCCAGGCCCGGGGCTGCTCGCCCCGGGCCTCCGCGCCCGGGGCTGCTCGCCCGGGCCTCCGCGCCCGGGGCTGCTCGCCCCGGGCCTCCGCGCCCGGGGCTGCTCGCCCCGGGCCTCCGCGCCCGGGGCTGCTCGCCATGGCTCACTATGACTGAAGCCGTTCCTGTACCTTAGAGAAGGGGTCACACAAACACAAACACTCTCCAGGCCCTGGGTTCCCTGCTCAGAAAATCCCGGGCAAGTTCCGAGGGATCGGATTCGCCAAATGGGTAGTGATCCTGGTCGACCCGTGCCTCCACGCCCGGGGCTCTATCTTTCCATGGCGCATCAGGGCTGAACCTCTCCCTATCAGTGACAGAAACGGGCCAGTGTTTCCCACACAGAGTCCAGACCTTGGGGTCTCAGCTAAGAAACTTACGGGGAAGGATGGAGAAGAGGGAGACACAGAATTCCAAGCAGCCTTACCAGGGACTATACTACAAGCCTAAAATCCCAAGGAGACATATGCCTGAATCCTGAAAAGCCAACAACCCTTCCTCTCCACTCCGGTACTCCCGGGTCAGGACGGGGGATGCGAGACCCAGAAACCCAAACACCTGATACGAGCCCCGGCCTCCAGGCCCTGAGTCATTACGATGGCTCACCATGGCTGGAGCCTGAGAGAAGGCATTCACCCTGTACCTGTGAGAAAGAGGTCACAGAACCCGAAACAGCCTCCAGACACTGGGGTCTCAGCTCAGAAACTCCCCGGAAAGTTCCGAGGGATTGGAGACACAGAATGGGAAGTGCCCCGCTCGCCCCGGGCCTCCAGGCCCGGGGCTGCTCGCCCCGGGCCTCCAGGCCCGGGGCTGCTCGCCCCGGGCCTCCAGGCCCGGGGCTGCTCGCCCCGGGCCTCCAGGCCCGGGGCTGCTCGCCCCGGGCCTCCAGGCCCGGGGCTGCTCGCCCCGGGCCTCCAGGCCCGGGGCTGCTCGCCCCGGGCCTCCAGGCCCGGGGCTGCTCGCCCCGGGCCTCCAGGCCCGGGGCTGCTCGCCCCGGGCCTCCAGGCCCGGGGCTGCTCGCCCCGGGCCTCCAGGCCCGGGGCTGCTCGCCCCGGGCCTCCAGGCCCGGGGCTGCTCGCCCCGGGCCTCCACGCCCGGGGCTGCTCGCCCCGGGCCTCCACGCCCGGGGCTGCTCGCCCCGGGCCTCCACGCCCGGGGCTCCTCGCCCCGGGCCTCCACGCCCGGGGCTCCTCGCCCCGGGCCTCCACGCCCGGGGCTCCTCGCCCCGGGCCTCCACGCCCGGGGCTCCTCGCCCCGGGCCTCCACGCCCGGGGCTCCTCGCCCCGGGCCTCCACGCCCGGAGCTGCTCGCCCTGGCTCACTATGACTGAAGCCATTCCTGTACCTGAGAGAAGGGGTCACACAAACACAAACACCCTCCAGGCCCTGGGTTCGCTGCTCAGAAAATCCCGGGCAAGTTCCGAGGGATCGGATTCGCCAAATGGGTAGTGCACCTGGTCGACCTGGGCCTCCACGCCCGGGGCTCTATCTTTCCATGGCGCATCAGGGCTGAAGCCTCTCCCTGTCAGTGACAGAAACGGGCCAGTGTTTCCCACACAGAGTCCAGACCTTGGGGTCTCAGCTCAGAAACTTACGGGGAAGGATAGAGAAGTGGGAGACACAGAATTCCAAGCAGCCCTTCCAGGGACTATACTACAAGCCTAAAATCCCAAGGAGACATATGCCTGAATCCTGAAAAGCCAACAACCCTTCCTCTCCACTCCGGTACTCCCGGGTCAGGACCGAGGGATGCGAGACCCAGAATCCCAAACACCTGCTACGAGCCCCAGCCTCCAGGCCCTGAGTCATTACGATGGCTCACCATGGTTGGAGCCTGAGAGACGGCAGTCACCCTGTACCTGAGAGAAAGAGGTCACAGAACCCGAAACAGCCTCCAGACACTGGGGTCTCAGCTCAGAAACTCCCCGGAAAGTTCCGAGGGATTGGAGACACAGAATGGGAAGTGCCCCGCTCGCCCCGGGCCTCCACGCCCGGGGCTACTCGCCATGGCTCACGAGGACTGAAGCCATTCCTGTACCTGAGAGAAGGAGTCACACAAACACAAACACGCTCCAGGCCCTGGGTTCCCTGCTCAGAAAATCCCGGGCAAGTTCCGAGGGATCGGATATGCCAAATGGGTAGTGCTCCTGGTCGACCCGGGCCTCCACGCCCGGGGCTCTATCTTACCATGGCGCATCAGGACTGAAGCCTCTCCCTGTCAGTGACAGAAACGGGCCAGTGTTTCCCACACAGAGTCCAGACCTTGGGGTCTCAGCTAAGAAACTTACAGGGATTGATGGAGAAGTGGGAGACACAGAATTCCAAGTAGCCCTACCAGGGACTATACTACAAGCCTAAAATCCCAAGGAAACATATGCCTGAATCCTGAAAAGCCAACAACCCTTCCTCTCCACTCCGGTACTCCCGGGTCAGGACCGAGGGATGCGAGACCCAGAATCCCAAACACCTGCTACGAGCCCCGGCCTCCAGGCCCTGAGTCATTACGATGGCTCACCATGGCTGGAGCCTGAGAGAAGGCAGTCACCCTGTACCTGAGAGAAAGGGGTCACAGAACCCGAAACAGCCTCCAGACACTGGGGTCTCAGCTCAGAAACTCCGCGGAAAGTTCCGAGGGATTGGAGACACAGAATGGGAAGTGCCACGCTCGCCCCGGGCCTCCACGCCCGGGGCTGCTCGCCCCGGGCCTCCACGCCCGGGGCTACTCGCCATGGCTCACTATGACTGAAGCCGTTCCTGTACCTGAGAGAAGGGGTCACACAAACACAAACACCCTCCAGGCCCTGGGTTCCCTGCTCAGAAAATCCCAGGCAAGTTCCGAGGGATCGGATATGCCAAATGGGTAGTGCTCCTGGTCGACCCGGGCCTCCACGCCCGGGGCTCTATCTTTCCATGGCGCATCAGGGCTGAACCTCTCCCTATCAGTGACAGAAACGGGCCAGTGTTTCCCACACAGAGTCCAGACCTTGGGGTCTCAGCTAAGAAACTTGCGGGGAAGGATGGAGAAGAGGGAGACACAGAATTCCAAGCAGCCCTACCAGGGACTATACTACAAGCCTAAAATCCCAAGGAGACATATGCCTGAATCCTGAAAAGCCAACAACCCTTCCTCTCCACTCCGGTACTCCCGGGTCAGGACGGGGGATGCGAGACCCAGAATCCCAAACACCTGCTACGAGCCCCGGCCTCCAGGCCCTGAGTCATTACGATGGCTCACCATGGCTGGAGCCTGAGAGAAGGCAGTCACCCTGTACCTGAGAGAAAGGGGTCACAGAACCCGAAACAGCCTCCAGACACTGGGGTCTCAGCTCAGAAACTCCCCGGAAAGTCCCGAGGGATTGGAGACACAGAATGGAAAGTGCCACGCTCGCCCCGGGCCTCCAGGCCCGGGGCTGCTCGCCCCGGGCCTCCAGGCCCGGGTCTGCTCGCCCCGGGCGTCCAGGACCGGGGCTGCTCGCCCCGGTCCTCCAGGCCCGGGGCTGCTGGCCCTGGGCCTCCACGCCCGGGGCTGCTCGCCCCGGGCCTCCACGCCCGGGGCTGCTCGCCCCGGGCCTCCACGCCCGGGGCTGCTCGCCCCGGGCCTCCACCCCCGGGGCTGCTCGCCCCGGGCCTCCCCGCCCGGGGCTGCTCGCCCCGGGCCTCCCCGCCCGGGGCTGCTCGCCCCGGGCCTCCCCGCCCGGGGCTGCTCGCCCCGGGCCTCCCCGCCCGGGGCTGCTCGCCCCGGGCCTCCCCGCCCGGGGCTGCTCGCCATGGCTCACTATGACTGAAGCCGTTCCTGTACCTTAGAGAAGGGGTCACACAAACACAATCACCCTCCAGGCCCTGGGTTCGCTGCTCAGAAAATCCCGGGCAAGTTCCGAGGGATCGGATTCGCCAAAAGGGTAGTGCACCTGGTCGACCTGGGCCTCCACGCCCGGGGCTCTATCTTTCCATGGCGCATCAGGGCTGAAGCCTCTCCCTGTCAGTGACAGAAACGGGCCAGTGTTTCCCACACAGAGTCCAGACCTTGGGGTCTCAGCTCAGAAACTTACGGGGAAGGATGGAGAAGTGGGAGACACAGAATTCCAAGCAGCCCTACCAGGGACTATACTACAAGCCTAAAATCCCAAGGAGACATATGCCTGAATCCTGAAAAGCCAACAACCCATCCTCTCCACTCCGGTACTCCCGGGTCAGGACCGAGGGATGCGAAACCCAGAATCCCAAACACCTGCTATGAGCCCCGGCCTCCATGCCCTGAGTCTTTACGATGGCTCACCATGGCTGGAGCCTAAGAGAAGGCAGTCACCCTGTACCTGAGAGAAAGGGGTCACAGAACCCGAAACAGCCTCCAGACACTGGGGTGTCAGCTCAGAAACTCCCCGGAAAGTTCCGAGGGATTGGAGACACAGAATGGGAAGTGCCACGCTCGCCCCGGGCCTCCACGCCCGGGGCTGCTCGCCCCGGGCCTCCACGCCCGGGGCTACTCGCCATGGCTCACTATGACTGAAGCCGTTCCTGTACCTGAGAGAAGGGGTCACACAAACACAAACACCCTCCAGGCCCTGGGTTCCCTGCTCAGAAAATCCCGGGCAAGTTCCGAGGGATCGGATATGCCAAATGGGTAGTGCTCCTGGTCGACCCGGGCCTCCACGCCCGGGGCTCTATCTTTCCATGGCGCATCAGGGCTGAAGCCTCTCCCTGTCAGTGACAGAAACGGGCCAGTGTTTCCCACACAGAGTCCAGACCTTGGGGTCTCAGCTCAGAAACTTACGGGGAAGGATGGAGAAGTGGGAGACACAGAATTCCAAGCAGCCCTACCAGGGACTATACTACAAGCATAAAATCCCAAGGAGACATATGCCTGAATCCTGAAAAGCCAACAACCCATCCTCTCCACTCCGGTACTCCCGGGTCAGGACCGAGGGATGCGAAACCCAGAATCCCAAACACCTGCTACGAGCCCCGGCCTCCATGCCCTGAGTCTTTACGATGGCTCACCATGGCTGGAGCCTGAGAGAAGGCAGTCACCCTGTACCTGAGAGAAAGGGGTCACAGAACCCGAAACAGCCTCCAGACACTGGGGTCTCAGCTCAGAAACTCCCCGGAAAGTTCCGAGGGATTGGAGACACAGAATGGGAAGTGCCCCGCTCGCCCCGGGCCTCCAGGCCCGGGGCTGCTCGCCCCGGGCCTCCAGGCCCGGGGCTGCTCGCCCCGGGCCTCCAGGCCCGGGGCTGCTCGCCCCGGGCCTCCAGGCCCGGGGCTGCTCGCCCCGGGCCTCCAGGCCCGGGGCTGCTCGCCCCGGGCCTCCAGGCCCGGGGCTGCTCGCCCCGGGCCTCCAGGCCCGGGGCTGCTCGCCCCGGGCCTCCAGGCCCGGGGCTGCTCGCCCCGGGCCTCCAGGCCCGGGGCTGCTCGCCCCGGGCCTCCAGGCCCGGGGCTGCTCGCCCCGGGCCTCCAGGCCCGGGGCTGCTCGCCCCGGGCCTCCAGGCCCGGGGCTGCTCGCCCCGGGCCTCCAGGCCCGGGGCTGCTCGCCCCGGGCCTCCAGGCCCGGGGCTGCTCGCCCCGGGCCTCCACGCCCGGGGCTCCTCGCCCCGGGCCTCCACGCCCGGGGCTCCTCGCCCCGGGCCTCCACGCCCGGAGCTGCTCGCCCTGGCTCACTATGACTGAAGCCATTCCTGTACCTGAAAGAAGGGGTCACACAAACACAAACACCCTCCAGGCCCTGGGTTCCCTGCTCAGAAAATCCCGGGCAAGTTCCGAGGGATCGGATACGCCAAATGGGTAGTGCTCCTGGTCGACCCGGGCCTCCACGCCCGGGGCTGTATCTTACCATGGCGCATCAGGGCGGAGCCTCTCCCTGTCAGTGACAGGAACTGGCCAGTGTTTCTCACACAGAGTCCAGACCTTGGGGTCTCAGCTCAGAAACTTACGGGGAAGGATGGAGAAGTGGGAGACAAAGAATTCCAAGCAGCCTTACCAGGGACTATACTACAAGCCTAAAATCCCAAGGAGACATATGCCTGAATCCTGAAAAGCCAACAACCCTTCCTCTCCACTCCGGTACTCCCGGGTCAGGACCGAGGGATGCGAGACCCAGAATCCCAAAAAACCTGCTACGAGCCCCGGCCTCCAGACCCTGAGTCATTACGATGGCTCACCATGGCTGGAGCCTGAGAGAAGGCGGTCACCCTGTACCTGAGAGAAAGGGGTCACAGACCCGAAACAGCCTCCAGACACTGGGGTCTCAGCACAGAAACTCCTCGGAAAGTTCCGAAGGATTGGAGACACAGAAAGGGAAGTGCCCGCTCGCCCCGCGCCTCCAGGCCCGGGGCTGCTCGCCCCGCGCCTCCAGGCCCGGGGCTGCTCGCCCCGCGCCTCCAGGCCCGGGGCTGCTCGCCCCAGGCCTCCACGCCCGGGGCTGCTCGCCCCGGGCCTCCACGCCCGGGGCTGCTCGCCATGGCTCACTATGACTGAAGCCGTTCCTGGACCTGAGAGAAGGGGTCACACAAACACAAACAACCTCCAGGCCCTGGGTTCCCTGCTCAGAAAATCCCGGGCAAGTTCCGAGGGATCGGATTCGCCAAATGGGTAGTGCATCTGGTCGACCCGGGCCTCCACGCCCGGGGCTCTATCTTTCCATGGCGCATCAGGGCTGAAGCCTCTCCCTGTCAGTGACAGAAACGGGACAGTGTTTCCCACACAGAGTCCAGACCTTGGGGACTCAGCTCAGAAACTTACGGGGAGGATAGAGAAGAGGGAGACACAGAATTCCAAGCAGCCCTACCAGGGACTATACTACAAGCCTAAAATCCCAAGGAGACATATGCCTGAATCCTGAAAAGCCAACAACCCTTCCTCTCCACTCCGGTACTCCCGGGTCAGGACCGAGGGATGCGAGACCCAGAATCCCAAACACCTGCTACGAGCCCCGGCCTCCAGACCCTGAGTCATTACGATGGCTCACCATGGTTGGAGCCTGAGAGAAGGCAGTCATCCTGTACCTGAGAGAAAGAGGTCACAGAACCCGAAACAGCCTCCAGACACTGGGGTCTCAGCTCAGAAACTCCCCGGAAAGTTCCGAGGGATTGGAGACACAGAATGGGAAGTGCCCCGTGCCTCCAGGCCCGGGGCTGCTCGCCCCGGGCCTCCAGGCCCGGGGCTGCTCGCCCAGGGCCTCCAGGCCCGGGGCTGCTCGCCCCGGGCCTCCAGGCCCGGGGCTGCTCGCCCCGGGCCTCCGCGCCCGGGGCTGCTCGCCCGGGCCTCCGCGCCCGGGGCTGCTCGCCCCGGGCCTCCGCGCCCGGGGCTGCTCGCCCCGGGCCTCCGCGCCCGGGGCTGCTCGCCATGGCTCACTATGACTGAAGCCGTTCCTGTACCTTAGAGAAGGGGTCACACAAACACAAACACTCTCCAGGCCCTGGGTTCCCTGCTCAGAAAATCCCGGGCAAGTTCCGAGGGATCGGATTCGCCAAATGGGTAGTGATCCTGGTCGACCCGTGCCTCCACGCCCGGGGCTCTATCTTTCCATGGCGCATCAGGGCTGAACCTCTCCCTATCAGTGACAGAAACGGGCCAGTGTTTCCCACACAGAGTCCAGACCTTGGGGTCTCAGCTAAGAAACTTACGGGGAAGGATGGAGAAGAGGGAGACACAGAATTCCAAGCAGCCTTACCAGGGACTATACTACAAGCCTAAAATCCCAAGGAGACATATGCCTGAATCCTGAAAAGCCAACAACCCTTCCTCTCCACTCCGGTACTCCCGGGTCAGGACGGGGGATGCGAGACCCAGAAACCCAAACACCTGATACGAGCCCCGGCCTCCAGGCCCTGAGTCATTACGATGGCTCACCATGGCTGGAGCCTGAGAGAAGGCATTCACCCTGTACCTGTGAGAAAGAGGTCACAGAACCCGAAACAGCCTCCAGACACTGGGGTCTCAGCTCAGAAACTCCCCGGAAAGTTCCGAGGGATTGGAGACACAGAATGGGAAGTGCCCCGCTCGCCCCGGGCCTCCAGGCCCGGGGCTGCTCGCCCCGGGCCTCCAGGCCCGGGGCTGCTCGCCCCGGGCCTCCAGGCCCGGGGCTGCTCGCCCCGGGCCTCCAGGCCCGGGGCTGCTCGCCCCGGGCCTCCAGGCCCGGGGCTGCTCGCCCCGGGCCTCCAGGCCCGGGGCTGCTCGCCCCGGGCCTCCAGGCCCGGGGCTGCTCGCCCCGGGCCTCCAGGCCCGGGGCTGCTCGCCCCGGGCCTCCAGGCCCGGGGCTGCTCGCCCCGGGCCTCCAGGCCCGGGGCTGCTCGCCCCGGGCCTCCAGGCCCGGGGCTGCTCGCCCCGGGCCTCCAGGCCCGGGGCTGCTCGCCCCGGGCCTCCAGGCCCGGGGCTGCTCGCCCCGGGCCTCCACGCCCGGGGCTCCTCGCCCCGGGCCTCCACGCCCGGGGCTCCTCGCCCCGGGCCTCCACGCCCGGGGCTCCTCGCCCCGGGCCTCCACGCCCGGGGCTCCTCGCCCCGGGCCTCCACGCCCGGGGCTCCTCGTCCCGGGCCTCCACGCCCGGAGCTGCTCGCCCTGGCTCACTATGACTGAAGCCATTCCTGTACCTGAGAGAAGGGGTCACACAAACACAAACACCCTCCAGGCCCTGGGTTCGCTGCTCAGAAAATCCCGGGCAAGTTCCGAGGGATCGGATTCGCCAAATGGGTAGTGCACCTGGTCGACCTGGGCCTCCACGCCCGGGGCTCTATCTTTCCATGGCGCATCAGGGCTGAAGCCTCTCCCTGTCAGTGACAGAAACGGGCCAGTGTTTCCCACACAGAGTCCAGACCTTGGGGTCTCAGCTCAGAAACTTACGGGGAAGGATAGAGAAGTGGGAGACACAGAATTCCAAGCAGCCCTTCCAGGGACTATACTACAAGCCTAAAATCCCAAGGAGACATATGCCTGAATCCTGAAAAGCCAACAACCCTTCCTCTCCACTCCGGTACTCCCGGGTCAGGACCGAGGGATGCGAGACCCAGAATCCCAAACACCTGCTACGAGCCCCAGCCTCCAGGCCCTGAGTCATTACGATGGCTCACCATGGTTGGAGCCTGAGAGACGGCAGTCACCCTGTACCTGAGAGAAAGAGGTCACAGAACCCGAAACAGCCTCCAGACACTGGGGTCTCAGCTCAGAAACTCCCCGGAAAGTTCCGAGGGATTGGAGACACAGAATGGGAAGTGCCCCGCTCGCCCCGGGCCTCCACGCCCGGGGCTACTCGCCATGGCTCACGAGGACTGAAGCCATTCCTGTACCTGAGAGAAGGAGTCACACAAACACAAACACGCTCCAGGCCCTGGGTTCCCTGCTCAGAAAATCCCGGGCAAGTTCCGAGGGATCGGATATGCCAAATGGGTAGTGCTCCTGGTCGACCCGGGCCTCCACGCCCGGGGCTCTATCTTACCATGGCGCATCAGGACTGAAGCCTCTCCCTGTCAGTGACAGAAACGGGCCAGTGTTTCCCACACAGAGTCCAGACCTTGGGGTCTCAGCTAAGAAACTTACAGGGATTGATGGAGAAGTGGGAGACACAGAATTCCAAGTAGCCCTACCAGGGACTATACTACAAGCCTAAAATCCCAAGGAAACATATGCCTGAATCCTGAAAAGCCAACAACCCTTCCTCTCCACTCCGGTACTCCCGGGTCAGGACCGAGGGATGCGAGACCCAGAATCCCAAACACCTGCTACGAGCCCCGGCCTCCAGGCCCTGAGTCATTACGATGGCTCACCATGGCTGGAGCCTGAGAGAAGGCAGTCACCCTGTACCTGAGAGAAAGGGGTCACAGAACCCGAAACAGCCTCCAGACACTGGGGTCTCAGCTCAGAAACTCCGCGGAAAGTTCCGAGGGATTGGAGACACAGAATGGGAAGTGCCACGCTCGCCCCGGGCCTCCACGCCCGGGGCTGCTCGCCCCGGGCCTCCACGCCCGGGGCTACTCGCCATGGCTCACTATGACTGAAGCCGTTCCTGTACCTGAGAGAAGGGGTCACACAAACACAAACACCCTCCAGGCCCTGGGTTCCCTGCTCAGAAAATCCCAGGCAAGTTCCGAGGGATCGGATATGCCAAATGGGTAGTGCTCCTGGTCGACCCGGGCCTCCACGCCCGGGGCTCTATCTTTCCATGGCGCATCAGGGCTGAACCTCTCCCTATCAGTGACAGAAACGGGCCAGTGTTTCCCACACAGAGTCCAGACCTTGGGGTCTCAGCTAAGAAACTTGCGGGGAAGGATGGAGAAGAGGGAGACACAGAATTCCAAGCAGCCCTACCAGGGACTATACTACAAGCCTAAAATCCCAAGGAGACATATGCCTGAATCCTGAAAAGCCAACAACCCTTCCTCTCCACTCCGGTACTCCCGGGTCAGGACGGGGGATGCGAGACCCAGAATCCCAAACACCTGCTACGAGCCCCGGCCTCCAGGCCCTGAGTCATTACGATGGCTCACCATGGCTGGAGCCTGAGAGAAGGCAGTCACCCTGTACCTGAGAGAAAGGGGTCACAGAACCCGAAACAGCCTCCAGACACTGGGGTCTCAGCTCAGAAACTCCCCGGAAAGTCCCGAGGGATTGGAGACACAGAATGGAAAGTGCCACGCTCGCCCCGGGCCTCCAGGCCCGGGGCTGCTCGCCCCGGGCCTCCAGGCCCGGGTCTGCTCGCCCCGGGCGTCCAGGACCGGGGCTGCTCGCCCCGGTCCTCCAGGCCCGGGGCTGCTGGCCCTGGGCCTCCACGCCCGGGGCTGCTCGCCCCGGGCCTCCACGCCCGGGGCTGCTCGCCCCGGGCCTCCACGCCCGGGGCTGCTCGCCCCGGGCCTCCACCCCCGGGGCTGCTCGCCCCGGGCCTCCCCGCCCGGGGCTGCTCGCCCCGGGCCTCCCCGCCCGGGGCTGCTCGCCCCGGGCCTCCCCGCCCGGGGCTGCTCGCCCCGGGCCTCCCCGCCCGGGGCTGCTCGCCCCGGGCCTCCCCGCCCGGGGCTGCTCGCCATGGCTCACTATGACTGAAGCCGTTCCTGTACCTTAGAGAAGGGGTCACACAAACACAATCACCCTCCAGGCCCTGGGTTCGCTGCTCAGAAAATCCCGGGCAAGTTCCGAGGGATCGGATTCGCCAAAAGGGTAGTGCACCTGGTCGACCTGGGCCTCCACGCCCGGGGCTCTATCTTTCCATGGCGCATCAGGGCTGAAGCCTCTCCCTGTCAGTGACAGAAACGGGCCAGTGTTTCCCACACAGAGTCCAGACCTTGGGGTCTCAGCTCAGAAACTTACGGGGAAGGATGGAGAAGTGGGAGACACAGAATTCCAAGCAGCCCTACCAGGGACTATACTACAAGCCTAAAATCCCAAGGAGACATATGCCTGAATCCTGAAAAGCCAACAACCCATCCTCTCCACTCCGGTACTCCCGGGTCAGGACCGAGGGATGCGAAACCCAGAATCCCAAACACCTGCTATGAGCCCCGGCCTCCATGCCCTGAGTCTTTACGATGGCTCACCATGGCTGGAGCCTAAGAGAAGGCAGTCACCCTGTACCTGAGAGAAAGGGGTCACAGAACCCGAAACAGCCTCCAGACACTGGGGTGTCAGCTCAGAAACTCCCCGGAAAGTTCCGAGGGATTGGAGACACAGAATGGGAAGTGCCACGCTCGCCCCGGGCCTCCACGCCCGGGGCTGCTCGCCCCGGGCCTCCACGCCCGGGGCTACTCGCCATGGCTCACTATGACTGAAGCCGTTCCTGTACCTGAGAGAAGGGGTCACACAAACACAAACACCCTCCAGGCCCTGGGTTCCCTGCTCAGAAAATCCCGGGCAAGTTCCGAGGGATCGGATATGCCAAATGGGTAGTGCTCCTGGTCGACCCGGGCCTCCACGCCCGGGGCTCTATCTTTCCATGGCGCATCAGGGCTGAAGCCTCTCCCTGTCAGTGACAGAAACGGGCCAGTGTTTCCCACACAGAGTCCAGACCTTGGGGTCTCAGCTCAGAAACTTACGGGGAAGGATGGAGAAGTGGGAGACACAGAATTCCAAGCAGCCCTACCAGGGACTATACTACAAGCATAAAATCCCAAGGAGACATATGCCTGAATCCTGAAAAGCCAACAACCCATCCTCTCCACTCCGGTACTCCCGGGTCAGGACCGAGGGATGCGAAACCCAGAATCCCAAACACCTGCTACGAGCCCCGGCCTCCATGCCCTGAGTCTTTACGATGGCTCACCATGGCTGGAGCCTGAGAGAAGGCAGTCACCCTGTACCTGAGAGAAAGGGGTCACAGAACCCGAAACAGCCTCCAGACACTGGGGTCTCAGCTCAGAAACTCCCCGGAAAGTTCCGAGGGATTGGAGACACAGAATGGGAAGTGCCCCGCTCGCCCCGGGCCTCCAGGCCCGGGGCTGCTCGCCCCGGGCCTCCAGGCCCGGGGCTGCTCGCCCCGGGCCTCCAGGCCCGGGGCTGCTCGCCCCGGGCCTCCAGGCCCGGGGCTGCTCGCCCCGGGCCTCCAGGCCCGGGGCTGCTCGCCCCGGGCCTCCAGGCCCGGGGCTGCTCGCCCCGGGCCTCCAGGCCCGGGGCTGCTCGCCCCGGGCCTCCAGGCCCGGGGCTGCTCGCCCCGGGCCTCCAGGCCCGGGGCTGCTCGCCCCGGGCCTCCAGGCCCGGGGCTGCTCGCCCCGGGCCTCCAGGCCCGGGGCTGCTCGCCCCGGGCCTCCACGCCCGGGGCTCCTCGCCCCGGGCCTCCACGCCCGGGGCTCCTCGCCCCGGGCCTCCACGCCCGGAGCTGCTCGCCCTGGCTCACTATGACTGAAGCCATTCCTGTACCTGAAAGAAGGGGTCACACAAACACAAACACCCTCCAGGCCCTGGGTTCCCTGCTCAGAAAATCCCGGGCAAGTTCCGAGGGATCGGATACGCCAAATGGGTAGTGCTCCTGGTCGACCCGGGCCTCCACGCCCGGGGCTGTATCTTACCATGGCGCATCAGGGCGGAGCCTCTCCCTGTCAGTGACAGGAACTGGCCAGTGTTTCTCACACAGAGTCCAGACCTTGGGGTCTCAGCTCAGAAACTTACGGGGAAGGATGGAGAAGTGGGAGACAAAGAATTCCAAGCAGCCTTACCAGGGACTATACTACAAGCCTAAAATCCCAAGGAGACATATGCCTGAATCCTGAAAAGCCAACAACCCTTCCTCTCCACTCCGGTACTCCCGGGTCAGGACCGAGGGATGCGAGACCCAGAATCCCAAACACCTGCTACGAGCCCCGGCCTCCAGGCCCTGAGTCATTACGATGGCTCACCATGGCTGGAGCCTGAGAGAAGGCAGTCACCCTGTACCTGAGAGAAAGGGGTCACAGAACCCGAAACAGCCTCCAGACACTGGGGTCTCAGCTCAGAAACTCCCCGGAAAGTTCCGAGGGATTGGAGACACAGAATGGGAAGTGCCACGCTCGCCCCGGGCCTCCACGCCCGGGGCTGCTCGCCCCGGGCCTCCACGCCCGGGGCTACTCGCCATGGCTCACTATGACTGAAGCCGTTCCTGTACCTGAGAGAAGGGGTCACACAAACACAAACACCCTCCAGGCCCTGGGTTCCCTGCTCAGAAAATCCCGGGCAAGTTCCGAGGGATCGGATACGCCAAATGGGTAGTGCTCCTGGTCGACCCGGGCCTCCACACCCGGGGCTCTATCTTAACATGGCGCATCAGGGCTGAAGCCTCTCCCTGTCAGTGACAAAAGAGGCCAGTGTTTCCCACACAGAGTCCAGACCTTGGGGTCTCAGCTAAGAAACTTAGGGGAAATAATGGAGAAGTGGGAGACACAGAATTGCAAGCAGCCCTACCAGGGACTATACTACAAGCCTAAAATCCCAAGGAGACATATGCCTGAATCCTGAAAAGCCAACAACCCATCCTCTCCACTCCGGTACTCCCGGGTCAGGACCGAGGGATGCGAGACCCAGAATCCCAAACACCTGCTACGAGCCCGGGCCTCCAGGCCCTGAGTCATTACGATGGCTCACCATGGCTGGAGCCTGAGAGAAGGCAGTCACCCTGTACCTGAGAGAAAGAGGTCACAGAACCCGAAACAGCCTCCAGACACTGGGGTCTCAGCTCAAAAACTCCCCGGAAAGTTCCGAGGGATTGGAGACACAGAATGGGAAGTGCCCGGCTCGCCCCGGGCCTCCAGGCCCGGGGTTGCTCGCCCCGGGCCTCCACCCCCGGGGCTGCTCGCCCCGGGCCTCCACCCCCGGGGCTGCTCGCCCCGCGCCTCCACGCTCGGGGCTGCTCGCTATGGCTGAAGCCGTTCCTGTACCTGAGAGAAGGGGTCACACAAACACAAACACATCCAGACCATGGGTTCCCTGGTCAGACACTCCCGGGGAAGTTCCGAGGGATAAGAAAAACCAAATGGGTAGTGCTCCTGGTCGACCCGGGCCTCCACGCCCGGGACTGTATATTACCATGGCTCATCAGGGCTGAAGCCTCTCCCTGTCATTGACAGAAACGGGCCAGTGTTTCCCACACAGACTCCAGACCTTGGGGTCTCAGCTAAGAAACTTTCGGGGAAGGATGGAGAGGTGGGAGACACAGAATACCAAGCAGCCCTTCCAGGGGCTATGCAGCAAGCCTAAAATCCCAAGGAGACATATGCGTGAATCCTGAAAAGCTAACAAACCTTCCTCTCCACTCCGAAACTCCTGGGTCAGGACCGAGGGATGCTAGGCCCAGAATCCCAAACACCTGCTCCGAGCCCCTGCCTCCAGGCCCTGAGTCATTACGATGGCTCACCATGGCTGGAGCCTGAGAGACGTCGGTCACCCTCTACATGAGACAAAGGGGTCACAGAACCCGAAACAGCCTCCAGACACTGGGGTCTCAGCTCAGAATCTCCCCGGAAAGTTCCGAGATATTGGAGACACAGAATAGGAAGTGCCCCGCTCGCCCCGGGCCTCCACGCCCGGGGCTCCACGCCCCGGGCCTCCACGCCCGGGGCTCCTCGCCCCGGGCCTCCACGCCCGGGGCTGCTCGCCATGGCTCACTATGACTGAAGCCGTTCCTGTACCTGAGAGAAGGGGTCACACAAACACAAACACCCCCCAGGCCCTTGGTTCCCTGCTCAGAAAATCTCGGGCAAGTTCCGAGGGATCGGATACGCCAAATGGGTAGTGCTCCTGGTCGACCCAGGCCTCCACACCCGGGGCTCTATCTTACCATGGCGCATCAGGGCTGAAGCCTCTCCCTGTCAGTGACAGAAACGGCCCAGTGTTTCCCACACAGAGTCCAGACCTTGGGGTCTCAGCTAAGAAACTTACGGGGAAGGATGGAGAAGTGGGAGACACAGAATTCCAAGCAGCCCTACCAGGGACTATACTACAAGCCTACAATCCCAAGGAGACATATGCCTGAATCCTGAAAAGCCAACAACCCTTCCTCTCCACTCCGGTACTCCTGGGTCAGGACCGACGAATGCGAGACCCAGAATCCCAAACACCTGCTACGAGCCCGGGCCTCCAGGCCTTGAGTCATTACGATGGGTCACCATGGCTGGAGCCTGAGAGAAGGCAGTCACCCTGTACCTGAGAGAAACGGGTCACAGAACCCGAAACAGCCTCCAGACACTGGGGTCTCAGCTCAGAAACTCCCCGGAAATTTCCGAGGGATTGGAGACACATAAACGGAAGTGCCCCGCGCCTCCAGGCCCGGGGCTGCTCGCCCCGGGCCTCCAGGCCTCCCAGTTACTCCACCTCCCAGTTACACTTAACTGGAGAGAGTGTACTAGAAAGATCGTGGGTCAGCGCCCCTTCCACCTTGAGACAATGTTGAAGGCTGTTTCTTTTGTTTCACATAAATAACGTGAACAACAGCATGAATTGGAGGCTGTATGTCCTGATGAGCTTTCTTGAATTGGCTTTTGGATAAATGCTCAGACTAAATATGCTTTGATGAAAGAAAGCAGACATTTTTTCCTCTGTTTACAGGTCCCTTTATTCTTTTCTTTTTTTGTATTGTGAACTATAGTACTCATTAAAGTAAATCCTTGTGAAATTTCACTCCTCTAATGTTATTTTATTAGTGTAACTCTGACACTTTGCAGCTCAATCCACATAGCGTTAACATTTCCCTTCCTCATTACTATAGTATTAGTCTCCTCAAGGTCGTTTCTTTTCATGAATACTTACATAATCCCTTGTCAGATACATAAGGCAGATGATATATACAGTACAGCACTTGAAAAATCCCACACATGCCTTGTAGAAAAGGACAGTGTGCTGTTCATGCCTACATTTACAGACATTATCTTAACTAAGCCATTCATATTTTAATTTTTAATCTGTGATGAATTGTCGTTTCCCATGATGTGTATTAGGAAACCCTTCTTTTAGTGTTGATTTCCAATGAATTGAGCCCTGACCTGTCCACAGTTGGCTGATTAAAAAGTATCCAAACAAAGCCTTCTGGTGCCTTCCTCAAGGCTCCCCTGAGTCCCAAGGGGTCACCTCTGTCATGTGGAAAGCCCTCTGTTTCTGGTAAGGGACCTGATTGTAGAAAGCAGTGCAAGATGTTGGAGGAAGGCACGGAGGTGTTTTGTTTTGTTTTGTTTTGTTTTGTTTTGTATGTTTTTATTTCCATGCAGTCTATGCAAACCGGAAAAAACCTCCATCCCTTCTTTGGTCTCTATCCAATGCAGAACCTGGTGCAGCTTCTGTGAGAAACAAGAATTCAGTCCCTACTATGGACACAGAGAAGGTCAAGGGAAATGATACAACAATTTTCAGTTGTAACTCTCTCTCTGGAATCTTTTATCTCTTTATACAGCACTCTCTCCTGGTGTTGTCTCTAGGTTGTATGTTCTGACATATATCTATGGCGTTATTTACTGTACAAAGAGTAAAACTCTTTCTCAAGAGCCTACAGGCCTCTCTGTTCTTAGCTTGTTTGTCATCTTTGGTGGTGCCTATAGAAGCCATAAGCGTTTGGAGGCTGAGGACCACAGGGAAGCCGCTGTGTGTTTGTGGAAATAACATGAGGAGGATGACATCTCACATGACACTTAGGTCTCCTGGCCTGCCTCACTTCTTCCAGACCTCCTTTCATGGGAATATTCCTGAAAACTGAAACAGTTTAATTGTTGTTATTTTACTCCTTTTCTGTACAGAGCTAGTCATTAACCTGGTTAGAACATTGGTTGTCTAACTCACTAACTGAAAAACACGAAAAGTCCTACTTTCTGCGATATGCTTAGCAATTTTGAATGCTCTTAGTCAAAGGTTAATTTTTTCCAAATTTCATAATTCATCAGTTTTCCCATCTCTGGGAAATGTGCTTTTGCAGAGTCACTCCAGGGCTCTGTCCTGGACTTAAAGTCCATGCATTCTGCCCTTGAGCCACTGATGTCTGCAGGGCCCTCCTTCCTCCCAGGTTGTGGACACAACCAGCCCTCTAGAAACTTTGGGTTCATGGCTGGGCCACCAAGGGGTCAAGGTCTGGCTGTCCACATGCTTCCCAGGAGTGGTTGGAACAGCAATGCTGCAGTACAGGTCATCATGAGAAGCTTCTGTAAACAGGAGTCGCATACACTGTGATCAGGGCATGGGCTAAAAGATGACAGGAGAGAGGAGGACACAGGACATGTGGTGCCATGCTTCATGGACAGGGCTGCATAGAGCAGAAGGATGAGGGCCTGGGGAGAGGCAGAGAAAGAGACAGGCAGGGAGAGAGACAATGAGTCAGTGATGGGGGAACTGGGCATGTCTGAAGGAGTGAGAGGAAGAAACAGAGGGAGACGATAGAGAGAAGCAGTGACAAAGAGGAGGCAAGGAAGAAAGGATGGAGCTGGTCACAGTGTGTGGAGAGGGCGATGGGCCATCCAGGAGGGGCTCTGTGACGATGCTCTTAGTGTTGGAGGCAGAATGTGTAGGAACCCTGGGCATGACAGTTCCCTGAGTGCAAAGCTCCAACCTCACTGCGGCAACCTCTGTACAGGCCATTGCCCTTGAGAAGATGGGTGCCCCTCATTTTGCCTGGCGTGTTGGGGTCCTGTCTCTGTATCAGTCATGGAGATAAATGGCTTGAGGCAGCATGTGCAGCTTGTTAGCAGGTAAAGACCAGAGTGTGCCCCATGGCACCCTCGAATTATAGCTGTTAACCTGGGAAATGAGGAAGAATCCCTCACATCTATTAAGCAGAGGAACAGGGAGAGAGAGTCAGTGTCTCCTTTTAGTTGGGTTCTATCTCGGCTAGACCAATAAGGAAGGTCCTCTTCTGGAGGTTCCTCCTGATATCTGCTGGGTTTTGGGGACTTTCCCTTGTTGGGACACTTATTCTTTCTCATGTCCTTTCCCCTTGCAGTAGGATCATTGACCCCTTGCTAAGGAGGTTCTCGGCCTCCTCCCTTGCTGCTGGGCATATTTATGGTCTTATAAGCCCCCTGTTGTGATCTCCCTGAGACCCTCTGATATCAACCTATGTGGACCTGCATCTGGAGAGAACCTGCACCTGGCCGAGGGCACAATCTGGCCACAGGGCCTTGTGGGGGAGGGTTGTCTGGCACGGAGGGGAGGAAAATGGGTGGCTGCAGTGGCAGTGCCTTGGCTGGGGAGGCTGCAGCAGTGGCAGCAGTGGCAGCAGCCAGCCCGCTGGGGGAGGAGTTTCAAGCTCAGGGGAGGGGAGGGAAGCCTAAATTGTCATGAAGAGGGGAACATTAGGGGAGCAGTCTGTCGCTTCTTTGGCTCCCTGGGTGAGTCTCCGGGTAAAGCAGCCAAAACCTTTGCCTGGCTCTCCTTGCCCCATCCCGACTCCACAATTCTCCCGTGAGGCGGAGTCACAAAGACAGAGGGACAGGGGCGCCCCCTCCAATGAGGAGACCAGCCAGATGCTTGCCTGGCCATTTTCTGAAGGAACCCAGGTGACGCTCAGCCCCAGAGGTCCCAGCCTTGTAACACATGATCAGAAGCCATTCTTATATCACCACAGACCCAGTGCCATTCATTATGGAATCTCAGACAGGCCCACTCAGTCTCCATGGGCCCCTAGGGACCCCAAGGGTACCTGTCTGTGGAGCCACAGAAGCTTACTCAGCAGGCAAGCTAGACCGAATCGCACATTCACATTCACATACACACCAGATGTTATTATATTCCCTACCAGAGAATCCCTACCTGTGAGGCTTCTGAAGTCTTGGGGAGTAAACAGGTCCCCCTTCCACTCTTGTGAGCGGCCCTGACTAGATTGGCCCCAGCCTTACCGGTTCTGACCCTCGGGCCCAGTACCTCACCAGCCAAGTCTCCTCGTGTCCGGTGGGAATGCCGGTGAGGTGCTGGCCTGAATGGGACAGAGAAGGAGACTGCCGATATTTAGGCAGGTTGCTCACTCTACCTTATGATCCCTCATTCCGGTACCGCCTCGCTGTTCTCCCAAACTGGTGGCAACAATGAGCCAGCATGGTTGGGTTTCCTGCTCAGGGAACCAAATTTGTTATGGAACCAGGTTGGAACACTGGCGGAAAAACCAAGTGGCACTCAGAGATCTTGGGGGATTGGAGATTTATTTAACACAAGCGGGCTCAGAGGAGACCGTATGTCTCCAAAGATCTCAACCCTGATTGAGAGCAGGAAGGGTAATTTTTAGTTATCAGCCTCCGTATTTGTGTGTGTGTGTGGGGGGGGGTGGTTAAATGTGCAGCAAACAAGGGAAGAAGAACCCGGAGGAGGGGGTCTCTAAGCTAGAGACCAGAGTTTGTTTTAGTTCAATCAGCCACCCTTAGTGTACCTTCTCCACTTCTCCAACAGAACTAGTTATGTGCAACATGATAGTGCATTGCTATTCTTACATCTACTGCTGATCTCTGGATTGCGGATTGTAAGTGAGAAGTTTAAAACACCACCCCTTTCTCTTACATGAAAAGAGAAATCTCTGTCTTCACCTAGCCTTCCTGTGATTGTGAAGACATGGCAATTATTATTTCAAGGCACAGTTATCTACCTATGAGTCTGATGGAACTTATTTCACACATCTTCATCCCTAAAGCACTTTTCATAGAAAATATTACCCATATAGAGGCAGGAAATTCATCACAGATGTGTAGCTCCCTCTAGGTATGCATTCTGACCTTGTCACATTTGTGTCATCAAACACATTGACACCGTGAAAAATAAGCTCTCAACATCAAGATGGTGACATTAGAGGATATGGTGTAAAAGGAATTTCATGTGTTCTCAATTAGAAATAAATTTTAATGGTGAAGGAGAAAGTTAAAGTATTGTCAAATTTTATTGACATATAGTAGACACACCACGTTGTATTAGTTTCAGGCGTATATCACCGTGATTCCATGTGTATACAATATGCTCTCCATATACCTAGACAAGCGTAGCTATGGTGTGAAAGCATGCAATATTTTCTTACAGGGTTGACTATATTCTATAACCTGTACATTGTATCCCAATGACATATTCATTTCATAGCTGGAAGCCTGTATCTCTTTCTCAAGGGTGTCAATTTTTTATTCAACCCATGTATTTTCATGGTAAATACCACTGCCTGTCGTTCATTCAGCATGTGTCAATTTGCAGTCTGTCTTTCTGGGAATGCTGCTTAAAGCATTACAAATTACATCATTGTATCAATAAATTCGGTTTCATTCCTTATTCAGTAAAAAGGAGAAGGAAAACATTTCTTTGTGTCTCAGGCCCTGTCACTAAGACCCTTCCCAATCTGGAGGACAGGCTTAACTGGACCAGCTACACCCTCAGTATCTCCAGCTGAGCGGCCATGGCTTTGAACATTGCAGGAATTCCCACGGCGGCCAGCAGAGGGCGCGCACACAGCACGCCCATGGAGGGGCCGGTCCTCTGCAGGCTCAGCGATAGCCAGAGAAGGCGCCCATTAGGCTTTTCTGATCCAGGGTGCCTCAGAGCTGGAAAGGCTTCCTTGCTCCTGAGGACCCAGTGCCTCAGAGTGTGGGCAAAGAGCCAGAGCTGGGTATCCATCAGGCTCCGCCCCCAGGCCTGGGGGAGACTCTGGAGGCTTCCCAGCCACTTGCAGTCTCCTCAGTGGTGGGGCTGAGTACTGGGGAGGGGTGCTGGGCAGCTTCCAGGAAGCGCTGGATGGTCAGTGAGCAGCACAGTCCCTTGCATTCTCAGGGCTGTCCGTGGTTTTTTCCTCATTTCCCCTGCCGGTATGTGAACAAGATGTATTTCAGTCAAGGATGTGTGGATTCAGGGGGTCCCACGATGCCACGTCAGAGAGGCTGGGTTTTTTGTTTTTTTTTTTTGTTGTTGTTGTTCCAGATTCAAAATTGTTTTGGGGGAGAAATCCTGTCACAAATACGGAGGAACAGGAGTCGCTTTCACTTTGGAAGTAAAGACACCAAATGTTGACTCTCAGGACCTTCTAGAAGAATCAGCTGGGACCCACTCTTCCAAGTCCTGCTGGAAGCAGAGCCAGAGGTAAAAACACAATGTGCCCTCCACATCATACATGCTTTTATAATTTTCAGTGGGTATCTGTCCCCCAACAATGTTGTAGTCGCTGAAAACAACTGAAAACCTGACAGGTACTTTGTGTCAGGAACCTCCCGTTATTTGAATATTCAATATTATTCCTGCGTCAGAATTTGTTACAGTTATCCTTTCTTGTCTTCGTTGGAAGGAATCTCATCAATAATATCTTAAAAACATACTAGTTACCTTATGTCTTTTTCAGGTGAGATTTGGCATGTTTTTTAATTTCTCATGAACTTGTGAAAAACTGAAATACTTTTCAATTGATTGCAGTTTTTACTAAAAGCTGATTCACGCCATCCCTCTGAGACTGCTGCTGGTCAAAGAACTTACCAATGCCCCTTCTCAGTGTGGGAAAGATTGTACTAAGCAAGCATTGTGAGCCAAGTTTAGAAGAAAAAGCCTGAGCATAGTGTATCTCTATGAAAATTGATGCTTAGATCCCCTGTCTGATACATTTCCACTTTTTTTAATGTTTCTTTTTTGGCCCATTTTCTCATTCAGAGATTCGTAGACCTGCCTCAGTTTTACATTCACCACCCATTTTATTCTGGTGGACTTTTTTTTGAGTACGTTGTTAGATTCTGTTTGCCAAATCTTGGTTGAGGACATTTGCATCTGTGTGCTTGAACGATACGGACCCATAGTTTTGTTTTTTCGTGGTGTCTTTATCTGGTTTTGGTATCAGGGTAATGCTGAATTAATTTGGATATTTTCTTTCCTGTTCTATTTTCTGGAATAGTTTGACAAGTATAGACATCAACTTTTCTTCAGATGTTTGATAGAATGTGCTTGTGAAGACGTCCGGTCCTGGACTGTTGTCTCTTAGGTGACATTTGATTACTGAATCTGTCTTCTTGCTAGTAAACCATCTGTTCAAATTTTCGATTTCATTCTGCTTCAGTTTTGGTAAGTTCCATGTTTCTAGGAATTGATCCATATAATCTGGTTTGTCCAGCTTGTTGGCATATAGTTTCTCATAATATTCTCTTACAATTGTTTGTATTTCTGTGGTGTTGGTTGTTCTCTGTCATTGTTATTTATAGGTGTCATTTCTGTTTTTCTGATTAGTCTGGCTAGGGCTTATCAATTTCAATGTTCTTTTCATTGAAGCAGCTCCTAATTTCACTTACCTTGTTCTACTGTAGTTTTACCTTCTATATCACTTATTTCTCCTCTGCTTTTAATTATTTTCTTCATGCTGCTGTTTGGGGGTTTTGTTTGTTGTCCTTTGTCTGGCTTTTATAGTTATAAGGTTATGGAGTTTACTTCAGGGTATTTTGTTTTTTGTTTTTTCCTGAGGCAGACCTGTATTGCTATAAGCTTCCCTGTTAGAACTAGTTTTCTTGCTTTACAGAAGTTTGGATTGTTGTGTTTTCATTTTCATTTGTTTCCATGTTATTTCGATTTCATCTTTGATTTCTTGGTTGACCCATTGATTGTTTAGGAGCATGCTGTTTAACTTCCATGTTTTTGTGCCTTTTGCAGATTTTTTTTTTCTTGTTGGAGACTTCTACTTTCATAGCATTGTGGTCTGAAAAGACACATGGTATGACGTCGATTGGTTTGATTTTGTTTTGGCTTGTTTTATGACCTAATATTTTATTGAGTGTGGGGAATTTTCCATGTGCATGTGAAAAGAATGAGTATGGTGCTGTTTTAGGATGGAATGTCCTAAATATATCGGTTAAGTCCATCTGGTCTACTCTATCATTCAAAGTCACTACTTCCTTGTTGATTTTCTGATGGAATGATCTCTCCATGGGTATCATTGGAGTGTTAAAGTGCCCTACTATGATTGTATGACTATCAATACTTTAGGTTTTGACTGTTTTGTGTACTTGGATGCTCTCAGGTTGAGTGCGTATATGTTTACAATTGTTCTATCTTTTTTTGGATTGTACCTTTTATTATTATAGTGTCCTTCATTGTCTCTTGTTACAGTTTTCTTTTTAAATCTATTTTTTTCTGATATAGGTATGGCTACTGCAGTTTTCTTTTGATACTTTAGTTCTATAGTTAGCCTCTTGTAGGTAGAAGATAGATGGGTCCTATATTTTATTCATTCTATCACCCAGTGCCTTTTATTATGAAGAGAGAGTGCACAGGCATGGGATGGCAGGGTGGGGGAATGGGGGAAGATAGAAGGAGAGCGAGAGAGAATGAGAGTGAGGATGTATCTTAAGCAAATCTCAAGCTCAGTGCAGAGCTCAGTTGGGACTCAATCCCAGGATCCTGGGATCATAGCCTGAGCCCAAATCAAGAGTCGAAATCTCAAGCGATGGAGCCATCCAGGTGCCCCTATCTGTCACCCAGTGCCTTTGATTTGAGCATGTATTCTGTTTCCGTTCAAAGTAATTGATAGACATACAGTTGTCCTTTTATTACTTGATGTTGGTTGTTTCTGAATCTGTCTGATCCTTTCTTCTCTTTCTCTTTTCTATGGTTTGCTGGGTTTATTTAGTAGTGCAGTTGAAATTGCTTGTCTTTATACTCTGCATATGTATTAGTGGTGTTTGATTTGTGGTTATTATTAGGTTTGTACCTAACCACTTCTGCATATAGAAGTCTATATTAAGTTGATAGTTGTTGAAGCTTGAACCAGTTCTTTACTCCTCTCCTCCCCGTGTTGTAGATATGTAGTGTCATATTTCAAAACCTTTCATATCGTGGATACCTTGGCTGATGTTTTACAGATATATTCATTTTTATTGCTTTTGCGTTTCGCACTTTAATACTGTCACTTTAGGTGTTTCTTTTCCACTTAAAGAGTCTCCTTTAACATTTCTTGCGGGGGTGGTTTGTGGCTTGTGAACTCGCTTAGTATTTATTTGGCAACCTCTTGATCTGTCCTTCCATCTGAATGATAGTGTTGTGGATAGACTCTCTTTGGCTGCAGATGTTTTCCATTCAGCAACTTTACCATACCTGCTGCTCACTTACGGTTTCAAACTTTCTTCTGAAAAACATCCAGTGATAAACTTATGGGGTTTTTTCTTGTAGGTAACTGTCATCTTTTCTTTTCCTGCTGTTAAAATTTTTCTTGATCATGACATTTTGGGTTTTAATTACTACATGACTTGGTGTAGATCTGCTTCTGCTGAATATTTTGGGGGTTCTTTGTGCCTCCTGCTTCTGAATCTGTTTCCTTCCCCGATTGAAGGAAGTTTTCATCTATTGTGTCTTCAAATAAATTTTCTGGTTCCATTTGTCAGAATTCTCAGAATGAGAAATAGGACAGGAAAGACCTATTGAAGCTTCTCTGATGAGTCACTGGATTTGCATGCGTGGAGGATACATTCGGGACTCAAATGAACAACCTACCTTTAATTTCAAAGAACTAGAAAAAGACAACAATCTACGTCCAATGTTCTCAAAACGGAGAAAGGAATACATATGAGAGTGGAAACCAATGAAATAGAGACCATGAAATCAATAGAAAATAGGAAGAAGACCAACAGTGGGTTTTCGAAAGAGTGAAACAAAATTGTCAAGACTATACATAGACTATGCTAAGACAGAGAGACGACCCAATTCAAAATAACTATAAATAAAAGAGAAGACATTACACCTGATACCAAAGAAATATAAAGGAAACAAAGAGGCGACTATGTGCAAATTAGATGCCAGCAAACCACTTACCTAGAAGAAATGGATAGGTTCTTAGAAACACACAACCTACCAAGACTGTATTAGGAAGATATAGAAGGTTTGCACAGACCCATTAAAGGAAGACTGCATCAATACAAGAAGATAACCAATGCAAGTAAATTGAATTAGTAATGGAAATTCTCTCAGGGAAGAAAAGCCCAGGAACAGGTGCATTCACTGGTGAATTTGAACAACCGTTGTAGAAGAAACTAACAGCAGTCCTCTCACTGATTAAAAAGGGATAAACACCTCCAAACTCATTTCATGAGACTGGAATACCCTGGTAGGAAGCCAGAAAAGGATACTACTTGAACAGAAAACTATAGGCCAGTATCCCCGTGATGAATATAGATGAATAATTCCCAATAATATACAAGCAAACCAAATTCAGCATCACCTTAAAAGGATCATTGACCGTGATGAAGGGCTTTTTTCCCTGTAAAGGAAGGATGTTTCAGAAATGCAAATCAATAAATGTGACTCCTCACATACTTGAATGAAAAAAAATCAACCAGAAACCAGAATCTTAAGTATAAATAGCAAAGGCAGGGTTACTAGAAGGGAGGTGGGCAGGGGGATGGGTTTAATGGGTGATGGGCTAAGGAGGGCGCTAGTAGAGAGGAACACTTGGTGTTGTATGTAAGTGATGGATGACTACATTCTATACCTGAAACTAACACTACACTGTATGTTAACCAACTGGAATTTAATTAAACACTTGAACAAATAAATTCTAAAGAAATACATAAATAAATTTAACCTAAAATAAATAAATACATTTTAAAAATTAAAAAGAAAACTCATGTGACGATGTCAATAGACACAGAAAAAAAAAGTTCTGAGAAAATTTGGTATCCATTTGTGCTAAAAATCTCTTTAGAATTCTGTGTAGAAGGAACATATCTCAACATAAGAAAGGCCATGTATGTGAAGCCCACAGCTAACATCATACTCAATAGTGAGATTGTGAAAGATTTTCCTCTAAGATCAGGCACAAGACAAGGATGCCCTAGATATGTGAAGGGGATTGGTTGATGCAGGCTTCTGTTTATGGAATGAATAAATCACAGGTAGAAGACATAGCATAGGGAAAATAGAGAATGGTACTGGAGTGGTGATGCATGGTGAGAGACGATAGCTACACCTGTGTTAGCGTAGCAGCATGTATACACTTGTCCCATCACTATGTTGTTCATCTGAAACTAATGTAACACAGTGTGTCAGCTATTCCCAAATAACATGATTTTTTAAAAATAAGGTAAAGGAATGAAATAAAAAGTTTAATGTAAAAGAACCTGTTCCTATCTAATCAAGAAATGCAATAAAGTTCCAAAATAGAAAGTCACAGATCAAATTCTGTAGCATTCCTATACACTAACCAAATTATCTAAGAGGGAAAGAAAACAATCCCATTTACAATAGCATCAAAACCAATAAAATTTATAGGAACAAATTTAGCTAAGGAAGTGAAAGACCTCTCTACAGAAAACTGTAAAACCTGTGTGCAGAAATGGAAGAAATTCAATTTGTATGAAAGAAACAGGAGACTCCGCCCACCAACTCCAGTTATACACCACAGCACAGGAGAAGTGCCCTGCAGGTCCTCACCACACCAGGGACTATCCAAAATGACCAAGCGGAAGAATTCCCCTCAGAAGAATCTCCAGGAAATAACAACAGCTAAGGAGCTGATCAAAAAGAATTTAAATAATATAACAGAAAGTGAATTTTAGAATAATAGTCATAAAATTAATCGCTGGGCTTGAAAACAGTATAGCTGGCACAAAAACAGACACATAGACCAATGGAATAGAATAGAAACCCCAGAACTAGACCCACAAACGTATGGCCAACTCATCTTTGACAAAGCAGGAAAGAACATCCAATGGATGTAAGTTTTATGCAATTAGAAACACATATCTTCAAATGTATTTGGAACCACAAAAAGACCCCAAGTAGCCAATGCAAGAAAGAACAAAACAGGTGGCATCACACTTCTTGATTTCAAGCTGCATTCTAACACAAAGAAATCAGTTATGTCATTGGCATAGGCACACACACACAAGGCAATGGAATGGAAATTGAGAGCCCAAACTAAAGCCATGCATGCACAGTCAACTAGTATTTGACAAGGGAGTCAAGAATACTCAGTGGAGAAGAGTAGTCTCTTGAATAACTGGAGCTGGGAAAATTGGATAGTCACATGTATAAGATTAAAGCTTAGCACCTTATGTTACGTCACTCCAAGAATTAACTTGAAATGGATTAAAGATGTAAACGAATGATATGAAAACAAACTTCTTCCTCACCATTTCAGCTCTTATTATGCCAAGACGTAGCTGTTGAAGTGGTGAAGGGCTGGATAGAGAGTAGTCCTGGAAATAGAAGCCTGTGTGTGTGAAACAGACTTTCTTTAGTAGTCTGTAATTATCCCCCTGATGCTTTAAGAGTAGCCACTTCCTTCCCTACATTTTCAGGCACAGCTAGTACCATGCTTGCTGCCAGCAATGCACTGCTTTGTCTCCACAAATGCCTAGAAGCTCTAGGTTGGACCCATTGGGAAGGGTGGAGTTTTGTGGCAGTAATGCTGCCCTGTTGAAACCAGGTGGAGGGGAAGGAGAGAGGTGCCATTCCGGCTTCACTGGGGTTCAGGTATGTTAGTGTTGGTGTTGGATTTTTCACCTTTTACTCTAACACATCTCAAAAGTTTAATTTCTGTCCGGCATGTCAAAATGGCTTCCAGAACAGTTCCTCCTTTCTCAGAAGTGCCCTCCGTGTCATACCCCGTTGGGCTGCTCTTTATCACCATCCAGGGTCTTTGGGCCACCACCAACTTCTCCAACCTGGTGGCCTCTGGGACCTCACCCTCCACCTCCACCATCTGGAAAGATGATTGAAACAGTATGAGTTGACTTATAAAACACGTTTTGTCTTTTTACTTGTTGAGTGTTTGGAGAGGATGCAGTGATGGCACCACAGGGCTTTCAGGTTAGCCTGAGTGAGGACAGTGTAATGTGCTTCAAATTTCTCAGGAAATGAATGAAATGGGCAGTCGTTTCCACCCAGTGAGCTGGGCAACACATGTGTCTGAGAAGGAAAGAGGCCTTATACATGCTGACTCCCTAGGATGTAGCTTGTACAGAGACCATGTGCTGGGCTCTCTGAGGGATGAAACACACCCCTAACTTTATTTCTAGCTAGTTGAGACCTGAACTGTTCACAGATGCTTGATTAGTTATAAAAACTCCTGAACCAGGGCCATGTAGACCTTCCTCAAAGGACAGGATCAGATCTCCCTCTTGTCCTCAAGGGTCACCTGAGGCACCTGAAAAACCCTCTGCCCCTAGTACGGGACATGAGAATGTGAAAGAGTTGAATATAATGAAACCTGTTGCGGATGGTTTGTTTTTCTTGCACACAGTCTATGCAAGTCAGAATCAACTTCCATCCCCCTCCATCTTTTATGAGACCTAGGACATGGTGCAACTCCCATGGGGAATATCAGTTGTGTCTCTACCATGGATGCAGAGAAAGACAAGGTAAATTCTGTTGCCTATTTCAGTTGCAATGCTTTCTGGAAAATTTATCTGACCTTGTCTGGTTTTCTATGCCCTCTGGTATTTTTACTGTTTGATTTACATCCTCACAAGCCTCCAGACTTCTCCAGTTTAAGATCATCATGTTAGCTAGTGCCTCTGGACGCCACAAGTGTGTGGAGGTGGAGGACCACGTGGCTATCACTTTGTGTTTGTGGAAATAACTTGAGGAGAATGACACTTCACTGCACCCTCAAGTCTTCTGGAGCATGGGACACCTTTCTCACTTTCTTTGCATGGGATTATCCTGATTATTTTCATTTTTTTTCCTATTTCAGAGTAGGCCATGAATTTGTTCAGAATGTCTGCTATGAGCCTCGTGACTGGAAAAGATAACAACACTTTCCAACATTATATTGTGTGCTTTGTGCAGTGTTGAGGGTTATTAGTTAAATTTCAGAACTCATTACTGGTCCTTCTGTGTTGGTCAATGTGCAATAGAGAAGTTCTCCCAAGCTTTGCGCAGTGGCAGTATCATAGCCAATGAGGTTTATCCGAGGCGCGATTATTGCTCATCGAGAATTTCTCCAGTTGTCCCCTAGGTGGAAATACTCTGAATTTTCAGAAGCGGCATGTGTAATCGAAAATGTACGTGGAACTTCAGTCGTGAAGGGAGAGAATCAGTGATTACCTGCAGGGCCAGTAACTCACAGAGTTCTTCAGTTGTATTTATATGAGCAGGTTCAATTGTGTCCCAGGAACAGTTGCAACTGGTACTTTGTCTCATGATGCCTTATGGGAGTTTTACACCTGAAATTGAGACATGTTTCTGTTCATTCTTTTACGTAGAATTTCTACCTCCCTTTTACAATGGGACAAAATAGCTCTGCAATTCATATTGTATTTAAAAGCTGAATTGCCTGTGAATTAAGGTAAACACTCTTAAGACCATGAATGTGCACAGGTAACGTGTTTCTCTCAGAAAACACATTTCTAGGCCCCCTGCAGGACTCCAGGAATCCCCATCTCCTCAAAGGTCTCTGTGCCCTTGCACAGAAGATGTCTTTGTCAGTGAGGGAAGCAGAGTAAGGACATGAATGGGATGGCAATTTGAGCTTTGACCCTGGGGTGGCCCTGAATCTCTGTGTGGTGCTGGGCTTTTCTTTCATTCCTTCATGTTTTGTCTGTTCTCAATGTGTAAGTAAAAAGTCTGCAGATCTGGTGGAAGAGGGGTGTCCTGAACACAGATGCCTGCCTCTCTGGAATACATTCCTTTATTAGACTGGCATTACTGCCATCAATCTTCAAGAATAGGATTCCTTGGCTTTCTGCATTTGTAACCATGTGCAGTGATGTGTGGAGACAGTAGTTTCTCCTTGTGCATCTGGTACCTTCAGGCTGTAGGTGGGACCTCATAGGAGGTCCTCGTGAGACCTTCAGGTTGTAAGTGGGATCTCGTGGGAGGGTAGAGTTTTCTGGCACTGATGCTGCATTCTACTAGAACCCGTGAATGAACAAGGGGCCAGGTGCTGACACCTGCTTCATTGTGTTTCAGCTCCTGTGGGCGTTCTACTTCTGTCTGTCATACCAACATACCTGTCGCTTCTGTTCTGTAGGTCCTTATGGTTGCAAGAGGACCTCCTCTTTTACCAGGTCCACCCTGCATGCCCTCCCCCACAGATCCCCTTTATCACTGTTCATGGACTCTATAAGTCACCACCAGCTCATTGGTGCCCTCAGTGACCTCCACCTCGACTATTTGTAAGATGATCTGAACAGTATGAGTTGACATGTTCAGCATATTCATCTACTGTCTTGTTGAGTCTCTGAGAAGATGTAGAGATGGCCTCACAGGCTTTTCAATGCAAGGGTGCTGCTGACTGAAACACTGTTAAGATTCCTCAAGTTTCTTAGGCCATACATATGTTGGGCTGTGCCTAAGTGTGTGTATCTCTGTGAGACTAAATGCGACGAAAGGTTGTAGATTAGCTGTGTGGCTTCCTTGGCTTCAGCCTGAGTCACACTCTTAGCGGGGAATTCAGGGTTGACCAGGAAATGCCCCTGCTGGACTCCTGTCACCGCAACCCTGAACCTGCTTTCACCACCCTGCCTGAAGGTTTGCATCTCCGACACTTCCCTCACAATTTCCTGAGGCTTTGCGTGTGTTCCTCTTGTCTCAGACCTAATGCCAGCTCTCAGTGGGGAGAGCCTCAACTCAGAGCATCAGCTTTGTGATCTGAGAAGCAGGGATAATGTTGATCTCTGAGGTCAGCGCGATGAAGAGGTGGTTAAGCACATGAGGAATTTGTAAAATATATGGGATGAGTGAGCACTCACCCTTTTCAGCGTGGAAACGAATGTATCTGCACAGAGAAGATCATCAACAGATGTTCATTCAATTTCATGAAACTAAGGGTATAATGCCTGAGGCTGAGAGATTGGCAATTCTAGTTTCAAAGGATACAACAAAGATTCCTGTGTGTTTTCTATTAAAATTCAGGTCCTACTTTACAAGGAAGGAAAAGATAAGTATGAGAATATGGATGTTCAGGGATCTGAAGATAATCCTCTTCCATTACAGGTAGACACACAAATGCACCCTGACAAATATGTGCTCATCCAAGGCCACAGATGTATCGAAGAAGAAAAAACGCATATAGAAGAACAGAAGATCCCTTTGCAATAACTCAATCACTTTGACATAGAGGGCAATCAGTTTGAAATTTGAAGAGCACACTGAACCATTACAAACCAGCTGTGGTTATTATATATTTAGAGATGGGGTCTAATCTACCCCTTGGTCTGAATGCTTTCCCTGTCCACCCCGTCCCCTCCACATTGTCCTTCCTAATATCCCCTAATACACTTGTCATAGTTGTGTTTCTATGTCAGCGTCTGCCTCCAGGAAAATCGACACTCATTCCCCATCAAGTGTACACTTTGGCGTTCTTGTATATGCAGTTAACAAACAGGTAGAATGTATAGTATTGGTGTACGAAGACAGATCATTGTTTGGGGTTGTATTGCCTGGAAGGGACCAATAGTTCCATCTGAGGGGTTGGATACATCCTTTAGGGAGATATGGTGGTGGTTGTTCATGTATAGATTGATGCTCATGAGCACATGGCACATGTGCTAGTTGATGTGGTTTGTGCTGATGAGCAGGGCAGGTGTCTGTCTCCAGGAAAGGGTCTCTTCTGATGGTGAGGAATGGATTCAGGAGACCAGTAAGGAGGCCCTGCATTAATTCAGCTTTTGCGCCCTTGTGCACCTTACCAGCTGCTACCAATAGCACCAATCCAGGTGGCCTCCAAGGGGGCAAATGGCACAATTTTTGTGGCGAGTCACATGGTGTCCCATAAAGCTCCCCCTGAAGCCATATTGAGGCATGGGGAGGGCAGAGGACCATGGTCTGAGAAAGGTTCCTTCAACACAATCCAGGGAGAGTTGGGTGTAAGCATACGGCTCCTTCTACATCAGCCAATCCAATCTACATCAGGGACCCTGAACCCTGTGAGCTTTTTTTTCCTTCCAGCTTAGGGAAGCAGCCAGCCCTCCAGCAGCTTTTGGGTCATGGCTGGGCCACCAACGGTAAATGTCTGGCTGTCCACATTCTGCCAGCATTGCTTTAGCAAATGTCAATATGAGCAGCTGCTGTATGGGGGATTCTCCTCCATTTTGATCAGGGCCTGGGACAAAACATGACGAGAGAGAGAGAGACAGGAGTTCCCTGTGCTCCTGGACAGGGCTGCAAGCACAGAGCAGATAGCCTGAAGCCTGGGGAGAGGTGGACAAAGAGGTAAGGAGAGAGAAACTGGATGAGTGATAGGGGAATTGGGCAAGACCTAGAGAGTGAAAGAAAGAAACACAGAGAGGTGTGGTTAGAGAGAAACAGAGACAAAGAGGAAGTACAAGGAGAAAAGTGGAGCCCTGGTCCGGGTATGTGAACGGGGTGAGATGAGCCAGGGGAGAGGGGATGTGTGAAGTGGCTCTGAGTGCTGGGGCCGAAAGGGCTGGTATCATGGGCATCATAGTTTCATAACTCTAAGACTCCAACATCCCTGGGGTCAAGCTCTGCAGAGGCCATTGCAATCGAAAAGATGGGCATCCGTCATTTCTACTGGAATTGTGGGGCTCAGCGTTATGTTCTGTCATGGAGACAGATGTCTTCAGGGAGAATGTGCTGCTCTTTGGCAGCTAAACTCCAGAGCCCGCCCTGTGAGGAGGTGTCCCGGGGTCATCTCCCTCACTGCCCCAGGCCCTGTTGGATTTCCCCCCTCCCCCCCCCCCAACCAGCTGGCGTTCCTCATGTTCTGAACCCAGGCATGAGACATTGTGTTGCCCCCAGGTTCTGCAGTCTGGACCTGGCAGAGGTGGACTGTTGATATTGATTAAAAAAAATATTTGACAATAAGGTCCATATTCTCCCTCTGGAACGAGCGGTGTGCATCCAAATCGTGGGTTGCTATCCTCCTGTCCACAACCAATCTGAGGATTCCAGAAGGTAGGTGAACCTTTTAAAACACCATAGTCTTCTCTTACCTCATTCAAAGACAATTTCTTTCCTAGTTTCTTTTAATTTTGAAGAGATGGCAATTCCTAATTGAAAGCATAATGGTCCTGTAGGAAATTGACCTACATGAGTGATGGGCATTATTTCATCCATCCGTATCCCTAAAGCACATTTCATTGGAAATATAAGCCATGGATACATGTCATAAATTCATAACAGATGTGTAGCTCCTGTAAGTTGCATTCTGACCTTGTCACATATGTGTCATCAGATATTATTAGTGACTTTTCAGATAAGCTCTAAACATCAAGATGGTCATGTTAGAGAATCTGGTATATATGGAATTTCACAGATTCTAAATTAGGAATGATTTTTCATTTTTAATGTTCCTATTTTTTTCCTTTTGTGAAAGAGCCCGAGCTGGGGATGGGGGAGAGAGTGGGAGATACTGAATCTGAGGCAGGCGCCAGACTCTGAGCTGTCAGGACACAGCGTGACGTGGGCTCAAACTGATGGACTGCAAGATCATGACCTGAGTGGAAGTCGGACGCTTAACCAAGTAAGCCACCCAAGCGCCCCAGGAATGATAGTTTATTGGCAAAGAAAGAGAAATTAAAGATAGCGTAAAGGATGTCGACTTTTAATTGAAATATTCTTCACACATTTGTTGTATTAGTTTTAGACATACATTGTAGTCCTTCCATATGTCTATAAATTATGTTGTACTTAAGCACAAGTGTAGCTATCCTGTGAAAGTATGCAACAGTATTATTACAGGATTGACTCTCTTCCATTGGCTGTCCCTTGTATCCCTAGGACTCATTCATTCCGTAGCTGGAAGCCAGTATCTCTCTCTCAAAGGTGTCCATTCTTTATCTAACCTAAACACTTAGGTGGTAAACACAATAACCTCTTGTTCATCATGTGTGATTTGGTGGTCTATTTTTCTGGGAACATTGCTTAAAGCATTACAAATGATGCCATTACCTTAATAAATTTGGTTTCATTCTTCACTCACAAGAACGGAGAAGGAAAAGATTTCTTTGTGCCCTAGGTCCTGTCACTAAGACCCTTCCCAGTGTAGAGAACAGGCTTAGTGGCCCAGAGCACCTTCGGTCCCTCAGCTGAGCCACCAGGGTCTTCAACATTGCAGGAATTCCCATGGTGGCCAGCAGAGAGAGCTCGAGCACCACAGACCCAGACGGGCGGGTTCCTCTGCCTGGGCAGTGATGGCCAGTAGAGGGCGCAGCATCGGCTTTTCTGACCCAGGGCACCTCAGAGCAGGAAGGGCTTAGACTGCTCTCAGAGGACTCAGGCCTCTGCTGGTGCCTCAGTACAGAGAGCAGAGCTGCATTTCCAGCAGGTTCTGCCACCCGCCCCAGGGGAGACCTTGGGAGCTTAGCAGAAACTTGGCATCTCCTGAGTCGCCAGAGAGAAGCTGCCTTGTTGTACTGAGTGCTGAGGAGGGGGCGCCGGGTGGCTTCCCTGGTCAAGCTGGTCGCTGAGCTGCACAGGCCTTTGCATTTTCTGGGCTGTTCCCATGTTTCATTCCACCCCTTCCCAGACAGTTTTTGAACAAGACGTATTTTACCAAAGGACTTGTGGATTGAGGGGTCCCACGACATCACCTCATAGATGCAGTCGATGGTTTGTTCCAGATCCAGGCTTGTTTCCGACAAGGAACCCTAACAGAAATTCAGAAGCACGGGAGCTGCATTCAATTAGGACGTGGATACATGAAATGCTCGTCTCACGACCTTCTAGAAGAAGGAGCTGGGACCCATGTTCCGAGTCCTGCTGGAACCAGAGACCAAGGTAAGGGCACAAACTGTCCCACACATCATACATGCTTTTTAAAAATGTTCATGGTTATTTTCCCAACTTAGTGAAGTGATTGAAAACTACAGAAAACCTGGTAGGTAGGTGTCATTAACCTTATGTTATCTTTTAATTTAAATACCAGTGAGTGAAGACACAGTGTAATGTTAGTTTCAGGTGTCCAATATAGAGCAACACTTCCACACGTCACCCGGTGCTCATCCCAGGTGAGCACCAGCAACAGCTTCTTAATCCCCAGCAGCTGTTTCACCCATTCCGTCACCTCACTGTGGAAGCCCTCAGTTTGTTTCCTAGTTAAGAGTCTGTTTGTTTGTCATTGTGTCCTTCACCGCCCCCCCCCCCCTTAAATTTGTCTTATTTCCATGTGTTAGTGAAATCATCTGGTATTTGTCTTTCTCTGACAGGCTTTTTTCACCCAGCATAACATTCTGTCGCTCCTCCAGCTCGTGGCAAATGACAAGATTTCATGTTTTTATGGCTAAATAATATTACATTCCATATACTACATCTCAATTTATTCATCAGTTGATGGATGCTTGGGAAGTTTCTGTAATTTGGTTGTTGTAGAAAATGCTGCTGTAAACATCATGGTGCATGTATCCCTTTGAAGAATTATTTTTGTATTCTTTGAGTAAATACCTCTTAGTGAAATTGCTGGATCTTAAGGTAGTTCCATTTCCATTTTTTTTTTATGAATCTCCATGATGTTTTCCAGTGTGGCTGCACCAGTTTGCATTCCTACCCACAGTGCAAGAGGGTTTCTCTTTCCTCACATCCTTGGCAACACCTGCTATTTCATCATTCATTGATTTTAGTCATTCTGAAAGATATGATGTGTTATCTCATTGTACTTTTGAGTTGTGTTTTCCTGAAGATCAGTATTGTTGAGCATCTTTTCATATGTCTCTTGGCCATGTGTATGTCTGCCTTGGGAAAATGTCCATTCGTGTCTTCTGCCCACTTTTAATCGGAATTTCTCCTTTTTTTGGGTGCTGTATGACTTTATTTGTTTTGGACACTAAGCCTTAATCAGATGTCGTGTGCAAATAGTATTCTGTAGGTGTTTTAGTTTTGTTGATTATTTCCTTGGTGACAGAGCTTTTTATTTTTACGAAGTCCCATTATTTTTGCTTGTGTTTCCCTTAACTCAGGAGATATATCTGCAAAGATGTTTGTACAGCCAATGTCAAATAAGATACTGTCTGTGTTCATTATCCTCTGGGATTTTTATGGTTTCAGGTTTCACACATAGGTCTTTATCCATGTTGGATTTATTTTTGTGTATATTGTAAGAAGGTGGTCCATTGTTGGTCTTGTTTGGTTTTGCAGGTTGCTGTCTAGTTTTTTCCAAAACCATATGTTGAGGAGATTCTTTTTAAGTGTATGTATTTATTTTTTAGAGACAGAGATAATGCAGAAGGGAGCAGAGAGAAATGGGGATTGAGAATCCCACACATGCTCTGCACTGCCCTGAGATCATGACCTGAGCTGAATCCCCAATCACACGCTTTGCAGCCTCCCATGTGTCCCAAGACTATCTTTTTTTTCCATTGGATATACTTTCCTGCTTTATTGAGAATTAATTGACCATATAGGTTTGAGTTCATTTCTGGGTTTCCGTTCTATTGATCTCTGCGTCTGTGTTGTTGTTGTTGTTGATGTTGTTGTTTTTTGCCAGTACCATACTGTTCTGTTCAGTACAGCTTTTTAATATAACCTGATGTCTGTAATTGTGATGCCTCCAGCTTTAGTTTTCTTCTTCAATTTTGTTTTTGCTGTTTGGAGTCTTTGTCGTTCCATACAAATCTTGGAATTATATGTTGTAGTTCTGTAACAAATGTTTTTGTTAATGTGATAGGGATTTCATTACATGTGTAGATTGTTTTGAGGAGTGTAGACATTTTAACAGTATTTTTGCTTCCCATCCATGAGGGTGAAATATATTTCCTTTTCTTTTCGTCCTCTTCCATTTCTTTCATCAGTGTTTCATAGCCTTTAGAGTACAGGTCTTTCACCTCTTTGGTTAGGTTCATTCTAGGTATCTTGGGGTATTTGGTGCACCTGTCAATAGGATTGATCCCTTACTTTCTCTTTCTGTTAATTCATTACTCGTCTATAGAAATGCAATAGATTTCTGTACATTGATTTCTGTATATTGTGATTTGTGGAATTCATATATAAATCCTAGAAATTTTCATTGGAGTATTTCATGGTTTTTATAGAGAGCATCATGTCAGTTCCAAACAGCGAAAGTTCTACTTCTTCCTTGCCAATTTGGATGCCTCATTTCTTTTTTTGTCTGATTGCTGTAGCTAGGACTTCTTGTACTATGTGGAATAATAGTGGTGACGGGTCATCCCTGTCTTGTCCCTGACCTTGGAGGAAACACTTTCAATTTTTCCCCATTGAGGATGAGCTGAGCTGTGGCTTTTTCCTAGGTGACCTTTATATGTGTAGGTAGGTTTAGTCCAAGTCTACTTTGCTGAGGGTTTTTATCATGAATGGATGTGACATTTTGTCAAATGGTTTTACCGCATCTGAGGAAAGCATCATATTGTTCTTATCATTTCTTCTAATACTGTGGTGCATCATGTTGATTGATTGGCGAATGTGGAGCCACCCTTGCAGCCCAAGAATATATCCCACTTGATTATGGTAAATGATTCTATTAATGTATTGTTGACTTTAATTTGAAGGTATTTTAATGAGAATTTCTGCATACATACTCTCAGGCTATTGGTCTGCAGTTTTATTTTAAATTTTTAAACATTTTTTTAAAATGTTTATTTCTTTCCTTAGATAGAGTACATAAAAGTGAGGGAGGGGCAGAGAGACAGAGAGAGAGAATCCTGGCCATGCTCCACACTGTCAATGCACTGTCCAATGTGGGACTGGAACCCACGCCCCGCAAGATAATGTCCTAATCCAAAATTAAGACCTGGACAATAAACCGACTGAGCCACACAGGCGCCCCGGCAGTTTTCGGTTTTAGTGGAGGCTTTATCTGGGTTTGGTATCAGGGCAATGATGGCCTCATAAGATGAATTTGTAAGTTTTTCTTCTTTTTTATTTTTTGTAATCATTCGAGGAGAATACATATTACCTCTTCCTTAAATGGATGGTAGAATTAATCAGTGAAGCCCTCTGCCCTGAACTCTTGTATTGGGGGGAGTTTTTTTTTCTTATTGATTTGATTTCTTTCTGTTTTCAGATTTTATGTATCTTCCTGTTTCAGTTTTGGTAGTTTTTGTGTTTCTAGGAATTTGTCCATTTTTCTCAGAGTGTCCAATTTGTTGCATATAGTTTTTCATAATATTATCTTCTAACTGTATTTTTGTAGTGTTGACTGTTGTTTCTCCTTTCTTATTTGTGATTTTATGTATTTGAGTCCTTTCTCTCTTCTTTGTGAAAACTCTGCCTAGGAGGTTTTCATGTTGATTACTGTTTTCAAGGAACCAGCCCCTTGTTTCATTGATTTGGTTTAGTGTCTTTTTGGTTTGTATATCCCTCATTTCTGCCTTAATCTCTATTATTTCCTTCCTTCTGCTGTTCTTCTCATTCCTTTAGTTGTAAGTTAGGAGGGTTTGAGATTTTTCTTGCTCTTTAAGGTAGGCTTGTATTGCTATATACTTCCATCTTAGATTGCTTTTGCTGCATTCCAAAAGTTTTTACCAGTGTATTTTCATTTTCATTACTTTCAGTGTATTTTCTTATTGATTTCCTGTTTGACCCATTCATTTCGTAACATGTTATTTAACCTCCCTTTATTTGTGGCCTTTCCCCCTGTGTGTGTGTGTGTGTGTGTGTGTGTGTGTGTGTGTGTGTGTATGATTGTGGTTAACTTCAAGTTTCCTAGCGTGTGGTCAGAAAAGATGCTTGGTCTGATCTCTGTCTTTAGGTACCTGTTGAGGCCTGATTTGTTACCTAGAATGTGATCATTTCTGGAGAATGCCCCATGTGCGCTTGAAAAGAATGTGTACTCTGCCATTTTAGTATGGAGTGTTCTGAATATATCTGTTAAACGCATCTGGTCCAGTGTGTCATTCAAAGCCATTGTTTCCTTGTTGATTTTCTGTTTAGAGGTTCTGTCCATTGATGTGACAGATGTGTTAAAGTCCTCTATTATCATTATATTATTATAAATTCTTTTATGGTTTTGTTGAATGTTTTTGATATTGGTGATTGCATATTGGGTGCATCAAAATTTACAATCATTGGGTCTTTTTGTTTGGTTGTCCCCTTTAGTATGAGATAGTGTCTATCTTCGTCTCTTGTTACAGCTTTATTTATTTTTTTAATGTAAGTCTTAGTTGACATATAGTGCATTCTCTGTTTCAGGAATAGAATCCAGTGATTCATCCCTTACATGCAACACCCAGTACTCATGACAACAATTGCTCTCCTTAATACTCGTCCGCCATCTAGCCCAGCGCCGACACATCTCCCTCTATCAACCCTCACTTTTTTTCCGCTATGGCTAAGAGACTCATGTGGTTTGTTACCACTCTTCTCTTTTCCTGCCCCCTTCCCATATTTTCATATGTTTTGTTTCTTAAATTCCACATGAGTGAAATCATATATGTGTCTTTCACTGATTGATATATTTCACTTAGCATAATACATTCTAGGTCCATCCATATCGTTGCAAGTGGCAGGGTTTCGTTCTTTATGAAGCTGAGTTTCATTTCATTGTATATATGTATGTATATTTGTATGTATATATGAACATACACGTGAGTACATATGCAAATACATGCACACACACACACACACAAGTTTATACCTTCATCAGTTGATGGATACTTGGGCTTTCTCCATAGTATGGCTACTGTTGATAATGCTGCTATAAATATTGGGTGTATGCATTTTACTACTAGGTATTGACCCAAAGGGTACCAAACTACACTCTCGGTTTTGAAGTTTATTTTGCCTAATATAAGTATTGCTACTGGCTTTCTTTTACATTATTGTCATGATAAACGTTTTTCATTCCCTCCTTTTAAATCTGCAGGTGACATATGTCCAAATAACGCTTTGTAAGCAGCATCTAGATAGGCCTTGTTTTGTTTTTGTTTTTGTTTCTTTCTTTTTTTTCTGTCCATTCTGACACCCTATCCTTGTCTTTTGATTGGAGCATGTAGTCGATTTACATTCAGAGTAATTATTGACAGGTATATATTTAGTGACATTCTACTAGTTGTTTTCCATTGTTTCTTGATGTTTTCTCTGATCCTTTCTTGTCTGTAACACTTTTGGTCTTTCATTTCCACTCCAAGAGTCTGATTTAAATATTCTTTTCTTTTGACTGGTAGTACATTTCTTTACTTATTTTTATATTTCTTCTTCGTTAAAATTTAAGCCCCAGTTAGTTACCTTATAGTGGAATACAGTTTCAGGATTAGAATTTAGTGATCCATCAGTTACAAAATATATCCAGTACTCATTCCAAGTGCCCCCCGGGTTCCCATCACCTATTTAGCCCACACCCCTATTCAGAAACCTTCCTGGAGTCCTGAGCTTCTTCCCTCTATTTAACAGTTTCTTATCGTTTGATTCCTTCTCTGTATCTTATTTTTGCTTTCCTTTCACTATGTTCATCAGTGTATTAAATGCCACAGATGAGAAAAATCATATGATGTGTGTCTTTCTCTGACATATTATGGTTAGCATAATAAAGTCTGGTTCCATCCACCTTGTTGCAAATAGCAAGATTCCACTCTTTTTGATTGCCGAGTAATATTCCACTGTATGAATATACCACATCTTCGTTATCCATTCATCTCTCAATGGTCATTTGGGCTCTTTGCATAATTTAGCTATTGTTGATAATCCTGCTATAAACATTGGAGTGCATGTGCCTCTTCGAGTCAGCGTTAGTGTGTCCTTTGGATAAATGCCTATTAGTGCAATTGCTGGGTTGTAGTGTAGTTCTCTTATTGTTTCTTGTAACGAATCTCCATACTATTTTCCAGAACGGCTACACCACTTTGCATTCCCACCAGCATTGCAAAAGCATTCCCTTTCTCTGCATTCTTGCCAACATCTGTCGTTTCCTGAGATGTTAATTTTAGCCATTCTGATAGGTGTGAGGGGATATCTCATTGTGGTTTTGATTTGTATTTCACTTATGATGAATGAGGTTGAGCATCTTTTCATGGTATGACCAATCTGGATGTGATCTTGTTAAAGTGTCTCTTCATGTCTTTTGCCCATTTCTTCACTGGGTTATTTGGTTTCTGGGTGTTGAGTGTGATATATTCTAGATATGGAAGAATGCTGATGTTATTTTGATAGGAATTACATTGAATTTGTCCATTGTTTTGGGTAGTATTGATATTTTAACAATATTTGTTCTTCCAATCCATGAGATGGGATGTTTTTCCATTTCTTTGTGTCTTCTTCAACTTCTTTCATAGATGTTGTATGGTTTGTTCTTTTATTTTTTTAATTTTTATTTATTTTTAAGAGAGTGAGCGAGTGAGCAAGAGCCCATGAGCAGGGGAAAGGCAGAGATAGGGAGACACAGAATCTGAAGCAGGCTCCAAGCTCCAAGCTGTCAGCACAGAGCCTGTCACAGGACTCAAACCCACAAACGTGGGATCATGTCCTGAACTGAGGTCGGCACTTAACCGACTGAGCCACCCAGGCACCCCTCTATTGTTTGAATGTACTGATCTTTTACCTCTTTGGTTAGATTTACCCCTGGGTATTTTATGCATTTCTGTGCAGTTGTAAATTAGATCAATTCCTTAACTTTCTTTCTGTTGATTCATTATTGGGGTATAGAAATGCAATCAACTTCTGTATATTGATTTTATATTCTGAGACTTTCCTGAATTCCTGTATCAGTCCTAGAAGTTTTTTGGTGGAGTCGTTTGGATTTTCCACGGAGAGTATCATATCTGTGAGGAGGGAAATTTTGACCCCTCCTTGCCAACTTGGACACCTTGTAATTCTTTTTGTCGTCTGATTGCTGAGGCTAGGACTTTCAAAAGAATGGTGGGGGCGCCTGGGTGGCACAGTCGGTTAAGCGTCCGACTTCAGCCAGGTCACGATCTCGCGGCCCGTGAGTTCGAGCCCCGTGTCGGGCTCTGGGCTGATGGCTCAGAGCCTGGAGCCTGTTTCCGATTCTGTGTCTCCCTCTCTCTCTGCCCCTCCCCCGTTCATGCTCTGTCTCTCTCTGTCCCAAAAATAAAAAAAAAAAATAAACGTTGAGAATGGTGAATAACAGTGTTGAGAATGGACATCCCTGTCGTGTTCCTGACCTTAGGGGGAAAGCTCTCAGTTTTCCCCATTGAAGATATTATTAGCTGTGGGACTTTCATATCTGGACATTCTCACATTGAGCCACGACCCTTCCATCCCTCCTTTCATGAGGTGTTTTTTTCCATCAAGAAAGGATGCTGCTGCGTTTTGTCAAATGTTTATTCTGCAACTATTGAGAGGATCATGTGGTTGTTATCCTTTCTTTTATCAACGTGATATATCACATCAGTTGATTTGCAGATATTGAGTCGGTTGTGCATCCCAGGAATAAAATCCACTTCATTGTGCTGAATAATTCTTTTAATGTATTTTTGAATCCAGTTTGCCACTTTTTGTTGAGATTTTTTGCATCCATGGTCATCAGGGAAATTTGTCTCTAGTTTTCCTTTAAAGTGGGGTCTTTGTTCAGTTCGGACTCAAGGCCATGCTGGCCTCATAGAATGAGTTTGGAAGTGTTCCCTCCATTTTTCTGCCCATGACCTTATCTTGTTCTTTCATTTGGGATGCCTCCCTCTTGTGTTGGAATTTTGGTTGAGTATTTGCCATCTCTGTGTTACCAAAGCTCATTGTGTTACCTGCCTATGAGTTGAATGGTTTTATGAAGAGGAGGTCATCCAATGTCCAGGGCCTGGCACATCACGGAGTGTCTGTGGTGTGTGTCGCATGCACTATTTTTTGTGTTCTGGCTGCACTATCCTTCAGGTCAGTTGTATGGGAAAGGTAGGGTCCTTGGCTAGAATGTGGTGAGTCTTACCGAGGTCGCAACTGGGATCCCTGGAAATTGCAGTACAGTCAGAACTGGGTTCACTGCATGGTGCAGTGCGCGGGCACTGGGTTCACTGGAGGGGGCAGTAAGTAATCTGAGGATTCCAGAAGGTAGGTGAACACTGTAAAACACTCTAGTCTTCTCTTACATCAAATTCAAAGACATTTTCTTGCCCCAGCTTTCTTTTAATGCTGAAGAGATTGCAATTAGTAATTGAAGGCATAATGGTCCTACAGGATATTTACCTATATGACTGGTGGACATTATTTCATCCATCCGTGTCCCTAAAGCACGTTTCATTGGAAATATTAGCCAAGGATACATACTGTAAATTCACAACTGATTCACAGCTCCCTGTAAGTTTCATTCTGACCTTGTCACATATGTATCATCAAAGATATTATTAGTGACTTTTCAGATACGCTCCCCACATCAAGATGGTGATGTTAGAGAATCTGGTATAAATGGAAATTCACAGGTTCCAAATTAGGAATTATTTTTCATTTTTAATGTTTCTTTTTTCTTTTTTTGAGATAGCCCGAGCTGGGGAGGGGGGAGAGAGTGGGAGATACCGAATCTGAGGCAGGCTCGAGGCTCTGAGCTCTCAGGACAGAGCCTGACGCGGGGCTCAAACTCATGGACTGCAAGATCACGACTTGCGTCAAAGTCGGACGCTTAACCGACTAAGCCACCCAAGCGCCCCAGGAATGATAGTTTATTGGCAAACAAGGAGAAATTAAAAATAGTGTAAAGGATGTCTATTTTTAATTGAAATATTGTTCACACATTTGTTGTATGAGTTTTCAGCATACATTGTAGTCATTCCATATGTCTATGAATTATATTGTACTTAAGCACAAGTGTAGCTATCCTGTGAAAGCATGCAACAGTATTATTACAGGATTGACTCCATTACATTGGCTGTCCCTTGTATTCCTAGGACTCATTCATTCCATAGCTGACGCCAGTATATCTCTCAAAGGTGTTCATTCTTTATCTAACCTAAGTATGTTGGTGGTAAACACAATTACCACTTGCTCAGCAAGTGTAAATTGGTGGTCTATTTTTCTGTGAACATTGCTTAAACCATTACAAATGATGTCATTACGTTAATAAAGTCGGTTTCATTCTTCACTCACAAGAAAGGAGAAGGAAAAGATTTCTCTGTGTCCCAGGCCCTGTCATTAAAACCTTTCCCACTGTGGAGAACAGGTTTAGTTGCCCAGGGAACTTCAGTGTCTCAGCTGAGCAACCAGGGCCTTCCACATTGCAAAAGTACCCATGATGGCCAACAGAGAGAGCTCAAGCACCACAGACCCGGAGAGGCGGAGTCCTCTGCCCAGGCAGTGATGGCCACCAGAGGGCGTACCATCGGCTTTTCTGACCCAGGGCACCTGAGAGCAGGAAGGGCTTTGATTGCTCCCAGAGTACTCAGGGCCTTTTCAGCTGCCTGAGTACAGAGAGCAGAGCTGCATTTCCAGCAGGTTGTGCTGCCCGCCCCAGGGGAGATCTTGGGAGCTTTGTAGCAACTTGGCATCTCCTGAGTCGCCAGAGAGAATTTGTCTTATTGTACTGAGTGCTGAGGAGTGGGCTCTGGGTGGCTTCCCTGGGCAAGCTGGTTGCTGAGCTGCACAGGCCCTTGCGCTTTCTGGGCTGTTCCCGTGTTTCATTCCTCCCCTTCCCGGACAGTATTTGAACAAGACATATTTTACTAAAGGTCTCGTGGATTGTGGAGTCCCACGACATCACCTCATCGATGCAGTCGATGGTTTGTTGTTCCAGATTCAGGCTTGTTTCCGGGAAGAAACCCTGACAGAAATTCAGAAGAACGGGAGGTGCATTCCATTAGGACATGAATACATGAAATGCTCGTCTTAGGAACTCCTAGAAGAATGAGCTGGGACCCACTTTCCAAGTCCTGCTGGAACCAGTGACCGAGGTAAGGGCACAAACTGTCCCCCACATCATACATGCCTTTTAAAAAGTTTCATGGTGATTTTTCCAACTTAATTAAGTGATTGCAAACTACAGAAAACCTGGTAGGTACCTGTCATTAACGTACGTTATCTTGAATTTAAATTGCAGTGAGTAAAGATACAGTGTAGTATTAGTTTCAGGTGTAAAATATAGAGCAACCCTTCCACACGTCATCCGGTGCTCATCCCAGGTGCACTTCTTAATCCCCAGCAGCTGTTTCACCCATTCCCCACCTTGCTCTGGAAGCCCTCAGTTTGTTTCCTAGTTAAAAGTCTGTTTGTCACTGTCTCCTCCCCGCCCCCCCCCACTTTGTTTTGTTTTATATCCATGTGTTAGTGAAATCATCTGCTATTTGTCTTTGTCTGAAAGGCTTATTTCACCCAGGATAACATTCTCTTGCTCCATCCAGCTCATGGCAAATGACAAGATTTCATGTTTTTACGGCCTAATAATATTACATTCCATAGACCACATCTCAATTTATTCATCAGTTGATGGATGCTTGGATAGTTTCTGTAATTTGGCTGTTGTAGAAAATGCTGCTGGAAACATCATGGTGCATGTATCCCTTTGAAGATTTTGTATTCTTTGTGGAAATACCTTGTAGTGAAATTGCTGGATCATAAGTTACTTCCATTTCCAGTTGTTTTTTTTTTTTTTTAGAAATCTCCATAATGTTTTCCAGACTGGCTGCACCAGTTTGCCTTCTTACCCACAGTGCAAGAGGGTTATTCTTTCCCCACATCCTTGGCAACACCTGCTGTGTCATCCTTCATTGATTTTAGTCATTGTGACAGAAGTGATGTGTTATCTCATTGTACTTTTGAATTGTATTTGCCTGAAGATCAGTATTGTTGAGTATTTTTTCATGTGTCTCTTGGCCAGGTATATGTCTTCCTTCAGGAAATGTCCATTTTTGTCTTCTGCCCATTTTTAATCAGATTTCTCATTTTTTGGGTGCTGTATAACTGTATATATTTTGGGCACTAACCCTTTATCTGATGTCGTTTGCAAATATCATTCTGTAGGTGTTTTAGTTTTGTTGATTATTTCCTTGGTGATTGAAGGTTTTAATTTTTATGAAGTCTCATTGTTTTTGCTTGTGTTTCCCTTACCGGTAGAGATATATCTGCAAAGACGTTTGTACAGGCAATGTTAAATAAGATACTACCCGTGTTATCCTCTGGGATTTTTATGGTTTCAGGTTTCACATATAGTTCTTTATCAGTGTTGGATTTATTTTTGTGTATGTTGTAAGAAAGTGGTCCATTGTTGTTTTTGTTTTGTTTTGCAGGATGCTGTCCATTTTTTCCAAAACCATTTGTTGAGGAGCCTTTTTTTTAAGTTTATTTACTTATTTTCGAGAGAGAGAGAGAGAGCATGCAGAAGAGGGGCAGAGAGAAATGGAGACAGAGAATCCCACGCATGCTCTGCACTGCCCTGAGATCATAACCTGAGCTGAATTCACAATCACATGCTTTGTTGACTGAGCCACCCCTGTGTCCCAAGACTATCTTTTTTTCCATTGGATGTTCTTTCCTGCTTTGTTGAGAATTAATTGACCATATAGGTGTGAGTTCATTTCTGCATTTCTTTTCTATTGATCTATTCCTCTGTGTGTTGTTGTGGTGGTGGTGGTGGTGGTGGTGGTGGTGGTTGTTCTTTTGCCAGTTCCACTGTTTTGATCAGTATAGCTTTGTAATATAACCTAAAGTCTGGAATTGTGATGTCTCCAACTTTGCTTTTCTTCTTCAAGTTTGTTTTGGCTGTTTGGGGACTTTTGTTATTCCATACAAATTTTGAGATTATTTGTTCTTGTTCTGTCACAAATGTTTTTGTTAGTGTGATAGGGATTTCATTATATGTGTAGATTGTTTTGAGGAGTGTAGACATTTTAACAGTATTTTGTGCCTCCCATCCATGAACATGAAATGTATTCCATTTCTTTGTGTCCTCTTCCATTTCTTTCATCAGTGTTTCATAGACTTTAGAGTACAGGTCTTTCAATTCTTTGGTTAGGTTTATTCCTGGTTTCTTGTGGTATTTGTGAGCCTGTCAATGGGAATGATCCCTTACTTTCTCTCTGTGTTAATTCATGATTTGTGTTAGAAGTTCAATACATCTATGTTCCTTGATTTCTGTATATTGTGACTTGTGGAATTCATATATCAATTCTAGCCGTTTTTAAGGGAATATTTCATGCTTTTTAGAGAACACATCACGTCAGTTCCAAATAGCGAAAGTGCTACTTCTTCCTTGCCGATTTGGATGCCTCTTATTTCTTTTTGTTGTCTGAGTGCTGTGGTTAGGGTTCCTGTACTATGCGCAATAACAGTGGTGAGAGGGGTCATCCCTGTTTTGTCCCTGACCTTGGAGGAAATTTTTTCAATTTTTCCCCATTGAGGATGAGATGAGCTGTGGGTTTTTCCTAGATGACCTTTATTATGTGCAGGTAGGTTGACTCTCAATGTACTTTGCTGAGGGGTTTTATCATGAATGGATGTGACATTTTGTCAAATAGTTTTCCTGCATCTGTTGAAAGCATCGTATTGTTCTTATCCTTTCTTCTATTACTGTGGTGCATCATGTTGATTGATCTGTGAATGTGGAACCACCCTTGCAGCCCAAGAATATATCCCACTTGATTATGGTAAATGATTCTATTAATGTATTGTTGACTTTAATTTGAAGGTATTTTAATAAGAATTTCTGCATACATAGTCATCAGGCTATTGGGCTGCAGTTTTATTTTAAAAAATTTTAAACATTTTTTAAATGTCTATTTCTTTCCTTTGAGTACATAAAAGTGAGGGAGGGGCTCAGAGATAGGGAGAGAGAGAATCCTGGCCATGCTCCACACTGTCATGGCAGGGTCCAACATGGGACTCGAACCCACGCACTGCAAGATAATGTCCTAGTCCAAAATTAAGAGTTGGACAGTAAACAGCCCAAGCCACACAGGCGCCCCACCAGTTTTCGGTTTTAGTGGAGGCTTTATCTGGTCTTGGTATCAGGGTAATGATGGCCTCATAAGATGAATTTGTAAGTTTTCCTTCTTTTTTATTTTTCATAATAATTCAAGGAGAATACATATTAGCTCTTTCTTAAATGGATGGTAGAATTCATCAGTTAAACCATCTGGCCCAGAACTTTTGTGTTGGGGGGAGATTTTTGTTATTACTGATTTGATTTCTTTCTCTTTTCAGAATATATGTATCTTCCTGTTTCAGTTTTGGTAGTTTGTGTGTTTCTAGGAATTTGTCCATTTTTCTCAGTGTGCAATTTGTTGCATATAGTTGTTCATAATATTAACTTCTAACTGTATTTTTGTGGTGTGGACTGTTATTTCTCCTTTCTTATTTGTGATTTTATTTATTGGAGTCCTTTCTCTCTTCTTACTCAAAAGTCTGCCTAGAAGTTTTCATGTTGATTTCTGTTTTCAAAGAACCAGCCCCTGGTTTCATTGATTTGGTCTAGTGTCTTTTTGGTTTGAGTATCCCTTATTTCTGTCTGAATCTCTATTCCTTCCTTCCTTCTGCTCTTGTTCTTCTGATATGTGACCTAGAATATGATCAACTCTGGAGAATGTCCCATGTGCGCTTGAAAAGAATATGTACTCTGCCATTTTAGTATGGAGTGTTCTGAATATATCTGTTAAACCCATCTGGTCCACTGTGTCAATCAAAGCCATTGTTTCCTTGTTGATTTTCTGTTTACAGCTTCTGTCCATTGAAGTGAGCAATGGGTTAAAGTCCTCTACTATCGTTATATTATAAAAAATGAGTTCCTTTATGGTTGTTGTTAAATATTTTATATACTTGGTGATCGCATGTTGTGTGCATCAAAATTTATAATCATTGGATCTTCTTGTTTCATTGTCCCCTTTAGGATGAGATAGCGTCTGTCTTCATCTCTTGTTATACCTTTATTTATTTATTTACTTACTTACTTACTTATTTATTTATATTAATTTAAGTCATAGTTGACATAGTGCACTCTCGGATTCGGGAGTAGAATTTGGTGATTCATCCCTTACATACAATACCCAGTGCTCATCCCAACAAGTGCTCTCCTTAATACTCATCCCACATCTAGCCCAGCCCTGACCCATTTCCCTCCATCAACCTTCGGTTTTTTTCTCTAACATTAAGAGACTCATGTGGTTTGTTACCACTCTTCTCGTTTCCTGCCCCCTTCCCATGTTTTCATCTGTTTTGTTTCTTCAATTCCACATGAGTGAAATCATATATTTGTCTTTCACTGATTGACATATCTCACTTAGCATAATACATTATAGCTCCATCCACATCATTGGAAATGGCAAGATTTCATTCTTCTTGAAGTTGAGTTATATTTCTTTGTGTATACATATGTTTGTATATATGAACGTACACATATGTACATCTGTATATATGCGTATACATACATACACACGCACACACACCACAACTTCTTTATACCTTCATCAGTTGATGGATACTTGGGCTTTCTCTATAGTTTTGCTACTCTTGATAATGCTGCTATAAATACTGGGTTCATGAAATGTCACTATTAGGTATTTACCCAAAGTGTACCAAAAAAGAGTCTCGGTTTTAAAGGTTATTTTGCCTGATATAAGTATTGCTACTGGCTTTCTTTTAACATTATTGGCATAATAAATATTTCTTCATTCCCTCACTTCAAATCTGCAGGAGACTTAAGTCCAAATAAGGCTTTGTAGGCAGCTTCTAGATAGACATTGTTTTTTGTTTGTTTGCTTGTTTGTTTGTTTGTTTTGTCCATTCTGACGCCCTATCCAATGTCTTTTGATTGGAGCATTTAGTCCATTTATATTCCGGGTGATTATTGATAGGTATATATTTAGTGCCATTCTACTAGTTGTTATGCCTTTGTTTTTTGATGTTTTCTCTGATCCTTTCTTGTCTGTAACACTTTTAGTCCTAGATTTCCACTCAAAGAGCCCGATTTAAATATTCTTTTCTTTTGACTGGTAGTACATTTCTTTACTTCTTTTTCATATTTCTTTTTTTTAATTTAAGCCCAAGTTAGTTACTTTATAGTGGAATACAGTTTCAGCAGTAGAATTTAGTGATCCATCAAGTACAAAATATACCCAATACTCATCCCAAGTGCACCCGTAATGCCCATACCCATTTAGCCCATACCCCTATTCAGTAACCCTCCTGGAACCCTGAGTTTCTTCTCTGTATTTCAGAGTCTCTTATCGTTTGACTCCCTCTCTGTTTGTATCTTATTTTTGCTTTCCTTTCACTACGTTCATCAGTTGTATTAAATTCCACAGATGAGAGATATCATATGATGTGTGTCTTTCTCTGACATATTTTGCTTAGCATAATCAAGTCCGGTTCCATCCATGTTGTTTCAAATAGCAAGATTTCATTCTTTTTGACCGCCGAGTAAAATTCCATTGTATGAATATACCACATCTTCTTTATCCATTCATCTGTCAATGGTCATTTGCGCTCTTTGCATAATTTAGTTATTGTTGATAATGTTGCTATAAACATTGCAGTGCATGTTCCACTTGGACTCAACGTTAGTGTATCCTTTGGATAAATACGTAGTAGTGCAATTGCTGGGGTCTAGTGTAGTTCTATTTTTAGTTTTTCTGACAAATCTCCATACTATTTCCAGAGTGGCTACACCACTTTGCATGCCCACCAGCATTTCAAAAGCGTTCCCTTTCTCTGCATCCTTGCTAACATCTGTCTTTTTCGGAGATGTTAATTTTAGCCATTCTGATAGGTGTGTGGGGATATCTCATTGTGGTTTTGATTTGTATTTCAGTGATGACAAGTGAGATTGAGCATCTTTTCATGTGTGACCAATCTGGATGTCATCTTTCTTAAAGTGTCTGTTCATGTCTTTTGCCCATTTCTTCACCAGATTATTTGGTTTTTGGGTGTTGAGTGTGATAAATGTTTATAGATTTTGGATACTAACCCTTTATCTGATATGTCACCTGCAAATATCTTCTCCCACTTCATTCAGTGCCCTTTCAGTTTCGCTGATTATGTCCTCTTCTGTGCAGATGCTTTTTATCTCCAAGTCCCAATTGTTCACTTTGGTTTTCATTGCCCTTGCTTTGGAGACATGACAAGCAAGAGGTTGTTGTGGCCAGGATCAAGGAGGTAGATTGCGTGTTTTCTCCTCTAGGATTTTGATGGTCCCTTTCTTACATTTATATCTTTCATCCATTTTGAGGTGTGTGTGTGTGTGTGTGTGTGTGTGTGTGTGTGTGTGTGTGTGTGTGTGGTTTAAGAACATAGTCCAGGTCCAATCTTCTCATTGTTCAGTTTTCCCAGTACCATTTGCTGAAGAGACTTTTGTTTTTCCATTGGATATTCTTTCCAGTGTTATCAAAGATTACTCGGCCATATGTTTGAGCATCCATTTATGGGTTCCCTATTCCGTTCCATTGATGTCTGTGTCTGTTTATGTGCCTGTACCATACTGTCTTGATGATTGCGGTTTTCTAATGCACCATAAATTCCAGATTTTAATGTCTCCAGCTTTGTTTTCTTTTTCAACATGACTTTGGCGATTTGGGGTCTTTTCTGGCTCCCTACAAATTTTAGGGTTGTTCTAGTTCTGTGAGGAATGCTGGTGTTGTTTTGATAGGAATTGCATTGAATGTGTCGATTGCTTAGGGTAGTATTGACATTTTAATAATGTTTGTTCTTCTCATCCATGAGCATGGAATGTTTTTCCGTTTCTTTGTGTTTCTTCCATTTCTTTCATAGATGTTGTATGGTTTGTGCCTTTATGTTTTTGATCTTTGTTTATTTTTGAGAGAGAGAGAGAGAAAGAGAGAGCACATGAGCAGGGGAAGGGCAGAAAGAGGGAGAGAGGGAGACACAGACTCTGAAGCAGGCTCCAGGCTCCGAGCTGTCAGGACAGTGCCCATCACGGGACTCAGACCCACAAATGCGGGATCATGTCCTGAATTGAAGTCGGCACTTAACCGACGGAGCCACCCAGGCGCCCCTCTATTGTTTTAAGTGTACTGATCTTTTACCTCTTTGGTTATGTTTACCCCTGGGTGTTTGATGGTTTTCAGTGCAGTTGTAAAGTACATCAATCCTTGATTTCTCTCTGCTGACTCATTATTGGTGTATAGAAATGCAATCAACTTCTGTATATTGATTTTATATCCTGAGACTTTCCTGAATTCCAGTATCAGTCCTAACAGTTTTTCCATGGAGTCTTTGGGATTTCCTTGAAAAGTATCATGTCTGCGAAGAGGGAAAGTTTGACCCTCCTTGCCAATTTGAACGCCTTGTATTTCTTTTTGTTGTCTTCTTGCTGAGGTTAGGACTTCCAACAGTTTGTGGAATAACAGTGGTGAGAGTGGACATCCCAGTCGTGTTCCTGACCTTAGGGGGAAAGCTCTCAGTTTTTCCTCATTGAAGATGATATTAGTTGTGGGACTTTCATATCTGGACATACTGATATTCAGACAAGATCTTTCTATCCTTCCTTTCATGTGTGCTTTTTTTCCATCAAGAAAGGATGCTGCATTGTGTCAAATGCTCTTTCTGCATCTATTGAGAGGATCATATGGTTGTTATCCTTTCTTTTCTCAATGTGATGTATCACATCAGTTGATTTGCAGATATTGAATTGGTGGTGCATCCCAGGAATAAATCTAATTCATTGTGGTGAATAATTATTTGTATGTATTGTTGGATCCGGCTTGCTACTTTTGTTGAGAATTTTTGCATCCAGGTTCATCAGGGAAATTGGTCTGTAGTTTTCCTTTCTGGTGGGGTCTTTGTCCAGTTTGGTATCAAGGCCAAGCTGGCCTCATAGAATGACTTTGGAAGTGTTCCTTCCATTTCTCTGTCCATGACCTTATCTTGTTCTTTCATTTGGGATGCATTCCTCTTGTCTTGGCATTTTGGCTGAGTTTTTGCCTTCTCTGTGTTACAAACGCTCATTATGTTAGCTGCCTGTGAGATGAATGGCTTTAATAAAAGGAGGTCATCTAGTGTCCAGGGGCTGACACATCAGGGAGTGTCTGTGGTGTGTGTTGCATACATTGTTTTGTGTTCTGGCTGCACTGTCCTTCAGGCCAGTTGTATGGACAATGTATGGTCCTTGGCCAGAATGTGCTGAGTTTTGTCTAGGTCAGCTCCGATCTGCCTCTTAAATGAGACTTGAAATGACTGCCACTCGAAGCGAAGTTCTGCAGAACTGTCTGGTCAAGAGAGGTGGTGTGGTCATGGGCTTCCGCTGGTCACCTGCGGAAGGGGACACCTCCATTGGGACTGAGGCAAGCCTGATTGACCTAGAAGGCCAGTCTCACCAGAGCACAGGAATGTGGGGTTGGTGTTAGCATCTTAGGCAGCCAGTGTGGGGATGACATTGTTTCCAGCAGATGGCTCTGTGTCTATGCTGTGGGGAAGAGGAGGAAAATGGTCCCACACACTTCCTCTGTCCTGGCTCCTTTGTCCCCTTGTGAACACTGCCTCTCAGGGGTGCTCTATGAGAGTGTATAATCGCTCCACTGTGTACACCAGGCGATGTACAGGTCACTGTTTCCATACCGTCTGCCTGTATGTAGATTGCTGCCTTCTCTGAAGGATTAGGCCAGTGCCCTCAGGGATGTATCCCAGCCAAGCCTTCTGACCTTTGAAACTCCACATTCTCGGGGTCTGGATCGCTTGGTTAAGTGTCCGAGTCTTGATCCTGGCTCAGATCATGACCTCGTGGTAATGGGCTTCTCTCTCTCCCTCTATTCCTGCCCCTGCCTTGCTTGTGCTCTCTTTCTCTGTCTCTCTCTCAAAATAAACTTAAAACAAATTTAGTGGCATGGAATACCTTATTTAGGCGAGATTTCCTCCCTGAGGGAATGGCAGCCGTCTATCAGTCAAATTTCTGGCAATGAATAGGAATTTCACTGTTGACCTGTTAAAGGTTACATTCCTACAGGAGTAAATTTAGGGTTAGTGACATGAGGCCTTAACGTAAGTAACTCCATGATGGCAGGCACTGGGTTCATGGAGGCTGCATTGCCTCGGACAGTGGGTTCACTGTAGGCAGCAGTGCTTCGGACAGTGTGTTCACAGGTGTCAGCAGTGCTTCGGGTGGAAAATTTACTGGAGGCTGCAGTGACACTGGCAGCGGGTTCACTGGAGGCTTCACTGTGTCGGGCAGTGCGTTCACTGGAGGCTGCATTGCCCCAGGACTGGGTTCACTGGACAATGCAGTAGAGCGGGCACTGGGTTCACAGGAGGCTGCAGTGTCTTGTGTACTGAGTTCACTGCAGGCTGCAGTGCTGCGAGAACTGGTTTCACTGGTTCCTGCAGTGCCGCGGGCACTGGGTTCACTGGAGGCTGCAGTGCAGCGGTTACTGGATTCACTGGAGGCTCCAGTGCTGCAGGAACTGGCTTCACTGGAAGCTGCAGTGCCGCGGACACTGGCTTTACTAGAGTGTGCAGTGCCATGGGCACTGGTTCACTTGAGGCTGCAGTGGCGTGGACACTTGGTTCACTGGAGGGTGTAGTGCCACGGGCACTGGCTTCACTAGAGGGTGAAGTGCCAGGGACACAGCCTCACTGGAGGTAGAGACCCGCAGGCCCTGGGTTCACTGCATGCTGCAGTGCCGTGGTCACTGGGTTCACTGGAGGGTGCATTGCCGCAGGCAGTTTGTTCACTGAGGGATGCAGTGCCATGGGCACTGGGATCCCAGGAACCTGCAGTGGAGTCGGAAATGGGTTCACTGCAGGGTGCATTGCTATGGTCACTGGGTTCACTGCAGACTGCAGTGCATGGAACACTGGAATAACTGGAGGCTGCAGTGCAGTGGGCACGTGTTTCACTGGAGTCTGCAATGCCCTGGGCACTGGCTTTACTGGCAACTGCAGTGCGACGGACTCAAGGTTCAATGGAGAGTGCAGTACGGCGGACCCTGGCTTCAATGGAGGCTGCAGAGCCGCGGGCACTGGGTTCATAGGAGGCTGCAGTGCCGGGGCACATTGTTCCCTGGATGGTGTAGTGCCTTGGGCACTGGGTTCACTGGAGGGTGCATGGCCGCGGGCACTGGGTTGACTGGAGGGTGCAGTGTCACGGACAGTGTGTTCACTGGAGGGGGCAGTGTCGCAGGCAGTGGGTCACTGGAGGATGCAGTGTGTGGGCAGTGGGTTCACAGCATGCTCCAGTGCCACGGGTATTGAGTTCACTGGATGGTGCAGTGCCACGGGAACTGGGTTCACCGGAGGCTGCAGTACCCTGCGCAGTGGGTTCCATGCAGGATGCAGTGATGCGTGCACTGGGTTCAATGGAGGGTTCCGTGCCTCCCGCACTGGGTTCACTGGAGGCTGCAGTGCCGCGGCAGTGGGTTCACAGCAGGCTCCAGTACCATGGGTCCTGGGTTCACGGCATGGTGCAGTGCTGCGGGAACTGGGTTCACCGCAGGCTGCAATACCCTGGGCACTAGGTTCCATGCAGGATGCAGTGATGCGAGCAATGGGTTTACTGCAGGCTGCAGTACCCTGGGCAGTGTGTTCAATGCAGGATGTAGTGACACGCGCACTGGGTTCAATGGAGGGTGCAGTGCCGCGGGCACTGGGTTCACTGGAGGCTGATGTGCCGCAGGCAGTGGGTTCACAGTAGGCTCCAGTACAACGGGTACTGGGTTCACTGGATGGTGCAGTGCCGTGGAACTGGGTTCAGTGGAAGGGCAGTGTCTCAGGCAGTTGGTCCCTGGAGGTTGCAATGCCACAGGCAGTGGGTTCACTGGATGGGGCAGTGCCGCCAGATCTGGGTTCACTGGAGGCTGCAGTGCTGCGGGCAGTGTGTTCATTGGAGGCTGCATAAAAACTGGAACTGGTTCCACTGCATGCTGCAGTGCCCGGGCACTGGGTTCACAGGAGACTACAGTGCAGTAGACACTGCCTTCACTGGCGGGTGCAGTGCTGCGGGACGTGGGTTCACTGGAGTCTCCAGTGCTGCGGGATCTGGCTTCACTGGAGGCTGCAGTGCTGCAGGCACTGTGTTCACTGCATGCTGCAGAGAAGCGGGAACTATGTTCACTGCATGGTGCAGTTACGAGGGCACTGGGTTTATTGGAGGGTGCTGTGTGGCAGGCACTGCCTCCAATGGAGGGTGCAGTGTTGCGGTCAGTGGGTTCACTGGAGGCTGCAGTGCGGCGGGCAATTGGTTTACTTGAGGCTGCATAGAAGCGGGAATTGGGTTCACTGCATGGTGCAGTGCTGCGGGCACCCTGTTCACTGGATGGTGTAGTGCCGTGGGCACTGGGTTCACTGGAGGGTAGAGACCCGCAGGCCCTGGATTCACTGCACACTGCAGTGGCACGGGCACTGGGTTCACTGGAGGGTGCATTGCCGGAGGCACTTTATTCACTGGAGGTTGAAGTGCCATGGGAACTGGGATCCCAGGAACCTGCAGTGCAGTCAGAACGAGGTTCACTGCAGGGTGCAGTGCTGTGGGCACTGGGTTCACTGCAACTGCAGTGCACGGATCACTGGGAAACTGGAGGCTGCATTGCTCTGGCACGTGTTTCACGTGAGGCTGCAATGCTGCAGGTACTGGCTTTAGTGGCGGCTGCAGTGCCGGGGACCCAAGGTTCAATGGAGAGTGCAGTACGGCGGGCACTGACTTCAATGGAGGCTGCAGAGCAGCGGGCACTGTGTTCATAGCAGGCTGCAGCGTGGCAGGAACTTTGTTCATGGGATGGTGTAGTGCTGTGTGCACTGGCTTCACTGCAGGGTGCAGTGCCAAGGGCACTGGCTTCACTGGAGGGTGCAGTGCCGCGGGCACTGGCTTCACTGGAGGGTGCAGTGCCGCGGGCACTGGCTTCACTGGAGGGTTGAGACCCACAGGCCCAGGTTTCACTGCAGGCTGCAGTGCCGCATTCACTCGGTTCACTGGAGGGTGCATTCCCGCGGGCACTTTGTTCACTGGAGGCTGCTGTGTCATGGGGACAGGGATCCCTGGAACCTGCAGTACAGTCGGAACTGGGTTCACTGCAGGGAGCAGTGCTTTGGGCACTGGGTTCACTGCAGACTGCAGTGAACGGATCACTGGGATAACTGGAGGCTCCAGTTCAGTGGGCAGGGGTTTCCCTGGACGCTGCAATGCCATGGGCACTGGCTTTACTGGCCGCCACAGTGCTGCGGACCGAAGGTTCAATGGAGAATGCAGTATGGCAGGCACTGGCTTCACTGGAAGCTTCGGTGTCGTGGGCACTGGGTTCATAGCAGGCTGCAGTGCTGCTGGCACTTTGTTCACTGGATGCTGTAGTGCCCTGAGCACTGGGTTCCCTCAAGGGTGCAGGGCTGTGGACATTGTGTTCACTGGAGGGGGCAGTGTCGCAGGCATTGGGTTCCCTGGAGGGGGCAGTGCCGCCGGATCTGGGTTCACTGGAGTCTGCAGTGCTAAGGGCAGTGTGTTCACTGGAGGCTGCATAGAAGCTGGGACTGGGTTCACTGCATGGTGCAGTGCCGCGGGCACTGAGTATACAGGAGGCTACAGTGCGGCATGCACTGCATTCACTGGCGGGTGCAGTGCTGCGGGAAGTGGGTTCACTGGAGGCTCCAGTGCCGTGGTATCTGGGTTCACTGGAGGCTGCAGTGCTGCAGGCACTGTGTTCACTGCAGGCTGCATAGAAGTGGGAACTGGGTTCACTGCATGGTGCAGTTCCACGGGCAATGGTTTCACTGGAGTGTGCAGGGCGGAGCCACTGTTTTTTTTTTTTAACTTTTTTCTCAACGTTTATTTATTTTTGGGACAGAGACAGAGCATGAACAGGGGAGGGGCAGAAAGAGAGGGAGACACAGAATCAGAAACAGGCTCCAGGCTCTGAGCCATCAGCCCAGAGCCTGACGCGGGACTCGAACTCACAGACCGCGAGATCGTGACCTGGTTGAAGTGGACGCTTAACCGACTGCACCACCCAGGCGCCCCAAGGAGGCACTGTTTCAATGTAGGGTTTAGTGCCACGTTCAGTGTGTTCACTGGAGGCTGCAGTGCTGCAGGCAATTGGTTTACTTGAGGCTGCATAGAAGCGGGAACTGGGTTCATTGCATGGTGTAGTGCTGCTGGCACTTTGTTCACTGGATGGTGTAGTGCCGTGGGCACTGGATTCACTGGAAGGTGCAGTGGCACAGACACTTGGTTCACAGGAGGGTGCAGTGCTGCGGGCACAGGCTTCACTTGAGCCTGCATTGGCGCGGACACTTGGTTCACTGGAAGGTGCAGTTCTGTGGGCATTGGCTTCACTGGAGCGTGCAGTGCCAGGGACATTGGCTTCACTGGAGGGTAGAGATCCGTAGGCACTGGGTTCACTGCAGGCTGCAGTGCTGTGCCACTGGGTTCACTGCAGGGTGCAGTGCCGCGGGCACTGTGTTCACTGGAGGGTGCAGTGCCGTGGCACTGGCTTCATTGGACGGGGCAGTGCCAGGGACACTGGCTTACTGGATGGTAGAGACACGCAGGCCCAGGGTTCACTGCAGGCTTCCCTGCCACGGGAACTGGGTTCACTGGAGGGTGCATTGCCGTGGGCACTTTGTTCACTGGAGGCTGCAGTGACATATGCGCTGGGATCCCTGGAACCTTCACTGCAGTCAGAACTGGGTTCACTGCAGGGTGCAGGGCTGTGGGCACTGCGTTCACTGCAGACTGCAGTGCACCGATCACTGGGATAACTGGAGTGCTGTGCAGTTGGAATGTGTTCCACTACAGGCTGCAATTCTGCGGGCACTGGCTTTACTGGCGGCTGCGTGCCTCGGACACAACGTTTACTACAGAGTGCAGTATGGCAGGCACTGGCATTAATGGAGGCTGCAGATCCTTGGGCACTGAGTTCATAGCAAGCTGCAGTGTTGCAGGCACTTTGTTCCTGGGATGGTGTAGTGCCTTGGGCACTGGATTCACTGGATGGTGCAGTGCCGGGGACACTGGCTTTACTGGAGGGTAGAGACCCGCAGGCCCTGGGTTCACTACATGCTGCACTGCTGCCGGCACTGGGTTCACTGGAGGGTGCATTGCCCCAGGCACTTTGTTCACTGGAGGATGAAGTGCCATGGGCCCTGGGATCCTTGGAATCTGCAGTGCAGTGGGAACTGGGTTCACTGCAGGGTGCAGTGCTGTGGGCACTGGGTTCATTGCAGACTGCAGTGCATGGATCACTGGGATAAATGGAGGCTGCAATGCTGTGGGCACGGGTTTCACTTGAGGCCGCAATGCCACGGGCACTGGCTTTACTGGTGGCTGCAGTGCCACGGACCCAAGGTTCAATGGAGAATGCATTATGGCAGTCACTGGCTTCACTGGAGGCTGCAGAGCCGTGGGCACTGTGTTCATTGCAGGCTGCAGTGTCGCAGGCACTGTGTTCACGGATGGTGTAGTGCCGTGGGCACTGGGTTCACTGGAGGGTGCAGTGCCGCCGGCACTGGCTTCACTGGAGGGTGCAGTGCCAGTCTCACTGGCTTCACTGGAGGGTAGAGACCCGCAGGCCCTGGGTTCACTGCAGGCTGCAATGCCTGGGTCAAAGGGTTTCCTGGAGGGTGCATTGCTGCGGGCACTTTGTTCACCGGAGGCTGAAGTGCCCTGCGCACTGGGATCCCTGGAACCTGTAGTGCACTCGGAACTGGGTTCACTGCAGGGTACAGTGTTGTGGGCACTGCGTTCACTGCAGACTGCAGTGCACGGATCACTGGGATAACTTGAGGCTCCAGTGCAGTGAGCACGGGTTTCACTGGACGCTGCAATGCCGCGGACACTGGCTTTACTGGGGGCCGCAGTGTCGCCGACCCTAGGTTCACTCGAGAGTGTGGTACGGTGGGCACTGGCTTTAGTGGAGGCTGCAGATCCGCGGGCACAGGGTCCATAGCAGGCTGCAGTGCCACGGGCACTTTGTTCACTGGATGGTGTAGTGCCCTGGGAACTGGATTCGCTGGAGGCTGCAGTGCCGTGGGCACTGGGTTCACTGCAGGCTGCTTGCCGCCTGAACTCGTTTCAGTGTTGCCTGCAGTGCCGCGGTCACTGGGTTCATTGGGGGCTCCACTGCAGCGATCACTGGGTTCACTGGAGGCTCCAGTGCAGCGGGAACTGGCTTCACTGGAAGTTGCAGTGCCGCGGACACTGGCATTACTAGAGTGTGCTGTGCCGCGGGCACTGGCTTCACTTGACCTGCAGTGGCACGGACACTTGGTTCACTGGAAGGTGCAGTGCTGCGGGCACATGCTTCACTTGAGTTTGCATTGGCATGGACACTTGGTTCACTGGAAGGTGCAGTTCCGCGAAAACTGGCTTCACTGGAGCATGCACTGCCTGGGATACTGGCTTCACTGGAGGGTAGAGATCCGTAGGCACTGGGTTCACTGCAGGGTGCAGTGTTGTGCCACTGGATTCACTGCAGGGGGCAGTGCTGTGGGAACTGGGTTCACTGGAAGGTGCACGATCGCGGGCACTGGCTTCACTGGACGGTGGAGTGCCAGGGATATTGGCTTCCCTGGAGGGTAGAGACACGCAGGCCCTGGGTTCACTGCAGGCTTCACTGCCGCGGGAACTGGGTTCCCTGGAGGGTGCATTACCGCAGGCACGTTGTTCACTGGAGGCTGCAGTGCCATATGCATTGGGATCCCTGGAACCTGCAGTGCAGTCAGAACTGGGTTTACTGCAGGGTGCAGGGCTGTGAGCACTGGGTTCACTCCAGACTGCAGTGCAAGGATCACTGGGATAACTGGAGGCTGCAGTGCAGTTGGCACGTGTTTCACTGGAGGCTGCAATGCTGCGGGCACTGGTTTTACTGGTGGCTGCCGTGCCGCGGACCCAAGGTTCAATGGAGAGTGCATTACGGCGGGCACTGGCTTCAATGGAGCCTGCAGAGCCGCCGGCCCTTTGTTCACTGGATGGTGTAGTGCCCTGGGCACTGGGTTAACTGGAGGGTGCCGTGCCAGGGACACTGGCTTTACTGGAGGGTAGAGACCCGCAGGCCCTGGGTTCACTGCAGGTTGCAGTGCCTCGGGCATTGGGTTCACTGGAGGGTGCATTGCCCCAGGCACTTTGTTCACTGGAGGCTGAAGTGCCATGGGCACTGGGATCCTTGGAACCTGCAGTGCAGTGGGAACGGGGTTCACTGCAGGGTGCAGGGCTGTGGACACTGGGTTCACTGCAGACTGAAGTGCACGGATCACTGGGATAACTGGAGGCTGCTGTGCTGTGGGCACGGGTTTCCCTTGAGGCCTCAATTCCGTGGGCACTGGCTTTACTGGGGGCTGCAGTGCCGCCGACCCATGGTTCAGTGGAGATTCCTATACGGCAGGCCCTGGCTTCACTGGAGGCTGTAGAGCCTTGGGCACTGGGTTCATAGCAGGCTGCAGTGCCGCATGCACTTAGTTCACTGGATGCTGTAGTGCCCTGGGCGCTGGGTTCCCGGGAGGGTGCAGTGTCGCGGACACTGGTTTCACTGGAGGGTGCAGTGCCACGGACACTGTGGTCACTGGAGGGGCTGTGTCGCAGGCATTGGTTTCATTGGAGGGGGCAGTGCCGCCGGAACTGGGTTCACTGGAGGTTGCAGTGCTATGGGCATGTGTTCACTGGAGGCTGCATACAAGCTGGAACTGGTTTCACTGCATGGTGCAGTGCCGTGGTCAGAGGGTATACAGGAGGCTACAGTGCGCCATGCACTGCATTCACTGGCGGGTGCAGTGCTGCGGGAAGTGGGTTCACTGGAGGCTCCAGGGCCGTGGGATCTGGGTTCACTGGAGGCTGCAGTGCTGCAGGCACTGTGTTCACTGCAGGCTGCATAGAAGCGGGAACTGGGTTCACTGCACGGTGCAGTGCTGCAGGCACTTTGTTCACTGGATGGTGTAGTGCCGTGGGCACTGTGTTCACTGGAGGGTGCAGTGGCAGGGACACTGGCTTCGCTGGAGGGTAGAATCCCGCAGGCCCTGGGTTCACTGGAGGCTGCAGTGCAGCGGGCACTAGGTTCACTGGAGGGTGCATTGCCGCAGGCACTTTGTTCACTGGAGGCCAAAGTGCCATGGGCCCTGGGATAGTTGGAACCTGGGTGCATTCAAAACTAGGTTCACTGCAGGGTGCAGTGCTGTGGGCACTGGGTTTACTGCAGACTTCATTGCACAGATCACTGAGAAAACTGGAGGCTGCAGTGCTGTGGGCACGAGTTTCACTTGAGGCTGCAATGCCGTGGGCACTGGCTTTACTGGCGGCTGCAGTGCCGTGGACCCTAGGATCACTTGAGAGTGCAGTACGGCGGGTGCTGGCTTCAATGGAGGCTGCAGAGCCACGGGCACTGGTTTCATTGCAGCCTGCAGTGTTGCAGGCACTTTGTTCACGGGCTGGTGCAGTGCCGTGGGCACTGGGTTCACTGGAGTGTGCAGTGCCAGGCTCACTGGCTTCACTGGAGGGTAGAGACCCGCAGGCCCTGGGTTCACTGCAGGTTGCAGTGCCGCGGTCAATGTGTTCCCTGGAGTTCATTGCCTCGGGCACTTTGTTCACCGGAGGCTGCAGTGTCATGCACACTGGGATCCCTGGAACCTGTAGTGCACTCAGAACTGGGTTCACTGCAGGGTGCAGTGTTGTGGGCACTGTGTTCAATGCCTACTGCAGTACACGGATCACTGGTCTAACAGGAGGTTCCAATGCAGTGGGCACGTGTTTCACTGGAGGCTGCAATGCCGCGGGCACTGGCTTTACTGGTGGCTGCAGTGCTGTGGACCCAAGGTTCACTACAGAGTGCAGTACGGTGGGCCCTGGAATCAATGGAGGCTGCAGAGCCACGGGCACTGGGTTTATCGCAGGCTGCAGTGTCGCAGGCACTTTGTTCCCGGGATGGTGTAGTGCCGTGGGCTATGGCTGCACTGGATGGTGCCGTGTCGCCAGCACTGGCTTCACTGGAGGTTGCAGTGCCAGGCTCACTGACCTCACTGGAGGGTAGAGACCCGCAGGCCCTGGGTTCACTGCAGGCTGCAGTGCCGCGGTCAATGGGTTCCTTGCAGGGTGCATTGCCACGGACACTTTGTTCCCCAGAGGCTGCAGTGCCATGTGCACTGGGATCCCTGGAACCTGTAATGCACTCGGAACTGGGTTCACTGCAGGGTGCAGTGTTGTGGGCACTGGGTTCACTGAAGACTGTAGTGCATGGATCACTGGGATCACTGGAGGCTCCAGTTCAGTGTGCACGGGTTTCACTGGACGCTGGAATGCCACGGGCACTGGCTTTACTGGGGGCTGCAGTGCCGCCGAACCTAGGTTCACTCGAGAGTGGAGTACGACGGGCACTGGCTTCAATGAAGGCTGCAGAGCCACGGGCACTGGGTTCATAGAAGGCTGCAGTGTCACAGGCACTTTGTTCAGTGGATGGTGTAGTGCCCTGGGCACTGGGTTCACTGGAGGTTGCAGTGCCGCGGGCAATGGGTTCACTGCAGGTTACAGTGCCACGGGAAATGGTTTCCCTGGTGCCTGCAGTGCTGCGGGCACCTGGTTCACTGGAGGCTCCACTGCAGTGATCACTGGGTTCACTGGAGGCTCCAGTGCCGCGGGAACTGGCTTCACTGGAAGGTGTTGCACCACGGACACTGGCTTTACTAGAGTGTGCAATGCCGCAGGCACTGGCTTCACTTGAGGCTGCAGTGGCATGGACACTTGGTTCACTGGAGGGTGCAGTGCCGCGGGCACAGGCCTCACTTGAGCCTGCATTGTCACAGACACGGTTCACTGGAAGGTGCAGTTCCGAGGGCACTGGCTTCGTTGGAGCGTGCAGTGCCGGGGACACTGGCTTCACTGGAGGGTAGAGACCCTCAGGCACTGGGTTCACTGCAGGCTGCAGTGCTCTGCCACTGGGTTCACTGCAGGGTGCAGTGCCGCGGACACTGTGTTCAATGGAGGGTTCAGTGCCGCGGCACTGGCTTCACTGGACGGTGGAGTGCCAGGGACACTGGCTTCACTGGAGGGTAGAGACACGCAGGTCCTGGGTTCACTGCAGGCTTCACTGCCGCGGGAACTGGGTTCACTGGAGGGTGCATTTCTGCGGGCACTTTGTTCACTGGAGGCTGCAGTGCCATATGCACTGGGATCCCTGGAACCTGCAGTGCAGTCAGAACAGGGTTCACTGCAGGGTGCGGGGCTGTGGGCACTGGGTTCACTGCAGACTGCAGTACACGGATCACTGGGATCACAGGAGGCTGAAGTGCATTTGGCACGTGTTTGACTGGAGGCTGCAATGCCGCGGGCACGGGCTTTACTCACGGCTCCAGTGCCGCGTACCCAAGGTTCACTACAGAGTGCAGTATGGGCGCACTGGCATCAATGGAGGCTGCAGAGCCACGGGAACTGGGTTCATAGCAGGCTGCAGTGTTGCAGGCACTTTGTTCCCGGGATGGTGTAGTGCCGTGGGCACTGGGTTAACTGGAGGGTACAGTGCCAGGGACACTGACTTTACTGGAGTGTAGAGACCTACAGGCCCTGGGTTCACTGCAGGCTGCAGTGCCGCGGGCACTGGGTTTACTGGAGGGTGCATTGCCCCGGGCACGTTGTTCACTGGAGGCTGAAGTGCCATGGGCACTGGGATCCTTGGAACCTGCAGTGTAGTCGGAACTGGGTTCACTCCAGGGTGCAGTGCTATGGGCACTGGGTTCACTGGAGGGGGCAGTGTCACAGGCATTGGGGGCCCTGGAGGGAGCAGTACCACCGCATCTGGGTTCACTGGAGGCTGCCGTGCTATGGGCAATGTGTTCACTGGAGGCTGCATACAAGCTGGAACTGGTTTCACTGCATGGTGCAGTGCCACGGGCACTGGGTACACAGGAGGCTACAGTGCAGCATGCACTGCATTCAATGGCGGGTGCAGTGCTGTGGGAAGTGGGTTCACTGGAGGCTCCAGTGCCATGGGATCTGGGTTCATTGGAGGCTGCAGTGCTGCGGGCACTGTGTTCACTGCAGGCTGCCTAGAAGCGGGAACTGGGTTCACTGCATGGTGCAGTGCTGCGGGCACTTTGTTCACTGGATGGTGTATTGCCATGGGAACTGGGTTCACTGGAGGGTGCAGTGGCATGGACACTGGCTTCACTGGAGGGTAGAGTCCTGCAGGCCCTGGGTACACTGCAGGCTGCAGTGCCACGGGCACTGGGTTCACTGGAGGGTGTATTGCTGCAGGCACTTTGTTCACTGGATGCTGTAGTGCCCTGGGCACTGGGTTCCCAGGAGGGTACAGTGCCGCGGACACTGGCTTCACTGGAGAGTGCAGTGCTACGAACACTGTGTTCACTGGAGGGGCAGTGTCGCAGTCATTGGGTTCCCTGGAGGGGGCAGTGCCGCCGGAACTGGTTTCACTGGAGGCTGCCGTGCTGCGGGCAATGCGTTCACTGGAGGCTGCATACAAGCTGGAACTGGTTTCACTGCATGGTGCAGTGCCGTGGTCAGAGGGTATACAGGAGGCTACAGTGCACCATGCACTGCATTCACTGGCGGGTGCAGTGCTGCGGGAAGTGGGTTCACTGGAGGTTCCAGTCCCATGGGATCTGGGTTCACTGGAGGCTGCAGTGCTGCAGGCACTGTGTTCACTGCATGCTGCATCGAAGCGGGAACTGGGTTCACTGCATGGTGCAGTGCTACGGGCACTTTGTTCACTGGATGGTGTAGTGCCGTGGGCACTGGGTTCACTGCAGGCTGCCGTGCTGCAAGCACTGGGATCACTGCAGGCTGAAGGTCTGCGGGCACTGGTTTCACTGGAGGCTGCAGGCCGCCAGCACTGAGTTCACTACAGGCTACAGTGCCGTGGGCACTGGGTTCACTTGTGGGTTCACTGGAGGGTGCAGTGCTGTGGCAGTGAGTTCACTGGAGGCTGCAGTGGGGTTGAACTGGGTTCACTGCAGGCTGCAGTCCCCCGGGCACTGGGTTCACTGCAGGATGCAGTTCCGCGGACACTTTTTTCACTGGAGGGTGCGGGTCCGAGGGCACTGGGCTCACTGGAGGCTCCAGTGCCGCGAGCACTGGGCTCACAGGAGGCTGCAGTGGGGCGGGCATTGGGCTCACTGATGGCGGCTGTTCTGCATGAACTGGGATCACTGGATGTTGCAGTACCGAAGGCTCTGGGTATACTGGAGGCTCCAGTGCCACCGACACTGGGCTCACTGGAGGCTCCAGTTTCGCAGGCACAAGGCCCACAGGAGGCTTCAGTAATGCGGGCACTGTGGTCACTTGAGGCTGCAGTGCCGTGGAAACTGGCCTCAATGGAGGCTGCATTACCGCAGGCACTGGGCAAACTGGTTGCTCCAGTCGCTTGCACTTGGCTCACTGGAGGGTCCAGTGCCATGGGCAATGGGCTCACTGGAGTCTGCAGTGTTGCGGGCACTGGGTTCCCTGGAGGCCGCAGTGATGCGGTCACTGGGCTCTCATGAGGCTGCAGTGCTGTGGAGACTGGGCTCACTGGCGGCTACAGTGATGTGAGCACTGGGCCGACTGTAGGCTGCAGTGGCGCGGGCACTGGGTTCACTGGAGGCTCCAGTGCCGCATGCACTGGGCTCATTGGAGGATGCAGTGCCGTGGGCAGTGGCCTCACTGGAGGCTACAGTGCCGCGGGCACTGGGCTCCCTGGCAGCTGCAATGCTGAGGGCACTGGTTTCACTGGAGGGTGCAGTGCCGCGGTCACTGAGTTCACTGGGGGCTCCAGTGTCGCAGGTACCACGTTCACTGGATGCTGCAGTGCCTGGGACACTGGGTTCACAGTAGGCTCCTGTGCTGTGGGCTCCTGTGCATGTGGGCATGCAGTGCCGGGATCACTGGGTTCACTGCAGGCTGCAGTGCCGGGATCACTGGGTTCACTGAGGCTGCAGTGCCACGGGCACTGGGTTCACCGGAGGATGCTGTTCTGCGGGCACTGGGTTCACCAGAGACTCCAGTGCTTTGGGCATGTGTTCATGGGAGGCTGCAGTGCCACGGGTACTGGGTTCACTGGAGGCTGCAGTGCTGCGGGCACTGTGTTCACTGGAAGCTGCAGTGCCTCGGGCACTGAGTTCACTGGGGGCTGCAGTGCCGCTGGCAGTTCACTGGAGCTGGAGTGCAGTGGGCATTTGAGCACTGGTCGTTCCAGTGCCATGGTCCCTGAGTGCCCGAACACTCGGGCACTGGAGCCTGGGGGTTGCTGCTTGGGATTTTGTGTCTCCATCTCTCACTGTCTTTCCCCGGGAGGCTCTCTGGTTTGAGCACAGACCTGGAGGCTGCATGGGATTCTGTGTCTCCCTCTTCCTCTGTCCTTCCCAGGAGTTTCTGTGCTGAGACCAAAGAGCCTGGAGGGTGCTTGGAATTCTGTGTCTCCTCTCTCTGTCCTTCTCCTCCAGTTCCTTCACGCACTGGGAAATAGGACTTCAGTCACTGGGAGTGACGACTGCAGTCATTAGAAGTAACTGCAGACATTGAGTGTGTCTTTGACTTCAGTCACTGGGAGTGACTATGACATCAGTCACTGGGAGTGACGTCAGGAGTGACTTCAGTTAGTGGGAGTGACTTCGGGAGTCTTCCGTCAGTGGGATGACTTCGAGAGGGCCTTCCATCACTGTGTGTGACTTCACGAGGGACTTCCGTCACTGGGAGTGACTTCAGTCATTGGGGGTGACTGACTTCAGTCACTGGGCATGCCCTCAGGCCTTGGGCATGCCTGTGCCCTTCAGGCAGTCTTCTAGCCTTCAGGCACAGGGTGAGAATTCAGGCATGGGGCAAGCCCTCAGGCATGGGGCCTGCCTTCAGGCAATGGGCGTGCCTTCAGGCACTGGGCGGGGCTTCATGCATGGGGCAAGGCTTCAGGCACGGGGCTTTCCTTCAGGCATGGGCCTTGCCTGCAGGCAAGGGGCTTGAGTACAGGCACCTGGAGCTGTTTCAGGCAAGAGGCATGCCTTCAGGCACAGGGAGCGGCTTCAGGCACAGGGAGAGGCTTCAGGCACGGGGCGCACCTTCAACCATGGAGCTTGTCTTCAGGCCCTGGGAGCACCTTCAGGTACAGTGAGCGGCTTCATGCACAGGGCGCAACTTCGGAAACGGGGAGACTCTGTGTTCTTCAGGCACAAGGCACGCCATTAGGCACTGTGCTCACCATCAGGCAAAGGGTGCACTCAGGCAAGCAGTGCGTTGTCGCCCATGGGGTGCTCTCTCAGAGAGTGCCTGTGCCTTTCAGGCAAAGGGAGTGCTTTCAGGAACGGCGAGTGCCAACAGGCATGGTGAGTGGTTTCAGCAACTGGAGGATCTGTGCTGGGAGCACTGGGGCCTGGAGGCTCTGTGCTTCGAGTATGGAGCCTGAAGGCTGCTTGGAATTCTGCGTCTCCCTCTCTCTCTGTCCTTTCCCTGCAGTTCCTTCAGGCACTGGGAGTGCTGCCTTCAGGGACTGGCAATGATGACTTCAGGCACTGGGATTGACAACTTCAGTCACTGGGAGTGACGACTGCAGTCACTAGGAGTAACTGCAGACACTGAGTGTGACTTTGACTTCAGTCACTGAGAGTGACTGTGACATGAGTCACTGGGAATGACTTTGACTTCAGTCCCTGGGAGTGACGTCAGGAGTGACTTCAGTCACTGGGAGTGACTTCTGGAGTGACTTCCGTCAGTGGGAATGACTTCTACAGGGACTTCCTTCACTGTGTGTGACTTCACGAGGGGCTTCCGTCACCGGGTGGGAATTCGCGAGGGACTACCATCACTGGGAGAGACTTCAGTCATTGGGGGTGACTGACTTCAGTCACTGGGCTTGCACTCAGGCACTGTGCATGCCTGTGCCCTTCAGGCAGGGGGCTAGCCTTCAGGCACAGGGTGAGAATTCAGGCATGGGGCAAGCCCTCAGGCATGGGGCCTGCCTTCAGGCAATGGGCGTGCCTTCAGGCACTGGGCGGGGCTTCATGCATGGGGCAAGGCTTCAGGCACGGGGCTTTCCTTCAGGCATGGGCCTTGCCTGCAGGCAAGGGGCTTGAGTACAGGCACCTGGAGCTGTTTCAGGCAAGAGGCATGCCTTCATGAACACGGGTGACTTCAGGCACATGGAGCGTTTTCAAGCACGGGGCGCATCTTCAACCATGGAGTTTGTCTTCAGGCACTGGGAGCATCTTCAGGTACAGTGAGAGGCTTCATGCACAGGGTGAGACTTCAGGCATGGGGAGCCTCTGTGCTCTTCAGGCACAGGTCGCTCCCTTAGCCACTGGGCTCGCCCTCAGGCACAGGGTGCACTCAGGCAAGGGGTGCGCGGTCACCCATGGGTGCGCCCTCAGAGAGTGCTTGTGCCTTTCAGGCAAAGGGAGTGCCTTCAGGAACGGTGAATGCCTTCAGGCATGGTGAGTGGCTTCAGGAACTGGAGGCTCTGTGCTGGGAGCACCGGGGCCTGGAGCCTCGGTGCTGGGAGCACAGAGCCTGGAGGGGCTGGAAGGGATTCTGTGTCTCCCTCTGTCTCTGTCCTTCCCTGGGAGTTTCCGTGCTGAGACCACAGAGCCTGGAGGCTGCTTGGAATTCTGTGTCTCGCTCTCTCTGTCCTTCCCCTGTGATTTCTTCAGGCACTGGGAGTGCCAACTTCAGGCACTGGCAGTGAAGACTTCAGGCACTGGTAGTAACCACTGCAGTCACTAGGAGTAACTTCAGACACTGTGTGTGACTTTGACTTCAGTCGCTGTGAGTGACTATGACATCAGCCACTGTGAGTGGCTTTGACTTCAGTCCCTGGGAGTGACTTCAGTCCCTGGGAATGACTTCGGGAGTGACTTCTGTCACTGGGAGAGGGACTTCCAGAGGGACTTCCGTCACTGGGAGTGAATTCGCGAATGACTTCTGTCACTGGGAGTGACATCGGGAGTGACTTCTGTCACAGGGAGTGACTTCAGGAGAGACTTCCCTCACTGGGAGTGACATAGTGAGTGATTTCCATCACTGGGCATGACTTCGGGAGAGGCTTCCATCACTTGGAATGACTTTGGGAGTAACTTCCTTCACTGGGAGTGACTTTGACTTCAGTCACTGGGAGTGACTTTGGGAGTGACTTCATGCACTGGGCATGACTCAGTCATTGGGGGTGACAGACTTCAGTCACTGGGCATGCCCTCAGGCACTGGGCATGCCTTGCCATTCAGGCATAGAGCAAGCCTTCAGGCATGGTGCGTGCCTTCAGACAAGGGGTGTGCCTTCAGGCACTAGGCGGGGCTTCATGCATGGGTCTTGTCTTCAGGCACTTGGAGCCCCTTCAGGTACAGTGAGCAGCTTCATGCACAGGGCGCGACTTCAGGCAAGGGGAGTTCTGTGCTCTTCAGGCACAGGGCGTGCCATCAGGCACTGGGCTCGCCATCAGGCACAGGGCGCCCTCAGCCCGGTGTGCGCCGTCAGGCATGGGGCGCGCCTTCAGGGAATGCCTGTGCCCTTGAGTCAAGTGGAGTGTTTTCTGGCATGGGGCTTGCCTTCAGGCATGTGGAGCATCTTCAGGCATGGGGTGCGGCTTCAGGCACAGAGAGCTCCTGTGCCATTCAGGTAAGGGGAGCACATGTGCCTTTCAACAAGGGATGCCCCATCATGCACAGGATGCTCATTGAGACTCACAGCATGCCCTCAGGCATGGGGTGCGCCCTCAGTACCTCTGCCTTTCAGGCAAAGGGAGTGCCTTCAGGCATGGTGAGTGGCTTCAGGAAGTGGAGCTGTGCAGGGAGCACAGGGCCTGGAGGCTTCATGAGATTCTGTCTCCCTCTCTCTCTGTCCTTCCCCGGGAGGCTCTGTGCTGAGACCACAGAGCCTGGAGGCTGTTTGGAATTCTGTGTCTCCTTTTCTCTGTGTCCTTCCCCTGCAGTTCCTTCAGGCACTGGGAGTGACGACTGCAGTCACTAGGAGTAACTGCAGACACTGAGTGTGACTTTGACTTCAGTCACTGTGAGTGACTATGACATCAGTCACAGGGAGTGACTTTGACTTCAGTCACTTGTCGTGACGTCAGGAGTGACTTCAGTCACTAGGAGTGACTTCGGGAGTGACTTCTGTCACAGGGAGTGACTTCAAGAGGGACTACCTTCACTGGGTGTGACTTGGCAAGGGACTTCGGTTTCTGGGAGTGACTTTGCCAGTGACTTCCATCACAGGGAGTGACTTTGTGAGAGACTTCCCTCTCTGGGAGTGACTTTGGGAGTCACTTTATTTACTGGGAGTGACTTTGACTTTAGTCACTGGGAGTGACTTTGGGAGTGTCTTCACTCACTGGGCAAGACCTCAGTCATTGGGAGTGACTGACTTCAATCCTTGGACATGTCCACAGTGCCCTCCAGGCAGGGGGCTAGCCTTCAGGCACAGGGTGAGAATTCAGGCATGGGGCAAGCCTTCAGGCATGGGGCAAGCCTTCAGGCATGGAGCGTGCCTTCAGGCAAGGGTGTGCCTTCAGGCACTGGGCGGGGCTTCATGCATGGGGCAAGGCTTCAGGCACAGGGCTTGCCTTCAGGCAAGGGGCTTGAGTACAGGCACGTGGAGCTGTTTCAGGCAAGAGGCATGCCTTCAGGAACAGGGAGCAGCTTCAGGCACAGGGAGCTTCTTTAGGCACGTGGCACACCTTCAACCATGGGGCTTGTCATCAGGCACTGGGAGCACCTTTAGGTACAGGGAGCAGCTTCATGCACAGGGCGCAACTTAAGGCACAGGGGGAGTCTGTGCTACAGGCACGGGGCGCCCTCTGGCGAGGGGTGCTCTGTCAGGCATGGTATGCGCCTTCAGGGAGTGCCTGTGCCTTTCATTCAAGGGGAGCGCCTTCAGGCATGGAACATGCCTTCAGGCACAGGGTGTGCCTTCAGGCACTGGGAGAGGCATGATGCATGGGCGCTGCTTCAGTCAATGGGCTTGCTGTCAGGCAGTGGGCTTGCCTACAGGCATACAGAGCTCTATCAGGCATGGGTCGTGTCTTCTGGAACAGGGAGTGGCTTCAGGCACAGGGAGCATCTTCAGGCAAGGGGTGCACCTTCAGCCATGGGGCTTGTCTTCAGGTACTGGGAGCGCCTTCAGGCACAGGGAGCAGCTTCATGCAAGGGGCGCGCCTTCAGGCAAGGGGAGCATCTGTGCTCTTCAGGCATGGGGCACGCAGTCAGGCATGGGGCGAACCATTAGGCATAGGGAGTGGCTTCAGGCATGGTGCATGGCTTCAGGCATGGGGCGCAGCTTCAGGCAAGAGGAGGTCCTGTGCCATTCAGGCAAGGGGAGCGCCTGTGACACTCAGGCACGGAATGCCCCATCCTGCGCAGGGAGCTCAGTCAGACTCAGGGCATGCCTTCAGGCATGGGGTATGCCTTTAGAGAGTGCTGGTGCCTTTCAGGCAAGGGGAGTGCCTTCAGACAAGGGGAGTGCCTTCAGGCATTGGAGGCTCTGTTCTGTGAGCACAGAGCCTGGGGGTTCTGTGCTGGGAGTACAGAGCATGGAGGGGCTTCTTGGGATTCTATGTCTCCCTCTCTGTCCTTCCCCAGGAGGCTCTGTGGTGAGAGCACAGAGCCTGGCGCCTGCTTGGGGTTCTGTGTCTCCCTCTCACTCTGTCCTTCCCCTGGAGTGTCTTCACGCACTGGGAGTGCCAATTTCAGGCACTGGGAGTGATGACTGCAGTCCCTGTGAGTGGAGACTCCATTCACTGGGAGTAACTGCAGACACTTAGAGTGACTTTGACTTCAGTCTCTGGGAGTGACTATGACATCAGTCACTGGGAATGACTTTGACTTCAGTCACTTGGAATGACTTCAGGAGCAACTTCAGTCACTGGGAGTGACTTCGGGCGTGACTTCAGTCACTGGGAATGACTTCGAGAGGGACTTCCCTCATTGGGAGTGACTTCGGGCATGACATTTGTCACTGGGAGTGATATCTGGAGTGACATCGGTCACTGGCAGTCACTTATTGAGTGACTTTCATCACTGGGAGTGACTTCGGGAGAGACTTCCATCACTGGGAGTGATTTTGGGATGACTTCCTTCACTGGGAGTGACTTTGTCTTCAGTCACTGGGAGTGACTTTGACTTCATTCCCTGGGATTGACTTTGGGAGTGACTTCATTCACTGGGCATGACTTCAGACATTGGGAGTGACTGACTTCAGGCACTGGGTATGCCCTCAGGCACTGGGCATGGCTAACCCTTCAGGCAAGGGGCGAGCCTTCTGGCATGGGTGGAGACTTCAGGCAAGGGGCGAGCCTTCAGGCAAGGGCGAGCCTTCAGGCAAGGGCGAGCCTGAAGGCATTGGACCTGCCTTCAGGCATGGGACATGGCTTCATGCTCCGGGCATGGCTTTAGGCAAGGGGCTTGCCTTCAGGTAAGGGGCTTGTCTTTAGGCATGGGGCATGCCTTCAGGCACAGGGAGCGGCTTCAGGCAAGGGGCTTGCCTTCAGGTACTGGGAGCATCTGTGCCCTTCAGGACACTTTCCATGGAAAGTAATACTGCACCACTTCTGTCCCCACATGTGTGTGGTCATATCAGATTTAGGAATTTTGTCCTCATTGAGAGAGAGAGAGAGAGAGAGAGAGAGAGGGAGAGAGAGAGAGAGAGAGAGAGAGAGAGAGTCTTAGCTAGTGTTTGGGTTTGGGCCAGGGACTTAGATAGGGCTGAATGGACAGGAGACCCGTGATCACCCTGGAAGGCTGAAGTGAGGGCCCATACACTAATGCGTGTAAGGTTTAGGATTATGGTAAGAGTTGGTGTGAACTTTAGGTTGAGGGGTATGGTGCGGGTCAAGGTTACTGTTAGGTTTAGGTCCCAGGAGGTTCTAGGCATTGAACCCCTAGCAGTGCAGTGGTCTCCACATAGGGTTGAATGGAGACTGCATGAAAGCCTCTAGTTCAGGCTTCGTCTTTCCATGCCAGAGCCAGCCTCCCGTGTGTGCCACTCTTCAGTTGGGCCTCAGCACCCTCCCTGTGCAACTCCATGCCGGCAGTGGAATTGACATGATGATGTTCCAATTCCATACCGAATAATACTTCAGGGGTCTGGGCCCTATGGGCGTGGTGTTCTCAGAATTAGGAACTCTATCCCCATTGGGAGAGAGCCATCGCTAAGGTTAGGGTATGTTCCAGCGCCATAAGCACGGCTGAAGCGACACCAGTCCGTTGAGCTACATAGGGGGCTGAATAGGGCACATGCACAGTTGCAGGTCAGATGTAGGGTTACGGTTAGAGTTGGTGAGGTGGGTGTGTATAGTTATGTTCATTGTTATAGTTCTGTTCATAGTTATGTTCATGGTGAGGTTGGTGTGTATAGTTATGTTCATTATTGGGTTTGGGGTTAAGTCCTAGGTGGCTCCTAGCGATAAGCCAACAGCAATGCAGTGAGCTTCCCGGAGGGCTCAGTGGAGGGCATATTGCAGGTTGTCCGTCATGCTTAGTCTTTGTTTGCCAGGGCAAGCCTCCATCGTGGGCCATTCTTTGAGCCTCAGTAAAACCACTTCTGCAGCAACATCTGGGCTTTGGATATTACATGGTGATATTCCACATTCCACGCCGAGTAATACTCCTCCTCCTCTGGACTCCATGTGTGTGGTATCCTCAGACTAAAGAATTGGGTCACCATCAGGAGAGAGCCTTAGTTTGAGTTAGGGTTTGCTTCAAGGCCATAAGCATGCTGAAGCAACACTACTCATGTTATCTACATGGGGTGTTGGCTGAGGGACCATGCGCATGTGAGGGCTGGTGTAGGATTAGCGTTAGAGTTGGAGTGAGGTTTAGGTTGAGGAGTACTGTGAGGGTCACGGTCAGGGTTAGGGTCCAGGAGGCCCTAGGTGCTGAAACCCAAGCAGTGCAGTGATCTCCCTGGAGGGCTGAGGGAGGTCGCATTGGAGGGTGCCGGCCAGGCTTAGTCTTTAGGGGCTAGGGCCAGCCTTGGATATGGACCACACTTTGGTTGGGCCTCAGCCACCCCCTTGTGCAGCTCCCTCTGGGCTTTGGCAATTACCTGGTCATGTTCCACGTTCCATGCCGAGGAATCCGGCTCCTTTTCTGAACCCCACATGTGTGGTTTGCACAGAAGTAAGTATTGGGTCACCATCGGGAGACAGCCTAAAATGGAGTTCGGGTTCGGTCCAGGGACGTAAGCAGGGCTGAAGCGACAGCAGTCCCGTGATCTCCCTGGAGGGCTGAAGTGAGGGTCCCTGCGAGGGTGCGGGTCAGTTGTAGGTTATGTTTAGGGGTGATGTTTAGGTTGAGGTGTACTTTGAAGGTCATGGTTATTGTTAGGTCTCATGAGGCTCTAGGTGCAACAACCCCAGGAAGGATATGGTCTCCAAGAGGGGCTGAGTGGATCCCACATGGGATTGTGCTGATCAGGCTTTGTCTTTGAGTGCCCGATCAAGCCTCCTGTGTGAGTCACTCTTCAGTTGGGCCTCAGGAACCCCCTTGTGCAGCTACTTGTGGGTAATGGAAATGACACGATTATGCTCCAAGATGCATGCCGAGGAATCCTGCAAAGCTTTGGGCCCCATGTGTGTGGTCTCTCAGAGTTAGGCATTGGATCCCCATCGGGATTCAGCCACAACTAGGGTTAGGGTTCGGTCCAGGGAGGTAAGCAAGGCCGAAGCAACAGCAATCCCGTTACCTTCATGGAGGTTTCAATGAGGGCCCATGCGCGGGTGAGGGTCTGGTGTAGGGTGTCAGGTGAAGCCTTAGAGCTGGGGTGAGGTTGAGGTTGAGGAGTATGTTGATGGTCACGTTTACGGTTTGGGTTAGATTCCAGGAGGTACGAGGTGCTGTACCCCAAGGAGTCCAGTGGTCTCACTGGAGGAATCAGTGGAGGGCAAATGGTAGGTTGCCCTCAGGCTTAGTCTTTGGGTGCCGAAGCCAGCATCAGTTGTGGGGCAATCTTCGGATGGGCCTCAGCAAACCCTTTGTGCAGCTTCCTCTGGGCTTTGGAAATTACCTGTCGATGTTCCACGTTCCATGCGAGTAACGCTGCAGTGCTTCTGGGCCCCATATGCGTGGTGACTGAGACTTAGGAATTTGTTCCTCAATGAGAGAGAGTCATTACTAGGGTTAGGTATCGGCCCAGGGATGTCGATAGGGCCAAATCCACATGAGTCCGTGATCGTTCTGGAGGACTCCATAGGGCCCATGCTTGGGTGCGGGTCATGTGTAGGGTTAGCGTTAGAGTTGGTGTGAAGTTTAGGTTGAGGTGTATGGTGAGGGTCAAGTTTAGTGTTAGGGTTAGGTCCCAGGAGGTTCCAGGCAATGAATACCTAGCAGTGCAGTGGTCTCCACAGAGGGCTGAGTGGAAGCTGCATGCAAGTCTACAGTTCAGACTAATTCTTTGCATGCCAGGGCAGCATCCTATGTGTGACACTCTTCAGTTGGGTCTCAGCAACCTCTTTGTTCAGCTCCATCCCAGCAGTGCAAATGAAATGATGATGTTCCAATTCCATCCTGAAGTATACTGCAGGGGTTTGGACCCTATGTGCATGGTGTTCTCAGAGTTAGGAACTGTATCCCCATTGGGGGGAGCCATAGCTAGGGTCAGGATTCGGTCCAGGGACATAAGCAGGGCGAGGTGACACCAGTCCCATTATCTACATGGAGGGATGTATGAGAGCCCATGCAGGGGAGCAGGTCAGGTGTAGCATTACCTTTAGAGTTGGGGTGAGGTTGAGGATGATGTGTATGGTTCTGGTCAATATAATGGTTAGGTTTTGTCCCAGGTCCCCCAGACGCTGAAGCACCAGCAGTGCTGGTCTTCCTGCAGGGTTCAGTGGTGAGCACATGGGAGGGTGTAGGTCATGCTTAGTCTTTGAAAGCCAGTGTGAGCCTCCTTTGCGGGCCACACTTTGGTTGAGCCTCAGGAACTGCTTCTGAAGCAACATCTGGGCTTTGGATATTACATGGTGATATTCCATGTTCCATGCCGAGGAATCCGCCTCTTCTTCTGGAAGGGAGGTATCCTCAGACTTAAGAATCGGGTCACCATCTGGAGAGAGCTTTAGATAGAGTTCGATTTCAGACCAGGGCCATAAGGGGGGCCACAGCTACCCCATTCCACTTACCTCCATGGGGTGATGAATGATAGCCAGTGTGCAGGTGAGGGTCAGTTGTAGGGTTAGCGTTAGTGTAGGAATGAGTTTGAGGTTCAGAGTATGGTGAGGGTCACGGTTAGTGTTAGGGTTAGTGCCCAAGTAATTCCAGGCGGTGAATCCCTAGCATCGCAGTGGTCTCCACAGAAGGCTGAGTGGTGGCTGCATGGGAGCCTTCAGTTCAGACTTATTCTTTGTGTTTCAAGGCCAGCCTCTTGTGTGTGCCACTATTCATTGGGTCTCAGTAGCCTCCTGGGGCAGCTCCACCCCAGCAGTGGAAACGAAATGATGATGTTCCACTTCCATACCGAATAATACTGTAGGGGTTTTGACCTATATGCATGGTGTTTCAGAATTAGGACCTGGATATCCATTGGGAGAGAACCACGGATAGGGTGAGGTTCTGTCCAGGGACATAAGCAGGGCTGAAGAGACACCGGTCCCGCTATCTCCATAAGGGCCTGTATGAGGGCCAATGCACGGGTGAGGGTCAGGTGTAGGGTTAGCATTAGGGTTGGGCTGAGGTATAGGTTGAGTAGTATGGGGAGGGTCACGGTTGGGGTTAGGGCTAGGTTCCAGGAGGCCCAAGTTGCCGAATCCATGGCAGTGCAGTTGTTTCCCTTGGGGACCCAGAGGAGGGTGCATGGGAGGGTGCCGGTCATGCTTATTCTTTGGGTGCCAAGGCCAGCCTCTTGTGTGGGCCACTCTTCAGTTGGTTCTCAGCAACCCCCTTGTGCAGCTCCCTCTGGGCTTTGGAAATGGCATGGTGTTGTTCCCCGTTCCATGCCAAGTAAGCCTGCACCGCATCTGGGATACATGTGCGTGGTTTTCTCCGAGTTAGGAATTGGGTCCCCATCGGGAATGAGCCATAGCTAGGGCAAGGGTTTGATCCAGGGAAGGGATGTAAGCAAGGCCGAAGGAACAACAATTCTTTACCTCCATGAGGGCTGAATGAGGGCTCATGCACGGATGCGGGTCACGTGTAGGGTTAGCGTTAGACTTAGGGTGAGGTTCCGATTGAGGAGTATGGAGTGGGTCATGATTAGGGTGAGGGATAGCTCCAAGGAGTCCCCAGGTGATGAACCCCATGCAGTGCAGTGGTCTCCTGGGATGGCTCAGTGGAGGGCACACGGGAGGGTTCTGGTCAGGCTTAGTCTTTGGTTACCAGTGCCAGCCTTGCATGTGGGCCACTTTTGGGCCTCAGCAAGCACTTTGGCACCTCCCTCTGGTATTTGGACATGACATGGTGGTGGTCCATGCTCCATGTGGAGTAATTCTGCACCGCTTCTGGGCCACAGGTGCGTGATATTCTCTGCATTAGGAATTGGATCCCCATCGGGATAGAGAAATAGCTAGGGTTAGAGTTAGATCCAGGGACATAAGCAAGGCCAAAGCAACAACAATCTATTTATCTCCAGTGAGTATGAATGAGGGCCATGTGCGGTAGCTGGTCAGGTGTAGGGTTAGTGTTAGAATTGGGGTGAGGTTTAGGTTGAGGAATACAGCGAGGATCATGGTTAGGGTTAGGGGTAGGTTCCAGGAGGCGCTTAAGTGCAGAAACCTAAGTAGTGCAGTGGTCTCCTAGAGGGTTGAGTGGAGGGCGCAAAGGATGGTGCCATTCCTTCTTAGTCTTAGGGTGTCAAGGCCACCCTTTGGTGTAGGACACTCCTTAGTTGGGCCTCAGCAGAGCCCTTGTTCAGCTCCCTCTGAGCTTTGGAAATGACATGGTGATGTTCCAGGTTCCAAGCCGAGTGATTTACACCATGAGCGTGCTGTTGTCAGTCATTGGAATTGGGTTCCCACGAGGAGGAGACTTAGCTAGGGTTAGGGTTCAGTGCAGGGACATCACCAGGCCAGACTGACTCCAGTCTCGTGAATTTCATGGAGGGCTTAAGTGAGAAACCTTGCGAGGGTACGGGTCTGGTATAGAGTTAGTGTGAGAGATGGGTTTCAGTTTAGGTTGAGGGCTAGGTTCAGGGTTCTGGTTACGGTTGGGGTTAGGTCCCAGGAGGCTCCAGATGCTGAACCCACAGCAGTGCAGTGGTCTCCCTGAAGTGCTGACTGGAGTACACAATGGATGCTGCGGGTCAGGGTTAGTCTTTCGGTTGCCAGGCCAGACAAGTGTTTCTGGCACTCTTCGGGTAAGCCTCAGGAATGCTCTCGGGCACAACGGAGGCTGCCGGTCAGGATTAGTCTTTGGGTTCCAAGGCTATACAAGTGTATTGGACACTCTTTGGGGGAGACCTCAGGAATCCTCTTATGCAGCAGCAGCTGGGCTTTGGAAATGACATGGTGATGTTCCACATTCCACGCCGAGTGATCCTGCACTGCTTCTCAACCCCATGTGCATTCTGTTGTCAGACATTGTAATTGGATACCCATGGGGAGTGAGTTATAGCTAGGGTTAGGGTTCAGTGCAGGGATGTGGCCAGAGCCAAAGGACTCCAGTCTCGTGATCTCCCTCGAGGGCTGAAGTGAGGGCACATGCGCTGGTGTGGGTCTGGTGTAGAGGTATTGTGAGATATATGGTCAGGTGAGATTGAGGGTTATCATCAGGGTTATGGTTAGGGTTAGGGTAGGTCAAAGAAGGATCCAGGCGCTGTACCCACAGCAGTGCAGTTGTCTCCCCGAAGGGCTGAGTCAGTGCACAATGGAGGCTGCTCATCAGAATTAGTCTCTGGGTTCCAAGGACGGACAACTCTGTAAGGTCTGGTGTAGATAGGTGGGTCTAGTGTGATAGAAACTGTTAGATTTAGGTTGAGGGTTATGGTTAGGGTTACGGTTAGGTTTACAGTTAGGTCCCAGGAGTCTCCAGGCATTGAACCCACAGCAGTGCAGTCGTCTCCTGGAAGGGTTGAGCGGAGTGCACAATAGAGGCTGCCAGTCAGGAATAGTCTTCGGTTTCCAAGGCCAGACAACGGTATTGGGCACGCTTCAGTTAGGCCTGTTGAATCCTCGAGTGCAGTGGCAGCCGGGCTTTTGAAATGACATGATGATGTTCCACATTCCACACCAAGTATTCCTGCACTGCTTCTCAATTTCATGTGCGTGCTGATGTCAGACTGTGAATTGGGTCCCCATGGGGAAGGAGCCTTAGCCAGGGTTAGGGTTCGGTGCAGGGAAGTCACCAGGGCCAAAGCAACTCCAGTCTAGTGATATCCCCCAAGGGCTGACCTGAGATCCCATGCGAGGGTGTGGCTCAAGTGTAGGGTTAGGGTTAGAAACAGGGTTACGATTAGGTTGAGGGTTATGGTTAGGGGTACAGTTAGGGTTTTCTTCGTTCCCAAGGCTCCATGCGCTGAACCCACAGCAGTGCAGTTGCCTCCACAAATGACTGAGTGGTGTGCACAACGAGGCTGCGGGTCAGGATTAATCTTTGGGTTCTAAGGACAGACAACTGTATCTGGTCTGGTGTAGATAGGTTTGTCTAGTGTGAGTGTTAGGGTTAGGTTTAGGTTGAGGGTTAGCATTGGGTCCTGGTTAGCATTAGGGTTAGGTCCCAGGATGTTCCAGGCACTGAAACCATAGCAGAGCAGGTGTCTCCCCAAAGGGCGGAAGGGCGTACACAAGGGAGGGTGCTGGTCAGGCTTAGTATTTTGGTTCCAAGGCCAGACAACTGTATGGGCCACCCATCGTTTAGGCCTCAGGAATCCTCTTGTGCAGCTGCAGCCGTGCTTTGGAAATACATGGAGATGTCCACATTCAATGCTGAGTGTTCCTGAACCGTTTCTGGTCCTGGTGTGTGTGCTGTTATTAGTCTTTCGATATGGATCCCCATGGGGAGAGGGCCTTAGGTTATAGTTTTAGATTTAGCGGGTAGAGTTAGAGCGTTAGGATGAGGGTTTTAGGGTTAGAGTTAGAGGCTGATGGTTAGAGGGTTAGGGTAAGGTTAGGGTTAGTTAGGGTTATGTTTATGTTTACGGTTAGTTAGAGGTAGGACTAGGGTTAGGGGAAGGGTAGGGGCAGGATTTAGCATTAGGGTTATGGTTAGGGTTAGGTGTTAGGTTTAGGTGGTGGGATTTTGTTTAGTGATAGTGTTAGGAATTGGGCAAAGTGTAGGTCATGCTTGCATCCCCACTTTGAGCGGGAAGGTGTTCATGCGTGGACACCACCCTCCATGTTCAAGGGATTGTGTTCTTGCTATCGCCCCAGTCTCTCTGCACTGTAGGTTGTTCTTGCCTTGCCCATTCCAGCTTTGCTCTGGTGTTTTTCACACTGTCACCCCACCCCCTCTCGGTATGGTAAGAATTCACGTTCCACCCAATCGCTTTTGGTGCAAGGGGTGTGTTCACACATGCGACCCTCCACACCCTCTCCGTGCGATGGTGCAACCCATGAGCCTCACCGCTCCTTAGATTGGGATTACTGATGCCAGTATTAAATCTGATACTGATGCCAGTATTAAATCATGAATATCTCTTTTCTCTTTCACAACTGAAGAAGTAGGCGTTTCTTAAGGTAAGGTTTATGGTTAGGATTAATGTTAGGTGTCAGTTAAGGTTTAGGGCATGGTGCAATCCCTCTTGGTGTGGGATGGCTTCACGAATGTGTCCCATCTGCTTCCCTTTATCCGTGATGTAGCAGTGATATTCCTTGTAATTCAGATGTTTTCCTTGGCACCTGGATGTCTCTGAGTTAAGCGTCCCACTTCATCTTGGTTCATGATCTCTCGGTTTCTGGTCTTGAGCCCTGGGTAGCTTCTGTGCTGATTGCTGGGAATCTGGAGCCTGCTTCAGATACTATCTGTCTCTCTCTCTCTCTCTCTCTCTCTCTCTCTCTCTCTCTCTCTGCCCATGCCCCACTTGTGTGCTTTGTGTCTTTCAAAAATTAATGTACCTAAAATCATTTGCAATCCGACATTTCCTGGATGGCTCTTTTCACTTTCATTGCTGAAGTAGCAGGCGTCTGTCTCGTTCATTGTTCTTTTGTTATCTTTGGCATAGCTGACAACATATACGACATTTCCCCAGCCAGCATCGGGGATGCACAGCATTTCTTCTACTAGCCGGACACCTCTCATCCACTGTAACACTGCATTCCTCTAGAGCATCCCACATGCTCTCGGAAACTGGACTGTAACTGTGGATGGTAGCAGTGTCCCATAGTCTTCTGATGGTATTTCAGGAGGTTTTTCATTCGTATCTTTGGTTACCTGAGTGTCTTCTGACATCTCTCATGTTTCCACTAGGCCGCCGCTATGATGCTCCACAGGGAACCTGAAGCACACAGGGATTCAGGAGCAGACCAACTACCGCTTGGCTCCCACAAATGGTCGCCTTGGAACTCTTTATGGAAGAGGAGAAAACACCCACCACCACCGTTTCATAACCCTGCACCGAATGTGGAGACAACAATCACCTACCCCCAAAGGAACTCTACCAGGGTACATGTATCAAACCTAAGGTGTTGGTTATGTATTTTGGGTCAATAAGTGAGGTTGTACTTTTGACTGGTAAGTGTACATCTAAATCCCTCAGAGGGGATATTCTCTGAGGTCACCCCAACCTAAATTGTTGGCCCATGGGGAGATGTGTTGTCCCTATTGACTGTATTGATGTTGTCTCTGTAGGCCAGTGAATTAAAGCTCCATAGGGTCTTGTCCTGTTCTTGCCTCTTCACGGGAATGTCCATTTCACCTATTGAAAAAGAGCAAGTGAGTAGTGTTGCCACTATTAAATCTGACGTTTCATGAATGAGTCTTTTCACTTTCATGGCTGAAGAAGCAGCATCTCTTATAATGAGGGTTAGGGTTTGGGTTACCCTGAGGATTAGGGTAAGGGTTAAGTCATGCTTGCATCCCCGTTTTGGCAAGGGAGGAACGTCACACCTGACCCCCGCCACCGTCCTTGCGGAACGGTGTTCAGGCATGCAGCCTGCCTCCCCTCCACAAGGGAGTAGTGATGCCACTACTTAATGTGTTGTTTCATGAATGGCTCTTTTCCCTTTCACAGCTGAGGAAGCAGGCATTTCTTAAGGTAGGTGTTACGGTTAGGATTGCCGTTCATGGTTAGGGTAAGGGATAGGCCATGCCTGCACCCTCCGTTGGAGTGGGAGGGCGTTCACACATGAGCCACACCCCCCTCATCTCGGGAGGGTGTTCACCAATAGGAACCAGTCCCCTTCAGCGGGGATGTTGATGTATGCGCCTGCACCCATCTCGTGTGCGAGGGTGTTCATGCATGGACACCACAACCCTTGGCGAGGGAGGGCATTTGTCCATGCACCATGCCCTCCTTGGCTCAGGAGGTGTTCACGCATGAGCACAGTGACCCCTTGGCTTGAGAAGGTGTTCAGGTAGGTGCATGAACCTGCCCCCCAGCGTGGGAGGGGGTTCACGCATGTGCCCTCCCCCCTCAGGCGCTGGAGGGGGTCACCTGTGCATAGCACCACTAGTCAGCAAGGGAGTAGTGATGCCACTATTAAATCTGACATTTCATGGACGGCTGCTTTCACTTTCACAGCTGAAGAAGCATGCTTCTCTTAAGGTCAGGGGTAGGGTTAGCATTACAGTTAGGGGTTAAGATAAGGGCTAGGTCATACTTGCTCTCCCCCCTCAGCATGGGAAGACTTCACGCATCACCCCACTAACCTGAGCAAGGGAGAGTGTTCACCCTTTCACCCCAATCCCTGAGAGTGGTAAAATATTGAAGCACGTGCTCCACTCCGCTTCCGCTGGGGAGGGCTTTCACACATGCGTGGATCCCCCTTTCGGGACACATTGTTCACGTATGTGCATGACCACCTGTCGGGTCGGGAGGGTGTTCACTCATGGGCACACCCCACCTCTGCATGAGAGATGGTTCATGCATGTGTCTTGCTCACCTCAGCAGGGAGGGTTTTTACGCATGTGCACAGCCCCACCTTGGTGTGGGAGGAGGTCACCCATGCAGAGTGCCACCCTTCAATCAGGGAATAGTGATGCCATTATTAAATGTGACGTTTCATGAATGGTTCTTTTCAATTTCACAGCTGAAGTAGCAGACAACTCTTAAGGTAAGGGTCTGGGTTAGCATTACCATTAACAGTTAGGGTAAGGGTTAGGTCATGCTTCCACACCCACCCCCTCGTCTCCAGAGTGTATTCACGCAATAGCACCGCCCCTCAATGTGGGAGAATATTCATGCATGTGTCCTGCCCCCTTCAGGGTGGGAGGGTGTTCACACACGTGCCCCATCCTCTTCAGCTTGTAAGTGCGTTCACGCATTCTCACATTTGCACCACCCGTCCCAAGGTGAGGGAGGGTGTTGACAGCTGTGCCCTGTCTCCCTCGGCATGGGAGGTGGTTCACACATGCTCCTCATCCCCTCGGTGATGGAGGGTGTCACCCATGAACAGTGCCACCCCTCGGAGAGGGAGTACTGTTGCCGCTATCAAATGTGACCTTTCATCAATGATTCTTTTCACTTTCACAGCTGAAGAAGCATGCATCACTTAAGGTAAGGGTTAGGGTTAGCATTACATTTAGGCTTTAGGGTAAGGGTTAGGTCATGCTTGCTCCCCCTCTCTGCACGACAGGTGTTTCACTAATACTCCATGCCCCCCCTGGCACAGATGGATACAGCCCTCCGTCCGTGTAGAAGGGTGTTCTCACGCACAACCCTCCTTGTTGACGGAGGGCGTTTGTGCACGCACCCTGCCCCATTAGTGCGGGAGTTTGTTCTCGTGTGTGTAAGGCCCCCTCCTGGCGGAAGGGCGTTCACCCATGTGCACCATCCCCCCACTTTGGCATGGGAAGGTGTTGACCTATGTGACGTGACACGTCAGCATGGGGGAATATTCACGCATCTGCCCCGCCCCCCTCTGCCTAGGAGGGTGTTCATGCATGAGCACAGCCACCAGTCAGTGAGGGACGGTATTCATGCATGCACACAACAACCCCTCCATGAAGGAGGGCAGTCACATACACGTCATGCATCCCTCCACAAGGGAATGGTTCAAGCGTGTGCCGCATACGCATTTTGGCACAGGAGGGTGTTGACCTATGCACCTTACCCCCTCAGCGCTGGAGGGTGTTCATAGATGTGCACAGCCTCCGTTGTGGCGAAAGTGTGAACCCCGGCTAGGGGAGGGATGCCATTCGCACGTAGGCCCCGCCCCATACCCCTGGGTGCTGTTCACACATGTGCACAGCTCTCCCTACTGGCGGAAGAGTGTTCACACATGTGCAAAACTCCTGCTCCAAGAGGTAGGGCGTTTCCACATGAGCACAATCCCCATCAGTGAGGGAGGGCATGCACGCATGCTCCTTGCCCACTACCACAGGAGGCTGTACAGGCATGCGCACAGCCCCCCCTACTGGTGTATGTTCACGCATGCACACAGCTCCCCTCAATGAGGGAAGGCATTTGCACATGTGCCCCCTTCCGCTGGGCAAGGAAGGGTGTTCAGGCATGCACAGAACCACTACCTCAGCCAGGGAGGTCGTTGGTGCATGCGCCCTGCCCCACTTAGCACAGGAGGTGGTTCAGGCTTCCGCCTGGCCCCCTGTCAGCATGTGAGTCGGTCACCCATGCACAGCGCCACCCCTCAGGGAGGAAGTACTGATGTCACTATTGAATGGGATGTTTCATGAATGGTTCTTTTCACTTTCACAGCTGAAGAAACACAGCTGAAGAAATGCGGCCAGGGAGGGCGTTGACGTATGCTCCCTGCTCCCCTCGCCAGGATGCTGTTCACGCAGGTGCAAAGTCCCCCTTCCCTGCCAAAGGGGGTTCAGGCATGCCCACAACCCCCGCTCTGTGAGGCAGACCATTTGTATAGGCACACAACCCTCCCTCGGCAAGGGACAGTGTTCATGCTTGGCCCCACTTACCTCGGTGGGAAGGGTGTTCACACATGCACATAACCCCCCTCAACATTGGAGGGCGTTCAAACATGTGCCCCACCCCACTTGACGCCAGAGGTGGTTCAGGATTCTGCCTTGCCCCTGGTTGGTGTGTGAGATGGTCACCCATGCACAGTGCCACCTTTTAGGGAGAGAGTAGTGGTGTCACTATTAAATGTGATATTTCACGAATGGTTCTTTCACTTTCACAGCTGAAGAAACACACATCTCTTAAGGTAAGTGTTAGGGTTGGCACTGACATAAGGGGTAGGGTAAGGCTTAGGTAGTACTTCCTCCACCCTGGGTATGAAAGGTTTTCAAGCATTATCTTTCCCCCCCTTTGGACAGGAGGGGGTTAACACTTGCGCCCTCCCACATCAAGGGAGGGGGTCACCATTGCACCACTGTCTCTGTGATGGAGGGGTGTCACTCATGTTCTTTCCCACACCTTGGCATGGGAGGGGATCATGCATGTGCCCCTTCTGCACCCCTTCATAGGCGATGTAGCCTTGATGTTCCTTTTAGGCCAGACGTATTTTGCACTGCCTTGGCCGCTCAGTGGATTAAGTGTCCCACTTCAGGTCATAGTCTCACGGTTTGTGGTTTTGAACCCTTGCTTCACCTCTGTGCTGATGACTCTGAACACGGAGCGTGCTTCAAATACTGTGTCTCACTTTCTGTCTGCCCCTTCCCCACGTGTGTTCTGTCTGTCTGTCTCTCTGTCTCTCTCTCAAAAAAACAGTGAAGCTAAAAACATTTTAAAGCAGCTCCATCAGTCTACTTGTCTTCTTGCCCTATATCCGCCTCTTCACGGGAAGGTCCATTTCACCGATTGGAAGAGACTAAAACCCTCGTGTGGCCATTCAAATGAGTCACTATTTAGGAAACAAGTGATTATGCTACTTTTCCACGGTCAGGATACCATGGCCATTTCATGAATGTCCCTAGGCAGGCGGGGCCTCTTAAAACTAGAAATGCTAGAGGTGATTTTACTGGTAAACAGGTGGGGTTTGTGTTCGCTGAGTTCCTTTTACTTCGTTTCATCTTTCCTTGATTGCCTATCTGTGTTGGGTCAACAATTGGTTTGATATTGACTTTACAGTTAGGTTATTTTTATCTCATGGTTAACTGTCCATGGTTATCTGCTCTGATAGAGCTTAAGCAAGTACAAATATTTCGCGTGGCACATACTAGCATTAGTGTTTCCTGTGCACCTGCAGCTGTTTCTCCCGGCCCACGGGGAGCAATCACTTCCCATCCAGCACCACCTGCTTTGTCTTCCTATGCCTAGCAGTGCACGTGCCGGTGCCTGCAGAACTTCCCTTGTTTCTCTGTCAGCTGAGTCTGAATGGGCTTCCTCTCCCACTCGTCCCTACTTCTCATCTCTTTAATGGATGACACACATAGCTGAAGGTCACAGTGAAGTCTCAAACTTCAGTATGTGGATTACGTGGCACCATTTTACGGTCTCACTTGATTACCCCCTTTCTTTAAAAATTACTTCCTTCCTCCTCCCACCGTCTGGGCCGCTGCTCACCAGTGTCTGTGTTGGTAGGTCCTCGTCTTCTTCCTGTCCCCCATCTGCTTTCCATCTGCCCTTACTCTGGGGTGATCTCAGCTAGCCTCAGGCTTCTATATGCCAGCATCTGGGGCCTCTAAGTCTTTATGTGCTGCCCACAGCTGTTCATGTCTCCAGACACCTGACTCCAGCTCTGCACCACACAGGTGCTACCCTCCCCAGACTCTGCTACCTCCCTGTAGGCTTCTCCTATTCCCCTCCCCTTTTTTACTGGGCTGCTGCCACACTGGCCCCTCCCTGTTCCCTGAGCTTGTCAGGCACATACTCCTGCTTCAGGTCTTTGCACTCACTTTGCCTCTCTCTGTCGGGGATATACTTCCACGTGCCAACAAGACATACTCCCTCATTTCTGTCATAACCTTGCTCTGACATCAACTGCTCAGTGGAGTCTCTGCTAGCTCTCTATGTAAAACTGAAAACTGTTCCTTCTCCGACCTGAACACCCCATATCCCTTTCCTGCATTCTTTTTCTTCCTGGCCCTTGGCACCATCTGTTTTTCTTTCTTGCTTGCTGGATGTCGCCTACTGTAGTCCCTGCCAGATTATCGGCTCCATGGGATCCAAAGACCAAACTAGCTTTGTTTAGGGCTGGTTCCTTAGGGCCCTCGAACAGTGCCCAACTCCTTCAAAGGCTCACACACTATTTGCTGAGCAAGTAAATATTAGGATTTCTTATTATTTTGCTGGGTCCGCCATCACAATGTACCACAGACTGGGTGGCTTAAGCAACAGAAATTGATTTATTTATTTTCTCACACTTCAGATCAAGGTGTGGCCAGGGTGGGTGTCCTCTCTCCATGACTGGTGGATGGCCTCCTTCCCACTGTCTTCACGTGGTCTTCCTTCTGTGTGTGTAGTTGCCCACTCTCTTCCTATAGGACACCGGTTATCAGACTAGAGTCCCTCCCCACAAATGAGCTCATTCGACCTCCACTTTACCTTTCAAGATCTGGTATCCAAGTACAGTCCCATGGGTAGTTAAGACTTCAATGTATGGATTTTGGGGGCAAATCCATTCCATCACAGGTTTCTGTCTGTTGTACCTAGTCACTACCTACATGGGTTTTTTTTTTCTCTATGCCCTTGTGCCCGTTATTTGCTCACACAGTGCTAATCCCAGTTTGCCCTTAGCCCAAGTTATAACTCTATTTATTTGTATAGACTTGCATCTTCCCTCTACCTCTATACTCCAAGTTCCTGGCTGGCACTGGAATTACATCTTTAGCACGGACATCATAACCTCCAGGTGAGGTAAGTATGATTATTTTCATTTTGAAAATCAACAATCTGAAGCTCAAAAGAGAGTAGGTCATGTTTCTGAGATCACAGTACTAGTAAGTGCTGTCCTTTGGATAACTTTGTTCTTATGGGCTCCAAAGCCCACTTTCTTTCATCTACCATATGTCCCCAAGATGAACGGGGAAAAGCCATACTTCAGCCTGGTATGATATAAGCAATGGTACGTGTAAAGCTGGTGTAACAATTCAGGAAATGGGATTAAGTCTAGTATCTGAGTAATTATACCCACAGGTTGAATTTCATTCTCACATCCTTTGATTTTTTACTGCTATAATTTCTGTTATCCTTAATGATTATATAAACGTATTCTTCCCTTTGCAAAATTTAGCCAGTAAGAATACTGAGTGAGTTTGTTTCCTTTGTAACAGGTCTGAGTTATACAATGAATTCATAACGTCAAGATAATAGCGGTTATTTTTTTCCTACAATATGGAGGAAAAGGTCATTGCCTTTGTTGTAAGAGTTTACCATGTGTTCTTGGTAACATGACTGAGCTGTATTGGTGAAAACACGTTGTAGATTTTGAAAGTAAGTTATTTATAGTTAAGAGAGTATCGCTCTTTCTTTGGGTGCAGCTGATTGTTTGAAATAGAACTTAGGATTTTTCTGCATAGATTGTCTATTTCAGAATGATCTTTGTTTTAAAAAGTATGTTATATTTGCATTCATGCAAGTTGTACCATCATTAAATTGACAGGAAAGCAGCTGTTAATAGTTGTCATTTGGACATGTAGATGGAAATCCTAAGGGTCATGGTGTGACTCCTTACATGTGTTGAGCTCTGGTTTCATTTGGCATTTCCAAACCATTGCCATGACCTTATGAATGTTGATCAAGTGGCCATATAATGGTTGTTTTAAATTGGCATCAGGGGTGTAGAGATGATTCTTAAGTTGTGTATGAGGAAGCTGTTGGTTTCCTGCTTCTATGTCTGTGTAGCTCCTAAAAATAGAAGACTAGCGCATCTTATCAAAATTACTTTTGTTCAAAGTCATTGCAACTTGTGAATGAGCTAAAGGCTTAGATAATAGTCAGTACTTTTGGAGTCTGATATTTGCAAATTTAAAATAGGTCTTCGGGTATCTGTGTGGCTCCGTTGGTTAATCCTCTGACTTTGGCACAGGTCATGATCTCACTGTTGGTGACTTTGAGGTCCATGTTGGGCTCTGTGCTGGCAGCTGGGAGCCTGGAGCCTGATTGCGATTCTGTGTTCCCTCTCTCTGCCCTTCCCTGGCTCATGCTCTTTCTCTCTCTCTCAAATATAAACTTAAACATAGAAAATAGGTCTAGAATAAATCTGTAGACCATAACATATTTATAGTGACTGCTGATTGAAACAAAGAAATAGCCTGAAATTCCAAAAATACATTACTGTTGTTTCCCTAGGCTCCCATTAAATGCCAGGTTGACCATTAAGCTGAATACAATCAGTAATCTTTTAGTAACTTGGAAGAGATGAGCATACTATCATAGCTAGTAAGGTTTGGAATATGTCGTTTTGGTAGACCTATTTTCTTTAATGATGAAAAAATTGATTTGAGGTCTCTTTTATTTGGGTATTCAGGATTAAGAGAAGTTACCCAAGGCAAATGAATTAAGACCATTTTAGAACTGACCTGGACTTAAAAAACCAGAGACTGGAGTCATGATCAAGATAGTTTGAACATGCCATTTCATCAAATAAAAAAAAATACAGCTCCTGAATGACAACCATCACGTTGGAGGAGAGTTTCTGGTGTTCCCTCCACAAATGGTGCATGATTTTCAGTCAAGGATACAGCCTCACTGACTACTTTTACTGACATGATGGTTCAGATACCAACAATGTTGTCTGTTGGGATTGTCTTTTACAAAACTGATATCCTTTCAGTTTTCAGCTTAATTAATATACTAAGGAGAAAAAAATGTTTCCCTCTTTCTGAAAAATAATCCCATTTGTATTTAGAGTTATCATTAAACATAGTATTTCAAAAAATGGCTAATAAATTGGAAGTCAATATAAATTTGCTTGTGAAGTTATCAAATGGAAAACTGTTGCCAAAGCAGTTATTTTATGTTTTATAGGAAAACTAATCTTTTATGTCCTTACTGCATTTATGTTATATCCTATTCACTTTTGTTTCATGCTATTTGTGTGTGTGTGTGTGTGTGTGTGTGTGTGTGTGTGTGTTTGCAACTAAGTGAAATGTGCAATATTTGGTCATTTAAATAGATTCACTAATTTAGGCAAAGTCAGCCATAAACAAATGCAATACATTATGTCCAAAGTAGTCAAGCAGATTTTGCATCATGAGTAAAACTTGCTTTATGTTAAATGAATTTGCTTTTCTCTTTTCTTTTTAACAAGCCAAGTCAAAGGTGAATATATTCTTTCTGCTCACCTTGAGGCAGGGCAAGAGCAGATTTGTGTCAGAGCGCACTGTCCATATTTATGAGAAACTAGAGAAATTAAGAAAGCCACTTAGGTACAAACCTTAGTGAGGACTCATGACTGATACCTTTTCAACAATATTCTGTTGGGATGTCTTTTATTAACTGGGTTAATTTTTTTTAATTGTTAGTTAATTTATTTTTAAAATTTACATCCAACTTAGCATAATGTGGAACAATGATCTCAGTAGTAGATTACTTAAAGTCCCTTACCCATTTAGCACATCAGCCCTCCCACAGTCCTTCCAGTAACCCTGTTTATTCTCCACATTTAAGAGGTTTTCTTTAATGTTTTTGACCCCCTCCATGTTTTTATATTATTTTGCTTCCCATCCCTTATATTCATCTGTTTTGTATCTTAAAGTCCTCATATGTGTGAGGTCCTATAATATTTGTCTTTCTCTGACTAAATTCGCTTAGCATAATACCCTCTAGTTCCATCCATGCAGGTTAAATGGCAACATTTTATTCTTTTGGATTGCTAAGCAATACTCTATTGTGTGTGTGTGTGTGTGTGTGTGTGTGCGTGTGCGTGTGTGTGTGTGTGTGTGTGTGTGTGGTGTGTGTGTGTACACCACATCTTCTTTATCCATTCATCCATCGATGGACATTTGCGTTTTTTCTATACTTTAGCTGCTGTTGATGGTACTTCTATTACTTTGGGGTTCACCTTTCCCTTCAAAATAGCACATCTGTATCATTTGGATAAATACCTAGCAGTGCAACTGCTGGGTTGTAGGGTAGTCCTCTTTTTCATTTTGTGAGAAACCTACCTACTGGTTTCCAGAGTGACTGTGCCAGTTTGCATTCCCGCCAGCAGTGCAAGAGTTCCTCTTTCTCCGCTTCCTCACCAACATCTGTTGTTGCCTGAGTTGTTAGTGTTAGCCATTCTCACAGGGGTGAGGTGTTATCTCATTGTGTTTTTGATTTGTACTTCCATGATGATGAGTGATGTTGAGCATTTTTTCATGTTTCATTTGGCCATCTGGATGTCATCCTTGGAAAGTGTTTGCTCATGTCTTGGCTCATTTCTACACTGGATTACTTGTTTTTTGGGTATTGAGTTCGATATGTTCTTTATAGATTTTGCATACTAATCCTTTATCTCATATGTCTTTTGCAAATATCTTCTCCCATTCTGTTGGTTGCCTTTTAGTTTTTCTGATTGTTTCCTTCACTGTGCAGAAGCTTTTTATTTTGATGAGGTCCTAATTGTTCATTTTTGCTTTTGTTTCCCTTGCCTCTGGAGACTTGTTGACTAAGAAGTTGTGGAAGCAAACATCAAAGAGGTTTCTGCCAGCTTTCTCCTCGAGGGTTTTGATGGCTTCCTGTGTTACATTTAGGTCTTTCATCCATTTTGAGTGTCTTTCGTCCATTTTGAGTGTGAGAAAGTGGTCCAGACTCATTCTTCTGTATGTCGCTGTCCAGTTTTCCCAGCACTCTTGCTGAGGAGACTGTATTTATTCCATTGGATATTCTATCCTTTTTGTCAAAGATTAGTTGGCTGTACGTTTCTGGGTCCATTTCTGTGTTCGTATTCTCTTCCACTCATCTGGGTGTCTGTTCTTGTGCCAAGAGCATACTGTCTTGGTGATTACTGCTTTGTAATACAGCTTGAAGTCCAGGATTGTGATGCCTCCTACTTTGGTTTTCTTTTTCAAGATAGCTTTGGCTATTCAGGGTCTTTTCTGGTTCCATACATATTGTAGGATTCTTTGTTGTAGCTCTGTGAAGAATGATGGTGTTATTTTGATAGGTATTGTGTTGACTATGTAGATTGTTCTGGGTACTTTTGACATTTTAACACTATTTGTTCTTCCTATCCAGGAGCATGCAATATTTGTCTTTTCTGTGTGTTTGCCATCTGCAATTTCTTTCATAAGCTTTCTATAGTTTTCAGTGTATAGATTTTTCAACTACTTGGTTAGATTTATTCCTAGGTATTTTATGGGTTTTGGTGCAATTTTACATGGGATCGATTCCCTGATCCCTCTTTCTCTTGCTTCATTGTTGGTGCGTAGGAATGTAACTGATTTCTGTGCTTTGATTTTATATCCTGCCAGTTTGCTAAATTCCTGTATTATTTCTAGCAGTTTTTTGTTGACTATTGTGGGTTTTCCACATAGAGTTTCATGCCATCTATGAAGAGTGAAAGGTTGAGCTCCTCCTGGACGATTTGGATGCCTTTTATGTCTTTGTGTTGTTTGATTGCTGAGGCTAAGACTTCCAATATTATGTTGAATGCCAGTGGCGAGAGTGGACATCCTTGTCTTGTGCCTGACCTTAGGAGGAAAGCTCTCAGTTTTGCCCCTTTGAGGATATATTAGCGTCGGGTCTTTCATATATGCCTTTTATGATCTCGAGGTATGATCCTTCTATCCCTACGTTCTTGAGGGATTTTATCAAGAAAGGATGCTGTATTTTGTCAAATGCTTTCTCTGCATCTATTGAGAGGATCATGTGGTTCTTGTCCTTTCTTTTATCGATGTGATAACTCACATTGATTGTTTTGTGGATATTGAACCCGATTTGCATTCCAGGTATTAATCCCACTTGGTCGTGGTGAGTAACGTTTAAATGTATTGTTGGATCTGGTTGGTTCATATCTTGTGGAAGATTTTTGTATCCATGTTCATCATGAAAATTTGTGTATACTTCTCCTTTTTAGTGAGTCTTTTTCTGGTTTTGGAATCAAGGTAATGCTGGGTTCAGAGAAAACGTTTGGAAGTTTTCCTTCCATTTCTTTTTTTGGGACAGCTTCAAGAGCATAGGTGTTAACTCTTCCTTAAATGTTTGGTAGAATTCCCCTGGAAAGCCATCTGGCCGTGGGCTCTTTTCTTGGGAAATTTTTGATAACTAAGTCAATGTCTTTACTGGTTATGGGTCTGTTCAAATTTTCTATTTCTTCCTGTTTCAGTTTTGTTAGTTTATATATTTCTAGGAATTTGTCTCTTTCTTCCAGATTGTCCATTTTATTGGCATATATTTGCTGATAATATTCTCTTATTATTTGTATTTCTGCTGTGTTGGTTGTGACCTCTCCTCTTTCATTCGTGATTTTATTTCTTTGGGTCCTTTCCTTTTTCTTTTTGATCCAACTGGCGAGTGGTTTATCAATGTTATTAATTATTTCAAAGAACAAGCTTCTGGTTTCATTGATCTGTTCTACTCTTTTGTGTGTGGGTGGAGGGTGGTTATTTGTTGTTGTTTTTTCTGTGTGTGTTTTTGTTTTTGTCTTCAGTTTCGATAGCATTGATTTTTGCTGTAATCTTTATCATTTCTTGTCTTCTGCTGGTTTTGGTTTTATTTGTTGTTCTCTTTCCAGCTCTTTAAGGTATAACGTTGGGCTGTGTATCTGAGACCTTTTTACCTCTTTTGGAAGGCCTGGATTGCTATAAACTTCCTCTTAAGACTATCTTTGCTGAATCCCAGAGGCTTAGGGGTGCGGTGTTATCCGTTTCGTTGGCTTCCATGTATTTTTTAATTTTCTCTTTAACTTCTTGGTTCACCCATTCATTCCTTTTTTTTAATTTTATTTTTTATGTTTTAAAATTTACATCCAAATTAGTTAGCATATAGTGCAACAATGATTTCATGAGAATATTCCTTAATGCCCCTCACCCATTTAGCCCAACCCCCTCCCACATCCCGTCCAGTAACACTCTGTCTGTCCTACATAGTTATGAGTCCATTCTGTTTTGTCCCCCTCACTGTTTTTATTTTATTTTTGTTTCCCTTCCCTTATGTTCACATGTTTTGTCTCTTAAAGTCCTCATGTGAGTGAAGTAATATGATTTTTGTCTTTCTCTAATTTCACTTAACATAATACCCTACAGTTCTAACCACGTAGTTACAAATGGCAAGATTTCAGTCATATATATATATATATATATATATATATATATATATATATATATACACACACACACATATACATATATATCACTCATATATATGTGATATATATATATATCACCTATACATATCAATATATGTGTGTGTGTGTGTGTATATATGTGTGTGTGTGTATATATATATATATATATATATATATATATATATATATATCACTTCTTTATCCATTCTTCCATTGGTGGACATTTGGGCTCTTTCCATACATTGGCTATTGTTGACAGTGCTGCTATAATCATGGGGGTGGTGCATGTGTCCCTTCAAAACAGCACACCTGTATCCCTTCAATAAATGCCTAGCAGTGCAATTGTTGGGTCGTAGGGTAGTTTTGTTTTTAGTTTTTTGAGGAAACTCCATACTGTTTACAGAGTGGCTGCACCAGCTTGTATTGCACCATTCATTCTATAGTAGTATGTTCTTTAGTCTCCAAGTGTTTGTTATCTTTCCAAATTGTTTCTTGTGGTTGAATTTGAGTTTTTTTTAAAAATTTTTTTTTTTTCAACGTTTATTTATTTTTGGGACAGAGAGAGACAGAGCATGAACGGGGGAGGGGCAGAGAGAGAGGGAGACACAGAATCGGAAACAGGCTCCAGGCTCTGAGCCATCGCCCAGAGCCCGACGCGGGGCTTGAACTCACGGACTGCGAGATCGTGACCTGGCTGAAGTCGGACGCTTAACCGACTGCGCCACCCAGGTGCCCCTGAATTTGAGTTTTATAGCATTGTGGTCTGATAATATGCACGGTATGATCTCGAACTTTTTGTACTTGTTGAGGGCTGATTTGTTTTCCAGTATGATATCTATTCTGCAGACGTTCCATGTGTCCTGGAGAAGAATGTACATTCTGCTGCTTTAGGATGAAATGTTCTGAATATAACTGCTAAATCCATCTGGTCCAGTGTCTCACTCAAATCCATTGTTTGTTTGTTGATTTTCTGTTTAAATGATCTTTCTGTTGTCATAATGGGGTGTTGAAGTCCCATACTATTATGGTTTTATTATCAATGAGCTTCTTTATATTTGTGATTAATTGATTTATATCTTTGGGTGCTCTCACATTGGGAGCATAAATGTTTACAATTGTTAATTCTTCTTGGTGGGTAGACCCCCTCAATTAAGATACAACACACTTATTCATCTCTTGTTACAGTCTTTATTTTGAAGTCTAGATTGTCTGATATGAGTAAGGCTACTCTTTCTTTGGCTATCATTAACATGATACAATGTTCTGCAGCCCCTTACTTTCAATCTGAAGGTGTGTTTAGGTATAATATGGGTCTCTTGTAAACAGCATATAGATAGACCTTGCTTTTTCCCCACCCTGTTACCTTGTGTCTTTTGATTGGAGCATCTATGCCATTGACGTTTAGAGTGAGTACTCACAGATATGAGATTATTGCCATTATGTGTCTTGTAGCGCTGGATTTTGTGGTATTTGTTTGTGCTATCCAGTCTTTGGTACTTTTGGTGTTTTTTTATTTTTATTTTTATCTTTTCTCCCCTCAGGGAGCCCCCCTGAATATTCCTTGAGGAATTGCTTAGTGGTCACGAACTCCTTTAAGTTTTATTTGTCTGGGAAACTTTTAATCTGTCCTTCTATTTTGAATGACAGATTTGCTGGATAAGGAACTCTTGGCTGCATAGTTTTCTGATTCAGCACATTGAGTATATCTTGCCACTCCTTTCTGGCCTGCCAAGCCTCTGTGGGTAGGTCTGCTGCAAACCTGATCTTTGTTGTCTTCCCTTGTTGGTCAAGGACTTTTTTCCCTTGCTGCATTCATGATTCTTTCCTTGCCTGAGTATTTTGTGAATTTGAATATGATATTCCTTTTACTGGTGGATTTTTGTGGAATCTTATGAGAGTCCTCTGTGCTTCCTGGACATTAATGTCTGTGCCTTTTCCTAGGTAAAAAAAAAAATATATATCCGCTATGATTTGCTGACTTAACACTTCTACCCCTTTGTCTCTCTCTTCATCTTCTGGGAGCCCTCTGATTCTGATGTGTCCTTTTTAATGAGACAGGGTTAGGTGTAGGTTGAGGGTTATGGTTAGGGTTAAGGTTAGGGTTAGACTTAGGACCCAGGATGCTCCAGCCACTGAAACCCCAACAGTGCACGTGTCTCCACGAAGGGCTGAGTGGAGTACACAAGGGAGGGTACCAGTCAGGATTAGTCTTTGGGTTCCAAGACCAGACAAATGTATGGGACGTTCTTCAGGTAGGCCTCAGAAATACTCTCTTGTAGACACACTCGTGCTTTGGAAATCACATGGTGATGTTTCAGGTTCCATGCCAAGTGTTTCTGCACCTATTTTCGAACCCGTGTGCGTGTTGTAGTCAGACTTTGGAGTTGGGTCCCATGGGGAGAGAGCCATAGCTACGGTTAGGGTTCGGACCAGGGACATCGACAGGGCTGAGGCGACACCAGTATCATGAATTCCATGGAGGACTGAGGTGACGGCACATGCACAGCTGTGGGCCTGCTGTAGAGTTAGTGTGATAGATAGGGTTAGGAGTAGGTTGAGGGCTAGGGTTAGGATTATGGTTAGGGTTAGGGTGTGTCCCAGGAGACTCCAGGACTGACCCCACATCAGAGCAACTGTCTCCCCGGAGGGCTGAGTGGAGTACACAAGGGAGGATGCCGGTCAGGATTAGTCTTTGAGTTCCAAGGCCAGACAAATGTATCGGTCACCCTTCAGGGAGGCCTCAGGAATCCCCTTGGGCAGCTGCAGCCAGGCCTTTGAAAGGACATGGTGATGTTCCAGGTTTTTTGCCGAGGGATTCTGTACCGCTTCATGCACCCAGACACGTGGCGTTTTCAGACTTTGGTATTGGGTCCCCATGGGGAGAGACCTTAGCTAAATTTGGGGTTCGATTGAGTGACATCACCAGTGCCAACGTGAATCCAGTCTTGTGATCTCCATAGAGGGTTGTATTGAGGGCCCATGCGAAGGTGCAGGTCATGAGTAGGCTTTGAATTGAGATAGGGTTAGGGATCTGTTGAAATCGTGGCTAGTGTTAGGGTTAGGGTTAGTTCCCAGGGAGATCCAAGCGCTGACCCCACAGCAGTGCAGTTCTCTCCCTGAAGGGCTGAGTGAGGGCACAGTGGATAGTGCTTGTCAGGATTAATTTTTGGTTTCAAAGGCCAGACAACTGTATGGGCCACTGGTCGGGTAGGCCTCAGGAATTCTCAGGGGCAGCTACAGTGGCGCTTGGAAACAACATAGTGATGTTCCATGTTCTATGCCAGGTGATCTTGCACTGCTTCAGGACCCCAGGCACGTGGGGTTGTCAGACTTTGATATTGGGTACCCATGGGGAGAGAGCCGTAGCTAGGGTTAGGGTTCGATCCAGGGACATCGCCAGTGTTGACGAGACCAGTCTCGTGACCTTCCTGGAGGGCTTAAGTGAGGGCCCATGTGACGGTGCGCTTCAAGTGTATGCTTAGAGTTCGTATAGGGTTTGGGTTCGCCTGAGGGTTCTGGTTAGAGTTTCTGTTAGGTTTAGGTCTCAGGAGCCTCTAGACACTGAACCCGAGGTAGTGCAGATGTTTCCCCAAAGGGCTGAGTGGAAGACACAAGGGAGGGTGCCGGTCATGCTTAGCCTTTGGATTCTAGGCCACACATATATATGGGCCACCCTTCGGGTAGGCCTCAGTAAACCTCTCTTGCAGCTGCAGTCACCCTTAGAAAATGACATACTGATGTTCCACGTTCCATGCCGAATATTTCTGCACCGATGTTTGAACCCTTGAGCGGGCTGTTGTCAGACTTTTGAATTGGGTCCCCATGGTGACAGATTCTTAGCTAGGGTTAGGATTCGGTCCAGTGAAATAGACCCGGCTCAAGCGACTCCAGTTTTGTGATCTCCCTCAAGGGCTGAAATGAGGGCACATGGGAGGGTGCGCATCAAGTGTATGGTTAGTGTTAGAGAATGGGTTAAGTGTAGGGTGAGTGTTACAATTAGGGTTATGTTTAGGGTTAGTGTTAGGTCCCAGGAGGCTCCAGGCACTGACACCACAGCAGAGCCTTCGTCTCCCCAAAGGGCTGAGTGAGGGACATGAGGGAGGGTGCTGGTCAGGATTAGTCTTTGGGTTCCAAGGCCAGATGAATGTATGGGCCATCCTTCGGGTAGGCCTCAGGAATCCTCTTGTGCAGATGCAGTCGCGCTTTGGAAACGACATGGTGATGTTACACGCTCCATACCGAGTATTTCTGCACCGATTCTTGAACCCGTCTGCGTGGCATTGTCAGACTTTGGAATTGGGACCCCATGGGAAGAGAAGCGTAGCTGGGTTTAGGATTGGGTCCAGCGAAGTTGCCAGGGCTGAAGCGACACCAGTGTTGTTAACTCCATGGAAGATGAAGTGAGGGAAAATGTGTGGCTGTGAGTCCACTATAGAGTTAGTGTGCTAGATAGGGTTAGGTGTAGGGTGAGGGTTATGGTTTGGGTCATGGATAGGGTTTGTGTTAGGTCCCAGGAGACTCCAGGCACTGAACCCACAGTTGTCTCCCTGAAGGGTTGAGCGCACTACACAAAGGAGGGTGCCGGTCAGCATTAGGCTTTGGGTTCCAAGGCCAGAAAAATGTTTTGGCCACCCTACACGTAGGCCTCAGGAATCCTCATGCAGCTGCAGTCGCGCTTTGCAAATGACATGGTGAATTTCCATGTTCCATGCCGAGTATTTTTGCACTGATTGTCGATCTCATGTGTGTGCTGTTGTCAGACTTGAAATTTATTCCACATGGGGAGAGAGCCTTAGCTAGGGTTAGGGTTCTGTCCTGGGAAGTCACCAGGGCTGAAGCGACTCCAGTTTCATGATCTTCCTAGAAGGCTGATTGAGGGCCATGCGAAGTTTCAGGAGAAGTACAGCGTTAGGGTTAGAGATAGGGTTAAGTGTAGATTGAGGGATATGGTTTGGGTTACGGTTTCGGGTAGTGTTAGGTCCCAGGAGGCTCCAAGCACTGATTCCACAAGAGTGCCATTGTCTCCCTGAGGGGCTGAGTGGTGCCCCCAGGGAGGATGTCAGTCAGGATAAGTCTTTGGGTTCCAATTCCAGACAAATGTATGGGGGACACTTCGGATATGCCTCAGGAATCCTCTCGTGCAGCTGCAGTCGTGCTTTGGAAATGACGTAGTGATAGTCTCTTGAATAACTGGTGCTGGGAAAATTGGATATTCATGTGTATAAGAATAAAGGTTAGCACCGTATGTTACACCACTTCTAAAGACTGAAAGGAAGAAACATAGAGAGATGTGGTTATAGAGAAACAGTGACAAAGAGGAAGGTAGACACCTGCTCGAGGTATGTGGATGGCGTTAGATGCATCAGGGGAGAGGGGATGTATGAGGTGGCTCTGAGTGCTGGGGAAAAAAGGGCTTGTATCATGGTCACCAGAGTTCCATGACCCCAAGACTCCAACATCCCTGGGTTCAAGCTCTGCAGAAGCCATTGGAATTGAACAGATGGGTATCCCTCATTTCTTCTGGAATTGTGAGGCTCAGCCTCATGATCTGTCATGGAGAGGGATGTCTTGAGGGAGATTGTGCTGCTCTTTGGCAGGTATACTCCAAGTCTGCCCTGTGGGGAGGTGTCCTGGGGCCATCTCTCTCACTGCCCCAGGCCCTGTTGGATTTCCCCCCTCCCCCACCAGCTGGCCTTCCTCAAGTTCTGAACCCAGGCATCAGGCATCATGTTGTCCCCAGGTCCTGAAGTCTGTACCTGGCAGAGGTGGACTGCTGATATTGATTTAAAAAAAATTGACAATAAGGTCCATATCCTCCCTCTGGGACCAGAGATGTGCATCCCAATCGTGGGTTGCTATCCTCCTGTCCACAACTAATCTGAGGATTCCAGAAGGTAGGTGAACACTATAAAACACTCTAGTCTTCTCTTACATGAAATTCAAAGACATTTTCTTGTCCCAGCTTTCTTTTAATTCTGAAGAGATGGCAATTAGTAATTGAAGGCATAATGGTCCTATAGGATATTTACCCCTATGACTGGTGGACATTATTTCATCCATCCGTGTCCCTAAAGCACATTTCATTGGAAATATTAGCCAAGGATACATACTGTAAATTCACAACTGATTCATAGCTCCCTGCAAGTTTCATTCTGACCTTGTCACATATGTCATCAAAGATATTATTAGTGACTTTTCAGATAAGCTCCCCACATCAAGATGGTGATGTTAGAGAATCTGGTATAAATGGAATTTCACAGATTCCAAATTAGGAATTATTTTCATTTTTAATGTTTCTTTTTTCTTTTTTTGAGAGAGCCCAAGCTGGGGAGGGGGGAGAGAGTGGGAGATACTGAATCTGAGGCAGGCTCAAGGCTCTGAGCTCTCAGGAAAGAGCCTGACGCGGGGCTCAAACTCATGGACTGCAAGATCACGACTTGTGTCAAAGTTGGACGCTTAACCGACGAAGCCACCCAAGCGCCCCAGGAATGATAGTTTATTGGCAAAGAAGGAGAAATTAAAGATAGTGTAAAGGATGTCTATTTTTAATTGAGATATTGTTCACACATTTGTTGTATGAGTTTTAGGCATACATTGTAGTCATTCCATATGTCTATGAATTATATTGTACTTAAGCACAAGTGTAGCTATCCTGTGAAAGCATGCAACAGTATTATTACAGGATTGACTCCATTACATTGGCTGTCCCTTGTATCCCTAGGACTCATTCATTCCATAGCTGCTGCCGGTATCTCTCTCAAAGGGGTTCATTCTTTATCTAACCTAAGTATTTTGGTGGTAAACGCAATTACCACTTGCTCAGCAAGTGTAAATTGGCGGTCTATTTTTCTGTGAACATTGCTTAAACCGTTACAAATGATGTCATTACGTTAATAAATTCGGTTTCTTTCTTCACTCACAAGAAAGGAGGAGGAAAATATTTCTTTGTGTCCCAGGCCCTGTCATTAAAACCTTTCCCAATGTGGAGAACAGGTTTAGTTGCCCAGGCACCTTCAGTGTCTCAGCTGAGTGACCAGGGCCTTGCACATTTCAAAAATTCCCATGATGGCCAACAGAGAGAGCTCGAGCACCACAGACCCGGAGAGGCAGGTTCCTCTGCCCAGGCAGTGATGGCCAGCAGAAGGTGTACCATCGGCTTTTCTGACCCAGGGCACCTGAGAGCAGGAAGGGCTTTGATTGCTCCCAGAGTACTCAGGGCCTTTTCAGCTGCCTGAGTGAGAGCAGAGCTGCATTTCCAGCAGGTTTTGCCGCCCGCCCCAGGGGAGATCTTGGGAGCTTTGTAGCAACTTGGCATCTCCTGAGTCGCCAGAGAGAATTTGTCTTATTGTACTGAGTGCTGAGGAGTGGGCGCTGGGTGGCTTCCCTGGGCAAGCTGGTTGCTGAGCTGCACAGACCCTTGCATTTTCTGGGCTGTTCCCGTGTTTCATTCCTGCCCTTCCTGGACAGTATTTGAACAAGACATATTTTACTAAAGGTCTTGTGGATTGCGGAGTCCCACAACATCACCTCATCGATGCAGTCGATGGTTTGTTCCAGATTCAGGCTTGTTTCCGGGAAGAAACCCTGACAGAAATTCAGAAGAACAGGAGCTGAATTCCGTTAGGACATGAATACATGAAATGCTCGTCTTGGGAACTCCTAGAAGAATGAGCTGGGACCCATTTTCCGAGTCCTGCTAGAACCAGAGACCAAGGTAAGGGCACAAACTGTCCCCCACATCATACATGCTTTTTAAAAAGTTTCATGGTTATTTTTCCAACCTAATTAAGTGATTGCAAATTACAGAAAACCTGGTAGATACCTGTCATTAATGTACGTTATCTTTAATTTAAATTGCAGTGAGTGAAGATACAGTGTAGTATTAGTTTCAGGTGTAAAATATAGAGCAACCCTTCCACACGTCATCCGGTGCTCATCCCAGGTGCACTTCTTAATCCCCAGCAGCTGTTTCACCCATTCCCCACCTTGCTCTGGAAGCCCTCAGTTTGTTTCCCAGTTAGAGTCTTTGTCACTGCCCACCCCCCGCTTTGTTTTGTTTTATTTCCATGTGTTAGTGAAATCATTGGGTATTTGTCTTTGTCTGAAAGGCTTATTTCACCCAGAATAACATTCTCTCACTCCATCCAGCTCATAGCAAATGACAAGATTTCATGTTTTTACGGCCTAATAATATTACATTCCATAGACTACATCTCAATTTATTCATCAGTTGATGGAAGCTTGGATAGTTTCTGTAATTTGGCTGTTGTAGAAAATACTGGTGTAAACATCATGGTGCATGTATCCCTTTGAAGATTTTGTATTCTTTGTGGAAATACCTTGTAGTGAAATTGCTGGATCATAAGGTACTTCTATTTCCAGTTGTGTTTTTTTTTGAGAAATCTCCATAATGTTTTCCAGACTGGCTGCCCCAGTTTGCATTCTTACCCACAGTGCAAGAGGGTTATTCTTTCCCCACTTCCTTGGCAACACCTGCTGTTTCATCCTTCATTGATTTTCGTCATTGTGACAGATGTGCTGTGTTATCTCATTGTACTTTTGAATTGTATTTCCCTGAAGATCCGTATTGTTGAGTATTTTTTCATGTGTCTCTTGGCCAGGTATATGTCTTCCTTCGGGAAATGTCCATTCGTGTCTTCTGCCCATTTTTAATCAGATTTCTCATTGTTTGGGTGCTGTATAACTGTATATTTTGGGCACTAACCCTTTATCTGATGTCGTTTGCAAATATCATTCTGTAGGTGTTTTAGTTTTGTTGATTATTTCCTAGGTGACGGAAGGTTTGAATTTTTATGAAGCCTCATTATTTTTGCTTGTGTTTCCCTTACCTCTAGAGATATATCTATAAAGACATTTGCACAGGCAATGTCAAATAAGATACTACCCGTGTTATCCTCTGGGATTTTTATGGTTTCCGGTTTCACATATAGGTCTTTGTCCATGTTGGATTTATTTTTGTGTATGTTGTAAGAAAGTGGTCCATTGTTGGTTTTGTTTTGTTTTGCAGGATGCTGTCCAGTTTTTCCAAAACCATATGTTGAGGAGCCCTTTTTAAAGTTTATTTATTTATTTTTGAGAGAGAGCATGCAGAAGAAGGGCAGAGAGAAATGGAGACAGAGAATCCTACGCATGCTCTGCACTGCCCTGAGATCATAACCTGAGCTGAATTAACAATCACACCCTTTGTTGACTGAACCACCCCTGTGTCCCAAGACTATCTTGTTTTCCATTGGATGTTCTTTCCTGCTTTGTTGAGAATTAATTGACCATATAGGTGTGAGTTCATTTCTGCGTTTCTATTCTATTGATCTATGCCTCTGTGTTTTTTTGTTGTTGTTTTGTCAGTACCATACTGTTCTGATCAGTACAGCTTTGTAATATTACCTGAAGTCTGGAATTGTGATGTCTCCAGCTTTGCTTTTCTTCTTCAAGTTTGTTTTGGCTGTTTGGGGACTTTTGTTATTCCATACAAATTTTGAGATGATTTGTTCTTGTTCTGTCACAAATGTTTTTGTTAGTGTGATAGGGATTTCATTATATGTGTAGATTGTTTTGAGAAGTGTAGACATTTTAACAGTATTTTGTGCTTCCCATCCATGAACATGAAATGTATGTCCATTTCTTTGTGTCCTCTTCCATTTATTTCATCAGTGTTTCATAGCCTTTAGAGTACAGGTGTTTCACCTCTTTGGTTAGGTTTATTCCTGGTTTCTTGTGGTATTTGTGAGCCTGTCAATGGGATTGATCCCTTACTTTCTCTCTGTGTTAATTCATGATTTGTGTTAGAAATGCAATACATCTATGTTGCTTGATTTCTGTATATTGTGACTTGTGGAATTCATATATCAATTCTAGCAATTTTTAAGGGAATCTTTCATGTTTTTTTATAGAACACATCATGTCAGTTCCAAATAGTGAGTGTGCTACTTCTTCCTTGCCGATTTGGATGCCTCTTATTTCTTTTTGTTGTCTGAGTGCTGTGGTTAGGGTTTCCCGTACTGTGTGGAAAAACAGTTGTGAGACGTGTCATCCCTGTTTTGTCCCTGACCTTAGAGGAAAAATTTTCAATTTTTCCCCATTGAGGATGAGATGAGCTGTGAGTTTTTCCTAGATGACCTTTATTATGTGCAGGTAGGTTGACTCTCAATGTACTTTGCTGAGGGGTTTTATCGTGAATGGATGTGACATTTTGTCAAATAGTTTTCCTGCATCTGTTGAAAGCATCGTATTGTTCTTATCCTTTCTTCTATTACTGTGGTGCATCATGTTGATTGATCTGTGAATGTGGAACCACCCTTGCAGCCTAGGAATATATCCCACTTGATTATGGCAAATGATTCTATTAATGTATTGTTGACTTTAATTTGAAGGTATTTTAATAAGAATTTCGGCATACATACCCATCAGGCGATTGGGCTGCAGTGTTATTTAAAAATGTTTTAAACATCTTTTTAAATGCTTATTTCTTTCCTTAGATAGAGTACATATAGTGAGGGAGGGGCAGAGAGACAGGGAGAGAGAGAATCCTGGCCATGCACCACACTGTCATGGCAGGGTCCAACATGGGACTCGAACCCACGCACCGCAAGATAATGTCCTAGTCCGAAATTAAGAGTTGGACAGTAAACACCCCGAGTCACACAGGCACCCCGCCATTTTTCGGTTTTAGTGGAAGCTTCATCTCGTTTTGGTATCAGGGTAATGATGGCCTCATAAGATGAATTTATAAGTTTTCCTTCTTTTTTATTTTTCGTAATAATTTGAGGAGAATACATATTACCTCTTTCTTAAATGGGTGGTAGAATTCATCAGTTAAACCATCTGGCCCAGAACTTTTGTGTTGGGGGGAGATTTTTTTTTATTACTGATTTGATTTCTTTCTGTTTTCAGATTTTATGTATCTTCCTGTTTCAGTTTTGGTAGTTTGTGTGTTTCTAGGAATTTGTCCATTTTTCTCAGTGTGCAATTTGTTGCATATAGTTGTTCATAATATTAACTTCTAACTGTATTTTTGTGGTGTGGACTGTTATTTCTCCTTTCTTATTTGTGATTTTATTTATTGGAGTCCTTTCTCTCTTCTTACTGAAAAGTCTGCCTAGAAGTTTTCATGTTGATTACTGTTTTCAAAGAACCAGCCCCTGGTTTCATTGATTTTGTCTAGTGTCTTTTTGGTTTGAATATCCCTTATTTCTGTCTGAATCTCTATTACTTCCTTTCTTCTGCTGTTCTTCTTCTAATATGTGACCTAGAATATGATCAATTCTGGAGAATGTCCCATGTGCGCTTGAAAAGAATATGTACTCTGCCATTTTAGTATGGAGTGTTCTAAATATATCTGTTAAACCCATCTGGTCCAGTGTGTCATTCAAAGCCATTGTTTCCTTGTTGATTTTCTGTTTACAGCTTCTGTCCTTTCATGTGAGCGATGTGTTAAAGTCCTCTACTATCATTATATTATAAATAATCAGTTCCATTATGGTTGTTGTTAAATATTTTATATACTTGGTGATCGCATGTTGGGTGCATCAAAATTTACAATCATTGGATCTTCTTGTTTCATTGTCCCCTTTAGTATGAGAATGCATCCGTCTTCATCTCTTGTTATAGCTGTATTTATTTATTTATTTATTTATTTATTTATTTATTTATTTATTTTAATTTAAGTCATAGTTGACATACAGTGCATTCTCGGATTTGGGAGCAGTATTTGGTGATTCATCCCTTACATACAATACCCAGTGCTCATCCCAACAAGTGCTCTCCTTAATACTCATCCCACATCTAGCCCAGCACTGACCCATTTCCCTCCATGAGCCTTTGTTTTTTTTTTTCTCTAACATTAAGAGAGTCATGTAGTTTGTTACCACTCTTCTCGTTTCCTGCCCCCTTCCCATGTTTTCATCTGTTTTGTTTCTTCAATTCCACATGAGTGAAATCATGTATTTGTCTTTCTCTGATTGACATATTTCACTTAGCATAATACATGCTAGCTCCATCTACATCATTGCAAATGGCAAGATTTCATTCTTCTTGAAGTTGAGTTATATTTCTTTGTATATACACATGTTTGTATATATGAACGTACACATATGTACATATGTATATATCCGTATACATACATACACACACACACACCACAACTTCTATATACCTTCATCAGTTGATGGATACTTGGGCTTTCTCTATAGTTTGGCTACTGTTGATAATGCTGCTATAAATACTGGCTTCATGAAATGTCATTATTAGGTATTTACCCAAAGTGTGCCAAAATAGAGTCTCGGTTTTAAAGGTTATTTTGCCTGATATCAGTACTGCTACTGGCTTTCTTTTGACATTATTGGCATAATAAATGTTTCTTCATCCTCTCACTTTAAATCTGAAGGTGACTTAAGTCCAAATAAAACTTTGTAGGCAGCATCTAGATAGGTGTTGTTTTTGTTTGTTTGTTTGTTTGTTTGTTTGTTTTGTCCATTCTGACTCCCTATCCAATGTCTTATGATTGGAGCATTTAGTCCATGTACATTTAGAGTGATTATTAATAGGTATATATTGAGTGCCATTCTACTAGTTGTTTTGCCATTGTTTCTTGATGTTTTCTCTGATCCTTTCTTGTCTCTAACACTTTTAGTCCTAGATTTCCACTCAAAGAGCCCGATTTAAATATTCTTTTCTTTTGACTGGTAGTACATTTATTTACTTCTTTTTAATATTTCTTTTTTTTTAATTTAAGCCCACGTTAGTTACTTTATAGTGGAATAAAGTTTCAGCAGTAGAATTTAGAGATCCATCAAGTACAAAATATACCCAATACTCATCCCAAGTGCGCCCGTAATGCCCATCACCCATTTAGCCCATACCCCTATTCAGTAACCTTCCTGGAACCCTGAGTTTCTTCTCTGTATTTCAGAGTCTCTTATCATTTGACTCCCTCTCTGTTTGTATCTTATTTTTGCTTTCCTTTCACTACGTTCATCAGTTGTATTAAATTCCACAGATGAGAGAAATCATATGATGTGTGTCTTTCTCTAACATATTTTGCTTAGCATAATCAAGTCTGGTTCCATCCATGTTGTTTCAAATAGCAAGATTTAATTCTTTTTACCGCGGAGTAATATTCCATTGTATGACTATACCACATCTTCTTTATCCATTCATCTGTCAATGGTCATTTGGGCTCTTTGCATAATTTAGTTATTGTTGATCATGTTGCTATAAACATTGCAGTGCATGTTCCACTTGGACTCAGCGTTAGTGTATCCTTTGGATAAATACGTAGTAGTGCAATTGCTGGGTCCTAGTGTAGTTCTATTTTTAGTTTTTCTGACAAATCTCCATACTATTTCCAGAGTGTCTACATCACTTTGCATTCCCACCAGCACTTCAAAAGCGTTTATTTCTCTGCATCCTTGCCAACATCTGTCTTTTTCGGAGATGTTAATTTTAGCCATTCTGATAGGTGTGTGGGGATATCTCATTGTGGTTTTGATTTGTATTTCAGTGATGACAAGTGAGATTGAGCATCTTTTCATGTGTGACCAATCTGGATGTCATCTTTCTTAAAGTGTCTGTTCATGTCTTTTGCCCATTTCTTCACCGGATTATTTGGTTTTTGGGTGTTGAGTGTGATAATTGTTTATAGATTTTGGATACTAACCCTTTATCTGATATGTCACCTGCAAATATCTTCTCCCATTTCATTCAGTGGCCTTTCAGTTTTGCTGATTCTGTCCTCTGCTGTTCAGAAGCTTTTTATCTTGAGGTCCTAATAGTTCATTTTGGTTTTTATTGCCCTTGCTTTGGAGACATGACAAGCAAGAAGTTGTTGTGGCCAGGATCAAGGAGGTAGATTATCTGTTTTCTCCTCTAGGATTTTGATGGTCCCTTTCTTACATTTATATCTTTCATCCATTTTGAGGTGTGTGTGTGTGTGTGTGTGTGTGTGTGTGTGTGTGTGTGTGTGTCTGTGTCTGTGTGTGTGTCTGTGTGTGTGGTTTAAGAACATAGTCCAGGTCCAATCTTCTCACTGTCCAGTTTTCCCGGTACCATTTGCTGAAGAGACTTTTGTTTTTCCATTGGATATTCTTTCCAGTGTTATCAAAGATTACTTGGCCATATGTTTGAGGGTCCATTTATGGGTTCCCCATTCTGTTCCATTGATGTCTGTGTCCGTTTTTGTGCCCGTACCATACTGTCTTGATGATTGCGGTTTTCTAATACACCATAAAGTCCAGATTTTAATGTCTCCAGCTTTGTTTTCTTTTTCAACATGACTTTGGCGATTTGGGGTCTTTTCTGGCTCCCTACAAATTTTAGGGTTGTTTGTTCTAGTTCTGTGAGGAATGCTGGTGTTGTTTTGATAGGGATTGCATTGAATGTGTCAATTGCTTTGGGTAGTATTGACATTTTAATAATATTTATTCTTCTCATCCATGAGCATGGAATGTTTTTCCGTTTCTTTGTGTTTCTTCCATTTCTTTCATAGATGTTGTATGGTTTGTTCCTTTATTTTTTTAATCTTTGTTCATTTTTGAGAGAGAGAAAGAGAGAGCACATGAGCAGGGGAGGGGCAGAAAGAGAAAGAGAGGGAGGCACAGACTCTGAAGCAGGCTCCAGGCTCCGAGCTATCAGCACAGTGCCCATCACGGGACTCAGACCCACAAATGCGGGATCATGTCCTGAACCGAAGTTGGCACTAACCGACTGAGCCACCCAGTCGCTCCTCTATTGTTTTAAGTGTACTGATCTTTTACCTCTTTGGTTATGTTTACCCCTGGGTGTTTGATGGTTTTCAGTGCAGTTGTAAAGTACATCAATCCTTGATTTCTCTCTGCTGACTCATTATTGGAGTATAGAAATGCAATCAACTTCTGTATATTGATTTTATATCCTGAGACTTTCCTGAATTCCAGTATCAGTCCTAACGGTTTTTCCATGGAGTCTTTGGGATTTCCTTGGAAAGTATCACGTCTGCGAAGAGGGAAAGTTTGACCCTCCTTGCCAATTTGGATGCCTTGTATTTCCTTTTGTTGTCTGCTTGCTGAGGTTAGAACTTCCAACAGTTTGTGGAATAACAGTGGTGAGAGTGGACATCCCAGTCGTGTTCCTGACCTTAGGGGGAAAGCTCTCAGTTTTTCTCATTGAAGATGATATTAGTTGTGAGACTTTCATATCTGGACATACTGATATTCAGACAAGATCTTTCTATCCTTCCTTTCATGCGTGCTTTTTTTTTCATCAAGAAAGGATGCTGCATTGTGTCAAATGCTCTTTCTGCATCTATTGAGAGGATCATATGGTTGTTATCCTTTCTTTTCTCAATGTGATGTATCACATCAGTTGATTTGCAGATATTGAATTGGTGGTGCATCCCAGGAATAAATTCAATTCATTGTGGTGAATAATTATTTGTATGTATTCTTGGATCCGGTTCGCTACTTTTTGTTGAGAATTTTTGCATCCAGGTTCATCAGGGAAATTGGTCTGTAGTTTCCTTTTTGGTGGGATCTTTGTCCAGTTTGGACTCAAGGCCAAGCTGGCCTCATAGAATGAGTTTGGAAGTGTTCCTTCCATGTCTCTGGCCATGACCTTATCTTGTTCTTTCATTTGGGATGCATTCCTCTTGTCTTGGCATTTTGGCTGAGTTTTTACCTTCTCTGTGTTACAAAAGTTCATTATGTTAGCTGCCTGTGAGATGAATGGCTTTATGAAATGGAGGTCATCTAGTGTCCAGGGCCTGACACATCAGGGAGTGTCTGTGGTGTGTGTCGCGTACACTGTTTTGTGTTCTGGCTGCACTTTCCTTCAGGCCAGTTGTATGGACAATGTATGGTCCTTGGCCAGAATGTGCTGAGTTTTATCTAGGTCAGCTCCGATCTGCTTCTTAAATGAGACTTGAAATGACTGCCACTCGAAGTGAAGCTCTGCAGAACTGTCTGGTCAAGAGAGGTGGTGTGGTCATGAGCTTCCGCTGGTCTCCTGGGGAAGGGGACACTCCGTTGGGACTTAGGCAAGCCTGATTGACCTAGAAGGCCAGTCTCACCAGAGCACAGGAATGTGGGGTTGGTGTAAGCATCTTAGGCAGCCAGTGTGGGGATGACATTGTTTCCAGCAGATGGCTCTGTGTCTATGCTGTGGGGAAGAGGAGGAAAATGGCCCCGCACACCTCCTCTGTCCTACCTCCTTTGTCCCCTTGTTCTGAACACTGCCTCTCAGGGATACTCTCCATGATGAGTGTATAATTGCCCCACTGTTTGCACCAGGTGGTGTACAGGTCACTGTTTCCATGCCATCTGCCTGTAAGTAGTTTGCTGCCTTCTCTCAAGGATTAGACCAGTGCCCTCAGGGCTGTATCCCAGCCAAGCCTGCTAACCTTTGAAACTCCACATTCTCGGGGTCTGGATCGCTTGGTTAAGTGTCCGAGTCTTGATCTTGGCTCAGATCATGACCTCGTGGTCATGGGCTTCTCTCTCTCCCTCTATTCCTGCCCCTCCCTTGCATGTGCTCTCTTTCTCTCTCTCTCTCTCTCAAAATAAATAAACTTAAAACAAATTTAGTGGCATGGAATACCTTATTTAGGCGAGATTTCCTCCTTGAGGGAATGGCAGGGGTCTATCAGTTAAATTTCCAGCAATGACTAGGAATTTCATTGCTGACTGGGTAAAGGTTACATTCCTACAGGAATGAGTTTAGGGTTAGTGACATGAGGCCTTAACGTAAGGAACTCCATGATGGTCCTGTGAGTTTTCTTTACGTTCCAAACCCATATTTTTTCACATCAATTTTTTTATTAAAAACATAACCCTAAGTAATATTTTAGCCATCTACTGCTGGCCCAATGATCATATCCTGTAAATCTGTGACCATCTCCTAATCATAGATGGAGATCAACTCTGTGGCTCTAAGATTTTTGTGACTCTAAATTATATTGATGTATGTTACTAAGATCTTTGTGAGTCTAGGTTACTGCTGGCCTCCTGAAATCTTGACCGAGGGACACCCAGCCAGGTTTCTGAGCCATCACTTAGGCACAGAAGCACCCTTTCCAAGTCACCTCTTCCTAAAGCGTGTCTTTCCTTCTGGTACTTCTGGGTCTTACCCTTTTGCATATCACATGCTGTGATGGACAACCCCTCATGAAAACCTGTCAAAGTGGACGAGAGAAACCTGCTTGCCTGTGACTGCCACTTCATGGTCACATCTTTTCCTTCTGAAACCCCTTGAACACCCTATCATTCTTCCAGCCTTTGAACATCTCTTCGATTTGAAAATATTTCAGTCTCTTGTATTCCTGCTAAAAAAAATATGCGTGAAAATATTAAAGCAAGGATTCTTTACAATAAGTGAGCCAGTCACAATGATCCATCTGGCCGTGTGTACGTATGTTTTCTTTTTTGGACACTGTTCAGGCATGATGTGAAGTACATCCTGTAAAATCTGAGTATCATTCATTATCTAGGATAACCGCCTTTATGGAAAGCCATTTAATGACATGTTCATTCCAGATCCGAAAAACACTTAATTTACATACCACATAATACAGTGGTGTCTACATATGTTATTACCTTAAAATATGTAAAGTGGATGTTTCTATGAAGTGTATATCGTGCATTGAGTTTTCTGTACCATGAATGCTATTATTTAAATTACACAATAGTAAGAACAACAAGAATAGGTACATGGCCATCACTAGTAACTAATACTAGAACTAGTCATATAATATTAGGTGTTGAAAACATAAAACCATGATTACTAATCATCTTTTCAATCGTGGTGGGTTTCTAGTTACCAGAAAAATTGGGAAGATATTATTGAGTCTCCACATACATCAGAGTGTTTTCTGACTATTGATGTCCTCTAAGTTGATACATGATCACAATCAATATCCCAAAGAGATATGGTACTATTAACTAACTTTGTATTTGTATTCAGATTGCTTCAGTTTTAACCTCTTCTGTCCCAGACTCATCCCAGCTGGCACATGACAGTCATCCTGTCTCCTTCGGCTTCACTTGGCCATGGCGATTTTTAGATTTTTCCTTATTTTTCATAATCTGCAAAGTTTTGAGGGTACGTTTGTAGAATGTATTTTGTAGAATGATCCTTGGGTGGGATATGTCTAACGTTTGTACAAATGCTTAGGCTGACTACTGTGTTTTGGAGCAGAAGATCCAGAGGCATAGTTCCATCCATAATTATCACTTCACATAAAGGTTGTTTACTCTGAAGATTTGGGTCTTTTGTGGTTCTGTACAAATTTTAGGACCGTTCTAGTTCTATGAAAAATGTTGTTGCTATTTTGATGGCGATGGCATTAGTTGTGTCAGTTGCTGTGGGAAGTATAGACATTTCCATGAAATTTGTACTTCCGATCCATGAGTATGGAATATCCTTCCATTTTTTTGTGTCATCTTGTATTTCTTTCATCACTGTTTTATAATTTTCAGAGTATAGGTCGCTCACCAGCTTGGATAGATTTATTCATAGATACCTTATTATTTGGTGTACAACTGTAAATGGGACTGTTTTCTTAATTTCTCTCTCTACTGCTTCGTTATTGTCTAGAAAGGCAACAGATTTCTGTACAATGATTTTGTATCCGGTGACATTGCTGTATTCATTTATCACTTCTAGCAGTTATTGGGTGGACTCTTTAGGGTTTTCTATATATAATGTCATGTAATCTGCAAAGTGTGAAAGATTCACTACTTCCAGATTTGGATTAGTTTTTCTTTTCTTTTCTTTTCTTTTCTTTTCTCTTTTCTTTTTTTTCTTTTCTTTTCTTTTACTTTAATTTACTTTATGTTGTTTTCTTTCGTTTCGTTTTGTTTGATTTATCTGCCGGCTGTACCTTGGGCTTCCAATGCTATGTTTATTAAAAGTGGTAAGAGTAAACATCCTTGTGTTTTCCCTGACCTTATAGGAAAAGCTCTCAGATTTTCTCCATTAAGGTTGATTATAGCTGCAGGGTTTTCATAGAAAACATTTATTGCATTGATGTATGTTCCCTGTAAACCTACTTTGGGGGGTTATAATCATGAATGGATGTTGTAGTATGTCAAGTGCTTTTTCTTCATGTATTGAAATGACCGTATGGTTCTTTTCTTTTAACGTTTATTAATTTTGAGAGAGACAGAGTGTGAGCAGGGAAGGGGCAGAAAGAGAGTGGGAGACACAGAGTTCGATGGAGGCTCTTGGCTCTGAGCTTTCAGCACAGAGTCCGATGTGGGACTTGAACTCACGAGGCATGGGGTCATGTCCTGAGCTGATGTCAGACTGCTAAAGGATTGAGCCACCCAGGTGCCCCGATCATATGGTTCTTGTCCTTTCTCCTGTTGTTATATTGTATCACATTGATTGATTGGCAAATACTGAACCACCCTTGCAGCTTGGGAATAAATCCCACTTAATTGTGGGATATATTTATAGTTGTTATATCTCCTTTTGGACTGTACCCTTTACTGTTATATAACGTCCTCCTCTGTCTCTTGTTATGTACTTTAAGTGTATTTTTTCTGATACAAGTATTGTTACTCTAGTTTTTTTTTTTCATCTGTTCTTACACCCTATGTCTCTAGATTGGAGCGTTCATTCCATTTACCTTCAAAGAAATGGTTGCTATGTATGTATGTATGTATGTATGTATGTATGTATGTATGTATTGCCATTATATTACCTGTTTTCTTGTGGTTTCTAATGATTTTCTCCAATCCTTTCTTGTCTGTCTTTCATGTTTTGCTTATTTTCTTTAGTGAAGTATTTTAATTTATTTATCTTTATTCTTAGCATATTTGTGACTGGATTCTGATATATGGTTACTGCTGGGTTATGTATATAACCTCTTCTGCATTTAGCAGTTTGTATTAAGCTGATGGTCATTTACCTTGGAACCCATTATTTTCTCCTCCCTAGGTTTTTGGTAGATGTTATTATATTTCAAATCCATATCTGTGAGTTCCTTAGCTATTTTTTACAAAAATATTCATGTTTTACTTGATTTGTGTTTTTTATGTCTATAGTGTCACTTTTGGTCTCTCCTTTCCACTCAAAGAGTCCCTCTTCATATTTCTTGCAGGACTGGTTTAGTGGTACAAACACCTTTAGTTTTTGTTTGGGAAAGTCTGTGTCTACTTCCATTCTGAATGATAGACTTGTTGGATAGAGTATTCTTGGCTGCTAATTTTTCCATTCAGCACTTTGAATATGTGATGTCACTTGCTTCTCGCTTGCCAAGTATCTGTTCAGAAATCTGGTAGCTAGCCTTATGGGTCTTCCCTTCTAAGTGAAGGTCTCTTTGTGTTGCTGCATTTAAGAGTTTTTCTTTATTGTCACTGTAATTTGCAAGTTTGCTTACAATATGTCTGCATGTTGGCCTGATTTTCTTCATTTCGATGTGAATTCTCTAGCCTCCCGGATGTGGACGTTTGTTTCCTCCCCCAATTAGGGCATTTTTCAGCTATTGTTTCCACAAATAAATTTTCTGCCCCCTTTTCTCTTTCTTCTGCGACTCCTACAATATCAATATTGTTATCTTTGCTGCAGTCACTGAGTTCCCTTAGTCTCATCTCACGTTGCAGAATTCTGTTCTCTCTCTTTGGTTCAATGTGATTCATTTCCATTACTCAGTCTTCGATGTCACTGGTTTGCTCCTCTGCTTCTTCCGTCCCTTTGTTAGTTCCAGCAAGCGTGTCTCTCTTTTATTGTGTCCTCAATGTCTACTGTACTATTTCTTATCTCTAGTCAGGGGTCTCACTCTTCTACTCATTTCACAACTCTAATGAGTATCCTTATGATCATTGCTTTCAAATCTGTATCAGGTATGTTACCTACATCTCTTTGGCTTAGATCTCTGGTTGTGACTTTCACTAGGTCTTTCATTGTGGAAAAACATCTCTGTGTGTCCATTTTGTCTTTTTCTCTGTCTCTGTTTCTCTGTGTTAAGAAAGTCAGCTGTACCTTCTGCTCTTGAAACTAATAACGTTATGAAGAAGAGGTCCTGGAGAACTCAACAGTGCACGTCTCCATTTATAGGACCGGACCTTCAGGAGGCTATCGTATGGGTACTGTTCACAGCCTGCTGTTGTGTCTGGGTTACTTTTCCTTTTAGTGCAGGTGTCTGCACTGATTGCATGCTGTTGTGGGCTGTGCTTCGTCTCATTGGTTTTAGTGGGACCCAGGCAGGCCAGCTGTGGGGTGGTAGGCCTGCTGGATAACTTGGGCACAGGGCAGGAGTGTTAGCAAAATTTCACAGGGCTACAAGTCCTATGCCAGATTTCCCTATGTTCCTTGTTGGCTGGGGGCTGTGGACCAGCAGTAGAAGCTAGGGGCTTGAGGATATGCACAGAGCATGTCTGTGCCTGGGGACATGTGGCTTAGTGAGACAGATGAGGGTGCATGGATATGTACAGCTGGGTGAGGTGCAGACGCGCACAGCATGTTGTGGCAGCTATGCATGCAGCTTGTCAGACAGGGTGCCCTTGTGGTTTGAAAAATGTTTGGCCTGAGACCAGCAGGCTTGGTTTGGTGAGTCCCCTAGTGAACCCTTGGGACTAGCACACTGCTAATGGGTTAGTTAGCAAGTGTCTGTGCAGCCTCACCCTCTTGTGGGTGCTTCTATGCTTATTCTGGGAGGCTGGGGGAGAAGAATAGTGCCTGTGAGCTCCCTCGTTGTTGGAGAAGTCCTCCAACACACTCCGGAATCAGCATGAATACATCTGTCTCCTGTTCCCTCAGCATTGTGCAACATGCCATGTTTACATTGCCTCTCTACACACGCAGGGATCTGGCTATCACTAATCCTCCTGGATCTCCCAGTGCTGGGTCATTGGACCTCCAAAGCTCCTGTATATGAACACAAAGGCATTCAGCCCCTCTAAGTTCTAATGCCCAATGTTATGGAGATTAGTCTTTCCTGTATGACCTCCCTGGTGTGGGGCTCACTTTTTCTGCCCCTTCTGCAGGCAGACAGCCTCCACCTTTCTGACATTCCTAACCTTTCTGATGCAGCTTCTCTCTACTTCGGTGTGGAGTTTGTTCTGCCAGTCTTTGGATCGCTCTTTGGTTCATGGACTTGGATGTGGATGTTATGCAGTTGAAAACATGGGACAGGGTGAGCTCAGGGTCCTCTTATTTTGCTATTATTAATTTTTTAAAAGTCTTATTATTTTGGATTTTTGAGACATGAGAAGACAGACTCATATCACACATGCACTTCAGGATTGGAAAGGAACTTTCCCACATTTGCTTCTATTATTTTATGTTTTGAAACTCTCTTTCATGAGGTATAATTACATCTAACAAACCTCAAGTTAAAGGGTATACTTTGATGAGATTGAGGGTACAGGACCATGGGTACAGCACCATGAAATCATATGGTTTCTCCCTAAACCTTCCATCATGATCCCTTTGTGTCTAATGCTAATGTTGCTTTTGAAGTAAGGACTACTTTTTTTTTCCCCCACGTTTTCACATATTGCCCAGGTGTCTGAAAGCTGGCATTGGGGTATCTCCTTTTCCAATAGTCTATATTCCCATAAGTTTTGCAGTCGGTTTACCTTTGGACTTTTGCTTCTATTGTATCTCTCTGTATGTTCACATACTCTCGTTGCAATACTTTAATGATGAGGTCTTCATCATCGCTTTAATTTTCACTAAATGGTATGAGCTGCAGTTCCACTTATGACAGAATGCACAGGCTTCCTATGATATGTATTCAAGAGCAAGGCAGATATCCTGAGCACTTGAGCTGAGAATGTCACCCTGTCTTTTGCCGGCCCTCTTCCCTTCCCTGCGAGACAAGAATCTCCTTTTGTTCACACAGAAATGTGGGTGAAGTCAGTAGAAAACATTGCCTTCTCTCCTCTTCCCTTTATCTCTCAAAATCCTTGCCACTATCTTCTGCCTTTCCCTTTCTCTGACTCAATATCCCAGGCCCACAGTTTCACTCCAGCCATGATCAGGGTGTCCTCCAGCTGCTGGCCTCTGCCCTGTCCATCCCTCAGTGAGAAATCTGGAGTAGGATTATGCATTTCACAAGACTGATCAAGAAATATGTGATCCTCAGAGACCTCCTGCACAAGGTTGCTGTCCGTGGAGACATGGTATCCTGAGGGAGGATCTGATTCCATGTGTGGCCTCCTCACTCATCTCCCACAGTCACTGCTGGTCCCTGATCCTTACCCACCATTACAAATCAGCCATATGCTAGGGTCAGGTACCTGTCTATCTGACCCCAAGCACCAGGAGTCAGTGAATATTTCTAAAATAAATGAGCACAGGCACCCCATGCATCTAGATATAGGAAGTTACCATCACCCCAGAAAACTCCCTCGGGCTCCTCTGCAAAAAAGGCGATCTTGCTACTATCCTACACCACTGCAACTTCTGCTAGTTTGTTACCTGTGTGTATAGGAACCACATTGTGTACATTCGATGGGGGGTGAGAGTAGGTCTTCCTAGAAGCAAACGCTGAAACAGAGACAGAACAGTGAAAGTACTATTAAGGGATACTAAGAAAAACAAAGTGGAGAGCTCAGGGTTAGCAGAGAAAGCATGCAGGCAGATCTGACACATTTTTAAGATATATATAATCAACATACTCTGTCACCTCACACAGTCCTCTTCAAATTTCAAAATAGCTGTCGTATAAGGCAGTGAGATTTACGAGATTTGGGGTTATTTCCCTACGGTCTTATGTTTTCCTACATGCATTCCCTCTTCAGTACTTAATCTGTGGCCTCAGATGAACACTTTAGTGTGGATGCATCTGCGAGTCTGTATGTAATGGAATATGATTGTCTTCAGATCTCAGATGTAGAACTCTGATATACACATTCTCGTAATTATCTTTTTCTTTCTTTGTCTGGCAGGGCCTGAATCTTAATACAATAAGTGTGCCATTGTCTTCTTTAAAGTGGCGATCCCCAATCCCTGGGCGGAGGCGTTAACCGCCTTAGTTTAATGAACTTCTGTGACCATCTTTTTTTGATGATCATTTGTGTGGCGATATCTTAATTGAAACTGTGAGTAGAGTGAGTGGATATTTCCCAGACATTTTGCAGATGCATTCTGTATTCAATGTCTTCTTTTCATTATGTCCTTAGAAACAAATATTACCCCTCTTTCACAGATAACCCATCTCAGGCTCTGTGTAGGTCCCACTGAGAATTGGTATTCTGGCTGAGATAGCAGGAACACAGGGAAACCCTCGGGATATTGTGAGAGAAGTTTAAGGAGATAGATGCAAAGCCATAGTCAGGTTATGTCAGGGGTCCAGCAGGGGTGGCATCTGGGCATCCCTGAATTGTAGGTTTACCCAGGCTAAAGGCCAATGCAGGCACTCAGCTGATCTAGATCCTGTCTTCACTTTTAGTCTCACTGAAGGATATGAACTTATGCAGACAAGCATTTCCTTAAGACCAAGTTAAATTTTCTATATATCCAGGGCATTTTTTCACCCATAAATATCCAGAACCTTCAGACAACGCAGGGAGACAACAACCTTTTTAGATGATCACCTGGGTGCACTTTGACAAATATGACATTTTGGAGAGGAACCTTGCATTGTGCACTGAGAGTGATCCCACATAGTAGCTCCGTGTGGAACTCGTGCTCCCTGCTCAGGCTGTGGTCAGGAATGGGCTGCAACTGCATCTCACTGAACCCAGGACCCTCCCCTCTGCACTTCCTCAAAGTCTGCTTACTGTCCTCTAATTTCTCAAATTTCTATTCCTGTGTGATTCAAGTTTCCCCCACTCCTTCACTGGTGCTTTCAACATGGTGACCACAAGGTCTATGTCATATAATGCATGTGCCCCATTTCACACAGGACACCTAAGTCACCTACACTTAGGGGTGCATCTCATCCTTCACAGAACTCAAAACATTGTGTCTGTAAAATATGCACCAGTACGCCCGATACATCTGTCTTTGTGTAAAAATCCTCTTTCTTGTTGACAGGAGAAACCTAAAGCTGACCTCATTACGGGGAAATGATACAGTCCATTGAACATATGTCCTGAGAAACTTGAGATATGTTACAAAGTCCTCAGGCAGTTTTGCAGTTGAATTGCCAAGCCCTAACAACCATCTCTACATTTTTCCCACAAAGTGTTTCACGAAGTAGATGAATATGCTTTAGAAATCCCTAACCACTTCAGTTTATCTACCCAAATAGAGGAAGTGGAGGATGGGGGGGGGGGGGTTCATAGCCCATGACTGGTGATGAAGGACTGTCCATGGGGTTAGGGTTAGGGGTTAGGGTTAGCGGTTTGGGGTTAGGGTTAGGGTTAGATTAGATGGTTAGATTTAAAGGGTTGGGATTACGGTGAAGGTTAGGTTTAGGGTTTAGGGGCTAGGGTTGGGGAGTAGCTTTGGGTTAGGGTAGGGTTTAGGTGTTAGTGTTAGTATCAGCATTAGCTTCAGGGTCAGGGTCAGGGGATAGGGATTAGGATTTAGGTTTTATTGTTTAGAGTTTAGGTTTTAGGTTTTGGGGTAGGGGTTAAGTTTTCGTGGTTACGTGTTAGTGGTTAGGTTTTAGGGTTATGGTCAGGGTCAGTGTTTGGTTAGGGTTAGTGTTTAGTATTTATGATTTGGGGATTAGGGTTAGTGGTTAGTGTTCAGGTCTAAGGTTTAAGTTTATGGTTACAGTTAGGATTTGGATTCGGATTTGGGGTTTAGCGTTCAGCGTTTCGGTTAGGGTTTTTATTATTGTTGTGGATGGTGTTAATGTATATTAGTGGCATGGTTTGGGTTAGGGATAGGATTTAGGGCTAGGATTAAGGTTTGGGTTTGGGTTAGGGTTAGGGTTAGTAGTTAGGATTAGGGTCTAGGATATTGCAGGGGCTGAACCCACAGCATTGCAATTGTCTACCCTAAGGGCTCAGGTGAGGTTCCAAGGTCGGTTGCCTGTCACGATTAGTCTTTTGGTTCTAATCCAGACAACTGTATGGGAGAGTGGTCTGGTAGGCCTCAGGAATATTCTCGGGAAGCTGCAGCCAGGTTTTTGAAATGACATGGTGATGTTCCAGGTTCTAAGCTGAGTGATCCTGCACCACTTCTGGACCCCAGGGCGTGGTGTTGTCAGACTTTGTTATTGGGTCCGAATGGGTAGAGAGCCTTAACTAGGGTTATGGTTTGTTACAGGGACATCACCAGGATGTAAGCGACTCTAGTTTCATGATCTCCCTCTAGGACTGAATTGAGGACCCATGCGACGGTGCTTTTCAACTGTAGGTTTAGGGTTGAGATAGTGTTAGGATTCAGTTGAGGGTTCTGTTTAGGTTTAGGCATGGTTTAGGGTTACGTTCCAGGAGACACTAGGCGCTGAAACCAGAGCAGTGCAGTTGTTTCCCCGAAAGTCTAATTTGAAGGAACAATGGATGGTGCCGATTAGGATTAGTCTTTGAGTTCCAAGGCTAGACAACTGTATGGGCCACTAGTTGGGTAGGCCTCTGGAAATCTCTCTGGATCTTCAACCGGTCCTTCAAAAGAACATAGTATATTACATGTCCTATGCGGAGTTATGCTGCACCGCTTTTGTTCCCCAGGCATGTGGTGTTGTCATACGTTGTTATTGGGTCTAATATGGAGAGAGCCTTATCTAAGGTTAGGGTTCTGTCCAGTGACATTTCCAGCTCCAAGCGAAACCAGTCTCGTCATCTCCCTCGAGGTCTGAAGTGAGGGCCAATATGACGATGCGGAGCAACTATAGGGTTTGGGTTCGAGTTAGGTTCGGTTTCAGTTGAGGGTTAGAAGTAGGGTCAGATTTTGTTCCCAGGAGGTTCAATGCGCTAAACACATAGCAGTGCACTTGTCTCCCTGAAGGGCTGAGTTGAGGGCACAAGGGAGGGTGCCGGTCAGGGCTTGTCTTTGGGTTCCAAGGCCAGACAACTCTATGGGCCACTGGTCGGTTAGGCCTCAGGAATACTTTTGAGTACCTGAAACCCAACCTTGGAAACGACATGGTGATGTTCCAGGTTCTATGTGGAGTGATCCTGCATCGCTTCTGGACCCCAGGCGCATGGTGTTGTCAGATTTTGGTATTTGGTCCCATGGGAAGAGAGCCTTAGCTAGGGTTAGGGTTTGGTCCAGGGACGTCACCAGAGCTGAAGCAACTCCCGTCTCGTGATCTTCCTTCAGGGCTGAAGTGAGGGCCTGGGTGATGGTACGGGTCAAGTGTACGGTTAGGTTTCGAGACTGGGTTAGGTATTGGTTGGCGGTTCTGGTTGTGGTTAGGGTTACGGTTAGGTCCCAAGAGGCTCCAGGCACTGAACCTACAGCAGTGTGGTTGTCTACCCAACGGGCTGAGTTGAGGGCTCAAGTGAGGGTGCTGGTCAGGATTAGTCTTTGGGTTCTTATGCCAGATATCTCTATGGGCCCCTGGTTGGGTAGGCGTCAGGATTCCTCTCAGATAGCTGCAGTCGGGTTTTGGAAACCACATGGTGATGATCCAGATTATTTGTTGAGTGATCCTGCACCATTTCTGCACCCCAGGCGCTTGGTGTTGCCAGACTTTGGTATGGGGTCCCCATTGGGAAAGAATCTTAGCTTGTGATAGGTTTCGGTCTAGGGACATCAACAGGGCCAAAGCAACTCCAGTCTTGTGATCTCCCTCGAGGGCTGAAGTGAGGGCCCATGCGACGGTGCAGCTCAACTGTAGGGTTAGTTTTCGAGATAGGGTTAGGTTTTGGTTGAGAGTTCTGGTTAGCGTTAGGTCCAAACAGGCTCCAGGAGCTGAAGCCACAGCAGTGCAGTTGACTCCCCGAAGGGCTGAATTGAGGGCACAAGGGAGGGTGCCCTCAGGATGAGTCTTTGGATTCCAAGGCCAGACAACGCTGTGGGACAGTGTTCGGATATTTCTCAGGAATACTCTTGAACAGCTGCTACCGGGCCTTGGAAGTGACATGGTGATGTTCCAGATTCTCTGCTGAGTGATCCTGCACCGCTTCTGGACCATAGGCGCGTGGTGTTGTCACTTTGGTATTGGGTTCTTATGGGGAGAGAGCCTTATCTAGGGATAAGGTTCGGTCCAGAGACAACACCAGAGCCGAAGCGACTCCAGTCTCATGATCTCCCTCGAGGGCTGAATTGAGGGTCCTTGCAATGGTGTGAGTCATGGGTTTGGGTTCGAGATACCGTTAGGTTTCTCTTGAGGGTTCTGGTTAGGGTTAGGGTTCGGTCCCAGGATTCTCCCTGTGCTGAACCCACAGCAGTGCAGATGTCCCCCTGCAAGGCTGAGTTGAGGGCACAAGGGAGGGTTCCACTCAAGATTAGTCTTTGGGTCCCAGGCCATACAATTCTATGGATCACTCGTCAGTTAGGACCAGGAATTCTCTTGTGCACCTGTACTCAGGCCCTGGAAATGACTTGGTGATGTTCCAGTTTCTTTTTTTTTTTTTAATTTTTTTTCAAAGTTTTTATTTATTTTTGGGACAGAGAGAGACAGAGCATGAACGGGGGAGGGGCAGAGAGAGAGGGAGACACAGAATCGGAAACAGGCTCCATGCTCTGAGCTGTCAGCCCAGAGCCTGACGCGGGGCTCGAACTCACGGACCGCGAGATCGTGACCTGGCTGAAGTCGGACGCTTAACTGACTGCGCCACCCAGGCGCCCCGTGATGTTCCAGTTTCTATGCTGAATGATCCTACATCGCTTCTGGACCCCAAGCACGTGGTGTTGCGAGACTTTGGTGGGTCCCAATGGGGAGAGAGCCCTAGCTAGGGTTAGGGTTTGGTCCAGGGATATCCCCAGATGCAAAGTGACTCAAGTCTCTTGATCTCCCTCGAGGGCTGAAGTGAGGGCCCATGTGACGGTGCGGGTCAAGTGTAGCATTAGGTTTCAGTTGAGGGTTCTGGTTAGGGGTAGGGTTAGGTCCCAGGAAGCTACTGGCTCTGAGTCCACAGCAGTGCAGTTGTCTCCCCGAAGGGCTGAGTTGAGGGCACATGGGAGGATGCTGATCATTTTTAGTATTTCCGTTCCATTTCCAGACAACTGTATGGGCCATTGATTGTGTAGGCCTCAGCAATCATTTCAGAAAGCTGCAGCCCGGCCTGAAAAACGACATGCTGAAGTTCCAGGTTCTATCTGGAATGATCCTTCACTGCTTCTGGACCCCAGGTGTGTGGTGTTGTCAGACTTTGGTTTTGGGTGCCCATGGGTAAGAGCCTTAGCTAGAGTATGGTTCCATCCAGGGTTGTCGCCAGGCTGAAACAACACCACTGTTGTGAATTCATTGGAGGGCTGATGTGTAGCTGTGAGTCTGCTATAGAGTTAGTGTGCTAGATACGGTTAGGCTTAGGGTGAGGGTTATGTTTCGGTTCACCGTTAGTGTTAAGGTCCAGGTGAGTGAAGGCAGTGACTTTACAGCAAAGCAGTTGTCTTCCTGGAGGCCTGAGTGCAGTACAGAAGGGAGGGTTTTCGTTCGCATTAATCTTTGGGTACCAAAGCCAGACAAACATATGGCCCACCCTTTGGGTAGGCCTCAGGATTCTTCTCGTGCAGCTGCTGTCGTGCTTTGCATATGACATGGTGATGTTCCACATTTCATGCCTAGTATTTATGCACCGATTCTTGATCTCATGTATGTGCTGATGTCAGACTTTGTAAATGAGTCCCCCTGGGGATAGACAATTAGCTAGGGTCAGGGTTCAGTATAGGGAAGTCGCCAAGTCCGAAGCGACACCAGTGTTTTGAATTCCATGGAACGCTGAATTGAGGGCACATGCGTGGCTGTGAATCTGGTTTAGAGTTAGTGTACTAGATAGGGTTAGGGGTAGGGTGAAGGTTATGGTTAGGGTTATGATTAGGGTTAGGGTCAGGTCTCAGGAGGCTCTAGGCACTGAACCCACAACACTGGTGTTATCTCCACAAAGGGGTGAGTGGTGTCCCCAAGGGAGGGTGTCAATCAGGACTAGTCTTTGGGTTCCAAGGCCAGACAAATGTAAGGGTCACCCTTCGGGTAGGTCTCAGGATTCATCTCGTGCAGCTGCAGTCACGCTTTTGAAATGAGATAGTGATGTTCCACATTCCATGTCGAGTATTTCAGTACAGATTCTCGAAACCGTGTGCATGCTGTTGTCAGACTTGGAATTGGGTCCCGACGGGGAGAGAGCCTTACCTAGGGTTTGTGTTAGGTCCAGGGAAGTCAGCAGGAGCGAATCGACTCCAGTTTCGTGATCTCCCTCGAGGACTGAATTGAGGGCCCATGCGACAGTTCGGGTCAAGTGTAGGATTTGGGTTAATGTTAGGGTTAGGTGTAGGGTGAGGGTTATGTTTAGGGTTACGTTAGGGCTGGGGTTAGGTCCCAGGAGTCTCTAGGCACTGACCCCACCACAGAGCAGTTGTCTCCCCGATGGGCTGAGTGGAGTACACAAAGGAAGGTGCCAGTCAGGACTAGTGTTTGGTTTCCGTTGCCAAACAAATATTGGGCAAGCTTCATATAGGCCTCAGAATCCTCTCGTTCAGCTGCAGTTCCTCTTTGAAAATGACATAGTGATGTTCCACGTTCCACATCGAGTATTTCTGTACCGTTACTCGAACCCATGTGCGTGCTCTTGTCAGACTTTGCAATTGGGTCCCCATGGGGACAGAGCCTCAGTTAGGGTTAGGTTTCGGTCCAGGGGAGTCACCATGGCAGAAGCCATAGCAGTGTTGTGAATTCCATGGGGGGCTGAAGTGAGGGTTGTGCGTGGCTATGGGTCTGGTGTAGCTTATCAAGGTTGATAGGGTTAGGTGTAGGGTAAGAATTATGTTTAGGATTAGGGTTAGGTTTAGGTCCCAGAAGACTCCAGACACTGATCCCACAGCAGAGCTGGTGTTAACCCGAGGGGCTGAGTGGAGTACCCAAGAGAGGGTGTCGGTTAGGATTAGCCTTTGACTTCCAAGGCCAGAGAAATGTATGTGTCACCCTTCGTGTAGGACTCAGGAAGCCTCTCGTGCAGCTGCAGTCGCGCTTTGGAAATGACATGGTGATGTTCCACGTTCCATGCCAAGTATTTCTTCACTGATTCTCGAGCCCGCATGCGTACTGTTGTCAGACTTTGGAATTGGGTCCCCGAGCCTTAGCTAGTGTTAGGGTTTGGTCCAGGGAAGTCGCCAGGCCCGAAGCAACTCCGGTTTTGTGATCTCCCTCGAGGGCTGAATTGAGGGCACATGCGAGGGTGTGGTTCAATGTAGGGTAGGGTTAGATATAGGGGTAGGTGTAGGGTGTGGGTAATTGTTAGGGGTACAGTTAGGGTTATGGTTTGGAAATAACATGGTGATGATATATATTCCATGCCAAGTATTTCTACACCTGTTTCGAACCCTTGTGTGTGCTATTGTCAGATTTTGGACTTGTTTCCCCATGGGAGAGACACTTAGATAGGTTCAGGGTTTGGTCCAGGAATGTCACCAGGGCCAAAGCAACTCCAGTGTTGTGAATTCCATGGAGCTCTGAAGTAGGGCACATGCGCAGCTGTGGGTCTGGTGTAGACTTAATGAGATAGATAGGGTTCAGTGTAGGGTGATATTTATGATTAGGGTTACTGTTAGGTTTAGGTTTAGGTCCCATGAGACTCCAGACACTGACCCCAAACAGAGCAGGTGTCAACCTGAAGGGCTGAGTGTAGTACACAAGGGAGGGTGTGCATCAGTCTTCGTAGTTGGGTTCCAAGACCAAACAAATGTATGGGCCACCATTTGGGTAGGCCTCAGGATTCCTCCCCTGCAGCTGCAGTCGTGCTTTGGAAGTGACATGGTGATGTTCCAAGTTCCATGCCAACTATTTCTGGACCAATTCTTAAACCAGTGTGAGAGCTGTTGTCAGACATTGGAATTAGGTCCCAACGCATACAGAGCCATAGCTAGGGTTAGAGTTCATTCCAGCGGTGTGGCTATGGCCGAAGAGACTCCAGTCTCGTAATCTCGCTGCAGGGCTCAATTGAGTGCCCATGCGAGTGTGCGGGTCAAGTGTAGTGTTTGGGTTAGAGATAGGGTTAGGTGTAGGTTGAAGTTTACGATTAGGGTTAGGGTTAGGTCCTAACCCAGCAAGCTCCAGGCACTGAACGCACAACAGAACAATGTCTCCCCGAAGGGCTGAGTGTAGGATACAAGGGAGGGTGCCTGTTAGGATTAGTCTTTGGGTTTCACAGCCAGGAAAATGTATGGGCCACCCTTTGGTTAGGCCTCAGGAATCCTCTTGTGCAACTGCAGCTGTTCTTTTGAAATGACATGGTTATGTTCCACGTTCCATGCTGAGTATTTTTGCACCGATTCTCGAACCTTTGTGGGTGGTGGTGTCAGATTTTAGAATTGGGTCCCCATGGGGAGAAAGCTTTAGGTAGGGTTAGGGTTCAGTTTAAGGAAGTCGACAGGGCTGAAGCGACTCCAGTCTCATGATCTCCATCGAGGGCTGTGTTGAGGGCCCTAGAAAAGGTGGGGGTCAAGTATAGGGTTCAATTACAGATAGGGTTAGGTGTAAGTTGAAGGTTATGTTTACGGTTATGGTTAGGGTTAGTTTTAGGTCCCAGGAGGCTCCAGGCACTGAACCCACAACAGTGCAGTTGTCTCTCCGAAGGGATGAATAGAGTACATAAAGGAGTGTGCCGGTCAGTATCACTTCATAGGATCCAAGGCCAGAGAGATGTTTGGGCCACCCTTGGAATAGGCCTCTGGAATCCTGTCGTGCAGCTGCAATCACACTTTGCAAAAGATATGGTGATGTTCCATGTTCCATGCCGAGTATTGTTGCACCGATTCTCGAACCTGTGTGCGTGCTGTTGTCAGACTTTTGAACTGGGTCCCCATGGGGATAGACACTTAGCTAGGGTAAGAGTTCTGTACAGGGAATTGCTAAGGCCGAAGCGACACCAATGTTGTCAATTCCATGGAGGGCTGAAGTGAGGGCACATGTGCGGCTGTTCATCTGGTTTACTTTTCATGTTCTAGATAGGGTAGGTTGAGGGTTATGTTTAGGGTTATGTTTACGGTTAGTGTTAGGTCCCAGGAGGCTCTCCATCCATGTAGTTTCAAATGGCAAGATTTTATTTTTTTTGATGGCTAAGTAATATTCCATGGTGTGTGTATGTATGTAGGTGTATACACACACACGCACACACACACATAAACATACTATGTATGTATGTATGTATATATACCACGTCTTTATCCATTCCTCCATCGATGGACATTTGGGCTTTTTCCTTACTTCAGCTATTGTTGATAGTACTGCTATAAACTTTGGGGTTCACGTGTCCCTTCGAAGTAGCATATCTGTATCCCTTGCATAAATACCTACTAGTGCACCTGCTGGGTTGTTGAACAGTCTTCTTTTTCATTTTTTGAGGAAACTACATACTGTTTTCCAGAATGGCTTCACCAGCAGTGCAAGCCAGTGCACCAGCAGTGCAAGAGTTCCTCTTTCTCCATTTCCTCGCCAACATCTGTTGTTGCCTGTGTTGTTAATGTTAGCCATTCTCACAGGGGTGAGGGGGTGTTTCATTGTGATTTTAATTTGTATTTTCCTGATGAGTGATTTTGAGCATTTTTTCATGTGTTGGTTGGCCATCTGGATGTCTTCCTTAGAGGAGTGTTTGCTCGTGTCTTTGCCCATTTCTTCACTGGATTACTTGTTTTTTGGTATGTTCTCGAGTTTGGTATGTTCTTTATAGATTTTGAATACTAATCCTTTATCTCATATGTCGTTTGCAAATATCTTCTCCCATTCTGTTGGTTGCCTTTTAGTTTTGCTGATTGTTTCCTTCTCTGTGCAGAAGCTTTTTATTTTGATGAGGTCCTAATACTTCAGTTTTGCTTTTGTTTTCCTTGCTTCTGGAGATGTGTTGGGTAAGAAGATGTGGATGCCAACATTAAGAGGTTTTTGCCTGCTTTCCCCTTGAGGATTTTGATGGCTGCCTATCTTGCATTTAGGTCTTACATCCGTTTTGAGTGTGTTTTATGTGAGAAAGTGGTCCAGGCTCATTCTTCTGCATATCACTGTCCAGTTTTCCCAGCACACTTGCTGAGGAGACTGTCTTTATTCCATTGGATCTTCTTTCTTTTGGTCAAAGATTAGTTGGCCATACATCTGTGGGTCCAATTCTGTGTTCCTGTTCTGTTCCATTGATCTGAGTGTCTGTTCTTGTGCCAGTACTGTACTGTCTTGATGATTACAGCTTTGTAATACAGCTGGAAGTCCAGGATTGTGATACCTCCTACTTAGGTTTTCTTTTTCAAGATTGCTTTGGCTATTCGGGGTCTTTTCTGGTTCCATACAAATTGAAGGATTGTTTTTTGTAACTCTGTGGAGAATGCTGGTGTTATTTCGATAGGCATTCAGTTGAATATATAGATTGCTTTGGGTACTATTGACATTTTAACAATAGTTGTTCTTCCTATCCAGGTGCATGGAATATTTTTCATTTTTGTGTGTTTGTCATCTTCAATTTCTTTCATAATCTTTCTATAGATTTCAGTGTATAGATTTTTCACCTCTTTGGTTAGATTTATTCTGAGGTATTTTATGGGTTTTGGTGCAATTGTAAACGGGATGGATTCTGTGATTTCTCTTTCTGTTGCTTCTTTGTTTGTGTATAAGAATGCAACTAATTTCTGGGCATTAATTTTATACTCTGCCACTTTGCTGAATTCATGGATCATTTAACAGTTTTTTGGTGGAACCCTTTTATCAAGAAAGGATGCTGTATTTTGTCAAATGCTTTCTCTGCATCTATTGAGTGCATCATGTGGTTCTTGTCCCTTCTTTTATTGATGTGATGAATAACATTGATTATTTTGTGGATATCGATCCAGCCTTGTATTCCAGGTTAAATCCCACTTGGTCGTGGTGAATAAAGTTTAAATGTATCATTGGATCTGGTTGGCTAATATCTTGTGGAAGATTTTTGAACCCATGTTCATCATGAAAATTGGTCTATACTTCTACTTTTTAGTGGGATCTTTGTCTAGTTTTGGAATCCAGGTAATGCCGACTCATAGGAAGAGTTTGGATGTTTCCTTCCATTTCTATTTTTGGGACAGCTTCAAGAGAATAGGTGTTAACTCATCCTTAAATGTTGGGTAGAATTCCGCTGGAGAGCCATCTGGCCCTGGGCTCTTGTTTTTTTTGGAGATTTTTGATTACTATTTCAATTCTTTACTGGTTATGGGTCTGTTCAAATTTTCTATTTCTTCCTCTTTCAGTTTTCATAGTTTGTGTATTTCTAGGAATTTGTCCATTTCTTCCAGATTGTCCATTTTATTTGGTATATAATTGCTGATAATATTCTCTTATTCTTGTTTGTATTTCTCCTGTGTTGGTTGTGATCTCTCCTCTTTCATTCTTGATTTTATTTATTTGGGTCCTTTCTTTATTCTTTTTGATCCAACTGGCTGGTGGTTTATCAATTTTATTAATTATTTCAAAGAACTAGCTTCTGGTTACATTGATCTCTTCTACTGTTTGTGTGGGGGGGGGTTGTTGTTTGTTTTTGTTTTCAGTTTTGAAAGCATTGATTTTTGCTGTAATCTTTATCATTTCTTGTCTTCTGCTGGATTTGGATTTTATTTGATGATCTTTTTTCCATTACTTTAATGTATAAGCTTACGTTGTGTATCTGAGACTTTTCTTCCCTCTTTAGGAAGGCCTGGATTGTTAAACTTCCTCTTATGACTACCTTTGTTGCATCCCAGAGGTTTTGGACTGTGGTGTTATCAGTTTTATTGGCTTCCATGTACTTTTTAATTTTCCCTTTAACTTCTTGGTTCACCCATTCATTCTTTTTTTTTTTAATTTTAGTTTTTATTATTTACAATTTACATCCAAATTAGTTACCGTATAGTGCAACAGTTATTTCATGAGTAGATTCCTTAGTGCCCCTTACCCATTTAGTCCATCCCCCCCACAACCCCTCCAGTAACCCCATGTTTGTTCTCCATATTTATGTGTGCTCTTCTTTTGTACACCTCCCTGTTTTTATTTTTGTTTCCCTTCCATTATATGTTCATCTGTTTTGTGTCTCAAAGACCTCCTATGAGTAAAGTCATATGATATTTGTCTTTCTCTGACTACTAATTTCACTTAGCAGAATACCCTCTAGTTCCAACCATGTAGTTACAAATGGCAAGATTTCATTCTTTTTGATTGCTGAGTAATACTCCATCACACACACACACACACACACACACACACACACACACACACACCATCTTCTTTATCCATTCACCCATCAATGGACATTTGGGCTTTTTCCATACTTTGGCTATTGTTGATCGTGGTGCTATAATCATGGGGGTGCATGTGTCCCTTCAAAACAGCACACCTGTATCCCTTAGATAAATGCCTTGTATTGCAATTGCTGTGTCGTAGGATAGTTCTCTTTTTAGCTTTTTGAGGAGCCTCCGTACTGTTTTCCAGAGTGGCTGCAGCAGCTTGAATTCCACTATTCATTGTTCCATAGGATGTTCTTCAGTCTACAAGTATTTGTTATCTTTCCAAATTTTTTCTTGTGGTTGATTTAGAGTTTCATAGCATTGGGGTCTGAAACTGTGCACGGTATGATCTCTATCTTTTTGTATGTGTTGAGTACAAGTAAACATAAAATTATTTATGTTTATTTATTTTAGAGAGAGAGAGACGGGCAGAGAGAGAGGGAGACACAGAATCCAAAGCAGGCCTCAGGCTCTGAGCTGTCAGCACAGAGTCCGACACAGGGCTCAAACTCACAAACCATGAGATGACGACCAGAGCTGAAGTCAGATGCTTAACTGAATGAGCCTCGCAGGCACCCACTTTAGTGACATTTTAAATGACACCGTTCAAAGTGCACTTGCTACCTTGCAAACTCAGAGAGAGAGAAAGAAATGTGAAGAATCAGGAAGTAGTTAAGAGTTGGCTGCTGAGTTTTACCGTAATTTGGCTTTGGAGGGTTTTTGTTCATTGGGTGAAGTGAGCACAGCATATTTGCCTGCCATTTACCACAGTAGACAGCGGGCCTCTGGGAGCCAAAACTCTTTCTGACCAATGAGCTGGAATTTTACTAGGACCGCCAAGATGAGATTTGCTATTTCAAGGACTAGGAGTTATCTTTTATTTTCACAACTCAGTAATTATCACATCATTCAACTCTGCCCTCCAAGATATGTAGAAAATACCCAAATATAGTTGAGAGAGAAAGGGTGATAGCCAAAGTGTATAATCCTTTCCCTTTAAAAAATATGTTTAAATTATGCTTTATGATTTTTTTTAATTTTAGTGAGGGGGCATGCAAGTGGGGGAGAGGGAAAGAGAGAGAATCTTAAGCAGGATTCACTCTCAGTGTGGAGCCCAACACAGGTCTGGATCACATGATCCTACAATCGTGACCTGACACAAAATCAAGAATCTGATGCTCAACTGACTGAGCCACCCAGGTGCTCAATAGTCTCTTTCTCTCTGAATGCTGAATAGTAAATTTTCAACGTGAATGGGGGATAAACAGGCATGCATACATACATACATACATACACCGCTAAGAAAGCCATGAGTTGTTAGACATGAACTATTTCCATCATCTTTGTCTTCTAGTTATATTCATGCCTCTAGTGTTTGTTGATTGCAATGCACGATCTTGCTGTGTGAGGTACAAATTGTTGTGTGATCAGTTTTCCGTGAAAGTCTTTCCTCATATCTGTCTTAACCACAAGGTGCCAATGTTGAATTTGAGGATGTAGAGCTAAGAGCCTTGAGGTCCAATAACTGTCAACTAGAAGTTATATTTTCTGTTGGGGAGAAATCCCCATATGATGGCAATGACTTTGCATTGGTAAGGGAAAGAATACTTTCATGCCTTCATGGTTCTTGCGCTTTTTGTGTCTCACCAAAATCAAGACTCAGGTCATGTGCATGTTTATCAAGCAAACACCTTTTTTTTTTTTTCCAGAAAATAAAAACGCCCTGGAAGACAAGTGTAATGCACTGAGGTCTGTGAAAGCCACAAAGGAAGCAAAAGTCAAACAGCTGAAAGAGAAAGCACATAACCTGAAGAATTCTATGAACAAAGAAAAGTGCCTACAAAAAAAGTAAGATGGGGGCGCTTGGGTGGCTCAGTCGGTTGAGCGTCCAAATTCGGCTCAGGTCATGATCTCACAGTCCATAAGTTCAAGCCCCATGTCAGGCTCTGTGTTGACAGTTCAGAGCCTGGAGCTTGCTTTGGATTCTATATATTCCTCTGGCCCTACCCAACTCTCACTCTGTCTCTATCAAAAAAATGAATAAACGTTAAAAAAATTTAGAAAAGTAAGATGTTCATGTGAGAACTGTCACAAGGACCGTAATGTATGGGAGAACAGGGCAGCCAGTAGAGATAATTGTATTTCTTTTGGAACTGGGTCCAGAGTATTTTTGCCCAATGCATTCAGTAGAATTGGACCTTCCCTTCCTACCTTGCTTTTTGTAACGTAACCTGCATTTTCCTTTCTCCTAAGTGCTTGCCACACATTGTGTTATCTTTTGGGGGCGGCAGAGGGAAGGTACCATCATTAATAACGTTAATACCTGGATTCACTCTGGATCCATCTGCACTGTCCTATAGATTTCAATCGCATCACACTGTTTTGTCACCCAGCAGTTAGGTCATTTTTGTTCAGGACCAGACATGGGTCAAAAGTGTGTGGGGAAAAAAATGAATTCTCTTGCTGCAGAAACAATTGAAGTTGCTTTCTGGAAAGTGGGTAGGGGTACCAGCATCCATTATGCCAGTGAGATTGCTCACTGCAGGCCCAATCCCTAAGAACGTCAAGTTGTTTCCTGTCCCCTGATTTTTCAAGTGTAACTTTTCTGAGTCTTGGCCAAAGCCCGCAGCTTCACTAGGGATCATCTTTGCTGGCCTCCCCTGAGGGATGGCTTTGTCCTGGGCTTCCTTCTTCTCCATCTTGGTCTTGTGTGTCTTTGTGGGGTTGTCAGATACTTGGTGCATTCAGTCCCATGTTTCCTCCTTTGTACAGTATTTCCTTTTGTTCTCAGGAGGAGATGGGGGACTTTAGAGTCCCTCACTCGTGTTGGAAAGTGAAGACTTCTCTTCCCTGGAGACTCACCTTTATGTTCGTCCTTCCCACAGCTGGGGTTAGGGCTTGCTCTCACTGGCATCTTGTTTTTGTTAACTCGTAAGCTCTTTCTGTGAGTGGGTACAGCAACCTGACCACCTCTCTATCTTCAACCCCTTACAACAGAGCCACTACATTACAACCACGCCAGCAAGCATTTGCCCAAGGACTGCCTGAGAGACCAGAAGGAAATGCATGTGCCTTTCTCTGTCTAGTGCTTTTGTGTCATTTGCTAAGAGATTTTCAATTTTGCGTATGATTCTTGAGGACATCAAGTGTCAAGTTGAAACCATCTCAGTCAACACCACAAAGAAAATGGTCTGAGGGCAACACAACAACCCAGCCTTGCCAAGCGTTGCCTTCTGCTGCCTTCACTATCAATGGAATGAGTCTTGTTAAAGTAGATTTGGCTCCATGAAGTTGAGAGTTTTCCACCTGAAATCTCTTTCCTGGAAGTAAACCCAGACTGTTTGACAGTTCATATCAGGTTGTACGTCAGGAGATGAGGTTGTTCTAAGAATGGCCTTTTGAAGATGGAGGCAGGGGTTGCAGTCCTGAACGCTAGCGATGTCTGGGAGTGAGCTGCAATGTTAGTGAAACCATATTCTGGAAGGTCGTCTTTCAGGTGATTGCCTGTGTCATGGTACAACTTTTGGACTGAGAATCAGGGCTCCCCATGGAGGTGTAAGACTAGTGATGATCCCTTGGTTCATCCTAATGGGTACAGTTGGTCAGATACGGTTTTTCACTCACTGATGAAATGGGTCTTCGCCATATCAAACAAAAGACCAACTCTGGGAAGGCACAAAGTACAATGTTATTTGATGACTTTATGATAAAGGAGAGGAAACGAGAACTAGAAAGACAGTTCCAATAGTAGAGACGTGGCAGCAGACAGAAGTTGAATTTTCTTGAACTTAAATGGAGTGTTCACTTAATTTCTCTGATTCGGTTGTCAGTCTGTGCATTTATGGGAGAAGTGGGGGAAGGGATATTTGCATAGGCCTTCAAGAGTGCTGGGAGGTAAAAAGGGAGAACCTCTGGACCTTGTTCCTGACTGTGTATGTATCTTTCCCATCTTAGGAAGCTGAAAATGACACTGTGAACTGGCGGCAAAGAAGAATCAGCTAGCAGCTGCAGGTAAAATTTGAAAATAGCTACAGAAGGGGCGCCTGGGTGGCTCCATCATTTAAGCATCCAACTTCAGCTCAGGTCACAATTTCACAGTCTGGGAGTTCGAGCCCCGTGTCAGGCTCTGTGCTGACAGGTCAGAGCCTGGAGCCTGTTTCAGATTCTGTTACATCACTCTCTGTCCCTCCCCCACTCATGCATGTGCTCACTCTCTGTCCGTCTCAAAAATAAATAAACATTAGGAAAAAAATAGCTACAGAAGAAATAAACAAGTACAAGTGAGTTCAGCTAGTAATTACCAGGAGCTCATGAAACGGCTGTTATTTTTTGGTTTTTAATCTTTTTGAAAAGTTTGAAGTCAACATATGCATAGAGTATTAACAGATAAAAAAGGTAAGTTTTAGAAGGAATAAAATAATTAAGGTTCTAAACATTTGAAGATCTCAAGTAGTGAGCAGACTGTGTGGAAACTTTGTCCATGCTACCATTCCTCGGGGGTGGTGTCAAGTGTCATCATCTGTAGGAAAGCAGTGTGTCGTACAATGAATCATACCCATCAACGTGGTAGTGCCATTTCATGGCCCTTGTCTTTGCAACCCTGGGAAACATGGTGAGGATAAAAGTTATAAAAGAATAGATCTTTATGATAAAAGACACTTGTCACATGATGAATTAGAGAAAGATTGAAAATGGGAAGGAATTCCATGAACTCTGAACCCTACAGGCATGGGATAATGAGTAAGGAAAGGATGTAACAATAGCTTTGATCCTACTGTACATTGATAATCACGGGCAAAGTGTTTCATGTGTAAGAATAAATTGTATCAGGGGACAGATATGAGGTTGTTGGGATCGTGGGCAGCTTATTTAAAATCATACCCAATATTGGGCCTTATCTGACAAGAGCAATTGTAACTCACAGGCCACAAATTGAACAAACACGGGAACAGCTGCAGCAGGCAGAGCTCACCTTTAGATACCAGGTAACCTGAGTTCTGCCTGACATACTGAACCCTTAGCACCTCACGCAGGTAAGTGTAGTGGCCCTTGGAATCCCTCACCACGGGCTTTTCATTGTTGGCTTTTTCCGCTTGCAGTTCATGAGAAGAATGCTCAGGACAACTAGGTAAGTGTTTTCTTGTTTCCTCCTCTTTCTTTGGTGCACAGTGTGGCACCACCTTCCGACTGAAGGTGGATGTGTTTTTTCCCCCCCAGATCAAGACTCAGATCTGGGACAGGGAGATGGCAGAGCAGGGCAGGGAGGTCGCTTACTTGAAATACAGGTGTGGTCATTTGACTTGCGTTTTTATGCGTGTTTCCAGGGATGACACCTGCACTGTTAGTTGTCTAGTAGACGACGTGGTGTTGCAACTCTTATAGAAGTCCATTATTTTTCTGTATCCAAGACTGGACGGGGATGGAACCAAAGAGGCTGCCTGAGGGATACACGAGGCAGAAACCAATCACTGCAAGAACCCTCCAAGGAGAGGTAAGGAGCACGTTGTGATGTGCCGCAGTCCAATTTCTGCTGTGCAGCCTGTTCCTGTGTGTGATCATCGTGTGGTCTGGAAAGAATCACACGCACTAAGGACGGCAGGTGGTCTGAAGGGGTGACAGAAGGATGTTGTCCTCTGGTGCCACAGACAGTGAGGCACTTGTCCCTGTGACTGGTAGAGCTCATGCCCCTCCTCTGATGGTGACCCTCCCACCTCCTCTAGCATCCCCCTGTCTGAAGAGCCTGGAAACTTTCTTCCCACCCGGATACAATGTGAAGACTTTAGTTTATTTGAGGAGAAGGTCCTTTATTCACTAGTTTGAAGAGTCTTTCTTTTTGTTTGTTTTGGGAACTGTAGCCCTACATCCCGCCATTCAAGTTCCATAAAGCTTAGCTTAGTCCTCTGATGGTATCAGTGCAACTCTGCAGCTTCACTGCTAACTTCTCGCAGTTTTCCTTTTCTCAATAGTGTCAAATTAGTCTTTCCTTACATAATAACTGCTGTGGAAGGCAGCTTGTAGATAAGCTGGGAGATTGAACAAATTGCCTGAAGAAATGCACCCTTGTTGAGGACTCATTGAGGATATACACCAAACCAGTGTTCTCAGTGTTATTCTTTTTTGTTAAGTTTATTTATTTTGAGAGACGCATAGACAGAATGCCAAGCAGGCGTCACACTGTCAGTGAGGAACCCAACGCTGGGCTTGAATTCACAAGCTGTGAGATCGTGACCTGAGCCAAAATTAAGAGTCGGATGCTGAATCCAAGCATCCTCAGACTAATTCCTGATCTGTAATGAAATCGTGATTTCCCATGATGTATACTGAGAAAACTGTTTTACTGGTGAATTCTAAATTGCTAGTTGCACCTGACCTGTCCACAGTTACGTGATTAATGATGAAACATCATGAACTAGGGCACCGTGAGGTCTTTATCAAGGTGAGGGGACGGTTCTCCCCTTTTTCCTTGGGGGTCACCTGAGGCATTTGGGATACCCTCTGCCTCTGGTCAGGGACCTGACTGTAGGGAATAGTTTAAGATATTTGAGGAATGAGTTCAGGGATTGTTTTCATTCCGCACTGTTCTCTAAAAGCAGAATAAACCTCTGTCCCTTCTAGGGTCTTTAGTAGATCGAGAAACTGCTGAAACCTCTGTGGGTTACAGTGGCTCTGACTGTACCAAGAATGCAGACAAGGGCAAGGTAAATGCTGGGACCATTCTCAGTTGTAACTCTTTTGGGAAACCCTCATCTTTATGTACAGTATGCTCTCCTGGCCTTGTCTCGTTTTGCATGTTGTGTGCTATGTCTGTTTGTTCTTTCTTTTCCAAATGCACACTCATAACCCAGGAGCCCACAGGCTTCTCAATTTTTAGTCTGTCAGCTTTCTGTGGTACGTTTAGAAGCCAAAAGCGCTTAGAGACTGAGTACCTTAAGGTTTTTCTGTGAGTTTCAGGAAATAATGAGAGGAGGATGAGTGCACACTCCAAACCGATGTCTCCCGGCCTGGGTGATCCCTTCCAGACCTCACCTCTGTGGGAACAGTGTGGCTGCTGTGTCTTCCTTTCTTGATTCTGACTAGGAGATGAACCTGTTAGAAACGACATCATGACTCCAACTTTCTATTATGTGCCCTGTGCCATTTAGAGTGGTCATAGAGAAAGCCAATATCATCACTCATCACCTTTCCGTCTTTGTTGGTAAATGACTTGTCTGGAATCCTCCAGCTATGCCTTAGGTAAATACAATTTGCACACTGTGTCCTTCAATTGTGTTTCTATGAGCAGTTTCTGGTTTTGTCCCGTCACTGTTAGAGCTGATACAGTCTCATGATACATACCAGTTTTATACCAAAACACTTGCATGAAATCTGTTATGTGAATTTCTCCCTCTTTTTTTCCATTGCACATAATGACTCTGTGTCCTGTAGTATGCTTAAAGTCAGAATTCCCTACGAATTAAGATGAACACATCTGAGCTTTGTAGACATTCACCACAAGTAACTTGTTCTTCACAGAAGACTCTCCTTCCCCTGCAAGATTCCAGGCATCCTCCACTCCCCAGAGGTCTCCGAGGCCTTTGACAACACTTCCAGAGGGAAGACTCCTTTCTCAGGGAGAGGAGCAGAGGAGGCACAGTGAGGGTCCGGCTGCAGAATATTTTGCCAGGAGTGGCTGTGATTCCACGAGCAGAATATGAGCCGTGTATTCCCACTCATTTTTTTGTGTGTGTTCTTAATATAGCAAAAGCAGAGCATCTGGAGTCGCTGTAGAGGAGGGATGCAGGGTGAACCTGGACATCGATGGCTGCCTGTCTGGAGAATGCTACTTCATTAGTCTGTAATTACTTCTGTTAACCCTCTAGGACAGGACCCTTGCCATTTTACTTCCGCAGACATGGGCAGTGATGTGTGGTATCCAGTGGCAGGGACAGAGTTTTCAGGTACTGATGCTATTCTCTTGGATCCTGGTGGCAGAGAAGGTGGCAGGTGCTGACACATTTTTCTCTGGGTTACAGCTGCTTTTGGTATTGGTTCTTTTGTCTGGAATATGGATGTAGCTTCACTTCTGTTCTGCAGGGCAGTCTGGATCCTGGGGACCTCCTCCGTTAACTGGACGATTCTGCATGCCCTACCCTGGAGACGCCCCACCCCCATGGACTATTAGGCACATACACCTCCTGAACCTTGGCAGCCCTGGGGCCACCCGAAACCCCTCCACCTGCAACACTTGGTAAGACGATCTGAGCACTAGGAGTTGACTTGTAAAACAAACTCACCTTATTTTGTTACTGTTAGGTCTTGGGCCAAGGTGCAGAGGCGGTACCACAGACCATTGTGATGCAAGGGGAATGTGTCTGCTGCCATTACCATATTCCTCAAGTTTCTCAGGATCTCATCTTTGTCCTTTCCCCCACCATGGGTTGGTACAGGCGTCTCTTGTAGGAAGGAATGGGGCCGTATGCAGAAAATCAGACATAGCGCTTCAGCAGAAATGCCCTGTACACAGTCCACATGCTGGGATTTGTGAGGCATGAGGCACAATGTAACGTACGTCCATCTACTTGTGCCCCCAGCCATCCATAGTTGTTCGATGAGTGATGAATACATCTGAGTCAGGGCTTTTAGGAGTCTTCATCAAGTTATAAGGGATGGTTCTTCAAGTTCTTTTTGGGTATCACCAGAGGCATGTGGGACACCCTGTGCATGTAATTTGGGATCTCACTGGGACAAAGAGTTGAAGTGGTCGGAAGTATGAGGGGAGGGTTTTTTGTTTTGTTTTTGACCTCCAAACAGTCTACTCAAATCAGAATAAGCCTGCATCCCTTCTGGGGCTTTTTGCAGATCCAGAAGTAGGTATCACAACCAAGAGTGACATCGACACTGGCTCTGCCAAAACTGCCGAGAAGCACAAAGTAAATGCTGTGGCCATTTTCAGTTCTAAGTCTTTACGGACTGCCACATCTTTCTGTACAGGACACTCTCCTGCCATTGTCTCTGGTTTGTGTGTCGTATGGTCTGTCTGCTGTTTTTTTTTTTCCCCCAAATGCAAAACATTTACTGCCGAGTCTACGGGCTTCCCTGTTTCCCAGCTGGCATCATTTTGTGGTAACTTGAGCAGCTAAGCATGCCTAAAGGTGGGGGCCATAGGGCTTTTCTAATGTGTTCCTGGAATAAATCAAGGAGGATGACACCACACTCCACTTGGAAGTCTCCTACCTTGCCTCATTCTTTGTGGATCTCCTCAATGTGGAATCATTGCTCTTGCTGTGTCTTCCTCTCCTGTTTCCTTCTATTGAGGATTTTAACGTGCTCAGAAAAATCTGTGGGTATCGTTACAATTTGAAAATGCGAACTGACTTCACTCCAACTCATATTTTTGTATGTGTCCTTTACAATGGTCTTAGACAAAGTAAATTTCATACCCATCAGCATTTTGGTAAACATGCTGTCCAGAGTCCCTTCAGGTGTGTCCTGGGCACAAATATCTGAACTATAAGAGGTGGCATATTTGTCATGGAAAACATGCACTGGAACTTAAGTTGTGAAGAGAAAAAATCCAAAAGTACCTGTGTGGCAAGTGCCCACGGTGTCCTTCACTTGTGTTCACATGAGCACGTTCTCTCGTGTCCTGTGTCACAGGTACAGCTAAAACATGGAAACTTACACCAGACATCAAAGTGCATTTGTGTTAATTTTGTCTTTTAGAATTTCAGCTCATTTTTCCAGAGAACACAATTCCCCTGCAAAGTGTACTGCACTTAAGCTGAGAAGTACCTCTGAAGTAAAATAAATTAGTTGAACCCAACTAACATGTATAGGTTACCTGTTTCTCTAAGAGCCCACTTTCCCAGGTCCTCTGCAGGTCCTCAGAATCCCCATCTCCCCATGTGTCTCTGTGCCCATGGATAGCACTTCCAGAGAGGAGAAGACCCCATTGTCGGGACAGAAGTAGATTGGGCACAGGCAGGGGCTTAGAGGCAGAGCTTTGAGCCACGAGGACTATGATTCCATGTGTGGACACTGGTATTGTCATTCCTTCTCATTCTGTAGTTCTTCATATACACAATAAACAGCCCTTGTGGTGAGGGGGAGAGTGATCCTGGACACAGATGTCTTCCTATCTGGAATATGCTACTTTTTAAAAAATCTTGTAGAAAAAGGGCCCGTGCTGTTTCTACGTTTCCAGACACGTGGGGACACTAGTATTCCCCACCCCAAAGCTGTAAGTGGAACCCAAAGTATGGGTAGAGATCTTGGTGCTGATGTTGCCCTCTTGGAACCTGGTGGTGGGGAAGCTAGTAGGATATGAGCACTGCTGCTTTGGGTTTCCGCTTTTTGCTGGTGTTGGTGCTCTGTTCTGTCCTATGAACATACCTCTCATTTCTTTTCCCCAGGCTATTTTGTATGCAAGAGTCCTGGTCCTTTCCCAGGATCGCCTTGCAGGCTGAACCCCGTGGACCACCCTTCACCACCAGTCATGGGCTCTGGGCCAACTCCCCCTCCTCTACCAGCTCCTCCACCTACTCTATTTGTTAAGATGACCTGAACTGGCTGAGTGGCTGGTAAAGTATATTCATCTTCTTCATGATTGACTTTGTGGGAATGATGTAGAGACAGTTGTGAGTCTTGGCAATCCAACTACAAACTGCCTGAGGACACTGTAGCATGTCTCAAGTTTCTCAGGCCATACATACAATGGGCAGTGGCATGTCCCTGTAATACAGTGAGCTATACGTTTCTCTTGTCAAATGAAAGAGGAGTTTTTACACAAAAGCAGATGTATCACCAGTACTGGGGCGTATGTTGGAGACACAATGTGTTGGGTTCTGTAATGAATGAGGTGCGCCCCTAACTTTTAGAGCACCAGGTGTCCTGTGTGACAGAGGGACATTCATTAAACGATGCAGACCTTGTGATCACCAACATGGAAACACCAGTGAGGATCCAGGGCAAAACCGGGGGAGCTTGAATCATACAGGAATAGAAGGGAAGTTGAGCACAGTAAGCAGAGTTTGAGGACGTGCAGAGGGGAGGGTGTTAGGGTCAGGGAGATGCAGTTGGAGGTCATTCCGGCCACAGCCTGAGCAGGGAGTGTGAGGTCCATACAGAACTGCTATATGGGATCGCTGTCAGTGCAAAGTGCACGCAGGTAATCACCTAAAAAGATTCTCGTCTCCCTGGATTTTCCTGAAGGTTCTGGATATTTGTGGGGGGAAAAGAGCCCTGGATATATGGGGTATTTAACTTGGTCTTATGAAAAGGCTGTATGCCCAAGTTCATATTCCTCAAGAGACTAAAAGTGGAGACAGGGTCTAGATCAGCTGAGTCATCCTACAATTCAGGGCTGGCCAGATGACACCACTGCTGGACCCCTGTCATCGCCCTGACTACAGCTTTGCATCTCCTCAAACTTCTCTCACAATATTATGACAGCTGTGTTATCTGTGAAAACAGGGGTAATATTTGTTTCTAAGAACAAGAGAAAAAGAAGACATTCAGTGCATAAGGCGTCTGCAAAATCTCTGGGAAGGGTCCCCTCACGCTTCTCACAGTTTCCATTAAGATCTCTCCACACAATGATCCTCCAAAAAAGATGGTCACGGGAGTTCATTAAACTAAGACTGTTAACAACTCAGCCCAGGCAGTGGGAATCACTGTTTTAAAAAAGAAGACAATGTCCCTCATTTTTCTATTAGAATTCGGGCCCTGCCACACCGTGAAAGAAAAGATAATTATGAGAATGTGTACATTCAGAGACCTAGATCTGAAGACAATCATTTTCTATTACACATCATCTCACAGATGCAGCCACACACTAAAATGTTCATCTGAGGCCACAGATAAACTACAGAAGACAGAATGCATGTAGGAAAACATAAGATCAGAGGGAAATAAACCAAAAATCTCTTTGCCTTGTAGGACAACTCTTTTGAAATTTGAAGAGGACTATGCACGGTGACAGACAATCGTGTTTGTATATACATTTTAAGAAGGTGTCAGATCTACCTGAATGCTTTCCCTGCCCATCCTGTCCCCTGCACTTTGTCCTTCCTACTGTCTCCTAATCTACCTTTCATCGTTTTGTCTCTGTGTCAGCGTCTGCTTCAAGGCCATCTACTCTCGCTCCCCATTGAGTGCACACAGTGGGGTTCCTGTACACACAGGTAACAAAGTGCCATAAATGGTGGTGAGGGAGGATAGAAGCAAGATCACCCTTTGTGCAGGGGAACCTGAGGGAGTTTCCCGGGTGATGGGAACTACCTATATCTAGATTGATGGGGTGCTTATGCTCAATTATGTTGGAAATATTCCCTGACTCCATGGTGCCTTGGGGTCAGACAGGTATAATGGTGGAGAAGGGTGAGGACCAGCAGTGACTGTGGTAGAGGAGTGAGGGTCAGACCCATGCCCAGGATGCCAGGTCTCCACAGACAGTACCAAGTGTAGGAGGACTCTGAGGAGCAGAGATTTCTTGATCAGACCCATGGACTACATAATCATCCTGCAGTTTCCTCACTGAGCGATGGCCACAGCACAAGGACAGCAGCTGGAGGACACCCTGATCATCGCTGGAGTGGAGCAGTGGGCCGGGGGGATTGAGTCAGGGAAAGGGACAGGCAGAAGGTAGTGACAGGGAGTCTGAGAGACAAAGAGAAGAGAAGGGACCCTTCTCTGCTGACTTCACCTACATTTCTGTGTGACCGAAACGAGACCCTTGTCTCGCAGGGAAGGGAAGAGGGCTGGCAAAACACCCAGTGACATACTCAGCTCAAGTGCCCAGGGTATCTGCCTTGCTCTTGAGTACCTAACACAGGAAGCACGTGCTTTCTGTCATGATTGGAACTGCAGCTCGTAGCATTTAGTGAAAATCAATCCAATTATGCCTCCCTCAGCATTAAAGTACTCCAACAAAATTAAGTGAACACACTGAAAGATACAACGCAGGATAAAGTCCAAAGGTAGATCGACAGCAATACTTACGGGAATACAGTCTATCTGAAAAGGAGGTAGGTACCCTAGTGCAGATCTTCAGACACCTGGCCGATATCTGAAAACGTAAAAAAAATAAAAAAGTCCTTACTCCAAAAGCAACATTAGCGCTAGACACAAAGGGATCATGATTAAGGTTTAGAGAGCAACCATATGACTTCATGGTGCTGTATCCATGAGAACAAGTCTCATCAAATTATACCCTTTAATTTGAGGCTCTTTGTTATATGTACATTATACCTCATTAAAGAGAGTTTCAAAGCACAAAATACTAGAAGCAAATGTGGGAACGTTCCTTTCTAATCCTGAAGTGCATGGATGAGATGAGTCTGTCTCCCATGTCTCAAAAATCCAAAATAATACACTTAAAAAATTAATAATAGCAGACTAAGCAGACCCTGAGCTCACGCTGTCCCATGTTTTCAACTGCATAACATCCACATCCAAGTCCATGAACCAGCGAGGGATCCAAGACTGGCACAACAAACTCCACACCTAAATAGAAGCTGCAGCAGGAAGGTCAGAAAGTTGGAGGCTGGCTGCCTGCAGAAGGAGCAGAGAAAGTGAGCCCTCACACGGGGGAGCTGACACAGGGAAGACTAACCTCCATAACATTTGGTATTAAAACCCAGAGGGGCTGAATTCCCTTGAGTTTACATCCTGGTGCTTTGGAGGTCAGCCGACCCAGCACCGGGTGATCCAGAAGGATGAGTGATAGCCAGGTCCCTGCCTGTGTAGAGACGCAACGTAAACATGGCATTTCACACAATGCTTAGGCCACAGGAGACACATGTATTCATGCTGATTCTTGACTCAGCTGGCCTGCCTGGGTCCCACTGACATCACTGAGAGCAAGCAGAGCCCACAACAGACACGCAATCAGTGCAGACCCTTGCATGCACTGAAAGGAAAAGTAACCCAGACACAACAGCAGGGAGTGAGCAATACCCATACGATATCCTCCTGCAGGTCCAGGGCCTATAAATGGAGACGTGCACTGCTGAGGACTCCAGGACCTCTTTTTCATAAAGGCATTAATTTCAAGATCAGAAGGCACAGCTGACTTTCTTAACACAGAGAAATAGGGCCAGAGAGACAGACAAAATGGACACACAGAGATGTGTATCCACAATGAAAGACCTAGTCAAAGCCACAGCCAGAGATCTAAGCCAAAGAGATATAAGTAACGTACCTGATACAGAATTTAAAGGAATTATCACAAGGATACTCATTGGAGTTGTGAAATGAGTAGAAGAGTGAGACCCCTGACATAGAGATAAGAAATAACACAGTAGACACTGAGGACACAATAAAGGAGAAACATGCTTGCTGGAATGAACAGAGGGATGGAAGAAGCAGGCGAACAAACTAGTGACCTCGAAGACTGAGTGATGGAAATGAATCACATTGAACCAAAGAGAGAGAACAGAATTCTGCAACGTGAGATGACACTAAGGGAACTCAGTAACTACAAGAAACATAATAGTATTCGTATTGTAGGAGTCCAGAAGGAAGAGAAAAGGGGGAAGAAAATGTATTTGAGGAAACAATAGCTGAAAACTTCCCTCATTGGGGGAGGGACACAAACATCCACATCCAGGAGACTAGAGAACTCCCGTCAAAATCAGGCCAACACACAAACCTACTGTAAACAAACTTACAAATTAGGGTGAGAATAAAGAAAAACTCGTAAAAGCAGCAAAACAGTCCTTAACTTACAAGGGAAGACCCATGAGGCTAGCTACATATTTCTGAACAGAAACTTGGCAAGCCAGAAGTGAGTGACATCACATATTCAAAGTGCTGAATGGAAAAATCAGCGGCCAAGAATACTCTATTCAGCAAGGCTATCTTTCAGGATGAAGGAGACACAGACTTTCCCAAACAAAAACTAAAGGAGTTTGTACCACTAAACCAGTCCTGCAAGAAATATTAAGAGGGATTCTTTGAATGGAAAGGAGAGACCAACAGTGACAGTATAGAGGTAGAAGACACAATTCAAGTAAAAAATGAACATTTCTGGAAAAAAATCTATTAAAGACATCAGAGAAATGGATTTGAACTATAATAACATCTACCAAAAACCTAGGGAGGAGAAAGTAATGGGTTCAAAGGTAAATGACCATCAACTTAATACAAACTGCTAAATGCAGAAGAGGTTATATAAACATCTAACAGTAGCCATATCCTAAAACCAGTCATACCTATGCTAAGAATAGAGATAAGGAAATAAAAATATATCACTAAAGAAAATAAGCAATACATGAAAGAAAGGCAAGAAAGGATCAGAGAAACTCATTAGAAACCACAACAAAACAGGCAATAAAATGGCAATACATATATACATATCAATCAATTTTGAGGGAAATGGAGTGAATGCTCCAATCTAGAGAGGTAGGGAGTAAGAATGGATGAAAAAACAAAACAGATTCAGATGCCTACAAGAGACCCACTTTACACCTCAAGAATGATAGTGAGGATAGAGAAACATCACACAAATGAATGTCAAAAGAAAGCTGGAGTAACAATACTTGCATCAGAAAAAAATACACTTAAAAAAGTACATAACAAGAGACAGAGGAGGACAGTCTATAACAGTAAATGGTACAATCCAAAAAGAAGACATAACAACTGTAAATATATCCCACAATTGAGTGGGATTTATTCCCAAGCTACAAAGGTGGTTCAATATTCGCAAATCCATCAATGTGATACAATACATCAACAGGAGAAAGGCTAAGAACCAGATGATCGGGGCATCTGGGTGGCTCATCCTTTAACAGTCTGAAATCAGCTCGGGTCATGACTTCATGATTCCTGAGTTCATGTCCCGCGTCAGACTCTGTGCTGAAAGCTCAGATCCAAGAGCCTCCTTTGAATTCTATGTCTCCCTCTCTCTCTGCCCCTCCCCTGCTCACGCTCTGCCTCTCTCAAAATTAATAAACGTTAAAAGAAAAGAACCATACAGTCATTTCAATACATGCAGAAAGGAACATTTGCAAAGTACAACATCCGTTCATGCATGTAACCCCCTAAAGTAGGTTTACAGGAAACATACATTAACGTCATAAAGGTTAACTATAAAAACCCTGCAGTTATAATCAACCTTAATGGGGAACATCTGAGAGCTTTTCCTGTAAGGTCAGGAAGAAGACAATGATGTTTACTCATACCACTTTTAGTAAACAAATGACTGGAAGTCCTAGCCACATCCAGCAGACAAACGAAACGAAACGATTTGCAGACTACATGACACTATATATAGAAAACCCTAAAGAGCCCACCCAATAACTCTTAGAACTGATAAATGAATTCAGCAATGTCACAGGATACAAAATCATTGTACAGAAATCTGTTGCATTTGTAGATAATACTGAAGCAGTAGAAAGAGACATTAAGAAAACAGTCCCATTTACAGTCATATGCCAAAAATAAGATATCTATGAATAAATCTAACCAAAGTGGTGAGCGACCTATACTCAGAAAAGTATAAAACAGTGATGAAAGAAATTCAAGATGACACAAAGAAATGGAAGGACATTCCGCACTCATGGATCAGAAATACAAATATAGTGAAAATGTCTATACTTCCCAAAGCAATGGACAGAATTCATGGAATTTCCATCAAATTACCGACAGCAGTTTTCACAGAACGACAACAGTCCTAAAATTTGTATGGAACCAAAAAAGCCCGCAATATTCAGAGTAAACAATCTTTATGTGAAGTGATAATTATGGATGGCACTATGCCTCTGGATCTTCTGCTCCAAAACACAATAACTCTGGCTTAAGCATTTGAACAAACGTTAGGCATATCCCAGCCAAGGATCATTCTACAAAATACATTGTACCAACGTACCCTCAACACTTTGCACCTTATGAAAAATATGGAAAAATCTAAAAATTGTCATGGCCAAGTGGAGCCTAAGGAGATGGGATGAGTCTGGGCTAGGAGAGGTTAAAACCGAAGCAATCTGAATACAAATATAAACTTTACTTCATACTACCATATCTCTTTGATACCTTGATTGTGATCATGTACCAACCATTATGACATCAATAGGGAGAAAACAGTCTGATGTATGTGGATACTCAGTATTATCTTCCCAATTTTTTTTGGTAACTAGAAACCCATCATGAGAGAATAGATTATTAGTAATCATGTTTTTTCTACACATAAGAGTATATAACTAGTTCCAGTATTAGTTACTAGTGATGTACATGTACCTATTCTTGTTCTTACTATTGTTTAATTTAAATAATAGCATTCATGGTACAGAAAACTGAATGCATGATAAACACTTCATAGAAACATCTGGCTTTACATATTTTAAGATAATAACGTATGTATATACCACTCTATTATGTGGTATGTAAATTGTTTTTCTGATCTTGAATGAGCATGTCATTGAATGGCTTTCCATAAAGGTGGTTATGCTAGATCATGAATGATTCTCAGATTTTATAGGATGTACGTCACATCATGCCTGAACATTGTCAAAAATAAAAACACACACGCGGACAGATGAAGCATTGTGACTGGCTCACTTATTGTAAAGAACCCTTGCTTTAATATTTTCACGTATACTTTTAGCAGGAATATAAGAGAATCAAATATTTCCAAATCAAGCAGATATTCAAAGACTGGAAGAAGGATAGGGAGTTCAAAGGGTTTCAGAAGGATAAGATGTGACCATGAAGGGGGAGTCCACAGGCAAGCAGCTTTCTCTGGTCCACACTGACATGTTTGCATGAGGATATGTGACTTGCCAAAGGGTAAGTCCCAGAAGTACCAGAGGGAAAGACAACGCTTTAGGGCGGGGTGACGTGGAAAGGGTGCTTCTGTGCCTAAGAGATGGGTCAGCAACCTGGCTGGGGGTCCCTGCGTCAAAGATTTCAAAAGGCCAGCAGTAATCTAGACTCACAAAGATCTTAGTAACATAGATCAAAGTAACTTAGAGCCACAAAGATCTTAGAGCCACAGAGTCGATCTTCAACTATGATTAGGAGATGGTCAGAATTTCACAGGATACGATCTTTGAGCCGGCAGTAGATGGCTAAAATATTATTTAGGGCTATACATTTAATAAAAAAATGTATGTGTAAAAATTTGGGTTTGGAATGTTAAGAAAAATCACAGGCCCATCATGGAGTTACTTACGTTAAGGCCACATGTCACGAAACCTAATTTCATTCCTGCAGGAATGTAACCTTTCACCGGTCAGCAAATAATTTCCTAGTCAGTACTGGAAATTTAACTGATAGATCCCTGCCATTCCCCTCACAGAGGCAGTCTTGCCTAAATAAGGTATTCCATGCCACTTTTTTTTTAAAGTTTATTCAAGTTAGAGACAAAGAGAGCACATGCCAGAGAGGGGCAAGACAACAGGGAAAGAGAGAATCCCACAACCAAGAGGTCATGATCTGAGCCAAGATCAAGAGTCAGACACTTAACCAAGCCATCCAGGCACCCCGAGAATGTGGAGTTTCAAAGGTTAGCAGTCTTGGCTGGGATACAGCCATGATGGCACTGGCCTACTCCTGAAAAGAAGGCAGCCAACAACTTGCAGTCAGATGGCATTGAAACAGTGATCTGTACAACGCCTGGTGCACACACTGGAGAGATTATACACTGATCGGGGAGAACATCCCTGAGAAGCAGTGTTCACAATGAGGAGACAAAGAGCTAGGACAGGTGGGCTGCGTGGCACCATTTCCCTGTTCTGCACACCTCCCCCCCAGCAAAAAAAACACAGAGCCATATGCTGGAAACAAGGCAATCCCCACACTGGGTGCCTAAGCTGCTTACACCAACCCCAACTTCCTGTGTTCTGGAGAGACTGGCCTAGGTCATTGAAGCTTGCCTCTGTCGCAATGGACCTGGCCCATTCCCCAGAACACCAGTGGAAGCCCATGACCAGACCACCTCTCTTGACCAGACAGTTATGCTTCACTTCTAGTGGCAATCGTTTCAAGTCTCATTTAACAAGCAGATCGGAGCAGACCTAGATAAGTCTCACCACATTCTGGCCAAGGACCATACATTGCTCATACAACTGGCTTGAAGGATAGTGCAGCCTGAACATAAAACAGTGCATGCAACACACACCACAGACACTCCGTGATGTGCCAGGCCCTGGACACTTGATGATCTCCTCTTCATAAAGCCATTCATCTCAGAGGCAGGTAACACAATGAGCTTTGGTAACAGAGAAGGCAAATACTCAACCAAAATGCCAAGACAAGAGGAATGCATCCCAAATGAAAGAACAAGATAAGGTCATGGCCAGGGACATGGAAGGAACACTTCCAAACTCATTCTATGAGGCCAACATGGCCTTGAGTCCAAACTGGACAAAAACCCCCACCAGAAAGGAAAACTATAGACCAATTTCCCTGATGAACCTGGATGCAAAAATTCTCAACAAAAAGTAGCAAACCGGATCCAACAATACATAAAAAGGATTATTCAGGACAATGAGGTGGATTTTGTTCCTGGAATGCACAATAGATTCAATATCTGCAAATCAACTGATGTGATACATCACATTGATAAAAGAAAGGATAACAACCACATGATCCTCTCCATAGATGCAGAATAAACATTTGACAAAATGCAGCAGCATCCTTTCGTGGTGAAAAAAAAAAAAAAAAACCTCATGAAAGGAGGGATAGAAGTATCATGCCTCAACATGAGACTATCCAGATATGAAAGTCCCACAGCTCATATCATCTTCAATGGTGACAAACTGAGCTTTCCCCCTAAGGTCAGGAACACGATGGGGATATCCACTCTCAGCACTTTTATTCACCATACTGTTGGAAGTCTTAGCCTCAGCAATCAGACATCAAAAAGAATACAAGGTGTCCAAGTTGGCAAGGAGGAATCAATCTTTCCCTGCTCACAGACATGATACTCTCCGTGGAAAATCCGAATGACTCCACCAAAAACCATCTAGGATTGATACAAGAATTCAGGAAAGTATCAGAATATAAAATCAATATGCAGAAGTTGATTGCATTTCTATACACCAGTAATGAATCAACAGAGAAATCAAGGAATTGATGTCATTTACAACTGCACTGAAAACCATAAAATACCCAGGGATAAACCCAACCAAAGAGGGAAAAGATCAGTACAGTTAAAACAATAGAGGGTCTCCTGGGTGGCTCAGTCGGTTAAGTGCTGTCTTTGGTTCTGGGCATGATCCTGCATTTGTGGGATTGAGTCCCTTGACGGGCTCTGTGCTCACAGCTCAGAGTCTGGAGCCTGCCTCAGAGTCTGTGTCTCCCTCTCTCTCTCTGCCCCCCCCCCACTCATGCACTGTCACTTGCTCGCTCACTCTCTCAAATATAAACATTAAAAAAATTAAAAGAACAAACCATACAACGTCTATAAAAGAAGTTGAAGAAGACACAAAGAAACGAAAAAAAAATCCCATGCACATGGATTAGAAGAACAAATATTGTTAAAATGTCAATACTACCCAAAGCAATTGACAAATTCAATGTAATTCCTATCAAAATAACACCAGCATTTTTCACAGAGCTAGAGACAACAATCCTAAAATTGTATGGAATCAGAAAAGACCCCAAGGAGCCAAAGTAATGTTGAAAAAGAAAAACAAAGATGGAGACATTCCAACTCTGGACTTTATTGTGCATTAGAAAGCCGCAATCATCAAGACAGTATGGTACGGGCACAAGAACAGACACATAGATCAAAGGACCAGAATAGGGAACCCAGAAATGGAGCCTCAAACATATGGCTGAATAATATTTCACAAAGCAGGAAAGAATATCCAAAGGAAAAAGAAGAGTCTCTTCAGCAAATGGTACTGGGAAAACTGGACAGTGAGAAGTATGAACCTGGACTATGTTCTTAAACTTCTCTCTCTCTCTCTCTCTCTCTCTCTCTCTCTCTCTCTCTCTCTGTCACACACACACACACACACACACACACACACACACACCTCAAAATGGATGAAAGATCTAAATGTAAGACAGGAAACCATCAAAATCCTAGAGGAGAAAACAAGCAACCTACCTCTTTGATCCTGACCGCAACAACTTCTTGCTTGTCATTTCTCCAGAAGCAAGGGCAATAAAACCAAAATAAACTATTGGGACCTCAAGATAAAAAGCTTCTGCACAACAGAGGACACAATCAGGAAAACTAAAAGGAAACTTAATGGAATGGGAGAAGATATTTGCAGGTGACATATCAGATAAAGGGTTAGTATCCAAAATCTATCAAGAACTTATCACACTCAACACCCAAAAACCAAATAATCCAGAGAAGAAATGGGCAAAAGACATGAAGAGACACTTTAACAAACAGGACATCTAGATTGGTCACACGTGAAAAGATGCTCACCCTCATTCCTCATAAGTGAAATACACATCAAACCCACAATGAGATATCCCCTCACGCCTATCAGAATGGCTAAAATTAACACCTCAGGAAACGACAGATGTTGGCAAGGATGCAAAGGGAAAGTTTTTCAATGCTGGTGGGAATGCAAAATGGTGTAGCCACTCTGGAAAATAGTATGGAGATTCGTTACAAAAAACAAAGTAGAACTGTACTAGGACCCAGCAATTGCCCTACTAGGTATTTACACAAAGGATACATTAATGCTGACTCCAAGTGGCACATACACTCCAATGTTTATAGCAGCATTATCAACAATAGCTACATTATGCAAAGAGGCCAAATGACCATTGACGGATGAATGGATAAAGAAGATGTATATTCATACAATGGAATATTACACAGCGATCAAAAGGAGTGAAATCTTGCTATTTTCAACAACGCGGAGTGAACTGGACTTTATTATAAGTAAAATATGTCAGAGAAAGACACACATCATATTAAATTCCACAGATGAGAGAATTCATAACACCGAAGAACATAGTGAAAGGAAAGCAAAAATAAGATACAAACAGAGATGGAGTCAAATGATAAGACACCGTTAAATAGAGGGAAGAAGCTCAGGGTTCCTGGAGGGTTACTGAATAGGGGTATGTGCTAAATGGGTGATGGGCATTAGAGACAGCACTTGGGATGAGTACTGGATATATTTTTGTAATTGACGGATCACTAAATTCTAATCCTGAAACTGTATTCCACTATAAGGTAACTAACTTGGGGTTAACTTTTAAAAAAGAAGAAATATTAAAAATAAGTAAAGAAATATACTACCAGTCAAAAGAAAAGAGTATATAAATCGGGCTCTTTTAGTGGAAATGAAAGACCAAAATTGTTACAGATAAGAAAGGATCAGAGAAAAATCAAGATACAATGGTAAAACACCTAGTAGGGCACTAAATATATACCTATCAATAATTACTCTAATGTAAATCGACTAAATGCTCCAATCAAAAGACATTGGATAGGGGGTCAGAATGGACAAAGAAAGAAAAGAAAAGAAAAGAAAAGAAAAGAAAAGAAAAGAAAAGAAAAGAAAAGAAACAAACAAAACAAGGCCTATCTAGGTACTGCCTACAAAGCCTTATTTGGACTTAAGTCACCTGCAGATTTAAATGGAGGGAATGAAAAAACATTTTTCATGCCAACAATATCAAAAGAAACCCAGTACCAATATTTATATCGGGCAAAAAAACTTTAAAATCGAGACTGTAGTTTGGTACCCTTTAGGTCAATACCTAGTAGTAAAATTGCATGCACCCAGTATTTATAGCAGCTTTATCAACAGTAGCTAAATTATGGAGAGCTCAAGTATCCATCAAGTGATGAAGGTATAAAGAAGTTGTGGGGTCTGTGTATGTGTGTGTCTGTGTATTCATGTATATGCATGTGTGTGTGTTTGTATATGTATATACATATGTATATACAATCTAATATGTATATACATATGTATGTACAATCTAATATGTCTCAGCTTCAAAACGAATGAAATCCTGCCATTTCCAACGATGTGGATGGATCTAGAATGTGTTATGCTAAGTGAAATATGTCAATCAGAGAAAGACAAATATATGATTTCACTCATGTGGAATTGAAGAAACAAAACAGATGAAAACATGGGAAGGGGGCAGGAAAAGAGAAGAGTGGTAACATACTACATGTGTCTCTTAATGATAGAGAAAAAAAAGTGAAGGTTCATGGAGGGAGATGGGTCAGTTCTGGGCTAGATGGGGGACCTATATTAAGAAGAGCACTTGTTGTGATGAGCACTGGGTGTTGTATGTAAGGGATGAATCACTGAATTCTACTCACGAATCCGAGAATGCACTGTATGTCAACTAAGACTTAAATTTAAAAAATAAATAAAGCTGTAACAAGAGATGAAGACAAACACTATCTCATACTAAAGGGGACAACCAAACAAGAAGATCCAATGATTATAAATTTTGATGCCCCAACATGCAACCACCAAGTATATAAAACATTTAACAACAACCATAAAAGAACTCATTTATAATAATATAACGATATTAGAGGACTTTAACACAAAACTCACATCGATGGACAGAACCTGTAAATAGAAATTCAACAAGGAAACAATGGCTTTGAATGACACACTGGACCAGATGGGTTTAACAGATATATTCAGAACACTCCATACTAAAATGGCAGAGTACACATTCTTTTCAAGTGCACATGGGGCACTCTCCATAATTGATCACATTCTAGGTCACAAAACAGGCCTCAACAGGTACCCAAAGACAGAGATCAGACCAAGCATTTTTTCTGACCACAAAGCTAAGAAACTTGAAGTTAACCACACTCACACTCACACACACACACACACACACACACACACACACACACACACACACAGGGGGGAAGGCAGCTTCTCTCTGGCGACTCAGGAGATGCCAAGTTGCTGCTAAGCTCCCAAGGTCTCCCCTGGGGCGGGCGGCAGAACCCGCTGGAAACACAGCTCTGCTCTCTGTCCTGAGACAGTGGTAGAGGCCCTGTGTCCTCTGGGAGCAGCAGCAGCCCTTCCTGCTCTGAAGTGCCCTGGGTCAGAAAAGCCGATGGTGCGCCCTCTGCTGGCCATCACTGCCTAGGCAGAGGAGCCCGCCCCTCCAGGTCTGTGGTGCTTGAGCTCTCTCTGCTGGATACCATGGGAATTCCTGCAATGTTGAAGGCCCTGGTCGCTCAGCTGAGGGACTGAAGGTGCTCTGGGCAACTCCGCCTGTTCTCCACAATGGGAAGGGTCTTAGTGACAGGGCCTGGGACACAAAGAAATCTTTTCCTTCTCCTTTTTTTTGAGTGAAGAATGAAACAGAATTTATTAACATAATGACATCATTTGTAATGTTTTAAGCAATGTCCACAGAAAAATAGACCGCCAATTTACACATGCTGAGCAAGTAATTGTGTTTACCACCAGAGTAGTTAGGTTAGATAAAGAATTGACACCTTTGAGAGGGAGATAACTGCTTCCAGCTATGGAACGAATGAGTCCTAGGGATACAAGAGACAGCCAATGGAATAGAGTCAATCCTGTAATAATATTGTTGCATGCTTTCACAGGATAGCTACACTTGTGCTGAAGTACAACATAATTTATAGACATATGGAATGACTACAATGTATGCCTAAAACTAATACAACAAATGTGTGAAGAATATTTCAATGAAAAGTTGACATCCTTTACGCTATCTTTAATTTATCTTTTTTTGCCAATGAACTATCATTCCTGGGGCGCTTGGGTGGCTTAGTCAGTTAAGCATCCGACTTCCCCTCAGGTCATGATCTTGCAGTCCATGAGATTGAGCCTTGCGTCAGGTTCTGTCCGGACAGCTCAGAGCCTGGAGCTTGCCCCAGATTCCGTGTCTCCTGCTCTCTCCCCCCTCCCTCCCTCAGGCTCTCTCCAAAAAAGAAAAACAGAAACATTATAAATTAAAAACAATCATTCCTAATTTAGAATCTGTGAAATTCCATTTATACTAGATTCTCTAACATCACCATCTTGATGTAGAGAGCTTATCTGAATAGTCACTAATAATATCTTTGAGGACACATATGTGGCAGGGTCAGAATGCAACTTACAGGGAGCTACACATCTGTTATGAATTTATTGTATGTATCCTTGGCTAACATTTCCAATGAAATGTGCTTTAGTGATACAGATGTATGAAATAATGTCCATCAGTCAATAGGTCAAATTCCTATAGGACCATTCATTATGCCTTCAATTACTAACTGCCATCTCTTCAAAATTAAAAGAAAGCTGGGACAAGAAAATGTCTTTGAATTTGATGTAAGACAAGACTATGGTGTTTTAAAAGGTTCACCTACCATCTGGCATCCTCAGTTTGGCAGTGGACAGGAGGATAAAAACCCACGATCTTGATGCACACCACTAGCTCCAGAGGGAGAATATGGACCTTCTTGTCAAATACTTTTTATCAATATCAGCAGTTCAACTCTGCCAGGTTCAGACTGCCGGCTCTGGGGGCAACACAATGCCTGATGCCTGGGTTCAGAACATGAGGAAGACCAGCTGGTAGGGAGCTGCGGGGAAATCCAACAGGGCCTGGGGAAGTGAGGGAGATGGGTCCGGCTTCCCTCCCCACAGGGCGGCTCTAGTGTTTACCTGCCAAAGAGCAGCACACTCTCCCTCAAGACATCCCTCCCCATGACAGAACATGAGGCTGTGCCCCCACAATTCCAGGAGAAATGAGGGATACCCATCTTTTCAAATGCAATAGCCTCTGCAAAGCTTGGCCCCAGGGATGTTGGAGTCTTGGAGTCATACAACACTGGTGCCCATGATACCTGCCGTTTCTGCCCCAGCACTCAGAGACACTTCATACATCCCCTCTCCCCTGGCCCATCTCACCCCATCCACATTCCTGGACCAGGTCTCTACTTTCTCCTTGTACTTCTTCTTTGTCTCTCTTTATCTCTAACCACATCACTCTCTATTTCTTCCTTTCACTCTCTAGGACTTGCCCAATTCCCCTATCACAAATTCAATGTCTCTCTCCCTGCCTGTCTCTTTCTCCACCTCTCCCCAGGCTTCAGGATATCTGCTTTCTGCATGGAGCCCTGTCCAGGAGCACAGGGCACTCCTGTCTCTCCCTCTCTCATGTCTTGTTTTGTCCCAGGCCCTGATCACAATGGAGGAGAATCCCCTGTACAGCAGCTGCTCATGTTGACATTTGCTAGAGCAATGCTGGCAGCATGTGGACAGCCAGACATTTACCCTTGGTGGCTAATCCATGACCCAAAAGCTTCTGGAGGGCTGGCTGCTTCCCTAAGCTGGGAGGAAAAAGGGGCTCAGAGGTTTCGGGGTGCCTGGGGCAAAGTGGATTGGCTTGGCCGATGTAGAAGGAGCCATATGCTTACCCACAACTCTCCTGGGTGGTGTCCAAGGAACCTATCTCAGACCATGGAGCTCTGCCCTCCCGATTCCTCAATAAGGCAACAGGGGAAGCTTTGTGGGACATCATGTGGGACTCACCACAAAAGCTGCGCCATTTGCCCCCTTGAGGCCACCTAGATTGGTGCTATTGGTGCTATTGGAAGCTGGTAAGGTGCACAAGGGCACAAGAGCTGAGTTAATGCAGGGCCTCCTTACCGGTCTCCTGAATCCATTACTCACCATCGGAAGAGACCCTTTCCTGGAGACAGATACCTGTCCTCCTCATCAGCACGAACCCCATCAACTAGCACGCACGCCATGTGGTCATGAGTATCTATCTACAGATATAACAACCATCACCAGATCTCCCTAAAGGATGTATCCAACTCCTCAGATGGAACTATAGGTCCCTTCCAGGCATTACAACCCCAAAGAATGATCTGTCTTCTTCCACCAATCCTGTACATGCTATGTGTTGGCTGACTGCATATACAGGAACCCCAAAGTGTACGCTTGATGGGGAACGAGTGTTATTTTCCTGGAAGCTGACGCTGACACAGAAACACAACTGTGACAAGTGTATTAGGGGACATTAGGAAGGACAAAGTGGAGTGGACAGGGTGGGCAGGGAAAGCATTCAGACCAAGGGGCAGATTAGACACCATCTCTAAATATATAATAACCATAGCTGGTTTGTAATGGTTCAGTGTTCTCTCCAAATTTCAAACGGATTGTCCTCTACGTCAAAGTGATTTTGACTTATTGCAAAGGGATCTTCTGTTCTCCTCTATGCATTTTGTCTTCTACAATACATCTGTGGCCTTGGATGAGCACATATTTGTGTGGCTGCATTTGTATGTCTACCTCAGATCTTAGATGTAGATGCCTGAATATACACATTCTCATACTTATCTTTTCCTTCTTTGTAAAGTAGGACCTGAATTTTAATGGAAAAAACACAGGGGTCGTTGTTGTATCTTTGGAAACAGGAATTGCCAATCTCCCAACCTCAGGCATTATACCCTTAGTTTCATGAAACTGAATGAACATCTGTTGATGATCTTCTGTGTGCAGATACATTCATTTCCACCCTGAGAAGGGTGAATTCACACTCATCCCATACATTTTACAAATTCCTTATGTGCTTAACCACCTCTTCATCGCACTGACATCAGAGACCAACATTGTTCCTGCTTCTCAGATTACAATGCTGAGGCTCTGAGATGGCCCCACTGAGAGCTGGCATTAGGGCTTAGACAGCAGGATCACAGGCAGTGCCTCTGGAAATTGTGAGGGAAGTTTCAGAGATGTACACCTTCATGCAGGGTCATGACAGTAGGTTCAGGGGTGCGGTGACAAGATTCCAGCAGGGGCGTTTCCTGGTCAACCCTGATTTCCCTGGTAAGAGTCTGATTCAGGCTGAAGGCCAAGGAAGCCACACAGCTAATCTACAACCTTTCATCACATTTAGTCTCACAGAGGCACACAAACTTAGGCAGACAAGCATCCCATAAGAACCAAGGAAAACTACAAATCTCCAGGGAATTCTTTCACAAGGATCCAGAATCTTCAGGAGAACCTCCAAGAGAAACAACAGTCTTTATTTAGATAATGAACTGGGTGCACTTTGGCCACAATGACATTTCAGAGATGATACCTGCATGGACTATCCTTGAACCCATACAGCAGCTCTGTGTGGATGCCGCTCTGCGCTCACTATCCCTGCCCAGGTTGTGGGCCCTGCCACAAATGGCCTCCAACTCGATCTCACTGAGTCCAACACCCTCCTCTCTGTACCATCTCAGCTCTCCCTTCTCATGCACAGTCTCCAATTCATTTCCATGAGTTTCATGTCTCCGTCTCTTGTACTTGAGGACCCATTACTGGAGCTGCCATTATTGTAGACCAGAAGCTCCATGTAATTTAACGCACGTGACTCTCTCCCCATTAGGACAGTTGAAGCCCCTGATGGTAAGGGTTTGCCTCATCTCTCACAGAGCCAGGGACATGGACTGTGTGCTGGGCACATCTGCAGAACTGATATGCCTGCTTTTCTATTAAAAGACTCTTTCCTTCTCCACAAATGATATATGCAGCCCAGCTCAGGAATGGAAATGACACAGCCCAACATATGTATGTCCTGAGAAACTTGAGGAATCTTAACAGTGTCCACATCCAGCAGCACCCTTGCATTACAAAGCGTGTGAGGCCATCTCTCCATCTTCTCAAAGACTCAACAACATAGAAGCTGAACATGCTGAACATGTCAACTCATACAGCTCAGTTTATCTCACAAATAGTCGAGGTGGAGGTGATGGGTACTGTCCCACCATCAAGGAGCTGGAAGCAGCCCATATGGCCCATGAACAGTGATAAATTGTATCTGTGCAGGGTGGACCTGGGAAAGAAGGAGGTCCTCTTGCATCCATAGGGACCTACAGAAGTGACAGGTGTGTTGGTATGACAGACAGAAGCAGAACGCCCACAGGAGCTGAAACACAATGAAGCAGGTGTCAGCACCTGGCCCCTTGTTCATTCATGGGTTCTAGTAGAACAGAGCATCAGTGTCAGAAAACTCTACCCTTCCATGAGGTCCCACCTATATCCTGAAGGTACCAGATGCCACAAGGAAAAATGACTATCACCACACATCACTGCCCATGTTTAAAAATGCAGAAAGCCAAGGAGTCCTGTTCTAGAAGATTGATGGCAGTAATGCCAGTCTAATAAAGGAAAGTATTCCAGAGAGGCAGGCATCTGTGTCCAGGATCTCTCTGGTGTCCTCTTCCACCAGATCTGCAGACTTTTTCTTTGCACATTGAGAACAGACAGAACATGAAGGAATGAAAGAAATGACCAGAACCACACAGAGATCCAGGGCCGCCCCAAGGTCAAAGCTCTACCTGTGATCCCATGCCTGTCCTCACTCTGCTTCCCTCCCTTACAAACACATCTTCTGTGCAAGGCCACAAAGACCTCTGAGGAGATGGGGATTCCTGGAGTCCAGCATTGGGGCCTGGATATGAGTTTTCTGAGGGAGACACATTACCTGTGCATATTCATTGGTCTCAAGTATGTTTATCTTAATTCACAGGTAATTCAGATTTTAAATACAACATGAGTTGCAGAGCTATTTTGTGCCTTTGTAAAAGGGAGGTAGAAATTCTACGTAAAAGAATGAACACAAACATGTCTCAATTTCAGGTGAAAAACTCCCATAAGGTATCATGAGACAAAGTACCAATTACAACTGCTCCCGGGACACAAGAGAACCTACTCCTATAAACACAACTGGAGAACTCTATGAGGTATTGTCCTTGCAAGTAATCACTGATTCTCTGCAGTTCCACGTACATTTTTTATTACACATGCCACTTCTGAAAATTCAGAGTATTTCCACCTAGGGGACAACTGGAGAAATTCTCTATCGTACATTTGCCAACACAGAAGGACCAGTAATGAATTCTGAAATTTTTCTAAGAACCCTCAGCACTGCACAAAGCACACAATATAATGTTGGAAAGAGTTTTTATCAATTCCAGTCATGAGGCTCATAGCAGACATTCTGAACACATTCATGGCCTACACTTGAAAAGGAAAAAAAAAATGAAAATAATCAGGATAATCCCGTGTAAAGAAGGTGTGGAAGGAGTCAGACGCTCCAGAAGACTTGAGGGTGCAGTGAAGTGTCATCCTCCTCAAGTTATTTCCACAAACACTAAGTGAGAGCCAGGTGGTCCTCAGCCTCTATGCACTTGTGGTGTCCAGAGGCACTAGCTAACATGATGATGTTACATTGGAGAAGCCGGGAGGCTTGTGAGGACATAAATCAAACAGTAAAGACACCAGAAGACCAAAACAACAACAACAACAACAACAACAACAACAACAACAACAACAAAAAACAACCCAAAAAACATACAAGGCCAGATAAAAGTTTCCAGAAAGTATTGCAACTGAAACTGGCAACAGAATTTACCTTGTCTTTTTCTGAATCCTTGGTAGAGACACAACTGATATTTCCCATTGGAGCTGCATCACGTCTTAGGTCTCATAAAGGATCGAGGCGGATGGAGGTTGCATAGACTGTGTGGAAGAAAAACAAACCATCCTGAACAGGTTTCATTATATTCAACTCATTCACACTCTCGGGTCCCTTACCAGGGACAGAGCGTTTTCCACGTGCCTCGGGTGACCCTTGAGGACAAGAGGGAGATCTGATCCTGTCACTGGAGGAAGGCTTACAGGGCCCTGGTTCAGGTCTTTTTTAACTAATCAAGCAGCTGTGAACAGCTCAGGTCTCAACTCGCTAGAAAGTATGTTAGGGGTGTGTTTCATCCCTCAGAGAGCCCAGCACATGGTCTCTGTACAAGCTACATCCTAGGGAATGCTATGTCTGTCAGCACGTATAAGGCCTCTTTCCTTCTCTATCAGAGACATGTGTTGCCCAGCTCACTACGTGGAAATGACTGCCCATTTCATGCATGTCCTGAGAAACTTGAAGAACCTTACAACGTCCTCACTCAGGCTGACCTGAAAGCCCTGTGGTGCCATCAATGCATCTCTTCCAAACACATAACAAGTAGAAGACACAACGTGTTTTATAAGTCAACTCATACTAGTCATATCATCTTTCCACATGGTGGAGGAGGAAGGTGAGGTCCCAGAGGACCCCAGTTTGGAGAAGGTGGGAGTGGTCCATAGCCCATGGGTGGTGATAAATGTCAGCCCACGGGGTATGACATGGAGGGCACTTCTGGGAAAGGAGGAATATCCTGGAAACCACGTGGACCTGCAGGACAGAAATCAAACTTTTGAGATGTGTTAGGGTAAAAGGTGAAAAATTCAACCCCAACCCCAACACTAACATACCTGAACCCCAATGAAGCCGAATGGCACCTGTCTCCTTCCTCTCCACCTGGTTTCAACAGGGCAGCATCAGTGCTTCTAAACTCCACCCTTCCCACTGGGTCCCACCTAGAATTTCTAAGAGTTGGAGGAGGCAAAGCAGTGCATTGCTGGCAGCATGGTACTAGCTGTGTCTGCAAATGTGGGGAAGGAAGTGGCTAGTCTTAAAGAATCAGAGGGATAATTCCAGACTACTAAAGAAAGTCTGTTCCACACACACACAGTCTTCTATGTCCAGGACTACTTTCCACCCAGCCCTTCACCACCTCAACAGCTCCGTCTTGGCATAGTAAGAGCGGAAACGATGAGGAAGAATTTTGTTTCCATACTATTCATTTACATCTTTAATCCATTTCAAGTTAATTCTTGGAGTGGTATAAGGTGCTAAACTTTATTCTTATGCACGTGTATATCCAATTTTCCCAGCCCCAGTTATTCAAGAGAATACCCTTCTCCACTATGTATTCTTGACTCCCTTGTCAAATACTAGTTGACTGTTCGTGCAAGGGTTTAGTTTGGGCTCTCAATTTCCGTTCCATTGTCTTGTGTGTGTGCTTATGCCAGTGACATAACTGATTTCTTTGTATTAGAATGCAGCTAGAAATCGAGAAGTGTGATGCCTCCCATTTTGTTCTTTCTTGCGTTGGCTACTTGGGGTCTTTTTGTGGTTCCAAATACATTTTAGGATATGTTTTTCTAATGGCATAAAAATTGCATTGGAGTCTTGATAAAGATTGCACTGAATCTCTAGATGGCTTTGGGTAATATGGACATTGTATCTATATTAATTCCTCTGAAAGACAGACGTGGGATGGCTTTTCACTGACTTGTGTGTTCTCCTGTTTCTTTCATCCAAATTGAATTTCTTCCGTTTCAGTACATGGGTGTTATAGTTTTCTGTAGAGAGATCTTTCACTTCCTTGGCTAAATTTATTCCTATACAGTTTATTGTTTTTGATGCTATTGTAAATGGATTGTTTTCTTTTCTTCTTAGATAATTTGGTTAGTGTATAGGAAAGCTACAGGATGTGATATAGTGACTTTCTAGTTTGGAACTTTAATGTATTTCTTGATATTAACAAGTTCTTTTACACTGAACTTTATTTCATTCTTTTACCTTTTTAAAAAATCATGTTATTTGGGAATAGCTGATACAGTATGTTACATTAGTTTCAGATGAACAACAGAGTGAGTGGACAAGTGTATACATTCTGATACACTAACACAGGTGTAGCTACAATCTGTCACCATGCATCACTATTCCAGTACCATTCTCAATGTTCCCTATGCTATATCCTCTATCTATAATTTATTATTCCATAACCAGAAGGCTGAATCACCCAACACCTTCACATATCTAGGGCATCCTTGTCTTGTTCCTGATCTTAGAGGACAATCTTTCACAATTTCACTATAGAGTATGATGTTAGATATGGGCTTCACATACATGGCCTTTCTTATGTTGAGATATGTTCCCTCTACGGGGAATTTTTAAAGAGTTTTTTAGCACAAATGGATACCAAATTTTCTCAGAACTTTTTTGTGTATCTATTGACATAGTCACAGCAGTTTTCTTTTTAATTTTTAAAATGTATGGGGTGCCTGGGTGGCTCAGTTGGTTGAGCGTCTGACTTGATTCACGTCATGATCTCACGGTCTATGGGTTTGAGCCCCGCATCAGGCTCTGTGCTGACAGCTCAGAGCCTGGAGCCTGCTTCGATTCTGTGTCTCACACTCTCACTACCCCTCCCCTGATCATGCTCGCTCGCTCTCTCTCTCTCTCTCTCTTTCTCTCTGTCTCTTTCTCTCTCTCTGTCAAAAATAAATAAACATTAAGAAAAATTTTAAAAATGTATTTATTTTGTTAACTTTAAATTTATTTATGTATTTCTTTAGTATGTATTTTTTCCATGTTTTTATTTAAATTCTAGTTGGTTAACATACAGTGTAATGTTAGTTTCAGGAGTACAATGTAGTCATCCATCACTTACATACAACATCCAGTGTTCCTCACTACTAGCGCCCTCCTTAGCCAATCACCCATTTAACCCATCCCCCTGCCCACCTCCCTTCTAGTAATCCTCCGTTTGCTATTTATAGTTGAGTCTGGTTTCTGGACGATTTTTCTTTCATTCAATTATGTGAGGGGTCATATTTATTGATTTTCATTTCTGAAACATCCTTCCTTTACAGGGAAAAACCCTACATCGCAGTCAATGATCCTTTTTATGTGATGGTTAATTTGGTTTGCCTGTATATCACTGGGAATTATTCATCTATAGTCATCATGGGAATACTGGCCTATAGTTTTCTGTTCAGGTAGTATCCTTTTCTGGCTTCCTACCAGGGTAATTCCAGTCTCATGAAATGAGTTTATGGTGTTCATTCCTTTTGAATCAGTGAGAGGACTGCTGTTATTTCTTCTACAAACGTTTGGTCACATTCACCAGTGAATCTACCTGGTCCTGGGCTTTTCTTCCCTGAGAGAATTTCGATTACTGATTCAATTTACTTACTTTGGTTATCTTATTGTATTGATGCAGTCTTCCTTTAATGGGTCTGTGCAAAGCTTCTATTTCTTCCTGATACAGTCTTGGTAGGTTGTGTGTTTCTAAGAACCTATCCATTTCTTCTATGTAGGCGGTTTGCTGGCATCTAATTTAGCCATGGTCGCCTCTTTGTCTCCTTTATGTTTCTTTGGTATCAGGTGTAATGTCTGCCCTTTTATTTATAATTATTTTGAGTTGGGTCCTCTCTGTCTTAGCATAGTCTATGTATAATCTTGAAATTTTTGTTTCACTCTTCAGAAAACCCACTGTTGACCTTCTTCATATTTTCTATTGATTTCATGGTCTCAGTTTCATTGGTTTCCACTCTCATATGCATTACTTCCTCCCTTTTGAGAACATTGGACATAGGTAGATTGTTGTTTTTTTCTAGTTCTTTTAAATTAAAGGTAGGTTGTTCATTTGAATCCCAAATCTACCCTCCACACATGCAAAACCAGTGACTCATCAGAGAACCTTCAATAGGTCTCTTCTGCCCTATTTCTCATTCTCCAAACTCTGAGAAATGGAACCAGAAAATTTATTTGAAGACACAATAGATGAAAACGTCCTTAATGTGGGGAATGAAACAGATCCAGAAGTAGGAGGCACAAAGAACCCCCAAAATATTCAACAGAAGCAGATCCAAATCAAGTCATATAGGAATTAAAATGCAAAATGTCGTGATAAAGAAACAATTTAATAGCAGAAAAACCAAAAGATGACAATTACCTACAAGAGAAGCCCCATAAGGTTATCACTGGATGTTTTTCAGAAGAAACTTTGAAACCGTAAGTGAGCAGCACAGTATGGTACAGGTGCTGAATGGATAACATCTGCATCCAGAGAATCTATCCACAACACTATCATTCAGATGGAAGGAGAGATGAAGAGGTTCCCAAATAAATACTCGGCGAGTTCACAACCAACAAACCACCCCTGAAAGAAATGTTAAAGCGGACACTTTAAGTGGAAAAGAAACACCTAAAGTGACACTATTAACGTGCGAAACGCAAAAGCAATAAAAATGAGTACATCTATAAAACATCAGCCAAAGTATTCGCGATATGAAAGGTTTTGAAATATGACACTACATATCTACAACACGGGGAGGAGAGGAGTAAAGAACTGGTTCAAACTTAAACAACTATCAACTAAATATAGACTTCTATATGCACAAGTGGTTAGGTACAAACCTAATAATGACCACAAATCAAACACCACCAATACATATGCAGACTATAAAGACAAGCAATTTCAACTGTGGTACTAAAGAAACCCAGCAAACCATAAAAAAGAGAAAGAGAAGAAAGGATCAGAAAGATTCAGAAACAACAATCATCAAGTAATAAAAGGACAAGTATATGTCTATCAGTAACTTTGAAAGGAAACAGGATAAATGCTCAAATCAAAGGCACAGGGTGACAGATAGGGGCGCCTGGATGGCTCAATCACTTGAGATTTCAACTCTTGACTTTGGATCAGGCTATGATGCCAGGGTCATCGGAATGAGACCTAATTGAGCTCTGCACTGAGCAAGGAACTTACTTAAGATACATACTGAGTCTCATTCTCTCTCTTGCTCTCTGTCTTCCCCCATTTCCCCCAACCAGCCCTCCCATACCCGAGCTCTCTCTCCTCATAAAAAAAGGCACTGGGTGAGAGAATGAATGAAATATAGGACCTATCTATTCTCTACCTACAAGAGAGTAATTACAGAAGTAAATTATCAAAAGAAACAGCAGTAGCCATACCTATATCAAATACATTTAAAAATAAAACTCTGAGAGAAAGAAGGAAATATAATGAAAAAAGGTATAATCCAACAAAAGATACAACAATTGTAAACACATATGTGCTCAATCTGAGAGAATCCAATACACAAAACACTGAAAACCTAAAGTAAATAATTGATACTCATACAATCATAGAAGAGCAAAGACATCACCGCAAAGACATCAAGGGAGATATCATTCCATCAGAAAATACACATTTGTATATTTTCTAATAACAGCATGCACATGGGTTCCAGAATTGATGAAGAAATACTCGACATGGAACGTGGAATATCACCATGTCATTTCCAAAGCGAGACGGCAGCTGCACTGGAGGATACCTGTCGCCTACAGTAAGGGTGGCACATACATATGTCTAGCCTTGGAAACCACAGAATAATCTTGACCGGCACACACCCTTGTGACTCCACTCAGCCCTTTGGAGATACACCTGCTATGCTCTGGGGTAACAACCCAGAGCCTCCAGGGAGCTAACCCTAAACCTAATGGTAGCCCTAACTAGAACACTCACCCTACACCTAACCCTATATATCACACTAACTTTACAACACATCCATGTCAGAGCATGTGCCCTCATTTCAGCCTTCCATGGAATTCAAAACACTGATGTCGCTTCGACCCTGGCGACTTCCCTGGACCGAACTATAAACCTCTGACAACACCACGTGGCTGGGGTCCAGAAGCAGTAAAGGGTCACTCGGAAAGGAATGTGGAACCTCACCATGACATTTCCAGGCCTGACTGCAGCTGCCCGAGAGGATTCCTGAGGCTTACCCTACAGGGGGCCATAGATTTGTGTGAAATAGGAAGCCACAGACTGGTCTTGATCGGCACCCTCCTGTACCCTCAACTCACACCATAACCCCACCACAAAAGGGGACCCTCTACAAAACTAAAGGGGGCCTAGAACCCTACCCTACACTTGAGCATCCCTGTGTCATAGGCCCTGACTTCAGCCCTCGAGGGATATCACAAGACCGGAGTCGCTTCGGGCTTGGCGACATCCCTGGACCGAACAATAACCCTAGCTAAAGCACTCTCCCCATGGGGACCCAATTCCAACGTCTAACAACACCACGTGCCTGGGGTCCAGAAGCGGTGCAGGCTCACAAGGCATGGAACCTGGAAGCTCAGCATGTCGTTTCCCAAGCCGGGCTGCAGCTGACCCAGAGGATTCCGGAGGCCTCCTCGACCAGGGGCCCATTGACGTGTGTGACCTTGGCAGCCAAAGACTGATACTGACCTGCACGCTCCCTTGTGCCCTCAACACAGCCCTTCGGGGAGACCACTGCCCTACTGTGGGTTCAGCACCTGGAGTCTCCTGGGACCTAAACCTAACCTTACCCAAAACCAGGACCCTGCATTGAAAACTATGCCAGCCTCGAACCCTAACCCTACACTTGAGCTGCCCCATTGCATGGGCCCTCACTTCAGGCCTCGAGGAAGAATATGAGACCGGAGTCGCTTCGGCCCTGGCGACGTCCCTGGACCGAACCCTAACCCTAGCTAAGGCTCTCTCCTCATGGGGACCCAATTCCAAGGTCGGACAGCATCACGCGCCTGCGGTCCAGAAGCGGTGCAGGCTGACTCGCCAAGGAACCTGGAAGCTCACCATGTCGTTTCCCAGGCCCGGCTGCAGCTCCCGAGAGGATTCCGGAGGCCTCCTCGACCAGGGGCTTATCGACGTGTGTGGCCTTGGCAGCCAAAGACTGATCCTGACCGGTAGTCTCCCTTGTGCCCTCAAGTCAGTCCTTCAGGGAGACCACTGGTCTGCTAAGGGTTCGGCGCATGTAGACTCCTGAAAACTAACCCAAACCCTAACCCTACCTCAAACCGGTTGCCTCCACTGAAAACTAAGCCGGCCTTGTAACCGAACCCTAAACTTGAGATGCCCCATCTCATGGGCCCTCACTTCAGCCCTCAATGGACATAACGAGAGCGTAGTCGCTTCGGGCTGGTGACGTCCCTTGACCAAACCCTAACCCTAGCTGAGGATCTCTCCCCATGGGGACCCAATACCAACGTCTGACAAAACCACGTGCCTGGGGTACACAATCGGTGCAGACTCACTCGGCATGGAACCTGGAAGTTCACCATGTCGTTTCCCAGGCTCGGCTGAATACGCCCGAGATGTTTCCAAAGGCCTCCCCGACCAGGGCCTGTCGATGTGTGTGGCCTTGTCAGCCAAAGACTGAATCTGACCGGCACCCTCACTTGTGCCCTTAACTCAGCCCTTCGGGGAGACCACAGCCCTGCTCTAGGTTCGGCGCCTGGAACCTACTGGGACATATCCCTAACCCTAAAACTACCTGGATCAGGGAACATCCAATGAAACTTAAGTGGGCCTCGAACCCTAACCCTACACTTCTGTCACCTGGTCGCACGGGCCCTCACTTCAGCACTCGAGGTAGGTCACGAGATCGGAGTCTTTTTGGCACTGGCGACGTCCCTGGACCGAACCCTAAACCTAGCTAGCCACTCTCCCCATGTGGACCCAATACCAAAGTCTAAAAACACCACGGGCCTAGGGGACACAAGAGGTGCAGGCTCACTCAGCATGGAACCTGGAAGCTCACCATGTCTTTTCCAAGGCCAGGCTGCAGCTGCGCGAGAGGATTCTGGAGGTGTCCTCGACTAGGAGCCCATCAACGTGTGTGGCCTTGACAGACAATGACTGAACCTAACCGGCAAACTCATTTATGCCCTCAACTCACCCCTTCGGGGAGACCACAGCCCTGCTGTAGGTTCGGCACCTGGAGCCTCTTGGGACCTAACCCTAAACCTAACACGACCCTTAACTGGGAGCGTCCACCAAAACGTAAGGCTGCCTTGAACCCTAACCCTGTACTTGAGCTGCCTTCTCACATGGGCTTTCACGTCAGCCCTGGAGTGAGATCACAAGACCTGAGTCGCTTCGGCATGGAGATGTCCCTTGACCGAACTCTGATCCTAGCTAAGGCTCTCTCCCCATGGGGATCCAATTCCAACCTCTGAACAAACCACGCGTCTGGGGTCCAGAAGCAGTGCAGGCTCACATGGCATGGAACGTGGAAGCTCAGCATGTCATTTCCCAGGCCGGGCTGCAGCTGCCCCAGAGGATTCCAGAAGCCTCCTCGACCAGGGGCCCATCAACGTGCGTGGCCTTGGCAGACAAAGACTGATCCTGGGTGGCACCATCCCTTGCCCACAATTATACCCTTCAGGGAGACCACTGCCCTCCTGTGGGTTCGGCGCCTGGAGACTCCTGGGACCTAACACTAACCGTAATCCTAGCCCGAACCGGGACACTCCACCGAAACCTAAGCCTGCCTCGATCCTAACCCTGCACTTGAGCTGCCTTGTCCCATCGTCTCTCAATTCAGCCCTGGAGGGAAATCATGAGACCGGAGTCGCATCAGCCCTGGCAACGTCCCTGAACCGTATCTTAAACTTACCTAAGACGTTCTCTCCAAGGGGACCCAATTCTTCCATTTGACAACACCACGTGCCTGGGGTACAGAAGCGGAGCAGGCTCAAAAGGCATGGAACATGGAAGCTCACCATGTCGTTTCCCAGGCCGGCTGCAGCTGCCCAAAAGGATTCCAGAGCCCTCCTCGACCTCGGGCGGAACAACATATGTGGCCTTGGCAGCCAAAGACGGATCCTGACCAGCACTGTCCCAGGTGCCCTCAACTCAGCCCTTCGGGGAGACCACAACCCTGCTGTGGATTCAGCGCCTGGAACCTCCTGGGACCTAACCCTAACCCGAAACCTAAGCCTGCCTCGATCCCTAACCCTGCAATTGACCGCCTTCTGGCATGGGCCCTCAATTCACCCTCGAGGGAGATCATGAGACCGCAGTCTCTTCGGCCGTGCCAGTCCCTGGACCAAACTCTAACCCTAGCTAACACTCAGTCCCCATGGGGACCCAATCGCAATGTCTGAAAACACCACACGCCTGGGGTCCAGAAGTGGTGCAGGCTCACGCGGAATAGAACCTGGATGCTCACCATGTTGTTTCCCAGGCCTGGTTGCAGCTGCCCAATAGGATTCCTGGGGCTCCTCGATCAGGGGCCGATCGACGTGTGGGGCCTTGGCAGCCAAAGACGGATCCTGACCGGCACAGTCCCTTGTGCCCTGAACTCAGCCCTTTGCAGAGACCACGACCCTGCTGTGGGTTTGGCGCCTGGAGCTCCTAGGAGCTAACCCTACCCCTAATACTACCCCGAACCGTTACCCTACACTGAAAACTAAGCCTGCCTCAATCCCTAACCCTACAATACAGCCGCCTTCTGGCATGGGCCCTCCCTTCATAACTCGAGGGAGATAACGAGACTGGAGTCGCTTCTGCCCACGCGACGTCCCTGGACCGAACCCTAACTGTAGCTGACGCTCTCCCCCATGGGGACGAATTCCAACGTGTTAAACACCACGCGCCTGAGGTCCAGAAGCAGTGCAGGCTGACTCGGCATGGACCCTGGAAGCTCACCATGTCGTCTCCCAGGCCCGGCTGCACCTAGCCGAAAGGATTCCGGAGGCCTCCTCGACCACGGCAGGAACAACATGTGTGGCCTTGACATCCAAAGAGGGATCATGACTGGCACCGTCCCTTGTGCCCTCACCTCAGCCCTTCTCGGAGACCACTGCCCTGCTGTGGGTTCGGTGCATGGAGCCTCCAGGTACCCACCCTAACTCTAACCCTAACCCTAACCCGATCCGTGAACTTCCACCGAAACCTAAGCCTGCCTCGATCCCTAATCCTGCATATGAGCCGCCTTCTGGCATGGGCCCTCACTTCAGCCCTCTAGGGAGATCACGAGACCGGAGTCGCTTCGGTCCTGGCGACGTCCCTGGACCGAATCCTAAACCTAACTAAGGCTCTCTCCTCATGGGGACCGAATTCCAAGGTCTGAAAGCATCACGCGCCTGGGGTCCAGAAGCGGTGCAGGCTGACTCGGCAAGGAACCTGGAAGCTCATCATGTCGTTTCCAAGGCCCGGCTGCAGCTCTCAAGAGGATTCCGGAGGCCTCCTCGACCAGGGGCTTATCGGCGTTAGTGGCCTTGGCAGCCAAAGAGGGATACTGACCGGTACCGTTTCTTGTACCCTCAACTCAGCCCTTCGGGGAGACCACTGCCCTGCTGTGGATTGGGCGCCGGGAGCCTTCAGGTACCCAACCCTAACCCTAACCCTACCCCGATCCGGGACCCTCCACCAAAACCTAAGCCTGCCTCGATCCCGAATCCTGCATTTCAGCCGCCTTCTGGTATGGGCCCTCACTTCAGCCCTTGAGGGAGGTCACGAGACCGGAGTCCCTTCAGCCCTGGCGATGGCCCTGGACCGAACCCTAACCCTAGCTAAGGCTCTCTCCTCATGGGGACCCAATTCCAAGGTCTGACACCATCAAGCGCCTGGGGTCCAGAAGCGGTACAGGCTGACTCGGCACAGAAACTGGAAGCTCACCATGTTGTTTCCCAGGCGCGGCTGCAGCTCCTGAGAGGATTCTGGAGGCCTCCTCGAACAGAGGCATATCAAGATATGTGGCCTTGGCAGCCAAAGTCGGATCCTGACCGACACCATCCCTTGTGCCCTCAACTCAACCCTTCGTGGAGACCACGACCCTGCTGTGGCTTTGGTGCCTGGGGCTCCTGGGAGTTAACCCTAACCCTAACCCTACCCCGAACTGGGACCCTACACTGAAATCTAACCCTGCCTCGATCCCTAACCCTGCAATTGAGCACCCTTCTGGCATGGGCCCTACTTCAGCCCTCAAAGGAGATCACGAGACTGGAGTCGCTTCGGCCCTGGCCACGTCCCTGGACCAAACCCTAACCCTAGCTGAGGCTCTCTACCCATGGGGACCCAATTCCAACGTCTGACAACACCACGCATCTGGGGCCCTGAAGCGGTGCAGGCTTTCTCGGCATGGCACCTGGAAGCTCACCATGTGGTTTCCCAGGCCTGGCTGCAGCTGCCCGATAGGATTCCGGAAGCCTCCTCCACCACGGGAGGAACAACATGTGTGGCCTTGGCAGCCAAAGAGGGATCCTGACCGGCACCATCCCTTGTGCCCTCACCTCAGACCTTCGGGGTGACCACTGCCCTGCTGTGGTTTCGGCACCTGGATCCTCCTGGGAACTAACACTAACCCTAACCTACCCCAAACCTGGACCCTCCCCCGAAACCTAAGCCTGCCTCGATTCCTATCCCTGCAATTGAACCGCCTTCTGGCATGGGCCCTGTCTTCATCCCTCCAGGGGGATCACGAGGCTGGAGTCGCTATGGACCTGGCGACATCCCTTTACCTAACCCTAACCCTAGCTATGGCTCTTTCCCCATGGGGACCCAATTTTAACGTCTGACAACACCATGCGCCTGGGGTCCAGAAGCAGTGCAATCTGACTCAGCATGGAACCTGGAAGCTCACCATGTCGTTTCCCAGGCCCGGCTGCAGCTGCCCGAGTGGATTTTGTAGGCCTCCTCTACCAGGGGCCCAATCACGTGTGTGGCCTTGGGAGACCAAGACGGATCCTGACGGGCACCCTCCCTTGTGTCCTCAACCTAGCCCTTCAGGGAGACCGCTGTATTTCTGTGGGTTCGTCGTCTGGAGCTCCTGGGATCTAAACTTCACCCTAAACCTACCCTCTGTCAGAACCCTCCACTGAAATCTCATCCATCCTCAAAACCTAACCCTCTACTTGAGCCGCCCATCGCATGGGCCCTCATTTCAGGCCTTGAGAGAGATTACGCGATCAGCATGGCTTCGGCCCTGGCGATGTCCCTGGACCAAACCCTAATCCTAGCTAATGCTCTCTCCCCCTGGGGACCCAATCCCTACGTCTGACAACACCATACGCCTTGTGACCTGAAGGGTTGCATGGTCATTTGGTATGGTATCTGGAAGCTCACCATATCGTTTCCCATGCCTGTTGCAGCTGCCAGAGAGGATTCCTGAGTCTTCCCCGACCAGGGCTCATAGAGTTGTGTGGCCTTGGAAGAACAGATTCTGACCCTGCCCGGCACTCTCCCTTGTGCCCTGAACTCAGTCCTTCAGGGAGACCGCTGAAGTGTTCTGGCTTCAGCACCTGGGGCGTCCTGGGACGTAACCCCAAACCTACCCTTAACCAGACTCTCCTTCGAATCCTAAGCCGGCCTTGAACCCTATCCCTTCATTTTAACCTCACCTTCACATGAGCCCTCACTTCATCTCTCGAGGGAGATCTCGAGACTGGAGTCACTTCGATCCTGGCTACGTCCCTGGTCCAAACACTAACCGTAGCTAAGACTCTCTCCCCTTGTGGACCCAATACCAAGGTCTGGCAAAGTACGCGCCTAGGGTTCCAGAAGCGGCACAGTGTCCCTCGGCATGGTGCCTGGAACCTCACAATGTCATTCTGCAGGCCCGGCTGCAGTTGTCTGAGAGAATTCCTGAGGCCTACTGGACCAGTGTCCCATAGATTTGCGTGGCCAGGAAGCCAAAGACTGAACCTTCCCGGCCCTCTCCCCTGTGCCCTCAACTTAGCCCATTCGGGTGACCACTGCCCTGCTGTGGGCTCAGTACCTGGGGCCTCTTGGGTCCTAACCCAAACCCTACCCCTAACCGGAAACCTCAACCGAATCCTAACCCGATCTTGAAACCTATTCAAACAATTGACCCCCGCTGTCTCCTGGTCCCTTACTTCATTCCTCTAGGGAGATCACAAGACTGGAGTTGCTTTGGCCCTGGCAACGTCCTGGACCGAACCCTAAGCCTAGTTCAGACTCTCTCCCAATGGGGATGTAAGCAACAAACTATAAATCGTCTATGAGAAAAATTGAAGAAACCCAAAGAAATGGAAAACATTCCATACTCATATATTAGAAGAACAAACATTGTTAAGATGTCAATACTACCAAAGCAGTCGACACACTCAATGCAATCCCTATCAAAATAACACGAGCTTTCTCCACAGAGCTAGAACAAACAACCCTATAATGTGTAAGGATCCAGAAAAGATACCAAAAGCCAAAGTCATGTTGAAAAAGAAAACCAAGGTGGAAACATGACTATTTTGGATTTATGGTGTATTAGAAAGCTGCATTCATCAAGACAGTATGTACAGGCACAGAAACGGAGACAGACGTCAATGGAACAGAATATGGAACCCAGAAATATACCCTCAAACATAAGGTGAGTAATCTTTGTTAACACAGAAATAATATAGAATGGAATCAGAGTCTCTTCAGCAAATGGTACTCGGAATACTGGACAGTGAGAATGATGAACCTGGACACTGTCCTTAAACGACACACACACACACACACACACACACACACACACCTCAAAATGGATGAATTATCTAAATGTAAGTCAGGAACATTCAAAATCCTAGAGGAGATAACAGGCAATGTACCTCCTTGATCCTGGCCGCAGCAACTTCTCGCTTGTCATGTCTCCAGAAGCAAGAGCAATAAAAACCACAATGAACTATTGGGTCCTGAAGATAAAAAGCTTCTGCACAGCAGGGGACAAAATCAGCCAAACTAAAAGGCAACTGAATGAAATGGGAGAAGATATTTGCAGGTGACATATCAGATAAAGGGTTAGTATCCAAAATCTATAAAAAAAGTGATCACACTCAACACCCAGAAACCAAATAATCCCGTGAAGAAATGGGCAAAAGACATGAAGAGACACTTTAAGAAAGATGAAATCCGGATTGGTCACACATGAAAAGATGCTCAATCTCACTGGTCATCACTGAAATACAAATGAAACCCACAATGAGATATCCCCTCACACCTATCAGAATGGCTAAAATTAACATCTCCGGAAACGACAGATGTTGGCAAGGATGCAGGGAAAGGGAACCCTTTTGCAATGCTGGTGCGAATGCAAAGTGCTGTAGCCATTCTGGACAATAGTATGGAGATTCGTCACAAACACAAAAAATAGAACTACACTAGGACCCAGCCATTGCACTACTACGTATTTATCCAAAAGATACACTAACGCTGACTCGAAGTGGCACGTGTACTCCAATATTTCTAGCAGCATTCTCAACAATAGCTAAGTTATGCAAAGAGCCCAAATGACCACTGACAGATGAATGGATAAAGAAGATATGGTATATTCATACAATGGACTATGACTCTGCGATCAAAAAGAATGAAATCTCGCTCTTTGCAACAACGGGGATGGAACCAGACTTTCTTAAGCTAAGCAAAATATGTCAGAGAACGACACACATCCTATGATTTCTCTCATCTGTCGAATTTAATGAAACTGATGAACATAGTGCGAGGAAAGCAAAAATAAGATACACACAGAGAGGGAGTCAAATGATAAGAGACTGTTAAATAGAGGGAAGAATCTCAGGGTTCCTGGAGGATTACTGAATAGGAGTATGGGCTAAATGGGTGATGGGCATTAGGGGTGGACCTTGGGATGAGTATTGGGTATATTTTGTACTTGATGGATCACTAAATTCTACTGCTGAAACTGTATTCCTCTATAAGGTAACTAACTTGGGCCTAAATTTTAAAAAGAAGAAATATTAAAAATAAGCAAAGAAATGTACCACCAGTCAAACGAAAAGAATATTTAAGTCGGGCTCTTGAGTGGAAAGGAAAGACTAAAAGTGTCACAGACATGAAAGGATCAGAGAAAACATCAAGAAACAATGAAAAAACAACTAGTAGAATGGGACTAAATGTATACTTATCAATAATCACTCTGAGTATAAATGGACTAAATGCTCCAATTCAAAGCCATTGGATAGGGCGTCAGAAAGGACAGAACAGACAAAGAAACAAGCAAACAAAAAACAATGTCTATCTAGATGCTGCCTACAAACCCTTATTCGGACTTAAGTCTCCTGCAGATTTGTTATTTTTAAAATTTTTTTTAATGTTTATTTATTTTTGAGACAGAGAGAGACAGAGCATGAATGGGGGAGGGTCAGAGAGAGGGAGAACAGAATCTGAAACAGGCTCCAGGATCTGAGCTGTCAACACAGAGCCCGACGCGGGGCTCGACCTCAGGGACTGCGAGATCATGACCTGAGCCGAAGTCGGCCCCTTAACCGACTGAGCCACCCAGGCGCCCCAAGTCTCCTGCAGATTTGAAGTGAGGGAATGAAGAAATATTTATCATGCCAATAATGTCAAAAGAAAGACAGTAGCAATACTTATATCAGGCAAAATATACTTTAAAACCGAGACTCTATTTTGGTACCCTTTGGGTAAATACCTAAGAGTGACATTGCATGAACCCAATATTTATAGCAGAATTATCAACAGTAGCCCAACTATGGGGAAAGCCTAAGTATCCATCAACTGATGAAGGTGTAAAGAAGTTGTGGTGTATGTACGTATATGTATGTATATGCATATGGACATATGTGTATGTTCATATATACATACATATGTATATACAATGAAATATAACTCAGCTTCAAGAAGAATGAAATCTTGCCATTTGCAACGATGTGGAAGGAGCTCGAATGTATTATGCTAAGTGAAATACGTCAATCAGAGAAAGACACATATATGATTTCACTCATGTGGAAGTTAAGAAACAAAACACATGAAAACTAAGGAAGGAGCCAGGAAAAGAGAAGCGTGGTAACAAACGACATGAGTCTCTTAGAGAAAAAAAAAGTGAAAGTTGATGGAGGGAGATGGGTCAGCGCTGGGCTAGATGGAGGACGAGTATTAAGGAGAGCACTTGTTGTGATGAGCACTGGGTGTTCTATGTAAAGGATGAATCACTGAATTCTACTCCTAAACCCGAGAATGCACTGTATGTCAACTAAGACTTAAATTAAAATACATACATACATACATACATACAGCTATAACAAGAGATGAAGACAGACACGATCTGATACTAAAGGGGACAGCCAAACAAGAAGATCCAATGATTGTAAATTTCGGTGCACCCAACATGCGATCACCAAGTATACAAAACATTTAGCAACAACCGTAAAGGAACTCATTTATAATAATATGATGATAGTAGAGGACTTTAATACATCACTCACATCAATGGACAGAACCTATAAACAGAACGTCAACAAGGAAACAATGGCTTTGAATGACACACTGGGCCAGAAGGGTTCAACAGATATATTCAGAACACTCCATACTAAAATGGCAGAGTACACATTCTTTTCAAGCATACCTGGGGCGTTCTACAGAATTGATCACATTCTAGGTCACAAATCAGGCCTCAAGAGGTACCCAACGACAGAGATCAGACCAAGCATCTTTTCTAACCACAAAGCTAGGAACCTTGAAGTCAACCACAAAAAGAGGCCGGTGGGGGGGTGGGGGGGGTGGGAAGGCCACAAATAAAGGGAGGTTAAGTAACATGTTACTAAATGAATGGGTCAAACAGGAAATCAATGAGAAAATACACTGAAACAAATGAAAATGAAAATACACTGGTAAAACCCTTTGGAATGCGGCAAAAGAAGTCTATGATGGAAGTATATAGCAATACAAGCCTACCTTAAAGAGCAAGAAAAATCTCAAAGAATCCTAACTTACACCTAAAGGAATGAGAAAAAGAGCAGCAGAAGGAAGGAAATAATAGAATTTAGGGCAGAAATAAGGAATATAGAAACCAAAAAGACACTAGACCAAATCAATGAAAGCAGGGGCTGGTTCATTGAAAGCAGTAATCAACTTGAAAACCTCCTAGGCAGACTCTTCACAAAGAAGACAGAAAGGACCCAAATAAATGAAATCACAAATAAGAAAGGAGAAATGACAGTCAACACCACAAAAATACAATTAGAAGATAATATTATGAACAACTATAGGCAACAAATTGGACACTCTGAGAAAAATGGACAACTTCCTAGAAAAACACACACTACCAAAACTGAAACAGGAAGATACCTAAAACCTGAAAACAGGCAGATACCCCATCAGTAATTTAAAAAATCTCCCCCCAACACAAGAGTTCATGGCCAGATGGCTTCGTGGATGAATTCTACCATCCATTCAAGGAAGAGGTAATATGTATTCTCATCGAATTATTACAAAATTAAAAAAAGAAGGAAAACTTACAAATTCATCGTATGAGGCCATCATTACCCTGATACCAAAACGAGATGAAGCCTCCACTGAAACCGAAAACTGCAGCGGCGCCTGTGTGGGTCGGTCGGTTTACTGTCCAACTCTTAATTTTGGATGAGGACATTATCTTGCGGTATGTGGGTTCAAGTTCTACGTTGGGCCCTGCCATGACAGTGTGGGGCATGGCCAGGATTCTCTCTCTCCTTGTCTCTCTGCCCCTCCCTCACTTTTATGTACACTATCTAAGGAAAGAAATAAGCTTTTATAAAGATGTTTACAAGTTTTTAAATAAAACTGCAGAGCAATAGCCTGATGACTATGTATGCCGAAATGCTCATTAAAAAACCTTCAAATTAAAGTCAACAATACATTGATAGAATCATTTCCCATAATCAAGTGGTATATATTCCTGGGCTGCAAGCGTGTTTCCACATTCACATATCAATCAACATGATGCACCACAGTAATAGAAGAAAGGATAAGAACAATAGGATGCTTTCAACAGAGGCAGGAAAACTTTTTGATAAAATGTCACATCCATTCATGATAAAAACCCTCAGAAAAGTACATTGGGACTCAACCTACCTGCACATAATAAAGGTCGTCTATGAAAAACCCACAGCTCGTCTCATCCTCAATGGGTAAGAATTGAAAGTTTTTCTTCCAAAGTCAGGGACAAGCTAGGAATGACCCCTCTCACCACTGTTATCCCACATAGTACGGGAAACCCTAACCACAGCACTCAGACAACAAAAAGAAATAAGAGGCATCCAAATCGGCAAGGAAGAAGAAGCACTTTCGCTGTTTGCAACTGACATGATAGGTTCTATAAAAAACATGTAAGGCTCCCTTAAAAATTGCTAGAATCAATATATGAATTCGACAAGTCACAATCTACAGAAATCAAGGAACATAGATGTATTGAATTTCTAACACAAATCATGAATTAACACAGAGAGAAAGTAAGGGATCAATCCCATTGACAGGCTCACAAATACCACAAGAAACCAGGAATCAACCTAACCAAAGAGGTGAAAGACCTGTACTCTAAACGCTATGAAACAATGATGAAATAAATGGAAGAGGACACAAAGAAATGGACATACATTTCATGTTCATGGATGGGAAGCACAAAATACTGTTAAAATGTCTACACTCCTCAAAGCAATCTACACATATAATGAAATGAAGTGTGATAGGGATATCACACTCAAAAAAGCATTTGTCACAGAACAAGAACAAATAATCTCAAAATTTGTATGGAATGACAAAAGTCCCCATACAGCCAACACAAACTTGTAAAAGAAAAGCAGAGCTGGAGACATCACAATTCCAGACTTTAGGTTATATTACAAAGCTATACTGATCAGAACAGTATGATCAGTATGCCCGTACTGAACAGTACTGACAAAACAACAACAAAAAGTAACAACAACAAACTCATATGCATAGATCAATAGCATGGACACCCAGAAATAAACTCACCCCTCTATGGTCAATTAATTCTCAACAAAGCAGGAAAGATAATCCAATGGAAGAAAAGATAGTCTTGGGACACATGGGTGGCCCAGGCAAGAAAGCGTGTGATGGTGGATTCAGCTCAGGTCATGATCTCAGGGAAGTGCAGAGCATGCGTGGGATTCTCTCTTTCCATATCTCTCTGCCCCACTTCTGCATGCTCTCACGCTCTCTCTCTCTCTCAAAAATAAATACATAAATTTAAAAAAAGGCTCCTCAACATATGGTTTTGGAAAAACTAGACAGCCATCTGCAAAACAAAACAAAAACAACGGACCACTGTCTTACAACATACACAAAAATAAATCCAACATGGACAAAGACCTCTATGTGAAACCTGAAACCATAAAAATCCCAGAGGATAACACGGGTAGTATCTTACTTGACATTGCCTGTACAAACGTCTTTGTAGATCTATCTCTAGAGGTAAGGGAAACACAAGCAAAAATAATGAGACTTTATAAAAATAAAACCTTCCGTCACCAAGGAAAAAATCAACAAAACGAAATCACCAACAGAATGATATTTGCAAACGACATCGGATACAGGGTTAGTGTCCAAAATATATACAGTTATACATCACCCCAAAAATGAGAAATCTGATTAAAAATGGGCAGAAGACACGAGTGGACATTTCCCGAAGGAAGACATATACATGGCCAAGAGACACAAGAAAAAATGCTCAACAATACTGATCTTCAGGGAGATACAATTCGAAAGTACAATGAGAGAACACATCACCTCTGTCACAAAGGCTAAAATCAATGAAGGATGACACAGCAGGTGTTGCCAAATATGTGGGGAAAGAATAACCCTCTTGCACTATGGGTAGGAATGCAAACTGGTGCAGCCACTATGGAAAACCACATGGAGATGTCAAAAACAAAACAAAACTGGAAATAGAAGTACCTTACAATCCAGCAACTTCACTACAAGGTATTTCCACAAAGAATACAAAATCTTCAAAGGGATATATGCACCGTGATGTTTACAGCAGCATTTTCTACAAAAGCCAAATGACAGAAACTATCCAAGCACCCATCAACAGATGAATAAATTGAGATGTGGGCTATGGAATGTAAGATGATGTAGCCGTAAAAACGTGAAATCTTGCCATTTGCCACGAGGTGGATGGAGAGAGAGAATGTTATGCTGGGTGAAATAAGCCTGTCGGAGAAAGACAAATACCCAATGATTTCACTAACACATGGCAAGAAAACAAAACAAAGGGGCGGGGGGAGGAGACAAACGGACTCTTAACTAGGAAACAAACTGAGGAGTTCCACAGCGAGGTGAGGGAATGGGTGAAACAGCTGATGGGGATTAAGAAGTGCACCTGGGATGAGCACCGGGTGACGTGTGGAAGTGTTGCTCTATATTGGACACCTGAAACTACTATTACACTGTGTCTTCACTCAGTGGAATTTAAATTAAAAGATAACATAAGGTTACTGAGACTTACCTACCGGGTTTTCGGTAGTGTTCAATCACTTCACTAGGTTGGAAAAATAACCATGAAATTTTTTAAAAAGCATGTATGATGTGTGGGACAGTTTTTGCCCTTACCTTGGTCTCTGGGTCCAGCAGGACTCGGAACATGGGTCCCAGCTCCTTCTTCTAGAAGGTCGTGAGACGAGCATTTCATGAATCCACGTCCTAATTGAATGCAGCTCCCGTGCTTCTGAATTTCTGTTAGGGTTCCTTCCCGGAAACAAGCCTGGATCTGGAACAAACCATCGACTGCATCTATGAGGTGATGTCGTGGGACCCCGCAATCCACAAGTCCTTTAGTAAAATACGTCTTGTTCAAACACTGTCCGGGAAGGGGTGGAATGAAACACGGGAACAGCCCAGAAAATGCAAAGGCCTGTGCAGCTCAGCGACCAGCTTGACCAGGGAAGCCACCCGGCGCCCCCTCCTCAGCACTCAGTACAACAAGGCAGCTTCTCTCTGGCGACTCAGGAGATGCCAAGTTGCTGCTAAGCTTCCAAGGTCTCCCCTGGGGAGGGTGGCAGAACCTGCTGGAAGTGCAGCTCTGCTCTCTGTACTCAGGCACCAGCAGAGGCCTGAGTCCTCTGAGAGCAGTCTAAGCCCTTCCTGCTCTGAGGTGCCCTGGGTCAGAAAAACAGATGGTGCGCCCTCTGCTGGCTATCACTGCCCAGCAGAGGAACCCGCCCCTCGGGGGTCTGTGGTGCTTGAGCTCTCTCTGCTGGCCACCATGGGAATTCCTTCAATGTGGAAGGCCCTGGTTGCTCAGCTGAGAGACCGAAGGTGCTCTGGGCAACTAAGCCTGTTCTCCTCATTGGGAAGGTCTTAGTGACAGGGTCTGGGACACAAAATCTTTTCCTTCTCTTTCTTGTGAGTGAAGAATGAAACCGAATTTATTAACGTAACGACATCATTTGTAATGTTTTCAGCAATATTCACAGAAAAATAGACCACCGATTTACACATGCTGAACAAGACGTAATGTTGTTTACCACCAAAATACTTAAGTTAGATAAAGAATGGACACCTTTGAGAGAGAGAGATACCGGCGTCCAGCGATGGAGTGAATGAGTCCTAGGGATACAAGGGACAGCCAATGGAATGGAGTCAATCCTGTAACAATATTGTTGCATGCTTTCACAGGATAGGTACACTTGTGGTTGAGTAAAACATAATGTAGAGACAAATGGAATGACTACAATGTATGCCTAAAACTAACACAACTAATGTGTAAACAATATTTCATTTAAAAATAGACATCATTTACACTATCTTTAATTTATTCTTCTTTGCAACTAAACTATCCTTCCCGGGGCGCTTGGGTGACTTAGTCGGTTAAGCGTCCGACTTTGAGTCAATATATATTTTACCAATATTACTAGTCCACCTCTGCCAGGTCCAGACTGCAGGACCTGGGGGCAACGCAATGCCTGATGCCTGGGTTCAGAACTTAAGGAAGGCAGGCTGGCGGGGGAGGGGGGAAATCCAACAGAGCCTGGGGCAGTGAGGGAGATGGCCCTGGGACACCTCCCCACAGGGCAGGCTATGGAGTTTACCTGCCAAAGAGCGGCACACTCTCCCTCAAGACATCCCTCTCCATGACAGAACGTGAGGCTGAACCTCACAATTCCAGAAGAAATGAGGGCTACCCATCTTTTCAATTCCAATGGCCTCTGCAGAACTTGGGCCCAGGGATGTTGGAGTCTTGGGGCCATGGAACCCTGATTCCCATGATAGAAGCCCTTTCTGCCCCAGCACTCAGAGCCACTTCCTACATCCCCTCCCCCCTGGCCCATCTAACTGTCTCCCCATACCGGACCAGGTCTCTACTTTCCTTCTTATACTTCCTCTTTGTCTCTATTTCTCTCTAACCACATCTCTCTCTATTTCTTCCTTTCACTCTCTAGGGAGTGGTGTATTATACGGTGCTCAACTTTGTTCTTATACATGGGAATATCCAATTTTCGCAGCACCAGTTATTCAAAAGACTACTCTTCTCCACTGTGTATTATTGACTCCCTTGTCGAATACTAGGTGACTGTGATGCATGGGTTTAGTTTGGGCTCTCAATTTCTGTTCCATTGTCTTGTGTGTGTGATTATGTCAGTGACATAATTGATTTCTTTGTGTTAGAATGACGCTTGAAATCAAGAAGGGGGATGCCTCCTGTTTTGTTCTTTCTTGCGTTGGCTACATGGGGTCTTTTGGTGGTTCCAAATAAATTTTAGGATATGATTTTCTAATTGCATAAATATTGCATCGGAGTCTTGATAGAGATTGCACTGAATCTCTAGATGGCTTTGGGTAATATGGACATTGTATCTGTATTAATTCCTCCGAAAGTTGGACATGGGATGGCTTTTCACTGACTTATGTGTTCTCCACTTTCTTTCACCCAAATTGAATTTCTTCCATTCCTGCACACAGGTTTTATAGTTTTCTGTAGAGAGATTTTCATTTCCTTGGCTAACGGTATTGCTATAATTTTTATTGTTTTTGATGCTATTGTAAATCGGATTGTTTTCTTTACTTCTGAGATAATTGGGTTAGTGTATAGGAATGATACAGAATATGATATGGTGACTTTATAGTTTGGAGCTTCACTGCATTTCTTGATTAGATATTAACAGGTTCTTTTACATTAAACTTTTTATTTAGGTCCTTTACCTAGTTAAAAAAAACAACAACATGTTATTTGGGAATAGCTGACACACTACGTACATTAGTTTCATATGAAAAACATAGTCATTGGCAAATGTATACATTCTGCTACGCTAACACAGGTGTAGCTATCACCCAGTGATCTTCACTACTAGTGCCCTCCATAGCCCATCACCCATTGAACCCATCCCCCTATGCCACCTCCCTGGCGACGTCCCTGGACCGAAACCTAACCCAAGCTATGGCTCTCCCCCATGGGGACCCAATTCCAACGTTTGACAACACCACGCAACTGGGGTCCATAAGCGGTGCAGGCTGACTCGGCATGGAACCTGGAAGTGCACCATGTCGTTTCCCAGGCCCGGCTGCAGCTACTAAGAGGATTCTGGAGGCCTCCTCGACCAGGGGCAAATCGTCGTCTGTTGCCAAGGCAGCCAAAGAGAGATCCTGCACGGAACCATCCCTTGTGCCCTCAGTTCAGACCTTTGGGGAGACCACTGCCCTGCTGAGGGTTCGGCGCCTGGAGCCTGCGGGGACCTAACCCTAAACCTAACCCTACCCCGAACCGGGACCCTCCACACAAAACTAAGCCTGCCTCGATACCTAACCCTGGAATTGAGCTGCCTTCTGGCATGGGCCCTCAATTCAGCCCTCGAGGGAGATCACAAGACTGGAGTCACTTCGGCACAGGCTATGTCCCTGGACCGAACACTAACAGAGCTAAGGCTAAGTCCCCATGGGGACACTATTCCAACGTCTGACAACACCACGGGCCTGGGGTCCAGAAGAGGTGCAAGCTGACTCCGCCTGGAACCTGGAAGCTCACCATGTCGTTTCCCAGGCCTGGCTGCAGCTGCACGATAGGATTCCGGAGTCCCCTCGACCAGGGGCCGATCGACGTGTGTGGCCATGGCAGCCAAAGAGGGATCCTGACCGGCACCGTCCCTTGTGCCCTCAACACAGCCCTTCGGGGACACCACTGCTCTGCAGTGGGTTCGGCGCCTGGAACCTCCTGGGACCTAACGCTAACCCTCACCATACCCCGAACCGGGAACTTCCACTGAAACCTAAGCCTGCCTCGATCCCTAATCCTGCATTTGAGCCGCCTCCTGGAATGGGCCCTCACTTCAGCCCTCGAGGGAGATCATGAGACCGGAGTGGCTTCGGCCCTGGCGACGTCCCTGGACCGAACCCTAACCCTAGTTAAGGCTCTCTCCTCATGGGGACCCAATTCCAAGGTCGGACAGCATCACGCGCCTGGGGACCAGAAGCGGTACAGGCTGACTTGGCAAGGAACCTGGAAGCTCACCATGTCGTTTCCCAGGCCCGGCTGCATCTCCTGAGAGGATTCCGGAGGCCTCCTTGACCAGGGGCTTATCGAAGTGTGTGGCCTTGGCAGCAAAAAAGGGATTCCCCCTGGCACCGTCCCTTGTGCCCTCAACTCAGCCCTTCGGGGAGACCACTGCCCTGCTATGGGTTCAGCACCTGGAAACTCCTGGGACCTAACCCAAATCCTAACCCTACCCCGAACCAGGACCATCCACCGAAACCTAAGCCTGCCTCGATCCCTAATCCTGCATTTGAGCCGCTTTCTGGCATGGGCCCTCACTTCAGCCCTCGAGGAAGATCACGACACCGGAGTCGCTTCGGTCCTGGCGACGTCCCTGGACCGAACCCTAACCCTAGCTAAGGCTATCTCCTCATGGGGACCCAATTCCAAGGTCGGACAGCATCATGCGCATGGGGAACAGAAGCAGTGCAGGCTGACTCGGCATGGAACTTGGAATCTCACCATGTCGTTTCCCAGGCCCGGCTGTAGCTCCCGAGAGGATTCCGGAGGCTTCCTCACCAGGGGCTTAACGACGTGTGTGGTCTTGGCAGCCAAAGAGGGACCCTGATTGGCACCACCCCTTGTGCCCTCAACTCAGCCCCTCGGGGAGACCACTGCCCAGCTGTGGGTTTGGCGCCTGGAACCTCCTGGGACCTAACCCTAACCCTAACCCTACCCCGAACCGTTTCCCTCCACCGTAACCTAAGCCTCCCTCGTTCCCTTATCCTGCATTTGAGCCGCCTTCTGGCATGGGCCCTCATTTCAGCCCTCGAGGGAGATCACGAGACCGGAGTCGCTTCGGCCCTGGCGTCGTCCTTGGACCGAACCCTAAACCTAGCTTAGCCTCTCTCCTCATGGGGACCCAATTCCAAGGTCGGACAGCATCACGCGCCTGAGGTCCAGAAGCGGTGCAGGCTGACTCGGCAAGGAACCTGGAACCTCACCATGTCGTTTCCCAGGCCCGGCTGCAGCTCCCGAGAGGATTCCGGAGGCCTTCTCGACCAGGGGCTTATCGACGTGTGTGGTGGCAGCCAAAGAGGGACCCTGACTGGCACCGTCCCTTGTGCCCTCAACTCAGCCCTTCGGGGAGACCACTGCCCTGCTGTGGGTTCGGCGCCTGGAACCTCCTGGGACCTGAGCCTAACCCTAACCCTACCCTGAATTGTTACCCTCCAACGAAACCTAAGCCTACCTAGATCCCTAATCCTACATTTGAGCCGCCTTCTGGCATTGGACCTCACTACAGGCCTCGAGGGAGATCACGAGACAGGAGTCGCTTCGGCCCTGGCGACGTCCCTGGACCGAACCGTAACCCTAGCGAAGGCTCTCTCCTCATGGGGACCCAATTCCAACGTCGGACAGCATCACGCGCCTGGGGAACAGAAGCGGTGCAGGCTGACACGGCAATGAACCTGGAAGCTCACCATGTCGTTTCCCAGGCCCGGCTGCAGCTCCCGAGAGGATTCCGGAGGCCTCCTCGACCAGGGGCTTATCGACATGTGTGGCCTTGGAAGCCAAAGAGGGACCCTGACTGGCACCGTCCCATGTGCCCTCAACTCAGCCCTTCGGGGAGACCACTGCCCTGCTGGGGGATCGGCGCCTGGAACCTCCCAGGACCTAACTCTAACACTAATCCCACTGTGAACCGTTACCCTCCACTGAAACCTAAGCCTGCCTCGATCCCTAATCCTGCATTAGAGCCGCCTTCTGGCATGGGCCCTGACTTCAGCCCTCAAGGGAGATCACGAGACCAGAATCGCTTCGTCCCTGGCGACGTCCCTGGTCCGAACTCTAATCCTAGCTAAGGCTCTCTCCTCATGGGGACCCAATTCCAAGGTCTGACAGCATCACGCGCCTGGGGTCCAGAAGCGGTACAGGCTGACTGGGCAAGGAACCTGGAAGCTCACCATGTCGTTTCCCAGGCCCGGCTGCATCTCCTGAGAGGATTCCGGAGGCCTCCTCGACCAGGGGCTTATAGACGTGTGTAGTCTTGGCATCAAAAAAGGCATCCCCCCTGGCACGGTCCGTTGTGCCCTGAACTCAGCCCTTCGGGGAGACCACTGCCCTGCTGTGGGTTCTGCACCTGGAACCTCCTGGGACCTAACCCTGACACTAACCCTACCCCGAAACGTTACCCTCCACCGAAACCTAAGCCTGCCTCGTTACCTTATCCTGCATTTGAGCCGCCTTCTGGCATGGGCCCTCACTTCAGTCCTCGAGGGAGATCAGGAGACCGGAGTCGCTTCAGCCCTGGTGTCGTCCCTGGACCGAACCCTAACCCTAGCTAAGGCTCTCTCCTCATGGGGACCAAATGGCAAGGTCGGACAGCATCACGCGCCTGGGGACCAGAAGTGGTGCAGGCTGACTTGGCAAGGACCCTGGAAGCTCACCATGTCTTTTCCCAGGCGCGGCTGCAGCTCCCGGGAGGATTCCGGAGGCCTCCTCGACCAGGGGCTTATCGAAGTGTGTGGCCTTGGCAGCCAAAGAGGGATCCTGACCGGCACCGTCCCTTGTGCCCTCAACTCAGCCCTTCGGGGAGGCCACGCCCCGGCTGTGGGTTCTGCGCCTGGAACCTCCTGGGAACTAACCCTAACCCTAACCCTACCCCGAACCAGGACCCTCCACCGAAACCTAAGCCAGCCTCGATCCCTAACCCTGAATTTGAGCCACCTTCTGGCATGGGCCCTCACTTCAGACCTCCAGGGAGGTCCGAGATCGGAGTCGCTTCGGCCCTGGCGACGTCCCTGGACCGAACCCGAACCCTAGCCAAGGCTCTCCGCATGGGATCCCCATTCCAAGGTCGGACAGCATCACGCGTCTGGGGTCCAGAAGCGGTGCAGGCTGACTCAGCAAGGAACCTGGAATCTCACCATGTCGATTCTCAGGACCGGCTGCAGCTCCCGAGAGGATTCCGGAGGCCTCCTCGACCATGGGCTTATCGACGTGTGTGGCCATGACAGCCAAAGAGGGACCCTGACCGGCACCGTCCCTTGTGCCCTCAACTCAGCCCTTCGGGGAGACCACTGCCCTGATGTGGGTTCGGCGCCTGGAACCTCCTGGGACCTAACCCTAACCCTAACCCTACCCCGAAACGTTACCCTCCACCGAAAACTAAGCCTGCCTCGATCCCTTATCCTCCATTTGAGCCGCCTTCTGGCATGGGCCCTCACTTCAGTCCTCGAGGGAGATCCTGAGACCGGAGTCGCTTCAGCCCTGGTGTCGTCGCTGGACCGAACACTAATCCTAGCTAAGGCTCTCTCCTCATGGGGACCCAATCGCAAGGTCGGACAGCATCACGCGCCTGGGGACCAGAAGTGGTGCAGGCTGACTCGGCAAGGAACCTGGAAGCTCACCATGTCTTTCCCAGGCGCGGCTGCAGCTCACGGGAGGATTCCGGAGGCCTCCTCGACCAGGGGCTTATCGACGTGTGTGCCCTTGGCAGCCAAAGAGGGATCTTGACCGGCACCGTCCCTTGTGCCCTCAACTCAGCCCTTCGGGGAGGCCACGGCCCGGCTGTGGGTTCGGCGCCTGGAACCTCCTGGGAACTAACCCTAACCCTAACCCTACCCTGAACCGTTACCCTCCACCGAAACCTAAGCCTGCCTCGTTCCCTTATCCTGCATTTGAGCCGCCTTCTGGCATGGGCCCTCACCTCAGCCATCGAGGGAGATCACGAGAGCGGAGTCGCTTCGGCCCTGGCGTCGTCCCTGGACCGAACCCTAACCCTAGCTAAGGCTCTCTCGTCATGGGGACACATTTCCAAGGTCGGACAGCATCACGCGCCTGGGGTCTGAAGAGTGCAGGCTGACTTGCCAAGGAACCTGGAAGCTCACCATGTCGTTTCCCAGGCCCGGCGGCAGCTCCCGAGAGGATTCCGGAGGCCTCCTCGACCAGGGGCTTATCGCCGTGTGTCGTCTTGGCAGCCAATGAGGGACCCTAACCGGCACCGTCCTTTGTGCCCGCAACTAAGCCCTTCGGAAAGAACATTGCCCTGCTGTGCGTTCAGCGTCTGGAACCTCTTGGGACCTAACCCTAACCCTAACCCTTCCCCGAATCGTTACCCTCCACCGAAACCTAAGCCTGCCTCATTCCCTATCCTGCATTTGAGCCGCCTTCTGGCATGGGCCCTCATTTCAGCCCTCGAGGGAGATCATGAGAGCGGAGTCGCTTCGGCCCTGGCATCGTCCCTGGACCGAACCCTAACCCTAGCTAAGGCTCTCTCCTCTTGGGGACCCAATTCCAAGGTCGGACAGCATCACGCGCATAGGGAACAGAAGTGGTGCAGGCTGACCCGGCAAGGAACCTGGAAGCTCACCATGTCGTTTCCCAGGCCCGGCTGCAGCTCCAGAGAGGATTCCGGAGGCCTCCTCGACCAGGGGCTTATCGACGTGTGTGATCTTGGCAGCCAAAGAGGGACCCTGACCGGCACGGTCCCTTGTGCCCTCAACTCAGCCCTTCGGGGAGACCACTGCCCTGTTGTGAGTTTAGCGCCTGGAACCTCCTGGGACCTAACCCTAACCCTAACCCTACCCCGAACCAGGACCATCCACCGAAACCTAAGCCTGCCTCGAGACCTAATCCTGCATTTGAGCCGCCGCATGGCATGGGCCCTCATTTCAGCCCTCGAGGGAGATCACGAGACCGGAGTCGCTTCGGCCTTGGCGACGTCCCTGGACCGAACCCTAACCCTAGCTAAGGCTCTCCCCTCATGGGGACCCAATTCCAAGTTCGGAGAGCATCACGCGCCTGGGGTCCAGAAGCGGTGCAGGCTGACTCGGCATGGAACTTGGAATCGGACCATGCCGATTCCCAGGCCCGGCTGCAGCTCCAGAGAGGATTCCGGAGGCCTCCTCGACCAGGGGCTTATCGACGTTTGTGGCCTTGACAGCCAGGGAGGGACCCTGACCGGCACCGTCCCTTGTGCCCTCAACTCAGCCCTTCGGGGAGACCACTGCCCTGCTTTGGGTTCAGCGCCTGGAACCTCCTGGGACCTAACCCTAACCCTAACCCTACCCCGAAACAGGAACCCCCACCAAAACCTAAGCCAGCCTCGATCCCTATTCCTGCATTTGAGCCGCCTTCTTGAATGGGCCCTCAATTCAGGTCTCGAGGGAGAACTAGAGACCGGAGTCGCTTCGGCCCTGGCGACGTTCCTGGACCGAACCCTAAACCTAGATAAGGCTCTCTCCGCATGGGGACCCAATTCGAAAGTCGGACAAAATCATGAGCCTGGGGTCCTGACGCGGTGCAGGCTGACTTGCCAAGGAACCTGGAAGCTCACCATGTCGTTTCCCAGGACCGGCTGCAGCACTCGAGAGGATTCCGGAGGCCTCCTCGACCAGGGGCTTATCGCCGTGTGTCATCTTGGCAGCCAAAGAGGGACCCTGACCGGCACCGTCCTTTGTCCCCGCAACTAAGCCCTTCGGAAAGAACACTGCCCTGCTGTGAGTTCGGAGTCTGGAACCTCTTGGGACCTAACCCTAACCCTAACCCTTCCCCGAACCGTTACCCTCCACTGAAACCTAAGCCTGCCTCGTTCCCTTATCCTGCATTTGAGCCGCCTTCTGGCATGGGCCCTCACTTCAGCCCTCGAGGGAGATCACGAGAGCGGAGTCGCTTCGGCCCTGGCGTCGTCCCTGGACTGAACCCTAACCCTAGCTAAGGCTCTCTCCTCATGGGGACCCAATTCCAAGGTAGGACAGCATCACGCGCATAGGAACAGAAGCGGTGCAGGCTGACTCGGCAAGGAACCTGGAAGCTCCCCATGTCGTTTCCCAGGCCCGGCTGCAGCTCCCGAGAGGATTCCGGAGGCCTCCTCGACAGGGGCTTATCGCCGTGTGTGGTTGGCAGCCAAAAAGGGACCTTGACCGGCAACGTCCCTTGTGCCCTCAACTCAGCCCTTCGGGGAGACCACTGCCCTGTTGTGAGTTCAGCGCCTGGAACCTCCTGGGACCTAACCCTAACCCTAACCCTACCCCGAACCAGGACCATCCACCGAAACCTAAGCCTGCCTCGATCCCTAATCCTGCATTTGAGCTGCCTCCTGGCATGGGCCCTCATTTCAGGCCTCAGGGAGATCACGAGACCAGAGTCGCTTCGGCCCTGGCGACGTCGCTGGACTGAACCTTAACCCTAGCTAAGGCTCTCTCCTCATGGGGACCCAATTCCAAGGTCGGACAGCATCACGCGCCTGGTGTCCAGAAGCGGTGCAGGCTGACTCGTCAAGGAACCTGGAAGCTCACCATGTCGTTTCCCAGGCCCGGTTGCAGCCCCCGAGAGGATTCCGGAGGCTTCCTCGACCAGGGGTTTATCGACGTGTGTGGCCTTGGCAGCCAACGAGGGATCCTGACCGGCACCGTCATTTGTGCCCGCAACTAAGCCCTTGGGGAAGAACACTGCCCTGCTGTGAGTTCGGCGTCTGGAACCCCTTGGGACCTAACCCTAACCCTAACCCTTCCCCAAACCGTTACCCTCCACTGAAACCTAAGCCTGCCTCGTTCCCTTATCCTGCATTTGAGCCGCCTCCTGGCATGGGCCCTCACTTCAGCCCTCGAGGGAGATCACGAGACCGGAGTCGCTTCGGCCCTGGCGACGTCCCTGGACCGAACCCTAACACTAGCTAAGGCTCTCTCCTCATGGGGACCCTATTCCAAGGTCGGACAGCATCACGTGCCTGGGGTCCAGAAGCGGTGCAGGCTGACTCGGCATGGAACTTGGAATCTCACCATGTCGTTTCCCAGGCCCGGCTGCAGCTCCCGAGAGGATTCCGGAAACCTCCTCGACCAGGGGCTTATCGTCGTGTGTGGTCTTGGCAGCCAAAAAGGGACCCTGACCGGCACCGTCCCTTGTGCCCTCCACTCAGCCCTTCGGGGAGACCACTGCCCTGCTGTGGTTTCGGCGCCTGGAACCTCCTGGGACCTAACCCTAACCCTAACCCTACCCCGAAACGTTACCCTCCACTGAAACCTAAGCCTGCCTCGTTCCCTTATCCTGCATTTGAGCCGCCTTCTGGCATGGGCCCTCACTTAAGCCCTCGAGGGAGATCACGAGACCAGAGTCGCTTCGGCCCTGGCAATGTACCTGGACCGAACCCTAACCCTAGCTAAGGCTCTCTCCTCATGGGGACCCAATTCCAAGGTCGAACAGCATCACGCGCCTGGGGTCTAGAAGCGGTGCAGGCTGATTCGGCATGGAACTTGGAATCTCACCATGTCATTTCCCAGGCCCGGCTGCAGCTCCAGAGAGGATTGCGGAGGCCTCCTCGACCAGGGGCTTATCCACGTGTGAGGCCTTGACAGCCAAAGAGGGACTCTGACAGGCACCGTCCCTTGTGCCCTCAACTCAGCCCTTCGGGGAGACCACTGCGCTGCTGTGGGTTCGGCGCCTGGAACCTCCTGGGACCTAAACCTAACCCTAACCCTACCCCGAACCGTTACCCTCCACCGAAACGTAAGCCTGCCTCGTTCCCTTATCCTGCATTTGATCCGCCTTCTATCATGGGCCCTCACTTCAGGCCTCGAGGGAGATCACGAGACCGGAGTCGCTTCAGCCCTGGCGACGCCTTTGGACAGAACCCTAACCCTAGCGACGGCTCTCTCCTCATGGGGACCCAATTCGAAGGTCGGACAGCATCACGCGCCTAGGGAACAGAAGCGGTGCAGGCTGACTCGGCAAGGAACCTGGAATCTCACCATGTCGTTTCCCAGGCCCTGCTGCAGCTCCCGAGAGGATTCCGGAGGCCTCCTCGACCAGGGGCTTTTCGACGTGTGTGGTCTTGGCAGCCAAAGAGGGACCCTGACCGGCACCGTCCCTTGTGCCCTCAACTCAGCCTTTCGGGGAGACCACTGCCCTGCTGTGAGTTCAGCGCCTGGAACCTCCTGGGACCTAACCCTAACCCTAACCCTACCCCGAACCAGGACCCTCCACCGAAACCTAAGCCTGCCTCGACACCTAATCCTGCATTTGAGCCGCCTCCTGGCATGGGTCCTCACTTCAGCCCTCGAGGGAGATCACGAGACCAGAGTCGCTTCGGCCCTGGCGACGTCGCTGGACCGAACCTTAACCCTAGCTAAGGCTCTCTCCTCATGGGGACCCAATTCCAAGGTCAGACAGCATCACGCGCCTGGGTTCCAGAAGCGGTGCAGGCTGACTCGGCATGGAACTTGGAATCTCACCATGTCGTTTCCCAGTTCCGGCTGCAGCCCCCGAGAGGATTCCGGAGGCCTCCTCGACCAGGGGCATTTCGGCGTGTGTGGTCTTGGCAGCCAAAAAGGGACCCTGACGGGCACCGTCCCTTGTGCCCTCAACTCAGCCCTTCGGGGAGACCACTGCCCTGCTGTGAGTTCGGCGCCTGGAACCTCCTGGGTCCTACCCCTAAACCTAAACCTAACCCGAACCGTTACCCTCCACCGAAACCTAAGCCTGCCTCGATCCCTAATCCTGCATTTGAGCCGCCTCTTGGCATGGGCCCTCACTTCAGCCCTCGAGGGAGATCACGAGACCAGAGTCGTTTCGGCCCTGGCGACGTCGCTGGACCGAACCTTAACCCTAGCTAAGGCTCTCTCCTCATGGGGACCCAATTCCAAGGTCGGACAGCATCACGCGCCTGGGGTCCAGAAGCGGTGCAGGCTGACTCGCCAAGGAACCTGGAAGCTCACTATGTCCTTTCCCAGGCCCGGCTGCAGCTCCAGAGAGCATTTCGGAGGCCTCCTCGACCAGGGTCTTATCGACGTGTGTGGCCTTGACAGCCAAAGAGGGACCCTGACCGGCACGGTCCCTTATGTTCTCAACTCAACCCTTCGGGGAGACCATCGCAATGCTTTGGGATCGGCACCTGGATCCTCCTGGGACCTAACCCTAACCCTAACCCTACCCCGAACCAGGACCCTCCACCGAAACCTAAGCCCGCCTCGATCCCTATTCCTGCATTTGAGCCGCCTTCTGGAATGGGCCCTCACTTCAGGCCTCAAGGGAGATCACGAGACCAGGGTCGCTTCGGCCCTGGCGACGTCCCTTGAACGAACCCTGACCCTAGATAAGACTCTCTCCGCATGGGGACCCAATTCCTACGTAGGACAGCATCACGAGCCTGGGGTCCAGAAGGGGTGCAGGCTGACTTGCCCAGGAACCTGGCAGCTCACCATGTCGTTTCCCAGGCCCGGCTGCAGCTCCCGAGAGATTTCCGGAGGCCTCCTCGACCAGGGGCTTTTCGACGTGTGTGGTCTTGGCAGCCAAAGAGGGATGCTGACCGGCACCGTCCCTTGTGCCCTCAACTCAGCCCTTCGGGGAGACCAGTGCCCTGCTGTGAGTTCAGCGCCTGGAACCTCCTGGGACCTAACCCTAACCCTAACCCTAGCCCGAACCAGGACCCTCCACCGAAACCTAAGCCTGCCTCGACACCTAATCCTGCATTTGAGCCGCCTCCTGGCATGGGCCCTCACTTCAGCCCTCGAGGGAGATCACGAGACCGGAGTCGCTTCGGCCCTGGCGACGTCCCTGGTCCGAACCCTAACCCTAGCTAAGGCTCTCTCCTCATGGGGACCCAATTCCAAGTTCAGACAGCATCACGCGCCTGGGGTCCAGAAGCGGTACAGGCTGACTCGGCATGGAACTTGGAATCTCACCATGTCGTTTCCCAGGCCCGGTTGCAGCTCCAGAAAGGATGAGGGAGGCCTCCTCGACCAGGGGCCTATCGACGTGTGTGGCCTGGAGCCAAAGAGGGACCCTGACCTGCACCGTTCCTTGTGCCCTCAACTCAGCCCTTCGGGGAGACCACTGCCCTGCTGTGAGTTCGGCTCCTGGAACCTCCTGGGTCCTACCCCTAAACCTAGACCTAACCCGAACAGTTACCCTCCACCGAAACCTAAGCCTGCCTCGATCCCTAATCCTGCATTTGAGCCGCCTTCTGGCATGGGTCCTCACTTCAGCCCTCGAGGGAGATCACGACAACGGAGTCGCTTCGGCCCTGGCATCGTCCCTGGATCGAACCCTAACCCTAGCTAAGACTCTCTCCTCATGGGGACCCAATTCCAAGGTCGGATAGCATCACACGCATAGGGAACAGAAATGGTGCAGGCTGGCTTGGCAAGGAACCTGGAAGCTCACCATGTCGTTTCCCAGGCCCGGCTGCAGCTCCCGAGAGGATTCCGGAGGCCTCCTCGACCAGGGGCTTATCGACGTGTGTGGTCTTGGCAGCCAAAGAGGGAACCTGACCGGCACCGTCCCTTGTGCCCTCAACTCAGCCCTTCGGGGAGACCACTGCCCTGCTGTGTGTTCAGCTCCTGGAACCTCCTGGGACCTAACCCTAACCCTAACCCTACCCCGAACCAGGACCCTCCACCAAAACCTAAGCCTGCTTCGACACCTAATCCTGCATTTGAGCCGCCTCCTGGCATGGGCCCTCACTTCAGCCCTCGAGGGAGATCACGAGACCAGAGTCGCTTCGGCCCTGGCGATGTCCCTGGACCGAACCCTAATCCTAGCTAAGGCTCTCTCCTCATGGGGACCCAATTCCAAGGTCAGAAGGCATCACGCGCCTGGGGTCCAGAAGCGGTGCAGGGTGACTCGGCATGGAACTTGGAATCTCACCATGTCGTTTCCCAGGCCCGGCTGCAGCTCCCGAGAGGATTCAGGAGGCCTCCTCGACCAGGGGCTTTTCGACGATTGTGGTCTTGGCAGGCAAAAAGGGACCCTGACCGGCACCGTCCCTTGTGCCCTCAACTCAGCCCTTCGGGGAGACCACTGCCCTGCTGTGAGTTCAGCGCCTGGAACCTCCTGGGACCTAACCCTAACCCTAACCCTACCCCGAACCAGGACCCTCCATGGAAACCTAAGCCTGCCTCGACACCTAATCCTGCATTTGAGCCGCCTCCTGGCATGGGCCCTCACCTCAGCCCTCGAGGGAGATCACGAGACCGGAGTCGCTTCGGCCCTGGCGAAATCCCTGGACCGAACCCTAACCCTAGCTAAGGCTCTCTCCTCATGGGGACCCAATTCCAAGGTCGGACAGCATCACGTGCCTGGGGTCCAGAAGCGGTGCAGGCTGACTCGGCATGGAACTTGGAATCTCACCATGTCATTTCCCAGGCCGGGCTGCAGCTCCAGAGAGGATTCCGGAGGCCTCCTCGACCAGGGGCTTATCGACGTGTGTGGCCTTGAGGCCAAAGAGGGACCCTGACCGGCACGGTCCCTTGTGCCCTCAACCCAGCCCTTCGGGGAGACCACTGCCCTACTTTGGGATCGGCGCCTGGAACCTCCTGGGACCTAACCCTAACCCTAACCCTACCCCGAACCAGGACCCTCCACCGAAACCTAAGCCAGCCTCGATCCCTATTCCTGCATTTGAGCCGCCTTCTGGAATGAGCCCTCACTTCAGGCCTCGAGGGAGACCACGAGAGCGGAGTCGCTTCGGCCCTGGCGACGTCCCTGGAACGAACCCTGACCCTAGTTAAGGCTCTCTCCGCATGGGGACCCAATTCCTACGTAGGACAGCATCACGAGCCTGGGGTCCAGAAACGGTGCAGACTGACTTGCCCAGGAACCTGGAAGCTCACCATGTCGTTTCCCAGGCTGGGCTGCAGCTCCCGAGAGGATTCCGGAGGCCTCCTCGACCAGGGGCTTTTCGACGTGTGTGGTCTTGGTAGCCAAAGAGGGACCCACACCGGCACCGTCCCTTGTGCCCTCAACTCAGCCCTTCGGGGAGACCACTGCCCTGCTGTGTGTTCAGCGCCTGGAACCTCCTGGGACCTAACCCTAACCCTAACCCTAGCCCGATCCAGGACCCTCCATGAAACCTAAGCCTGCCTCGACACCTAATCGTGCATTTGAGCCGCCTCCTGGCATGGGCCCTCACTTCAGCCCTCGAGGGAGATCACGAGACCAGAGTCGCTTCGGCCCTGGCGACGTCCCTGGACCGAACCCTAACCCTAGCTAAGGCTCTCTCCTCATGGGGACCCAATTCCAAGGTCAGATAGCATCACACGCCTGGGGTCCAGAAGCGGTGCAGGCTGACTCGGCATGGAACTTGGAATCTCACCATGTCGTTTCCCAGACCCGACTGCAGCTCCAGAAAGGATGAGGGAGGCCTCCTCGACCAGGGGCCTATCGACGTGTGTGGCCTGGAGCCAAAGAGGGACCCTGACCGGCACCGTCCCTTGTGCCCGCAACTCAGCCCTTCGGGGAGACCACTGCCCTGCTGTGAGTTCGGCGCCTGGAACCTCCTGGGTCCTACCCCTAAACCTAAACCTAACCCGAACCGTTACCCTCCACCGAAACCTAAGCGTGCCTCGATCCCTAATCCTGCATTTGAGCCGCCTCCTGGCATGTGCCCTCACTTCAGCCCTCGAGGGAGATCACGAGACCGGAGTCGCTTCGGCCCTGGCGACGTCCCTGGACCGAACCCTAACCCTAGCTAAGGCTCTCTCCTCATGGGGACCCAATTCCAAGGTCGGACAGCATCACGCGCCTGGGGTTCAGAAGCGGTGCAGGCTGACTCGGCATGAACTTGGAATCTCACCATGTCGTTTCCCAGGCCCGGCTGCAGCTCCCGAGAGGATTCCGGAGGCCTCCTCGACCAGGGGCTTATCGACGTGTGTAGCCTTGAAAGCAAAAGAGGGACCCTGACCGGCACGGTCCCTTGTGCCCTCAACTCAGCCCTACGGGGAGACCACTGCCCTACTTTGGGATCGGCGCCTGGAACCTCCTGGGACCTAACCCTAACCCTAACCCTTCCCCGAACCAGGACCCTCCACCGAAACCTAAGCCTGCTTCGACACCTAATCCTGCATTTGAGCCGCCTCCTGGCATGGGCCCTCACTTCAGGCCTCGAGGGAGATCACGAGACCGGAGTCGCTTCGGCCCTGGCGACGTCCCTGGTCCGAACCCTAACCCTAGCTAAGGCTCTTTCCTCATGGGGACCCAATTCCAAGGTCAGAAGGCATCACGCGCCTGGGGTCCAGAAGCGGTGCAGGCTGACACGTCAAGGAACCTGGAAGCTCACCATGTCGTTTCCAAGGCCCGGCTGCTGCTCCCGAGAGGATTCCGGAGGCCTCCTCGACCAGGGGCTTTTCGACGTGTGAAATTTTGGCAGCCAAAGAGGGACCCTGACCGGCACCTTCCCTTGTGCCCTCAACTCAGCCCTTCTGGGAGACCACTGACCGGCTGTGGGTTCTGCGCCTGGAACCTCCTTGGACCTAACACTAACCCTAACCCTACCCCGAACCAGGACCCTCCAAGGAACCTAAGCCAGCCTCGATCCCTATTGCTGCATTTGAGCCGCCGTCTGGCATGGGCCCTCATTTCAGGCCTCGAGGGAGATCACGAGACCGGAGTCGCTTCGGACCTGGCGACGTCCCTGGACCGAAACCTAACCCTAGCTAAGGCTCTCTCCTCATGGGGAGCCAATTCCAAGGTCGGACAGCATCACGCGCCTGGGGTCCAGATGCAGTGCAGGCTGACTCGGCATGGAACTTGGAATCTCACCATGTCGTTTCCCAGGCCCGGCTGCAGCTCCCGAGAGGATTCCGGAGGCTTCCTCGACCAGGGGCTTATCGCCGTGTGTGGTCTTGGCAGCCAAAAAGGGTCCCTGACTGGCACCGTCCCTTGTGCCCTCAACTCAGCCCGTCGGGGAGACCACTGCCCTGCTGTGAGTTCAGCGCCTGGAAACTCCTGGGAACTAACCCTAACCCTAACCCTACCCCGAACCAGGACCATCCTCCGAAACCTAGCCTGCCTCGATCCCTAAACCTGCATTTGAGCCGCCTCCTGGCATGGGCCCTCACTTCAGCCCTCGAGGGAGATCACGAGACCGGAGTCGCTTCGGCCCTGGCGACGCCCCTGGACCGAACCCTAACCCTATCTAAGGCTCTCTCCTCATGGGGACCCAATTCCAAGGTCGGACAGCATCACGCGCCTGGGGTCCAGAAGCGGTGCAGGCTGACTCGGCATGGAACTTGGAATCTCACCATGTCGTTTCCCAGGCCCGGCTGCAGCTCCAGAGAGGATTAGGGAGGCCTCCTCGACCAGGGGCTTATTGATGTGTGTGGCCTTGGGCCAAAGAGGGACCCTGACCGGCACCGTCCCTTGTGCCCTCAACTCAGCCCTTCGGAGAGACCACTGCCCTGCTGTGAGTTCGGCGCCGGAACCTCCTGGGTCCTACCCCTAAACCTAAACCTAACCCGAACCGTTACCCTCCACCGAAACCTAAGCCTGCCTCAATCCCTAATCCTGAATTTGAGCCGCCTCCTGGCATGGGCCCTCACTTCAGCCCTCGAGGGAGATCACGAGACCAGAGTAACTTCGGCCCTGGCGACGTCGCTGGACCGAACCTTAACCCAACCTAAGGCTCTCTCCTCATGGGGACCCAATTTCAAGGTCGGACAGCATCACGCGCCTGGTGTCCAGAAGCGGTGCAGGCTGACTCGTCAAGGAACATGGAAGCTCACCATGTCGTTTCCCAGGCCCGGCTGCAGCTCCCTAGAGGATTCCGGAGGCCTCCTCGACCAGGGGCTTATCGACGTGCGTGGCCTTGGCAGCCAAAGAGGGATCCTGACCGGCACCGTCCTTTGTGCCCGCAACTAAGCCCTTCGGGAAGAACACTGCCCTGCTGTGAGTTCTGCCTCTGGAACCTCTTGGGACCTAAACCTAACCCTAACACTTCCCCGAACCGTTACCCTCCACTGAAAACTAAGCCTGCCTCGTTCCCTTATCCTGCATTTTAGCCGCCTTCTGGTATGGGTCCTCACTTCAGCCCTCGAGGGAGATCACGAGAGCGGAGTCGCTTCGGCCCTCGCATCGTCCCTGGACCGAACCTAACCCTAGCTAAGGCTCTCTCCTCATGGGGACCCAATTCCAAGGTCGGACAGCATCACGCGCATAGGGAACAAAAGCGGTGCAGAGTGACTCCCCAAGGAACCTGGAAGCTCACCATGTCGTTTCCCAGGCCGGGCTGCAGCTCCCGAGAGGATTCCGGAGGCCTCCTGGACAAGGGGCTTATCGACGGGTGTGGTCTTGGCAGCCAAAGAGGGACCCTGACCGGCACCGTCCCATGTGCCCTCAACTCAGCCCTTCGGGGAGACCACTGCCCTGCTGTGAGTTCAGCGCCTGGAACCTCCTGGGACCTAACCCTAACCCTAACCCTACCCCGAACAAGGACCCTCCACCGAAACCTAAGCCTGCCTGGACACCTAATCCTGCATTTGAGCCGCCTCCTGGCATGGGCCCTCACTTCAGGCCTCGAGGGAGATCACGAGACCGGAGTCGCTTCGGCCCTGGCGACGTCTCTGGACCGAACCCTAACCCTAGTTAAGGCTCTCTCCTCATGGGGACCCAATTCCAAGGTCGGACAGCATCACGTGCCTGGGGTCCAGAAGCGGTGCAGGCTGATCGGCATGGAACTTGGAATCTTACCATGTCGTTTCCCAGGCCCGGCTGCGGCTCCCGAGAGGATTCCGGAGGCCTCCCCGACCAGGGGCTTATCGACGTGTGTGGTCTTGTCACACAAAAAGGGACCCTGACCGGCACGGTCCCTTGTTCCCTCAACTCAGCCCTTCAGGGAGACCACTGCCCTGCTTTGGGATCGGCGCCTGGAACCTCCTGGGACCTAACCCTAACCCTAACCCTACCCCAAACCAGGACCATCCACCGAAACCTAAGCCTGCCCCCACACCTATCCTGCATTTGAGCCGCCTCCTGGCATGGGCCTTCACTTCAGCCCTCGAGGGAGATCACGAGACCAGGATCGCTTTGGCCCTGGCGACGTCGCTGGACCGAACCTTAACCCTAGCTAAGGCTCTCTCCTCATGGGGACCCAATTCCATAGTCGGACAGCATCACGCGCCTGGGGTCCAGAAACGGTGCAGGCTGACTCGTCAAGGAACCTGGAAGCTCACCATGTCGTTTCCCAAGCCCGGCTGCACTCCCGAGAGGATTCCGGAGGCCTCCTTGACCAGGGGCTTATCGACGTGTGTGGCCTTGGCAGCCAAAGAGGGATCCTGACCGGCTCCGTCCTTGGTGCCCGCAACTAAGCCCTTCGGGAAGAACACTGCCCTGCTGTGAGTTCTGTGTCTGGAACCTCTTGCGACCTAAACCTAACCCTAACCCTTCCCTGAATCGTTACCCTCCACTGAAACCTAAGCCTGCCTCGTTCCCTTATCATGCATTTGCGCCGCCTTCTGGCATGGGTCCTCACTTCAACCCTCGAGGGAGATCACGAGAGCAGAGTCGCTTCGGCCCTCGCATCGTCCCTGGACTGAACCCTAACCCTACCTAAGGCTCTCTCCTCATGGGGACCCAATTCCAAGGTCGGACAGCATCACGCGCATAGGGAACAGAAGCGGTGCAGGCTGACTCGGCAAGGAACCTGGAAGCTCCCCATGTCGTTTCCCAGGCCCGGCTGCAGCTCCCGAGAAGATTCCGGAGGCCTCCTCGACCAGGAGCTTATCGACGTGTGTGGTCTTGGCAGTCAAAGAGGGACCCTGACAGGCACCGTCCTTTGTGCCCTCAACTGAGCCCTTCGGGGAGACGACTGCCCGGCTGTGGGTTCGGCGCCTGGAACCTCCTGGGACCTAACCCTAACCCTAACCCTACCCCGAACCAAGACCCTCCACCGAAACCTAAGCCTGCCTCGACACCTAATCCTGCATTTGAGCCACCTCCTGGCATGGGCCCTCACTTCAGCCCTCGAAGGAGATCACGAGACCGGAGTCGCTTCGGCCCTGGCGACGTCCCTGGACTGAACCCTAACCCTAGCTAAGGCTCTCTCCTTATGTGGACCCAATACCAAGGTCGGACAGCATCACGCGCCTGGGGTCGAGAAGCGGTGCAGGCTGACTCGGCATGGAACTTGGAATCTCACCATGTCGTTTCCCAGGCCCGGCTGCAGCTCCCGAGAGGATTCCGGAGGCCTCCTCGACCAGGGGCTTATCGACGTGTGTGGTCTTGGCAGCCAAAAAGGGACCCTGACCGGCACCGTCCCTTGTGCCCTCAACTCAGCCCTTCGGGGAGATCACTGCCCTGCTGTGAGTTCGGCGCCTGGAACCTCCTGGGTCCTACCCCTAAACCTAAACCTAACCCGAACGGTTACCCTCCACCGAAACATAAGCCTGCCTCAATCCCTAATCCTGCATTTGAGCCGCCTCCTGGCATGGGCCCTCACTTCAGGCCTCAAGGGAGATCACGAGACCAGAGTCGCTTCGGCCCTGGCGACTTCGCTGGACCGAACCTTAACCCTAGCTTAGGCTCTCTCCTCATGGGGACCCAATTCCAAGGTCAGACAGCATCACGCTCCTGGGGTCCCGAAGCGGTGCAGGCTGACTCGTCAAGGAACCTGGAAGCTCACCATGTCGTTTCCCAGGCCCGGCTGCAGCTCCCGAGCGGATTCCGGAGGCTTCCTCGACCAGGGGCTTATTGACGTGTGTGGCCTTGGCAGCCAAAGAGGGATCCTGACTGGCACCGTCCTTTGTGCCCGCAACTAAGCCCTTAGGGAAGAACACTGCCCTGCTGTGAGTTCGGCGTCTGGAACCTCTTGGGACCTAACCCTAACCCTAACTTTTCCCCGAACCGTTACCCTCCACTGAAACCTAAGCCTGCCTCGTTCCCTTATCCTGCATTTGAGCCGCCTTCTGGCATGGGCCCTCACTTCAGCCCTTGAGGGAGATCACGAGAGCGGAGTCGCTTCGGCCCTGGCATCGTCCCTGGACCGAACCCTAACCCTAGCTAAGGCTCTCTCCTCATAGGGACCCAATTCCAAGGTCGGACAGCATCATGCGCATAGGGAACAGAAGCGGTGCAGGCCTACTCGGCAAGGAACCTGGAAGCTCACCATGTCGTTTCCCAGGCCCGGCTGCAGCTCCCGAGAGGATTCCGGAGGCCTCCTCGACCAGGGACTTATCGACGTCTGTGGTCTTGGCAGCCAAAGAGGGACCCTGACCGGCACCGTCCCATGTGCCCTCAACTCAGCCCTTCGGGGAGACCACTGCCCTGCTTTGGGATCGGCGCCTGGAACCTCCTGGGACCTAAGCCTAACCGTAACCCTACCCCGAACCAGGATCCTCCACCGAAACCTACGCCAGCCTCGATCCCTATTACTGCATTTGAGCCGCCTTCTGGAATGGGCCCTCACTTCAGGCCTCGAGGGAGATCACGAGACCGGAGTCGCTTCGGCCCTGGCGACTTCCCTGGACCGAACCCTAACCCTAGCTAAGGCTCTCTCCTCACGGGGACCCAATTCCAAGGTCGGACAGCATCACGCGCCTGGGGTTCAGAAGCGGTGCAGGCTGACTCGGCATGGAACTTGGAATCTCACCATGTCATTTCCCATGCCCGGCTGAAGCTCCCGAGAGGATTCCGGAGGCCTCCTCGACCAGGGGCTTATCGACGTGTGAGGCCTTGACAGCCAAAGAGGGACCCTGACCGGCACCGTCCCTTGTGCCCTCAACTCAGCCCTTCGGAGAGACCACTGCCCTGCTGTGAGTTTGGCGCCTGGAACCTCCTGGGTCCTACCCCTAAACCTTAACCTAACCCAAACCGTTACCCTCCACCGAAACCTAACTCTGCCTCGATCCCTAATCCTGCATTTGAGCCGCCTCCTGGCATGGGCCCTCACTTCAGCCCTCGAGGGACATCACGAGACCAGAGTCGCTCGGCCCTGGCGACGTCGCTGGACCGAACCTTAACCCTAGCTAAGGCTCTCTCCTCATGGGGACCCAATTCCAAGGTCGGACAGCATCACGCGCATAGGGAACAGAAGCGGTGCAGGCTGACTCGGCAAGGGACCTGGAAGCTCACCATGTTGTTTCCCAGGCCTGGCTGCAGCTCCCGAGAGGATTCCGGAGGCCTCCTCGACCAGGGGCTTATTGACGTGTGTGGTCTTGGCAGCCAAAGACGGACCCTGATCGGCCCCGTCCCTTGTGCGCTCAACTCAGCCCTTCGGGGAGACCACTGCCCTGCTGTGAGTTCAGCGCCTGGAAACTCCTGGGTTCTAACCCTAAGCCTAACCCTACCCCGAACCAGGACCCTCCACCGAAACCTAAGCCTGCCTCGACACCTAATACTGCATTTGAGCCGCCTCCTGGCATGGGCCCTCACGTCAGCCCTCGAGGGAGATCACGAGACCGGAGTCGCTTCGGCCCTGGCGTCGACCCTGGACTGAACCCTAACCCTAGCTAAGGCTCTCTCCTCATGGGGACCCAATTCCAAGGTCGGACAGCATCACGCGCATAGGGAACAGAAGCGGTACAGGCTGACTCGGCAAGGAACCTGGAATCTCAATATGTCGTTTCCCAGGCCCGGCTACAGCTCCCGAGATGATTCCGGAGGCCTCCTCGACCAGGGGCTTATCGACGTGTGTGGCCTTGGCAGCCAAAGAGGGACCCTGACCGGCACCGTCCTTTGAGCCCTCAACTCAGACCTTCGGGGAGACCACTGCCCTTCTGTGGGTTTGGCGCCTGGAACCTCTTGGGACCTAACCCTAACCCTAACCCTTCCCCGAACCAGGACCCTCCACTGAAACCTAAGCCTGCCTCGTTCCCTTATCCTGCATTTGAACCGCCTTCTGCATGGGCCCTCACTTCAGCCCAAGAGGGAGATCACGAGACCAGAGTCACTTCGGCCCTGGCGTCGTCCCTGGACCGAACCCTAACCCTAGCTAAGGTTCTCTCCTCATTGGGACCCAATTCCAAGGTCGGACAGCATCACACGCCTGGGGTCTAGAAGCGGTGCAGGCAGATTCGGCAAGGAACCTGGAAGCTCACCATGTCGTTTCCCAGGCCCGGCTGCAGCTCCAGAGAGGATTCCGGAGGCCTCCTCGACCAGGGGCTTTTCGACGTGTGTGGCCTTGACAGCCAGGGAGGGACCCTGACCGGCACCGTCCCTTGTGCCCTCAACTCAGCCCTTCGGGGAGACCACTGCCCTGCTGTGGGTTCGGCGCCTGGTACCCCCTGGGACCTAACCCTAACCCTACCCGGGACCCTCCACTGAAACCAAAACTTGCCTCGATCCCTAATCCTGCATTTGAGCCGCCTTCTGGCATGGGGCCTCACTTCAGTCCTCGAGGGAGGTCACGAGACCCGAGTCGCTTCGGCCCTGGTGACATACCTGGACCGAACCCGAACCCTAGCTAAGGCTCTTTCCTCATGGGACCCAATTTCAAGGTCGGACAGCATCACGCGCCTGGGTTCCAAAAGCGGTTCAGGCCGACTCGGCAAGGACCTGGAATCTCAACATATCGTTTCCCAGGCCCGGCTGCAACTCCCGAGCGGATTCTGGAGGCCTCCTCGACCAGGGGCTTATCCATGTGTGTGGCCTTGGCTGTCAAACAGGGATCCTGACCGGCACCGTCCCTTGTGCCCTCAACTCAGCCCTTCGGGGAGACCACTGCCCTGCTCTGAGTTCGGCGCTTGGAGACTCCAGGTACCCAACCATAACCCTAACCCTACCCCGATGCGGGACCCTCCACCGAAAGCTAAGCCTGTCTCGATCCCTAATCCTGCATCTGAGCCGCATCTAGCATGGACCCTCACTTCAGTCCTGGAAAGAGATCACGAGACCGGAGTCGCTTCGGCCCTGGCAACGTCCCTGGAACGAACCCTAACCCTAGCTAAAGCTCTCTCCTCATGGGGAGCCAATTCCATGGTCTGACAGCATCAAGCGCCTGGGTTCCAGATGCGGTGCAGTCTGACTCGGCAAGGAACCTTGAAGCTCACCGTGACGTTTCCCAGGACGGCTTCAGCTCCCGATAGGAGTCCGGAGGCCTCCTGGACCAGGGGCTTATCGACGTGTGTGGCCTTGGCAGCCAAAGAGGGAACCTGACCCGCACAGTCCTTTGTACCCTCAAATCAGCCCTTCAGGGAGACCACTGCCCTGCTGTGGGTTCGGCGCCTGGAGCCTCCAGGTTCCCATCACTAACCCTAACCAAACCCCGATCCGGGACCCTCTATCAAAACCTAAGCCCTCCTCGTTCCCTAATCCTGCAATTCAGTCGCCTTCTGGCATGGGCCCTGACTTCAGCCCTCGAGGGAGATCACGAGACTGGAGTCACTTTAACCCTAATGACGTCCCTGGACCGAACCCTAACCCTACATGGGCTCTCTCCCCAAGGGCACCCAATTCCAACGTCTGACAATACTAGGCGCCTGGGGTCCAGAAGCTGTGCAGCCTTACTCGGCATGGAATTTGGCAGCTCACCATTTCGTTTCCCAGGCCCGACTGCAGCCCTTGAGAGGATTCACGAAGCCTCCTCCTCCAGGGGCGGATCGATGTGTGTGGCCTTGGCAGCCAAAGAGTCATCCTGACCGACACCTTCCCTTGTGCCCTCAACTTAGCCCCTCGGGGAGACCACTGCCCTGCTGTGTGTTCGGCGCCTGGAATCTCATGGTCCTAACCCTAACCCTAACCCTACCCCAACCCGGGACCCTCCACCAAAACCTTGGCCTGCCTTGATCACTGACCCTGCAAGTGAGCCTCCTTCTGGCATGGGCTCTCACGTCAGCCTTAAACGAGATCACGAGACCGCTGTCGTTTCGAACCTGGCCATGTCCCTGGACCGAATTCTAACCCTATCTAACGCTCAGTCCCCATGGGGATCCAATTCCAACATCTGAAAACTCCACGTGCTTCGGGTCCAGAAGCGGTGCAGGCTCACATGGCATGGAACCTGGAAGCTCACCATGTCGTTTCACAGGCCTCACTACAGCTGCCCTAGAGGATTCCAGAGGCTCCTCGTTCAGGGGCCGTTCGACCCATGTGGCCTTGGCAGCCAAAGACGGATCCTGACTAGCACCATCCCTTGTGCCCTCAACTCAGCCCTTCGGGGAGACCATCGTTTTGCTGTAGGTTCCGTGCCTGGAGCCTCCTGGGACGTAACCCTAACCTTAACGCCACTTCTAACCGGGTCCCTCCACAGTAATCTAAGCATGCCTCGAACCCTAACCCTGCACTTGAGCCGCCTTCTGGCATGGGCCCTCAATTATTCCTGAGGGAGGTCACGAGCCTGGAGTCGCTATGGGCCTGGCGATGTCCCTTTACCGAAACCTACCCCTAGCTTAGGCTCTCTCCCCATGGGGACCCAATCCCTACGTCTCACAACACCATACGCCTTGGGTCATTATGGGTTGCATGGTCACCTGGTATGGTATCTGGAAGCTCACCATATCGTTTCCCATGCCTGTTGCAGCTGCCAGAGAGAATTCCTGAGTCTTCCCCGGCCAGGTGCTCATAGAGTCTGACCCTGCCCGGAACTCTCCCTTGTGCCCTGAACTCAGTCCTTCGGAGAGACCGCTGAAGTGTTCTCGCTTCAGCACCTGGGGCCTCCTGGGACGTAACCCCAACCCTACCCTTAACGAGACCCTCCTCCTAATCCTCAGCCGGACTTGAACCCTATCCCTTCATCTTAACCTCACCTTCACATGAGCCCTCACTTCATCTCTCGAGGGAGATCTCGAGACAGGAGTCACTTCGATCCTGGCTACGTCCCTGGTCCAAACACTAACCGTAGCTAAGGCTCTCACCCCTTGTGGACCCAATCGCATGGTCTGGCAACACCACGTGCCTGGGGTTCCAGAAGCGGGGCAGTGTCCCTCAGCATGGTGCCTGGAACCTCACAATGTCACTCTGCAGGCCCGGCTGCAGTTGTCTGAGAGAATTCCTGAGGCCTACCGGACCAGTGGCCCATAGAGTTGCATGGCCAGGAAGCCAAAGACTGAACCTTCCCGGCCCTCTCCCCTGTGCCCTCTACTTAGCCCATTCGGGTGACCACTGCCCTGCTGTGGGCTCAGTACCTGGGGCCTCTTGGGTCCTAACCCAATCCCTAACCCTAACGGAAACCTCAACCGAATCCTAACCCGATCTTGAAACCTAATCAAACAATTGACCCCCGCTGTCTCCTGGTCCCTTACTTCATTCCTCTAGGGAGATCACGAGACTGGAGTTGCTTTGGCCCTGGCAACGTCCTGGACCCAACCCTAACCCTAGCTCAGACTCTCTCCCAATGGGGATGTAAGCAAGAAACCATAAATCGTCTATGAGAAAAATTGAAGAAACCCGGAGAAATGGAAAACATTCCATGCTCACGTATTAGAAGAACAAACATTTGGGGTGTCTGGGTGGCACAGTCGGTTAAGCGTCCGACTTCTACCAGGTCACGATCTCGCGATCCGTGATATCGAGCCCCATGTCAGGCTGTGGGCTGATGGCTCAGAGCCTGGAGCCTGTTTCCTATTCTGTGTCTCCCTCTCTCTCTGCCAATCCCCGGTTCATGCTCTGTCTCTGTCTGTCCCCCAAAAATAAATAAACGTTGAAAAAAAAAAGAAGAAGAACAAACATTGTTAAGATGTCAATACTACCAAAGCAATCGACACACTCAATGCAATCCCTATCAAAAAACACGAGCTTTCTCCACAGAGCTAGAACAAACAACCCTAAAATGTGTAAGGATCCAGAAAAGATACCAAAAACTAAAGTCATGTTGAAAGAGAAAACAAAGGTGGAAACATGACTATTTTGGATTTATGGTGTATTAGAAAGCTGCATTCATCAAGACAGTATATACAGGCACAGAAACGGAGACAGACGTCAATGGAACAGAATATGGAACCCAGAAATATACCCTCAAACATAATGTGAGTAATCTTTGTTAACACAGAAAGAATATCCAATGGAATAAGAGTCTCTTCAGCAAATGGTACTAAGAATACTGGACAGTGAGAAGGATGACACTGGACACTGTTCTTAAACGACACACACACACACACACACACACACACCTCAAAATGGATGAATTATCTAACTGTAAGTCAGGAACCATCAACATCCTAGAGGAGATAACAGGCAATGTACCTCCTTGATCCTGGCCGCAGCAACTTCTCGCTTGTCATGTCTCCAGAAAAAAGGGCAATACAAACCACAATGAACTATTGGGTCCTGAAGATAAAAAGCTTCTGCACAGCAGGGGACAAAATCAGCTAAACTAAAAGGCAACTGAATGAAATGGGAGAAGATATTTGCAGGTGACATATCAGATATAGGGTTAGTATCCAAAATCTATAAAAACTGATCACACTCAACACCCAGAAACCAAATAATCCAGTGAAGAAATGGGCAAAAGACATGAAGAGACACCTTAAGAAAGATGACATCCAGATCGGTCACACATGGAAAGATGCTCAATCTCACTGGTCATCACTGAAATACAAATGAAACCCACAATGAGATATCCCCTCACACCTATCAGAATGGCTAAAATTAGCATCTCCGGAAATGACAGATGTTTGCAAGGATGCAGGGAAAGGGAACCCTTTTGCAATGCTGGTGCGAATGCAAAGCGGTGTAGCCATTCTGGACAATAGTATGGAGATTCGTCACAAACACAAAAAATAGAACTACACTAGGACCCAGCCATTGCACTACTACGTATTTATCCAAAAGATACACTAACGCTGACTCGAAGTGGCACGTGTACTCCAATATTTATAGCAGCATTCTCAACAATAGCTAAGTTATGCAAAGAGCCCAAATGACCACTGACAGATGAATGGATAAAGAAGATATGGTATATGCATACAATGGACTATCACTCGGCGACCAAAAAGAATGAAATCTCGCTCTTTGCATCAACGTGGATGGAACCAGATTTCTTAAGCTAAGCAAAATATGTCAGAGAACGACACACACCCTATGATTACTCTCATCTGTCGAATTTAATAAAACTGATGAACATAGTGCAAGGAAAGCAAAAATAAGATACATACAAAGAGGGAGTCAAATGATAAGAAACTGTTAAATAGAGGGAAGAACCTCAGGGTTCCTGGAGGGTTACTGAATAGGGGTATTGGCTAAACGGGTGATGGGCATTAGGGGTGGACCTTGGGATAAGTATTGGGTATATTTTGTACTTGATGGATCACTAAATTCTACTGCTGAAACTGTATTCCTCTATAAGGTAACTAACTTGGGCTTCAATTTTAAAAAGAAGAAATATTAAAAATAAGTAAAGAAATGTACCACCAGTCAAAAGAAAAGAATATTTAAGTCGGGCTCTTGAGTGGAAAGGAAAGACTAAAAGTGTTACAGACAAGAAAGGATCAGAGAAAACATCAAGAAACAATGACAAATCAACTACTAGAATGGGACTAAATATATACCTAGCAATAATCACTCTGACTATAAATGGACTAAATGCTCCAATCCAAAGACATTGGATAGGGCGTCAGAATGGACAAAACAAACAAACAAACAAGCAAACAAAAAACAATGTCTATCTAGATGCTGCCTACAAAGCCTTATTTGGACTTAAGTCTCCTGCAGATTTGTTATTTTTTAAAATTTTTTTAATGTTTATTTATTTTTGAGACAGAGAGAGACCGAGCATAAACGGGGGAGGGTCAGAGAGAGGGAGACACAGAATCTGAAACAGGCTCCAGGCTCTGAGCTGTCAGCACAGAGCCCGACGCGGGGCTCGACCTTACGGACCGCGAGATCATGACCTGAGCCGAAGTCGGCCCCTTAACCGACTGAGCCACCCAGGCGCCCCAAGTCTCCTGCAGATTTGAAGTGAGGGAATGAAGAAATATTTATCATGCCAATAATGTGAAAAGAAAGCCAGTAGCCATACTTATATCAGGCAAAATAAACTTTAAAGCCGAGACTCTATTTTGGTACCCTTTGGGTAAATACCTAAGAGTGACAATGCATGCACCCAATATTTATAGCAGAATTATCAACAGTAGCCCAACTATGGAGAAAGCCCAAGTATCCATCAACTGAGGAAGGTGTAAAGAAGTTGCGGTGTGTGTATGTATACGTATGTATATGCATATGGACATACGTGTATGTTCATATATACATACATACGTATATACAATGAAATATAACTCAGCTTCAAGAAGAATGAAATCTTGCCATTTGCAACGATGTGGATGGAGCTCGAATGTATTATGCTACGTGAAATACGTCAATCAGAGAAAGACACATATATGATTTCACTCATGTGGAAGTAAAGAAACAAACACATGAAAACTAAGGAAGGAGCCAGGAAAAGAGAAGCCTGGTAACAAACCACATGAGTCTCTTAATGTTAGAGAAAAAAAAAGTGAAAGTTGATGGAGGGAGATGGGTCAGCGCTGGGCTAGATGGAGGACGAGTATTAAGGAGAGCACTTGTTGTGATGAGCACTGGGTGTTGTATGTAAAGGATGAATCACCGAATTCTACTCCTAAACCCGAGAATGCACTGTATGTCAACTAAGACTTAAATTAAAATACATACATACATACATACATACATACAGCTATAACAAGAGATGAAGACAGACACGATCTCATACTAAAGGGGACAGCCACACAAGAAGATCCAATGATTGTAAATTTTGATGCACCCAACATGCGATCACCAAGTATACAAAACATTTAGCAACAACCGTAAAGGAACTCATTTATAATATGATGATGATAGTAGAGAACTTTAACACATCACTCACATCAATGGACAGAACCTATAAACAGAACGTCAACAAGGAAACAATGGCTTTGAATGACACACTGGACCAGAAGGGTTTAACAGATATATTCAGAACACTCCATACTAAAATGCCAGAGTACACATTCTTTTCAAGCATACCCGGGCCGTTCTCCAGAATTGATCACATTCTAGGTCACAAATCAGGCCTCAAGAGGTACCCAACGACAGAGATCAGACCAAGCATCTTTTCTAACCACAAAGCTAGGAACCTTGAAGTCAACCACAAAAAGAGGGCGGGGGGGGGGCGGGAAGGCCACAAATAAAGGGAGGTTAAGTAACCTGCTACTAAATGAATGGGTCAAACAGGAAATCAATGAGAAAATACACTGAAATAAATGAAAATGAAAATACACTGGTAAAACCCTTTGGAATGCGGCAAAAGCAGTCTATGATGGAAGTATATAGCAATACAAGCCTACCTTAAAGAGCAAGAAAACTCTCAAAGAATCCTAACTTACACCTGAAGGAATGAGAAAAAGAGCAGCAGAAGGAAGGAAATAATAGAGTTTAGGGCAGAAATAAGGGTTATAGAAACCAAAAAGACACTAGACCAAATCAATGAAACCAGGGGCTGGTTCATTGAATGCAGTAATCAACTTGAAAACCTCCTAGGCAGACTCTTCACAAAGAAGACAGAAAGGACTCAAATAAATGAAATCACAAATAAGAAAGGAGAAGTGACAGTCAACACCACAAAAATACAATTAGAAGATAATATTATGAACATCTATATGCAACAAATTGGACACTCTGAAAAAAATGGATAACTTCGTAGAAACTCACACACTACGAAAACTGAAACAGGAAGATACCTAAAATCTGAAAACAGAAAGATACCCCATCAGTAATTAAAAAAATCTCCCCCCAACACAAGAGTTCATGGCCAGATGGCTTCATGGATGAATTCTACCATCCATTCAAGGAAGAGGTAATAGGTATTCTCCTCGAATTATTACAAAATTAAAAAAGAAGGAAAACTTACAAATTCATCGTATGAGGCATCATTACCCTGATACCAAAACGAGATGAAGCCTCCACTAAAGCCAAAAACTGCAGCGGCGCCTGTGTGGGTCGGTCGGTTTACTGTCCAACTCTTAATTTTGGATGAGGACAATATCTTGCGGTACGTGGGTTCCAGTCCCACGGTGGGCCCTGCCATGACAGTGTGGGGCGTGGCCAGGATTCTCTCTCTCCCTGTCTCTCTGCCCCTCCCTCACTTTTATGTACACTATCTAAGGAAAGAAATAAGCATTTAAAAAGATGTTTAAAAAATTTTAAATAAAACTGCAGAGCAATAGCCTGATGTCTATGTATGCCGAAATTCTCATTAAAATACCTTCAAATTAAAGTCAACAATACATTGATAGAATCATTTCCCATAATCAAGTGGGATATATTCCTGGGCTGCAAGCGTGGTTCCACATTCACATATCAATCAACATGATGCACCACAGTAATAGAAGAAAGCATAAGAACAATAGGATGCTTTCAACAGATGCAGGGAAACTATTTGATAAAATGTCACATCCATTCATGATAAAAACCCTCAGCAAAGTACATTGAGACTCAACCTACCTACACATAATAAAGGTCGTCTATGAAAAACCCACAGCTCGTCTCATCCTCAATGGGTAAGAATTGAAAGTTTTTCTTCCAAAGTCAGGGACAAGCTAGGAATGACCCCTCTCACCACTGTTATCCCACATAGTACGGGAAACCCGAACCACAGCACTCAGACAACAAAAAGAAATAAGAGGCATCCAAATCGGCAAGGAAGAAGTAGCACTTTCGCTGTTTGGAACTGACATGATAGGTTCTATAAAAAGCATGAAAGGCTTGCTTAAAAATTGCTAGGATCGATATATGAATTCGACAAGTCACAATCTACAGAAATCAAGGAAGAGAGATGTATTGAATTTCTAACACAAATCATGAATTAACACAGAGAGAAAGTAAGGGATCAAAACCATTGACAGGCTCACAAATACCACAAGAAACCAGGAATAAACCTAACCAAAGAGGTGAAACACCTGTACTCTAAAGGCTATGAAACACTGATGAAATAAATGGAAGAGGACACAAAGAAATGGACATACATTTCATGTTCCTGGATGGGAAGCACAAAATACTGTTAAAATGTCTACACTCCTCAAAGCAATCTACACATATAATGAAATGAAGTGTGATAGGGATATCACGCTAACAAAAACATTTGTCACAGAACAAGAACAAATAATCTCAACATGTGTATGGAATGACAAATGTCCCCAAACAGCCAACACAAACTTGTAGAAGAAAAGCAAAGCTGGAGACATCACAATTCCAGACTTTAGGTTATATTACAAAGCTATACTGATCAGAACAGTATGATCCGTATGTCCGTACTGAACAGTACTGACAAAACCACAACAAAAAGTAACAACAACAACAAACTCATATGCATAGATCAATAGCATGGACACCCAGAAATAAACTCACACCTCTATGGTCAATTCAATCTCAACAAAGCAGGAAAGAACATCCAATGGAAAAAAAAGATAGTCTTGGGACACATGGGTGGCCCAGTCAAGAAAGCGTGTGATGGTGGGTTCAGCTCAGGTCATGATCTCAGGGCAGTGCAGAGCATGCGTGGGATTCTCTCTCTCCATATCTCTCTGCCCCTCTTCTGCATGCGCGCTCTCTCTCTCTCTCTCTCTCTCTCTCTCTCAAAAATAAATACATAAATTAAAAAAAAGGCTCCTCAATATATGGTTTTGGAAAAACTGGAAAGCAATCTGCAAAACAAAACAAAAACAACGGACCACTGTCTTACAACATACACAAAAATAAATCCAACATGGACAAAGACCTCTATGTGAAACCTGAAACCATAAAAATCCCAGAGGATAACACGGGTAGTATCTTACTTGACATTGCCTGTACAAACGTCTTTGTAGATATATCTCTAGAGGTAAGGGAAATGCAAGCAAAAATAATGAGACTTTATAAAAATTAAAACCTTCCGTCACCAAGGAAATAATCAACAAAACGAAAACATCAACAGAATGATATTTGCAAACGACATCGGATACAGGGTTAGTGTCCAAAATATATACAGTTATACAGCACCCAAAAGATGAGAAATCTGATTAAAAATGGGCAGAAGACACGAGTGGACATTTCCCGAAGGAAGACATATACATGGCCAAGAGACACATGAAAAAATGCTCAACAATACTGATCTTCAGGGAGATACAATTCGAAAGTACAATGAGAGAACACATCACATCTGTCACAATGGCTAAAATCAATGAAGGATGACACAGCAGGTGTTGCCATGGATGTGGGGAAAGAATAACCCTCTTGCACTGTGGGTAGGAATGCAAACTGCTGCAGCCACTCTGGAAAACCACATGGAGATGTCCAAAAACAAAACAAAACTAGAAATAGAAGTACCTTACAATCCAGCAACTTCACTACAAGGTATTTCCACAAAGAATACAAAATTTTCAAAGGGATACATGCACCGTGATGTTTACAGCAGCGTTTTCTACAAAAGCCAAATGACAGAAACTATCCAAGCACCCATCAACGGATGAATAAATTGAGATGTGGTCTATGGAATGTAATATGATTTAGCCGTAAAAACATGAAATCTTGCAATTTGCCACAAGGTGGATGGAGAGAGAGAATGTTATGCTGGCTGAAATAAGCCTGTCGGAGAAAGACAAATACCCAATGATTTCGCTAACACATGGGAAGAAAACAAAAGAAAGGGGCGGGGAGAGGAGACCAACGGACTCTTAACTAGGAAACAAACTGGGGAGTTCCACAGCGAGGTGAGGGAATGGGTGAAACAGCTGATGGGGATTCAGAAGTGCACCTGGGATGAGCACCGGGTGACGTGTGGAAGTGTTGCTCTATATTGGACACCTGAAACTACTATTACACTGTGTCTTCACTCAGTGGAATTTAAATTAAAAGATAACATAAGGTTAATGAGACTTACCTACCGGGTTTTCGGTAGTGTTCAATCACTTCACTAGGTTGGAAAAATAACCATGAAATTTTTAAAAAAGCATGTATGATATGTGGGACAGTTTGTGCCCTTACCTTGGCCTCTGGGTCCAGCAGGACTTGGAACATGGGTCCCAGCTCCTTCTTCTAGAAGGTCGTGAGACGAGCATTTCATGGATCCACGTCCTAATTGAATGCAGCTCCCGTGCTTCTGAATTTCTGTTAGGGTTCCTTGTCGGAAACAAGCCTGGATCTGGAACACACCATCGACTGCATCTATGAGGTGATGTCGTGGGACCCCGGAATCCACAAGTCCTTTAGTAAAATACGTCTTGTGCAAACACTGTCCGGGAAGGGGTGGAATGAAACACGGGAACAGCCCAGAAAATGCAAAGGCCTGTGCAGCTCAGCGACCAGCTTGACCAGGGAAGCCACCCGGCGCCCCCTCCTCAGCAGTCAGTACAACAAGGCAGCTTCTCTCTGGCGACTCAGGAGATGCCAAGTTGCTGCTAAGCTTCCAAGGTCTCCCCTGGGGAGGGTGGCAGAACCTGCTGGAAGTGCAGCTCTGCTCTCTGTACTCAGGCACCAGCAGAGGTCTGAGTCCTCTGAGAGCAATGAAAGCGCTTCCTGCTCTGAGGTGCCCTGAGTCAGAAAAGCAGATGGTGCGCCCTCTGCTGGCTATCACTGCCAAGCAGAGGAACCCGCCCCTCGGGGGTCTGTGGTGCTTGAGCTCTCTCTGCTGGCCACCATGGGAATTCCTTCAATGTGGAAGGCCCTGGTTGCTCAGCTGAGAGACCGAAGGTGCTCTGGGCAACTAAGCCTGTTCTCCTCGTTGGGAAGGTTTTAGTGACAGGGCCTGGGACACAAAATCTTTTCCTTCTCTTTCTTGTGAGTGAAGAATGAAACCGAATTTATTAAAGTAACGACATCATTGGTAATGTTTTAAGCAATATTCACAGAAAAATAGACCTCCGATTTACACATGCTGAACAAGAAGTAATTTTGTTTACCACCAAAATACTTAGGTTAGATAAAGAATGGACACCTTTGAGAGAGAGAGATACCGGCGTCCAGCGATGGAGTGTATGAGTCCTAGGGATACAAGGGACAGCCAATGGAATGGAGTCAATCCTGTAACAATATTGTTGCATGCTTTCACAGGATAGCTACACTTGTGGTTGAGTACAACATAATGTAGAGACAAATGGAATGACTACAATGTATGCCTAAAACTAACACAACGAATGTGTGAACAATATTTCAATTAAAAAGAGACATCCTTTACACTATCTTTAATTTCTTCTTCTTTGCCACTAAACTATCCTTCCTGGGGCGCTTGGGTGGCTTAGTCAGTGAAGCGTCCGACTTTGAGTCAAGTCAGGATTTGGCAGTCCATGAGTTTGAGCCCTGCATCAGGCTCTGTCCTGAGAGCTCAGAGCCTCGAGCCTGCCTCATATTCCATGTCTCCCACTCTATCCCCCTCCCCAGCTCGGGTTCTCTCAAAAAAAGAAATATTAAAAATGAAAAATCATTCCTCATTGAGAATCTGCGAATTTCCATTCATACCAGATTCTCTAGCATCACCTTCTTGGTGTTGAAAGCTTATCTGAAAAGTCACGAATAATATCTTTTTTTTTTTAATTTTTTTTCAACATTTTTATTTATTTCTGGGACAGAGAGAGACAGAGCATGAACGGGGGAGGGGCAGAGAGAGAGGGAGACACAGAGTCGGAAACAGGCTCCAGGCTCCGAGCCATCAGCCCAGAGCCTGACGCGGGGCTCGAACTCACGGACCGTGAGATCGTGACCTGGCTGAAGTCGGACGCTTAACCGACTGCGCCACCCAGGCGCCCCACGAATAATATTTTTGATGATACATTTGTGACAACGTCAGAATGCAACTTACAGGGAGCTACACATCAGTTGTGAATTTACAGTGTGTATCCTTGGCTAATATTTACACTGAAATGTGCTTTAGGGATACGGATGGATGAAATAATGTCCATCCGTCATATAGGTCAATTGCCCATAGGACTATTATGCCTTCAATTAGTAATTGCCATCTCTTCAGAACTAAAAGAAAGCTGGGTCAAGAAAATGTCTTTGAATTTCATGTAAGAGAAGACTAGGGTGTTTGAAAGGGTCCACCTACCTTCTGGATTCCTCAGATTGGTTGTGGAGAGGAGGATAGCAACCTATGATTTGGATGCACACCGCTAGTCCCAGAGGGAGGATGTGTACCTTATTGTCAAATATAGATATATATTTTACCAATATTACTAGTCCACCTCTGCCAGGTCCAGACTGCAGGACCTGGGGGCAACGCAATGCCTGATGCCTGGGTTCAGAACTTGAGGAAGGCAGGCTGGCGGGGGAGGGGGGAAATCCAACAGAGCCTGGGGCAGTGAGGGAGATGGCCCTGGGACACCTCCCCACAGGGCAGGCTATGGAGTTTACCTGCCAAAGAGCGGCACACTCTCCCTCAAGACATCCCTCTCCATGACAGAACGTGAGGCTGAACCTCACAATTCTAGAAGAAATGAGGGCTACCCATCTTTTCAATTCCAATGGCCTCTGCAGAACTTGGGCCCAGGGATGTTGGAGTCTTGGGGCCATGGAACCCTGATTCCCATGATAGAAGCCCTTTGTGCCCCAGCACTCAGAGCCACTTCCTACATCCCCTCTCCCCTGGCCCATCTAACCGTGTCCACATACCCGGACCAGGTCTCTACTTTCCTTCTTGTACTTCCTCTTTGTCTCTGTTTCTCTCTAACCACATCTCTCTCTATTTCTTCCTTTCACTCTCTAGGGAGTGGTGTATTATACGGTGCTCAACTTTGTTCTTATACATGGGAATATCCAATTTTCCTAGCACCAGTTATTCAAAAGACTACTCTTCTCCACTGTGTATTATTGACTCCCTTGTCGAATACTAGGTGACTGTAATGCATGGGTTTAGTTTGGGCTCTCAATTTCTGTTCCATTGTCTTGTGTGTGTGCTTATGCCAGTGACATCATTGATTTCTTTGTGTTAGAATGACGCTTGAAATCAAGAAGGGGGATGCTTCCTGTTTTATCCTTTCTTGCGTTGGCTACATGGGGTCTTTTTGTGGTTCCAAATAAATTTTAGGTTATGATTTTCTAATTGCATAAATATTGCATCGGAGTCTTGATAGAGATTGCACTGAATCTCTAGATGGCTTTGGGTAATATGGACATTGTATCTGTATTAATTCCTCCGAAAGTTGGACATGGGATGGCTTTTCACTGACTTGTGTGTTCTCCCCTTTCTTTCACCCAAATTGAATTTCTTCCATTCCTGCACACAGGTTTTATAGTTTTCTGTAGAGAGATTTTCATTTCCTTGGCTAACGGTATTGCTATAATTTTTATTGTTTTTGATGCTATAAATGGGATTGTTTTCTTTACTTCTTCTCAGATAATTGGGTTAGTGTATAGGAATGATACAGAATTTGATATGGTGACTTTATACTTTGGAACTTCACTGCATTTCTTGATTAGATATTAACAGGTTCTTTTATATTAAACTTTTTATTTCAGTCCTTTACCTAGTTAAAAAAAAAACAACATATTATTTGGGAATAGCTGACACACTATGTTACATTAGTTTCATATGAAAAACATAGTCATTGGCAAATGTATACATTCTGCTACGCTAACACAGGTGTAGCTGTCATCTGTCACCATGCATCCCTACTCCAGTACCATTCTCTATGTGCCCTATGCTATATCTTCTATCTGTGATTCATTCATTGCATAACCAGAAGCCTGCATCATCCAATACCCTTCACATATCTAGGGAATCCTTGTCTTGTGCCTGATCTTAGCGGAAAATCGTTCACAATTTCACTACTGAGTATGACATTAGCTGTGGGCTTCACATACATGGCCTTCGTTATGTTGAGATCTGACCCTTCTACACAGAATTTTAAAGAGATTTTTACCACAAATGGATACCAAAGTTTCTCAGAACGCTTGTTCTGTGTCTATTGACATCCTCACATGAGTTTCCTTTTTCCTTTTTAACATGAATTTATTTAGAGCAGTTTAAACGTATTTATGTGTTTTTTTTGTACTCATTTTTCAAGTTTTTATTTAAATTCCAGTTGGTTAACATGCAGTGTAATGTTAGCTTCAGGTAAGGAATGTAGTCATCCATCACTTACATACAACACCCAGTGATCCTCACTACTAGTGCCCTCCATAGCCCATCACCCATTGAACCCATCCCCCTATGCCACCTCCCTGGAGACATCCCTGGACCGAACCCTAAGCCAAGCTATGGCTCTCCCCCATGGGGACCCAATTGCAACGTTTGACAACACCACGCGCCTGGGGTCCATACGCGGTGCAGGCTGACTGGGCAAGGAACCTGGAAGCTCACCATGTCGTTTCCCAGGCCTGGCTGCAGCTCCCGAGAGGATTCCGGAGGCCTCCTCGACCAGGGGCTTTTCGACGTGTGTGGTCTTGGCAGCCAAAGAGGGACCCTGACCGGCACCGTCCCTTGTGCCCTCAACTCAGCCCTTTGGGGAGACCACTGCCCTGCTGTGAGTTCAGCGCCTGGAACCTCCTGGGACCTAACCCTAACCCTAACCCTACCACGATCCAGGACCATCCACCGGAACCTAAGCCTGCCTCGACACCTAATCCTGCATTTGAACCGCCTCCTGGCATGGGCCCTCACTTCAGCCCTCGAGGGAGATCACGAGACCGGAGTTGCTACGGCCCTGGCGATGTCCCTGGACTGAACCCTAACCCTAGCTAAGGCTCTCTCCTCATGGGGACCCAATTCCAAGGTCGGACAGCATAACGCACCTGGGGTCCAGAAGCGGTGCAGGCTGACTCGGCATGGACCTTGCAATCTCACCATGTCGTTTCCCAGGCCCGGCTGCAGCTCCCGAGAGGATTCCGGAGGCCTCCTCGACCAGGGGCTTATCGACGTGTGTGGCCTTGACAGCCAACGAGGGACCCTGACCGGCACCGTCCCTTGTGCCCTCAACTCAGCCCTTCGGGGAGACCACTGCCCTGCTTTGGGAAAGGCGCCTGGAACTTCCTGGGACCTAACCCTAACCCTAACCCTACCCCGAACCAGGACCCTCCACCGAAACCTAAGCCAGCCTCGATCCCTATTCCTGCATTTGAGACGCCTTCTGGAATGGGCCCTCACTTCAGTCCTCGAGGGAGATCACGAGACCGGAGTCGCTTCGGCCCTGGAGACGTCCCTGGACCGAACCCTAACCCTAGTTAAGGCTCTCTCCGCATGGGGACCCAATTCCAACGTAGGACAGCATCACGAGCCTGGGGACCAGAAGCGGTGCAGGCTGACTTGCCAAGGTACCTGGAAGCTCACCATATCGTTTCCCAGGCCCAGATGCAGCTCCCGAGAGGATTCCGGAGGCCTCCTCGACCAGGGGCTTATCGACGTGTGTGGCCTTGGCAGCCAAAGAGGTATCCTGACCGGAACCGTCCTTTGTGCCCGCAACTAAGCCCTTCGGAAAGAACACTGCCCTGCTGTGAGTTCGGCGTCTGGAACCTCTTGGGACTTAACCCTAACCCTAACCCTTCCCCGAAACGTTACCCACCACTGAAACCTAAGCCTGCCTCATTCCCTTATCCTGCATTTGAGCAGCCTCCTGGCATGGGCCCTCACTTCAGCCCTCGAGGGAGATCACGAGACCGGAGTCGCTTCGGCCCTGGCGACGTCCCGGGACCGATCCCTAACCCTAGCTAAGGCACTCTCCTCATGGGGACCAAATTCCAAGGTCGGAGAGCATCACGCGCATAGGGAACAGAAGCGGTGCAGGCTGACTTGCCAAGGAACTTGGAATCTCACCATGTCGTTTCCCAGGCCCGGCTGCAGCTCCCGAGAGGATTCCGGAGGCCTCCTCGACCAGGGGCTTTTCGTCGTGTGTGGACTTGGCAGCCAAAAAGGGACCCTGACCGGCACCGTCCCTTGTGCCCTCCACTCAGCCCTTCGGGGAGACCACTGCCCTGCTGTGAGTTCAGCGCCTGGAACCTCCTTGGACCTAACCCTAACCCTAACCCTACTCCGAACCAGGACGCTCCACCAAAACCTAAGCCTGCCTCGACACCTAATCCTGCATTTGATCCGCCTCCTGACATGGGCCCTCATCTAAGCCCTCGAGGGAGATCACGAGACCTGAGTTGCTTCGGCCCTGGCGACATCCCTGGACCAAACCCTAACCCTAGCTATGGCTCCCTCCTCATGAGGACCCAATTCCAAGGTCGGACAGCATCACGCGCCTGGGGTCCAGAAGCGGTGCAGGCTGACTCAGCATGGACCTTGGAATCTCACCATGTCGATTCCCAGGCCTGGCTGCAGCTCCCGAGAGGATTCCGGAGGCCTCCTCGACCAGGGGCTTATCGACGTGTGTGGCCTTGACAGCCAAAGAGGGTCCCTGACCGGCACGGTCCCTTGTGCCCACAACTCAGCCCTTCGGGGAGACCACTGCCCGGCTGTGGGTTCGGCGCCTGGAACCTCCTGGGACCTAACCCTAACCCTAACCCTACGCCGAAACAGGACCCTCCACCGAAACCGAAGCCAGCCTCGATCCCTATTCCTGCATTTGAGCTGCCGTGTGGCATGGGCCCTCATTTCAGGCCTCGAGGGAGATCACCAGACCGGAGTCGCTTTGGCCCTGGCGACGTCCCTGGACCGAACCCTAACTCTAGATAAGGCTCTCTCCGCATGGGGACCCAATTCCAAGGTAGGACAGCATCACGAGCCTGGGGTCCAGAAGCGGGGCAGGCTGACTTGCCAAGGAACCTGGAAGCTCACCATGTCGTTTGCCAGGCCCGGCTGCAGCTCCCGAGAGGATTCCGGAGGCCTTCTCGACCAGGGGCTTATCGACGTGTGTGGTCTTGGCAGCCAAAGAGTGACCCTGACCGGCACCGTCCCTTGTGCCCTCAACTCAGCCCTTCGGGGAGACCACTGCCTTGCTGTGAGTTCAGCGCCTGGAACCTCCTGGGACCTAACCCTACCCCGAACCCGGACCCTCCCCCGAAACCTAAGCCTGCCTCGACACCTAATCCTGCATTTGAGCCGCCTTCTGGCATGGGCCCTCACTTCAGCCCTTGAGGGAGATAACGAGACCGGAGTCGCTTCGGCCCTGGCGACGTCCCTGGACCGAGCCCTAACCCTAGCTAAGTCTCTCTCCTCATGGGGACCCAATTCCAAGGTCGGACAGCATCATGCGCCTGGGGTCCAGTAGCGGTGCATGCTGACGCGGCATTGAACTTGGAATCTCACATGTCGTTTCCCAGGCCCGGCAGCAGCTCCAGAGAGGGTTCCGGAGGCCTCCTCGACCAGGGGCTTATCGACGTGTGTGGCCTTGACAGCCAAAGAGGGACCCTAACCGGCACGGTCCCTTGTGCTTCAACTCAACCCTCGGGGAGACCACTGCCCTGCTGTGAGTTCAGCGCCTGGAACCTCCTGGGACCTAACCCTAACCCTAAACCTACCCCGAACCAGGACCCTCCACCGAAACCTAAGCCAGCCTCGATCCCTATTCGTGCATTTCAGCCGCCTTCTGGCATGGGCCCTCACTTCAAGCCTCGAGGGAGATCACGAGACCGGAGTCGCTTCGGCCCTGGCGACGTCCCTGGACCGAACCCTAACCCTAGATAAGCCTCTCTCCGCATGGGGACCCAATTCCAAGGTCGGACAGCATCACGAGCCTGGGGTCCAGAAGCGGTGCAGGCTGACTTGCCAAGGAACCTGGAAGCTCACCATGTCGTTTGCCAGGCCCGGCTGCAGCTCCCGAGAGGATTCCGGAGGCCTCCCCGACCAGGGGCTTATCGACGTGTGTGGCCTTGGCAGCCAAAGAGGGATCCTGACCGGCACCGTCCCTTGTGCCCGCAACTAAGCCCTTCGGGAAGAACACTGCCCTGCTGTGAGTTTGGCGTCTGGAACCTCTTGGGACCTAATCCTAACCCTAACCCTTCCCCGAACCGTTACCCTCCACTGAAACCAAATCTGCCACGTTCCCTTATCCTGCATTTGAGCCGCCTTCTGGCATGGGCCCTCACTTCAGCCCTCGAGGGAGATCACGAGACCGGAGTCCCTTCGGCCCAGGCGTCGTCCCGGGACCAAACCCTAACCCTAGCTAAGGCTCTCTCCTCATGTGGACTCAATTCCAAGGTCGGACAGCATCAGGCGCATAGGGAACAGAAGCGGTGCAGGCTGACTCGGCAAGGAATCTGGAAGCTCACCATGTCGTTTCCCAGGCCGGCTGCAGCTCCCGAGAGGATTCCGGAGGACTCCTCGACCAGGGGCTTATCGACGTGTGTGGTGTTGGCAGCCAAAAAGGGACCCTGAGCGGCACCGTCCCTTCTGCCCTCAACTCAGGTCTTCGGGGAGACCACTGCCCTGCTGTGAGTTCAGCGCCTGGAACCTCATGGGACCTAACCCTATCCCTAACCCTACCCGAACCAGGAACCTCTACCGAAACCGAAGCCTGCCTCGATCCCTAATCCTGCATTTGAGCCGCCTCCTGGCATGGGCGCTCACTTCAGCCCTCGACGGAGATCACGAGACCGGAGTCGCTTCGGCCCTGGCGACATCCCTGGACCAAACCCTAACCCTAGCTATGGCTCTCTCCTCATGAGGACCCAATTCCAAGGTTGAACAGCATCACGCGCCTGGGGTCCAGAAGCGGTGCAGGCTGACTCGGCATGGAACTTGGAATCTCACCATGTCGTTTCCCAGGCCCGGCTGCAGCTCCCGAGAGGATTCCGGAGGCCTCATCGACCAGGGGCTTATCGACGTGTGTGGCCTTGGGCCAAAGAGGGACCCTGACCGGCACCGTCCCTTGTGCCCTCAACTCAGCCCTTCGGGGAGACCACTGCCCTGCTGTGAGTTCGGCGCCTGGAATCTCCTGGGTCCTACCCCTGAACCTAAACCTAACCCGAACCGTTACCCTCCACCGAAACCTAAGCCTGCCTCGATCCCTAATCCTGCATTTGAGCCGCCTCCTGGCATGGGCCCTCACTTCAGCCCTCGAGGGAGATCACGAGACCAGAGTCGCTTCGGCCCTGGCGACATCCCTGGACCAAACCCTAACCCTAGCTATGGCTCTCTCCTCATGAGGACCCAATTCCAAGGTTGGACAGAATCACGCGCCTGGGGTCCAGAAGCGGTGCAGGCTGACTCGGCATGGAACTTGGAAGTTCACCATGTCGTTTCCCAGGCCCAGGTGCAGCTCCTGAGAGGATTCCGGAGGCCTCCTCGACCAGGGGCTTATCGACGTGTGTGGCCTTGGCAGCCAAAGAGGGATCCTGACCGGCACTGCCCTTTGTGCCCGCAACTAAGCCCTTCGGGAAGAACACTGCCCTGCTGTTAGTTCGGCGTCTGGAACCTCTTGGGACCTAACCCTAACCCTAACCCTTCGCCGAACCGTTACCCTCCACTGAAACCTAAGCTTGCCTCGTTCCCTTATCCTGCAGTTGAGCCGCCTTCTGGCATGGGCCCTCACTTCAGACCTCGAGGGAGATCACGAGAGCGGAGTCGCTTCGGCCCTGGAATCGTCCCTGGACCGAGCCCTAACCCTAGCTAAGGCTCTCTCCTCATGGGGACCCAATTCCAAGATCGGACAGCATCACGCGCATAGGGAACAGAAGCGGTGCAGGCTGACTCGGCAAGGAACCTGGAAGCTCACCATGTCGTTTCCCAGGCCCGGCTGCAGCTCCCGAGAGGACTCCGGAGGCCTCCTCGATCAGGGGCTTATCGACGTGTGTGGTCTTGGCAGCCAAAGAGGGACCCTGACCGGCACCGTCCCTTGTGCCCTCAACTCAGCCCTTCGGGGAGACCACTGCCTTGCTGTGAGTTCAGCGCCTGGAACCTCCTGGGACCTAACCCTAACCCTAACCCTACCCCGAACCAGGACCCTCCACCGAAACCTAAGCCTGCCTCGACACCTAATCCTGCATTTGAGCCGCCTCCTGGCATGGGCCCTCACTTCAGCCCTTGAGGGAGATCACGAGACCGGAGTCGCTTCGGCCCTGGCGAAGTCCCTGGACAGAACCCTAACCCTAGCTAAGGATCTCTCCTCATGGGGACCCAATTCCAAGGTCGGACAGCATCATGCGCCTGGGGTCCAGAAGCGGTGCATGCTGACTCGGCATTGAACTTGGAATCTCACCATGTCGTTTCCCAGGCCCGGCTGCAGCTCCAGAGAGGATTCCGGAGGCCTCCTCGACCAGGGGCTTATCGACATCTGTGGCCTTGACAGCCAAAGAGGGACCCTGACCGGCACGGTCCCTTGTGCGTCAACTCAACCCTTCGGGGACACCACTACCCTGTTGTGAGTTCAGCGCCTGGAACCTCCTGGGACCCAACCCTAACCCTAAACCTACCCCAACCAGGAACCTCCACCGACACCTAAGCCTGCCCTGATACCTAATCCTACATTTGAGCCGCCTCCTGGCATGGGCCCTCACTTCAGCCCTCGAGGGAGATCACGAGACCGGAGTCGCTTCGGCCCTGGCGATGTCCCTGGACTGAACCCTAACCCTAGATTAGGCTCTCTCCGCATGGGGACCCAATTCCAAGGTAGGACAGCATCACGAGCCTGGGGTCCAGAAGCGGAGCAGGCTGACTTGCCAAGGAACCTGGAAGCTCACCATGTCGTTTCCCATGCCCGGCTGCAGCTCCCGAGAGGATTCCTGAGGCCTCCCCGACCAGGGGCTTATCGACGTGTGTGGCCTTGGCAGCCAAAGAGGGATCCTGACCGGCACCGTCCTTTGTGTCCGTAACTAAGCCCTTCGGGAACAACACTGCCCTGCTGTGAGTTCGGCGCCTGGAATATCCTGGGTCCTACCCCTAAACCTAAACCTAACCCGAACCGTTACCCTCCACCGAAACCTAAGCCTGCCTCGATCCCTAATCCTGCATTTGAGCCGCCTCCTGGCATGGGCCCTCACTTCAGCCCTCGAGGGAGATCACGAGACCAGAGTCGCTTTGGCCCTGGTGACTTCACTGGACCGAACCTTAACCCTAGCTAAGGCTCTCTCCGCATGGGGACCCAATTCCAAGGTCGGACAGCATCACGCGCCTGGTGTCCAGAAGCGGTGCAGGCTGACTCGTCAAGGAACCTGGAAGCTCACCATGTCGTTTCCCAGGCCCGACTGCAGCTCCTGAGAGGATTCCGGAGGCCTCCTCGACCAGGGGCTTATCGACGTGTGTGGCCTTGGCAGCCAAAGCGGGATCCTGACCGGCACCGTCCTTTGTGCCCGCAACTAAGCTCTTCGGGAAGAACACTGCCTTGCTGTTAGTTCGGCGTCTGGAACCTCTTGGGACCTAACCCTAACCCTAAGCCTTCGCCGAACCGTTACCCTCCACTGAAACCTAAGCCTGCCTCGTTCCCTTATCCTGCAGTTGAGCCGCCTTCTGGCATGGGCCCTCACTTCAGACCTCGAGGGAGATCACGAGAGCGGAGTCGCTTCGGCCCTGGAATCGTCCCTAGACCGAACCCTAACCCTAGCTAAGGCTCTCTCCGCATGGGGACCCAATTCCAAGGTCGGACAGCATCACGCGCATAGGGAACAGAAGCGGTGCAGGCTGACTCGGCAAGGAACATGGAAGCTCACCATGTCGTTTGCCAGGCCCGGCTGCAGCTCCCGAGAGGATTCCGGAGGCCTCCTCGACCAGGGGCTTATCGACGTGTGTGGTCTTGGCAGCCAAAGAGTGACCCTGACGGGCACCGTCCCTTGTGCCCTCAACTCACCCCTTCGGGGAGACCACTGCCTTGCTGTGAGTTCAGCGCCTGGAACCTCCTGGGACCTAACCCTAACCCTAACCCTACCCCGAACCCGGATCCTCCCCCGAAACCTAAGCCTGCCTCGACACCTAATCCTGCATTTGAGCCGCCTCCTGGCATGGGCCCTCACTTCAGCGCTTGAGGGAGATCACGAGACCGGAGTCGCTTCGGCCCTGGCGACGTCCCTGGACCGAACCCTAACCCTAGCTAAGGCTCTCTCCTCATGGGGACCCAATTCCAAGGTCGGACAGCATCATGCGCCTGGGGTCCAGGAGCGGTGCATGCTGACTCGGCATTGAACTTGGAATCTCACATGTCGTTTCCCAGGCCCGGCTGCAGCTCCAGAGAGGGTTCCGGAGGCCTCCTCGACCAGGGGCTTATCGACGTGTGTGGCCTTGACAGCCAAAGAGGGACCCTAACCGGCACGGTCCCTTGTGCTTCAACTCAACCCTTCGGGGAGACCACTGCCCTGCTGTGAGTTCAGCGCCTGGAACCTCCTGGGAACTAACCCTAACCCTAAACCTACCCCGAACCAGGACCCTCCACCGAAACCTAAGCCTGCCTCTATCCCTATTCGTGCATTTGAGCCGCCTTCTGGCATGGGCCCTCACTTCAGGCCTCGAGGGAGATCACGAGACCGGAGTCGCTTCGGCCCTGGCGACGTCCCTGGAACGAACCCTAACCCTAGATAAGTCTCTCTCCGCATGGGGACCCAATTCCAAGGTAGGACAGCATCACGAGCCTGGGGTCCAGAAGCGGTGCAGGCTGACTTGCCAAGGAACCTGGAAGCTCACCATGTCGTTTCCCAGCCCGGCTGCAGCTCCCGAGAGGATTCCGGAGGCCTCCCCGACCAGGGGCTTATCGACGTGTGTGGCCTTGGCAGCCAAAGAGGGATCCTGACCGGCACCGTCCTTTGTGCCCGCAACTAAGCCCTTCGGGAAGAACACTGCCCTGCTGTGAGTTCGTCGTCTGGAACCTCTTGGGACCTAACCCTAACCCTAACCCTTCCCCGAACCGTTACCCTCCACTGAAACCAAATCTGCCAAGTTCCCTTATCCTGCATTTGAGCCGCCTTCTGGCATGGGCCCTCACTTCAGCCCTCGAGGGAGATCAGGAGACCGGAGTCGCTTCGGCCCTGGCGACGTCCCTGGACCGAACCCTAACCCTAGCTAAGGCTCTCTCCTCATTGGGACCCAATTCCAAGGTCTGACAGCATCACGCGCCTGGTGTCCTGAAGCGTTGTAGACTGACTCGGCAAGGAACCTGGAAGATCACCATGTTGTTTCCCAGGCCCGGCTGCAGCTTCTGAGAGGGTTCCGGAGGCCTCCTCGACCATGGGCTTATCGACAAGTGTGGCCTTGGCAGCCAAAGAGGGATCCTGACCGGCACCGTCCCTTGTGCCCTCAACTCAGCCCTTCGGGGAGACCACTGCCCTGATGTCGGTTCGGCGCCTGGAACCTCCAGGTACCTAACCCTAACCCTAACCCTACCCCGAACCGGGACCCTCCACCGAAACCTAAGCCTGCCGGGATCCTTAATCCTGCATTTGAGCCGCCTTCTGGCATGGGCCCTCACTTCAACCCTCGAGGGAGATCACGAGATAGGATTCTCTTCGACCCTGCGACGTCCCTGGTCCGAACCCTAACCCTAGCTAACGCTCTCTCCTCATGGGGACCCAATTCCAAGGTCTGACAGCATCACGCGCCTGGGGTTCGGAAGCGGTGCAGGCTGACTCGGCTAGAACCTGGAAGCTCACCATGTCGTTTCCCAGACCCGGCTGCAGCTCCCGAGAGGATTCCGGAGGCCTCCTCGACCAGGGGCTTATCGACGTGTGTGGCCTTGGCAGCCAAAGAGGGATCCTGACTGGCACCGTCCCTCGTGCCCTCAACTCAGCCCTTTGGGGAGACCACTGCCCTGATGTGGGTTTGGTGCCTGGAGCCTCCAGGTACACAACCCTAACCCTAACCCTACCCCGATCCGGGACCCTCCTACGAAACCTAAGCCTACCTCGATCCGTAATCCTGCATTTGAGCCGCCTTCTGGCATGGAACTTCACTTCAGCCCTCGAGGGAGATCACAGGACAGGAGTCGCTTCGGCCCAGGCGACGTCCCTTTACGGAACCCTAACCCTAGCTAAGCCTCTCTCCTCATGGGGACCCAATTCAAAGGTCTGACAGCATCTCGCACCTGGACCAGAAGCGTTGCAGGCTGACTCGGCAAGGAACCTGGAAGATCACCATGGCTTTTCCCAAGCTCGGCTGCAGCTCCCGAGAGGATTCCGGAGGCTCCTCCATCAGGGGCCGATCGACGTGTGTGGCCTTGGCAGCCAAAGACGGATCCTGACCGGCACCGTCACTTGTGCACTCAACTCAGCCCTTCGCCTAGACCACCACCCTGCTGTGGGTTCGGCGCCTGGAGGTCCTGGGAGCTAACCCTAACCCTAACCCTACCTCGATCCGGGACCCTCCACCGAAACCTAAGCCTGTCTCGATCCCTAACCCTGCAGTTGAGCCGCCTTCTGGCATGGGCCCTCACTTCAGCCCTCAAGGAAGATCACGAGACCGGAGTCGCTACGGCCTTGGCAACGTCCCTGGACCGAACTCTAACCCTAGCTAAGGCTTTCTCCCCATGGGGACCCAATTCCAACGTCTGACAACACCACGCGCCTGGCGTCCCGAAGTGGTCAGGCTATGTCGGCATGGAACCTGGAAACTCACCATGTCATTTCTCAGGCCCAGCTGTAGCTGCCCAAGAGGATTCCTGAGGCTCCTCCATCAGGGCCGATCGACGTGTGTGGCATTGGCAGCCAAAGAGGGATCCTGACCGGCACCGTCCCTTGTGATCTCAACTCAGCCCTTCAAGGAAACCACGACCCTGCTGTGGGTTCGGCGCCTGGAGCTCCTGGGAGCTAACCCTAACCCTAACCTACCCCAATCCTGGACCCTCCACCGAAACCTAAGCCTGCCTCGATCACTACCCATGCAATTGAACCACCTTCTGGCATGGGCCCTGACTTCAGCCCTCGAGGGAGATCACGAGACTAGAGTCGCCACTGACCTGGTGACGTCCCTTACCGAACCCTAACCCTAGCTAAGGCTCTACCCCATCGGGACCCAATTTTACCGTCTGAAATCACCATGCGCCTGGGGTCCAGATGCGGTGTAAGCTGACTCGGCATGGAACCTGGAAGCTCACCATGTCGTTTCCCAGTCCCGGCGCCAGCTGCCCGAGTGGATTCTGGAGGCCTCCTCGATCAGGGGATGTGTTGCCTTGGCAGACCAAGACGGATCCTGACGGGCACCCTCCCTTGTGTCCTCAACCTAGCCCTTCAGGGAGACCACTGTATTTCTGTGGGTTCGTCGTCTGGAGCTCCTGGGATTTAAACTTCACCCTAAACCTACCCTCTGGAGGTTTCTACAGCTATCCTCAAATCCTAACCCTCTCAGCCATCCTCAAATCTCAGCCATCCTCAAATCTCAGCCATCCTCAAATCCTAACCATCTCAGCCATCCTCAAATCCTAACCTTCTACTTGAGCCGCCCCATTGCATGGGCCCTCATTTCAGGCCTTGAGAGAGATTTCGGCCTCAGTGTGCCTTCGGCCCTGGTGACGTCCCTGGACCAAACCCTAATCCTAGGTAAGGCTCTCTCTCCGTGGGGACCCAATCCCTACGTCTGACAACACCATACGCCTTGGGACATGAAGGGTTGCATGGTCACTTGGTATGGTATCTGGAAGCTCACCATATCGTTTCCCATGCCTGTTGCAGCTGCCAGTGAGGATTCCTGAGTCTTCCCCGACCAGGCGCTCATAGAGTTGTGTGGCCTTGGAAGAACAGAGTCTGACCCTGCCCGGCACTCTCCCTTGTGCCCTGAACTCAGTCCTTCGTGGAGACCACGGAAGTGTTCTGGCTTCAGCACTTGGGGGCTCCTGGGACGTAACCCCAATCCTACCCTTAACCGGACCCTCATCCAAATCCTAAGCTGGACTTGAACCCTATCCCTTCATTTTAACCTCACCTTCACATGAGCCCTCACTTCATCTCTCGAGGGAGATCTCGAGACTGGAGTTACTTCGATCCTGGCTACGTCCCTGGTCCAAACACTAACCGTAGCTAAGTCTCTCTCCTCTTGTGGACCCAATCCCAAGGTCTGGCAACACCACGCGCCTGGGGTTCCAGAAGCGACGCAGTGTCCCTCGGCATGGTGCCGGGAACCTCACAATGTCATTCTGCAGGCCCGGCTGCAGTTGTCTGAGAGAATTCCTGAGGCCTACCCGACCAGTGGCCCATAGATTTGCGTGGCCAGGAAGCCAAAGACTGAAACTTACCAGCCCTCTCCCCTGTGCCCTCAACTTAGCCCATTCGGGTGACCACTGCCCTGCTGTGGGTTCAGTACCTGGAGCCTCTTGGGTCCTACCCCAAACCCTACCCCTAACCAGAAACCTCAACCGAATCCTAACCCGATCTTGAAACCTAATCAAACAATTGACCCCCGCTGTCTCCTGGTCCCTTACTTCATTCCTCTAGGGAGATCACGAGACTGGAGTTGCTTTGGCCCTGGCAACGTCCTGGACCGAACCCTAACCCTAGCTCAGACTCTCTCCCAATGGGGATGTAAGCAACAAACTATAAATCGTCTATGAGAAAAATTGAAAAAACCCAAAGAAAAGGAAAACATTCCATGCTCACGTATTAGAAGAACAAACATTGTTAAGATGTCAATACTACCAAAGCAGTCGACACACTCAATGCAATCCCTATCAAAATAACACGAGCTTTCTCCACAGAGCTAGAACAAACAACCCTACAATATGTAAGGATCCAGAAAAGATACCAAAAAGTAAAGTCATGTTGAAAAAGAAAACAAAGGTGGAAACATGACTATTTTGGATTTATGGTGTATTAGAAAGCTGCATTCATCAAGACAGGACGTACAGGCACAGAAACGGAGACAGACGTCAATGGAACAGAATATGGAACCCAGAAATATACCCTCAAACATATGGTGAGGAATCTTTGTTAACACAGAAAGAATATCGAATGGAATCAGAGTCTCTTCAGAAAATGATACTCGGAATACTGGACACTGAGAATGTTGAACCTGGACACTGTCCTTAAACGACACACACACACACACACACACACACACACACACACACCTCATAATAGATGAATTATCTAAATGTAATTCAGGAACATTCAAAATCCTGGAGGAGATAACAGGCAATGTACCTCCTTGATCCTGGCCACAGCAACTTCTCGCTTGTCATGTCTCCAGAAGCAAGGGCAATAGAAACCACAATGAACTATTGGGTCCTGAAGATAAAAAGCTTCTTCACAGAAGGGGACAAAATCAGCCAAACTAAAAGGCAACTGAATGAAATGGGAGACGATATTTGCAAGTGACATATCAGATAAAGGGTTAGTATCCAAAATCTATAAAAAACTGATCACACTCAACACCCAGAAACCAAATAATCCAGTGAAGAAATGGACAAAAGACATGAAGAGACACTTTAAGAAAGATGGCATCCAGATCGGTCACACATGAAAAGATGCTCAATCTCACTGGTCATCAGTGAAATACAAATGAAACCCACAATGAGATATCCCCTCACACCTATCAGAATGGCTAAAATTAACATCTCCTGAAATGACAGATGTTGGCAAGGATGCAGGGAAAGGGAACCCTTTTGCAATGCTGGTGCGAATGCAAAGCGGTGTAGCCATTCTGGACAATAGTATGGAGATTCGTCACAAAAACAAAAAATAGAACTACACTAGGACCCAGCAATTGCACTACTACGTGTTTATCCAAAAGATACACTAACGCTGACTCGAAGTGGCACGTGTACTCCAATATTTCTAGCAGCATTCTCAACAATAGCTAAGTTATGCAAAGAGCCCAAATGACCACTGACAGATGAATGGATAAAGAAGATATGGTATATGCATACAATGGACTATCACTCGGCGACCAAAAAGAATGAAATCTCGCTCTTTGCATCAACGTGGATGGAACCGGACTTTCTTAAGCTAAGCAAAATATGTCAGAGAACGACACACATCCTATGATTTCTCTCATCTGTCGAATTTAATAAAACTGAACATAGTGCAAGGAAAGCAAAAATAAGATACATACAGAGAGGGAGTCAAATGATAAGAAACTGTTAAATACAGGGAAGAACCTCAGGGTTTCTGGAGGGTTACTGAATAGGGGTATGGGCTAAATGGGTGACGGGCATTAGGGGTGGACCTTGGGATGAGTATTGGGTATATTTTGTACTTGATGGATCACTAAATTCTACTGCTGAAACTGTATTCCTCTATAAGGTAACTAACTTGGGCTTCAATTTTAAAAAGAAGAAATATTAAAAATAAGTAAAGAAATGTACCACCAGTCAAAAGAAAAGAATATTTAAATCGGGCTCTTGAGTGGAAAGGAAAGACTAAAAGTGTTACAGACAAGAAAGGATCAGAGAAAACATCAAGAAACAATGACAAAACAACTAGTAGAATGGGACTAAATGTATACCTAGCAATAATCACTCTGACTATAAATGGACTAAATGCTCCAATCCAAAGACATTGGATAGGGCGTCAGAATGGACTAAACAAACAAACAAACAAGCAACAAAAAACAATGTCTATCTAGATGCTGCCTACAAAGCCTTATTTGGACTTAAGTCTCCTGCAGATTTGTTATTTTTTTAAATTTTTTTAATGTTTATTTATTTTTGAGACAGAGAGAGACCGAGCATGAACGGGGGAGGGTCAGAGAGAGGGAGACACAGAATCTGAAACAGGCTCCAGGCTCTGAGCTGTCAACACAGAGCCCGACGCGGGGCTCGAACTCATGGACCGCGAGATCATGACCTGAGCCGAAGTCGGCCCCTTAACCGACTGAGCCACCCAGGCTCCCCAAGTCTCCTGCAGATTTGAAGTGAGGGAATGAAGAAATATTTATCATGCCAATAATGTCAAAAGAAAGCCAGTAGCCATACTTATATCATGCAAAATAAACTTTAAAACCGAGACTCTATTTTGGTACCCTTTGGGTAAATACCTAATAGTGACATTGCATGCACCCAGTATTTATAGCAGAATTATCAACAGTAGCCCAACTATGGAGAAAGCCTAAGTATCCATCAACTGAGGAAGGTGTAAAGAAGTTGTGGTGTGTGTATGTATACGTATGTATATGCATATGGACATATGTGTATGTTCATATATACATACATACGTATATACAATGAAATATAACTCAGCTTCAAGAAGAATGAAATCTTGCCATTTGCAACGATGTGGATGGAGCTCGAATGTATTATGCTACGTGAAATACGTCAATCAGAGAAAGACACATATATGATTTCACTCATGTGGAAGTTAAGAAACAAAACACATGAAAACTTAGGAAGGAGCCAGGAAAAGAGAAGTGTGGTAACAAACCACATGAGTCTCTTAATGTTAGAGAAAAAAAAAGTGAAAGTTGATGGAGGGAGATGGGTCAGCGCTGGGCTAGATGGAGGACGAGTATTAAGGAGAGCACTTGTTGTGATGAGCACTGGGTGTTGTATGTAAAGGATGAATCACCGAATTCTACTCCTAAACCCGAGAATGCACTGTATGTCAACTAAGACTTAAATTAAAATACATACATACATACATACATACAGCTATAACAAGAGATGAAGACAGACACTATCTGATACTAAAGGGGACAGCCACACAAGAAGATCCAATGATTGTAAATTTCGATGCACCCAACATGCGATCACCAAGTATACAAAACATTTAGCAACAACCGTAAAGGAACTCATTTATAATATGATGATGATAGTAGAGGACTTTAACACATCACTCACATCAATGGACAGAACCTATAAACAGAAAGTCAACAAGGAAACAATGGCTTTGAGTGACACACTGGACCAGAAGGGTTTAACAGATATATTCAGAACACTCCATACTAAAATGCCAGAGTACACATTCTTTTCAAGCATACCTGGGGCGTTCTCCAGAATTGATCACATTCTCGGTCACAAATCAGGCCTCAAGAGGTACCCAACGACAGAGAACAGACCAAGCATCTTTTCTAACCACAAAGCTAGGAAACTTGAAGTCAACCACAAAAAGAGGGCGGGGGGGGGCGGGAAGGCCACAAATAAAGGGAGGTTAAGTAACATGCTTCTAAATGAATGGGTCAAACAGGAAATCAATGAGAAAATACACTGAAACAAATGAAAATGAAAATACACTGGTAAAACCCTTTGGAATGCGGCAAAAGCAGTCTATGATGGAAGTATATAGCAATACAAGCCTACCTTAAAGAGCAAGAAAACTCTCAAAGAATCCTAACTTACACCTGAAGGAATGAGAAAAAGAGCAGCAGAAGGAAGGAAATAATAGAGTTTAGGGCAGAAATAAGGAATATAGAAACCAAAAAGACACTAGACCAAATCAATGAAACCAGGGGCTGGTTCATTGAATGCAGTAATCAACTTGAAAACCTCCTAGGCATACTCTTCACAAAGAAGACAGAAAGGACCCAAATAAATGAAATCACAAATAAGAAAGGAGAAATGACAGTCAACACCACAAAAATACAATTAGAAGATAATATTATGAACAACTATATGCAACAAATTGGACACTCTGAGAAAAATGGACAAATCCCTAGAAACACACACACTACCAAAACTGAAACAGGAAGATACCTAAAAGCTGAAAACAGAAAGATACCCCATCAGTAATTAAAAAAATCTCCCCCCAACACAAGAGTTCATGGCCAGATGGCTTCATGGATGAATTCTACCATCCATTCAAGGAAGAGGTAATAGGTATTCTCCTCGAATTATTACAAAAAATAAAAAAAGAAGGAAAACTTACAAATTCATCGTATGAGGCCATCATTACCCTGATACCAAAACGAGATGAAGCCTCCACTAAAACCGAAAACTGCAGTGGCGCCTGTGTGGGTCGGTCGGTTTACTGTCCACCTCTTAATTTTGGATGAGGACATTATCTTGTGGTACGTGGGTTCGAGTCCTACGTTGGGCCCTGCCATGACAGTGTGGGGCATGGCCAGGACTCTCTCTCTCCCTGTCTCTCTGCCCCTCCCTCACTTTTATGTACACTATCTAAGGAAAAAATAAGCATTTAAAAAGATGTTTAAAAAATTTTAAATAAAACTGCAGAGCAATAGCCTGATGACTATGTATGCCGAAATTCTCATTAAAATACTTTCAAATTAAAGTCAACAATACATTGATAGAATCATTTCCCATAATCAAGTGGGATATATTCCTGGGCTGCAAGCGTGGTTCCACATTCACATATCAATCAACATGATGCACCACAGTAATAGAAGAAAGCATAAGAACAATAGGATGCTTTCAACAGATGCAGGGAAACTATTTGATAAAATGTCACATCCATTCATGATAAGAACCGTCAGCAAAGTACATTGAGACTCAACCTACCTGCACATAACAAAGGTCGTCTATGAAAATCCCACAGCTCGTCTCATCCTCAATGGGTAAGAATTGAAAGTTTTTCTTCCAAAGTCAGGGACAAGCTAGGAATGACCCCTCTCACCAATGTTATCCCACATAGTACGGGAAACCCTAACCACAGCACTCAGACAACTAAAAGAAATAAGAGGCATCCAAATCGGCAAGGAAGAAGTAGCACTTTCGCTGTTTGGAACTGACATGATAGGTTCTATAAAAAACATGAAAGTTTCCCTTAAAAATTGCTAGAATCGATATATGAATTCGACAGGTCACAATCTACAGAAATCAAGGAACATAGATGTATTGAATTTCTAACACAAATCATGAATTAACACAGAGAGAAAGTAAGGGATCAATCCCATTGACAGGCTCACAAATACCACAAGAAACCAGGAATAAACCTAACCAAAGAGGTGAAAGACCTGTACTCTAAAGACTATGAAACACTGATGAAATAAATGGAAGAGGACACAAAGAAATGGACATACGTTTCATGTTCATGGATGGGAAGCACAAAATACTGTTAAAATGTCTACACTCCTCAAAGCAATCTACACATATAATGAAATGAAGTGTGATAGGGATATCACACTCACAAAAACATTTGTCACAGAACAAGAACAAATAGTCTCAACATGTGTATGGAATGACAAATGTCCCCAAACAGCCAACACAAACTTGTAGAAGAAAAGCAAAGCTGGAGACATCACAATTCCAGACTTTAGGTTATATTACAAAGCTATACTGATCAGAACAGTATGATCAGTATGTCCGTACTGAACAGTACTGACAAAACAACAACAAAACAAAACAACAACAACAAACTCATACACATAGATCAATAGCATGGACACCCAGAAATAAACTCACACCTCTATGGTCAATTAATTCTCAACAAAGCAGGAAAGAACATCCAATGGAAAAAAAAAGATAGTCTTGGGACACATGGGTGGCCCAGTCACGAAAGCGTGTGATGGTGGGTTCAGCTCAGGTCATGATCTCAGGGCAGTGCAGAGCATGCGTGGGATTCTCTCTCTCCATGTGTCTCTGCCCCTCTTCTGCATGCTCGCTCTCTCTCTCTCTCTCTCAAAAATAAATATATAAATTTAAAAAAAGGCTCCTCAATATATGGTTTTGGAAAAACTTGACTGCAATCTGCAAAACAAAACAAAAACAACGGACCACTGTCTTACAACATACACAAAAATAAATCCAACATGGACAAAGACCTCTATGTGAAACCTGAAACCATAAAAATCCCAGCGGATAACACGGGTAGTATCTTACTTGACATTGCCTGTACAAACGTCTTTGTAGATATATCTCTAGAGGTAAGGGAAACGCAAGCAAAAATAATGAGACTTTATAAAAATTAAAACCTTCCGTCACCAAGGAAATAATCAACAAAACGAAAACATCAACAGAATGATATCTGCAAACGACATAGGATACAGGGTTAGTGTCCAAAATATATACAGTTATACAGCACCCAAAAGATGAGAAATCTGATTAAAAATGGGCAGAAGACACGAGTGGACATTTCCCGAAGGAAGACATATACATGGCCAAGAGACACATGAAAAAATGCTCAACAATACTGATCTTCAGGGAGATACAATTCGAAAGTACAATGAGAGAACACATCACATCTGTCACAATGACTAAAATCAATGAAGGATGACACAGCAGGTGTTGCCAAGGATGTGGGGAAAGAATAACCCTCTTGCACTGTGGGTAGGAATGCAAACTGGTGCAGCCACTCTGGATAACCACATGGAGTGTCAAATACAAAACAAAACTGGAAATAGAAGTACCTTACAATCCAGCAACTTCACTACAAGGTATTTCCACAAAGAATACAAAATCTTCAAAGGGATACATGCACCGTGATGTTTACAGCAGCGTTTTCTACAAAAGCCAAATGACAGAAACTATCCAAGCACCCATCAACTGATGAATAAATTGAGATGTGGTCTATGGAATGTAATATGATTTAGCCGTAAAAACGTGAAATCTTGCCATTTGCCACGAGGTGGATGGAGAGAGAGAATGTTATGCTGGGTGAAATAAGCCTGTCGGAGAAAGACAAATACCCAATGATTTCACTAACACATGGCAAGAAAACAAAACAAAGGGGCGGGGGGAGGAGACAAACGGACTTTTAACTAGGAAACAAACTGAGGCGTTCCACAGCGAGGTGAGGGAATGGGTGAAACAGCTGATGGGGATTCAGAAGTGCACCTGGGATGAGCACCGGGTGACGTGTGGAAGTGTTGCTCTATATTGGACACCTGAAACTACTATTACACTGTGTCTTCACTCAGTGGAATTTAAATTAAACGATAACATAAGGTTAATGAGACTTACCTACCGGGTTTTCGGTAGTGTTCAATCATTTCACTAGGTTGGAAAAATAACCATGAAATTTTTTAAAAAGCATGTATGATGTGTGGGACAGTTTGAGCCCTTACCTTGGTCTCTGGGTCCAGCAGGACTTGGAACATGAGTCCCAGCTCCTTCTTCTAGAAGGTCGTGAGACGAGCATTGTATGGATCCACGTCCTAATTGAATGCAGCTCCCGTGCTTCTGAATTTCTGTTAGGGTTCCTTCCCGGAAACAAGCCTGGATCTGGAACAAACCATCGACTGCATCTATGAGGTGATGTCGTGGGACCCCGCAATCCACAAGTCCTTTAGCAAAATACGTCTTGTGCAAACACTGTCCGGGAAGGGGTGGAATGAAACACGGGAACAGCCCAGAAAATGCAAAGGCCTGTGCAGCTCAGCGACCAGCTTGACCAGGGAAGCCACCCAGCGCCCCCTCCTCAGCACTCATTACAGCAAGGCAGCTTCTCTCTGGCGACTCAGGAGATGCCAAGTTGCTGCTAAGTTCCCAAGGTCTCCCCTGGGGCGGGTGGCAGAACCTGCTGGAAATGCAGCTCTGCTCTCTGTACTCAGGCACCAGCAGAGGCCTGAGTCCTCTGAGAGCAATCGAAGCCCTTCCTGCTCTGAGGTGCCCTGGGTCAGAAAAGCAGATGGTGCGCCCTCTGCTGGCTATCACTGCCCAGCAGAGGAACCCGCCCCTCGGGGGTCTGTGGTGCTTGAGCTCTCTCTGCTGGCCACCATGGGAATTCCTTCAATGTGGAAGGCCCTGGTTGCTCAGCTGAGAGACCGAAGGTGCTCTGGGCAACTAAGCCTGTTCTCCTCGTTGGGAAGGTCTTAGTGACAGGGCCTGGACACAAAATCTTTTCCTTCTCTTTCTTGTGAGTGAAGAATGAAACCGAATTTATTAACGTAACGACATCATTGGTAATGTTTTAAGCAATATTCACAGAAAAATAAGACCACCGATTTACACATGCTGAACAAGAGGTAATGTTGTTTACCACCAAAATACTTAGGTTAGATAAAGAATGGACACCTTTGAGAGAGAGAGATACCGGCGTCCAGCGATGGAGTGAATGAGTCCTAGGGATACAAGGGACAGCCAATGGAATGGAGTCAATCCTGTAACAATATTGTTGCATGCTTTCACAGGATAGCTACACTTGTGGTTGAGTACAACATAATGTAGAGACATATGGAATGACTACAATGTATGCCTAAAACTAACACAACGAATGTGTGAACAATATTTCAATTAAAAAGAGACATCCTTTACACTATCTTTAATTTCTTCTTCTTTGCCACTAAACTATCTTTCCTGGGGCGCTTGGGTGGCTTAGTCGGTGAAGCGTCCGACTTTGAGTCAAGTCAGGATTTGGCAGTCCATGAGATTGAGCCCCGCATCAGCCTCTGTCCTGAGAGCTCAGAGCCTCGAGCCTGCCTCATATTCGGTGTCTCCCACTCTATCCCCCTCCCCAGCTCGGGTTCTCTCAAAAAAAGAAACATTAAAAATGAAAAATCATTCCTCATTGAGAATCTGCGAATTTCCATTCATACCAGATTCTCTAACATCACCTTCTTGGTGTTGAAAGCTTATCTGAAAAGTCACGAATAATATCTTTGATGACACATATGTGACAACGTCAGAATGCAACTTACAGGGAGCTACACATCAGTTGTGAATTTACAGTGTGTATCCTTGGCTAATATTTACACTGAAATGTGCTTTAGGGATACGGATGGATGAAATAATGTCCATCCGTCATATAGGTCAATTGCCTATAGGACTATTATGCCTTCAATTACTGATTGCCATCTCTTCAGAACTAAAAGAAAGCTGGGTCAAGAAAACGTCTTTGAATTTCATGTAAGAGAAGACTAGGGTGTTTGAAAGGGTCCACCTACCTTCTGGATTCCTCAGATTGGTTGTGGAGAGGAGGATAGCAACCTATGATTTGGATGCACACCGCTAGTCCCAGAGGGAGGATGTGTACCTTATTGTCAAATATAGATATATATATATATATTTTACCAATATTACTAGTCCACCTCTGCCAGGTCCAGACTGCATGACCTGGGGGCAACGCAATACCTGATGCCTGGGTTCAGAACTTGAGGAAGGCAGGCTGGCGGGGGAGGGGGGAAATCCAACAGAGCCTGGGGCAGTGAGGGAGATGGCCCTGGGACACCTCCCCACAGGGCAGGCTATGGAGTTTACCTGCCAAAGAGCGGCACACTCTCCCTCAAGACATCCCTCTCCATGACAGAACGTGAGGCTGAACCTCACAATTCTAGAAGAAGTGAGGGCTACCCATCTTTTCAATTCCAATGGCCTCTGCAGAACTTGGACCCAGGGATGTTGGAGTCTTGGGGCCATGGAACCCTGATTCCCATGATAGAAGCCCTTTGTGCCCCAGCACTCAGAGCCACTTCCTACATCCCCTCTCCCCTGGCCCATCTAACCGTGTCCACATACCCGGACCAGGTCTCTACTTTCCTTCTTGTACTTCCTCTTTGTCTCTGTTTCTCTCTAACCACATCTCTCTCTATTTCTTCCTTTCACTCTCTAGGGAGTGGTGTATTATATGGTGCTCAACTTTGTTCTTATACATGGGAATATCCAATTTTCCTAGCACCAGTTATTCAAAAGACTACTCTTCTCCACTGTGTATTATTGACTCCCTTGTCGAATACTAGGTGACTGCAATGCATGGGTTTAGTTTGGGCTCTCAATTTCTGTTCCATTGTCTTGTGTGTGTGCTTATGCCAGTGACATCATTGATTTCTTTGTGTTAGAATGACGCTTGAAATCCAGAAGGGGGATGCTTCCTGTTTTGTTCTGTCTTGCGTTGGCTACATGGGGTCTTTTTGTGGTTCCAAATAAATTTTTGGTTATGATTTTCTAATTGCATAAATATTGCATCGGAGTCTTGATAGAGATTGCACTGAATCTCTAGATGGCTTTGGGTAATATGGACATTGTACTGTAGTAATTCCTCCGAAAGTTGGGCATGGGATGGCTTTTCACTGACTTGTGTGTTCTCCCCTTTCTTTCACCCAAATTGAATTTCTTCCATTCTTGCACACAGGTTTTATAGTTTTCTGTAGAGAGAGTTTCATTTCCTTGGTTAAATGTATTGCTTTAATTTTTATTGTTTTTGATGCTATTGTAAATGGGATTGTTTTCTTTACTTCTTAGATAATTGGGTTAGTGTATCGGAATGATACAGAATTTGATATGGTGACTTTCTAGTTTAAAACTTCACTGCATTTCTTGGTTAGATATTAACAGGTTCTTTTACATTAAACTTTTTATTTTAGCGCTTTACCTAGTTAAAAAAAAAAAAACATGTTTGGGACGCCTGGGTGGCGCAGTCGGTTAAGCGTCCGACTTCAGCCAGGTCACGAGATCGCGGTCCGTGAGTTCGAGCCCCGCGTCGGGCTCTGGGCTGATGGCTCAGAGCCTGGAGCCTGCTCCGATTCTGTGTCTCCCTCTCTCTCTGCCCCTCCCCCGTTCATGCTCTGTCTCTCTCTGTCCCAAAAATAAATAAAAAACGTTAAAAAAAAAATAAAAGAAACATGTTATTTGGGAATATTGATACACTACGTTATATTAGTTTCAGATGAACAACCTAGTCATTGCACAAATGTATACAATCTGGTACGCTAACACAGGTGTAGCTATCATCTGTCACCATGCATCCCTACTCCAGTACCATTCGCTATGTCCCCTATGCTATATCTTCTATCTGTGATTCATTAATTGCATAACCAGAAGCCTGCATCACCCAATACCCTTCACATATCTAGGGCATCCTTGTCTTGTGCCTGATCTTAGTGGAAAATCTTTCACAATTTCACTGCTGAGTATGACATTAGCTGTGGGCTTCACATACGTGGCCTTTGTTATGTTGAGATTTGACCCTTCTGCACAGAATTTTACAGATTTTTACCACAAATAGACACCAAATTTTCTAAGAACGCTTTTTCTGTGTCTACTGACATCATCACATGAGTTTTCTTTTTTCTTTTTAACATGTATTTATTTAGTTTAGTTTAAATGTATTTATGTATTTCTTTAGTATTCATTTTTTCAAGTTTTTATTTGAATTCCAGTTGGATAACATACAGTGTAATGTTAGCTTCAGGTAAAGAAGATGGTCATCATTCACTTACATGCAACACCCAGGGATCCTCACTACTCGTGCCCTCCATACCCCATCACCCATTTTAAGCATCCCCCTACGCCACCTCCCTGGCGACGTCCCTGGACTGAATCCTAACCCTAGCTAAGGCTCTCTCCCCATGGGGACCCAATTCCAACGTCTGACAACACCACGCGCGTGGGGTCCAGAAGCGGTGCAGGCTGACTCGGCATGGAACATGGAAGCGCACCATGATGTTTCACAGTCCTAGCTTCAGCTGCCCGAGAGGATTGTGGAGTACTCCTCAACCAGGGGCCGATCGAAGTTTGTGGCCTTGGCAGCCAAAGACGGATCCTGACCGTCACCGTCCCATGTGCCCTCAACTCAGCCTTTCGGGGAGACCACTGTCATGCTGTGGGTTCGGGGCCTGGAGCCACCTGGGACCTAACCCTAACCGTACCCCGAACTGGGACCCTCCACCGAAACCTAAGCCTGCCTCGATCCCTAACACTGCAATGGAGCCGCCTTCTGGCATGGGCCCTCACTTCAGCCCTCGAGGGAGATCACGAGACCAAAGTCACTTCGGCCCTGGCGACGTCCATGGTTCAAACCCTAACCCTAGCTAAGGCTCTCTCCCCATGAGGACCCAATTCCAACGTCTGACAACACCACGCAACTGGGTTCCAAAAGCAGTGCAGGCTGATTCGGCATGAAACCCGGAAGCTCACCATATCATTTCCCAGGCCCGCTGCAGCTGCCCTAGAGGATTCCGGAGGCCTCCTCGACCAGGGGCTGATCGACGCCTGTGGCTTTGGCAGCCAAAGAGGGATCCTGACTGGCACCGTCCCTTGTGCCCTCAACACAGCCCTTCGGGGAGACCACTGCCCTGCTGTGGGTTCGGCGCCTGGAGCCCCCTGGGACCTAACCCTAAACCTACCCCTATCCCAAACCGGGAACCTCCAATGAAACCTAAGCCTGCCTCGATCCCTAACCCTGCAATTGAGCTGACTTCTGGCATGGGCCCTCAATTCAGCCCTTGAGGGAGATCATGAGAACAGAGTCACTTCGGCCCTGGCGACATCCCTGGTTCGAACCCTAACCATAGCTAAGACTCTCTCCCCATGGGGACCCAATTCCAATGTCTGACAACTCCGCGTGCCTGGGGTCCAGAAGCGGTGCAGGACGACTCGCCAAGGAACCTGGAAGCTCACCATGTCGTTTCCCAGGCCCGGCTGCAGCTGCCCGAGAGGATTCCGAAGGCCTCCTCGACCAGTGGCTGATCGACGTGTGTGGCCTTTGCAGACAAAGCCACACCCTGACAGGCACCGTCCCTTGTGCCCTCATCTCAGCCCTTGGGGAGACTACTGCCCTGTTGTGGGTTCGGCGTCTGGAGCCACCTGGGAGCTAACCCTAACCCTAACCATACCCCGAACCGTTACCCTCCACCAAAACCTAAGCCTCCCTCGATCCCTAATCCTGCATTTGAGCCGCCTTCTGGCATGGGCCCTCACTTCAGCCCTGGAGGGAGATCAGGAGACCGGAGTCGCTTCGGCCCTGAGGACGTCCCTGGACCGAACCCTAACCCTATCTAAGGCTCTCTCCTCATGGGGACCCAATTCCAACGTCTGACAGCATCACGCGCCTGAGGTCCAGGAGCGGTGCAGGCTGACTCGGCAAGGAACCTGGAAACTCACTATGTCGTTTCCCAGGCCCGGCTGCAGCTCCCGAGAGGCTTCCGGAGGCCTCCTCGACCAGGGGATTATCAACGTGTGTGGCCTTGGCAGCCAAAGAGGGATCCTGACCGGCACTGTCCCTTGTGCCCTCAACTCAGCCCTTCGGGGAGACCACTGCCCTGCTGTGGGTTCGGCGCCTGGAACATCCTGTGTCCTAACACTAACCTGAAGCCTACCCGAACCGGGACCCTCCACCGAAACGTAAGCCTGCCTCGATCCCTAATCCTGCATTTGAGCCACCTTCTGGCATGGGCCCTCATTTCACCCCTCCAGAGAGACCACAAGACGGGAGTCGCTACAGCCCTGGTGACGTCCATGGACCGAACCGTAACCCTAGCTAAGGCTCTCTCCCCATGGGGACCCAATTCCAATGTCTGAAAATACCACGCGCCTGGGGTCCAGAAGCGGTGCAGGCTGACTCGGCAAGGAACCTGGAAGCTCACCATGTCGTTACCCACGCCCGGCTGCACCTGCCCGAGAGGATTCCGGAGGTTTCCTCGACCAGGGGCCGATCGAAGTTTGTGGCCGTGGCAGCCCAAGACGGATCCTGGCCGGCACCGTCCCTTGTGCCCTCAACTCAGCCCTTCCGGGAGACCACTGCCCTGGTGTGTGTTTGGTGCCCGGAGCCTCATGGGACGTAATCCTAACCCTAACTGTATCCCGAACCGGGACCCTCCACCGAAAGTTAAGCCTGCCTCGATCCCTAACCCTGCAATTGAGCATCCTCCTCGCCCGGGGCTGTCACTTACCATGGCTCATCATGGCTGATCCTCTCCGGGCCTCCTCGCCAGGGGCTGGTCGCCTCGGGCCTCTCGTCCGGGGCTGTCACTTACCATGGCTCATCATGGCTGATCCTCTCCGGGCCTCCTCGCAAGGGGCTGCTCGCCTCGGGCCTCCTCATCCGGGGCTGTCACTTACCATGGCTCATCATGCCTGAAGCCTCTCCCTGTACCTGAATGTAGCCTCCAGACCATGGGGTCTCAGCTAGGAAACTTCCGCGAAAGTTTCAAGTAGTGGGAGACACAGAATCCCAAGCAGACCCTCCAGGGGCTGTGCAGCGAACACAAAATCCCAAGCAAGACATATGCCTGAATCCTAAAAGCCAACAAACCTTGTGGTCTCAGGTCCGAAACTCCCGTGTTAGGACCAAGGAATGCCAGACACAGAATCCCAAACACCAGCTACAAGCTGCGGCCTCCAGGCCCTGAGTCAAGTACCATGGCTCACCATGGCTGAAGCCGCTCCCTGTACCTGAGAGAAAGGGGTCACAAAATACTAAACAGCCTCCAGAACCTGGGGTCTCAGCTTAGAATCTCCCGGAAACGGTCCGAGAAATCAGAGACACAGAAACCAAGCAGCCCATGCAGGGATGGGCAGCCAGCACAAAATCCCAAGGGAGACATAAGCTAGACACAAAAAACCCTGTGGTCTGAGCTCAGAAATTCCCGAGATAGGTCAGATGGATGCCAGACACACAGTCCCAATCAGCTACTGTTAGACCCGGCTTCGAGGCCGGAAGTCAATTACCATGCCTTTCCACGGCAGAGGCCGCTCCCTGTAACTGAGAGAATGGGGTCACACAATCACAAACACCCACCACGCTCTGGGATCCCTGCTCAGAAAATCCAGGGGAAGTCGGAGGGATAGGATGTACAAAATGGGTACTGCTCCGGCTCGCCCAGGGCCTCCACGCCCGGGGCTGTATCTTACCATGGCTCATGAGTGCTGAAGCCTCTCCCTGTACCCGACAGAAACGGGTCACTGTTTCCCACACAGCCTCCAGACCATGGGGTCTCAGCTCAGAAACTTACAGGGAAGGCTGGAGAAGTGGGAGACACAGAATCCCAAGCAGCCCCTCCAGGGGGTATGCAGCGAGAACAAAATCCCAAGGAGACATATGCCTGAATCCTGAAAGCCAACAAACACTTCCTCTCCACTCCGATACTCCGGGGACAAGACCGAGGGATGCGAGACCCAGAATCCCAAAAAACCTGCTACGAGCCCCGGCCTCCAGACCCTGAGTCATTACGATGGCTCACCATGGCTGGAGCCTGAGAGAAGGCGGTCACCCTGTACCTGAGAGAAAGGGGTCACAGAACCCGAAACAGCCTCCAGACACTGGGGTCTCAGCACAGAAACTCCTCGGAAAGTTCCGAAGGATTGGAGACACAGAAAGGGAAGTGCCCGCTCGCCCCGCGCCTCCAGGCCCGGGGCTGCTCGCCCTGCGCCTCCAGGCCCGGGGGTGCTCGCCCCGCGCCTCCAGGCCCGGGGGTGCTCGCCCAGCGCCTTCAGGCCCGGGGCTGCTCGCCCCGCGCCTCCAGGCCCGGGGCTGCTCGCCCCGGGCCTCCACGCCCGGGGCTGCTCGCCCCGGGCCTCCACGCCCGGGGCTGCTCGCCCCGGGCCTCCACGCCCGGGGCTGCTCGCCATGGCTCACTATGACTGAAGCCGTTCCTGTACCTTAGAGAAGGGGTCACACAAACACAAACAACCTCCAGGCCCTGGGTTCCCTGCTCAGAAAATCCCAGGCAAGTTCCGAGGGATCGGATTCGCCAAATGGGTAGTGCATCTGGTCGACCCGGGCCTCCACGCCCGGGGCTCTATCTTTCCATGGCGCATCAGGGCTGAAGCCTCTCCCTGTCAGTGACAGAAACGGGACAGTGTTTCCCACACAGAGTCCAGACCTTGGGGACTCAGCTCAGAAACTTACGGGGAGGATAGAGAAGAGGGAGACACAGAATTCCAAGCAGCCCTACTAGGGACTATACTACAAGCCTAAAATCCCAAGGAGACATATGCCTGAATCCTGAAAAGCCAAGAACCCTTCCTCTCCACTACGGTACTCCCGGGTCAGGACCGAGGGATGCGAGACCCAGAATCCCAAACACCTGCTACGAGCCCCGGCCTCCAGGCCCTGAGTCATTACGATGGCTCACCATGGTTGGAGCCTGAGAGAAGGCAGTCATCCTGTACCTGAGAGAAAGAGGTCACAGAACCCGAAACAGCCTCCAGACACTGGGGTCTCAGCTCAGAAACTCCCCGGAAAGTTCCGAGGGATTGGAGACACAGAATGGGAAGTGCCCCGCGCCTCCAGGCCCGGGGCTGCTCGCCCCGGGCCTCCAGGCCCTGGGCTGCTCGCCCCGGGCCTCCAGGCCCGGGGCTGCTCGCCCCGGGCCTCCACGCCCGGGGCTGCTCGCCCCGGGCCTCCAGGCCCGCGGCTGCTCGCCCCGGGCCTCCAGGCCCGGGGCTGCTCGCCCCGGGCCTCCAGGCCCGCGGCTGCTCGCCCCGGGCCTCCAGGCCCGGGGCTGCTCGCCCCGGGCCTCCACGCCCGGGGCTGCTCGCCCCGGGCCTCCACGCCCGGGGCTGCTCGCCCCGGGCCTCCACGCCCGGGGCTGCTCGCCCCGGGCCTCCACGCCCGGGGCTGCTCGCCCCGGGCCTCCACGCCCGGGGCTGCTCGCCATGGCTCACTATCACTGAAGCCGTTCCTGTACCTTAGAGAAGGGGTCACACAAACACAAACACCCTCCAGGCCCTGGGTTCCCTGCTCAGAAAATGCCGGGCAAGTTCCCGAGGGATCGGATTCGCCAAATGGGTAGTGCTCCTGGTCGACCCGGGCCTCCACTCCCGGGGCTCTATCTTTCCATGGCGCATCAGGGCTGAAGCATCTCCCTGTCAGTGACAGAAACGGGCCAGTGTTTCCCACACAGGGTCCAGACCTTGGGGTCTCAGCTAAGAAACTTACGGAGAAGGATGGAGAAGTGGGAGACAAAGAATTCCAAGCAGCCCTACCAGGGACTATACTACAAGCCTAAAATCCCAAGGAAACATATGCCTGAATCCTGAAAAGCCAACAACCCTTCCTCTCCACTCCAGTACTCCCGGGTCAGGACCGAGGGATGCGAGACCCAGAATCCCAAACACCTGCTACGAGTCCCGGCATCCAGGCCCTGAGTCATTACGATGGCTCACCATGGCTGGAGCCTGAGAGAAGGCAGTCACCCTGTACCTGAGAGAAAGGGGTCACAGAACCCGAAACAGCCTCCAGACACTGGGGTCTCAGCTCAGAAACTCCCCGGAAAGTTCCGAGGGATTGGAGACACAGAATGGGAAGTGCCACGCTCGCCCCGGGCCTCCACGCCCGGGGCTGCTCGTCCCGGGCCTCCACGCCCGGTGCTACTCGCCATGGCTCACTATGACTGAAGCCGTTCCTGTACCTGAGAGAAGGGGTCACACAAACACAAACACCCTCCAGGCCCTGGGTTCCCTGCTCAGAAAATCCCGGGCAAGTTCCGAGGGATCGGATATGCCAAATGGGTAGTGTTCCTGGTCGACCCGGGCCTCCACGCCCGGGGCTCTATCTTTCCATGGCGCATCAGGGCTGAAGCCTCTCCCTGTCAGTGACAGAAACGGGCCAGTGTTTCCCACACAGAGTCCAGACCTTGGGGTCTCAGCTCAGAAACTTACGGGGAAGGATGGAGAAGTGGGAGACACAGAATTCCAAGCAGCCCTACCAGGGACTATACTACAAGCCTAAAATCCCAAGGAGACATATGCCTGAATCCTGAAAAGCCAACAACCCTTCCTCTCCACTCCGGTACTCCCGGGTCAGGACCGAGGGATGCGAGACCCAGAATCCCAAACACCTGCTACGAGCCCCGGCCTCCAGGCCCTGAGTCATTACGATGGCTCACCATGGTTGGAGCCTGAGAGAAGGCAGTCACCCTGTACCTGAGAGAAAGGGGTCACAGAACCCGAAACAGCCTCCAGACACTGGGGTCTCAGCTCAGAAACTCCCCGGAAAGTTCCGAGGGATTGGAGACACAGAATGGGAAGTGCCCCGCTCGCCCCGGGCCTCCACGCCCGGGGCTGCTCGCCATGGCTCCCTATGACTGAAGCCGTTCCTGTACCTTAGAGAAGTGGTAACACAAACACAAACACCCTCCAGGCCCTGGGTTCCCTGCTCAGAAAATCCCGGGCAAGTTCCGAGGGATCGGATTCGCCAAATGGGTAGTGCTCCTGGTCGACCCGGGCCTCCACGCCCGGGGCTCTATCTTTCCATGGCGCATCAGGGCTGAAGCCTCTCCCTGTCAGTGACAGAAACGGGCCAGTGTTTCCCACACAGAGTCCAGACCTTGGGGTCTCAGCTCAGAAACTTACGGAAAAGGATAGAGAAGTGGGAGACACAGAATTCCAAGCAGCCCTACCAGGGACTATACTACAAGCCTAAAATCCCAAGGAGACATATGCCTGAATCCTGAAAAGCCAACAACCCTTCCTCTCCACTCCGGTACTCCCGGGTCAGGACCGAGGGATGCGAGACCCAGAATCCCAAACACCTGCTACGAGCCCCGGCCTCCAGGCCCTGAGTCATTACGATGGCTCACCATGGCTGGAGCCTGAGAGAAGGCAGTCACCCTGTACCTGAGAGAAAGGGGTCACAGAACCCGAAACAGCCTCCAGACACTGGGGTCTCAGCTCAGAAACTCCCCGGAAAGTTCCGAGGGATTGGAGACACAGAATAGGAGGTGCCCCTCTCGCCCCGGGCCTCCACGCCCGGGGCTAATCACCATGGCTCACGAGGACTGAAGCCATTCCTGTACCTGAGAGAAGGGGTCACACAAACACAAACACCCTCCAGGCCCTGGGTTCCCTGCTCAGAAAATCCCGGGCAAGTTCAGAGGGATCGGATTCGCCAAATGGGTAGTGCTCCTGCTCGACCCGGGCCTCCAGGCCCGGGGCTGCTCGCCCGGGGCCTCCAGGCCCGGGGCTGCTCGCCCCGGGCCTCCTCGCCCGGGGCTGCTCGCCCCGGGCCTCCTCGCCCGGGGCTGCTCGCCCCGGGCCTCCTCGCCCGGGGCTGCTCGCCCCGGGCCTCCTCGCCCGGGGCTGCTCGCCCCGGGCCTGCTCGCCCGGGGCTGCTCGCCCCGGGCCTCCACGCCCGGGGCGGCTCGCCCCGGGCCTCCTCGCCCGGGGCTGCTCGCCCCGGGCCTCCTCGCCCGGGGCTGCTCGCCCCGGGCCTCCACGCCCGGGGCTGCTCGCCCCGGGCCTCCACGAACGGGCTGCTCGCCCCGGGCCTCCACGCCCGGGACTCCTCGCCCCGGGCCTCCACGCCCGGAGCTGCTCACCCTGGCTCACTATGACTGAAGCCATTCCTGTTCCTGAGAGAAGGGGTCACACAAACACAAACACCCTCCAGGCCCTGGGTTCCCTGCTCAGAAAATCCCGGGCAAGTTCCGAGGGATCGGATACGCCAAATGGGTAGTGCTCCTGGTCGACCCGGGCCTCCGCGCCCGGGGCTGTATCTTACCATGGCGCATCAGGGCGGAGCCTCTCCCTGTCAGTGACAGAAACGGGCCAGTGTTTCCCACACAGAGTCCAGACCTTGGGGTCTCAGCTAAGAAACTTACGGGGAAGGATGGAGAAGTAGGAGACAAAGAATTCCAAGCAGCCCTACCAGGGACTATACTACAAGCCTAAAATCCCAAGGAAACATATGCCTGAATCCTGAAAAGCCAACAACCCTTCCTCTCCACTCCGGTACTCCCGGGTCAGGACCGAGGGATGCGAGACCCAGAATCCCAAACACCTGCTACGAGCCCCGGCCTCCAGGCCCTGAGTCATTACGATGGCTCACCATGGCTGGAGCCTGAGAGAAGGCAGTCACCCTGTACCTGAGAGAAAGGGGTTACAGAACCCGAAACAGCCTCCAGACACTGGGGTCTCAGCTCAGAAACTCCCCAGAAAGTTCCGAGGGATTGGAGACACAGAATGGGAAGTGCCACGCTCGCCCCGGGCCTCCACGCCCGGGGCTGCTCGCCCCGGGCCTCCACGCCCGGGGCTACTCGCCATGGCTCACTATGACTGAAGCCGATCCTGTACCTGAGAGAAGGGGTCACACAAACACAAACACCCTCCAGGCCCTGGGTTCCCTGCTCAGAAGATCCCGGGCAAGTTCCGAGGGATCGGATATGCCAAATGGGTAGTGCTCCTGGTCGACCCGGGCCTCCACGCCCGGGGCTCTATCTTTCCATGGCGCATCAGGGCTGAAGCCTCTCCCTGTCAGTGACAGAAACGGGCCAGTGTTTCCCACACAGAGTCCAGACCTTGGGGTCTCAGGTAAGAAACTTACGGGGAAGGATGGAGAAGAGGGAGACACAGAATTCCAAGCAGCCCTACCAGGGACTATACTACAAGCCTAAAATCCCAAGGAGACATATGCCTGAATCCTGAAAAGCCAACAACCCTTCCTCTCCACTCCGCTACTCCCGGGTCAGGACCGGGGGATGCGAGACCCAGAATCCCAAACACCTGCTACGAGCCCCGGCCTCCAGGCCCTGAGTCATTACGATGGCTCACCATGGCTGGAGCCTGAGAGAAGGCATTCACACTGTACCTGCGAGAAAGAGGTCACAGAACCCGAAACAGCCTCCAGACACTGGGGTCTCAGCTCAGAAACTCCCCGGAAAGTTCCGAGGGATTGGAGACACAGAATGGGAAGTGCCCCGCTCGCCCCGGGCCTCCACGACCGGGGCTGCTCGCCCCGGGCCTCCACGAACGGGGCTGCTCGCCCCGGGCCTCCACGCCCGGGACTCCTCGCCCCGGGCCTCCACGCCCGGAGCTGCTCGCCCTGGCTCACTATGACTGAAGCCATTCCTGTACCTGAGAGAAGGGGTCACACAAACACAAACACCCTCCAGGCCCTGGGTTCCCTGCTCAGAAAATCCCGGGCAAGTTCCGAGGGATCGGATACGCCAAATGGGTAGTGCTCCTGGTCGACCCGGGCCTCCACGCCCGGGGCTGTATCTTACCATGGCGCATCAGGGCGGAGCCTCTCCCTGTCAGTGACAGAAACGGGCCAGTGTTTCCCACACAGAGTCCAGACTTGGGGTCTCAGCTAAGAAACTTACGGGGAAGGATGGAGAAGTGGGAGACAAAGAATTCCAAGCAGCCCTACCAGGGACTATACTACAAGCCTAAAATCCCAAGGAAACATATGCCTGAATCCTGAAAAGCCAACAACCCTTCCTCTCCACTCCGGTACTCCCGGGTCAGGACCGAGGGATGCGAGACCCAGAATCCCAAACACCTGCTACGAGCCCCGGCCTCCAGGCCCTGAGTCATTACGATGGCTCACCATGGCTGGAGCCTGAGAGATGGCAGTCACCATGTACCTGAGAGAAAGTGGTCACAGAACCCGAAACATCCTCCAGACACTGGGGTCTCAGCTCAGAAACTCCCCGGAAAGTTCCGAGGGATTGGAGACACAGAATGGGAAGTGCCACGGTCGCCCCGGGCCTCCAGGCCCGGGGCTGCTCGCCCCGGGCCTCCAGGCCCGGGGCTGCTCGCCCCGGGCCTCCAGGCCCGGGGCTGCTCGCCCCGGGCCTCCAGGCCCGGGGCTGCTCGCCCCGGGCCTCCAGGCCCGGGGCTGCTCGCCCCGGGCCTCCAGGCCCGGGGCTGCTCGCCCCGGGCCTCCTCGCCCGGGGCTGCTCGCCCCGGGCCTCCTCGCCCGGGGCTGCTCGCCCCGGGCCTCCTCGCCCGGGGCTGCTCGCCCCGGGCCTCCTCGCCCGGGGCTGCTCGCCCCGGGCCTCCTCGCCCGGGGCTGCTCGCCCCGGGCCTCCTCGCCCGGGGCTGCTCGCCCCGGCCTCCACGCCCGGGGCTGCTCGCCCCGGGCCTCCACGAACGGGGCTGCTCGCCCCGGGCCTCCACGCCCGGGACTCCTCGCCCCGGGCCTCCACGCCCGGAGCTGCTCGCCCTGGCTCACTATGACTGAAGCCATTCCTGTACCTGAGAGAAGGGGTCACACAAACACAAACACCCTCCAGGCCCTGGGTTCCCTGCTCAGAAAATCCCGGGCAAGTTCCGAGGGATCGGATACGCCAAATGGGTAGTGCTCCTGGTCGACCCGGGCCTCCACGCCCGGGGCTGTATCTTACCATGGCGCATCAGGGCGGAGCCTCTCCCTGTCAGTGACAGAAACGGGCCAGTGTTTCCCACACAGAGTCCAGACCTTGGGGTCTCAGCTAAGAAACTTACGGGGAAGGATGGAGAAGTAGGAGACAAAGAATTCCAAGCAGCCCTACCAGGGACTATACTACAAGCCTAAAATCCCAAGGAAACATATGCCTGAATCCTGAAAAGCCAACAACCCTTCCTCTCCACTCTGGTACTCCCGGGTCAGGACCGAGGGATGCGAGACCCAGAATCCCAAACACCTGCTACGAGCCCCGGCCTCCAGGCCCTGAGTCATTACGATGGCTCACCATGGCTGGAGCCTGAGAGAAGGCAGTCACCCTGTACCTGAGAGAAAGGGGTTACAGAACCCGAAACAGCCTCCAGACACTGGGGTCTCAGCTCAGAAACTCCCCATAAAGTTCCGAGGGATTGGAGACACAGAATGGGAAGTGCCACGCTCGCCCCGGGCCTCCAGGCCCGGGGCTGCTCGCCCCGGGCCTCCAGGCCCGGGGCTGCTCGCCCCGGGCCTCCAGGCCCGGGGCTGCTCGCCCCGGGCCTCCAGGCCCGGGGCTGCTCGCCCCGGGCCTCCTCGCCCGGGGCTGCTCGCCCCGGGCCTCCACGCCCGGGGCTGCTCGCCCCGGGCCTCCACGCCCGGGGCTGCTCGCCCCGGGCCTCCACGCCCGGGGCTGCTCGCCCCGGGCCTCCTCGCCCGGGGCTGCTCGCCCCGGGCCTCCACGCCCGGGGCTGCTCGCCCCGGGCCTCCACGCCCGGGGCTGCTCGCCCCGGGCCTCCACGCCCGGGGCTGCTCGCCCCGGGCCTCCACGCCCGGGGCTGCTCGCCATGGCTCACTATGACTGAAGCCGTTCCTGTACCTTAGAGAAGGGGTCACACAAACACAAACACCCTCCAGGCCCTGGGTTCCCTGCTCAGAAAATCCCGGGCAAGTTCCGAGGGATCGGATTAGCCAAATGGGTAGTGCTCCTGGTCGACCTGGGCCTCCACGCCCGGGGCTCTATCTTTCCATGGCGCATCAGGGCTGAAGCCTCTCCCTGTCAGTGACAGAAACGGGCCAGTGTTTCCCACACAGAGTCCAGACCTTGGGGTCTCAGCTCAGAAACTTACGGGGAAGGATGGAGAAGTGGGAGACACAGAATTCCAAGCAGCCCTACCAGGGACTATACTACAAGCCTAAAATCCCAAGGAGACATATGCCTGAATCCTGAAAAGCCAACAACCCTTCCTCTCCACTCCGGTACTCCCGGGTCAGGAACGAGGGATGCGAGACCCAGAATCCCAAACACCTGCTACGAGCCCCGGCCTCCAGGCCCTGAGTCATTACGATGGCTCACCATGGTTGGAGCCTGAGAGAAGGCAGTCACCCTGTACCTGAGAGAAAGGGGTCACAGAACCCGAAACAGCCTCCAGACACTGGGGTCTCAGCTCAGAAACTCCCCGGAAAGTTCCGAGGGATTGGAGACACAGAATGGGAAGTGCCCCGCTCGCCCCGGGCCTCCACGCCCGGGGCTGCTCGCCCCGGGCCTCCACGCCCGGGGCTACTCGCCATGGCTCACGAGGACTGAAGCCATTCCTGTACCTGAGAGAAGGGGTCACACAAACACAAACACCCTCCAGGCCCTGGGTTCCCTGCTCAGAAAATCCCGGGCAAGTTCCGAGGGATCGGATTCGCCAAATGGGTAGTGATCCTGGTCGACCCGTGCCTCCACGCCCGGGGCTCTATCTTTCCATGGCGCATCAGGGCTGAACCTCTCCCTATCAGTGACAGAAACGGGCCAGTGTTTCCCACACAGAGTCCAGACCTTGGGGTCTCAGCTAAGAAACTTACGGGGAAGGATGGAGAAGAGGGAGACACAGAATTCCAAGCAGCCCTACCAGGGACTATACTACAAGCCTAAAATCCCAAGGAGACATATGCCTGAATCCTGAAAAGCCAACAACCCTTCCTCTCCACTCCGGTACTCCCGGGTCAGGACCGGGGGATGCGAGACCCAGAATCCCAAACACCTGCTACGAGCCCCGGCCTCTAGGCCCTGAGTCATTACGATGGCTCACCATGGCTGGAGCCTGAGAGAAGGCATTCACCCTGTACCTGTGAGAAAGAGGTCACAGAACCCGAAACAGCCTCCAGACACTGGGGTCTCAGCTCAGAAACTCCCCGGAAAGTTCCGAGGGATTGGAGACACAGAATGGGAAGTGCCCCGCTCGCCCCGGGCCTCCCGGCCCGGGGCTGCTCGCCCCGGGCCTCCCGGCCCGGGGCTGCTCGCCCCGGGCCTCCCCGCCCGGGGCTGCTCGCCCCGGGCCTCCCCGCCCGGGGCTGCTCGCCCCGGGCCTCCCCGCCCGGGGCTGCTCGCCCCGGGCCTCCCCGCCCGGGGCTGCTCGCCCCGGGCCTCCCCGCCCGGGGCTGCTCGCCCCGGGCCTCCCCGCCCGGGGCTGCTCGCCCCGGGCCTCCCCGCCCGGGGCTGCTCGCCCCGGGCCTCCCCGCCCGGGGCTGCTCGCCTTGGCTCACTATGACTGAAGCCGTTCCTGTACCTTAGAGAAGGGGTCACACAAACACAAACACCCTCCAGGCCCTGGGTTCCCTGCTCAGAAAATCCCGGGCAAGTTCCGAGGGATCGGATTCGCCAAATGGGTAGTGCACCTGGTCGACCTGGGCCTCCACGCCCGGGGCTCTATCTTTCCATGGCGCATCAGGGCTGAAGCCTCTCCCTGTCAGTGACAGAAACGGGCCAGTGTTTCCCACACAGAGTCCAGACCTTGGGGTCTCAGCTCAGAAACTTACGGGGAAGGATGGAGAAGTGGGAGACACAGAATTCCAAGCAGCCCTACCAGGGACTATACTACAAGCCTAAAATCCCAAGGAGACATATGCCTGAATCCTGAAAAGCCAACAACCCTTCCTCTCCACTCCGGTACTCCCGGGTCAGGACCGAGGGATGCGAGACCCAGAATCCCAAACACCTGCTACGAGCCCCGGCCTCCAGGCCCTGAGTCATTACGATGGCTCACCATGGCTGGAGCCTGAAAGAAGGCAGTCACCCTGTACCTGAGAGAAAGGGGTTACAGAACCCGAAACAGCCTCCAGACACTGGGGTCTCAGCTCAGAAACTCCCCAGAAAGTTCCGAGGGATTGGAGACACAGAATGGGAAGTGCCACGCTCGCCCCGGGCCTCCACGCCCGGGGCTACTCGCCATGGCTCACTATGACTGAAGCCGATCCTGTACCTGAGAGAAGGGGTCACACAAACACAAACACCCTCCAGGCCCTGGGTTCCCTGCTCAGAAGATCCCGGGCAAGTTCCGAGGGATCGGATATGCCAAATGGGTAGTGCTCCTGGTCGACCCGGGCCTCCACGCCCGGGGCTCTATCTTTCCATGGCGCATCAGGGCTGAAGCCTCTCCCTGTCAGTGACAGAAACGGGCCAGTGTTTCCCACACAGAGTCCAGACCTTGGGGTCTCAGCTCAGAAACTTACGGGGAAGGATGGAGAAGTGGGAGACACAGAATTCCAAGCAGCCCTACCAGGGACTATACTACAAGCCTAAAATCCCAAGGAGACATATGCCTGAATCCTGAAAAGCCAACAACCCTTCCTCTCCACTCCGGTACTCCCGGGTCAGGACCGAGGGATGCGAGACCCAGAATCCCAAACACCTGCTACGAGCCCCGGCCTCCAGGCTCTGAGTCATTACGATGACTCACCATGGCTGGAGCCTGAGAGAAGGCAGTCACCCTGTACCTGAGAGAAAGTGGTCACAGAACCCGAAACAGCCTCCAGACACTGGGGTCTCAGCTCAGAAACTCCGCGGAAAGTTCCGAGGGATTGGAGACACAGAATGGGAAGTGCCCCGCTCGCCCCGGGCCTCCACGCCCGGGGCTACTCACCATGGCTCACGAGGACTGAAACCATTCCTGTACCTGAGAGAAGGGGTCACACAAACACAAACACCCTCCAGGCCCTGGGTTCCCTGCTCAGAAAATCCCGGGCAAGTTCCGAGGGATCGGATTCGCCAAATGGGTAGTGATCCTGGTCGACCCGGGCCTCCACGCCCGGGGCTCTATCTTTCCATGGCGCATCAGGGCTGAAGCCTCTCCCTATCAGTGACAGAAACGGGCCAGTGTTTCCCACACAGAGTCCAGACCTTGGGGTCTCAGGTAAGAAACTTACGGGGAAGGATGGAGAAGAGGGAGACACAGAATTCCAAGCAGCCCTACCAGGGACTATACTACAAGCCTAAAATCCCAAGGAGACATATGCCTGAATCCTGAAAAGCCAACAACCCTTCCTCTCCACTCCGGTACTCCCGGGTCAGGACCGGGGGATGCGAGACCCAGAATCCCAAACACCTGCTACGAGCCCCGGCCTCTAGGCCCTGAGTCATTACGATGGCTCACCATGGCTGGAGCCTGAGAGAAGGCATTCACACTGTACCTGCGAGAAAGAGGTCACAGAACCCGAAACAGCCTCCAGACACTGGGGTCTCAGCTCAGAAACTCCCCGGAAAGTTCCGAGGGATTGGAGACACAGAATGGGAAGTGCCCCGCTCGCCCCGGGCCTCCACGACCGGGGCTGCTCGCCCCGGGCCTCCACGAACGGGGCTGCTCGCCCCGGGCCTCCACGCCCGGGACTCCTCGCCCCGGGCCTCCACGCCCGGAGCTGCTCGCCCTGGCTCACTATGACTGAAGCCATTCCTGTACCTGAGAGAAGGGGTCACACAAACACAAACACCCTCCAGGCCCTGGGTTCCCTGCTCAGAAAATCCCGGGCAAGTTCCGAGGGATCGGATACGCCAAATGGGTAGTGCTCCTGGTCGACCCGGGCCTCCACGCCCGGGGCTGTATCTTACCATGGCGCATCAGGGCGGAGCCTCTCCCTGTCAGTGACAGAAACGGGCCAGTGTTTCCCACACAGAGTCCAGACCTTGGGGTCTCAGCTAAGAAACTTACGGGGAAGGATGGAGAAGTAGGAGACAAAGAATTCCAAGCAGCCCTACCAGGGACTATACTACAAGCCTAAAATCCCAAGGAAACATATGCCTGAATCCTGAAAAGCCAACAACCCTTCCTCTCCACTCCGGTACTCCCGGGTCAGGACCGAGGGATGCGAGACCCAGAATCCCAAACACCTGCTACGAGCCCCGGCCTCCAGGCCCTGAGTCATTACGATGGCTCACCATGGCTGGAGCCTGAGAGAAGGCAGTCACCCTGTACCTGAGAGAAAGGGGTTACAGAACCCGAAACAGCCTCCAGACACTGGGGTCTCAGCTCAGAAACTCCCCAGAAAGTTCCGAGGGATTGGAGACACAGAATGGGAAGTGCCACGCTCGCCCCGGGCCTCCAGGCCCGGGGCTGCTCGCCCCGGGCCTCCAGGCCCGGGGCTGCTCGCCCCGGGCCTCCACGCCCGGGGCTGCTCGCCCCGGGCCTCCACGCCCGGGGCTGCTCGCCCCGGGCCTCCACGCCCGGGGCTGCTCGCCCCGGGCCTCCTCGCCCGGGGCTGCTCGCCCCGGGCCTCCACGCCCGGGGCTGCTCGCCCCGGGCCTCCACGCCCGGGGCTGCTCGCCCCGGGCCTCCACGCCCGGGGCTGCTCGCCATGGCTCACTATGACTGAAGCCGTTCCTGTACCTTAGAGAAGGGGTCACACAAACACAAACACCCTCCAGGCCCTGGGTTCCCTGCTCAGAAAATCCCGGGCAAGTTCCGAGGGATCGGATTAGCCAAATGGGTAGTGCTCCTGGTCGACCTGGGCCTCCACGCCCGGGGCTCTATCTTTCCATGGCGCATCAGGGCTGAAGCCTCTCCCTGTCAGTGACAGAAACGGGCCAGTGTTTCCCACACAGAGTCCAGACCTTGGGGTCTCAGCTCAGAAACTTACGGGGAAGGATGGAGAAGTGGGAGACACAGAATTCCAAGCAGCCCTACCAGGGACTATACTACAAGCCTAAAATCCCAAGGAGACATATGCCTGAATCCTGAAAAGCCAACAACCCTTCCTCTCCACTCCGGTACTCCCGGGTCAGGACCGAGGGATGCGAGACCCAGAATCCCAAACACCTGCTACGAGCCCCGGCCTCCAGGCCCTGAGTCATTACGATGGCTCACCATGGTTGGAGCCTGAGAGAAGGCAGTCACCCTGTACCTGAGAGAAAGGGGTCACAGAACCCGAAACAGCCTCCAGACACTGGGGTCTCAGCTCAGAAACTCCGCGGAAAGTTCCGAGGGATTGGAGACACAGAATGGGAAGTGCCCCGCTCGCCCCGGGCCTCCACGCCCGGGGCTACTCGCCATGGCTCACGAGGACTGAAGCCATTCCTGTACCTGAGAGAAGGGGTCACACAAACACAAACACCCTCCAGGCCCTGGGTTCCCTGCTCAGAAAATCCCGGGCAAGTTCCGAGGGATCGGATTCGCCAAATGGGTAGTGATCCTGGTCGACCCGTGCCTCCACGCCCGGGGCTCTATCTTTCCATGGCGCATCAGGGCTGAACCTCTCCCTATCAGTGACAGAAACGGGCCAGTGTTTCCCACACAGAGTCCAGACCTTGGGGTCTCAGCTAAGAAACTTACGGGGAAGGATGGAGAAGAGGGAGACACAGAATTCCAAGCAGCCCTACCAGGGACTATACTACAAGCCTAAAATCCCAAGGAGACATATGCCTGAATCCTGAAAAGCCAACAACCCTTCCTCTCCACTCCGGTACTCCCGGGACAGGACCGGGGGATGCGAGACCCAGAATCCCAAACACCTGCTACGAGCCCCGGCCTCTAGGCCCTGAGTCATTACGATGGCTCACCATGGCTGGAGCCTGAGAGAAGGCATTCACCCTGTACCTGTGAGAAAGAGGTCACAGAACCCGAAACAGCCTCCAGACACTGGGGTCTCAGCTCAGAAACTCCCCGGAAAGTTCCGAGGGATTGGAGACACAGAATGGGAAGTGCCCCGCTCGCCCCGGGCCTCCCGGCCCGGGGCTGCTCGCCCCGGGCCTCCCGGCCCGGGGCTGCTCGCCCCGGGCCTCCCCGCCCGGGGCTGCTCGCCCCGGGCCTCCCCGCCCGGGGCTGCTCGCCCCAGGGCCTCCCCGCCCGGGGCTGCTCGCCCCGGGCCTCCCCGCCCGGGGCTGCTCGCCCCGGGCCTCCCCGCCCGGGGCTGCTCGCCTTGGCTCACTATGACTGAAGCCGTTCCTGTACCTTAGAGAAGGGGTCACACAAACACAAACACCCTCCAGGCCCTGGGTTCCCTGCTCAGAAAATCCCGGGCAAGTTCCGAGGGATCGGATTCGCCAAATGGGTAGTGCACCTGGTCGACCTGGGCCTCCACGCCCGGGGCTCTATCTTTCCATGGCGCATCAGGGCTGAAGCCTCTCCCTGTCAGTGACAGAAACGGGCCAGTGTTTCCCACACAGAGTCCAGACCTTGGGGTCTCAGCTCAGAAACTTACGGGGAAGGATGGAGAAGTGGGAGACACAGAATTCCAAGCAGCCCTACCAGGGACTATACTACAAGCCTAAAATCCCAAGGAGACATATGCCTGAATCCTGAAAAGCCAACAACCCTTCCTCTCCACTCCGGTACTACCGGGTCACGACCGAGGGATGCAAGACCCAGAATCCCAAACACCTGCTACGAGCCCCGGCCTCCAGGCCCTGATTCATTACGATGGCTCACCATGGTTGGAGCCTGAGAGAAGGCAGTCACCCTGTATCTGAGAGAAAGGGGTCACAGAACCCGAAACAGCCTCCAGACACTGGGGTCTCAGCTCAGAAACTCCCCGGAAAGTTCCGAGGGATTGGAGACACAGAATGGGAAGTGCCCCGCTCGCCCCGGGCCTCCACGCCCGGGGCTGCTCGCCCCGGGCCTCCACGCCCGGGGCTACTCGCCATGGCTCACGAGGACTGAAGCCATTCCTGTACCTGAGAGAAGGGGTCACACAAACACAAACACCCTCCAGGCCCTGGGTTCCCTGCTCAGAAAATCCCGGGCAAGTTCCGAGGGATCGGATTCGCCAAATGGGTAGTGATCCTGGTCGACCCGTGCCTCCACGCCCGGGGCTCTATCTTTCCATGGCGCATCAGGGCTGAACCTCTCCCTATCAGTGACAGAAACGGGCCAGTGTTTCCCACACAGAGTCCAGACCTTGGGGTCTCAGCTAAGAAACTTACGGGGAAGGATGGAGAAGAGGGAGACACAGAATTCCAAGCAGCCCTACCAGGGACTATACTACAAGCCTAAAATCCCAAGGAGACATATGCCTGAATCCTGAAAAGCCAACAACCCTTCCTCTCCACTCCGGTACTCCCGGGTCAGGACCGGGGGATGCGAGACCCAGAATCCCAAACACCTGCTACGAGCCCCGGCCTTCAGGCCCTGAGTCATTACGATGGCTCACCATGGCTGGAGCCTGAGAGAAGGCATTCACCCTGTACCTGTGAGAAAGAGGTCACAGAACCCGAAACAGCCTCCAGACACTGGGGTCTCAGCTCAGAAACTCCCCGGAAAGTTCCGAGGGATTGGAGACACAGAATGGGAAGTGCCCCGCTCGCCCCGGGCCTCCAGGCCCGGGGCTGCTCGCCCCGGGCCTCCAGGCCCGGGGCTGCTCGCCCCGGGCCTCCAGGCCCGGGGCTGCTCGCCCCGGGCCTCCAGGCCCGGGGCTGCTCGCCCCGGGCCTCCAGGCCCGGGGCTGCTCGCCCCGGGCCTCCAGGCCCGGGGCTGCTCGCCCCGGGCCTCCAGGCCCGGGGCTGCTCGCCCCGGGCCTCCAGGCCCGGGGCTGCTCGCCCCGGGCCTCCAGGCCCGGGGCTGCTCGCCCCGGGCCTCCAGGCCCGGGGCTGCTCGCCCCGGGCCTCCAGGCCCGGGGCTGCTCGCCCCGGGCCTCCAGGCCCGGGGCTGCTCGCCCCGGGCCTCCAGGCCCGGGGCTGCTCGCCCCGGGCCTCCAGGCCCGCGGCTGCTCGCCCCGGGCCTCCAGGCCCGCGGCTGCTCGCCCCGGGCCTCCAGGCCCGGGGCTGCTCGCCCCGGGCCTCCCCGCCCGGGGCTGCTCGCCCCGGGCCTCCCCGCCCGGGGCTGCTCGCCCCGGGCCTCCCCGCCCGGGGCTGCTCGCCCCGGGCCTCCCCGCCCGGGGCTGCTCGCCCCGGGCCTCCCCGCCAGGGGCTGCTCGCCATGGCTCACTATGACTGAAGCCGTTCCTGTACCTTAGAGAAGGGGTCACACAAACACAAACACCCTCCAGGCCCTGGGTTCCCTGCTCAGAAAATCCCGGGCAAGTTCCGAGGGATCGGATTCGCCAAATGGGTAGTGCACCTGGTCGACCTGGGCCTCCACGCCCGGGGCTCTATCTTTCCATGGCGCATCAGGGCTGAAGCCTCTCCCTGTCAGTGACAGAAACGGGCCAGTGTTTCCCACACAGAATCCAGACCTTGGGGTCTCAGCTCAGAAACTTACGGGGAAGGATGGAGAAGTGGGAGACACAGAATTCCAAGCAGCCCTACCAGGGACTATACTACAAGCCTAAAATCCCAAGGAGACATATGCCTGAATCCTGAAAAGCCAACAACCCTTCCTCTCCACTCCGGTACTCCCGGGTCAGGACCGAGGGATGCAAGACCCAGAATCCCAAACACCTGCTACGAGCCCCGGCCTCCAGGCCCTGATTCATTACGATGGCTCACCATGGTTGGAGCCTGAGAGAAGGCAGTCACCCTGTACCTGAGAGAAAGGGGTCACAGAACCCGAAACAGCCTCCAGACACTGGGGTCTCAGCTCAGAAACTCCCCGGAAAGTTCCGAGGGATTGGAGACACAGAATGGGAAGTGCCCCGCTCGCCCCGGGCCTCCACGCCCGGGGCTGCTCGCCCCGGGCCTCCACGCCCGGGGCTGCTCGCCATGGCTCACTATGGCTGAAGCCGTTCCTGTACCTGAGAGAAGGGGTCACACAAACACAAACACCCTCCAGGCCCTGGGTTCTCTGCTCGGAAATTCCCGGGGCAGTTCCATTGGGTAAGATACACCAAATGGGTGGTGCTCCTGGTCGACCCGGGCCTCCACGCCCGGGGCTCTATCTTTCCATGGCGCATCAGGGCTGAGGCCTCTCCCTGTCAGTGACAGAAACGGGCCAGTGTTTCCCACACAGAGTCCAGACCTTGGGGTCTCAGCTCAGAAACTTACGGGGAAGGATGGAGAAGTGGGAGACACAGAATTCCAAGCAGCCCTACCAGGGACTATACTACAAGCCTAAAATCCAAAGGAGACATATGCCTGAATCCTGAAAAGCCAACAACCCTTCCTCTCCACTCCGGTACTCCCGGGTCAGGACCGGGGGATGCGAGACCCAGAATCCCAAACACCTGCTACGAGCCCCGGCCTCCAGGCCCTGAGTCATTACGATGGCTCACCATGGCTGGAGCCTGAGAGAAGGCATTCACCCTGTACCTGTGAGAAAGAGGTCACAGAACCCGAAACAGCCTCCAGACACTGGGGTCTCAGCTCAGAAACTCCCCGGAAAGTTCCGAGGGATTGGAGACACAGAATGGGAAGTGCCCCGCTCGCCCCGGGCCTCCAGGCCCGGGGCTGCTCGCCCCGGGCCTCCAGGCCCGGGGCTGCTCGCCCCGGGCCTCCAGGCCCGGGGCTGCTCGCCCCGGGCCTCCAGGCCCGGGGCTGCTCGCCCCGGGCCTCCAGGCCCGGGGCTGCTCGCCCCGGGCCTCCAGGCCCGGGGCTGCTCGCCCCGGGCCTCCAGGCCCGGGGCTGCTCGCCCCGGGCCTCCAGGCCCGGGGCTGCTCGCCCCGGGCCTCCAGGCCCGGGGCTGCTCGCCCCGGGCCTCCAGGCCCGGGGCTGCTCGCCCCGGGCCTCCAGGCCCGGGGCTGCTCGCCCCGGGCCTCCAGGCCCGGGGCTGCTCGCCCCGGGCCTCCAGGCCCGGGGCTGCTCGCCCCGGGCCTCCAGGCCCGGGGCTGCTCGCCCCGGGCCTCCAGGCCCGGGGCTGCTCGCCCCGGGCCTCCAGGCCCGGGGCTGCTCGCCCCGGGCCTCCAGGCCCGGGGCTGCTCGCCCCGGGCCTCCAGGCCCGGGGCTGCTCGCCCCGGGCCTCCAGGCCCGGGGCTGCTCGCCCCGGGCCTCCAGGCCCGCGGCTGCTCGCCCCGGGCCTCCAGGCCCGCGGCTGCTCGCCCCGGGCCTCCAGGCCCGGGGCTGCTCGCCCCGGGCCTCCAGGCCCGGGGCTGCTCGCCCCGGGCCTCCAGGCCCGGGGCTGCTCGCCCCGGGCCTCCAGGCCCGGGGCTGCTCGCCCCGGGCCTCCAGGCCCGCGGCTGCTCGCCCCGGGCCTCCAGGCCCGGGGCTGCTCGCCCCGGGCCTCCAGGCCCGGGGCTGCTCGCCCCGGGCCTCCAGGCCCGCGGCTGCTCGCCCCGGGCCTCCAGGCCCGGGGCTGCTCGCCCCGGGCCTCCAGGCCCGCGGCTGCTCGCCCCGGGCCTCCAGGCCCGCGGCTGCTCGCCCCGGGCCTCCAGGCCCGGGGCTGCTCGCCCCGGGCCTCCAGGCCCGGGGCTGCTCGCCCCGGGCCTCCAGTCCGGGGCTGCTCGCCCCGGGCCTCCAGGCCCGCGGCTGCTCGCCCCGGGCCTCCAGGCCCGGGGCTGCTCGCCCCGGGCCTCCAGGCCCGCGGCTGCTCGCCCCGGGCCTCCAGGCCCGGGGCTGCTCGCCCCGGGCCTCCAGGCCCGGGGCTGCTCGCCCCGGGCCTCCAGGCCCGCGGCTGCTCGCCCCGGGCCTCCAGGCCCGGGGCTGCTCGCCCCGGGCCTCCCCGCCCGGGGCTGCTCGTCCCGGGCCTCCCCGCCCGGGGCTGCTCGCCATGGCTCACTATGACTGAAGCCGTTCCTGTACCTTAGAGAAGGGGTCACACAAACACAAACACCCTCCAGGCCCTGGGTTCCCTGCTCAGAAAATCCCGGGCAAGTTCCGAGGGATCGGATTCGCCAAATGGGTAGTGCACCTGGTCGACCTGGGCCTCCACGCCCGGGGCTCTATCTTTCCATGGCGCATCAGGGCTGAAGCCTCTCCCTGTCAGTGACAGAAACGGGCCAGTGTTTCCCACACAGAGTCCAGACCTTGGGGTCTCAGCTCAGAAACTTACGGGGAAGGATGGAGAAGTGGGAGACACAGAATTCCAAGCAGCCCTACCAGGGACTATACTACAAGCCTAAAATCCCAAGGAGACATATGCCTGAATCCTGAAAAGCCAACAACCCTTCCTCTCCACTCCGGTACTCCCGGGTCACGACCGAGGGATGCAAGACCCAGAATCCCAAACACCTGCTACGAGCCCCGGCCTCCAGGCCCTGATTCATTACGATGGCTCACCATGGTTGGAGCCTGAGAGAAGGCAGTCACCCTGTACCTGAGAGAAAGGGGTCACAGAACCCGAAACAGCCTCCAGACACTGGGGTCTCAGCTCAGAAACTCCCCGGAAAGTTCCGAGGGATTGGAGACACAGAATGGGAAGTGCCCCGCTCGCCCCGGGCCTCCACGCCCGGGGCTGCTCGCCCCGGGCCTCCACGCCCGGGGCTGCTCGCCATGGCTCACTATGGCTGAAGCCGTTCCTGTACCTGAGAGAAGGGGTCACACAAACACAAACACCCTCCAGGCCCTGGGTTCTCTGCTCGGAAATTCCCGGGGCAGTTCCATTGGGTAAGATACACCAAATGGGTGGTGCTCCTGGTCGACCCGGGCCTCCACGCCCGGGGCTCTATCTTTCCATGGCGCATCAGGGCTGAGGCCTCTCCCTGTCAGTGACAGAAACGGGCCAGTGTTTCCCACACAGAGTCCAGACCTTGGGGTCTCAGCTAAGAAACTTACGGGGAAGGATGGAGAAGTGGGAGACACAGAATTCCAAGCAGCCCTACCAGGGACTATACTACAAGCCTAAAATCCAAAGGAGACATATGCCTGAATCCTGAAAAGCCAACAACCCTTCCTCTCCACTCCGGTACTCCCGGGTCAGGACCGAGGGATGCGAGACCCAGAATCCCAAACACCTGATACGAGCCCCGGCCTCCAGGCCCTGAGTCATTACGATGGCTCACCATGGTTGGAGCCTGAGAGAAGGCAGTCACCCTGTACCTGAGAGAAAGAGGTCACAGAACCCAAAACAGCCTCCAGACACTGGGGTCTCAGCTCAGAAACTCCCCGGAAAGTTCCGAGGGATTGGAGACACAGAATTGGAAGTGCCACGCTCGCCCCGGGCCCCCAGGCCCGGGGCTGCTCGCCCCGGGCCTCCACGCCCGGGGCTACTGGCCATGGCTCACTATGACTAAAGCCGTTCCTGTACCTGAGAGAAGGGGTCACACAAACAAAAACACCCTCCAGGGCCTGGGTTCCCTGCTCAGAAAATCCCGGGCAAGTTCCGAGGGATGGGATATGCCAAATGGGTTGTGCTCCTGGTCGACCCGGGCCTGCACGCCCGGGGCTCTATCTTAACATGGCGCATCAGGGCTGAAGCCTCTCCCTGTCAGTGACAGAAACGGGCCAGTGTTTCCCACACAGAGTCCAGACCTTGGGGTCTCAGCTCAGAAACTTACGGGGAAGAATGGAGAAGTGTGAGACACAGAATTCCAAGCAGCCCTACCAGGGACTATACTCCAAGCCTAAAATCCCAAGGAGACATATGCCTGAATCCTGAAAAGCCAACAACCCTTCCTCTCCACTCCGGTACTCCCGGGTCAGGACCGGGTGATGCGAGACCCAGAATCCCAAACCCCTGCTACGAGCCCCGGCCTCCAGGCCCTGATTCATTACGATGGCTCACCATGGCTGGAGCCTGAGAGAAGGCAGTCACGCTGTACCTGAGAGAAAGAGGTCACAGAACCCGAAACAGCCTCCAGACACTGGGGTCTCAGCTCAGAAACTCCCCGGAAAGTTCCGAGGGATTGGAGACACAGAATGGGAAGTGCCCCGCTCGCCCCGGGCCTCCACGCCCGGTTTTCCCGCCCCGGGCCTCCACGCCCGGGGCTCCCCGCCCCGGGCCTCCACGCCCGGGGCTCCCCGCCCCGGGCCTCCACGCCGGGGGCCCACGCCCGGGGCCTCCACGCCCGGGGCTGCTCGCCATGGCTCACTATGACTGAAGCCGTTCCTGTACCTTAGAGAAGGGGTCACACAAACACAAACACCCTCCAGGCCCTGGGTTCCCTGCTCAGAAAATCCCGGGCAAGTTCCGAGGGATCGGATTCGCCAAATGGGTAGTGCTCCTGGTCGACCCGGGCCTCCACGCCCGGGGCTGTATCTTACCATGGCTAATCAGGGTTGAAGCCTCTCCCTGTCAGTGACAGAAACGGGCCAGTGTTTCCCACAAGGACTCCAGACCTTGGGGTCTCATCTAAGAAACTTACGGGGAAGGATGGAGAGGTGGGAGACAAAGAATTCCAAGCAGCCCTTCCAGGGGCTATGCAGCCAGCCTAAAATCCCAAGGAGACAAATCCTGAATCCTGAAAAGCCAACAACACTTCCTCTCAACTCTGAAACTCCTGGGTCAGGACCGAGGGATGCGAGACCCAGAATCCCAAACACCTGCTATGAACCCCGGCCTCCAGGCCCTGAGTCATTACGATGGCTCACCATGGCTGGAGCCTGAAAGAAGGCAGTCACCCCTGTACCTGAGAGAGGTGGGTCACAGAACCCGAAACAGCCTCCAGACACTGGGGTCTCAGCTCAGAAACTCCCCGGAAAGACCCGAAGGATTGGAGACACAGAACGGGAAGTGCCCCGCTCGCCCCGGGCCTCCACGTCCGGGGCTGCTCACCCCGGGCCTCCACGTCCAGGGCTGCTCGTCCCGGGCCTCCACGCCCGGGGCTGCTCCCTCCGGGCCTCCAGGCCCGGGGCTGCTCGCCCCGGGCCTCCACGCCCGGGGCTGCTCGCCATGGCTCACTATGGCTGAGGCCGTTCCTGTACCTGAGAGAAGGGGTCACACAAACACAAATACCCTCCAGGCCCTGGGATCCCTGCTCAGAAAATCCCGGGCAAGTTCCGAGGGATCGGATTCGCCAAATGGGTAGTGCTCCTGGTCGACCCGGGCCTCCACGCCCGGGGCTCTATCTTTCCATGGCGAATCAGGGCTGAAGCCTCTCCCTGTCAGTGACAGAAACGGGCCAGTGTTTCCCACACAGAGTCCAGACCTTGGGGTCTCAGCTCAGAAACTTACGGGGAAGGATGGAGAAGTGGGAGACACAGAATTCCAAGCAGCCCTACCAGGGACTATACTACAAGCCTAAAATCCCAAGGAGACATATGCCTGAATCCTGAAAAGCCAACAACCCATCCTCTCCACTCCGGTACTCCCGGGTCAGGACCGAGGAATGGAAACCCATAATCCCAAACACCTGCTACGAGCCCCGGCCTCCATGCCCTGAGTCTTTACGATGGCTCACCATGGCTGGAGCCTGAGAGAAGGCAGTCACCCTGTACCTGAGAGAAAGGGGTCACAGAACCCGAAACAGCCTCCAGACACTGGGGTCTCAGCTCAGAAACTCCCCGGAAAGTTCCGAGGGATTGGAGACACAGAATGGGAAGTGCCCCGCTCGCCCCGGGCCCCCGGGCCCGGGGCTGCTCGCCCCGGGCCTCCACGCCCGGGGCTGCTCGCCCCGGGCCTCCACGCCCGGGGCTGCTCCCTCCGGGCCTCCAGGCCCGGGGCTGCTCGCCCCGGGCCTCCAGGCCCGGGTCTGCTCCCTCCGGGCCTCCACGCCCGGGGCTGCTCGCCCCGGGCCTCCACGCCCGGGGCTGCTCGCCCCGGGCCTCCACGCCCGGGGCTGCTCGCCATGGCTCACTATGGCTGAAGCCGTTCCTGTACCTGAGAGAAGGGGTCACACAAACACAAATACCCTCCAGGCCCTGGGTTCCCTGCTCAGAAACTCCCCGGGAAGTTCCGAGGGATAGGATACACCAAATGGGTAGTGCTCCTGGTCGATCCGGGTCTCCACGCCCGGGGATCTATCTTACCATGGCTCATCAGGGCTGAAGCGTCTCTCTGTCAGTGACAGAAACGGGCCAGTGTTTCCCACACAGACTCCAGACCTCGTGGTCTCAGCTAAGAAACTTACGGGGAAGGATGGAGAAGTAGGAGACACAGAATTCCAAGCAGCCCTTCCAGGGGCTATGCAGCAAGCCTAAAATCCCAACGAGACATATGCCTGAATCCTGAAAAGCCAACATCCCTTCCTCTCCACTCCGATACTCCCGGGTCAGGACCGAGGGGTTCGAGACCCAGAATCCCAAACACCTGCTACGAGCCCCGGCCTCCAGGCCCTGAGTCATTATGATGGCTCACCATGGCTGGAGCCTGAGAGAAGGCGGTCACCCTGTACCTGAGAGAAAGTGGTCACAGAACCCGAAACAGCCTCCAGACACTGGGGTCTCAGCTCAGAAACTCCCCGGAAAGTTCCGAAGCATTGGAGACACAGAATGGGAAGTGCCTCGCTCGCCCCGGGCCTCCAGGCCCGGGGCTGCTCGCCCCGGGCCTCTAGGCCCGGGACTACTCGCCCCGGGCCTCCACGCCCGCGGCTGCTCGCCCGGGCCTCCAGGCCCGCGGCTGCTTGCCCCGGGCCTCCAGGCCTCCCAGTTACTCCACCTCCCAGTTACACTTAACTGGAGAGAGGGTGCTAGAAAGATCGTGGGTCAGCGCCCCTTCCACCTTGAGACAATGTTGAAGGCTGTTTCTTTTGTTTCACATAAATAACGTGAACAACAGCATGAATTGGAGTCTGTATGTCCTGATGAACTTTCTTGAATTGGCTTTTGGATAAATGCTCAGACTAAATATGCTTTGATGAAAGAAAGCAGACATTTTTTCCTCTGTTTACAGGTCCCTTTATTCTTTTTTTTTTTGTATTGTGAACTATAGTACTCAGTAAAGTAAATCCTTGTGAAATTTCACTCCTCTAATGTTATTTTATTAGTGTAACTCTGACACTTTGCAGCTCAATCCACATAGCGTTAACATTTCCCTTCCTCATTACTATAGTATTAGTCTCCTCAAGGTCGTTTCTTTTCATGAATACTTACATAATCCCTTGTCAGATACATAAGGCAGATGATATATACAGTACAGCACTTGAAAAATCCCACACATGCCTTGTAGAAAAGGACAGTGTGCTGTTCATGGTGACATTTACAGACATTATCTTAACTAAGCCATTCATATTTTAATTTTTAATCTGTGATGAATTGTCGTTTCCCATGATGTGTATTAGGAAACCCTTCTTTTAGTGTTGATTTCCAATGAATTGAGCCCTGACCTGTCCACAGTTGGCTGATTAAAAAGTATCCAAACAAAGCCTTCTGGTGCCTTCCTCAAGGCTCCCCTGAGTCCCAAGGGGTCACCTCTGTCATGTGGAAAGCCCTCTGTTTCTGGTAAGGGACCTGATTGTAGAAAGCAGTGCAAGATGTTGGAGGAAGGCACGGAGGTGTTTTGTTTTGTTTTGTGTTGTTTTGTTTTGTTTTGTTTTGTATGTTTTTATTTCCATGCAGTCTATGCAAACCGGAAAAAACCTCCATCCCTTCTTTGGTCTCTATCCAATGCAGAACCTGGTGCAGCTTCTGTGAGAAACAAGAATTCAGTCCCTACTATGGACACAGAGAAGGTCAAGGGAAATGATACAACAATTTTCAGTTGTACCTCTCTCTCTGGAATCTTTTATCTCTTTATACAGCACTCTCTCCTGGTGTTGTCTCTAGGTTGTACGTTCTGACATATATCTATGGCGTTATTTACTGTACAAAGAGTAAAACTCTTTCTCAAGAGCCTACAGGCCTCTCTGTTCTTAGCTTGTTTGTCATCTTTGGTGGTGCCTATAGAAGCCATAAGTGTTTGGAGGCTGAGGACCACAGGGAAGCCGCTGTGTGTTTGTGGAAATAACATGAGGAGGATGACATCTCACATGACACTTAGGTCTCCTGGCCTGCCTCACTTCTTCCAGACCTCCTTTCATGGGAATATTCCTGAAAACTGAAACAGTTTAATTGTTGTTATTTTACTCCTTTTCTGTACAGAGCTAGTCATTAACCTGGTTAGAACATTGGTTGTCTAACTCACTAACTGAAAAACACGAAAAGTCCTACTTTCTGCGATATGCTTAGCAATTTTGAATGCTCTTAGTCAAAGGTTAATTTTTTCCAAATTTCATAATTCATCAGTTTTCCCATCTCTGGGAAATGTGCTTTTGCAGAGTCACTCCAGGGCTCTGTCCTGGACTTAAAGTCCATGCATTCTGCCCTTGAGCCACTGATGTCTGCAGGGCCCTCCTTCCTCCCAGGTTGTGGACACAACCAGCCCTCCAGAAACTTTGGGTTCATGGCTGGGCCACCAAGGGGTCAAGGTCTGGCTGTCCACATGCTTCCCAGGAGTGGTTGGAACAGCAATGCTGCAGTACAGGTCATCATGAGAAGCTTCTGTAAACAGGAGTCGCATACACTGTGATCAGGGCATGGGCTAAAAGATGACAGGAGAGAGGAGGACACAGGACATGTGGTGCCATGCTTCATGGACAGGGCTGCATAGAGCAGAAGGATGAGGGCCTGGGGAGAGGCAGAGAAAGAGACAGGCAGGGAGAGAGACAATGAGTCAGTGATGGGGGAACTGGGCATGTCTGAAGGAGTGAGAGGAAGAAACAGAGGGAGACGATAGAGAGAAGCAGTGACAAAGAGGAGGCAAGGAAGAAAGGATGGAGCTGGTCACAGTGTGTGGAGAGGGCGATGGGCCATCCAGGAGGGGCTCTGTGATGATGCTCTTAGTGTTGGAGGCAGAATGTGTAGGAACCCTGGGCATGACAGTTCCCTGAGTGCAAAGCTCCAACCTCACTGCGGCAACCTCTGTACAGGCCATTGCCCTTGAGAAGATGGGTGCCCCTCATTTTGCCTGGCGTGTTGGGGTCCTGTCTCTGTATCAGTCATGGAGATAAATGGCTTGAGGCAGCATGTGCAGCTTGTTAGCAGGTAAAGACCAGAGTGTGCCCCATGGCACCCTCGAATTATAGCTGTTAACCTGGGAAATGAGGGAGAATCCCTCACATCTATTAAGCAGAGGAACAGGGAGAGAGAGTCAGTGTCTCCTTTTAGTTGGGTTCTATCTCGGCTAGACCAATAAGGAAGGTCCTCTTCTGGAGGTTCCTCCTGATATCTGCTGGGTTTTGGGGACTTTCCCTTGTTGGGACACTTATTCTTTCTCATGTCCTTTCCCCTTGCAGTAGGATCATTGACCCCTTGCTAAGGAGGTTCTCGGCCTCCTCCCTTGCTGCTGGGCATATTTATGGTCTTATAAGCCCCCTGTTGTGATCTCCCTGAGACCCTCTGATATCAACCTATGTGGACCTGCATCTGGAGAGAACCTGCACCTGGCCGAGGGCACAATCTGGCCACAGGGCCTTGTGGGGGAGGGTTGTCTGGCACGGAGGGGAGGAAAATGGGTGGCTGCAGTGGCAGTGCCTTGGCTGGGGAGGCTGCAGCAGTGGCAGCAGTGGCAGCAGCCAGCCCGCTGGGGGAGGAGTTTCAAGCTCAGGGGAGGGGAGGGAAGCCTAAATTGTCATGAAGAGGGGAACATTAGGGGAGCAGTCTGTCGCTTCTTTGGCTCCCTGGGTGAGTCTCCGGGTAAAGCAGCCAAAACCTTTGCCTGGCTCTCCTTGCCCCATCCCGACTCCACAATTCTCCCGTGAGGCGGAGTCACAAAGACAGAGGGACAGGGGCGCCCCCTCCAATGAGGAGACCAGCCAGATGCTTGCCTGGCCATTTTCTGAAGGAACCCAGGTGACGCTCAGCCCCAGAGGTCCCAGCCTTGTAACACATGATCAGAAGCCATTCTTATATCACCACAGACCCAGTGCCATTCATTATGGAATCTCAGACAGGCCCACTCAGTCTCCATGGGCCCCTAGGGACCCCAAGGGTACCTGTCTGTGGAGCCACAGAAGCTTACTCAGCAGGCAAGCTAGACCGAATCGCACATTCACATTCACATACACACCAGATGTTATTATATTCCCTACCAGAGAATCCCTACCTGTGAGGCTTCTGAAGTCTTGGGGAGTAAACAGGTCCCCCTTCCACTCTTGTGAGCGGCCCTGACTAGATTGGCCCCAGCCTTACCGGTTCTGACCCTCGGGCCCAGTACCTCACCAGCCAAGTCTCCTCGTGTCCGGTGGGAATGCCGGTGAGGTGCTGGCCTGAATGGGACAGAGAAGGAGACTGCCGATATTTAGGCAGGTTGCTCACTCTACCTTATGATCCCTCATTCCGGTACCGCCTCGCTGTTCTCCCAAACTGGTGGCAACAATGAGCCAGCATGGTTGGGTTTCCTGCTCAGGGAACCAAATTTGTTATGGAACCAGGTTGGAACACTGGCGGAAAAACCAAGTGGCACTCAGAGATCTTGGGGGATTGGAGATTTATTTAACACAAGCGGGCTCAGAGGAGACCGTATGTCTCCAAAGATCTCAACCCCGATTGAGAGCAGGAAGGGTAATTTTTAGTTATCAGCCTCCGTGTTTGTGTGTGTGTGTGTGGGGGGGGGTGGTTAAATGTGCAGCAAACAAGGGAAGAAGAACCCGGAGGAGGGGGTCTCTAAGCTAGAGACCAGAGTTTGTTTTAGTTCAATCAGCCACCCTTAGTGTACCTTCTCCACTTCTCCAACAGAACTAGTTATGTGCAACATGATAGTGCATTGCTATTCTTACATCTACTGCTGATCTCTGGATTGCGGATTGTAAGTGAGAAGTTTAAAACACCACCCCTTTCTCTTACATGAAAAGAGAAATCTCTGTCTTCACCTAGCCTTCCTGTGATTGTGAAGACATGGCAATTATTATTTCAAGGCACAGTTATCTACCTATGAGTCTGATGGAACTTATTTCACACATCTTCATCCCTAAAGCACTTTTCATAGAAAATATTACCCATATAGAGGCAGGAAATTCATCACAGATGTGTAGCTCCCTCTAGGTATGCATTCTGACCTTGTCACATTTGTGTCATCAAACACATTGACACCGTGAAAAATAAGCTCTCAACATCAAGATGGTGACATTAGAGGATATGGTGTAAAAGGAATTTCATGTGTTCTCAATTAGAAATAAATTTTAATGGTGAAGGAGAAAGTTAAAGTATTGTCAAATTTTATTGACATATAGTAGACACACCACGTTGTATTAGTTTCAGGCGTATATCACCGTGATTCCGTGTGTATACAATATGCTCTCCATATACCTAGACAAGCGTAGCTATGGTGTGAAAGCATGCAATATTTTCTTACAGGGTTGACTATATTCTATAACCTGTACATTGTATCCCAATGACATAGTCATTTCATAGCTGGAAGCCTGTATCTCTTTCTCAAGGGTGTCAATTTTTTATTCAACCCATGTATTTTCATGGTAAATACCACTGCCTGTCGTTCATTCAGCATGTGTCAATTTGCAGTCTGTCTTTCTGGGAATGCTGCTTAAAGCATTACAAATTACATCATTGTATCAATAAATTCGGTTTCATTCCTTATTCAGTAAAAAGGAGAAGGAAAACATTTCTTTGTGTCTCAGGCCCTGTCACTAAGACCCTTCCCAATCTGGAGGACAGGCTTAACTGGACCAGCTACACCCTCAGTATCTCCAGCTGAGCGGCCATGGCTTTGAACATTGCAGGAATTCCCACGGCGGCCAGCAGAGGGCGCGCACACAGCACGCCCATGGAGGGGCCGGTCCTCTGCAGGCTCAGCGATAGCCAGAGAAGGCGCCCATTAGGCTTTTCTGATCCAGGGTGCCTCAGAGCTGGAAAGGCTTCCTTGCTCCTGAGGACCCAGTGCCTCAGAGTGTGGGCAAAGAGCCAGAGCTGGGTATCCATCAGGCTCCGCCCCCAGGCCTGGGGGAGACTCTGGAGGCTTCCCAGCCACTTGCAGTCTCCTCAGTGGTGGGGCTGAGTACTGGGGATGGGTGCTGGGCAGCTTCCAGGAAGCGCTGGATGGTCAGTGAGCAGCACAGTCCCTTGCATTCTCAGGGCTGTCCGTGGTTTTTTCCTCATTTCCCCTGCCGGTATGTGAACAAGATGTATTTCAGTCAAGGATGTGTGGATTCAGGGGGTCCCACGATGCCACGTCAGAGAGGCTGGTTTTTTTTTTTTTTTTTTTGTTGTTGTTGTTCCAGATTCAAAATTGTTTTGGGGGAGAAATCCTGTCACAAATACGGAGGAACAGGAGTCGCTTTCACTTTGGAAGTAAAGACACCAAATGTTGACTCTCAGGACCTTCTAGAAGAATCAGCTGGGACCCACTCTTCCAAGTCCTGCTGGAAGCAGAGCCAGAGGTAAAAACACAATGTGCCCTCCACATCATACATGCTTTTATAATTTTCAGTGGGTATCTGTCCCCCAACAATGTTGTAGTCGCTGAAAACAACTGAAAACCTGACAGGTACTTTGTGTCAGGAACCTCCCGTTATTTGAATATTCAATATTATTCCTGCGTCAGAATTTGTTACAGTTATCCTTTCTTGTCTTCGTTGGAAGGAATCTCATCAATAATATCTTAAAAACATACTAGTTACCTTATGTCTTTTTCAGGTGAGATTTGGCATGTTTTTTAATTTCTCATGAACTTGTGAAAAACTGAAATACTTTTCAATTGATTGCAGTTTTTACTAAAAGCTGATTCACGCCATCCCTCTGAGACTGCTGCTGGTCAAAGAACTTACCAATGCCCCTTCTCAGTGTGGGAAAGATTGTACTAAGCAAGCATTGTGAGCCAAGTTTAGAAGAAAAAGCCTGAGCATAGTGTATCTCTATGAAAATTGATGCTTAGATCCCCTGTCTGATACATTTCCACTTTTTTTAATGTTTCTTTTTTGGCCCATTTTCTCATTCAGAGATTCGTAGACCTGCCTCAGTTTTACATTCACCACCCATTTTATTCTGGTGGACTTTTTTTTGAGTACGTTGTTAGATTCTGTTTGCCAAATCTTGGTTGAGGACATTTGCATCTGTGTGCTTGAACGATACGGACCCATAGTTTTGTTTTTTCGTGGTGTCTTTATCTGGTTTTGGTATCAGGGTAATGCTGAATTAATTTGGATATTTTCTTTCCTGTTCTATTTTCTGGAATAGTTTGACAAGTATAGACATCAACTTTTCTTCAGATGTTTGATAGAATGTGCTTGTGAAGACGTCCGGTCCTGGACTGTTGTCTCTTAGGTGACATTTGATTACTGAATCTGTCTTCTTGCTAGTAAACCATCTGTTCAAATTTTCTATTTCATTCTGCTTCAGTTTTGGTAAGTTCCATGTTTCTAGGAATTGATCCATATAATCTGGTTTGTCCAGCTTGTTGGCATATAGTTTCTCATAATATTCTCTTACAATTGTTTGTATTTCTGTGGTGTTGGTTGTTCTCTGTCATTGTTATTTATAGGTGTCATTTCTGTTTTCTGATTAGTCTGGCTAGGGCTTATCAATTTCAATGTTCTTTTCATTGAAGCAGCTCCTAATTTCACTTACCTTGTTCTACTGTAGTTTTACCTTCTATATCACTTATTTCTCCTCTGCTTTTAATTATTTTCTTCATGCTGCTGTTTGGGGGTTTTGTTTGTTGTCCTTTGTCTGGCTTTTATAGTTATAAGGTTATGGAGTTTACTTCAGGGTATTTTGTTTTTTGTTTTTTCCTGAGGCAGACCTGTATTGCTATAAGCTTCCCTGTTAGAACTAGTTTTCTTGCTTTACAGAAGTTTGGATTGTTGTGTTTTCATTTTCATTTGTTTCCATGTTATTTCGATTTCATCTTTGATTTCTTGGTTGACCCATTGATTGTTTAGGAGCATGCTGTTTAACTTCCATGTTTTTGTGCCTTTTGCAGATTTTTTTTTTCTTGTTGGAGACTTCTACTTTCATAGCATTGTGGTCTGAAAAGACACATGGTATGACGTCGATTGGTTTGATTTTGTTTTGGCTTGTTTTATGACCTAATATTTTATTGAGTGTGGGGAATTTTCCATGTGCATGTGAAAAGAATGAGTATGGTGCTGTTTTAGGATGGAATGTCCTAAATATATCGGTTAAGTCCATCTGGTCTACTCTATCATTCAAAGTCACTACTTCCTTGTTGATTTTCTGATGGAATGATCTCTCCATGGGTATCATTGGAGTGTTAAAGTGCCCTACTATGATTGTATGACTATCAATACTTTAGGTTTTGACTGTTTTGTGTACTTGGATGCTCTCAGGTTGAGTGCGTATATGTTTACAATTGTTCTATCTTTTTTTGGATTGTACCTTTTATTATTATAGTGTCCTTCATTGTCTCTTGTTACAGTTTTCTTTTTAAATCTATTTTTTTCTGATATAGGTATGGCTACTGCAGTTTTCTTTTGATACTTTAGTTCTATAGTTAGCCTCTTGTAGGTAGAAGATAGATGGGTCCTATATTTTATTCATTCTATCACCCAGTGCCTTTTATTATGAAGAGAGAGTGCACAGGCATGGGATGGCAGGGTGGGGGAATGGGGGAAGATAGAAGGAGAGCGAGAGAGAATGAGAGTGAGGATGTATCTTAAGCAAATCTCAAGCTCAGTGCAGAGCTCAGTTGGGACTCAATCCCAGGATCCTGGGATCATAGCCTGAGCCCAAATCAAGAGTCGAAATCTCAAGCGATGGAGCCATCCAGGTGCCCCTATCTGTCACCCAGTGCCTTTGATTTGAGCATGTATTCTGTTTCCGTTCAAAGTAATTGACAGACATACAGTTGTCCTTTTATTACTTGATGTTGGTTGTTTCTGAATCTGTCTGATCCTTTCTTCTCTTTCTCTTTTCTATGGTTTGCTGGGTTTATTTAGTAGTGCAGTTGAAATTGCTTGTCTTTATACTCTGCATATGTATTAGTGGTGTTTGATTTGTGGTTATTATTAGGTTTGTACCTAACCACTTCTGCATATAGAAGTCTATATTAAGTTGATAGTTGTTGAAGCTTGAACCAGTTCTTTACTCCTCTCCTCCCCGTGTTGTAGATATGTAGTGTCATATTTCAAAACCTTTCATATCGTGGATACCTTGGCTGATGTTTTACAGATATATTCATTTTTATTGCTTTTGCGTTTCGCACTTTAATACTGTCACTTTAGGTGTTTCTTTTCCACTTAAAGAGTCTCCTTTAACATTTCTTGCGGGGGTGGTTTGTGGCTTGTGAACTCGCTTAGTATTTATTTGGCAACCTCTTGATCTGTCCTTCCATCTGAATGATAGTGTTGTGGATAGACTCTCTTTGGCTGCAGATGTTTTCCATTCAGCAACTTTACCATACCTGCTGCTCACTTACGGTTTCAAACTTTCTTCTGAAAAACATCCAGTGATAAACTTATGGGGTTTTTTCTTGTAGGTAACTGTCATCTTTTCTTTTCCTGCTGTTAAAATTTTTCTTGATCATGACATTTTGGGTTTTAATTACTACATGACTTGGTGTAGATCTGCTTCTGCTGAATATTTTGGGGGTTCTTTGTGCCTCCTGCTTCTGAATCTGTTTCCTTCCCCGATTGAAGGAAGTTTTCATCTATTGTGTCTTCAAATAAATTTTCTGGTTCCATTTGTCAGAATTCTCAGAATGAGAAATAGGACAGGAAAGACCTATTGAAGCTTCTCTGATGAGTCACTGGATTTGCATGCGTGGAGGATACATTCGGGACTCAAATGAACAACCTACCTTTAATTTCAAAGAACTAGAAAAAGACAACAATCTACGTCCAATGTTCTCAAAACGGAGAAAGGAATACATATGAGAGTGGAAACCAATGAAATAGAGACCATGAAATCAATAGAAAATAGGAAGAAGACCAACAGTGGGTTTTCGAAAGAGTGAAACAAAATTGTCAAGACTATACATAGACTATGCTAAGACAGAGAGACGACCCAATTCAAAATAACTATAAATAAAAGAGAAGACATTACACCTGATACCAAAGAAATATAAAGGAAACAAAGAGGCGACTATGTGCAAATTAGATGCCAGCAAACCACTTACCTAGAAGAAATGGATAGGTTCTTAGAAACACACAACCTACCAAGACTGTATTAGGAAGATATAGAAGGTTTGCACAGACCCATTAAAGGAAGACTGCATCAATACAAGAAGATAACCAATGCAAGTAAATTGAATTAGTAATGGAAATTCTCTCAGGGAAGAAAAGCCCAGGAACAGGTGCATTCACTGGTGAATTTGAACAACCGTTGTAGAAGAAACTAACAGCAGTCCTCTCACTGATTAAAAAGGGATAAACACCTCCAAACTCATTTCATGAGACTGGAATACCCTGGTAGGAAGCCAGAAAAGGATACTACTTGAACAGAAAACTATAGGCCAGTATCCCCGTGATGAATATAGATGAATAATTCCCAATAATATACAAGCAAACCAAATTCAGCATCACCTTAAAAGGATCATTGACCGTGATGAAGGGCTTTTTTCCCTGTAAAGGAAGGATGTTTCAGAAATGCAAATCAATAAATGTGACTCCTCACATACTTGAATGAAAAAAAATCAACCAGAAACCAGAATCTTAAGTATAAATAGCAAAGGCAGGGTTACTAGAAGGGAGGTGGGCAGGGGGATGGGTTTAATGGGTGATGGGCTAAGGAGGGCGCTAGTAGAGAGGAACACTTGGTGTTGTATGTAAGTGATGGATGACTACATTCTATACCTGAAACTAACACTACACTGTATGTTAACCAACTGGAATTTAATTAAACACTTGAACAAATAAATTCTAAAGAAATACATAAATAAATTTAACCTAAAATAAATAAATACATTTTAAAAATTAAAAAGAAAACTCATGTGACGATGTCAATAGACACAGAAAAAAAAAGTTCTGAGAAAATTTGGTATCCATTTGTGCTAAAAATCTCTTTAGAATTCTGTGTAGAAGGAACATATCTCAACATAAGAAAGGCCATGTATGTGAAGCCCACAGCTAACATCATACTCAATAGTGAGATTGTGAAAGATTTTCCTCTAAGATCAGGCACAAGACAAGGATGCCCTAGATATGTGAAGGGGATTGGTTGATGCAGGCTTCTGTTTATGGAATGAATAAATCACAGGTAGAAGACATAGCATAGGGAAAATAGAGAATGGTACTGGAGTGGTGATGCATGGTGAGAGACGATAGCTACACCTGTGTTAGCGTAGCAGCATGTATACACTTGTCCCATCACTATGTTGTTCATCTGAAACTAATGTAACACAGTGTGTCAGCTATTCCCAAATAACATGATTTTTTAAAAATAAGGTAAAGGAATGAAATAAAAAGTTTAATGTAAAAGAACCTGTTCCTATCTAATCAAGAAATGCAATAAAGTTCCAAAATAGAAAGTCACAGATCAAATTCTGTAGCATTCCTATACACTAACCAAATTATCTAAGAGGGAAAGAAAACAATCCCATTTACAATAGCATCAAAACCAATAAAATTTATAGGAACAAATTTAGCTAAGGAAGTGAAAGACCTCTCTACAGAAAACTGTAAAACCTGTGTGCAGAAATGGAAGAAATTCAATTTGTATGAAAGAAACAGGAGACTCCGCCCACCAACTCCAGTTATACACCACAGCACAGGAGAAGTGCCCTGCAGGTCCTCACCACACCAGGGACTATCCAAAATGACCAAGCGGAAGAATTCCCCTCAGAAGAATCTCCAGGAAATAACAACAGCTAAGGAGCTGATCAAAAAGAATTTAAATAATATAACAGAAAGTGAATTTTAGAATAATAGTCATAAAATTAATCGCTGGGCTTGAAAACAGTATAGCTGGCACAAAAACAGACACATAGACCAATGGAATAGAATAGAAACCCCAGAACTAGACCCACAAACGTATGGCCAACTCATCTTTGACAAAGCAGGAAAGAACATCCAATGGATGTAAGTTTTATGCAATTAGAAACACATATCTTCAAATGTATTTGGAACCACAAAAAGACCCCAAGTAGCCAATGCAAGAAAGAACAAAACAGGTGGCATCACACTTCTTGATTTCAAGCTGCATTCTAACACAAAGAAATCAGTTATGTCATTGGCATAGGCACACACACACAAGGCAATGGAATGGAAATTGAGAGCCCAAACTAAAGCCATGCATGCACAGTCAACTAGTATTTGACAAGGGAGTCAAGAATACTCAGTGGAGAAGAGTAGTCTCTTGAATAACTGGAGCTGGGAAAATTGGATAGTCACATGTATAAGATTAAAGCTTAGCACCTTATGTTACGTCACTCCAAGAATTAACTTGAAATGGATTAAAGATGTAAACGAATGATATGAAAACAAACTTCTTCCTCACCATTTCAGCTCTTATTATGCCAAGACGTAGCTGTTGAAGTGGTGAAGGGCTGGATAGAGAGTAGTCCTGGAAATAGAAGCCTGTGTGTGTGAAACAGACTTTCTTTAGTAGTCTGTAATTATCCCCCTGATGCTTTAAGAGTAGCCACTTCCTTCCCTACATTTTCAGGCACAGCTAGTACCATGCTTGCTGCCAGCAATGCACTGCTTTGTCTCCACAAATGCCTAGAAGCTCTAGGTTGGACCCATTGGGAAGGGTGGAGTTTTGTGGCAGTAATGCTGCCCTGTTGAAACCAGGTGGAGGGGAAGGAGAGAGGTGCCATTCCGGCTTCACTGGGGTTCAGGTATGTTAGTGTTGGTGTTGGATTTTTCACCTTTTACTCTAACACATCTCAAAAGTTTAATTTCTGTCCGGCATGTCAAAATGGCTTCCAGAACAGTTCCTCCTTTCTCAGAAGTGCCCTCCGTGTCATACCCCGTTGGGCTGCTCTTTATCACCATCCAGGGTCTTTGGGCCACCACCAACTTCTCCAACCTGGTGGCCTCTGGGACCTCACCCTCCACCTCCACCATCTGGAAAGATGATTGAAACAGTATGAGTTGACTTATAAAACACGTTTTGTCTTTTTACTTGTTGAGTGTTTGGAGAGGATGCAGTGATGGCACCACAGGGCTTTCAGGTTAGCCTGAGTGAGGACAGTGTAATGTGCTTCAAATTTCTCAGGAAATGAATGAAATGGGCAGTCGTTTCCACCCAGTGAGCTGGGCAACACATGTGTCTGAGAAGGAAAGAGGCCTTATACATGCTGACTCCCTAGGATGTAGCTTGTACAGAGACCATGTGCTGGGCTCTCTGAGGGATGAAACACACCCCTAACTTTATTTCTAGCTAGTTGAGACCTGAACTGTTCACAGATGCTTGATTAGTTATAAAAACTCCTGAACCAGGGCCATGTAGACCTTCCTCAAAGGACAGGATCAGATCTCCCTCTTGTCCTCAAGGGTCACCTGAGGCACCTGAAAAACCCTCTGCCCCTAGTACGGGACATGAGAATGTGAAAGAGTTGAATATAATGAAACCTGTTGCGGATGGTTTGTTTTTCTTGCACACAGTCTATGCAAGTCAGAATCAACTTCCATCCCCCTCCATCTTTTATGAGACCTAGGACATGGTGCAACTCCCATGGGGAATATCAGTTGTGTCTCTACCATGGATGCAGAGAAAGACAAGGTAAATTCTGTTGCCTATTTCAGTTGCAATGCTTTCTGGAAAATTTATCTGACCTTGTCTGGTTTTCTATGCCCTCTGGTATTTTTACTGTTTGATTTACATCCTCACAAGCCTCCAGACTTCTCCAGTTTAAGATCATCATGTTAGCTAGTGCCTCTGGACGCCACAAGTGTGTGGAGGTGGAGGACCACGTGGCTATCACTTTGTGTTTGTGGAAATAACTTGAGGAGAATGACACTTCACTGCACCCTCAAGTCTTCTGGAGCATGGGACACCTTTCTCACTTTCTTTGCATGGGATTATCCTGATTATTTTCATTTTTTTTCCTATTTCAGAGTAGGCCATGAATTTGTTCAGAATGTCTGCTATGAGCCTCGTGACTGGAAAAGATAACAACACTTTCCAACATTATATTGTGTGCTTTGTGCAGTGTTGAGGGTTCTTAGTTAAATTTCAGAACTCATTACTGGTCCTTCTGTGTTGGTCAATGTGCAATAGAGAAGTTCTCCCAAGCTTTGCGCAGTGGCAGTATCATAGCCAATGAGGTTTATCCGAGGCGCGATTATTGCTCATCGAGAATTTCTCCAGTTGTCCCCTAGGTGGAAATACTCTGAATTTTCAGAAGCGGCATGTGTAATCGAAAATGTACGTGGAACTTCAGTCGTGAAGGGAGAGAATCAGTGATTACCTGCAGGGCCAGTAACTCACAGAGTTCTTCAGTTGTATTTATATGAGCAGGTTCAATTGTGTCCCAGGAACAGTTGCAACTGGTACTTTGTCTCATGATGCCTTATGGGAGTTTTACACCTGAAATTGAGACATGTTTCTGTTCATTCTTTTACGTAGAATTTCTACCTCCCTTTTACAATGGGACAAAATAGCTCTGCAATTCATATTGTATTTAAAAGCTGAATTGCCTGTGAATTAAGGTAAACACTCTTAAGACCATGAATGTGCACAGGTAACGTGTTTCTCTCAGAAAACACATTTCTAGGCCCCCTGCAGGACTCCAGGAATCCCCATCTCCTCAAAGGTCTCTGTGCCCTTGCACAGAAGATGTCTTTGTCAGTGAGGGAAGCAGAGTAAGGACATGAATGGGATGGCAATTTGAGCTTTGACCCTGGGGTGGCCCTGAATCTCTGTGTGGTGCTGGGCTTTTCTTTCATTCCTTCATGTTTTGTCTGTTCTCAATGTGTAAGTAAAAAGTCTGCAGATCTGGTGGAAGAGGGGTGTCCTGAACACAGATGCCTGCCTCTCTGGAATACATTCCTTTATTAGACTGGCATTACTGCCATCAATCTTCAAGAATAGGATTCCTTGGCTTTCTGCATTTGTAACCATGTGCAGTGATGTGTGGAGACAGTAGTTTCTCCTTGTGCATCTGGTACCTTCAGGCTGTAGGTGGGACCTCATAGGAGGTCCTCGTGAGACCTTCAGGTTGTAAGTGGGATCTCGTGGGAGGGTAGAGTTTTCTGGCACTGATGCTGCATTCTACTAGAACCCGTGAATGAACAAGGGGCCAGGTGCTGACACCTGCTTCATTGTGTTTCAGCTCCTGTGGGCGTTCTACTTCTGTCTGTCATACCAACATACCTGTCGCTTCTGTTCTGTAGGTCCTTATGGTTGCAAGAGGACCTCCTCTTTTACCAGGTCCACCCTGCATGCCCTCCCCCACAGATCCCCTTTATCACTGTTCATGGACTCTATAAGTCACCACCAGCTCATTGGTGCCCTCAGTGACCTCCACCTCGACTATTTGTAAGATGATCTGAACAGTATGAGTTGACATGTTCAGCATATTCATCTACTGTCTTGTTGAGTCTCTGAGAAGATGTAGAGATGGCCTCACAGGCTTTTCAATGCAAGGGTGCTGCTGACTGAAACACTGTTAAGATTCCTCAAGTTTCTTAGGCCATACATATGTTGGGCTGTGCCTAAGTGTGTGTATCTCTGTGAGACTAAATGCGACGAAAGGTTGTAGATTAGCTGTGTGGCTTCCTTGGCTTCAGCCTGAGTCACACTCTTAGCGGGGAATTCAGGGTTGACCAGGAAATGCCCCTGCTGGACTCCTGTCACCGCAACCCTGAACCTGCTTTCACCACCCTGCCTGAAGGTTTGCATCTCCGACACTTCCCTCACAATTTCCTGAGGCTTTGCGTGTGTTCCTCTTGTCTCAGACCTAATGCCAGCTCTCAGTGGGGAGAGCCTCAACTCAGAGCATCAGCTTTGTGATCTGAGAAGCAGGGATAATGTTGATCTCTGAGGTCAGCGCGATGAAGAGGTGGTTAAGCACATGAGGAATTTGTAAAATATATGGGATGAGTGAGCACTCACCCTTTTCAGCGTGGAAACGAATGTATCTGCACAGAGAAGATCATCAACAGATGTTCATTCAATTTCATGAAACTAAGGGTATAATGCCTGAGGCTGAGAGATTGGCAATTCTAGTTTCAAAGGATACAACAAAGATTCCTGTGTGTTTTCTATTAAAATTCAGGTCCTACTTTACAAGGAAGGAAAAGATAAGTATGAGAATATGGATGTTCAGGGATCTGAAGATAATCCTCTTCCATTACAGGTAGACACACAAATGCACCCTGACAAATATGTGCTCATCCAAGGCCACAGATGTATCGAAGAAGAAAAAACGCATATAGAAGAACAGAAGATCCCTTTGCAATAACTCAATCACTTTGACATAGAGGGCAATCAGTTTGAAATTTGAAGAGCACACTGAACCATTACAAACCAGCTGTGGTTATTATATATTTAGAGATGGGGTCTAATCTACCCCTTGGTCTGAATGCTTTCCCTGTCCACCCCGTCCCCTCCACATTGTCCTTCCTAATATCCCCTAATACACTTGTCATAGTTGTGTTTCTATGTCAGCGTCTGCCTCCAGGAAAATCGACACTCATTCCCCATCAAGTGTACACTTTGGCGTTCTTGTATATGCAGTTAACAAACAGGTAGAATGTATAGTATTGGTGTACGAAGACAGATCATTGTTTGGGGTTGTATTGCCTGGAAGGGACCAATAGTTCCATCTGAGGGGTTGGATACATCCTTTAGGGAGATATGGTGGTGGTTGTTCATGTATAGATTGATGCTCATGAGCACATGGCACATGTGCTAGTTGATGTGGTTTGTGCTGATGAGCAGGGCAGGTGTCTGTCTCCAGGAAAGGGTCTCTTCTGATGGTGAGGAATGGATTCAGGAGACCAGTAAGGAGGCCCTGCATTAATTCAGCTTTTGCGCCCTTGTGCACCTTACCAGCTGCTACCAATAGCACCAATCCAGGTGGCCTCCAAGGGGGCAAATGGCACAATTTTTGTGGCGAGTCACATGGTGTCCCATAAAGCTCCCCCTGAAGCCATATTGAGGCATGGGGAGGGCAGAGGACCATGGTCTGAGAAAGGTTCCTTCAACACAATCCAGGGAGAGTTGGGTGTAAGCATACGGCTCCTTCTACATCAGCCAATCCAATCTACATCAGGGACCCTGAACCCTGTGAGCTTTTTTTTCCTTCCAGCTTAGGGAAGCAGCCAGCCCTCCAGCAGCTTTTGGGTCATGGCTGGGCCACCAACGGTAAATGTCTGGCTGTCCACATTCTGCCAGCATTGCTTTAGCAAATGTCAATATGAGCAGCTGCTGTATGGGGGATTCTCCTCCATTTTGATCAGGGCCTGGGACAAAACATGACGAGAGAGAGAGAGACAGGAGTTCCCTGTGCTCCTGGACAGGGCTGCAAGCACAGAGCAGATAGCCTGAAGCCTGGGGAGAGGTGGACAAAGAGGTAAGGAGAGAGAAACTGGATGAGTGATAGGGGAATTGGGCAAGACCTAGAGAGTGAAAGAAAGAAACACAGAGAGGTGTGGTTAGAGAGAAACAGAGACAAAGAGGAAGTACAAGGAGAAAAGTGGAGCCCTGGTCCGGGTATGTGAACGGGGTGAGATGAGCCAGGGGAGAGGGGATGTGTGAAGTGGCTCTGAGTGCTGGGGCCGAAAGGGCTGGTATCATGGGCATCATAGTTTCATAACTCTAAGACTCCAACATCCCTGGGGTCAAGCTCTGCAGAGGCCATTGCAATCGAAAAGATGGGCATCCGTCATTTCTACTGGAATTGTGGGGCTCAGCGTTATGTTCTGTCATGGAGACAGATGTCTTCAGGGAGAATGTGCTGCTCTTTGGCAGCTAAACTCCAGAGCCCGCCCTGTGAGGAGGTGTCCCGGGGTCATCTCCCTCACTGCCCCAGGCCCTGTTGGATTTCCCCCCTCCCCCCCCCCCCCAACCAGCTGGCGTTCCTCATGTTCTGAACCCAGGCATGAGACATTGTGTTGCCCCCAGGTTCTGCAGTCTGGACCTGGCAGAGGTGGACTGTTGATATTGATTAAAAAAAATATTTGACAATAAGGTCCATATTCTCCCTCTGGAACGAGCGGTGTGCATCCAAATCGTGGGTTGCTATCCTCCTGTCCACAACCAATCTGAGGATTCCAGAAGGTAGGTGAACCTTTTAAAACACCATAGTCTTCTCTTACCTCATTCAAAGACAATTTCTTTCCCAGTTTCTTTTAATTTTGAAGAGATGGCAATTCCTAATTGAAAGCATAATGGTCCTGTAGGAAATTGACCTACATGAGTGATGGGCATTATTTCATCCATCCGTATCCCTAAAGCACATTTCATTGGAAATATAAGCCATGGATACATGTCATAAATTCATAACAGATGTGTAGCTCCTGTAAGTTGCATTCTGACCTCGTCACATATGTGTCATCAGATATTATTAGTGACTTTTCAGATAAGCTCTAAACATCAAGATGGTCATGTTAGAGAATCTGGTATATATGGAATTTCACAGATTCTAAATTAGGAATGAGTTTTCATTTTTAATGTTCCTATTTTTTTCCTTTTGTGAAAGAGCCCGAGCTGGGGATGGGGGAGAGAGTGGGAGATACTGAATCTGAGGCAGGCGCCAGACTCTGAGCTGTCAGGACACAGCGTGACGTGGGGCTCAAACTGATGGACTGCAAGATCATGACCTGAGTGGAAGTCGGACGCTTAACCAAGTAAGCCACCCAAGCGCCCCAGGAATGATAGTTTATTGGCAAAGAAAGAGAAATTAAAGATAGCGTAAAGGATGTCGACTTTTAATTGAAATATTCTTCACACATTTGTTGTATTAGTTTTAGACATACATTGTAGTCCTTCCATATGTCTATAAATTATGTTGTACTTAAGCACAAGTGTAGCTATCCTGTGAAAGTATGCAACAGTATTATTACAGGATTGACTCTCTTCCATTGGCTGTCCCTTGTATCCCTAGGACTCATTCATTCCGTAGCTGGAAGCCAGTATCTCTCTCTCAAAGGTGTCCATTCTTTATCTAACCTAAACACTTAGGTGGTAAACACAATAACCTCTTGTTCATCATGTGTAATTTGGTGGTCTATTTTTCTGGGAACATTGCTTAAAGCATTACAAATGATGCCATTACCTTAATAAATTTGGTTTCATTCTTCACTCACAAGAACGGAGAAGGAAAAGATTTCTTTGTGCCCTAGGTCCTGTCACTAAGACCCTTCCCAGTGTAGAGAACAGGCTTAGTGGCCCAGAGCACCTTCGGTCCCTCAGCTGAGCCACCAGGGTCTTCAACATTGCAGGAATTCCCATGGTGGCCAGCAGAGAGAGCTCGAGCACCACAGACCCAGACGGGCGGGTTCCTCTGCCTGGGCAGTGATGGCCAGTAGAGGGCGCAGCATCGGCTTTTCTGACCCAGGGCACCTCAGAGCAGGAAGGGCTTAGACTGCTCTCAGAGGACTCAGGCCTCTGCTGGTGCCTCAGTACAGAGAGCAGAGCTGCATTTCCAGCAGGTTCTGCCACCCGCCCCAGGGGAGACCTTGGGAGCTTAGCAGAAACTTGGCATCTCCTGAGTCGCCAGAGAGAAGCTGCCTTGTTGTACTGAGTGCTGAGGAGGGGGCGCCGGGTGGCTTCCCTGGTCAAGCTGGTCGCTGAGCTGCACAGGCCTTTGCATTTTCTGGGCTGTTCCCATGTTTCATTCCACCCCTTCCCAGACAGTTTTTGAACAAGACGTATTTTACCAAAGGACTTGTGGATTGAGGGGTCCCACGACATCACCTCATAGATGCAGTCGATGGTTTGTTCCAGATCCAGGCTTGTTTCCGACAAGGAACCCTAACAGAAATTCAGAAGCACGGGAGCTGCATTCAATTAGGACGTGGATACATGAAATGCTCGTCTCACGACCTTCTAGAAGAATGAGCTGGGACCCATGTTCCGAGTCCTGCTGGAACCAGAGACCAAGGTAAGGGCACAAACTGTCCCACACATCATACATGCTTTTTAAAAATGTTCATGGTTATTTTCCCAACTTAGTGAAGTGATTGAAAACTACAGAAAACCTGGTAGGTAGGTGTCATTAACCTTATGTTATCTTTTAATTTAAATTCCAGTGAGTGAAGACACAGTGTAATGTTAGTTTCAGGTGTCCAATATAGAGCAACACTTCCACACGTCACCCGGTGCTCATCCCAGGTGAGCACCAGCAACAGCTTCTTAATCCCCAGCAGCTGTTTCACCCATTCCGTCACCTCACTGTGGAAGCCCTCAGTTTGTTTCCTAGTTAAGAGTCTGTTTGTTTGTCATTGTGTCCTTCACCGCCCCCCCCCCTTAAATTTGTCTTATTTCCATGTGTTAGTGAAATCATCTGGTATTTGTCTTTCTCTGACAGGCTTTTTTCACCCAGCATAACATTCTGTCGCTCCTCCAGCTCGTGGCAAATGACAAGATTTCATGTTTTTATGGCTAAATAATATTACATTCCATATACTACATCTCAATTTATTCATCAGTTGATGGATGCTTGGGAAGTTTCTGTAATTTGGTTGTTGTAGAAAATGCTGCTGTAAACATCATGGTGCATGTATCCCTTTGAAGAATTATTTTTGTATTCTTTGAGTAAATACCTCTTAGTGAAATTGCTGGATCTTAAGGTAGTTCCATTTCCATTTTTTTTTATGAATCTCCATGATGTTTTCCAGTGTGGCTGCACCAGTTTGCATTCCTACCCACAGTGCAAGAGGGTTTCTCTTTCCTCACATCCTTGGCAACACCTGCTATTTCATCATTCATTGATTTTAGTCATTCTGAAAGATATGATGTGTTATCTCATTGTACTTTTGAGTTGTGTTTTCCTGAAGATCAGTATTGTTGAGCATCTTTTCATATGTCTCTTGGCCATGTGTATGTCTGCCTTGGGAAAATGTCCATTCGTGTCTTCTGCCCAGTTTTAATCAGAATTTCTCCTTTTTTGGGTGCTGTATGACTTTATTTGTTTTGGACACTAAGCCTTAATCAGATGTCGTGTGCAAATAGTATTCTGTAGGTGTTTTAGTTTTGTTGATTATTTCCTTGGTGACAGAGCTTTTTATTTTTACGAAGTCCCATTATTTTTGCTTGTGTTTCCCTTAACTCAGGAGATATATCTGCAAAGATGTTTGTACAGCCAATGTCAAATAAGATACTGTCTGTGTTCATTATCCTCTGGGATTTTTATGGTTTCAGGTTTCACACATAGGTCTTTATCCATGTTGGATTTATTTTTGTGTATATTGTAAGAAGGTGGTCCATTGTTGGTCTTGTTTGGTTTTGCAGGTTGCTGTCTAGTTTTTTCCAAAACCATATGTTGAGGAGATTCTTTTTAAGTGTATGTATTTATTTTTTAGAGACAGAGATAATGCAGAAGGGGGCAGAGAGAAATGGGGATTGAGAATCCCACACATGCTCTGCACTGCCCTGAGATCATGACCTGAGCTGAATCCCCAATCACACGCTTTGCAGCCTCCCATGTGTCCCAAGACTATCTTTTTTTTCCATTGGATATACTTTCCTGCTTTATTGAGAATTAATTGACCATATAGGTTTGAGTTCATTTCTGGGTTTCCGTTCTATTGATCTCTGCGTCTGTGTTGTTGTTGTTGTTGTTGTTGTTGATGTTGTTGTTTTTTGCCAGTACCATACTGTTCTGTTCAGTACAGCTTTTTAATATAACCTGATGTCTGTAATTGTGATGCCTCCAGCTTTAGTTTTCTTCTTCAATTTTGTTTTTGCTGTTTGGAGTCTTTGTCGTTCCATACAAATCTTGGAATTATATGTTGTAGTTCTGTAACAAATGTTTTTGTTAATGTGATAGGGATTTCATTACATGTGTAGATTGTTTTGAGGAGTGTAGACATTTTAACAGTATTTTTGCTTCCCATCCATGAGGGTAAAATATATTTCCTTTTCTTTTCGTCCTCTTCCATTTCTTTCATCAGTGTTTCATAGCCTTTAGAGTACAGGTCTTTCACCTCTTTGGTTAGGTTCATTCTAGGTATCTTGGGGTATTTGGTGCACCTGTCAATAGGATTGATCCCTTACTTTCTCTTTCTGTTAATTCATTACTCGTCTATAGAAATGCAATAGATTTCTGTACATTGATTTCTGTATATTGTGATTTGTGGAATTCATATATAAATCCTAGAAATTTTCATTGGAGTATTTCATGGTTTTTATAGAGAGCATCATGTCAGTTCCAAACAGCGAAAGTTCTACTTCTTCCTTGCCAATTTGGATGCCTCATTTCTTTTTTTGTCTGATTGCTGTAGCTAGGACTTCTTGTACTATGTGGAATAATAGTGGTGACGGGTCATCCCTGTCTTGTCCCTGACCTTGGAGGAAACACTTTCAATTTTTCCCCATTGAGGATGAGCTGAGCTGTGGCTTTTTCCTAGGTGACCTTTATATGTGTAGGTAGGTTTAGTCCAAGTCTACTTTGCTGAGGGTTTTTATCATGAATGGATGTGACATTTTGTCAAATGGTTTTACCGCATCTGAGGAAAGCATCATATTGTTCTTATCATTTCTTCTAATACTGTGGTGCATCATGTTGATTGATCGGCGAATGTGGAGCCACCCTTGCAGCCCAAGAATATATCCCACTTGATTATGGTAAATGATTCTATTAATGTATTGTTGACTTTAATTTGAAGGTATTTTAATGAGAATTTCTGCATACATACTCTCAGGCTATTGGTCTGCAGTTTTATTTTAAATTTTTAAACATTTTTTTTAAATGTTTATTTCTTTCCTTAGATAGAGTACATAAAAGTGAGGGAGGGGCAGAGAGACAGAGAGAGAGAATCCTGGCCATGCTCCACACTGTCAATGCACTGTCCAATGTGGGACTGGAACCCACGCCCCGCAAGATAATGTCCTAATCCAAAATTAAGACCTGGACAATAAACCGACTGAGCCACACAGGCGCCCCGGCAGTTTTCGGTTTTAGTGGAGGCTTTATCTGGGTTTGGTATCAGGGCAATGATGGCCTCATAAGATGAATTTGTAAGTTTTTCTTCTTTTTTATTTTTTGTAATCATTCGAGGAGAATACATATTACCTCTTCCTTAAATGGATGGTAGAATTAATCAGTGAAGCCCTCTGCCCTGAACTCTTGTATTGGGGGGAGTTTTTTTTTTCTTATTGATTTGATTTCTTTCTGTTTTCAGATTTTATGTATCTTCCTGTTTCAGTTTTGGTAGTTTTTGTGTTTCTAGGAATTTGTCCATTTTTCTCAGAGTGTCCAATTTGTTGCATATAGTTTTTCATAATATTATCTTCTAACTGTATTTTTGTAGTGTTGACTGTTGTTTCTCCTTTCTTATTTGTGATTTTATGTATTTGAGTCCTTTCTCTCTTCTTTGTGAAAACTCTGCCTAGGAGGTTTTCATGTTGATTACTGTTTTCAAGGAACCAGCCCCTTGTTTCATTGATTTGGTTTAGTGTCTTTTTGGTTTGTATATCCCTCATTTCTGCCTTAATCTCTATTATTTCCTTCCTTCTGCTGTTCTTCTCATTCCTTTAGTTGTAAGTTAGGAGGGTTTGAGATTTTTCTTGCTCTTTAAGGTAGGCTTGTATTGCTATATACTTCCATCTTAGATTGCTTTTGCTGCATTCCAAAAGTTTTTACCAGTGTATTTTCATTTTCATTACTTTCAGTGTATTTTCTTATTGATTTCCTGTTTGACCCATTCATTTCGTAACATGTTATTTAACCTCCCTTTATTTGTGGCCTTTCCCCCTGTGTGTGTGTGTGTGTGTGTGTGTGTGTGTGTGTGTGTGTGTATGATTGTGGTTAACTTCAAGTTTCCTAGCGTGTGGTCAGAAAAGATGCTTGGTCTGATCTCTGTCTTTAGGTACCTGTTGAGGCCTGATTTGTTACCTAGAATGTGATCATTTCTGGAGAATGCCCCATGTGCGCTTGAAAAGAATGTGTACTCTGCCATTTTAGTATGGAGTGTTCTGAATATATCTGTTAAACGCATCTGGTCCAGTGTGTCATTCAAAGCCATTGTTTCCTTGTTGATTTTCTGTTTAGAGGTTCTGTCCATTGATGTGACAGATGTGTTAAAGTCCTCTATTATCATTATATTATTATAAATTCTTTTATGGTTTTGTTGAATGTTTTTGATATTGGTGATTGCATATTGGGTGCATCAAAATTTACAATCATTGGGTCTTTTTGTTTGGTTGTCCCCTTTAGTATGAGATAGTGTCTATCTTCGTCTCTTGTTACAGCTTTATTTATTTTTTTAATGTAAGTCTTAGTTGACATATAGTGCATTCTCTGTTTCAGGAATAGAATCCAGTGATTCATCCCTTACATACAACACCCAGTACTCATGACAACAATTGCTCTCCTTAATACTCGTCCGCCATCTAGCCCAGCGCCGACACATCTCCCTCTATCAACCCTCACTTTTTTTCCGCTATGGCTAAGAGACTCATGTGGTTTGTTACCACTCTTCTCTTTTCCTGCCCCCTTCCCATATTTTCATATGTTTTGTTTCTTAAATTCCACATGAGTGAAATCATATATGTGTCTTTCACTGATTGATATATTTCACTTAGCATAATACATTCTAGGTCCATCCATATCGTTGCAAGTGGCAGGGTTTCGTTCTTTATGAAGCTGAGTTTCATTTCATTGTATATATGTATGTATATTTGTATGTATATATGAACATACACGTGAGTACATATGCAAATACATGCACACACACACACACACACACACACACACAAGTTTATACCTTCATCAGTTGATGGATACTTGGGCTTTCTCCATAGTATGGCTACTGTTGATAATGCTGCTATAAATATTGGGTGTATGCATTTTACTACTAGGTATTGACCCAAAGGGTACCAAACTACACTCTCGGTTTTGAAGTTTATTTTGCCTAATATAAGTATTGCTACTGGCTTTCTTTTACATTATTGTCATGATAAACGTTTTTCATTCCCTCCTTTTAAATCTGCAGGTGACATATGTCCAAATAACGCTTTGTAAGCAGCATCTAGATAGGCCTTGTTTTGTTTTTGTTTTTGTTTCTTTCTTTTTTTTCTGTCCATTCTGACACCCTATCCTTGTCTTTTGATTGGAGCATGTAGTCGATTTACATTCAGAGTAATTATTGACAGGTATATATTTAGTGACATTCTACTAGTTGTTTTCCATTGTTTCTTGATGTTTTCTCTGATCCTTTCTTGTCTGTAACACTTTTGGTCTTTCATTTCCACTCCAAGAGTCTGATTTAAATATTCTTTTCTTTTGACTGGTAGTACATTTCTTTACTTATTTTTATATTTCTTCTTCGTTAAAATTTAAGCCCCAGTTAGTTACCTTATAGTGGAATACAGTTTCAGGATTAGAATTTAGTGATCCATCAGTTACAAAATATATCCAGTACTCATTCCAAGTGCCCCCCGGGTTCCCATCACCTATTTAGCCCACACCCCTATTCAGAAACCTTCCTGGAGTCCTGAGCTTCTTCCCTCTATTTAACAGTTTCTTATCGTTTGATTCCTTCTCTGTATCTTATTTTTGCTTTCCTTTCACTATGTTCATCAGTGTATTAAATGCCACAGATGAGAAAAATCATATGATGTGTGTCTTTCTCTGACATATTATGGTTAGCATAATAAAGTCTGGTTCCATCCACCTTGTTGCAAATAGCAAGATTCCACTCTTTTTGATTGCCGAGTAATATTCCACTGTATGAATATACCACATCTTCGTTATCCATTCATCTCTCAATGGTCATTTGGGCTCTTTGCATAATTTAGCTATTGTTGATAATCCTGCTATAAACATTGGAGTGCATGTGCCTCTTCGAGTCAGCGTTAGTGTGTCCTTTGGATAAATGCCTATTAGTGCAATTGCTGGGTTGTAGTGTAGTTCTCTTATTGTTTCTTGTAACGAATCTCCATACTATTTTCCAGAACGGCTACACCACTTTGCATTCCCACCAGCATTGCAAAAGCATTCCCTTTCTCTGCATTCTTGCCAACATCTGTCGTTTCCTGAGATGTTAATTTTAGCCATTCTGATAGGTGTGAGGGGATATCTCATTGTGGTTTTGATTTGTATTTCACTTATGATGAATGAGGTTGAGCATCTTTTCATGGTATGACCAATCTGGATGTGATCTTGTTAAAGTGTCTCTTCATGTCTTTTGCCCATTTCTTCACTGGGTTATTTGGTTTCTGGGTGTTGAGTGTGATATATTCTAGATCTGGAAGAATGCTGATGTTATTTTGATAGGAATTACATTGAATTTGTCCATTGTTTTGGGTAGTATTGATATTTTAACAATATTTGTTCTTCCAATCCATGAGATGGGATGTTTTTCCATTTCTTTGTGTCTTCTTCAACTTCTTTCATAGATGTTGTATGGTTTGTTCTTTTATTTTTTTAATGTTTATTTATTTTTAAGAGAGTGAGCGAGTGAGCAAGAGCCCGTGAGCAGGGGAAAGGCAGAGATAGGGAGACACAGAATCTGAAGCAGGCTCCAAGCTCCAAGCTGTCAGCACAGAGCCTGTCACAGGACTCAAACCCACAAACGTGGGATCATGTCCTGAACTGAGGTCGGCACTTAACCGACTGAGCCACCCAGGCACCCCTCTATTGTTTGAATGTACTGATCTTTTACCTCTTTGGTTAGATTTACCCCTGGGTATTTTATGCATTTCTGTGCAGTTGTAAATTAGATCAATTCCTTAACTTTCTTTCTGTTGATTCATTATTGGGGTATAGAAATGCAATCAACTTCTGTATATTGATTTTATATTCTGAGACTTTCCTGAATTCCTGTATCAGTCCTAGAAGTTTTTTGGTGGAGTCGTTTGGATTTTCCACGGAGAGTATCATATCTGTGAGGAGGGAAATTTTGACCCCTCCTTGCCAACTTGGACACCTTGTAATTCTTTTTGTTGTCTGATTGCTGAGGCTAGGACTTTCAACAGAATGGTGAATAACAGTGTTGAGAATGGACATCCCTGTCGTGTTCCTGACCTTAGGGGGAAAGCTCTCAGTTTTCCCCATTGAAGATATTATTAGCTGTGGGACTTTCATATCTGGACATTCTCACATTGAGCCACGACCCTTCCATCCCTCCTTTCATGAGGTGTTTTTTTTCCATCAAGAAAGGATGCTGCTGCGTTTTGTCAAATGTTTTTCTGCAACTATTGAGAGGATCATGTGGTTGTTATCCTTTCTTTTATCAACGTGATATATCACATCAGTTGATTTGCAGATATTGAGTCGGTTGTGCATCCCGGGAATAAAATCCACTTCATTGTGCTGAATAATTCTTTTAATGTATTTTTGAATCCAGTTTGCCACTCTTTGTTGAGATTTTTTGCATCCATGGTCATCAGGGAAATTTGTCTCTAGTTTTCCTTTATAGTGGGGTCTTTGTTCAGTTCGGACTCAAGGCCATGCTGGCCTCATAGAATGAGTTTGGAAGTGTTCCCTCCATTTTTCTGCCCATGACCTTATCTTGTTCTTTCATTTGGGATGCCTCCCTCTTGTGTTGGAATTTTGGTTGAGTATTTGCCATCTCTGTGTTACCAAAGCTCATTGTGTTACCTGCCTATGAGTTGAATGGTTTTATGAAGAGGAGGTCATCCAATGTCCAGGGCCTGGCACATCACGGAGTGTCTGTGATGTGTGTCGCATGCACTATTTTTTGTGTTCTGGCTGCACTATCCTTCAGGTCAGTTGTATGGGAAAGGTAGGGTCCTTGGCTAGAATGTTGTGAGTCTTACCGAGGTCGCAACTGGGATCCCTGGAAACTGCAGTACAGTCAGAACTGGGTTCACTGCATGGTGCAGTGCGCGGGCACTGGGTTCACTGGAGGGGGCAGTAAGTAATCTGAGGATTCCAGAAGGTAGGTGAACACTGTAAAACACTCTAGTCTTCTCTTACATCAAATTCAAAGACATTTTCTTGCCCCAGCTTTCTTTTAATGCTGAAGAGATTGCAATTAGTAATTGAAGGCATAATGGTCCTACAGGATATTTACCTATATGACTGGTGGACATTATTTCATCCATCCGTGTCCCTAAAGCACGTTTCATTGGAAATATTAGCCAAGGATACATACTGTAAATTCACAACTGATTCACAGCTCCCTGTAAGTTTCATTCTGACCTTGTCACATATGTGTCATCAAAGATATTATTAGTGACTTTTCAGATAAGCTCCCCACATCAAGATGGTGATGTTAGAGAATCTGGTATAAATGGAAATTCACAGGTTCCAAATTAGGAATTATTTTTCATTTTTAATGTTTCTTTTTTCTTTTTTTGAGATAGCCCGAGCTGGGGAGGGGGGAGAGAGTGGGAGATACCGAATCTGAGGCAGGCTCGAGGCTCTGAGCTCTCAGGACAGAGCCTGACGCGGGGCTCAAACTCATGGACTGCAAGATCACGACTTGCGTCAAAGTCGGACGCTTAACCGACTAAGCCACCCAAGCGCCCCAGGAATGATAGTTTATTGGCAAACAAGGAGAAATTAAAAATAGTGTAAAGGATGTCTATTTTTAATTGAAATATTGTTCACACATTTGTTGTATGAGTTTTCGGCATACATTGTAGTCATTCCATATGTCTATGAATTATATTGTACTTAAGCACAAGTGTAGCTATCCTGTGAAAGCATGCAACAGTATTATTACAGGATTGACTCCATTACATTGGCTGTCCCTTGTATTCCTAGGACTCATTCATTCCATAGCTGACGCCAGTATATCTCTCAAAGGTGTTCATTCTTTATCTAACCTAAGTATGTTGGTGGTAAACACAATTACCACTTGCTCAGCAAGTGTAAATTGGTGGTCTATTTTTCTGTGAACATTGCTTAAACCATTACAAATGATGTCATTACGTTAATAAAGTCGGTTTCATTCTTCACTCACAAGAAAGGAGAAGGAAAAGATTTCTCTGTGTCCCAGGCCCTGTCATTAAAACCTTTCCCACTGTGGAGAACAGGTTTAGTTGCCCAGGGAACTTCAGTGTCTCAGCTGAGCAACCAGGGCCTTCCACATTGCAAAAGTACCCATGATGGCCAACAGAGAGAGCTCAAGCACCACAGACCCGGAGAGGCGGAGTCCTCTGCCCAGGCAGTGATGGCCACCAGAGGGCGTACCATCGGCTTTTCTGACCCAGGGCACCTGAGAGCAGGAAGGGCTTTGATTGCTCCCAGAGTACTCAGGGCCTTTTCAGCTGCCTGAGTACAGAGAGCAGAGCTGCATTTCCAGCAGGTTGTGCTGCCCGCCCCAGGGGAGATCTTGGGAGCTTTGTAGCAACTTGGCATCTCCTGAGTCGCCAGAGAGAATTTGTCTTATTGTACTGAGTGCTGAGGAGTGGGCTCTGGGTGGCTTCCCTGGGCAAGCTGGTTGCTGAGCTGCACAGGCCCTTGCGCTTTCTGGGCTGTTCCCGTGTTTCATTCCTCCCCTTCCCGGACAGTATTTGAACAAGACATATTTTACTAAAGGTCTCGTGGATTGTGGAGTCCCACGACATCACCTCATCGATGCAGTCGATGGTTTGTTGTTCCAGATTCAGGCTTGTTTCCGGGAAGAAACCCTGACAGAAATTCAGAAGAACGGGAGGTGCATTCCATTAGGACATGAATACATGAAATGCTCGTCTTAGGAACTCCTAGAAGAATGAGCTGGGACCCACTTTCCAAGTCCTGCTGGAACCAGTGACCGAGGTAAGGGCACAAACTGTCCCCCACATCATACATGCCTTTTAAAAAGTTTCATGGTGATTTTTCCAACTTAATTAAGTGATTGCAAACTACAGAAAACCTGGTAGGTACCTGTCATTAACGTACGTTATCTTGAATTTAAATTGCAGTGAGTAAAGATACAGTGTAGTATTAGTTTCAGGTGTAAAATATAGAGCAACCCTTCCACACGTCATCCGGTGCTCATCCCAGGTGCACTTCTTAATCCCCAGCAGCTGTTTCACCCATTCCCCACCTTGCTCTGGAAGCCCTCAGTTTGTTTCCTAGTTAAAAGTCTGTTTGTCACTGTCTCCTCCCCGCCCCCCCCCCACTTTGTTTTGTTTTATATCCATGTGTTAGTGAAATCATCTGCTATTTGTCTTTGTCTGAAAGGCTTATTTCACCCAGGATAACATTCTCTTGCTCCATCCAGCTCATGGCAAATTACAAGATTTCATGTTTTTATGGCCTAATAATATTACATTCCATAGACCACATCTCAATTTATTCATCAGTTGATGGATGCTTGGATAGTTTCTGTAATTTGGCTGTTGTAGAAAATGCTGCTGGAAACATCATGGTGCATGTATCCCTTTGAAGATTTTGTATTCTTTGTGGAAATACCTTGTAGTGAAATTGCTGGAACATAAGTTACTTCCATTTCCAGTTGTTGTTTTTTTTTTTTAGAAATCTCCATAATGTTTTCCAGACTGGCTGCACCGGTTTGCCTTCTTACCCACAGTGCAAGAGGGTTATTCTTTCCCCACATCCTTGGCAAAACCTGCTGTGTCATCCTTCATTGATTTTAGTCATTGTGACAGAAGTGATGTGTTATCTCATTGTACTTTTGAATTGTATTTGCCTGAAGATCAGTATTGTTGAGTATTTTTTCATGTGTCTCTTGGACAGGTATATGTCTTCCTTCAGGAAATGTCCATTTTTGTCTTCTGCCCATTTTTAATCAGATTTTTCATTTTTTGGGTGCTGTATAACTGTATATATTTTGGGCACTAACCCTTTATCTGATGTCGTTTGCAAATATCATTCTGTAGGTGTTTTAGTTTTGTTGATTATTTCCTTGGTGATTGAAGGTTTTAATTTTTATGAAGTCTCATTGTTTTTGCTTGTGTTTCCCTTACCGGTAGAGATATATCTGCAAAGACGTTTGTACAGGCAATGTTAAATAAGATACTACCCGTGTTATCCTCTGGGATTTTTATGGTTTCAGGTTTCACATATAGTTCTTTATCCGTGTTGGATTTATTTTTGTGTATGTTGTAAGAAAGTGGTCCATTGTTGTTTTTGTTTTGTTTTGCAGGATGCTGTCCATTTTTTCCAAAACCATTTGTTGAGGAGCCTTTTTTTTTTAAGTTTATTTACTTATTTTCGAGAGAGAGAGAGCATGCAGAAGAGGGGCAGAGAGAAATGGAGACAGAGAATCCCACGCATGCTCTGCACTGCCCTGAGATCATAACCTGAGCTGAATTCACAATCACACGCTTTGTTGACTGAGCCACCCCTGTGTCCCAAGACTATCTTTTTTTCCATTGGATGTTCTTTCCTGCTTTGTTGAGAATTAATTGACCATATAGGTGTGAGTTCATTTCTGCATTTATTTTCTATTGATCTATGCCTCTGTGTGTTGTTGTGGTGGTGGTGGTGGTGGTGGTGGTGGTGGTTGTTCTTTTGCCAGTTCCACTGTTTTGATCAGTATAGCTTTGTAATATAACCTAAAGTCTGGAATTGTGATGTCTCCAACTTTGCTTTTCTTCTTCAAGTTTGTTTTGGCTGTTTGGGGACTTTTGTTATTCCATACAAATTTTGAGATTATTTGTTCTTGTTCTGTCACAAATGTTTTTGTTAGTGTGATAGGGATTTCATTATATGTGTAGATTGTTTTGAGGAGTGTAGACATTTTAACAGTATTTTGTGCCTCCCATCCATGAACATGAAATGTATTCCATTTCTTTGTGTCCTCTTCCATTTCTTTCATCAGTGTTTCATAGACTTTAGAGTACAGGTCTTTCAATTCTTTGGTTAGGTTTATTCCTGGTTTCTTGTGGTATTTGTGAGCCTGTCAATGGGATTGATCCCTTACTTTCTCTCTGTGTTAATTCATGATTTGTGTTAGAAATTCAATACATCTATGTTCCTTGATTTCTGTATATTGTGACTTGTGGAATTCATATATCAATTCTAGCCGTTTTTAAGGGAATATTTCATGCTTTTTAGAGAACACATCACATCAGTTCCAAACAGCGAAAGTGCTACTTCTTCCTTGCCGATTTGGATGCCTCTTATTTCTTTTTGTTGTCTGAGTGCTGTGGTTAGGGTTCCTGTACTATGCGCAATAACAGTGGTGAGAGGGGTCATCCCTGTTTTGTCCCTGACCTTGGAGGAAATTTTTTCAATTTTTCCCCATTGAGGATGAGATGAGCTGTGGGTTTTTCCTAGATGACCTTTATTATGTGCAGGTAGGTTGACTCTCAATGTACTTTGCTGAGGGGTTTTATCATGAATGGATGTGACATTTTTTCAAATAGTTTTCCTGCATCTGTTGAAAGCATCGTATTGTTCTTATCCTTTCTTCTATTACTGTGGTGCATCATGTTGATTGATCTGTGAATGTGGAACCACCCTTGCAGCCCAAGAATATATCCCACTTGATTATGGCAAATGATTCTATTAATGTATTGTTGACTTTAATTTGAAGGTATTTTAATAAGAATTTCTGCATACATAGTCATCAGGCTATTGGGCTGCAGTTTTATTTAAAAAATTTTTAAACATTTTTTAAATGTCTATTTCTTTCCTTTGAGTACATAAAAGTGAGGGAGGGGCTCATAGATAGGGAGAGAGAGAATCCTGGCCATGCTCCACACTGTCATGGCAGGGTCCAACATGGGACTCGAACCCACGCACTGCAAGATAATGTCCTAGTCCAAAATTAAGAGTTGGACAGTAAACAGCCCGAGCCACACAGGCGCCCCACCAGTTTTCGGTTTTAGTGGAGGCTTTATCTGGTCTTGGTATCAGGGTAATGATGGCCTCATAAGATGAATTTGTAAGTTTTCCTTCTTTTTTATTTTTCATAATAATTCAAAGAGAATACATATTAGCTCTTTCTTAAATGGATGGTAGAATTCATCAGTTAAACCATCTGGCCCAGAACTTTTGTGTTGGGGGGAGATTTTTGTTATTACTGATTTGATTTCTTTCTCTTTTCAGAATATATGTATCTTCCTGTTTCAGTTTTGGTAGTTTGTGTGTTTCTAGGAATTTGTCCATTTTTCTCAGTGTGCAATTTGTTGCATATAGTTGTTCATAATATTAACTTCTAACTGTATTTTTGTGGTGTGGACTGTTATTTCTCCTTTCTTATTTGTGATTTTATTTATTGGAGTCCTTTCTCTCTTCTTACTCAAAAGTCTGCCTAGAAGTTTTCATGTTGATTTCTGTTTTCAAAGAACCAGCCCCTGGTTTCATTGATTTGGTCTAGTGTCTTTTTGGTTTGAGTATCCCTTATTTCTGTCTGAATCTCTATTCCTTCCTTCCTTCTGCTCTTGTTCTTCTGATATGTGACCTAGAATATGATCAACTCTGGAGAATGTCCCATGTGCGCTTGAAAAGAATATGTACTCTGCCATTTTAGTATGGAGTGTTCTGAATATATCTGTTAAACCCATCTGGTCCACTGTGTCAATCAAAGCCATTGTTTCCTTGTTGATTTTCTGTTTACAGCTTCTGTCCATTGAAGTGAGCAATGGGTTAAAGTCCTCTACTATCGTTATATTATAAAAAATGAGTTCCTTTATGGTTGTTGTTAAATATTTTATATACTTGGTGATCGCATGTTGCGTGCATCAAAATTTATAATCATTGGATCTTCTTGTTTCATTGTCCCCTTTAGTATGAGATAGCGTCTGTCTTCATCTCTTGTTATACCTTTATTTATTTATTTATTTACTTACTTACTTATTTATTTATATTAATTTAAGTCATAGTTGACATAGTGCACTCTCGGATTCGGGAGTAGAATTTGGTGATTCATCCCTTACATACAATACCCAGTGCTCATCCCAACAAGTGCTCTCCTTAATACTCATCCCACATCTAGCCCAGCCCTGACCCATTTCCCTCCATCAACCTTCGGTTTTTTTCTCTAACATTAAGAGACTCATGTGGTTTGTTACCACTCTTCTCGTTTCCTGCCCCCTTCCCATGTTTTCATCTGTTTTGTTTCTTCAATTCCACATGAGTGAAATCATATATTTGTCTTTCACTGATTGACATATCTCACTTAGCATAATACATTATAGCTCCATCCACATCATTGGAAATGGCAAGATTTCATTCTTCTTGAAGTTGAGTTATATTTCTTTGTGTATACATATGTTTGTATATATGAACGTACACATATGTACATCTGTATATATGCGTATACATACATACACACGCACACACACCACAACTTCTTTATACCTTCATCAGTTGATGGATACTTGGGCTTTCTCTATAGTTTTGCTACTCTTGATAATGCTGCTATAAATACTGGGTTCATGAAATGTCACTATTAGGTATTTACCCAAAGTGTACCAAAAAAGAGTCTCGGTTTTAAAGGTTATTTTGCCTGATATAAGTATTGCTACTGGCTTTCTTTTAACATTATTGGCATAATAAATATTTCTTCATTCCCTCACTTCAAATCTGCAGGAGACTTAAGTCCAAATAAGGCTTTGTAGGCAGCTTCTAGATAGACATTGTTTTTTGTTTGTTTGCTTGTTTGTTTGTTTGTTTTGTCCATTCTGACGCCCTATCCAATGTCTTTTGATTGGAGCATTTAGTCCATTTATATTCCGGGTGATTATTGATAGGTATATATTTAGTGCCATTCTACTAGTTGTTATGCCTTTGTTTTTTGATGTTTTCTCTGATCCTTTCTTGTCTGTAACACTTTTAGTCCTAGATTTCCACTCAAAGAGCCCGATTTAAATATTCTTTTCTTTTGACTGGTAGTACATTTCTTTACTTCTTTTTCATATTTCTTTTTTTTAATTTAAGCCCAAGTTAGTTACTTTATAGTGGAATACAGTTTCAGCAGTAGAATTTAGTGATCCATCAAGTACAAAATATACCCGATACTCATCCCAAGTGCACCCGTAATGCCCATACCCATTTAGCCCATACCCCTATTCAGTAACCCTCCTGGAACCCTGAGTTTCTTCTCTGTATTTCAGAGTCTCTTATCGTTTGACTCCCTCTCTGTTTGTATCTTATTTTTGCTTTCCTTTCACTACGTTCATCAGTTGTATTAAATTCCACAGATGAGAGATATCATATGATGTGTGTCTTTCTCTGACATATTTTGCTTAGCATAATCAAGTCCGGTTCCATCCATGTTGTTTCAAATAGCAAGATTTCATTCTTTTTGACTGCCGAGTAAAATTCCATTGTATGAATATACCACATCTTCTTTATCCATTCATCTGTCAATGGTCATTTGCGCTCTTTGCATAATTTAGTTATTGTTGATAATGTTGCTATAAACATTGCAGTGCATGTTCCACTTGGACTCAACGTTAGTGTATCCTTTGGATAAATACGTAGTAGTGCAATTGCTGGGGTCTAGTGTAGTTCTATTTTTAGTTTTTCTGACAAATCTCCATACCATTTCCAGAGTGGCTACACCACTTTGCATGCCCACCAGCATTTCAAAAGCGTTCCCTTTCTCTGCATCCTTGCTAACATCTGTCTTTTTCGGAGATGTTAATTTTAGCCATTCTGATAGGTGTGTGGGGATATCTCATTGTGGTTTTGATTTGTATTTCAGTGATGACAAGTGAGATTGAGCATCTTTTCATGTGTGACCAATCTGGATGTCATCTTTCTTAAAGTGTCTGTTCATGTCTTTTGCCCATTTCTTCACCAGATTATTTGGTTTTTGGGTGTTGAGTGTGATAAATGTTTATAGATTTTGGATACTAACCCTTTATCTGATATGTCACCTGCAAATATCTTCTCCCACTTCATTCAGTGCCCTTTCAGTTTCGCTGATTATGTCCTCTTCTGTGCAGATGCTTTTTATCTCCAAGTCCCAATTGTTCACTTTGGTTTTCATTGCCCTTGCTTTGGAGACATGACAAGCAAGAGGTTGTTGTGGCCAGGATCAAGGAGGTAGATTGCGTGTTTTCTCCTCTAGGATTTTGATGGTCCCTTTCTTACATTTATATCTTTCATCCATTTTGAAGTGTGTGTGTGTGTGTGTGTGTGTGTGTGTGTGTGTGTGTGTGTGTGTGGTTTAAGAACATAGTCCAGGTCCAATCTTCTCATTGTTCAGTTTTCCCAGTACCATTTGCTGAAGAGACTTTTGTTTTTCCATTGGATATTCTTTCCAGTGTTATCAAAGATTACTCGGCCATATGTTTGAGCATCCATTTATGGGTTCCCTATTCCGTTCCATTGATGTCTGTGTCTGTTTATGTGCCCGTACCATACTGTCTTGATGATTGCGGTTTTCTAATGCACCATAAATTCCAGATTTTAATGTCTCCAGCTTTGTTTTCTTTTTCAACATGACTTTGGCGATTTGGGGTCTTTTCTGGCTCCCTACAAATTTTAGGGTTGTTCTAGTTCTGTGAGGAATGCTGGTGTTGTTTTGATAGGAATTGCATTGAATGTGTCGATTGCTTAGGGTAGTATTGACATTTTAATAATATTTGTTCTTCTCATCCATGAGCATGGAATGTTTTTCCGTTTCTTTGTGTTTCTTCCATTTCTTTCATAGATGTTGTATGGTTTGTTCCTTTATGTTTTTGATCTTTGTTTATTTTTGAGAGAGAGAGAGAGAAAGAGAGAGCACATGAGCAGGGGAAGGGCAGAAAGAGGGAGAGAGGGAGACACAGACTCTGAAGCAGGCTCCAGGCTCCGAGCTGTCAGGACAGTGCCCATCACGGGACTCAGACCCACAAATGCGGGATCATGTCCTGAATTGAAGTCGGCACTTAACCGACGGAGCCACCCAGGCGCCCCTCTATTGTTTTAAGTGTACTGATCTTTTACCTCTTTGGTTATGTTTACCCCTGGGTGTTTGATGGTTTTCAGTGCAGTTGTAAAGTACATCAATCCTTGATTTCTCTCTGCTGACTCATTATTGGTGTATAGAAATGCAATCAACTTCTGTATATTGATTTTATATCCTGAGACTTTCCTGAATTCCAGTATCAGTCCTAACAGTTTTTCCATGGAGTCTTTGGGATTTCCTTGAAAAGTATCATGTCTGCGAAGAGGGAAAGTTTGACCCTCCTTGCCAATTTGAACGCCTTGTATTTCTTTTTGTTGTCTTCTTGCTGAGGTTAGGACTTCCAACAGTTTGTGGAATAACAGTGGTGAGAGTGGACATCCCAGTCGTGTTCCTGACCTTAGGGGGAAAGCTCTCAGTTTTTCCTCATTGAAGATGATATTAGTTGTGGGACTTTCATATCTGGACATACTGATATTCAGACAAGATCTTTCTATCCTTCCTTTCATGTGTGCTTTTTTTCCATCAAGAAAGGATGCTGCATTGTGTCAAATGCTCTTTCTGCATCTATTGAGAGGATCATATGGTTGTTATCCTTTCTTTTCTCAATGTGATGTATCACATCAGTTGATTTGCAGATATTGAATTGGTGGTGCATCCCAGGAATAAATCTAATTCATTGTGGTGAATAATTATTTGTATGTATTGTTGGATCCGGCTTGCTACTTTTGTTGAGAATTTTTGCATCCAGGTTCATCAGGGAAATTGGTCTGTAGTTTTCCTTTCTGGTGGGGTCTTTGTCCAGTTTGGTATCAAGGCCAAGCTGGCCTCATAGAATGACTTTGGAAGTGTTCCTTCCATTTCTCTGTCCATGACCTTATCTTGTTCTTTCATTTGGGATGCATTCCTCTTGTCTTGGCATTTTGGCTGAGTTTTTGCCTTCTCTGTGTTACAAACGCTCATTATGTTAGCTGCCTGTGAGATGAATGGCTTTAATAAAAGGAGGTCATCTAGTGTCCAGGGGCTGACACATCAGGGAGTGTCTGTGGTGTGTGTTGCATACATTGTTTTGTGTTCTGGCTGCACTGTCCTTCAGGCCAGTTGTATGGACAATGTATGGTCCTTGGCCAGAATGTGCTGAGTTTTGTCTAGGTCAGCTCCGATCTGCCTCTTAAATGAGACTTGAAATGACTGCCACTCAAAGCGAAGTTCTGCAGAACTGTCTGGTCAAGAGAGGTGGTGTGGTCATGGGCTTCCGCTGGTCACCTGCGGAAGGGGACACCTCCATTGGGACTGAGGCAAGCCTGATTGACCTAGAAGGCCAGTCTCACCAGAGCACAGGAATGTGGGGTTGGTGTTAGCATCTTAGGCAGACAGTGTGGGGATGACATTGTTTCCAGCAGATGGCTCTGTGTCTATGCTGTGGGGAAGAGGAGGAAAATGGTCCCACACACTTCCTCTGTCCTGGCTCCTTTGTCCCCTTGTGAACACTGCCTCTCAGGGGTGCTCTATGAGAGTGTATAATCGCTCCACTGTGTACACCAGGCGATGTACAGGTCACTGTTTCCATACCGTCTGCCTGTATGTAGATTGCTGCCTTCTCTGAAGGATTAGGCCAGTGCCCTCAGGGATGTATCCCAGCCAAGCCTTCTGACCTTTGAAACTCCACATTCTCAGGGTCTGGATCGCTTGGTTAAGTGTCCGAGTCTTGATCCTGGCTCAGATCATGACCTCGTGGTAATGGGCTTCTCTCTCTCCCTCTATTCCTGCCCCTGCCTTGCTTGTGCTCTCTTTCTCTGTCTCTCTCTCAAAATAAACTTAAAACAAATTTAGTGGCATGGAATACCTTATTTAGGCGAGATTTCCTCCCTGAGGGAATGGCAGCCGTCTATCAGTCAAATTTCTGGCAATGAATAGGAATTTCACTGTTGACCTGTTAAAGGTTACATTCCTACAGGAGTAAATTTAGGGTTAGTGACATGAGGCCTTAACGTAAGTAACTCCATGATGGCAGGCACTGGGTTCATGGAGGCTGCATTGCCTCGGACAGTGGGTTCACTGTAGGCAGCAGTGCTTCGGACAGTGTGTTCACAGGTGTCAGCAGTGCTTCGGGTGGAAAATTTACTGGAGGCTGCAGTGACACTGGCAGCGGGTTCACTGGAGGCTTCACTGTGTCGGGCAGTGCGTTCACTGGAGGCTGCATTGCCCCAGGACTGGGTTCACTGGACAATGCAGTAGAGCGGGCACTGGGTTCACAGGAGGCTGCAGTGTCTTGTGTACTGAGTTCACTGCAGGCTGCAGTGCTGCGAGAACTGGTTTCACTGGTTCCTGCAGTGCCGCGGGCACTGGGTTCACTGGAGGCTGCAGTGCAGCGGTTACTGGATTCACTGGAGGCTCCAGTGCTGCAGGAACTGGCTTCACTGGAAGCTGCAGTGCCGCGGACACTGGCTTTACTAGAGTGTGCAGTGCCATGGGCACTGGTTCACTTGAGGCTGCAGTGGCGTGGACACTTGGTTCACTGGAGGGTGTAGTGCCACGGGCACTGGCTTCACTGGAGGGTGAAGTGCCAGGGACACAGCCTCACTGGAGGTAGAGACCCGCAGGCTCTGGGTTCACGGCATGCTGCAGTGCCGTGGTCACTGGGTTCACTGGAGGGTGCATTGCCGCAGGCAGTTTGTTCACTGAGGGATGCAGTGCCATGGGCACTGGGATCCCAGGAACCTGCAGTGGAGTCGGAAATGGGTTCACTGCAGGGTGCATTGCTATGGTCACTGGGTTCACTGCAGACTGCAGTGCATGGAACACTGGAATAACTGGAGGCTGCAGTGCAGTGGGCACGTGTTTCACTGGAGTCTGCAATGCCCTGGGCACTGGCTTTACTGGCAACTGCAGTGCCACGGACTCAAGGTTCAATGGAGAGTGCAGTACGGCGGACACTGGCTTCAATGGAGGCTGCAGAGCCGCGGGCACTGGGTTCATAGGAGGCTGCAGTGCCGGGGCACATTGTTCCCTGGATGGTGTAGTGCCTTGGGCACTGGGTTCACTGGAGGGTGCATGGCCGCGGGCACTGGGTTGACTGGAGGGTGCAGTGTCACGGACAGTGTGTTCACTGGAGGGGGCAGTGTCGCAGGCAGTGGGTCACTGGAGGATGCAGTGTGTGGGCAGTGGGTTCACAGCATGCTCCAGTGCCACGGGTATTGAGTTCACTGGATGGTGCAGTGCCACGGGAACTGGGTTCACCGGAGGCTGCAGTACCCTGCGCAGTGGGTTCCATGCAGGATGCAGTGATGCGTGCACTGGGTTCAATGGAGGGTTCCGTGCCTCCCGCACTGGGTTCACTGGAGGCTGCCGTGCCGCGGGCAGTGGGTTCACAGCAGGCTCCAGTACCATGGGTCCTGGGTTCACGGCATGGTGCAGTGCTGCGGGAACTGGGTTCACCACAGGCTGCAATACCCTGGGCACTAGGTTCCATGCAGGATGCAGTGATGCGAGCAATGGGTTTACTGCAGGCTGCAGTACCCTGGGCAGTGTGTTCAATGCAGGATGTAGTGACACGCGCACTGGGTTCAATGGAGGGTGCAGTGCCGCGGGCACTGGGTTCACTGGAGGCTGATGTGCCGCAGGCAGTGGGTTCACAGTAGGCTCCAGTACAACGGGTACTGGGTTCACTGGATGGTGCAGTGCCGTGGAACTGGGTTCAGTGGAAGGGCAGTGTCTCAGGCAGTTGGTCCCTGGAGGTTGCAATGCCACAGGCAGTGGGTTCACTGGATGGGGCAGTGCCGCCAGATCTGGGTTCACTGGAGGCTGCAGTGCTGCGGGCAGTGTGTTCATTGGAGGCTGCATAAAAACTGGAACTGGTTCCACTGCATGCTGCAGTGCCCGGGCACTGGGTTCACAGGAGGCTACAGTGCAGTAGACACTGCCTTCACTGGCGGGTGCAGTGCTGCGGGACGTGGGTTCACTGGAGTCTCCAGTGCTGCGGGATCTGGCTTCACTGGAGGCTGCAGTGCTGCAGGCACTGTGTTCACTGCATGCTGCAGAGAAGCGGGAACTATGTTCACTGCATGGTGCAGTTACGAGGGCACTGGGTTTATTGGAGGGTGCTGTGCGGCAGGCACTGCCTCCAATGGAGGGTGCAGTGTTGCGGTCAGTGGGTTCACTGGAGGCTGCAGTGCGGCGGGCAATTGGTTTACTTGAGGCTGCATAGAAGCGGGAATTGGGTTCACTGCATGGTGCAGTGCTGCGGGCACCCTGTTCACTGGATGGTGTAGTGCCGTGGGCACTGGGTTCACTGGAGGGTAGAGACCCGCAGGCCCTGGATTCACTGCACACTGCAGTGCCACGGGCACTGGGTTCACTGGAGGGTGCATTGCCGGAGGCACTTTATTCACTGGAGGTTGAAGTGCCATGGGAACTGCGATCTTGGGAACCTGCAGTGCAGTCAGAACGAGGTTCACTGCAGGGTGCAGTGCTGTGGGCACTGGGTTCACTGCAACTGCAGTGCACGGATCACTGGGAAACTGGAGGCTGCATTGCTCTGGCACGTGTTTCACGTGAGGCTGCAATGCCGCAGGTACTGGCTTTAGTGGCGGCTGCAGTGCTGGGGACCCAAGGTTCAATGGAGAGTGCAGTACGGCGGGCACTGACTTCAATGGAGGCTGCAGAGCAGCGGGCACTGTGTTCATAGCAGGCTGCAGCGTGGCAGGAACTTTGTCCATGGGATGGTGTAGTGCTGTGTGCACTGGCTTCACTGCAGGGTGCAGTGCCAAGGGCACTGGCTTCACTGGAGGGTGCAGTGCCGCGGGCACTGGCTTCACTGGAGGGTGCAGTGCCGCGGGCACTGGCTTCACTGGAGGGTTGAGACCCACAGGCCCAGGTTTCACTGCAGGCTGCAGTGCCGCATTCACTCGGTTCACTGGAGGGTGCATTCCCGCGGGCACTTTGTTCACTGGAGGCTGCTGTGTCATGGGGACAGGGATCCCTGGAACCTGCAGTACAGTCGGAACTGGGTTCACTGCAGGGAGCAGTGCTTTGGGCACTGGGTTCACTGCAGACTGCAGTGAACGGATCACTGGGATAACTGGAGGCTCCAGTTCAGTGGGCAGGGGTTTCCCTGGACGCTGCAATGCCATGGGCACTGGCTTTACTGGCCGCGACAGTGCTGCGGACCGAAGGTTCAATGGAGAATGCAGTATGGCAGGCACTGGCTTCACTGGAAGCTTCGGTGTCGTGGGCACTGGGTTCATAGCAGGCTGCAGTGCTGCTGGCACTTTGTTCACTGGATGCTGTAGTGCCCTGAGCACTGGGTTCCCTCAAGGGTGCAGGGCTGTGGACATTGTGTTCACTGGAGGGGGCAGTGTCGCAGGCATTGGGTTCCCTGGAGGGGGCAGTGCCGCCGGATCTGGGTTCACTGGAGTCTGCAGTGCTAAGGGCAGTGTGTTCACTGGAGGCTGCATAGAAGCTGGGACTGGGTTCACTGCATGGTGCAGTGCCGCGGGCACTGGGTATACAGGAGGCTACAGTGCGGCATGCACTGCATTCACTGGCGGGTGCAGTGCTGCGGGAAGTGGGTTCACTGGAGGCTCCAGTGCCGTGGTATCTGGGTTCACTGGAGGCTGCAGTGCTGCAGGCACTGTGTTCACTGCAGGCTGCATAGAAGTGGGAACTGGGTTCACTGCATGGTTCAGTTCCACGGGCAATGGTTTCACTGGAGTGTGCAGGGCGGAGCCACTGTTTTTTTTTTTTAACTTTTTTCTCAACGTTTATTTATTTTTGGGACAGAGACAGAGCATGAACAGGGGAGGGGCAGAAAGAGAGGGAGACACAGAATCAGAAACAGGCTCCAGGCTCTGAGCCATCAGCGCAGAGCCTGACGCGGGACTCGAACTCACAGACCGCGAGATCGTGACCTGGTTGAAGTGGACGCTTAACCGACTGCACCACCCAGGCGCCCCAAGGAGGCACTGTTTCAATGTAGGGTTTAGTGCCACGTTCAGTGTGTTCACTGGAGGCTGCAGTGCTGCAGGCAATTGGTTTACTTGAGGCTGCATAGAAGCGGGAACTGGGTTCATTGCATGGTGTAGTGCTGCTGGCACTTTGTTCACTGGATGGTGTAGTGCCGTGGGCACTGGGTTCACTGGAAGGTGCAGTGGCACGGACACTTGGTTCACAGGAGGGTGCAGTGCTGCGGGCACAGGCTTCACTTGAGCCTGCATTGGCGCGGACACTTGGTTCACTGGAAGGTGCAGTTCTGTGGGCATTGGCTTCACTGGAGCGTGCAGTGCCAGGGACATTGGCTTCACTGGAGGGTAGAGATCCGTAGGCACTGGGTTCACTGCAGGCTGCAGTGCTGTGCCACTGGGTTCACTGCAGGGTGCAGTGCCGCGGGCACTGTGTTCACCGGAGGGTGCAGTGCCGTGGCACTGGCTTCATTGGACGGGGCAGTGCCAGGGACACTGGCTTACTGGATGGTAGAGACACGCAGGCCCAGGGTTCACTGCAGGCTTCCCTGCCACGGGAACTGGGTTCACTGGAGGGTGCATTGCCGTGGGCATTTTGTTCACTGGAGGCTGCAGTGACATATGCGCTGGGATCCCTGGAACCTTCACTGCAGTCAGAACTGGGTTCACTGCAGGGTGCAGGGCTGTGGGCACTGCGTTCACTGCAGACTGCAGTGCACCGATCACTGGGATAACTGGAGTGCTGTGCAGTTGGAATGTGTTCCACTACAGGCTGCAATTCTGCGGGCACTGGCTTTACTGGCGGCTGCGTGCCTCGGACACAACGTTCACTACAGAGTGCAGTATGGCAGGCACTGGCATTAATGGAGGCTGCAGATCCTTGGGCACTGAGTTCATAGCAAGCTGCAGTGTTGCAGGCACTTTGTTCCTGGGATGGTGTAGTGCCTTGGGCACTGGATTCACTGGATGGTGCAGTGCCGGGGACACTGGCTTTACTGGAGGGTAGAGACCCGCAGGCCCTGGGTTCACTACATGCTGCACTGCTGCCGGCACTGGGTTCACTGGAGGGTGCATTGCCCCAGGCACTTTGTTCACTGGAGGATGAAGTGCCATGGGCCCTGGGATCCTTGGAATCTGCAGTGCAGTGGGAACTGGGTTCACTGCAGGGTGCAGTGCTGTGGGCACTGGGTTCATTGCAGACTGCAGTGCATGGATCACTGGGATAAATGGAGGCTGCAATGCTGTGGGCACGGGTTTCACTTGAGGCCGCAATGCCACGGGCACTGGCTTTACTGGTGGCTGCAGTGCCACGGACCCAAGGTTCAATGGAGAATGCATTATGGCAGTCACTGGCTTCACTGGAGGCTGCAGAGCCGTGGGCACTGTGTTCATTGCAGGCTGCAGTGTCGCAGGCACTGTGTTCACGGATGGTGTAGTGCCGTGGGCACTGGGTTCACTGGAGGGTGCAGTGCCGCCGGCACTGGCTTCACTGGAGGGTGCAGTGCCAGTCTCACTGGCTTCACTGGAGGGTAGAGACCCGCAGGCCCTGGGTTCACTGCAGGCTGCAATGCCTGGGTCAAAGGGTTTCCTGGAGGGTGCATTGCTGCGGGCACTTTGTTCACCGGAGGCTGAAGTGCCCTGCGCACTGGGATCCCTGGAACCTGTAGTGCACTCGGAACTGGGTTCACTGCAGGGTACAGTGTTGTGGGCACTGCGTTCACTGCAGACTGCAGTGCACGGATCACTGGGATAACTTGAGGCTCCAGTGCAGTGAGCACGGGTTTCACTGGACGCTGCAATGCCGCGGACACTGGCTTTACTGGGGGCCGCAGTGTCGCCGACCCTAGGTTCACTCGAGAGTGTGGTACGGTGGGCACTGGCTTTAGTGGAGGCTGCAGATCCGCGGGCACAGGGTCCATAGCAGGCTGCAGTGCCACGGGCACTTTGTTCACTGGATGGTGTAGTGCCCTGGGAACTGGATTCGCTGGAGGCTGCAGTGCCGTGGGCACTGGGTTCACTGCAGGCTGCTTGCCGCCTGAACTCGTTTCAGTGTTGCCTGCAGTGCCGCGGTCACTGGGTTCATTGGGGGCTCCACTGCAGCGATCACTGGGTTCACTGGAGGCTCCAGTGCAGCGGGAACTGGCTTCACTGGAAGTTGCAGTGCCGCGGACACTGGCATTACTAGAGTGTGCTGTGCCGCGGGCACTGGCTTCACTTGACCTGCAGTGGCACGGACACTTGGTTCACTGGAAGGTGCAGTGCTGCGGGCACATGCTTCACTTGAGTTTGCATTGGCATGGACACTTGGTTCACTGGAAGGTGCAGTTCCGCGAAAACTGGCTTCACTGGAGCATGCACTGCCTGGGATACTGGCTTCACTGGAGGGTAGAGATCCGTAGGCACTGGGTTCACTGCAGGGTGCAGTGTTGTGCCACTGGATTCACTGCAGGGGGCAGTGCTGTGGGAACTGGGTTCACTGGAAGGTGCACGATCGCGGGCACTGGCTTCACTGGACGGTGGAGTGCCAGGGATATTGGCTTCCCTGGAGGGTAGAGACACGCAGGCCCTGGGTTCACTGCAGGCTTCACTGCCGCGGGAACTGGGTTCCCTGGAGGGTGCATTACCGCAGGCACGTTGTTCACTGGAGGCTGCAGTGCCATATGCATTGGGATCCCTGGAACCTGCAGTGCAGTCAGAACTGGGTTTACTGCAGGGTGCAGGGCTGTGAGCACTGGGTTCACTCCAGACTGCAGTGCAAGGATCACTGGGATAACTGGAGGCTGCAGTGCAGTTGGCACGTGTTTCACTGGAGGCTGCAATGCTGCGGGCACTGGTTTTACTGGTGGCTGCCGTGCCGCGGACCCAAGGTTCAATGGAGAGTGCATTACGGCGGGCACTGGCTTCAATGGAGCCTGCAGAGCCGCCGGCCCTTTGTTCACTGGATGGTGTAGTGCCCTGGGCACTGGGTTAACTGGAGGGTGCCGTGCCAGGGACACTGGCTTTACTGGAGGGTAGAGACCCGCAGGCCCTGGGTTCACTGCAGGTTGCAGTGCCTCGGGCATTGGGTTCACTGGAGGGTGCATTGCCCCAGGCACTTTGTTCACTGGAGGCTGAAGTGCCATGGGCACTGGGATCCTTGGAACCTGCAGTGCAGTGGGAACGGGGTTCACTGCAGGGTGCAGGGCTGTGGACACTGGGTTCACTGCAGACTGAAGTGCACGGATCACTGGGATAACTGGAGGCTGCTGTGCTGTGGGCACGGGTTTCCCTTGAGGCCTCAATTCCGTGGGCACTGGCTTTACTGGGGGCTGCAGTGCCGCCGACCCATGGTTCAGTGGAGATTCCTATACGGCAGGCCCTGGCTTCACTGGAGGCTGTAGAGCCTTGGGCACTGGGTTCATAGCAGGCTGCAGTGCCGCATGCACTTAGTTCACTGGATGCTGTAGTGCCCTGGGCGCTGGGTTCCCGGGAGGGTGCAGTGTCGCGGACACTGGTTTCACTGGAGGGTGCAGTGCCACGGACACTGTGGTCACTGGAGGGGCTGTGTCGCAGGCATTGGTTTCATTGGAGGGGGCAGTGCCGCCGGAACTGGGTTCACTGGAGGTTGCAGTGCTATGGGCATGTGTTCACTGGAGGCTGCATACAAGCTGGAACTGGTTTCACTGCATGGTGCAGTGCCGTGGTCAGAGGGTATACAGGAGGCTACAGTGCGCCATGCACTGCATTCACTGGCGGGTGCAGTGCTGCGGGAAGTGGGTTCACTGGAGGCTCCAGGGCCGTGGGATCTGGGTTCACTGGAGGCTGCAGTGCTGCAGGCACTGTGTTCACTGCAGGCTGCATAGAAGCGGGAACTGGGTTCACTGCACCGTGCAGTGCTGCAGGCACTTTGTTCACTGGATGGTGTAGTGCCGTGGGCACTGTGTTCACTGGAGGGTGCAGTGGCAGGGACACTGGCTTCGCTGGAGGGTAGAATCCCGCAGGCCCTGGGTTCACTGGAGGCTGCAGTGCAGCGGGCACTAGGTTCACTGGAGGGTGCATTGCCGCAGGCACTTTGTTCACTGGAGGCCAAAGTGCCATGGGCCCTGGGATAGTTGGAACCTGGGTGCATTCAAAACTAGGTTCACTGCAGGGTGCAGTGCTGTGGGCACTGGGTTTACTGCAGACTTCATTGCACAGATCACTGAGAGAACTGGAGGCTGCAGTGCTGTGGGCACGAGTTTCACTTGAGGCTGCAATGCCGTGGGCACTGGCTTTACTGGCGGCTGCAGTGCCGTGGACCCTAGGATCACTTGAGAGTGCAGTACGGCGGGTGCTGGCTTCAATGGAGGCTGCAGAGCCACGGGCACTGGTTTCATTGCAGCCTGCAGTGTTGCAGGCACTTTGTTCACGGGCTGGTGCAGTGCCGTGGGCACTGGGTTCACTGGAGTGTGCAGTGCCAGGCTCACTGGCTTCACTGGAGGGTAGAGACCCGCAGGCCCTGGGTTCACTGCAGGTTGCAGTGCCGCGGTCAATGTGTTCCCTGGAGTTCATTGCCGCGGGCACTTTGTTCACCGGAGGCTGCAGTGTCATGCACACTGGGATCCCTGGAACCTGTAGTGCACTCAGAACTGGGTTCACTGCAGGGTGCAGTGTTGTGGGCACTGTGTTCAATGCCTACTGCAGTACACGGATCACTGGTCTAACAGGAGGTTCCAATGCAGTGGGCACGTGTTTCACTGGAGGCTGCAATGCCGCCGGCACTGGCTTTACTGGTGGCTGCAGTGCTGTGGACCCAAGGTTCACTACAGAGTGTAGTACGGTGGGCCCTGGAATCAATGGAAGCTGCAGAGCCACGGGCACTGGGTTTATCGCAGGCTGCAGTGTCGCAGGCACTTTGTTCCCGGGATGGTGTAGTGCCGTGGGCTATGGCTGCACTGGATGGTGCCGTGTCGCCAGCACTGGCTTCACTGGAGGTTGCAGTGCCAGGCTCACTGACCTCACTGGAGGGTAGAGACCCGCAGGCCCTGGGTTCACTGCAGGCTGCAGTGCCGCGGTCAATGGGTTCCTTGCAGGGTGCATTGCCACGGACACTTTGTTCCCCAGAGGCTGCAGTGCCATGTGCACTGGGATCCCTGGAACCTGTAATGCACTCGGAACTGGGTTCACTGCAGGGTGCAGTGTTGTGGGCACTGGGTTCACTGAAGACTGTAGTGCATGGATCACTGGGATCACTGGAGGCTCCAGTGCAGTGTGCACGGGTTTCACTGGACGCTGGAATGCCGCGGGCACTGGCTTTACTGGGGGCTGCAGTGCCGCCGAACCTAGGTTCACTCGAGAGTGGAGTACGACGGGCACTGGCTTCAATGAAGGCTGCAGAGCCACGGGCACTGGGTTCATAGAAGGCTGCAGTGTCACAGGCACTTTGTTCAGTGGATGGTGTAGTGCCCTGGGCACTGGGTTCACTGGAGGTTGCAGTGCCGCGGGCAATGGGTTCACTGCAGGCTACAGTGCCAGGGGAAATGGTTTCCCTGGTGCCTGCAGTGCTGCGGGCACCTGGTTCACTGGAGGCTCCACTGCAGCGATCACTGGGTTCACTGGAGGCTCCAGTGCCGCGGGAACTGGCTTCACTGGAAGGTGTTGCACCACGGACACTGGCTTTACTAGAGTGTGCAATGCCGCGGGCACTGGCTTCACTTGAGGCTGCAGTGGCATGGACACTTGGTTCACTGGAGGGTGCAGTGCCGCGGGCACAGGCCTCACTTGAGCCTGCATTGTCACAGACACGGTTCACTGGAAGGTGCAGTTCCGAGGGCACTGGCTTCGTTGGGGCGTGCAGTGCCGGGGACACTGGCTTCACTGGAGGGTAGAGACCCTCAGGCACTGGGTTCACTGCAGGCTGCAGTGCTCTGCCACTGGGTTCACTGCAGGGTGCAGTGCCGCGGACACTGTGTTCAATGGAGGGTTCAGTGCCGCGGCACTGGCTTCACTGGACGGTGGAGTGCCAGGGACACTGGCTTCACTGGAGGGTAGAGACACGCAGGCCCTGGGTTCACTGCAGGCTTCACTGCCGCGGGAACTGGGTTCACTGGAGGGTGCATTTCTGCGGGCACTTTGTTCACTGGAGGCTGCAGTGCCATATGCACTGGGATCCCTGGAACCTGCAGTGCAGTCAGAACAGGGTTCACTGCAGGGTGCGGGGCTGTGGGCACTGGGTTCACTGCAGACTGCAGTACACGGATCACTGGGATCACAGGAGGCTGAAGTGCATTTGGCACGTGTTTGACTGGAGGCTGCAATGCCGCGGGCACGGGCTTTACTCACGGCTCCAGTGCCGCGTACCCAAGGTTCACTACAGAGTGCAGTATGGGCGCACTGGCATCAATGGAGGCTGCAGAGCCACGGGAACTGGGTTCATAGCAGGCTGCAGTGTTGCAGGCACTTTGTTCCTGGGATGGTGTAGTGCCGTGGGCACTGGGTTAACTGGAGGGTGCAGTGCCAGGGACACTGACTTTACTGGAGTGTAGAGACCTACAGGCCCTGGGTTCACTGCAGGCTGCAGTGCCGCGGGCACTGGGTTTACTGGAGGGTGCATTGCCCCGGGCACGTTGTTCACTGGAGGCTGAAGTGCCATGGGCACTGGGATCCTTGGAACCTGCAGTGTAGTCGGAACTGGGTTCACTCCAGGGTGCAGTGCTATGGGCACTGGGTTCACTGGAGGGGGCAGTGTCACAGGCATTGGGGGCCCTGGAGGGAGCAGTACCACCGCATCTGGGTTCACTGGAGGCTGCCGTGCTATGGGCAATGTGTTCACTGGAGGCTGCATACAAGCTGGAACTGGTTTCACTGCATGGTGCAGTGCCACGGGCACTGGGTACACAGGAGGCTACAGTGCAGCATGCACTGCATTCAATGGCGGGTGCAGTGCTGTGGGAAGTGGGTTCACTGGAGGCTCCAGTGCCATGGGATCTGGGTTCATTGGAGGCTGCAGTGCTGCGGGCACTGTGTTCACTGCAGGCTGCCTAGAAGCGGGAACTGGGTTCACTGCATGGTGCAGTGCTGCGGGCACTTTGTTCACTGGATGGTGTATTGCCGTGGGAACTGGGTTCACTGGAGGGTGCAGTGGCATGGACACTGGCTTCACTGGAGGGTAGAGTCCTGCAGGCCCTGGGTACACTGCAGGCTGCAGTGCCACGGGCACTGGGTTCACTGGAGGGTGTATTGCTGCAGGCACTTTGTTCACTGGATGCTGTAGTGCCCTGGGCACTGGGTTCCCAGGAGGGTACAGTGCCGCGGACACTGGCTTCACTGGAGAGTGCAGTGCTACGAACACTGTGTTCACTGGAGGGGCAGTGTCGCAGTCATTGGGTTCCCTGGAGGGGGCAGTGCCGCCGGAACTGGTTTCACTGGAGGCTGCCGTGCTGCGGGCAATGCGTTCACTGGAGGCTGCATACAAGCTGGAACTGGTTTCACTGCATGGTGCAGTGCCGTGGTCAGAGGGTATACAGGAGGCTACAGTGCACCATGCACTGCATTCACTGGCGGGTGCAGTGCTGCGGGAAGTGGGTTCACTGGAGGTTCCAGTCCCATGGGATCTGGGTTCACTGGAGGCTGCAGTGCTGCAGGCACTGTGTTCACTGCATGCTGCATCGAAGCGGGAACTGGGTTCACTGCATGGTGCAGTGCTACGGGCACTTTGTTCACTGGATGGTGTAGTGCCGTGGGCACTGGGTTCACTGCAGGCTGCCGTGCTGCAAGCACTGGGATCACTGCAGGCTGAAGGTCTGCGGGCACTGGTTTCACTGGAGGCTGCAGGCCGCCAGCACTGAGTTCACTACAGGCTACAGTGCCGTGGGCACTGGGTTCACTTGTGGGTTCACTGGAGGGTGCAGTGCTGTGGCAGTGAGTTCACTGGAGGCTGCAGTGGGGTTGAACTGGGTTCACTGCAGGCTGCAGTCCCCCGGGCACTGGGTTCACTGCAGGATGCAGTTCCGCGGACACTTTTTTCACTGGAGGGTGCGGGTCCGTGGGCACTGGGCTCACTGGAGGCTCCAGTGCCACGAGCACTGGGCTCACAGGAGGCTGCAGTGGGGCGGGCATTGGGCTCACTGATGGCGGCTGTTCTGCATGAACTGGGATCACTGGATGTTGCAGTGCCGAAGGCTCTGGGTATACTGGAGGCTCCAGTGCCACCGACACTGGGCTCACTGGAGGCTCCAGTTTCGCAGGCACAAGGCCCACAGGAGGCTTCAGTAATGCGGGCACTGTGGTCACTTGAGGCTGCAGTGCCGTGGAAACTGGCCTCAATGGAGGCTGCATTACTGCAGGCACTGGGCAAACTGGTTGCTCCAGTCGCTTGCACTTGGCTCACTGGAGGGTCCAGTGCCATGGGCAATGGGCTCACTGGAGTCTGCAGTGTTGCGGGCACTGGGTTCCCTGGAGGCCGCAGTGATGCGGTCACTGGGCTCTCATGAGGCTGCAGTGCTGTGGAGACTGGGCTCACTGGCGGCTACAGTGATGTGAGCACTGGGCCGACTGTAGGCTGCAGTGGCGCGGGCACTGGGTTCACTGGAGGCTCCAGTGCCGCATGCACTGGGCTCATTGGAGGATGCAGTGCCGTGGGCAGTGGCCTCACTAGAGGCTACAGTGCCGCGGGCACTGGGCTCCCTGGCAGCTGCAATGCTGAGGGCACTGGTTTCACTGGAGGGTGCAGTGCCGCGGTCACTGAGTTCACTGGGGGCTCCAGTGTCGCAGGTACCACGTTCACTGGATGCTGCAGTGCCTGGGTCACTGGGTTCACAGTAGGCTCCTGTGCTGTGGGCTCCTGTGCATGTGGGCATGCAGTGCCGGGATCACTGGGTTCACTGCAGGCTGCAGTGCCGGGATCACTGGGTTCACTGAGGCTGCAGTGCCACGGGCACTGGGTTCACCGGAGGATGCTGTTCTGCGGGCACTGGGTTCACCAGAGACTCCAGTGCTTTGGGCATGTGTTCATGGGAGGCTGCAGTGCCACGGGTACTGGGTTCACTGGAGGCTGCAGTGCTGCGGGCACTGTGTTCACTGGAAGCTGCAGTGCCTCGGGCACTGAGTTCACTGGGGGCTGCAGTGCCGCTGGCAGTTCACTGGAGCTGGAGTGCAGTGGGCATTTGAGCACTGGTCGTTCCAGTGCCATGGTCCCTGAGTGCTTGAACACTCGGGCACTGGAGCCTGGGGGTTGCTGCTTGGGATTTTGTGTCTCCATCTCTCACTGTCTTTCCCCGGGAGGCTCTCTGGTTTGAGCACAGACCTGGAGGCTGCATGGGATTCTGTGTCTCCCTCTTCCTCTGTCCTTCCCAGGAGTTTCTGTGCTGAGACCAAAGAGCCTGGAGGGTGCTTGGAATTCTGTGTCTCCTCTCTCTGTCCTTCTCCTCCAGTTCCTTCACGCACTGGGAAATAGGACTTCAGTCACTGGGAGTGACGACTGCAGTCATTAGAAGTAACTGCAGACATTGAGTGTGTCTTTGACTTCAGTCACTGGGAGTGACTATGACATCAGTCACTGGGAGTGACGTCAGGAGTGACTTCAGTTAGTGGGAGTGACTTCGGGAGTCTTCCGTCAGTGGGATGACTTCGAGAGGGCCTTCCATCACTGTGTGTGACTTCACGAGGGACTTCCGTCACTGGGAGTGACTTCAGTCATTGGGGGTGACTGACTTCAGTCACTGGGCATGCCCTCAGGCCTTGGGCATGCCTGTGCCCTTCAGGCAGTCTTCTAGCCTTCAGGCACAGGGTGAGAATTCAGGCATGGGGCAAGCCCTCAGGCATGCGGCCTGCCTTCAGGCAATGGGCGTGCCTTCAGGCACTGGGCGGGGCTTCATGCATGGGGCAAGGCTTCAGGCACGGGGCTTTCCTTCAGGCATGGGCCTTGCCTGCAGGCAAGGGGCTTGACTACAGGCACCTGGAGCTGTTTCAGGCAAGAGGCATGCCTTCAGGCACAGGGAGCGGCTTCAGGCACAGGGAGTGGCTTCAGGCACAGGGAGCGGCTTCAGGCACAGGGAGAGGCTTCAGGCACGGGGCGCACCTTCAACCATGGAGCTTGTCTTCAGGCCCTGGGAGCACCTTCAGGTACAGTGAGCGGCTTCATGCACAGGGCGCAACTTCGGAAACGGGGAGACTCTGTGTTCTTCAGGCACAAGGCACGCCATTAGGCACTGTGCTCACCATCAGGCAAAGGGTGCACTCAGGCAAGCAGTGCGTTGTCGCCCATGGGGTGCTCTCTCAGAGAGTGCCTGTGCCTTTCAGGCAAAGGGAGTGCTTTCAGGAACGGCGAGTGCCAACAGGCATGGTGAGTGGTTTCAGCAACTGGAGGATCTGTGCTGGGAGCACTGGGGCCTGGAGGCTCTGTGCTTCGAGTATGGAGCCTGAAGGCTGCTTGGAATTCTGCGTCTCCCTCTCTCTCTGTCCTTTCCCTGCAGTTCCTTCAGGCACTGGGAGTGCTGCCTTCAGGGACTGGCAATGATGACTTCAGGCACTGGGATTGACAACTTCAGTCACTGGGAGTGACGACTGCAGTCACTAGGAGTAACTGCAGACACTGAGTGTGACTTTGACTTCAGTCACTGAGAGTGACTGTGACATGAGTCACTGGGAATGACTTTGACTTCAGTCCCTGGGAGTGACGTCAGGAGTGACTTCAGTCACTGGGAGTGACTTCTGGAGTGACTTCCGTCAGTGGGAATGACTTCTACAGGGACTTCCTTCACTGTGTGTGACTTCACGAGGGGCTTCCGTCACCGGGTGGGAATTCGCGAGGGACTACCATCACTGGGAGAGACTTCAGTCATTGGGGGTGACTGACTTCAGTCACTGGGCTTGCACTCAGGCACTGTGCATGCCTGTGCCCTTCAGGCAGGGGGCTAGCCTTCAGGCACAGGGTGAGAATTCAGGCATGGGGCAAGCCCTCAGGCATGGGGCCTGCCTTCAGGCAATGGGCGTGCCTTCAGGCACTGGGCGGGGCTTCATGCATGGGGCAAGGCTTCAGGCACGGGGCTTTCCTTCAGGCATGGGCCTTGCCTGCGGGCAAGGGGCTTGAGTACAGGCACCTGGAGCTGTTTCAGGCAAGAGGCATGCCTTCATGAACACGGGTGACTTCAGGCACATGGAGCGTTTTCAAGCACGGGGCGCATCTTCAACCATGGAGTTTGTCTTCAGGCACTGGGAGCATCTTCAGGTACAGTGAGAGGCTTCATGCACAGGGTGAGACTTCAGGCATGGGGAGCCTCTGTGCTCTTCAGGCACAGGTCGCTCCCTTAGCCACTGGGCTCGCCCTCAGGCACAGGGTGCACTCAGGCAAGGGGTGCGCGGTCACCCATGGGTGCGCCCTCAGAGAGTGCTTGTGCCTTTCAGGCAAAGGGAGTGCCTTCAGGAACGGTGAATGCCTTCAGGCATGGTGAGTGGCTTCAGGAACTGGAGGCTCTGTGCTGGGAGCACTGGGGCCTGGAGCCTCGGTGCTGGGAGCACAGAGCCTGGAGGGGCTGGAAGGGATTCTGTGTCTCCCTCTGTCTCTGTCCTTCCCTGAGAGTTTCCGTGCTGAGACCACAGAGCCTGGAGGCTGCTTGGAATTCTGTGTCTCGCTCTCTCTGTCCTTCCCCTGTGATTTCTTCAGGCACTGGGAGTGCCAACTTCAGGCACTGGCAGTGAAGACTTCAGGCACTGGTAGTAACCACTGCAGTCACTAGGAGTAACTTCAGACACTGTGTGTGACTTTGACTTCAGTCGCTGTGAGTGACTATGACATCAGCCACTGTGAGTGGCTTTGACTTCAGTCCCTGGGAGTGACTTCAGTCCCTGGGAATGACTTCGGGAGTGACTTCTGTCACTGGGAGAGGGACTTCCAGAGGGACTTCCGTCACTGGGAGTGAATTCGCGAATGACTTCTGTCACTGGGAGTGACATCGGGAGTGACTTCTGTCACTGGGAGAGGGACTTCAGGAGAGACTTCCCTCACTGGGAGTGACATAGTGAGTGATTTCCATCACTGGGCATGACTTCGGGAGAGGCTTCCATCACTTGGAATGACTTTGGGAGTAACTTCCTTCACTGGGAGTGACTTTGACTTCAGTCACTGGGAGTGACTTTGGGAGTGACTTCATGCACTGGGCATGACTCAGTCATTGGGGGTGACAGACTTCAGTCACTGGGCATGCCCTCAGGCACTGGGCATGCCTTGCCATTCAGGCATAGAGCAAGCCTTCAGGCATGGTGCGTGCCTTCAGACAAGGGGTGTGCCTTCAGGCACTAGGCGGGGCTTCATGCATGGGTCTTGTCTTCAGGCACTTGGAGCCCCTTCAGGTACAGTGAGCAGCTTCATGCACAGGGCGCGACTTCAGGCAAGGGGAGTTCTGTGCTCTTCAGGCACAGGGCGTGCCATCAGGCACTGGGCTCGCCATCAGGCACAGGGCGCCCTCAGCCCGGTGTGCGCCGTCAGGCATGGGGCGCGCCTTCAGGGAATGCCTGTGCCCTTGAGTCAAGTGGAGTGTTTTCTGGCATGGGGCTTGCCTTCAGGCATGTGGAGCATCTTCAGGCATGGGGTGCGGCTTCAGGCACAGAGAGCTCCTGTGCCATTCAGGTAAGGGGAGCACATGTGCCTTTCAACAAGGGATGCCCCATCATGCACAGGATGCTCATTGAGACTCACAGCATGCCCTCAGGCATGGGGTGCGCCCTCAGTACCTCTGCCTTTCAGGCAAAGGGAGTGCCTTCAGGCATGGTGAGTGGCTTCAGGAAGTGGAGCTGTGCAGGGAGCACAGGGCCTGGAGGCTTCATGAGATTCTGTCTCCCTCTCTCTCTGTCCTTCCCCGGGAGGCTCTGTGCTGAGACCACAGAGCCTGGAGGCTGTTTGGAATTCTGTGTCTCCTTTTCTCTGTGTCCTTCCCCTGCAGTTCCTTCAGGCACTGGGAGTGACGACTGCAGTCACTAGGAGTAACTGCAGACACTGAGTGTGACTTTGACTTCAGTCACTGTGAGTGACTATGACATCAGTCACAGGGAGTGACTTTGACTTCAGTCACTTGTCGTGACGTCAGGAGTGACTTCAGTCACTAGGAGTGACTTCGGGAGTGACTTCTGTCACAGGGAGTGACTTCAAGAGGGACTACCTTCACTGGGTGTGACTTGGCAAGGGACTTCGGTTTCTGGGAGTGACTTTGCCAGTGACTTCCATCACAGGGAGTGACTTTGTGAGAGACTTCCCTCTCTGGGAGTGACTTTGGGAGTCACTTTATTTACTGGGAGTGACTTTGACTTTAGTCACTGGGAGTGACTTTGGGAGTGTCTTCACTCACTGGGCAAGACCTCAGTCATTGGGAGTGACTGACTTCAATCCTTGGACATGTCCACAGTGCCCTCCAGGCAGGGGGCTAGCCTTCAGGCACAGGGTGAGAATTCAGGCATGGGGCAAGCCTTCAGGCATGGGGCAAGCCTTCAGGCATGGAGCGTGCCTTCAGGCAAGGGTGTGCCTTCAGGCACTGGGCGGGGCTTCATGCATGGGGCAAGGCTTCAGGCACAGGGCTTGCCTTCAGGCAAGGGGCTTGAGTACAGGCACGTGGAGCTGTTTCAGGCAAGAGGCATGCCTTCAGGAACAGGGAGCAGCTTCAGGCACAGGGAGCTTCTTTAGGCACGTGGCACACCTTCAACCATGGGGCTTGTCATCAGGCACTGGGAGCACCTTTAGGTACAGGGAGCAGCTTCATGCACAGGGCGCAACTTAAGGCACAGGGGGAGTCTGTGCTACAGGCACGGGGCGCCCTCTGGCGAGGGGTGCTCTGTCAGGCATGGTATGCGCCTTCAGGGAGTGCCTGTGCCTTTCATTCAAGGGGAGCGCCTTCAGGCATGGAACATGCCTTCAGGCACAGGGTGTGCCTTCAGGCACTGGGAGAGGCATGATGCATGGGCGCTGCTTCAGTCAATGGGCTTGCTGTCAGGCAGTGGGCTTGCCTACAGGCATACAGAGCTCTATCAGGCATGGGTCGTGTCTTCTGGAACAGGGAGTGGCTTCAGGCACAGGGAGCATCTTCAGGCAAGGGGTGCACCTTCAGCCATGGGGCTTGTCTTCAGGTACTGGGAGCGCCTTCAGGCACAGGGAGCAGCTTCATGCAAGGGGCGCGCCTTCAGGCAAGGGGAGCATCTGTGCTCTTCAGGCATGGGGCACGCAGTCAGGCATGGGGCGAACCATTAGGCATAGGGAGTGGCTTCAGGCATGGTGCATGGCTTCAGGCATGGGGCGCAGCTTCAGGCAAGAGGAGGTCCTGTGCCATTCAGGCAAGGGGAGCGCCTGTGACACTCAGGCACGGAATGCCCCATCCTGCGCAGGGAGCTCAGTCAGACTCAGGGCATGCCTTCAGGCATGGGGTATGCCTTTAGAGAGTGCTGGTGCCTTTCAGGCAAGGGGAGTGCCTTCAGACAAGGGGAGTGCCTTCAGGCATTGGAGGCTCTGTTCTGTGAGCACAGAGCCTGGGGGTTCTGTGCTGGGAGTACAGAGCATGGAGGGGCTTCTTGGGATTCTATGTCTCCCTCTCTGTCCTTCCCCAGGAGGCTCTGTGGTGAGAGCACAGAGCCTGGCGCCTGCTTGGGGTTCTGTGTCTCCCTCTCACTCTGTCCTTCCCCTGGAGTGTCTTCATGCAATGGGAGTGCCAATTTCAGGCACTGGGAGTGATGACTGCAGTCCCTGTGAGTGGAGACTCCATTCACTGGGAGTAACTGCAGACACTTAGGGTGACTTTGACTTCAGTCTCTGGGAGTGACTATGACATCAGTCACTGGGAATGACTTTGACTTCAGTCACTTGGAATGACTTCAGGAGCAACTTCAGTCACTGGGAGTGACTTCGGGCGTGACTTCAGTCACTGGGAATGACTTCGAGAGGGACTTCCCTCATTGGGAGTGACTTCGGGCATGACATTTGTCACTGGGAGTGATATCTGGAGTGACATCGGTCACTGGCAGTCACTTATTGAGTGACTTTCATCACTGGGAGTGACTTCGGGAGAGACTTCCATCACTGGGAGTGATTTTGGGATGACTTCCTTCACTGGGAGTGACTTTGTCTTCAGTCACTGGGAGTGACTTTGACTTCATTCCCTGGGATTGACTTTGGGAGTGACTTCATTCACTGGGCATGACTTCAGACATTGGGAGTGACTGACTTCAGGCACTGGGTATGCCCTCAGGCACTGGGCATGGCTAACCCTTCAGGCAAGGGGCGAGCCTTCTGGCATGGGTGGAGACTTCAGGCAAGGGGCGAGCCTTCAGGCAAGGGCGAGCCTTCAGGCAAGGGCGAGTCTGAAGGCATTGGACCTGCCTTCAGGCATGGGACATGGCTTCATGCTCCGGGCATGGCTTTAGGCAAGGGGCTTGCCTTCAGGTAAGGGGCTTGTCTTTAGGCATGGGGCATGCCTTCAGGCACAGGGAGCGGCTTCAGGCAAGGGGCTTGCCTTCAGGTACTGGGAGCATCTGTGCCCTTCAGGACACTTTCCATGGAAAGTAATACTGCACCACTTCTGTCCCCACATGTGTGTGGTCATATCAGATTTAGGAATTTTGTCCTCATTGAGAGAGAGAGAGAGAGAGAGAGAGAGAGAGAGAGAGAGAGAGGGAGAGAGAGAGAGAGAGAGAGAGAGAGAGAGTCTTAGCTAGTGTTTGGGTTTGGGCCAGGGACTTAGATAGGGCTGAATGGACAGGAGACCCGTGATCACCCTGGAAGGCTGAAGTGAGGGCCCATGCACTAATGCGTGTAAGGTTTAGGATTATGGTAAGAGTTGGTGTGAACTTTAGGTTGAGGGGTATGGTGCGGGTCAAGGTTACTGTTAGGTTTAGGTCCCAGGAGGTTCTAGGCATTGAACCCCTAGCAGTGCAGTGGTCTCCACATAGGGTTGAATGGAGACTGCATGAAAGCCTCTAGTTCAGGCTTCGTCTTTCCATGCCAGAGCCAGCCTCCCGTGTGTGCCACTCTTCAGTTGGGCCTCAGCACCCTCCCTGTGCAACTCCATGCCGGCAGTGGAATTGACATGATGATGTTCCAATTCCATACCGAATAATACTTCAGGGGTCTGGGCCCTATGGGCGTGGTGTTCTCAGAATTAGGAACTCTATCCCCATTGGGAGAGAGCCATCGCTAAGGTTAGGGTATGTTCCAGCGCCATAAGCACGGCTGAAGCGACACCAGTCCGTTGAGCTACATAGGGGGCTGAATAGGGCACATGCACAGTTGCAGGTCAGATGTAGGGTTACGGTTAGAGTTGGTGAGGTGGGTGTGTATAGTTATGTTCATTGTTATAGTTCTGTTCATAGTTATGTTCATGGTGAGGTTGGTGTGTATAGTTATGTTCATTATTGGGTTTGGGGTTAAGTCCTAGGTGGCTCCTAGCGATAAGCCAACAGCAATGCAGTGAGCTTCCCGGAGGGCTCAGTGGAGGGCATATTGCAGGTTGTCCGTCATGCTTAGTCTTTGTTTGCCAGGGCAAGCCTCCATCGTGGGCCATTCTTTGAGCCTCAGTAAAACCACTTCTGCAGCAACATCTGGGCTTTGGATATTACATGGTGATATTCCACATTCCACGCCGAGTAATACTCCTCCTCCTCTGGACTCCATGTGTGTGGTATCCTCAGACTAAAGAATTGGGTCACCATCAGGAGAGAGCCTTAGTTTGAGTTAGGGTTTGCTTCAAGGCCATAAGCATGCTGAAGCAACACTACTCATGTTATCTACATGGGGTGTTGGCTGAGGGACCATGCGCATGTGAGGGCTGGTGTAGGATTAGCGTTAGAGTTGGAGTGAGGTTTAGGTTGAGGAGTACTGTGAGGGTCACGGTCAGGGTTAGGGTCCAGGAGGCCCTAGGTGCTGAAACCCAAGCAGTGCAGTGATCTCCCTGGAGGGCTGAGGGAGGTCGCATTGGAGGGTGCCGGCCAGGCTTAGTCTTTAGGGGCTAGGGCCAGCCTTGGATATGGACCACACTTTGGTTGGGCCTCAGCCACCCCCTTGTGCAGCTCCCTCTGGGCTTTGGCAATTACCTGGTCATGTTCCACGTTCCATGCCGAGGAATCTGGCTCCTTTTCTGAACCCCACATGTGTGGTTTGCACAGAAGTAAGTATTGGGTCACCATCGGGAGACAGCCTAAAATGGAGTTCGGGTTTGGTCCAGGGACGTAAGCAGGGCTGAAGCGACAGCAGTCCCGTGATCTCCCTGGAGGGCTGAAGTGAGGGTCCCTGCGAGGGTGCGGGTCAGTTGTAGGTTATGTTTAGGGGTGATGTTTAGGTTGAGGTGTACTTTGAAGGTCATGGTTATTGTTAGGTCTCATGAGGCTCTAGGTGCAACAACCCCAGGAAGGATATGGTCTCCAAGAGGGGCTGAGTGGATCCCACATGGGATTGTGCTGATCAGGCTTTGTCTTTGAGTGCCCGATCAAGCCTCCTGTGTGAGTCACTCTTCAGTTGGGCCTCAGGAACCCCCTTGTGCAGCTACTTGTGGGTAATGGAAATGACACGATTATGCTCCAAGATGCATGCCGAGGAATCCTGCAAAGCTTTGGGCCCCATGTGTGTGGTCTCTCAGAGTTAGGCATTGGATCACCATCGGGATTCAGCCACAACTAGGGTTAGGGTTCGGTCCAGGGAGGTAAGCAAGGCCGAAGCAACAGCAATCCCGTTACCTTCATGGAGGTTTCAATGAGGGCCCATGCGCGGGTGAGGGTCTGGTGTAGGGTGTCAGGTGAAGCCTTAGAGCTGGGGTGAGGTTGAGGTTGAGGAGTATGTTGATGGTCACGTTTACGGTTTGGGTTAGATTCCAGGAGGTACGAGGTGCTGTACCCCAAGGAGTCCAGTGGTCTCACTGGAGGAATCAGTGGAGGGCAAATGGTAGGTTGCCCTCAGGCTTAGTCTTTGGGTGCCGAAGCCAGCATCAGTTGTGGGGCAATCTTCGGATGGGCCTCAGCAAACCCTTTGTGCAGCTTCCTCTGGGCTTTGGAAATTACCTGTCGATGTTCCACGTTCCATGCGAGTAACGCTGCAGTGCTTCTGGGCCCCATATGCGTGGTGACTGAGACTTAGGAATTTGTTCCTCAATGAGAGAGAGTCATTACTAGGGTTAGGTATCGGCCCAGGGATGTCGATAGGGCCAAATCCACATGAGTCCGTGATCGTTCTGGAGGACTCCATAGGGCCCATGCTTGGGTGCGGGTCATGTGTAGGGTTAGCGTTAGAGTTGGTGTGAAGTTTAGGTTGAGGTGTATGGTGAGGGTCAAGTTTAGTGTTAGGGTTAGGTCCCAGGAGGTTCCAGGCAATGAATACCTAGCAGTGCAGTGGTCTCCACAGAGGGCTGAGTGGAAGCTGCATGCAAGTCTACAGTTCAGACTAATTCTTTGCATGCCAGGGCAGCATCCTATGTGTGACACTCTTCAGTTGGGTCTCAGCAACCTCTTTGTTCAGCTCCATCCCAGCAGTGCAAATGAAATGATGATGTTCCAATTCCATCCTGAAGTATACTGCAGGGGTTTGGACCCTATGTGCATGGTGTTCTCAGAGTTAGGAACTGTATCCCCATTGGGGGGAGCCATAGCTAGGGTCAGGATTCGGTCCAGGGACATAAGCAGGGCGAGGTGACACCAGTCCCATTATCTACATGGAGGGCTGTATGAGAGCCCATGCAGGGGAGCAGGTCAGGTGTAGCATTACCTTTAGAGTTGGGGTGAGGTTGAGGATGATGTGTATGGTTCTGGTCAATATAATGGTTAGGTTTTGTCCCAGGTCCCCCAGACGCTGAAGCACCAGCAGTGCTGGTCTTCCTGCAGGGTTCAGTGGTGAGCACATGGGAGGGTGTAGGTCATGCTTAGTCTTTGAAAGCCAGTGTGAGCCTCCTTTGCGGGCCACACTTTGGTTGAGCCTCAGGAACTGCTTCTGAAGCAACATCTGGGCTTTGGATATTACATGGTGATATTCCATGTTCCATGCCGAGGAATCCGCCTCTTCTTCTGGAAGGGAGGTATCCTCAGACTTAAGAATCGGGTCACCATCTGGAGAGAGCTTTAGATAGAGTTCGATTTCAGACCAGGGCCATAAGGGGGGCCACAGCTACCCCATTCCACTTACCTCCATGGGGTGATGAATGATAGCCAGTGTGCAGGTGAGGGTCAGTTGTAGGGTTAGCGTTAGTGTAGGAATGAGTTTGAGGTTCAGAGTATGGTGAGGGTCACGGTTAGTGTTAGGGTTAGTGCCCAAGTAATTCCAGGCGGTGAATCCCTAGCATCGCAGTGGTCTCCACAGAAGGCTGAGTGGTGGCTGCATGGGAGCCTTCAGTTCAGACTTATTCTTTGTGTTTCAAGGCCAGCCTCTTGTGTGTGCCACTATTCATTGGGTCTCAGTAGCCTCCTGGGGCAGCTCCACCCCAGCAGTGGAAACGAAATGATGATGTTCCACTTCCATACCGAATAATACTGTAGGGGTTTTGACCTATATGCATGGTGTTTCAGAATTAGGACCTGGATATCCATTGGGAGAGAACCACGGATAGGGTGAGGTTCTGTCCAGGGACATAAGCAGGGCTGAAGAGACACCGGTCCCGCTATCTCCATAAGGGCCTGTATGAGGGCCAATGCACGGGTGAGGGTCAGGTGTAGGGTTAGCATTAGGGTTGGGCTGAGGTATAGGTTGAGTAGTATGGGGAGGGTCACGGTTGGGGTTAGGGCTAGGTTCCAGGAGGCCCAAGTTGCCGAATCCATGGCAGTGCAGTTGTTTCCCTTGGGGACCCAGAGGAGGGTGCATGGGAGGGTGCCGGTCATGCTTATTCTTTGGGTGCCAAGGCCAGCCTCTTGTGTGGGCCACTCTTCAGTTGGCTCTCAGCAACCCCCTTGTGCAGCTCCCTCTGGGCTTTGGAAATGGCATGGTGTTGTTCCCCGTTCCATGCCAAGTAAGCCTGCACCGCATCTGGGATACATGTGCGTGGTTTTCTCCGAGTTAGGAATTGGGTCCCCATCGGGAATGAGCCATAGCTAGGGCAAGGGTTTGATCCAGGGAAGGGATGTAAGCAAGGCCGAAGGAACAACAATTCTTTACCTCCATGAGGGCTGAATGAGGGCTCATGCACGGATGCGGGTCACGTGTAGGGTTAGCGTTAGACTTAGGGTGAGGTTCCGATTGAGGAGTATGGAGTGGGTCATGATTAGGGTGAGGGATAGCTCCAAGGAGTCCCCAGGTGATGAACCCCATGCAGTGCAGTGGTCTCCTGGGATGGCTCAGTGGAGGGCACACGGGAGGGTTCTGGTCAGGCTTAGTCTTTGGTTACCAGTGCCAGCCTTGCATGTGGGCCACTTTTGGGCCTCAGCAAGCACTTTGGCACCTCCCTCTGGTATTTGGACATGACATGGTGGTGGTCCATGCTCCATGTGGAGTAATCCTGCACCGCTTCTGGGCCACAGGTGCGTGATATTCTCTGCATTAGGAATTGGATCCCCATCGGGATAGAGAAATAGCTAGGGTTAGAGTTAGATCCAGGGACATAAGCAAGGCCAAAGCAACAACAATCTATTTATCTCCAGTGAGTATGAATGAGGGCCATGTGCGGTAGCTGGTCAGGTGTAGGGTTAGTGTTAGAATTGGGGTGAGGTTTAGGTTGAGGAATACAGCGAGGATCATGGTTAGGGTTAGGGGTAGGTTCCAGGAGGCGCTTAAGTGCAGAAACCTAAGTAGTGCAGTGGTCTCCTAGAGGGTTGAGTGGAGGGCGCAAAGGATGGTGCCATTCCTTCTTAGTCTTAGGGTGTCAAGGCCACCCTTTGGTGTAGGACACTCCTTAGTTGGGCCTCAGCAGAGCCCTTGTTCAGCTCCCTCTGAGCTTTGGAAATGACATGGTGATGTTCCAGGTTCCAAGCCGAGTGATTTACACCATGAGCGTGCTGTTGTCAGTCATTGGAATTGGGTTCCCACGAGGAGGAGACTTAGCTAGGGTTAGGGTTCAGTGCAGGGACATCACCAGGCCAGACTGACTCCAGTCTCGTGAATTTCATGGAGGGCTTAAGTGAGAAACCTTGCGAGGGTACGGGTCTGGTATAGAGTTAGTGTGAGATATGGGTTTCAGTTTAGGTTGAGGGCTAGGTTCAGGGTTCTGGTTACGGTTGGGGTTAGGTCCCAGGAGGCTCCAGATGCTGAACCCACAGCAGTGCAGTGGTCTCCCTGAAGTACTGACTGGAGTACACAATGGATGCTGCGGGTCAGGGTTAGTCTTTCGGTTGCCAGGCCAGACAAGTGTTTCTGGCACTCTTCGGGTAAGCCTCAGGAATGCTCTCGGGCACAACGGAGGCTGCCGGTCAGGATTAGTCTTTGGGTTCCAAGGCTATACAAGTGTATTGGACACTCTTTGGGGGAGACCTCAGGAATCCTCTTATGCAGCAGCAGCTGGGCTTTGGAAATGACATGGTGATGTTCCACATTCCACGCCGAGTGATCCTGCACTGCTTCTCAACCCCATGTGCATTCTGTTGTCAGACATTGTAATTGGATACCCATGGGGAGTGAGTTATAGCTAGGGTTAGGGTTCAGTGCAGGGATGTGGCCAGAGCCAAAGGACTCCAGTCTCGTGATCTCCCTCGAGGGCTGAAGTGAGGGCACATGCGCTGGTGTGGGTCTGGTGTAGAGGTATTGTGAGATATATGGTCAGGTGAGATTGAGGGTTATCATCAGGGTTATGGTTAGGGTTAGGGTAGGTCAAAGAAGGATCCAGGCGCTGTACCCACAGCAGTGCAGTTGTCTCCCCGAAGGGCTGAGTCAGTGCACAATGGAGGCTGCTCATCAGAATTAGTCTCTGGGTTCCAAGGACGGACAACTCTGTAAGGTCTGGTGTAGATAGGTGGGTCTAGTGTGATAGAAACTGTTAGATTTAGGTTGAGGGTTATGGTTAGGGTTACGGTTAGGTTTACAGTTAGGTCCCAGGAGTCTCCAGGCATTAAACCCACAGCAGTGCAGTCGTCTCCTGGAAGGGTTGAGCGGAGTGCACAATAGAGGCTGCCAGTCAGGAATAGTCTTCGGTTTCCAAGGCCAGACAACGGTATTGGGCACGCTTCAGTTAGGCCTGTTGAATCCTCGAGTGCAGTGGCAGCCGGGCTTTTGAAATGACATGATGATGTTCCACATTCCACACCAAGTATTCCTGCACTGCTTCTCAATTTCATGTGCGTGCTGATGTCAGACTGTGAATTGGGTCCCCATGGGGAAGGAGCCTTAGCCAGGGTTAGGGTTCGGTGCAGGGAAGTCACCAGGGCCAAAGCAACTCCAGTCTAGTGATATCCCCCAAGGGCTGACCTGAGATCCCATGTGAGGGTGTGGCTCAAGTGTAGGGTTAGGGTTAGAAACAGGGTTACGATTAGGTTGAGGGTTATGGTTAGGGGTACAGTTAGGGTTTTCTTCGTTCCCAAGGCTCCATGCGCTGAACCCACAGAAGTGCAGTTGCCTCCACAAATGACTGAGTGGTGTGCACAACGAGGCTGCGGGTCAGGATTAATCTTTGGGTTCTAAGGACAGACAACTGTATCTGGTCTGGTGTAGATAGGTTTGTCTAGTGTGAGTGTTAGGGTTAGGTTTAGGTTGATGGTTAGCATTGGGTCCTGGTTAGCATTAGGGTTAGGTCCCAGGATGTTCCAGGCACTGAAACCATAGCAGAGCAGGTGTCTCCCCAAAGGGCGGAAGGGCGTACACAAGGGAGGGTGCTGGTCAGGCTTAGTATTTTGGTTCCAAGGCCAGACAACTGTATGGGCCACCCATCGTTTAGGCCTCAGGAATCCTCTTGTGCAGCTGCAGCCGTGCTTTGGAAATACATGGAGATGTCCACATTCAATGCTGAGTGTTCCTGAACCGTTTCTGGTCCTGGTGTGTGTGCTGTTATTAGTCTTTCGATATGGATCCCCATGGGGAGAGGGCCTTAGGTTATAGTTTTAGATTTAGCGGGTAGAGTTAGAGCGTTAGGATGAGGGTTTTAGGGTTAGAGTTAGAGGCTGATGGTTAGAGGGTTAGGGTAAGGTTAGGGTTAGTTAGGGTTATGTTTATGTTTACGGTTAGTTAGAGGTAGGACTAGGGTTAGGGGAAGGGTAGGGGCAGGATTTAGCATTAGGGTTATGGTTAGGGTTAGGTGTTAGGTTTGGGTGGTGGGATTTTGTTTAGTGATAGGGTTAGGAATTGGGCAAAGTGTAGGTCATGCTTGCATCCCCACTTTGAGCGGGAAGGTGTTCATGCGTGGACACCACCCTCCATGTTCAAGGGATTGTGTTCTTGCTATCGCCCCAGTCTCTCTGCACTGTAGGTTGTTCTTGCCTTGCCCATTCCAGCTTTGCTCTGGTGTTTTTCACACTGTCACCCCACCCCCTCTCGGTATGGTAAGAATTCACGTTCCACCCAATCGCTTTTGGTGCAAGGGGTGTGTTCACACATGCGACCCTCCACACCCTCTCCGTGCGATGGTGCAACCCATGAGCCTCACCGCTCCTTAGATTGGGATTACTGATGCCAGTATTAAATCTGATACTGATGCCAGTATTAAATCATGAATATCTCTTTTCTCTTTCACAACTGAAGAAGTAGGCGTTTCTTAAGGTAAGGTTTATGGTTAGGATTAATGTTAGGTGTCAGTTAAGGTTTAGGGCATGGTGCAATCCCTCTTGGTGTGGGATGGCTTCACGAATGTGTCCCATCTGCTTCCCTTTATCCGTGATGTAGCAGTGATATTCCTTGTAATTCAGATGTTTTCCTTGGCCCCTGGATGTCTCTGAGTTAAGCGTCCCACTTCATCTTGGTTCATGATCTCTCGGTTTCTGGTCTTGAGCCCTGGGTAGCTTCTGTGCTGATTGCTGGGAATCTGGAGCCTGCTTCAGATACTATCTGTCTCTCTCTCTCTCTCTCTCTCTCTCTCTCTCTCTCTCTCTCTCTCTCTGCCCATGCCCCACTTGTGTGCTTTGTGTCTTTCAAAAATTAATGTACCTAAAATCATTTGCAATCCGACATTTCCTGGATGGCTCTTTTCACTTTCATTGCTGAAGTAGCAGGCGTCTGTCTCGTTCATTGTTCTTTTGTTATCTTTGGCATAGCTGACAACATATACGACATTTCCCCAGCCAGCATCGGGGATGCACAGCATTTCTTCTACTAGCCGGACACCTCTCATCCACTGTAACACTGCATTCCTCTAGAGCATCCCACATGCTCTCGGAAACTGGACTGTAACTGTGGATGGTAGCAGTGTCCCATAGTCTTCTGATGGTATTTCAGGAGGTTTTTCATTCGTATCTTTGGTTACCTGAGTGTCTTCTGACATCTCTCATGTTTCCACTAGGCCGCCGCTATGATGCTCCACAGGGAACCTGAAGCACACAGGGATTCAGGAGCAGACCAACTACCGCTTGGCTCCCACAAATGGTCGCCTTGGAACTCTTTATGGAAGAGGAGAAAACACCCACCACCACCGTTTCATAACCCTGCACCGAATGTGGAGACAACAATCACCTACCCCCAAAGGAACTCTACCAGGGTACATGTATCAAACCTAAGGTGTTGGTTATGTATTTTGGGTCAATAAGTGAGGTTGTACTTTTGACTGGTAAGTGTACATCTAAATCCCTCAGAGGGGATATTCTCTGAGGTCACCCCAACCTAAATTGTTGGCCCATGGGGAGATGTGTTGTCCCTATTGACTGTATTGATGTTGTCTCTGTAGGCCAGTGAATTAAAGCTCCATAGGGTCTTGTCCTGTTCTTGCCTCTTCACGGGAATGTCCATTTCACCTATTGAAAAAGAGCAAGTGAGTAGTGTTGCCACTATTAAATCTGACGTTTCATGAATGAGTCTTTTCACTTTCATGGCTGAAGAAGCAGCATCTCTTATAATGAGGGTTAGGGTTTGGGTTACCCTGAGGATTAGGGTAAGGGTTAAGTCATGCTTGCATCCCCGTTTTGGCAAGGGAGGAACGTCACACCTGACCCCCGCCACCGTCCTTGCGGAACGGTGTTCAGGCATGCAGCCTGCCTCCCCTCCACAAGGGAGTAGTGATGCCACTACTTAATGTGTTGTTTCATGAATGGCTCTTTTCCCTTTCACAGCTGAGGAAGCAGGCATTTCTTAAGGTAGGTGTTACAGTTAGGATTGCCGTTCATGGTTAGGGTAAGGGATAGGCCATGGCTGCACCCTCCATTGGAGTGGGAGGGCGTTCACACATGAGCCACACCCCCCTCATCTCGGGAGGGTGTTCACCAATAGGAACCAGTCCCCTTCAGTGGGGATGTTGATGTATGCGCCTGCACCCATCTCGTGTGCGAGGGTGTTCATGCATGGACACCACAACCCTTGGCGAGGGAGGGCATTTGTCCATGCACCATGCCCTCCTTGGCTCAGGAGGTGTTCACGCATGAGCACAGTGACCCCTTGGCTTGAGAAGGTGTTCAGGTAGGTGCATGAACCTGCCCCCCAGCGTGGGAGGGGGTTCACGCATGTGCCCTCCCCCCTCAGGCGCTGGAGGGGGTCACCTGTGCATAGCACCACTAGTCAGCAAGGGAGTAGTGATGCCACTATTAAATCTGACATTTCATGGACGGCTGCTTTCACTTTCACAGCTGAAGAAGCATGCTTCTCTTAAGGTCAGGGGTAGGGTTAGCATTACAGTTAGGGGTTAAGATAAGGGCTAGGTCATACTTGCTCTCCCCCCTCAGCACGGGAAGACTTCACGCATCACCCCACTAACCTGAGCAAGGGAGAGTGTTCACCCTTTCACCCCAATCCCTGAGAGTGGTAAAATATTGAAGCACGTGCTCCACTCCGCTTCCGCTGGGGAGGGCTTTCACACATGCGTGGATCCCCCTTTCGGGACACATTGTTCACGTATGTGCATGACCACCTGTCGGGTCGGGAGGGTGTTCACTCATGGGCACACCCCACCTCTGCATGAGAGATGGTTCATGCATGTGTCTTGCTCACCTCAGCAGGGAGGGTTTTTACGCATGTGCACAGCCCCACCTTGGTGTGGGAGGAGGTCACCCATGCAGAGTGCCACCCTTCAATCAGGGAATAGTGATGCCATTATTAAATGTGACGTTTCATGAATGGTTCTTTTCAATTTCACAGCTGAAGTAGCAGACAACTCTTAAGGTAAGGGTCTGGGTTAGCATTACCATTAACAGTTAGGGTAAGGGTTAGGTCATGCTTCCACACCCACCCCCTCGTCTCCAGAGTGTATTCACGCAATAGCACCGCCCCTCAATGTGGGAGAATATTCATGCATGTGTCCTGCCCCCTTCAGGGTGGGAGGGTGTTCATACACGTGCCCCATCCTCTTCAGCTTGTAAGTGCGTTCACGCATTCTCACATTTGCACCACCCGTCCCAAGGTGAGGGAGGGTGTTGACACCTGTGCCCTGTCTCCCTCGGCATGGGAGGTGGTTCACACATGCTCCTCATCCCCTCGGTGATGGAGGGTGTCACCCATGAACAGTGCCACCCCTCGGAGAGGGAGTACTGTTGCCGCTATCAAATGTGACCTTTCATCAATGATTCTTTTCACTTTCACAGCTGAAGAAGCATGCATCACTTAAGGTAAGGGTTAGGGTTAGCATTACATTTAGGCTTTAGGGTAAGGGTTAGGTCATGCTTGCTCCCCCTCTCTGCACGACAGGTGTTTCACTAATACTCCATGCCCCCCCTGGCACAGATGGATACAGCCCTCCGTCCGTGTAGAAGGGTGTTCTCACGCACAACCCTCCTTGTTGACGGAGGGCGTTTGTGCACGCACCCTGCCCCATTAGTGCGGGAGTTTGTTCTCGTGTGTGTAAGGCCCCCTCCTGGCGGAAGGGCGTTCACCCATGTGCACCATCCCCCCACTTTGGCATGGGAAGGTGTTGACCTATGTGACGTGACACGTCAGCATGGGGGAATATTCACGCATCTGCCCCGCCCCCCTCTGCCTAGGAGGGTGTTCATGCATGAGCACAGCCACCAGTCAGTGAGGGACGGTATTCATGCATGCACACAACAACCCCTCCATGAAGGAGGGCAGTCACATACACGTCATGCATCCCTCCACAAGGGAATGGTTCAAGCGTGTGCCGCATACGCATTTTGGCACAGGAGGGTGTTGACCTATGCACCTTACCCCCTCAGTGCTGGAGGGTGTTCATAGATGTGCACAGCCTCCGTTGTGGCGAAAGTGTGAACCCCGGCTAGGGGAGGGATGCCATTCGCACGTAGGCCCCGCCCCATACCCCTGGGTGCTGTTTACACATGTGCACAGCTCTCCCTACTGGCGGAAGAGTGTTCACACATGCGCAAAACTCCTGCTCCAAGAGGTAGGGCGTTTCCACATGAGCACAATCCCCATCAGTGAGGGAGGGCATGCATGCATGCTCCTTGCCCACTACCACAGGAGGCTGTACAGGCATGCGCACAGCCCCCCCTACTGGTGTATGTTCACGCATGCACACAGCTCCCCTCAATGAGGGAAGGCATTTGCACATGTGCCCCCTTCCGCTGGGCAAGGAAGGGTGTTCAGGCATGCACAGAACCACTACCTCAGCCAGGGAGGTCGTTGGTGCATGCGCCCTGCCCCACTTAGCACAGGAGGTGGTTCAGGCTTCCGCCTGGCCCCCTGTCAGCATGTGAGTCAGTCACCCATGCACAGCGCCACCCCTCAGGGAGGAAGTACTGATGTCACTATTGAATGTGATGTTTCATGAATGGTTCTTTTCACTTTCACAGCTGAAGAAACACAGCTGAAGAAATGCGGCCAGGGAGGGCGTTGACGTATGCTCCCTGCTCCCCTCGCCAGGATGCTGTTCACGCAGGTGCAAAGTCCCCCTTCCCTGCCAAAGGGGGTTCAGGCATGCCCACAACCCCCGCTCTGTGAGGCAGACCATTTGTATAGGCACACAACCCTCCCTCGGCAAGGGACAGTGTTCATGCTTGGCCCCACTTACCTCGGTGGGAAGGGTGTTCACACATGCACATAACCCCCCTCAACATTGGAGGGCGTTCAAACATGTGCCCCACCCCACTTGACGCCAGAGGTGGTTCAGGATTCTGCCTTGCCCCTGGTTGGTGTGTGAGATGGTCACCCATGCACAGTGCCACCTTTTAGGGAGAGAGTAGTGGTGTCACTATTAAATGTGATATTTCACGAATGGTTCTTTCACTTTCACAGCTGAAGAAACACACATCTCTTAAGGTAAGTGTTAGGGTTGGCACTGACATAAGGGGTAGGGTAAGGCTTAGGTAGTACTTCCTCCACCCTGGGTATGAAAGGTTTTCAAGCATTATCTTTCCCCCCCTTTGGACAGGAGGGGGTTAACACTTGCGCCCTCCCACATCAAGGGAGGGGGTCACCATTGCACCACTGTCTCTGTGATGGAGGGGTGTCACTCATGTTCTTTCCCACACCTTGGCATGGGAGGGGATCATGCATGTGCCCCTTCTGCACCCCTTCATAGGCGATGTAGCCTTGATGTTCCTTTTAGGCCAGACGTATTTTGCACTGCCTTGGCCGCTCAGTGGATTAAGTGTCCCACTTCAGGTCATAGTCTCACGGTTTGTGGTTTTGAACCCTTGCTTCACCTCTGTGCTGATGACTCTGAACACGGAGCGTGCTTCAAATACTGTGTCTCACTTTCTGTCTGCCCCTTCCCCACGTGTGTTCTGTCTGTCTGTCTCTCTGTCTCTCTCTCAAAAAAACAGTGAAGCTAAAAACATTTTAAAGCAGCTCCATCAGTCTACTTGTCTTCTTGCCCTATATCCGCCTCTTCACGGGAAGGTCCATTTCACCGATTGGAAGAGACTAAAACCCTCGTGTGGCCATTCAAATGAGTCACTATTTAGGAAACAAGTGATTATGCTACTTTTCCACGGTCAGGATACCATGGCCATTTCATGAATGTCCCTAGGCAGGCGGGGCCTCTTAAAACTAGAAATGCTAGAGGTGATTTTACTGGTAAACAGGTGGGGTTTGTGTTCGCTGAGTTCCTTTTACTTCGTTTCATCTTTCCTTGATTGCCTATCTGTGTTGGGTCAACAATTGGTTTGATATTGACTTTACAGTTAGGTTATTTTTATCTCATGGTTAACTGTCCATGGTTATCTGCTCTGATAGAGCTTAAGCAAGTACAAATATTTCGCGTGGCACATACTAGCATTAGTGTTTCCTGTGCACCTGCAGCTGTTTCTCCCGGCCCACGGGGAGCAATCACTTCCCATCCAGCACCACCTGCTTTGTCTTCCTATGCCTAGCAGTGCACGTGCCGGTGCCTGCAGAACTTCCCTTGTTTCTCTGTCAGCTGAGTCTGAATGGGCTTCCTCTCCCACTCGTCCCTACTTCTCATCTCTTTAATGGATGACACACATAGCTGAAGGTCACAGTGAAGTCTCAAACTTCAGTATGTGGATTACGTGGCACCATTTTACGGTCTCACTTGATTACCCCCTTTCTTTAAAAATTACTTCCTTCCTCCTCCCACCGTCTGGGCCGCTGCTCACCAGTGTCTGTGTTGGTAGGTCCTCGTCTTCTTCCTGTCCCCCATCTGCTTTCCATCTGCCCTTACTCTGGGGTGATCTCAGCTAGCCTCAGGCTTCTATATGCCAGCATCTGGGGCCTCTAAGTCTTTATGTGCTGCCCACAGCTGTTCATGTCTCCAGACACCTGACTCCAGCTCTGCACCACACAGGTGCTACCCTCCCCAGACTCTGCTACCTCCCTGTAGGCTTCTCCTATTCCCCTCCCCTTTTTTACTGGGCTGCTGCCACACTGGCCCCTCCCTGTTCCCTGAGCTTGTCAGGCACATACTCCTGCTTCAGGTCTTTGCACTCACTTTGCCTCTCTCTGTCGGGGATATACTTCCACGTGCCAACAAGACATACTCCCTCATTTCTGTCATAACCTTGCTCTGACATCAACTGCTCAGTGGAGTCTCTGCTAGCTCTCTATGTAAAACTGAAAACTGTTCCTTCTCCGACCTGAACACCCCATATCCCTTTCCTGCATTCTTTTTCTTCCTGGCCCTTGGCACCATCTGTTTTTCTTTCTTGCTTGCTGGATGTCGCCTACTGTAGTCCCTGCCAGATTATCGGCTCCATGGGATCCAAAGACCAAACTAGCTTTGTTTAGGGCTGGTTCCTTAGGGCCCTCGAACAGTGCCCAACTCCTTCAAAGGCTCACACACTATTTGCTGAGCAAGTAAATATTAGGATTTCTTATTATTTTGCTGGGTCCGCCATCACAATGTACCACAGACTGGGTGGCTTAAGCAACAGAAATTGATTTATTTATTTTCTCACACTTCAGATCAAGGTGTGGCCAGGGTGGGTGTCCTCTCTCCATGACTGGTGGATGGCCTCCTTCCCACTGTCTTCACGTGGTCTTCCTTCTGTGTGTGTAGTTGCCCACTCTCTTCCTATAGGACACCGGTTATCAGACTAGAGTCCCTCCCCACAAATGAGCTCATTCGACCTCCACTTTACCTTTCAAGATCTGGTATCCAAGTACAGTCCCATGGGTAGTTAAGACTTCAATGTATGGATTTTGGGGGCAAATCCATTCCATCACAGGTTTCTGTCTGTTGTACCTAGTCACTACCTACATGGGTTTTTTTTTTCTCTATGCCCTTGTGCCCGTTATTTGCTCACACAGTGCTAATCCCAGTTTGCCCTTAGCCCAAGTTATAACTCTATTTATTTGTATAGACTTGCATCTTCCCTCTACCTCTATACTCCAAGTTCCTGGCTGGCACTGGAATTACATCTTTAGCACGGACATCATAACCTCCAGGTGAGGTAAGTATGATTATTTTCATTTTGAAAATCAACAATCTGAAGCTCAAAAGAGAGTAGGTCATGTTTCTGAGATCACAGTACTAGTAAGTGCTGTCCTTTGGATAACTTTGTTCTTATGGGCTCCAAAGCCCACTTTCTTTCATCTACCATATGTCCCCAAGATGAACGGGGAAAAGCCATACTTCAGCCTGGTATGATATAAGCAATGGTACGTGTAAAGCTGGTGTAACAATTCAGGAAATGGGATTAAGTCTAGTATCTGAGTAATTATACCCACAGGTTGAATTTCATTCTCACATCCTTTGATTTTTTACTGCTATAATTTCTGTTATCCTTAATGATTATATAAACGTATTCTTCCCTTTGCAAAATTTAGCCAGTAAGAATACTGAGTGAGTTTGTTTCCTTTGTAACAGGTCTGAGTTATACAATGAATTCATAACGTCAAGATAATAGCGGTTATTTTTTTCCTACAATATGGAGGAAAAGGTCATTGCCTTTGTTGTAAGAGTTTACCATGTGTTCTTGGTAACATGACTGAGCTGTATTGGTGAAAACACGTTGTAGATTTTGAAAGTAAGTTATTTATAGTTAAGAGAGTATCGCTCTTTCTTTGGGTGCAGCTGATTGTTTGAAATAGAACTTAGGATTTTTCTGCATAGATTGTCTATTTCAGAATGATCTTTGTTTTAAAAAGTATGTTATATTTGCATTCATGCAAGTTGTACCATCATTAAATTGACAGGAAAGCAGCTGTTAATAGTTGTCATTTGGACATGTAGATGGAAATCCTAAGGGTCATGGTGTGACTCCTTACATGTGTTGAGCTCTGGTTTCATTTGGCATTTCCAAACCATTGCCATGACCTTATGAATGTTGATCAAGTGGCCATATAATGGTTGTTTTAAATTGGCATCAGGGGTGTAGAGATGACTCTTAAGTTGTGTATGAGGAAGCTGTTGGTTTCCTGCTTCTATGTCTGTGTAGCTCCTAAAAATAGAAGACTAGCGCATCTTATCAAAATTACTTTTGTTCAAAGTCATTGCAACTTGTGAATGAGCTAAAGGCTTAGATAATAGTCAGTACTTTTGGAGTCTGATATTTGCAAATTTAAAATAGGTCTTCGGGTATCTGTGTGGCTCCGTTGGTTAATCCTCTGACTTTGGCACAGGTCATGATCTCACTGTTGGTGACTTTGAGGTCCATGTTGGGCTCTGTGCTGGCAGCTGGGAGCCTGGAGCCTGATTGCGATTCTGTGTTCCCTCTCTCTGCCCTTCCCTGGCTCATGCTCTTTCTCTCTCTCTCAAATATAAACTTAAACATAGAAAATAGGTCTAGAATAAATCTGTAGACCATAACATATTTATAGTGACTGCTGATTGAAACAAAGAAATAGCCTGAAATTCCAAAAATACATTACTGTTGTTTCCCTAGGCTCCCATTAAATGCCAGGTTGACCATTAAGCTGAATACAATCAGTAATCTTTTAGTAACTTGGAAGAGATGAGCATACTATCATAGCTAGTAAGGTTTGGAATATGTCGTTTTGGTAGACCTATTTTCTTTAATGATGAAAAAATTGATTTGAGGTCTCTTTTATTTGGGTATTCAGGATTAAGAGAAGTTACCCAAGGCAAATGAATTAAGACCATTTTAGAACTGACCTGGACTTAAAAAACCAGAGACTGGAGTCATGATAAAGATAGTTTGAACATGCCATTTCATCAAATAAAAAAAAATACAGCTCCTGAATGACAACCATCACGTTGGAGGAGAGTTTCTGGTGTTCCCTCCACAAATGGTGCATGATTTTCAGTCAAGGATACAGCCTCACTGACTACTTTTACTGACATGATGGTTCAGATACCAACAATGTTGTCTGTTGGGATTGTCTTTTACAAAACTGATATCCTTTCAGTTTTCAGCTTAATTAATATACTAAGGAGAAAAAAATGTTTCCCTCTTTCTGAAAAATAATCCCATTTGTATTTAGAGTTATCATTAAACATAGTATTTCAAAAAATGGCTAATAAATTGGAAGTCAATATAAATTTGCTTGTGAAGTTATCAAATGGAAAACTGTTGCCAAAGCAGTTATTTTATGTTTTATAGGAAAACTAATCTTTTATGTCCTTACTGCATTTATGTTATATCCTATTCACTTTTGTTTCATGCTATTTGTGTGTGTGTGTGTGTGTGTGTGTGTGTGTGTGTGTGTGTGTTTGCAACTAAGTGAAATGTGCAATATTTGGTCATTTAAATAGATTCACTAATTTAGGCAAAGTCAGCCATAAACAAATGCAATACATTATGTCCAAAGTAGTCAAGCAGATTTTGCATCATGAGTAAAACTTGCTTTATGTTAAATGAATTTGCTTTTCTCTTTTCTTTTTAACAAGCCAAGTCAAAGGTGAATATATTCTTTCTGCTCACCTTGAGGCAGGGCAAGAGCAGATTTGTGTCAGAGCGCACTGTCCATATTTATGAGAAACTAGAGAAATTAAGAAAGCCACTTAGGTACAAACCTTAGTGAGGACTCATGACTGATACCTTTTCAACAATATTCTGTTGGGATGTCTTTTATTAACTGGGTTAATTTTTTTAATTGTTAGTTAATTTATTTTTAAAATTTACATCCAACTTAGCATAATGTGGAACAATGATCTCAGTAGTAGATTACTTAAAGTCCCTTACCCATTTAGCACATCAGCCCTCCCACAGTCCTTCCAGTAACCCTGTTTATTCTCCACATTTAAGAGGTTTTCTTTAATGTTTTTGACCCCCTCCATGTTTTTATATTATTTTGCTTCCCATCCCTTATATTCATCTGTTTTGTATCTTAAAGTCCTCATATGTGTGAGGTCCTATAATATTTGTCTTTCTCTGACTAAATTCGCTTAGCATAATACCCTCTAGTTCCATCCATGCAGGTTAAATGGCAACATTTTATTCTTTTGGATTGCTAAGCAATACTCTATTTTGTGTGTGTGTGTGTGTGTGTGTGTGTGTGTGTGCGTGCGTGCGTGCGTGTGTGTGTGTGTGTGTGTGTGTGGTGTGTGTGTGTACACCACATCTTCTTTATCCATTCATCCATCGATGGACATTTGCGTTTTTTCTATACTTTAGCTGCTGTTGATGGTACTTCTATTACTTTGGGGTTCACCTTTCCCTTCAAAATAGCACATCTGTATCATTTGGATAAATACCTAGCAGTGCAACTGCTGGGTTGTAGGGTAGTCCTCTTTTTCATTTTGTGAGAAACCTACCTACTGGTTTCCAGAGTGACTGTGCCAGTTTGCATTCCCGCCAGCAGTGCAAGAGTTCCTCTTTCTCCGCTTCCTCACCAACATCTGTTGTTGCCTGAGTTGTTAGTGTTAGCCATTCTCACAGGGGTGAGGTGTTATCTCATTGTGTTTTTGATTTGTACTTCCATGATGATGAGTGATGTTGAGCATTTTTTCATGTTTCATTTGGCCATCTGGATGTCATCCTTGGAAAGTGTTTGCTCATGTCTTGGCTCATTTCTACACTGGATTACTTGTTTTTTGGGTATTGAGTTCGATATGTTCTTTATAGATTTTGCATACTAATCCTTTATCTCATATGTCTTTTGCAAATATCTTCTCCCATTCTGTTGGTTGCCTTTTAGTTTTGCTGATTGTTTCCTTCACTGTGCAGAAGCTTTTTATTTTGATGAGGTCCTAATTGTTCATTTTTGCTTTTGTTTCCCTTGCCTCTGGAGACTTGTTGACTAAGAAGTTGTGGAAGCAAACATCAAAGAGGTTTCTGCCAGCTTTCTCCTCGAGGGTTTTGATGGCTTCCTGTGTTACATTTAGGTCTTTCATCCATTTTGAGTGTCTTTCGTCCATTTTGAGTGTGAGAAAGTGGTCCAGACTCATTCTTCTGTATGTCGCTGTCCAGTTTTCCCAGCACTCTTGCTGAGGAGACTGTATTTATTCCATTGGATATTCTATCCTTTTTGTCAAAGATTAGTTGGCCGTACGTTTCTGGGTCCATTTCTGTGTTCGTATTCTCTTCCACTCATCTGGGTGTCTGTTCTTGTGCCAAGAGCATACTGTCTTGGTGATTACTGCTTTGTAATACAGCTTGAAGTCCAGGATTGTGATGCCTCCTACTTTGGTTTTCTTTTTCAAGATAGCTTTGGCTATTCAGGGTCTTTTCTGGTTCCATACATATTGTAGGATTCTTTGTTGTAGCTCTGTGAAGAATGATGGTGTTATTTTGATAGGTATTGTGTTGACTATGTAGATTGTTCTGGGTACTTTTGACATTTTAACACTATTTGTTCTTCCTATCCAGGAGCATGCAATATTTGTCTTTTCTGTGTGTTTGCCATCTGCAATTTCTTTCATAAGCTTTCTATAGTTTTCAGTGTATAGATTTTTCAACTACTTGGTTAGATTTATTCCTAGGTATTTTATGGGTTTTGGTGCAATTTTACATGGGATCGATTCCCTGATCCCTCTTTCTCTTGCTTCATTGTTGGTGCGTAGGAATGTAACTGATTTCTGTGCTTTGATTTTATATCCTGCCAGTTTGCTAAATTCCTGTATTATTTCTAGCAGTTTTTTGTTGACTATTGTGGGTTTTCCACATAGAGTTTCATGCCATCTATGAAGAGTGAAAGGTTGAGCTCCTCCTGGACGATTTGGATGCCTTTTATGTCTTTGTGTTGTTTGATTGCTGAGGCTAAGACTTCCAATATTATGTTGAATGCCAGTGGCGAGAGTGGACATCCTTGTCTTGTGCCTGACCTTAGGAGGAAAGCTCTCAGTTTTGCCCCTTTGAGGATATATTAGCGTCGGGTCTTTCATATATGCCTTTTATGATCTCGAGGTATGATCCTTCTATCCCTACGTTCTTGAGGGATTTTATCAAGAAAGGATGCTGTATTTTGTCAAATGCTTTCTCTGCATCTATTGAGAGGATCATGTGGTTCTTGTCCTTTCTTTTATCGATGTGATAACTCACATTGATTGTTTTGTGGATATTGAACCCGATTTGCATTCCAGGTATTAATCCCACTTGGTCGTGGTGAGTAACGTTTAAATGTATTGTTGGATCTGGTTGGTTCATATCTTGTGGAAGATTTTTGTATCCATGTTCATCATGAAAATTTGTGTATACTTCTCCTTTTTAGTGAGTCTTTTTCTGGTTTTGGAATCAAGGTAATGCTGGGTTCAGAGAAAACGTTTGGAAGTTTTCCTTCCATTTCTTTTTTTGGGACAGCTTCAAGAGCATAGGTGTTAACTCTTCCTTAAATGTTTGGTAGAATTCCCCTGGAAAGCCATCTGGCCCTGGGCTCTTTTCTTGGGAAATTTTTGATAACTAAGTCAATGTCTTTACTGGTTATGGGTCTGTTCAAATTTTCTATTTCTTCCTGTTTCAGTTTTGTTAGTTTATATATTTCTAGGAATTTGTCTCTTTCTTCCAGATTGTCCATTTTATTGGCATATATTTGCTGATAATATTCTCTTATTATTTGTATTTCTGCTGTGTTGGTTGTGACCTCTCCTCTTTCATTCGTGATTTTATTTCTTTGGGTCCTTTCCTTTTTCTTTTTGATCCAACTGGCGAGTGGTTTATCAATGTTATTAATTATTTCAAAGAACAAGCTTCTGGTTTCATTGATCTGTTCTACTCTTTTGTGTGTGGGTGGAGGGTGGTTATTTGTTGTTGTTTTTTCTGTGTGTGTTTTTGTTTTTGTCTTCAGTTTCGATAGCATTGATTTTTGCTGTAATCTTTATCATTTCTTGTCTTCTGCTGGTTTTGGTTTTATTTGTTGTTCTCTTTCCAGCTCTTTAAGGTATAACGTTGGGCTGTGTATCTGAGACCTTTTTACCTCTTTTGGAAGGCCTGGATTGCTATAAACTTCCTCTTAAGACTATCTTTGCTGAATCCCAGAGGCTTAGGGGTGCGGTGTTATCCGTTTCGTTGGCTTCCATGTATTTTTTAATTTTCTCTTTAACTTCTTGGTTCACCCATTCATTCCTTTTTTTTAATTTTATTTTTTATGTTTTAAAATTTACATCCAAATTAGTTAGCATATAGTGCAACAATGATTTCATGAGAATATTCCTTAATGCCCCTCACCCATTTAGCCCAACCCCCTCCCACATCCCGTCCAGTAACACTCTGTCTGTCCTACATAGTTATGAGTCCATTCTGTTTTGTCCCCCTCACTGTTTTTATTTTATTTTTGTTTCCCTTCCCTTATGTTCACATGTTTTGTCTCTTAAAGTCCTCATGTGAGTGAAGTAATATGATTTTTGTCTTTCTCTAATTTCACTTAACATAATACCCTACAGTTCTAACCACGTAGTTACAAATGGCAAGATTTCAGTCATATATATATATATATATATATATATATATATATATATATATACATACACACACACACATATACATATATATCACTCATATATATGTGATATATATATATATCACCTATACATATCAATATATGTGTGTGTGTGTGTGTATATATGTGTGTGTGTGTGTGTGTGTGTGTGTATATATATATATATATATATATATATATATATATATATCACTTCTTTATCCATTCTTCCATTGGTGGACATTTGGGCTCTTTCCATACATTGGCTATTGTTGACAGTGCTGCTATAATCATGGGGGTGGTGCATGTGTCCCTTCAAAACAGCACACCTGTATCCCTTCAATAAATGCCTAGCAGTGCAATTGTTGGGTCGTAGGGTAGTTTTGTTTTTAGTTTTTTGAGGAAACTCCATACTGTTTACAGAGTGGCTGCACCAGCTTGTATTGCACCATTCATTCTATAGTAGTATGTTCTTTAGTCTCCAAGTGTTTGTTATCTTTCCAAATTGTTTCTTGTGGTTGAATTTGAGTTTTATAGCATTGTGGTCTGATAATATGCACGGTATGATCTCGAACTTTTTGTACTTGTTGAGGGCTGATTTGTTTTCCAGTATGATATCTATTCTGCAGACGTTCCATGTGTCCTGGAGAAGAATGTACATTCTGCTGCTTTAGGATGAAATGTTCTGAATATAACTGCTAAATCCATCTGGTCCAGTGTCTCACTCAAATCCATTGTTTGTTTGTTGATTTTCTGTTTAAATGATCTTTCTGTTGTCATAATGGGGTGTTGAAGTCCCATACTATTATGGTTTTATTATCAATGAGCTTCTTTATATTTGTGACTAATTGATTTATATCTTTGGGTGCTCTCACATTGGGAGCATAAATGTTTACAATTGTTAATTCTTCTTGGTGGGTAGACCCCCTCAATTAAGATACAACACACTTATTCATCTCTTGTTGCAGTCTTTATTTTGAAGTCTAGATTGTCTGATATGAGTAAGGCTACTCTGTCTTTCTTTGGCTATCATTAACATGATACAAGGTTCTGCAGCCCCTTACTTTCAATCTGAAGGTGTGTTTAGGTATAATATGGGTCTCTTGTAAACAGCATATAGATAGACCTTGCTTTTTCCCCACCCTGTTACCTTGTGTCTTTTGATTGGAGCATCTATGCCATTGACGTTTAGAGTGAGTACTCACAGATATGAGATTATTGCCATTATGTGTCTTGTAGCGCTGGATTTTGTGGTATTTGTTTGTGCTATCCAGTCTTTGGTACTTTTGGTGTTTTTTTATTTTTATTTTTATCTTTTCTCCCCTCAGGGAGCCCCCCTGAATATTCCTTGAGGAATTGCTTAGTGGTCACGAACTCCTTTAAGTTTTATTTGTCTGGGAAACTTTTAATCTGTCCTTCTATTTTGAATGACAGATTTGCTGGATAAGGAACTCTTGGCTGCATAGTTTTCTGATTCAGCACATTGAGTATATCTTGCCACTCCTTTCTGGCCTGCCAAGCCTCTGTGGGTAGGTCTGCTGCAAACCTGATCTTTGTTGTCTTCCCTTGTTGGTCAAGGACTTTTTTCCCTTGCTGCATTCATGATTCTTTCCTTGCCTGAGTATTTTGTGAATTTGAATATGATATTCCTTTTACTGGTGGATTTTTGTGGAATCTTATGAGAGTCCTCTGTGCTTCCTGGACATTAATGTCTGTGCCTTTTCCTAGGTAAAAAAAAAATATATATCCGCTATGATTTGCTGACTTAACACTTCTACCCCTTTGTCTCTCTCTTCATCTTCTGGGAGCCCTCTGATTCTGATGTGTCCTTTTTAATGAGACAGGGTTAGGTGTAGGTTGAGGGTTATGGTTAGGGTTAAGGTTAGGGTTAGACTTAGGACCCAGGATGCTCCAGCCACTGAAACCCCAACAGTGCACGTGTCTCCACGAAGGGCTGAGTGGAGTATACAAGGGAGGGTACCAGTCAGGATTAGTCTTTGGGTTCCAAGACCAGACAAATGTATGGGACGTTCTTCAGGTAGGCCTCAGAAATACTCTCTTGTAGACACACTCGTGCTTTGGAAATCACATGGTGATGTTTCAGGTTCCATGCCAAGTGTTTCTGCACCTATTTTCGAACCCGTGTGCGTGTTGTAGTCAGACTTTGGAGTTGGGTCCTATGGGGAGAGAGCCATAGCTACGGTTAGGGTTCGGACCAGGGACATCGACAGGGCTGAGGCGACACCAGTATCATGAATTCCATGGAGGACTGAGGTGACGGCACATGCACAGCTGTGGGCCTGCTGTAGAGTTAGTGTGATAGATAGGGTTAGGAGTAGGTTGAGGGCTAGGGTTAGGATTATGGTTAGGGTTAGGGTGTGTCCCAGGAGACTCCAGGACTGACCCCACATCAGAGCAACTGTCTCCCCGGAGGGCTGAGTGGAGTACACAAGGGAGGATGCCGGTCAGGATTAGTCTTTGAGTTCCAAGGCCAGACAAATGTATCGGTCACCCTTCAGGGAGGCCTCAGGAATCCCCTTGGGCAGCTGCAGCCAGGCCTTTGAAAGGACATGGTGATGTTCCAGGTTTTTTGCCGAGGGATTCTGTACCGCTTCATGCACCCAGACACGTGGCGTTTTCAGACTTTGGTATTGGGTCCCCATGGGGAGAGACCTTAGCTAAATTTGGGGTTCGATTGAGTGACATCACCAGTGCCAACGTGAATCCAGTCTTGTGATCTCCATAGAGGGTTGTATTGAGGGCCCATGCGAAGGTGCAGGTCATGAGTAGGCTTTGAATTGAGATAGGGTTAGGGATCTGTTGAAATCGTGGCTAGTGTTAGGGTTAGGGTTAGTTCCCAGGGAGATCCAAGCGCTGACCCCACAGCACTGCAGTTCTCTCCCTGAAGGGCTGAGTGAGGGCACAGTGGATAGTGCTTGTCAGGATTAATTTTTGGTTTCAAAGGCCAGACAACTGTATGGGCCACTGGTCGGGTAGGCCTCAGGAATTCTCAGGGGCAGCTACAGTGGCGCTTGGAAACAACATAGTGATGTTCCAGGTTCTATGCCAGGTGATCTTGCACTGCTTCAGGACCCCAGGCACGTGGGGTTGTCAGACTTTGATATTGGGTACCCAAGGGGAGAGAGCCGTAGCTAGGGTTAGGGTTCGATCCAGGGACATCGCCAGTGTTGACGAGACCAGTCTCGTGACCTTCCTGGAGGGCTTAAGTGAGGGCCCATGTGACGGTGCGCTTCAAGTGTATGCTTAGAGTTCGTATAGGGTTTGGGTTCGCCTGAGGGTTCTGGTTAGAGTTTCTGTTAGGTTTAGGTCTCAGGAGCCTCTAGACACTGAACCCAAGGTAGTGCAGATGTTTCCCCAAAGGGCTGAGTGGAAGACACAAGGGAGGGTGCCGGTCATGCTTAGCCTTTGGATTCTAGGCCACACATATATATGGGCCACCCTTCGGGTAGGCCTCAGTAAACCTCTCTTGCAGCTGCAGTCACCCTTAGAAAATGACATACTGATGTTCCACGTTCCATGCCGAATATTTCTGCACCGATGTTTGAACCCTTGAGCGGGCTGTTGTCAGACTTTTGAATTGGGTCCCCATGGTGACAGATTCTTAGCTAGGGTTAGGATTCGGTCCAGTGAAATAGACCCGGCTCAAGCGACTCCAGTTTTGTGATCTCCCTCAAGGGCTGAAATGAGGGCACACGGGAGGGTGCGCATCAAGTGTATGGTTAGTGTTAGAGAATGGGTTAAGTGTAGGGTGAGTGTTACAATTAGGGTTATGTTTAGGGTTAGTGTTAGGTCCCAGGAGGCTCCAGGCACTGACACCACAGCAGAGCCTTCGTCTCCCCAAAGGGCTGAGTGAGGGACATGAGGGAGGGTGCTGGTCAGGATTAGTCTTTGGGTTCCAAGGCCAGATGAATGTATGGGCCATCCTTCGGGTAGGCCTCAGGAATCCTCTTGTGCAGATGCAGTCGCGCTTTGGAAACGACATGGTGATGTTACACGCTCCATACCGAGTATTTCTGCACCGATTCTTGAACCCGTCTGCGTGGCATTGTCAGACTTTGGAATTGGGACCCCATGGGAAGAGAAGCGTAGCTGGGTTTAGGATTGGGTCCAGCGAAGTTGCCAGGGCTGAAGCGACACCAGTGTTGTTAACTCCATGGAAGATGAAGTGAGGGAAAATGTGTGGCTGTGAGTCCACTATAGAGTTAGTGTGCTAGATAGGGTTAGGTGTAGGGTGAGGGTTATGGTTTGGGTCATGGATAGGGTTTGTGTTAGGTCCCAGGAGACTCCAGGCACTGAACCCACAGTTGTCTCCCTGAAGGGTTGAGCGCACTACACAAAGGAGGGTGCCGGTCAGCATTAGGCTTTGGGTTCCAAGGCCAGAAAAATGTTTTGGCCACCCTACACGTAGGCCTCAGGAATCCTCATGCAGCTGCAGTCGCACTTTGCAAATGACATGGTGAATTTCCATGTTCCATGCCGAGTATTTTTGCACTGATTGTCGATCTCATGTGTGTGCTGTTGTCAGACTTGAAATTTATTCCACATGGGGAGAGAGCCTTAGCTAGGGTTAGGGTTCTGTCCTGGGAAGTCACCAGGGCTGAAGCGACTCCAGTTTCATGATCTTCCTAGAAGGCTGATTGAGGGCCATGCGAAGTTTCAGGAGAAGTACAGCGTTAGGGTTAGAGATAGGGTTAAGTGTAGATTGAGGGATATGGTTTGGGTTACGGTTTCGGGTAGTGTTAGGTCCCAGGAGGCTCCAAGCACTGATTCCACAAGAGTGCCATTGTCTCCCTGAGGGGCTGAGTGGTGCCCCCAGGGAGGATGTCAGTCAGGATAAGTCTTTGGGTTCCAATTCCAGACAAATGTATGGGGGACACTTCGGATATGCCTCAGGAATCCTCTCGTGCAGCTGCAGTCGTGCTTTGGAAATGACGTAGTGATAGTCTCTTGAATAACTGGTGCTGGGAAAATTGGATATTCATGTGTATAAGAATAAAGGTTAGCACCGTATGTTACACCACTTCTAAAGACTGAAAGGAAGAAACATAGAGAGATGTGGTTATAGAGAAACAGTGACAAAGAGGAAGGTAGACACCTGCTCGAGGTATGTGGATGGCGTTAGATGCATCAGGGGAGAGGGGATGTATGAGGTGGCTCTGAGTGCTGGGGAAAAAAGGGCTTGTATCATGGTCACCAGAGTTCCATGACCCCAAGACTCCAACATCCCTGGGTTCAAGCTCTGCAGAAGCCATTGGAATTGAACAGATGGGTATCCCTCATTTCTTCTGGAATTGTGAGGCTCAGCCTCATGATCTGTCATGGAGAGGGATGTCTTGAGGGAGATTGTGCTGCTCTTTGGCAGGTATACTCCAAGTCTGCCCTGTGGGGAGGTGTCCTGGGGCCATCTCTCTCACTGCCCCAGGCCCTGTTGGATTTCCCCCCTCCCCCACCAGCTGGCCTTCCTCAAGTTCTGAACCCAGGCATCAGGCATCATGTTGTCCCCAGATCCTGAAGTCTGTACCTGGCAGAGGTGGACTGCTGATATTGATTTAAAAAAAATTGACAATAAGGTCCATATCCTCCCTCTGGGACCAGAGATGTGCATCCCAATCGTGGGTTGCTATCCTCCTGTCCACAACTAATCTGAGGATTCCAGAAGGTAGGTGAACACTATAAAACACTCTAGTCTTCTCTTACATGAAATTCAAAGACATTTTCTTGTCCCAGCTTTCTTTTAATTCTGAAGAGATGGCAATTAGTAATTGAAGGGATAATGGTCCTATAGGATATTTACCCCTATGACTGGTGGACATTATTTCATCCATCCGTGTCCCTAAAGCACATTTCATTGGAAATATTAGCCAAGGATACATACTGTAAATTCACAACTGATTCATAGCTCCCTGCAAGTTTCATTCTGACCTTGTCACATATGTCATCAAAGATATTATTAGTGACTTTTCAGATAAGCTCCCCACATCAAGATGGTGATGTTAGAGAATCTGGTATAAATGGAATTTCACAGATTCCAAATTAGGAATTATTTTCATTTTTAATGTTTCTTTTTTCTTTTTTTGAGAGAGCCCAAGCTGGGGAGGGGGGAGAGAGTGGGAGATACTGAATCTGAGGCAGGCTCAAGGCTCTGAGCTCTCAGGAAAGAGCCTGACGCGGGGCTCAAACTCATGGACTGCAAGATCACGACTTGTGTCAAAGTTGGACGCTTAACCGACGAAGCCACCCAAGCGCCCCAGGAATGATAGTTTATTGGCAAAGAAGGAGAAATTAAAGATAGTGTAAAGGATGTCTATTTTTAATTGAGATATTGTTCACACATTTGTTGTATGAGTTTTAGGCATACATTGTAGTCATTCCATATGTCTATGAATTATATTGTACTTAAGCACAAGTGTAGCTATCCTGTGAAAGCATGCAACAGTATTATTACAGGATTGACTCCATTACATTGGCTGTCCCTTGTATCCCTAGGACTCATTCATTCCATAGCTGCTGCCGGTATCTCTCTCAAAGGGGTTCATTCTTTATCTAACCTAAGTATTTTGGTGGTAAACGCAATTACCACTTGCTCAGCAAGTGTAAATTGGCGGTCTATTTTTCTGTGAACATTGCTTAAACCGTTACAAATGATGTCATTACGTTAATAAATTCGGTTTCTTTCTTCACTCACAAGAAAGGAGGAGGAAAATATTTCTTTGTGTCCCAGGCCCTGTCATTAAAACCTTTCCCAATGTGGAGAACAGGTTTAGTTGCCCAGGCACCTTCAGTGTCTCAGCTGAGTGACCAGGGCCTTGCACATTTCAAAAATTCCCATGATGGCCAACAGAGAGAGCTCGAGCACCACAGACCCGGAGAGGCAGGTTCCTCTGCCCAGGCAGTGATGGCCAGCAGAAGGTGTACCATCGGCTTTTCTGACCCAGGGCACCTGAGAGCAGGAAGGGCTTTGATTGCTCCCAGAGTACTCAGGGCCTTTTCAGCTGCCTGAGTGAGAGCAGAGCTGCATTTCCAGCAGGTTTTGCCGCCCGCCCCAGGGGAGATCTTGGGAGCTTTGTAGCAACTTGGCATCTCCTGAGTCGCCAGAGAGAATTTGTCTTATTGTACTGAGTGCTGAGGAGTGGGCGCTGGGTGGCTTCCCTGGGCAAGCTGGTTGCTGAGCTGCACAGACCCTTGCATTTTCTGGGCTGTTCCCGTGTTTCATTCCTGCCCTTCCTGGACAGTATTTGAACAAGACATATTTTACTAAAGGTCTTGTGGATTGCGGAGTCCCACAACATCACCTCATCGATGCAGTCGATGGTTTGTTCCAGATTCAGGCTTGTTTCCGGGAAGAAACCCTGACAGAAATTCAGAAGAACAGGAGCTGAATTCCGTTAGGACATGAATACATGAAATGCTCGTCTTGGGAACTCCTAGAAGAATGAGCTGGGACCCATTTTCCGAGTCCTGCTAGAACCAGAGACCAAGGTAAGGGCACAAACTGTCCCCCACATCATACATGCTTTTTAAAAAGTTTCATGGTTATTTTTCCAACCTAATTAAGTGATTGCAAATTACAGAAAACCTGGTAGATACCTGTCATTAACGTACGTTATCTTTAATTTAAATTGCAGTGAGTGAAGATACAGTGTAGTATTAGTTTCAGGTGTAAAATATAGAGCAACCCTTCCACACGTCATCCGGTGCTCATCCCAGGTGCACTTCTTAATCCCCAGCAGCTGTTTCACCCATTCCCCACCTTGCTCTGGAAGCCCTCAGTTTGTTTCCCAGTTAGAGTCTTTGTCACTGCCCACCCCCCGCTTTGTTTTGTTTTATTTCCATGTGTTAGTGAAATCATTGGGTATTTGTCTTTGTCTGAAAGGCTTATTTCACCCAGAATAACATTCTCTCACTCCATCCAGCTCATAGCAAATGACAAGATTTCATGTTTTTACGGCCTAATAATATTACATTCCATAGACTACATCTCAATTTATTCATCAGTTGATGGAAGCTTGGATAGTTTCTGTAATTTGGCTGTTGTAGAAAATACTGGTGTAAACATCATGGTGCATGTATCCCTTTGAAGATTTTGTATTCTTTGTGGAAATACCTTGTAGTGAAATTGCTGGATCATAAGGTACTTCTATTTCCAGTTGTGTTTTTTTTTGAGAAATCTCCATAATGTTTTCCAGACTGGCTGCCCCAGTTTGCATTCTTACCCACAGTGCAAGAGGGTTATTCTTTCCCCACTTCCTTGGCAACACCTGCTGTTTCATCCTTCATTGATTTTCGTCATTGTGACAGATGTGCTGTGTTATCTCATTGTACTTTTGAATTGTATTTCCCTGAAGATCCGTATTGTTGAGTATTTTTTCATGTGTCTCTTGGCCAGGTATATGTCTTCCTTCGGGAAATGTCCATTCGTGTCTTCTGCCCATTTTTAATCAGATTTCTCATTGTTTGGGTGCTGTATAACTGTATATTTTGGGCACTAACCCTTTATCTGATGTCGTTTGCAAATATCATTCTGTAGGTGTTTTAGTTTTGTTGATTATTTCCTAGGTGACGGAAGGTTTGAATTTTTATGAAGCCTCATTATTTTTGCTTGTGTTTCCCTTACCTCTAGAGATATATCTATAAAGACATTTGCACAGGCAATGTCAAATAAGATACTACCCGTGTTATCCTCTGGGATTTTTATGGTTTCCGGTTTCACATATAGGTCTTTGTCCATGTTGGATTTATTTTTGTGTATGTTGTAAGAAAGTGGTCCATTGTTGGTTTTGTTTTGTTTTGCAGGATGCTGTCCAGTTTTTCCAAAACCATATGTTGAGGAGCCCTTTTTAAAGTTTATTTATTTATTTTTGAGAGAGAGCATGCAGAAGAAGGGCAGAGAGAAATGGAGACAGAGAATCCTACGCATGCTCTGCACTGCCCTGAGATCATAACCTGAGCTGAATTAACAATCACACCCTTTGTTGACTGAACCACCCCTGTGTCCCAAGACTATCTTGTTTTCCATTGGATGTTCTTTCCTGCTTTGTTGAGAATTAATTGACCATATAGGTGTGAGTTCATTTCTGCGTTTCTATTCTATTGATCTATGCCTCTGTGTTTTTTTGTTGTTGTTTTGTCAGTACCATACTGTTCTGATCAGTACAGCTTTGTAATATTACCTGAAGTCTGGAATTGTGATGTCTCCAGCTTTGCTTTTCTTCTTCAAGTTTGTTTTGGCTGTTTGGGGACTTTTGTTATTCCATACAAATTTTGAGATGATTTGTTCTTGTTCTGTCACAAATGTTTTTGTTAGTGTGATAGGGATTTCATTATATGTGTAGATTGTTTTGAGAAGTGTAGACATTTTAACAGTATTTTGTGCTTCCCATCCATGAACATGAAATGTATGTCCATTTCTTTGTGTCCTCTTCCATTTATTTCATCAGTGTTTCATAGCCTTTAGAGTACAGGTGTTTCACCTCTTTGGTTAGGTTTATTCCTGGTTTCTTGTGGTATTTGTGAGCCTGTCAATGGGATTGATCCCTTACTTTCTCTCTGTGTTAATTCATGATTTGTGTTAGAAATGCAATACATCTATGTTGCTTGATTTCTGTATATTGTGACTTGTGGAATTCATATATCAATTCTAGCAATTTTTAAGGGAATCTTTCATGTTTTTTTATAGAACACATCATGTCAGTTCCAAATAGTGAGTGTGCTACTTCTTCCTTGCCGATTTGGATGCCTCTTATTTCTTTTTGTTGTCTGAGTGCTGTGGTTAGGGTTTCCCGTACTGTGTGGAAAAACAGTTGTGAGACGTGTCATCCCTGTTTTGTCCCTGACCTTAGAGGAAAAATTTTCAATTTTTCCCCATTGAGGATGAGATGAGCTGTGAGTTTTTCCTAGATGACCTTTATTATGTGCAGGTAGGTTGACTCTCAATGTACTTTGCTGAGGGGTTTTATCGTGAATGGATGTGACATTTTGTCAAATAGTTTTCCTGCATCTGTTGAAAGCATCGTATTGTTCTTATCCTTTCTTCTATTACTGTGGTGCATCATGTTGATTGATCTGTGAATGTGGAACCACCCTTGCAGCCTAGGAATATATCCCACTTGATTATGGCAAATGATTCTATTAATGTATTGTTGACTTTAATTTGAAGGTATTTTAATAAGAATTTCGGCATACATACCCATCAGGCGATTGGGCTGCAGTGTTATTTAAAAATGTTTTAAACATCTTTTTAAATGCTTATTTCTTTCCTTAGATAGAGTACATATAGTGAGGGAGGGGCAGAGAGACAGGGAGAGAGAGAATCCTGGCCATGCACCACACTGTCATGGCAGGGTCCAACATGGGACTCGAACCCACGCACCGCAAGATAATGTCCTAGTCCGAAATTAAGAGTTGGACAGTAAACACCCCGAGTCACACAGGCACCCCGCCATTTTTCGGTTTTAGTGGAAGCTTCATCTCGTTTTGGTATCAGGGTAATGATGGCCTCATAAGATGAATTTATAAGTTTTCCTTCTTTTTTATTTTTCGTAATAATTTGAGGAGAATACATATTACCTCTTTCTTAAATGGGTGGTAGAATTCATCAGTTAAACCATCTGGCCCAGAACTTTTGTGTTGGGGGGAGATTTTTTTTTATTACTGATTTGATTTCTTTCTGTTTTCAGATTTTATGTATCTTCCTGTTTCAGTTTTGGTAGTTTGTGTGTTTCTAGGAATTTGTCCATTTTTCTCAGTGTGCAATTTGTTGCATATAGTTGTTCATAATATTAACTTCTAACTGTATTTTTGTGGTGTGGACTGTTATTTCTCCTTTCTTATTTGTGATTTTATTTATTGGAGTCCTTTCTCTCTTCTTACTGAAAAGTCTGCCTAGAAGTTTTCATGTTGATTACTGTTTTCAAAGAACCAGCCCCTGGTTTCATTGATTTTGTCTAGTGTCTTTTTGGTTTGAATATCCCTTATTTCTGTCTGAATCTCTATTACTTCCTTTCTTCTGCTGTTCTTCTTCTAATATGTGACCTAGAATATGATCAATTCTGGAGAATGTCCCATGTGCGCTTGAAAAGAATATGTACTCTGCCATTTTAGTATGGAGTGTTCTAAATATATCTGTTAAACCCATCTGGTCCAGTGTGTCATTCAAAGCCATTGTTTCCTTGTTGATTTTCTGTTTACAGCTTCTGTCCTTTCATGTGAGCGATGTGTTAAAGTCCTCTACTATCATTATATTATAAATAATCAGTTCCATTATGGTTGTTGTTAAATATTTTATATACTTGGTGATCGCATGTTGGGTGCATCAAAATTTACAATCATTGGATCTTCTTGTTTCATTGTCCCCTTTAGTATGAGAATGCATCCGTCTTCATCTCTTGTTATAGCTGTATTTATTTATTTATTTATTTATTTATTTATTTATTTATTTATTTTAATTTAAGTCATAGTTGACATACAGTGCATTCTCGGATTTGGGAGCAGTATTTGGTGATTCATCCCTTACATACAATACCCAGTGCTCATCCCAACAAGTGCTCTCCTTAATACTCATCCCACATCTAGCCCAGCACTGACCCATTTCCCTCCATGAGCCTTTGTTTTTTTTTTTCTCTAACATTAAGAGAGTCATGTAGTTTGTTACCACTCTTCTCGTTTCCTGCCCCCTTCCCATGTTTTCATCTGTTTTGTTTCTTCAATTCCACATGAGTGAAATCATGTATTTGTCTTTCTCTGATTGACATATTTCACTTAGCATAATACATGCTAGCTCCATCTACATCATTGCAAATGGCAAGATTTCATTCTTCTTGAAGTTGAGTTATATTTCTTTGTATATACACATGTTTGTATATATGAACGTACACATATGTACATATGTATATATCCGTATACATACATACACACACACACACCACAACTTCTATATACCTTCATCAGTTGATGGATACTTGGGCTTTCTCTATAGTTTGGCTACTGTTGATAATGCTGCTATAAATACTGGCTTCATGAAATGTCATTATTAGGTATTTACCCAAAGTGTGCCAAAATAGAGTCTCGGTTTTAAAGGTTATTTTGCCTGATATCAGTACTGCTACTGGCTTTCTTTTGACATTATTGGCATAATAAATGTTTCTTCATCCTCTCACTTTAAATCTGAAGGTGACTTAAGTCCAAATAAAACTTTGTAGGCAGCATCTAGATAGGTGTTGTTTTTGTTTGTTTGTTTGTTTGTTTGTTTGTTTTGTCCATTCTGACTCCCTATCCAATGTCTTATGATTGGAGCATTTAGTCCATGTACATTTAGAGTGATTATTAATAGGTATATATTGAGTGCCATTCTACTAGTTGTTTTGCCATTGTTTCTTGATGTTTTCTCTGATCCTTTCTTGTCTCTAACACTTTTAGTCCTAGATTTCCACTCAAAGAGCCCGATTTAAATATTCTTTTCTTTTGACTGGTAGTACATTTATTTACTTCTTTTTAATATTTCTTTTTTTTTAATTTAAGCCCACGTTAGTTACTTTATAGTGGAATAAAGTTTCAGCAGTAGAATTTAGAGATCCATCAAGTACAAAATATACCCAATACTCATCCCAAGTGCGCCCGTAATGCCCATCACCCATTTAGCCCATACCCCTATTCAGTAACCTTCCTGGAACCCTGAGTTTCTTCTCTGTATTTCAGAGTCTCTTATCATTTGACTCCCTCTCTGTTTGTATCTTATTTTTGCTTTCCTTTCACTACGTTCATCAGTTGTATTAAATTCCACAGATGAGAGAAATCATATGATGTGTGTCTTTCTCTAACATATTTTGCTTAGCATAATCAAGTCTGGTTCCATCCATGTTGTTTCAAATAGCAAGATTTAATTCTTTTTACCGCGGAGTAATATTCCATTGTATGACTATACCACATCTTCTTTATCCATTCATCTGTCAATGGTCATTTGGGCTCTTTGCATAATTTAGTTATTGTTGATCATGTTGCTATAAACATTGCAGTGCATGTTCCACTTGGACTCAGCGTTAGTGTATCCTTTGGATAAATACGTAGTAGTGCAATTGCTGGGTCCTAGTGTAGTTCTATTTTTAGTTTTTCTGACAAATCTCCATACTATTTCCAGAGTGTCTACATCACTTTGCATTCCCACCAGCACTTCAAAAGCGTTTATTTCTCTGCATCCTTGCCAACATCTGTCTTTTTCGGAGATGTTAATTTTAGCCATTCTGATAGGTGTGTGGGGATATCTCATTGTGGTTTTGATTTGTATTTCAGTGATGACAAGTGAGATTGAGCATCTTTTCATGTGTGACCAATCTGGATGTCATCTTTCTTAAAGTGTCTGTTCATGTCTTTTGCCCATTTCTTCACCGGATTATTTGGTTTTTGGGTGTTGAGTGTGATAATTGTTTATAGATTTTGGATACTAACCCTTTATCTGATATGTCACCTGCAAATATCTTCTCCCATTTCATTCAGTGGCCTTTCAGTTTTGCTGATTCTGTCCTCTGCTGTTCAGAAGCTTTTTATCTTGAGGTCCTAATAGTTCATTTTGGTTTTTATTGCCCTTGCTTTGGAGACATGACAAGCAAGAAGTTGTTGTGGCCAGGATCAAGGAGGTAGATTATCTGTTTTCTCCTCTAGGATTTTGATGGTCCCTTTCTTACATTTATATCTTTCATCCATTTTGAGGTGTGTGTGTGTGTGTGTGTGTGTGTGTGTGTGTGTGTGTGTGTGTGTCTGTGTCTGTGTGTGTGTCTGTGTGTGTGGTTTAAGAACATAGTCCAGGTCCAATCTTCTCACTGTCCAGTTTTCCCGGTACCATTTGCTGAAGAGACTTTTGTTTTTCCATTGGATATTCTTTCCAGTGTTATCAAAGATTACTTGGCCATATGTTTGAGGGTCCATTTATGGGTTCCCCATTCTGTTCCATTGATGTCTGTGTCCGTTTTTGTGCCCGTACCATACTGTCTTGATGATTGCGGTTTTCTAATACACCATAAAGTCCAGATTTTAATGTCTCCAGCTTTGTTTTCTTTTTCAACATGACTTTGGCGATTTGGGGTCTTTTCTGGCTCCCTACAAATTTTAGGGTTGTTTGTTCTAGTTCTGTGAGGAATGCTGGTGTTGTTTTGATAGGGATTGCATTGAATGTGTCAATTGCTTTGGGTAGTATTGACATTTTAATAATATTTATTCTTCTCATCCATGAGCATGGAATGTTTTTCCGTTTCTTTGTGTTTCTTCCATTTCTTTCATAGATGTTGTATGGTTTGTTCCTTTATTTTTTTAATCTTTGTTCATTTTTGAGAGAGAGAAAGAGAGAGCACATGAGCAGGGGAGGGGCAGAAAGAGAAAGAGAGGGAGGCACAGACTCTGAAGCAGGCTCCAGGCTCCGAGCTATCAGCACAGTGCCCATCACGGGACTCAGACCCACAAATGCGGGATCATGTCCTGAACCGAAGTTGGCACTAACCGACTGAGCCACCCAGTCGCTCCTCTATTGTTTTAAGTGTACTGATCTTTTACCTCTTTGGTTATGTTTACCCCTGGGTGTTTGATGGTTTTCAGTGCAGTTGTAAAGTACATCAATCCTTGATTTCTCTCTGCTGACTCATTATTGGAGTATAGAAATGCAATCAACTTCTGTATATTGATTTTATATCCTGAGACTTTCCTGAATTCCAGTATCAGTCCTAACGGTTTTTCCATGGAGTCTTTGGGATTTCCTTGGAAAGTATCACGTCTGCGAAGAGGGAAAGTTTGACCCTCCTTGCCAATTTGGATGCCTTGTATTTCCTTTTGTTGTCTGCTTGCTGAGGTTAGAACTTCCAACAGTTTGTGGAATAACAGTGGTGAGAGTGGACATCCCAGTCGTGTTCCTGACCTTAGGGGGAAAGCTCTCAGTTTTTCTCATTGAAGATGATATTAGTTGTGAGACTTTCATATCTGGACATACTGATATTCAGACAAGATCTTTCTATCCTTCCTTTCATGCGTGCTTTTTTTTTCATCAAGAAAGGATGCTTCATTGTGTCAAATGCTCTTTCTGCATCTATTGAGAGGATCATATGGTTGTTATCCTTTCTTTTCTCAATGTGATGTATCACATCAGTTGATCTGCAGATATTGAATTGGTGGTGCATCCCAGGAATAAATTCAATTCATTGTGGTGAATAATTATTTGTATGTATTCTTGGATCCGGTTCGCTACTTTTTGTTGAGAATTTTTGCATCCAGGTTCATCAGGGAAATTGGTCTGTAGTTTCCTTTTTGGTGGGATCTTTGTCCAGTTTGGACTCAAGGCCAAGCTGGCCTCATAGAATGAGTTTGGAAGTGTTCCTTCCATGTCTCTGGCCATGACCTTATCTTGTTCTTTCATTTGGGATGCATTCCTCTTGTCTTGGCATTTTGGCTGAGTTTTTACCTTCTCTGTGTTACAAAAGTTCATTATGTTAGCTGCCTGTGAGATGAATGGCTTTATGAAATGGAGGTCATCTAGTGTCCAGGGCCTGACACATCAGGGAGTGTCTGTGGTGTGTGTCGCGTACACTGTTTTGTGTTCTGGCTGCACTTTCCTTCAGGCCAGTTGTATGGACAATGTATGGTCCTTGGCCAGAATGTGCTGAGTTTTATCTAGGTCAGCTCCGATCTGCTTCTTAAATGAGACTTGAAATGACTGCCACTCGAAGTGAAGCTCTGCAGAACTGTCTGGTCAAGAGAGGTGGTGTGGTCATGAGCTTCCGCTGGTCTCCTGGGGAAGGGGACACTCCGTTGGGACTTAGGCAAGCCTGATTGACCTAGAAGGCCAGTCTCACCAGAGCACAGGAATGTGGGGTTGGTGTAAGCATCTTAGGCAGCCAGTGTGGGGATGACATTGTTTCCAGCAGATGGCTCTGTGTCTATGCTGTGGGGAAGAGGAGGAAAATGGCCCCGCACACCTCCTCTGTCCTACCTCCTTTGTCCCCTTGTTCTGAACACTGCCTCTCAGGGATACTCTCCATGATGAGTGTATAATTGCCCCACTGTTTGCACCAGGTGGTGTACAGGTCACTGTTTCCATGCCATCTGCCTGTAAGTAGTTTGCTGCCTTCTCTCAAGGATTAGACCAGTGCCCTCAGGGCTGTATCCCAGCCAAGCCTGCTAACCTTTGAAACTCCACATTCTCGGGGTCTGGATCGCTTGGTTAAGTGTCCGAGTCTTGATCTTGGCTCAGATCATGACCTCGTGGTCATGGGCTTCTCTCTCTCCCTCTATTCCTGCCCCTCCCTTGCATGTGCTCTCTTTCTCTCTCTCTCTCTCTCAAAATAAATAAACTTAAAACAAATTTAGTGGCATGGAATACCTTATTTAGGCGAGATTTCCTCCTTGAGGGAATGGCAGGGGTCTATCAGTTAAATTTCCAGCAATGACTAGGAATTTCATTGCTGACTGGGTAAAGGTTACATTCCTACAGGAATGAGTTTAGGGTTAGTGACATGAGGCCTTAACGTAAGGAACTCCATGATGGTCCTGTGAGTTTTCTTTACGTTCCAAACCCATATTTTTTCACATCAATTTTTTTATTAAAAACATAACCCTAAGTAATATTTTAGCCATCTACTGCTGGCCCAATGATCATATCCTGTAAATCTGTGACCATCTCCTAATCATAGATGGAGATCAACTCTGTGGCTCTAAGATTTTTGTGACTCTAAATTATATTGATGTATGTTACTAAGATCTTTGTGAGTCTAGGTTACTGCTGGCCTCCTGAAATCTTGACCGAGGGACACCCAGCCAGGTTTCTGAGCCATCACTTAGGCACAGAAGCACCCTTTCCAAGTCACCTCTTCCTAAAGCGTGTCTTTCCTTCTGGTACTTCTGGGTCTTACCCTTTTGCATATCACATGCTGTGATGGACAACCCCTCATGAAAACCTGTCAAAGTGGACGAGAGAAACCTGCTTGCCTGTGACTGCCACTTCATGGTCACATCTTTTCCTTCTGAAACCCCTTGAACACCCTATCATTCTTCCAGCCTTTGAACATCTCTTCGATTTGAAAATATTTCAGTCTCTTGTATTCCTGCTAAAAAAAATATGCGTGAAAATATTAAAGCAAGGATTCTTTACAATAAGTGAGCCAGTCACAATGATCCATCTGGCCGTGTGTACGTATGTTTTCTTTTTTGGACACTGTTCAGGCATGATGTGAAGTACATCCTGTAAAATCTGAGTATCATTCATTATCTAGGATAACCGCCTTTATGGAAAGCCATTTAATGACATGTTCATTCCAGATCCGAAAAACACTTAATTTACATACCACATAATACAGTGGTGTCTACATATGTTATTACCTTAAAATATGTAAAGTGGATGTTTCTATGAAGTGTATATCGTGCATTGAGTTTTCTGTACCATGAATGCTATTATTTAAATTACACAATAGTAAGAACAACAAGAATAGGTACATGGCCATCACTAGTAACTAATACTAGAACTAGTCATATAATATTAGGTGTTGAAAACATAAAACCATGATTACTAATCATCTTTTCAATCGTGGTGGGTTTCTAGTTACCAGAAAAATTGGGAAGATATTATTGAGTCTCCACATACATCAGAGTGTTTTCTGACTATTGATGTCCTCTAAGTTGATACATGATCACAATCAATATCCCAAAGAGATATGGTACTATTAACTAACTTTGTATTTGTATTCAGATTGCTTCAGTTTTAACCTCTTCTGTCCCAGACTCATCCCAGCTGGCACATGACAGTCATCCTGTCTCCTTCGGCTTCACTTGGCCATGGCGATTTTTAGATTTTTCCTTATTTTTCATAATCTGCAAAGTTTTGAGGGTACGTTTGTAGAATGTATTTTGTAGAATGATCCTTGGGTGGGATATGTCTAACGTTTGTACAAATGCTTAGGCTGACTACTGTGTTTTGGAGCAGAAGATCCAGAGGCATAGTTCCATCCATAATTATCACTTCACATAAAGGTTGTTTACTCTGAAGATTTGGGTCTTTTGTGGTTCTGTACAAATTTTAGGACCGTTCTAGTTCTATGAAAAATGTTGTTGCTATTTTGATGGCGATGGCATTAGTTGTGTCAGTTGCTGTGGGAAGTATAGACATTTCCATGAAATTTGTACTTCCGATCCATGAGTATGGAATATCCTTCCATTTTTTTGTGTCATCTTGTATTTCTTTCATCACTGTTTTATAATTTTCAGAGTATAGGTCGCTCACCAGCTTGGATAGATTTATTCATAGATACCTTATTATTTGGTGTACAACTGTAAATGGGACTGTTTTCTTAATTTCTCTCTCTACTGCTTCGTTATTGTCTAGAAAGGCAACAGATTTCTGTACAATGATTTTGTATCCGGTGACATTGCTGTATTCATTTATCACTTCTAGCAGTTATTGGGTGGACTCTTTAGGGTTTTCTATATATAATGTCATGTAATCTGCAAAGTGTGAAAGATTCACTACTTCCAGATTTGGATTAGTTTTTCTTTTCTTTTCTTTTCTTTTCTTTTCTCTTTTCTTTTTTTTCTTTTCTTTTCTTTTACTTTAATTTACTTTATGTTGTTTTCTTTCGTTTCGTTTTGTTTGATTTATCTGCCGGCTGTACCTTGGGCTTCCAATGCTATGTTTATTAAAAGTGGTAAGAGTAAACATCCTTGTGTTTTCCCTGACCTTATAGGAAAAGCTCTCAGATTTTCTCCATTAAGGTTGATTATAGCTGCAGGGTTTTCATAGAAAACATTTATTGCATTGATGTATGTTCCCTGTAAACCTACTTTGGGGGGTTATAATCATGAATGGATGTTGTAGTATGTCAAGTGCTTTTTCTTCATGTATTGAAATGACCGTATGGTTCTTTTCTTTTAACGTTTATTAATTTTGAGAGAGACAGAGTGTGAGCAGGGAAGGGGCAGAAAGAGAGTGGGAGACACAGAGTTCGATGGAGGCTCTTGGCTCTGAGCTTTCAGCACAGAGTCCGATGTGGGACTTGAACTCACGAGGCATGGGGTCATGTCCTGAGCTGATGTCAGACTGCTAAAGGATTGAGCCACCCAGGTGCCCCGATCATATGGTTCTTGTCCTTTCTCCTGTTGTTATATTGTATCACATTGATTGATTGGCAAATACTGAACCACCCTTGCAGCTTGGGAATAAATCCCACTTAATTGTGGGATATATTTATAGTTGTTATATCTCCTTTTGGACTGTACCCTTTACTGTTATATAACGTCCTCCTCTGTCTCTTGTTATGTACTTTAAGTGTATTTTTTCTGATACAAGTATTGTTACTCTAGTTTTTTTTTTTCATCTGTTCTTACACCCTATGTCTCTAGATTGGAGCGTTCATTCCATTTACCTTCAAAGAAATGGTTGCTATGTATGTATGTATGTATGTATGTATGTATGTATGTATGTATTGCCATTATATTACCTGTTTTCTTGTGGTTTCTAATGATTTTCTCCAATCCTTTCTTGTCTGTCTTTCATGTTTTGCTTATTTTCTTTAGTGAAGTATTTTAATTTATTTATCTTTATTCTTAGCATATTTGTGACTGGATTCTGATATATGGTTACTGCTGGGTTATGTATATAACCTCTTCTGCATTTAGCAGTTTGTATTAAGCTGATGGTCATTTACCTTGGAACCCATTATTTTCTCCTCCCTAGGTTTTTGGTAGATGTTATTATATTTCAAATCCATATCTGTGAGTTCCTTAGCTATTTTTTACAAAAATATTCATGTTTTACTTGATTTGTGTTTTTTATGTCTATAGTGTCACTTTTGGTCTCTCCTTTCCACTCAAAGAGTCCCTCTTCATATTTCTTGCAGGACTGGTTTAGTGGTACAAACACCTTTAGTTTTTGTTTGGGAAAGTCTGTGTCTACTTCCATTCTGAATGATAGACTTGTTGGATAGAGTATTCTTGGCTGCTAATTTTTCCATTCAGCACTTTGAATATGTGATGTCACTTGCTTCTCGCTTGCCAAGTATCTGTTCAGAAATCTGGTAGCTAGCCTTATGGGTCTTCCCTTCTAAGTGAAGGTCTCTTTGTGTTGCTGCATTTAAGAGTTTTTCTTTATTGTCACTGTAATTTGCAAGTTTGCTTACAATATGTCTGCATGTTGGCCTGATTTTCTTCATTTCGATGTGAATTCTCTAGCCTCCCGGATGTGGACGTTTGTTTCCTCCCCCAATTAGGGCATTTTTCAGCTATTGTTTCCACAAATAAATTTTCTGCCCCCTTTTCTCTTTCTTCTGCGACTCCTACAATATCAATATTGTTATCTTTGCTGCAGTCACTGAGTTCCCTTAGTCTCATCTCACGTTGCAGAATTCTGTTCTCTCTCTTTGGTTCAATGTGATTCATTTCCATTACTCAGTCTTCGATGTCACTGGTTTGCTCCTCTGCTTCTTCCGTCCCTTTGTTAGTTCCAGCAAGCGTGTCTCTCTTTTATTGTGTCCTCAATGTCTACTGTACTATTTCTTATCTCTAGTCAGGGGTCTCACTCTTCTACTCATTTCACAACTCTAATGAGTATCCTTATGATCATTGCTTTCAAATCTGTATCAGGTATGTTACCTACATCTCTTTGGCTTAGATCTCTGGTTGTGACTTTCACTAGGTCTTTCATTGTGGAAAAACATCTCTGTGTGTCCATTTTGTCTTTTTCTCTGTCTCTGTTTCTCTGTGTTAAGAAAGTCAGCTGTACCTTCTGCTCTTGAAACTAATAACGTTATGAAGAAGAGGTCCTGGAGAACTCAACAGTGCACGTCTCCATTTATAGGACCGGACCTTCAGGAGGCTATCGTATGGGTACTGTTCACAGCCTGCTGTTGTGTCTGGGTTACTTTTCCTTTTAGTGCAGGTGTCTGCACTGATTGCATGCTGTTGTGGGCTGTGCTTCGTCTCATTGGTTTTAGTGGGACCCAGGCAGGCCAGCTGTGGGGTGGTAGGCCTGCTGGATAACTTGGGCACAGGGCAGGAGTGTTAGCAAAATTTCACAGGGCTACAAGTCCTATGCCAGATTTCCCTATGTTCCTTGTTGGCTGGGGGCTGTGGACCAGCAGTAGAAGCTAGGGGCTTGAGGATATGCACAGAGCATGTCTGTGCCTGGGGACATGTGGCTTAGTGAGACAGATGAGGGTGCATGGATATGTACAGCTGGGTGAGGTGCAGACGCGCACAGCATGTTGTGGCAGCTATGCATGCAGCTTGTCAGACAGGGTGCCCTTGTGGTTTGAAAAATGTTTGGCCTGAGACCAGCAGGCTTGGTTTGGTGAGTCCCCTAGTGAACCCTTGGGAATTAGCACACTGCTAATGGGTTAGTTAGCAAGTGTCTGTGCAGCCTCACCCTCTTGTGGGTGCTTCTATGCTTATTCTGGGAGGCTGGGGGAGAAGAATAGTGCCTGTGAGCTCCCTCGTTGTTGGAGAAGTCCTCCAACACACTCCGGAATCAGCATGAATACATCTGTCTCCTGTTCCCTCAGCATTGTGCAACATGCCATGTTTACATTGCCTCTCTACACACGCAGGGATCTGGCTATCACTAATCCTCCTGGATCTCCCAGTGCTGGGTCATTGGACCTCCAAAGCTCCTGTATATGAACACAAAGGCATTCAGCCCCTCTAAGTTCTAATGCCCAATGTTATGGAGATTAGTCTTTCCTGTATGACCTCCCTGGTGTGGGGCTCACTTTTTCTGCCCCTTCTGCAGGCAGACAGCCTCCACCTTTCTGACATTCCTAACCTTTCTGATGCAGCTTCTCTCTACTTCGGTGTGGAGTTTGTTCTGCCAGTCTTTGGATCGCTCTTTGGTTCATGGACTTGGATGTGGATGTTATGCAGTTGAAAACATGGGACAGGGGGAGCTCAGGGTCCTCTTATTTTGCTATTATTAATTTTTTAAAAGTCTTATGATTTTGGATTTTTGAGACATGAGAAGACAGACTCATATCACACATGCACTTCAGGATTGGAAAGTAACTTTCCCACATTTGCTTCTATTATTTTATGTTTTGAAACTCTCTTTAATGAGGTATAATTACATCTAACAAACCTCAAGTTAAAGGGTATACTTTGATGAGATTGAGGGTACAGGACCATGGGTACAGCACCATGAAATCATATGGTTTCTCCCTAAACCTTCCATCATGATCTCTTTGTGTCTAATGCTAATGTTGCTTTTGAAGTAAGGACTACTTTTTTTTCCCCCCACGTTTTCACATATTGCCCAGGTGTCTGAAAGCTGGCATTGGGGTATCTCCTTTTCCAATAGTCTATATTCCCATAAGTTTTGCAGTCGGTTTACCTTTGGACTTTTGCTTCTATTGTATCTCTCTGTATGTTCACATACTCTCGTTGCAATACTTTAATGATGAGGTCTTCATCATCGCTTTAATTTTCACTAAATGGTATGAGCTGCAGTTCCACTTATGACAGAATGCACAGGCTTCCTATGATATGTATTCAAGAGCAAGGCAGATATCCTGAGCACTTGAGCTGAGAATGTCACCCTGTCTTTTGCCGGCCCTCTTCCCTTCCCTGCGAGACAAGAATCTCCTTTTGTTCACACAGAAATGTGGGTAAAGTCAGTAGAAAACATTGCCTTCTCTCCTCTTCCCTTTATCTCTCAAAATCCTTGCCACTATCTTCTGCCTTTCCCTTTCTCTGACTCAATATCCCAGGCCCACAGTTTCACTCCAGCCATGATCAGGGTGTCCTCCAGCTGCTGGCCTCTGCCCTGTCCATCCCTCAGTGAGAAATCTGGAGTAGGATTATGCATTTCACAAGACTGATCAAGAAATATGTGATCCTCAGAGACCTCCTGCACAAGGTTGCTGTCCGTGGAGACATGGTATCCTGAGGGAGGATCTGATTCCATGTGTGGCCTCCTCACTCATCTCCCACAGTCACTGCTGGTCCCTGATCCTTACCCACCATTACAAATCAGCCATATGCTAGGGTCAGGTACCTGTCTATCTGACCCCAAGCACCAGGAGTCAGTGAATATTTCTAAAATAAATGAGCACAGGCACCCCATGCATCTAGATATAGGAAGTTACCATCACCCCAGAAAACTCCCTCGGGCTCCTCTGCAAAAAAGGCGATCTTGCTACTATCCTACACCACTGCAACTTCTGCTAGTTTGTTACCTGTGTGTATAGGAACCACATTGTGTACATTCGATGGGGGGTGAGAGTAGGTCTTCCTAGAAGCAAACGCTGAAACAGAGACAGAACAGTGAAAGTACTATTAAGGGATACTAAGAAAAACAAAGTGGAGAGCTCAGGGTTAGCAGAGAAAGCATGCAGGCAGATCTGACACATTTTTAAGATATATATAATCAACATACTCTGTCACCTCACACAGTCCTCTTCAAATTTCAAAATAGCTGTCGTATAAGGCAGTGAGATTTACGAGATTTGGGGTTATTTCCCTACGGTCTTATGTTTTCCTACATGCATTCCCTCTTCAGTACTTAATCTGTGGCCTCAGATGAACACTTTAGTGTGGATGCATCTGCGAGTCTGTATGTAATGGAATATGATTGTCTTCAGATCTCAGATGTAGAACTCTGATATACACATTCTCGTAATTATCTTTTTCTTTCTTTGTCTGGCAGGGCCTGAATCTTAATACAATAAGTGTGCCATTGTCTTCTTTAAAGTGGCGATCCCCAATCCCTGGGCGGAGGCGTTAACCGCCTTAGTTTAATGAACTTCTGTGACCATCTTTTTTTGATGATCATTTGTGTGGCGATATCTTAATTGAAACTGTGAGTAGAGTGAGTGGATATTTCCCAGACATTTTGCAGATGCATTCTGTATTCAATGTCTTCTTTTCATTATGTCCTTAGAAACAAATATTACCCCTCTTTCACAGATAACCCATCTCAGGCTCTGTGTAGGTCCCACTGAGAATTGGTATTCTGGCTGAGATAGCAGGAACACAGGGAAACCCTCGGGATATTGTGAGAGAAGTTTAAGGAGATAGATGCAAAGCCATAGTCAGGTTATGTCAGGGGTCCAGCAGGGGTGGCATCTGGGCATCCCTGAATTGTAGGTTTACCCAGGCTAAAGGCCAATGCAGGCACTCAGCTGATCTAGATCCTGTCTTCACTTTTAGTCTCACTGAAGGATATGAACTTATGCAGACAAGCATTTCCTTAAGACCAAGTTAAATTTTCTATATATCCAGGGCATTTTTTCACCCATAAATATCCAGAACCTTCAGACAACGCAGGGAGACAACAACCTTTTTAGATGATCACCTGGGTGCACTTTGACAAATATGACATTTTGGAGAGGAACCTTGCATTGTGCACTGAGAGTGATCCCACATAGTAGCTCCGTGTGGAACTCATGCTCCCTGCTCAGGCTGTGGTCAGGAATGGGCTGCAACTGCATCTCACTGAACCCAGGACCCTCCCCTCTGCACTTCCTCAAAGTCTGCTTACTGTCCTCTAATTTCTCAAATTTCTATTCCTGTGTGATTCAAGTTTCCCCCACTCCTTCACTGGTGCTTTCAACATGGTGACCACAAGGTCTATGTCATATAATGCATGTGCCCCATTTCACACAGGACACCTAAGTCACCTACACTTAGGGGTGCATCTCATCCTTCACAGAACTCAAAGCATTGTGTCTGTAAAATATGCACCAGTACGCCCGATACATCTGTCTTTGTGTAAAAATCCTCTTTCTTGTTGACAGGAGAAACCTAAAGCTGACCTCATTACGGGGAAATGATACAGTCCATTGAACATATGTCCTGAGAAACTTGAGATATGTTACAAAGTCCTCAGGCAGTTTTGCAGTTGAATTGCCAAGCCCTAACAACCATCTCTACATTTTTCCCACAAAGTGTTTCACGAAGTAGATGAATATGCTTTAGAAATCCCTAACCACTTCAGTTTATCTACCCAAATAGAGGAGGTGGAGGATGGGGGGGGGGTGGTTCATAGCCCATGACTGGTGATGAAGGACTGTCCATGGGGTTAGGGTTAGGGGTTAGGGTTAGCGGTTTGGGGTTAGGGTTAGGGTTAGATTAGATGGTTAGATTTAAAGGGTTGGGATTACGGTGAAGGTTAGGTTTAGGGTTTAGGGGCTAGGGTTGGGGAGTAGCTTTGGGTTAGGGTAGGGTTTAGGTGTTAGTGTTAGTATCAGCATTAGCTTCAGGGTCAGGGTCAGGGGATAGGGATTAGGATTTAGGTTTTATTGTTTAGAGTTTAGGTTTTAGGTTTTGGGGTAGGGGTTAAGTTTTCGTGGTTACGTGTTAGTGGTTAGGTTTTAGGGTTATGGTCAGGGTCAGTGTTTGGTTAGGGTTAGTGTTTAGTATTTATGATTTGGGGATTAGGGTTAGTGGTTAGTGTTCAGGTCTAAGGTTTAAGTTTATGGTTACAGTTAGGATTTGGATTCGGATTTGGGGTTTAGCGTTCAGCGTTTCGGTTAGGGTTTGTATTATTGTTGTGGATGGTGTTAATGTATATTAGTGGCATGGTTTGGGTTAGGGATAGGATTTAGGGCTAGGATTAAGGTTTGGGTTTGGGTTAGAGTTAGGGTTAGTAGTTAGGATTAGGGTCTAGGATATTGCAGGGGCTGAACCCACAGCATTGCAATTGTCTACCCTAAGTGCTCAGGTGAGGTTCCAAGGTCGGTTGCCTGTCACGATTAGTCTTTTGGTTCTAATCCAGACAACTGTATGGGAGAGTGGTCTGGTAGGCCTCAGGAATATTCTCAGGAAGCTGCAGCCAGGTTTTTGAAATGACATGGTGATGTTCCAGGTTCTAAGCCGAGTGATCCTGCACCACTTCTGGACCCCAGGGCGTGGTGTTGTCAGACTTTGTTATTGGGTATGAATGGGTAGAGAGCCTTAACTAGGGTTATGGTTTGTTACAGGGACATCACCAGGATGTAAGCGACTCTAGTTTCGTGATCTCCCTCTAGGACTGAATTGAGGACCCATGCGACGGTGCTTTTCAACTGTAGGTTTAGGGTTGAGATAGTGTTAGGATTCAGTTGAGGGTTCTGTTTAGGTTTAGGCATGGTTTAGGGTTACGTTCCAGGAGACACTAGGCGCTGAAACCAGAGCAGTGCAGTTGTTTCCCCGAAAGTCTAATTTGAAGGAACAATGGATGGTGCCGATTAGGATTAGTCTTTGAGTTCCAAGGCTAGACAACTGTATGGGCCACTAGTTGGGTAGGCCTCTGGAAATCTCTCTGGATCTTCAACCGGTCCTTCAAAAGAACATAGTATATTACATGTCCTATGCGGAGTTATGCTGCACCGCTTTTGTTCCCCAGGCATGTGGTGTTGTCATACGTTGTTATTGGGTCTAATATCGAGAGAGTCTTATCTAAGGTTAGGGTTCTGTCCAGTGACATTTCCAGCTCCAAGCGAAACCAGTCTCGTCATCTCCCTCGAGGTCTGAAGTGAGGGCCAATATGACGATGCGGAGCAACTATAGGGTTTGGGTTCGAGTTAGGTTCGGTTTCAGTTGAGGGTTAGAAGTAGGGTCAGATTTTGTTCCCAGGAGGTTCAATGCGCTAAACACATAGCAGTGCACTTGTCTCCCTGAAGGGCTGAGTTGAGGGCACAAGGGAGGGTGCCGGTCAGGGCTTGTCTTTGGGTTCCAAGGCCAGACAACTCTATGGGCCACTGGTCGGTTAGGCCTCAGGAATACTTTTGAGTACCTGAAACCCAACCTTGGAAACGACATGGTGATGTTCCAGGTTCTATGTGGAGTGATCCTGCATCGCTTCTGGACCCCAGGCGCATGGTGTTGTCAGATTTTGGTATTTGGTCCCATGGGAAGAGAGCCTTAGCTAGGGTTAGGGTTTGGTCCAGGGACGTCACCAGAGCTGAAGCAACTCCCGTCTCGTGATCTTCCTTCAGGGCTGAAGTGAGGGCCTGGGTGATGGTACGGGTCAAGTGTACGGTTAGGTTTCGAGACTGGGTTAGGTTTTGGTTGGCGGTTCTGGTTGTGGTTAGGGTTACGGTTAGGTCCCAAGAGGCTCCAGGCACTGAACCTACAGCAGTGTGGTTGTCTACCCAACGGGCTGAGTTGAGGGCTCAAGTGAGGGTGCTGGTCAGGATTAGTCTTTGGGTTCTTATGCCAGATATCTCTATGGGCCCCTGGTTGGGTAGGCGTCAGGATTCCTCTCAGATAGCTGCAGTCGGGTTTTGGAAACCACATGGTGATGATCCAGATTATTTGTTGAGTGATCCTGCACCATTTCTGCACCCCAGGCACTTGGTGTTGCCAGACTTTGGTATGGGGTCCCCATTGGGAAAGAATCTTAGCTTGTGATAGGTTTCGGTCTAGGGACATCAACAGGGCCAAAGCAACTCCAGTCTTGTGATCTCCCTCGAGGGCTGAAGTGAGGGCCCATGCGACGGTGCAGCTCAACTGTAGGGTTAGTTTTCGAGATAGGGTTAGGTTTTGGTTGAGAGTTCTGGTTAGCGTTAGGTCCAAACAGGCTCCAGGAGCTGAAGCCACAGCAGTGCAGTTGACTCCCCGAAGGGCTGAATTGAGGGCACAGGGAGGGTGCCCTCAGGATGAGTCTTTGGATTCCAAGGCCAGACAACGCTGTGGGACAGTGTTCGGATATTTCTCAGGAATACTCTTGAACAGCTGCTACCGGGCCTTGGAAGTGACATGGTGATGTTCCAGATTCTCTGCTGAGTGATCCTGCACCGCTTCTGGACCATAGGCGCGTGGTGTTGTCACTTTGGTATTGGGTTCTTATGGGGAGAGAGCCTTATCTAGGGATAAGGTTCGGTCCAGAGACAACACCAGAGCCGAAGCGACTCCAGTCTCATGATCTCCCTCGAGGGCTGAATTGAGGGTCCTTGCAATGGTGTGAGTCATGGGTTTGGGTTCGAGATACCGTTAGGTTTCTCTTGAGGGTTCTGGTTAGGGTTAGGGTTCGGTCCCAGGATTCTCCCTGTGCTGAACCCACAGCAGTGCAGATGTCCCCCTGCAAGGCTGAGTTGAGGGCACAAGGGAGGGTGCCACTCAGGATTAGTCTTTGGGTCCCAGGCCATACAATTCTATGGATCACTCGTCAGTTAGGACCAGGAATTCTCTTGTGCACCTGTACTCAGGCCCTGGAAATGACTTGGTGATGTTCCAGTTTCTTTTTTTTTTTTTTTAATTTTTTTTCAACGTTTTTATTTATTTTTGGGACAGAGAGAGACAGAGCATGAACGGGGGAGGGGCAGAGAGAGAGGGAGACACAGAATCGGAAACAGGCTCCATGCTCTGAGCTGTCAGCCCAGAGCCTGACGCGGGGCTCGAACTCACGGACCGCGAGATCGTGACCTGGCTGAAGTCGGACGCTTAACTGACTGCGCCACCCAGGCGCCCTGTGATGTTCCAGTTTCTATGCTGAATGATCCTACATCGCTTCTGGACCCCAAGCACGTGGTGTTGCGAGACTTTGGTGGGTCCCAATGGGGAGAGAGCCCTAGCTAGGGTTAGGGTTTGGTCCAGGGATATCCCCAGATGCAAAGTGACTCAAGTCTCTTGATCTCCCTCGAGGGCTGAAGTGAGGGCCCATGTGACGGTGCGGGTCAAGTGTAGCATTAGGTTTCAGTTGAGGGTTCTGGTTAGGGGTAGGGTTAGGTCCCAGGAAGCTACTGGCTCTGAGTCCACAGCAGTGCAGTTGTCTCCCCGAAGGGCTGAGTTGAGGGCACATGGGAGGATGCTGATCATTTTTAGTATTTCCGTTCCATTTCCAGACAACTGTATGGGACATTGATTGTGTAGGCCTCAGCAATCATTTCAGAAAGCTGCAGCCCGGCCTGAAAAACGACATGCTGAATTCCAGGTTCTATCTGGAATGATCCTTCACTGCTTCTGGACCCCAGGTGTGTGGTGTTGTCAGACTTTGGTTTTGGGTGCCCATGGGTAAGAGCCTTAGCTAGAGTATGGTTCCATCCAGGGTTGTCGCCAGGCTGAAACAACACCACTGTTGTGAATTCATTGGAGGGCTGATGTGTAGCTGTGAGTCTGCTATAGAGTTAGTGTGCTAGATACGGTTAGGCTTAGGGTGAGGGTTATGTTTCGGTTCACCGTTAGTGTTAAGGTCCAGGTGAGTGAAGGCAGTGACTCTACAGCAAAGCAGTTGTCTTCCTGGAGGCCTGAGTGCAGTACAGAAGGGAGGGTTTTCGTTCGCATTAATCTTTGGGTACCAAAGCCAAACATATGGCCCACCCTTTGGGTAGGCCTCAGGATTCTTCTCGTGCAGCTGCTGTCGTGCTTTGCATATGACATGGTGATGTTCCACATTTCATGCCTAGTATTTATGCACCGATTCTTGATCTCATGTATGTGCTGATGTCAGACTTTGTAAATGAGTCCCCCTGGGGATAGACAATTAGCTAGGGTCAGGGTTCAGTATAGGGAAGTCGCCAAGTCCGAAGCGACACCAGTGTTTTGAATTCCATGGAACGCTGAATTGAGGGCACATGCGTGGCTGTGAATCTGGTTTAGAGTTAGTGTACTAGATAGGGTTAGGGGTAGGGTGAAGGTTATGGTTAGGGTTATGATTAGGGTTAGGGTCAGGTCTCAGGAGGCTCTAGGCACTGAACCCACAACACTGGTGTTATCTCCACAAAGGGGTGAGTGGTGTCCCCAAGGGAGGGTGTCAATCAGGACTAGTCTTTGGGTTCCAAGGCCAGACAAATGTAAGGGTCACCCTTCGGGTAGGTCTCAGGATTCATCTCGTGCAGCTGCAGTCACGCTTTTGAAATGAGATAGTGATGTTCCACATTCCATGTCGAGTATTTCAGTACAGATTCTCGAAACCGTGTGCATGCTGTTGTCAGACTTGGAATTGGGTCCCGACGGGGAGAGAGCCTTACCTAGGGTTTGTGTTAGGTCCAGGGAAGTCAGCAGGAGCGAATCGACTCCAGTTTCGTGATCTCCCTCGAGGACTGAATTGAGGGCCCATGCGACAGTTCGGGTCAAGTGTAGGATTTGGGTTAATGTTAGGGTTAGGTGTAGGGTGAGGGTTATGTTTAGGGTTACGTTAGGGCTGGGGTTAGGTCCCAGGAGTCTCTAGGCACTGACCCCACCACAGAGCAGTTGTCTCCCCGATGGGCTGAGTGGAGTACACAAAGGAAGGTGCCAGTCAGGACTAGTGTTTGGTTTCCGTTGCCAAACAAATATTGGGCAAGCTTATATAGGCCTCAGAATCCTCTCGTTCAGCTGCAGTTCCTCTTTGAAAATGACATAGTGATGTTCCACGTTCCACATCGAGTATTTCTGTACCGTTACTCGAACCCATGTGCGTGCTCTTGTCAGACTTTGCAATTGGGTCCCCATGGGGACAGAGCCTCAGTTAGGGTTAGGTTTCGGTCCAGGGGAGTCACCATGGCAGAAGCCATAGCAGTGTTGTGAATTCCATGGGGGGCTGAAGTGAGGGTTGTGCGTGGCTATGGGTCTGGTGTAGCTTATCAAGGTTGATAGGGTTAGGTGTAGGGTAAGAATTATGTTTAGGATTAGGGTTAGGTTTAGGTCCCAGAAGACTCCAGACACTGATCCCACAGCAGAGCTGGTGTTAACCCGAGGGGCTGAGTGGAGTACCCAAGAGAGGGTGTCGGTTAGGATTAGCCTTTGACTTCCAAGGCCAGAGAAATGTATGTGTCACCCTTCGTGTAGGACTCAGGAAGCCTCTCGTGCAGCTGCAGTCGCGCTTTGGAAATGACATGGTGATGTTCCACGTTCCATGCCAAGTATTTCTTCACTGATTCTCGAGCCCGCATGCGTACTGTTGTCAGACTTTGGAATTGGGTCCCCGAGCCTTAGCTAGTGTTAGGGTTTGGTCCAGGGAAGTCGCCAGGCCCGAAGCAACTCCGGTTTTGTGATCTCCCTCGAGGGCTGAATTGAGGGCACATGCGAGGGTGTGGTTCAATGTAGGGTAGGGTTAGATATAGGGGTAGGTGTAGGGTGCGGGTAATTGTTAGGGGTACAGTTAGGGTTATGGTTTGGAAATAACATGGTGATGATATATATTCCATGCCAAGTATTTCTACACCTGTTTCGAACCCTTGTGTGTGTTATTGTCAGATTTTGGACTTGTTTCCCCATGGGAGAGACACTTAGATAGGTTCAGGGTTTGGTCCAGGAATGTCACCAGGGCCAAAGCAACTCCAGTGTTGTGAATTCCATGGAGCTCTGAAGTCAGGGCACATGCGCAGCTGTGGGTCTGGTGTAGACTTAATGAGATAGATAGGGTTCAGTGTAGGGTGATATTTATGGTTAGGGTTACTGTTAGGTTTAGGTTTAGGTCCCATGAGACTCCAGACACTGACCCCAAACAGAGCAGGTGTCAACCTGAAGGGCTGAGTGTAGTACACAAGGGAGGGTGCGCATCAGTCTTCGTAGTTGGGTTCCAAGACCAAACAAATGTATGGGCCACCCTTTGGGTAGGCCTCAGGATTCCTCCCCTGCAGCTGCAGTCGTGCCTTGGAAGTGACATGGTGATGTTCCAAGTTCCATGCCAACTATTTCTGGACCAATTCTTAAACCAGTGTGAGAGCTGTTGTCAGACATTGGAATTAGGTCCCAACGCATACAGAGCCATAGCTAGGGTTAGAGTTCATTCCAGCAGTGTGGCTATGGCCGAAGAGACTCCAGTCTCGTAATCTCGCTGCAGGGCTCAATTGAGTGCCCATGCGAGTGTGCGGGTCAAGTGTAGTGTTTGGGTTAGAGATAGGGTTAGGTGTAGGTTGAAGTTTACGATTAGGGTTAGGGTTAGGTCCTAACCCAGCAAGCTCCAGGCACTGAACGCACAACAGAACAATTGTCTCCCCGAAGGGCTGAGTGTAGGATACAAGGGAGGGTGCCTGTTAGGATTAGTCTTTGGGTTTCACAGCCAGGAAAATGTATGGGCCACCCTTTGGTTAGGCCTCAGGAATCCTCTTGTGCAACTGCAGCTGTTCTTTTGAAATGACATGGTTATGTTCCACGTTCCATGCTGAGTATTTTTGCACCGATTCTCGAACCTTTGTGGGTGGTGGTGTCAGATTTTAGAATTGGGTCCCCATGGGGAGAAAGCTTTAGGTAGGGTTAGGGTTCAGTTTAAGGAAGTCGACAGGGCTGAAGCGACTCCAGTCTCATGATCTCCATCGAGGGCTGTGTTGAGGGCCCTAGAAAAGGTGGGGGTCAAGTATAGGGTTCAATTACAGATAGGGTTAGGTGTAAGTTGAAGGTTATGTTTACGGTTATGGTTAGGGTTAGTTTTAGGTCTCAGGAGGCTCCAGGAACTGAACCCACAACTGTGCAGTTGTCTCTCCGAAGGGATGAATAGAGTACATAAAGGAGTGTGCCGGTCAGTATCACTTCATAGGATCCAAGGCCAGAGAGATGTTTGGGCCACCCTTGGAATAGGCCTCTGGAATCCTGTCGTGCAGCTGCAATCACACTTTGCAAAAGATATGGTGATGTTCCATGTTCCATGCCGAGTATTGTTGCACCGATTCTCGAACCTGTGTGCGTGCTGTTGTCAGACTTTTGAACTGGGTCCCCATGGGGATAGACACTTAGCTAGGGTAAGAGTTCTGTACAGGGAATTGCTAAGGCCGAAGCGACACCAATGTTGTCAATTCCATGGAGGGCTGAAGTGAGGGCACATGTGCGGCTGTTCATCTGGTTTACTTTTCATGTGCTAGATAGGGTAGGTTGAGGGTTATGTTTAGGGTTATGTTTACGGTTAGTGTTAGGTCCCAGGAGGCTCTCCATCCATGTAGTTTCAAATGGCAAGATTTTATTTTTTTTTGATGGCTAAGTAATATTCCATGGTGTGTGTATGTATGTAGGTGTATACACACACACGCACACACACACATAAACATACTATGTATGTATGTATGTATGTATGTATGTATGTATGTATGTATATATACCACGTCTTTATCCATTCCTCCATCGATGGACATTTGGGCTTTTTCCTTACTTCAGCTATTGTTGATAGTACTGCTATAAACTTTGGGGTTCACGTGTCCCTTCGAAGTAGCATATCTGTATCCCTTGCATAAATACCTACTAGTGCACCTGCTGGGTTGTTGAACAGTCTTCTTTTTCATTTTTTGAGGAAACTACATACTGTTTTCCAGAGTGGCTTCACCAGCAGTGCAAGCCAGTGCACCAGCAGTGCAAGAGTTCCTCTTTCTCCATTTCCTCGCCAACATCTGTTGTTGCCTGTGTTGTTAATGTTAGCCATTCTCACAGGGGTGAGGGGGTGTTTCATTGTGGTTTTAATTTGTATTTTCCTGATGAGGGATTTTGAGCATTTTTTCATGTGTTGGTTGGCCATCTGGATGTCTTCCTTAGAGGAGTGTTTGCTCGTGTCTTTGCCCATTTCTTCACTGGATTACTTGTTTTTTGGTATGTTCTCGAGTTTGGTATGTTCTTTATAGATTTTGAATACTAATCCTTTATCTCATATGTCGTTTGCAAATATCTTCTCCCATTCTGTTGGTTGCCTTTTAGTTTTGCTGATTGTTTCCTTCTCTGTGCAGAAGCTTTTTATTTTGATGAGGTCCTAATACTTCAGTTTTGCTTTTGTTTTCCTTGCTTCCGGAGATGTGTTGGGTAAGAAGATGTGGATGCCAACATTAAGAGGTTTTTGCCTGCTTTCCCCTTGAGGATTTTGACGGCTGCCTATCTTACATTTAGGTCTTACATCCGTTTTGAGTGTGTTTTATGTGAGAAAGTGGTCCAGGCTCATTCTTCTGCATATCACTGTCCAGTTTTCCCAGCACACTTGCTGAGGAGACTGTCTTTATTCCATTGGATCTTCTTTCTTTTGGTCAAAGATTAGTTGGCCATACATCTGTGGGTCCAATTCTGTGTTCCTGTTCTGTTCCATTGATCTGAGTGTCTGTTCTTGTGCCAGTACTGTACTGTCTTGATGATTACAGCTTTGTAATACAGCTGGAAGTCCAGGATTGTGATACCTCCTACTTAGGTTTTCTTTTTCAAGATTGCTTTGGCTATTCGGGGTCTTTTCTGGTTCCATACAAATTGAAGGATTGTGTTTTATAACTCTGTGGAGAATGCTGGTGTTATTTCGATAGGCATTCAGTTGAATATATAGATTGCTTTGGGTACTATTGACATTTTAACAATAGTTGTTCTTCCTATCCAGGTGCATGGAATATTTTTCATTTTTGTGTGTTTGTCATCTTCAATTTCTTTCATAATCTTTCTATAGATTTCAGTGTATAGATTTTTCACCTCTTTGGTTAGATTTATTCCGAGGTATTTTATGGGTTTTGGTGCAATTGTAAACGGGATGGATTCTGTGATTTCTCTTTCTGTTGCTTCTTTGTTTGTGTATAAGAATGCAACTAATTTCTGGGCATTAATTTTATACTCTGCCACTTTGCTGAATTCATGGATCATTTAACAGTTTTTTGGTGGAACCCTTTTATCAAGAAAGGATGCTGTATTTTGTCAAATGCTTTCTCTGCATCTATTGAGTGCATCATGTGGTTCTTGTCCCTTCTTTTATTGATGTGATGAATAACATTGATTATTTTGTGGATATCGATCCAGCCTTGTATTCCAGGTTAAATCCCACTTGGTCGTGGTGAATAAAGTTTAAATGTATCATTGGATCTGGTTGGCTAATATCTTGTGGAAGATTTTTGAACCCATGTTCATCATGAAAATTGGTCTATACTTCTACTTTTTAGTGGGATCTTTGTCTAGTTTTGGAATCCAGGTAATGCCGACTCATAGGAAGAGTTTGGATGTTTCCTTCCATTTCTATTTTTGGGACAGCTTCAAGAGAATAGGTGTTAACTCATCCTTAAATGTTGGGTAGAATTCCGCTGGAGAGCCATCTGGCCCTGGGCTCTTGTTTTTTTTGGAGATTTTTGATTACTATTTCAATTCTTTACTGGTTATGGGTCTGTTCAAATTTTCTATTTCTTCCTCTTTCAGTTTTCATAGTTTGTGTATTTCTAGGAATTTGTCCATTTCTTCCAGATTGTCCATTTTATTTGGTATATAATTGCTGATAATATTCTCTTATTCTTGTTTGTATTTCTCCTGTGTTGGTTGTGATCTCTCCTCTTTCATTCTTGATTTTATTTATTTGGGTCCTTTCTTTATTCTTTTTGATCCAACTGGCTGGTGGTTTATCAATTTTATTAATTATTTCAAAGAACTAGCTTCTGGTTACATTGATCTCTTCTACTGTTTGTGTGTGTGTGGGGGGGGTTGTTGTTTGTTTTTGTTTTCAGTTTTGAAAGCATTGATTTTTGCTGTAATCTTTATCATTTCTTGTCTTCTGCTGGATTTGGATTTTATTTGATGATCTTTTTTCCATTACTTTAAGGTATAAGCTTACGTTGTGTATCTGAGACTTTTCTTCCCTCTTTAGGAAGGCCTGGATTGTTAAACTTCCTCTTATGACTACCTTTGTTGCATCCCAGAGGTTTTGGACTGTGGTGTTATCAGTTTTATTGGCTTCCATGTACTTTTTAATTTTCCCTTTAACTTCTTGGTTCACCCATTCATTCTTTTTTTTTTTTAATTTTAGTTTTTATTATTTACAATTTACATCCAAATTAGTTACCGTATAGTGCAACAGTTATTTCATGAGTAGATTCCTTAGTGCCCCTTACCCATTTAGTCCATCCCCCCCACAACCCCTCCAGTAACCCCATGTTTGTTCTCCATATTTATGTGTGCTCTTCTTTTGTACACCTCCCTGTTTTTATTTTTGTTTCCCTTCCATTATATGTTCATCTGTTTTGTGTCTCAAAGACCTCCTATGAGTAAAGTCATATGATATTTGTCTTTCTCTGACTACTAATTTCACTTAGCAGAATACCCTCTAGTTCCAACCATGTAGTTACAAATGGCAAGATTTCATTCTTTTTGATTGCTGAGTAATACTCCATCACACACACACACACACACACACACACACACACCACATCTTCTTTATCCATTCACCCATCAATGGACATTTGGGCTTTTTCCATACTTTGGCTATTGTTGATCGTGGTGCTATAATCATGGGGGTGCATGTGTCCCTTCAAAACAGCACACCTGTATCCCTTAGATAAATGCCTTGTATTGCAATTGCTGTGTCGTAGGATAGTTCTCTTTTTAGCTTTTTGAGGAGCCTCCGTACTGTTTTCCAGAGTGGCTGCAGCAGCTTGCATTCCACTATTCATTGTTCCATAGGATGTTCTTCAGTCTACAAGTATTTGTTATCTTTCCAAATTTTTTCTTGTGGTTGATTTAGAGTTTCATAGCATTGGGGTCTGAAACTGTGTATGGTATGATCTCTATCTTTTTGTATGTGTTGAGTACAAGTAAACATAAAATTATTTATGTTTATTTATTTTAGAGAGAGAGAGAGACGGGCAGAGAGAGAGGGAGACACAGAATCCAAAGCAGGCCTCAGGCTCTGAGCTGTCAGCACAGAGTCCGACACAGGGCTCAAACTCACAAACCATGAGATGACGACCAGAGCTGAAGTCAGATGCTTAACTGAATGAGCCTCGCAGGCACCCACTTTAGTGACATTTTAAATGACACCGTTCAAAGTGCACTTGCTACCTTGCAAACTCAGAGAGAGAGAAAGAAATGTGAAGAATCAGGAAGTAGTTAAGAGTTGGCTGCTGAGTTTTACCGTAATTTGGCTTTGGAGGGTTTTTGTTCATTGGGTGTAGTGAGCACAGCATATTTGCCTGCCATTTACCACAGTAGACAGCGGGCCTCTGGGAGCCAAAACTCTTTCTGACCAATGAGCTGGAATTTTACTAGGACCGCCAAGATGAGATTTGCTATTTCAAGGACTAGGAGTTATCTTTTATTTTCACAACTCAGTAATTATCACATCATTCAACTCTGCCCTCCAAGATATGTAGAAAATACCCAAATATAGTTGAGAGAGAAAGGGTGATAGCCAAAGTGTATAATCCTTTCCCTTTAAAAAATATGTTTAAATTATGCTTTATGATTTTTTTTAATTTTAGTGAGGGGGCATGCAAGTGGGGGAGAGGGAAAGAGAGAGAATCTTAAGCAGGATTCACTCTCAGTGTGGAGCCCAACACAGGTCTGGATCACATGATCCTACAATCGTGACCTGACACGAAATCAAGAATCTGATGCTCAACTGACTGAGCCACCCAGGTGCTCAATAGTCTCTTTCTCTCTGAATGCTGAATAGTAAATTTTCAACGTGAATGGGGGATAAACAGGCATACATACATACATACATACACCGCTAAGAAAGCCATGAGTTGTTAGACATGAACTATTTCCATCATCTTTGTCTTCTAGTTATATTCATGCCTCTAGTGTTTGTTGATTGCAATGCACGATCTTGCTGTGTGAGGTACAAATTGTTGTGTGATCAGTTTTCCGTGAAAGTCTTTCCTCATATCTGTCTTAACCACAAGGTGCCAATGTTGAATTTGAGGATGTAGAGCTAAGAGCCTTGAGGTCCAATAACTGTCAACTAGAAGTTATATTTTCTGTTGGGGAGAAATCCCCATATGATGGCAATGACTTTGCATTGGTAAGGGAAAGAATACTTTCATGCCTTCATGGTTCTTGCGCTTTTTGTGTCTCACCAAAATCAAGACTCAGGTCATGTGCATGTTTATCAAGCAAACACCTTTTTTTTTTTTTTCCAGAAAATAAAAACGCCCTGGAAGACAAGTGTAATGCACTGAGGTCTGTGAAAGCCACAAAGGAAGCAAAAGTCAAACAGCTGAAAGAGAAAGCACATAACCTGGAAGAATTCTATGAACAAAGAAAAGTGCCTACAAAAAAAGTAAGATGGGGGCGCTTGGGTGGCTCAGTCGGTTGAGCGTCCAAATTCGGCTCAGGTCATGATCTCACAGTCCATAAGTTCAAGCCCCATGTCAGGCTCTGTGTTGACAGTTCAGAGCCTGGAGCTTGCTTTGGATTCTATATATTCCTCTGGCCCTACCCAACTCTCACTCTGTCTCTATCAAAAAAATGAATAAACGTTAAAAAAATTTAGAAAAGTAAGATGTTCATGTGAGAACTGTCACAAGGACCGTAATGTATGGGAGAACAGGGCAGCCAGTAGAGATAATTGTATTTCTTTTGGAACTGGGTCCAGAGTATTTTTGCCCAATGCATTCAGTAGAATTGGACCTTCCCTTCCTACCTTGCTTTTTGTAACGTAACCTGCATTTTCCTTTCTCCTAAGTGCTTGCCACACATTGTGTTATCTTTTGGGGGCGGCAGAGGGAAGGTACCATCATTAATAACGTTAATACCTGGATTCACTCTGGATCCATCTGCACTGTCCTATAGATTTCAATCGCATCACACTGTTTTGTCACCCAGCAGTTAGGTCATTTTTGTTCAGGACCAGACATGGGTCAAAAGTGTGTGGGGAAAAAAATGAATTCTCTTGCTGCAGAAACAATTGAAGTTGCTTTCTGGAAAGTGGGTAGGGGTACCAGCATCCATTATGCCAGTGAGATTGCTCACTGCAGGCCCAATCCCTAAGAACGTCAAGTTGTTTCCTGTCCCCTGATTTTTCAAGTGTAACTTTTCTGAGTCTTGGCCAAAGCCCGCAGCTTCACTAGGGATCATCTTTGCTGGCCTCCCCTGAGGGATGGCTTTGTCCTGGGCTTCCTTCTTCTCCATCTTGGTCTTGTGTGTCTTTGTGGGGTTGTCAGATACTTGGTGCATTCAGTCCCATGTTTCCTCCTTTGTACAGTATTTCCTTTTGTTCTCAGGAGGAGATGGGGGACTTTAGAGTCCCTCACTCGTGTTGGAAAGTGAAGACTTCTCTTCCCTGGAGACTCACCTTTATGTTCGTCCTTCCCACAGCTGGGGTTAGGGCTTGCTCTCACTGGCATCTTGTTTTTGTTAACTCGTAAGCTCTTTCTGTGAGTGGGTACAGCAACCTGACCACCTCTCTATCTTCAACCCCTTACAACAGAGCCACTACATTACAACCACGCCAGCAAGCATTTGCCCAAGGACTGCCTGAGAGACCAGAAGGAAATGCATGTGCCTTTCTCTGTCTAGTGCTTTTGTGTCATTTGCTAAGAGATTTTCAATTTTGCGTATGATTCTTGAGGACATCAAGTGTCAAGTTGAAACCATCTCAGTCAACACCACAAAGAAAATGGTCTGAGGGCAACACAACAACCCAGCCTTGCCAAGCGTTGCCTTCTGCTGCCTTCACTATCAATGGAATGAGTCTTGTTAAAGTAGATTTGGCTCCATGAAGTTGAGAGTTTTCCACCTGAAATCTCTTTCCTGGAAGTAAACCCAGACTGTTTGACAGTTCATATCAGGTTGTACGTCAGGAGATGAGGTTGTTCTAAGAATGGCCTTTTGAAGATGGAGGCAGGGGTTGCAGTCCTGAACGCTAGCGATGTCTGGGAGTGAGCTGCAATGTTAGTGAAACCATATTCTGGAAGGTCGTCTTTCAGGTGATTGCCTGTGTCATGGTACAACTTTTGGACTGAGAATCAGGGCTCCCCATGGAGGTGTAAGACTAGTGATGATCCCTTGGTTCATCCTAATGGGTACAGTTGGTCAGATACGGTTTTTCACTCACTGATGAAATGGGTCTTCGCCATATCAAACAAAAGACCAACTCTGGGAAGGCACAAAGTACAATGTTATTTGATGACTTTATGATAAAGGAGAGGAAACGAGAACTAGAAAGACAGTTCCAATAGTAGAGACGTGGCAGCAGACAGAAGTTGAATTTTCTTGAACTTAAATGGAGTGTTCACTTAATTTCTCTGATTCGGTTGTCAGTCTGTGCATTTATGGGAGAAGTGGGGGAAGGGATATTTGCATAGGCCTTCAAGAGTGCTGGGAGGTAAAAAGGGAGAACCTCTGGACCTTGTTCCTGACTGTGTATGTATCTTTCCCATCTTAGGAAGCTGAAAATGACACTGTGAACTGGCGGCAAAGAAGAATCAGCTAGCAGCTGCAGGTAAAATTTGAAAATAGCTACAGAAGGGGCGCCTGGGTGGCTCCATCATTTAAGCATCCAACTTCAGCTCAGGTCACAATTTCACAGTCCGGGAGTTCGAGCCCCGTGTCAGGCTCTGTGCTGACAGGTCAGAGCCTGGAGCCTGTTTCAGATTCTGTTACATCACTCTCTGTCCCTCCCCCACTCATGCATGTGCTCACTCTCTGTCCGTCTCAAAAATAAATAAACATTAGGAAAAAAATAGCTACAGAAGAAATAAACAAGTACAAGTGAGTTCAGCTAGTAATTACCAGGAGCTCATGAAACGGCTGTTATTTTTTGGTTTTTAATCTTTTTGAAAAGTTTGAAGTCAACATATGCATAGAGTATTAACAGATAAAAAAGGTAAGTTTTAGAAGGAATAAAATAATTAAGGTTCTAAACATTTGAAGATCTCAAGTAGTGAGCAGACTGTGTGGAAACTTTGTCCATGCTACCATTCCTCGGGGGTGGTGTCAAGTGTCATCATCTGTAGGAAAGCAGTGTGTCGTACAATGAATCATACCCATCAACGTGGTAGTGCCATTTCATGGCCCTTGTCTTTGCAACCCTGGGAAACATGGTGAGGATAAAAGTTATAAAAGAATAGATCTTTATGATAAAAGACACTTGTCACATGATGAATTAGAGAAAGATTGAAAATGGGAAGGAATTCCATGAACTCTGAACCCTACAGGCATGGGATAATGAGTAAGGAAAGGATGTAACAATAGCTTTGATCCTACTGTACATTGATAATCACGGGCAAAGTGTTTCATGTGTAAGAATAAATTGTATCAGGGGACAGATATGAGGTTGTTGGGATCGTGGGCAGCTTATTTAAAATCATACCCAATATTGGGCCTTATCTGACAAGAGCAATTGTAACTCACAGGCCACAAATTGAACAAACACGGGAACAGCTGCAGCAGGCAGAGCTCACCTTTAGATACCAGGTAACCTGAGTTCTGCCTGACATACTGAACCCTTAGCACCTCACGCAGGTAAGTGTAGTGGCCCTTGGAATCCCTCACCACGGGCTTTTCATTGTTGGCTTTTTCCGCTTGCAGTTCATGAGAAGAATGCTCAGGACAACTAGGTAAGTGTTTTCTTGTTTCCTCCTCTTTCTTTGGTGCACAGTGTGGCACCACCTTCCGACTGAAGGTGGATGTGTTTTTTCCCCCCCAGATCAAGACTCAGATCTGGGACAGGGAGATGGCAGAGCAGGGCAGGGAGGTCGCTTACTTGAAATACAGGTGTGGTCATTTGACTTGCGTTTTTATGCGTGTTTCCAGGGATGACACCTGCACTGTTAGTTGTCTAGTAGACGACGTGGTGTTGCAACTCTTATAGAAGTCCATTATTTTTCTGTATCCAAGACTGGACGGGGATGGAACCAAAGAGGCTGCCTGAGGGATACACGAGGCAGAAACCAATCACTGCAAGAACCCTCCAAGGAGAGGTAAGGAGCACGTTGTGATGTGCCGCAGTCCAATTTCTGCTGTGCAGCCTGTTCCTGTGTGTGATCATCGTGTGGTCTGGAAAGAATCACACGCACTAAGGACGGCAGGTGGTCTGAAGGGGTGACAGAAGGATGTTGTCCTCTGGTGCCACAGACAGTGAGGCACTTGTCCCTGTGACTGGTAGAGCTCATGCCCCTCCTCTGATGGTGACCCTCCCACCTCCTCTAGCATCCCCCTGTCTGAAGAGCCTGGAAACTTTCTTCCCACCCGGATACAATGTGAAGACTTTAGTTTATTTGAGGAGAAGGTCCTTTATTCACTAGTTTGAAGAGTCTTTCTTTTTGTTTGTTTTGGGAACTGTAGCCCTACATCCCGCCATTCAAGTTCCATAAAGCTTAGCTTAGTCCTCTGATGGTATCAGTGCAACTCTGCAGCTTCACTGCTAACTTCTCGCAGTTTTCCTTTTCTCAATAGTGTCAAATTAGTCTTTCCTTACATAATAACTGCTGTGGAAGGCAGCTTGTAGATAAGCTGGGAGATTGAACAAATTGCCTGAAGAAATGCACCCTTGTTGAGGACTCATTGAGGATATACACCAAACCAGTGTTCTCAGTGTTATTCTTTTTTGTTAAGTTTATTTATTTTGAGAGACGCATAGACAGAATGCCAAGCAGGCGTCACACTGTCAGTGAGGAACCCAACGCTGGGCTTGAATTCACAAGCTGTGAGATCGTGACCTGAGCCAAAATTAAGAGTCGGATGCTGAATCCAAGCATCCTCAGACTAATTCCTGATCTGTAATGAAATCGTGATTTCCCATGATGTATACTGAGAAAACTGTTTTACTGGTGAATTCTAAATTGCTAGTTGCACCTGACCTGTCCACAGTTACGTGATTAATGATGAAACATCATGAACTAGGGCACCGTGAGGTCTTTATCAAGGTGAGGGGACGGTTCTCCCCTTTTTCCTTGGGGGTCACCTGAGGCATTTGGGATACCCTCTGCCTCTGGTCAGGGACCTGACTGTAGGGAATAGTTTAAGATATTTGAGGAATGAGTTCAGGGATTGTTTTCATTCCGCACTGTTCTCTAAAAGCAGAATAAACCTCTGTCCCTTCTAGGGTCTTTAGTAGATCGAGAAACTGCTGAAACCTCTGTGGGTTACAGTGGCTCTGACTGTACCAAGAATGCAGACAAGGGCAAGGTAAATGCTGGGACCATTCTCAGTTGTAACTCTTTTGGGAAACCCTCATCTTTATGTACAGTATGCTCTCCTGGCCTTGTCTCGTTTTGCATGTTGTGTGCTATGTCTGTTTGTTCTTTCTTTTCCAAATGCACACTCATAACCCAGGAGCCCACAGGCTTCTCAATTTTTAGTCTGTCAGCTTTCTGTGGTACGTTTAGAAGCCAAAAGCGCTTAGAGACTGAGTACCTTAAGGTTTTTCTGTGAGTTTCAGGAAATAATGAGAGGAGGATGAGTGCACACTCCAAACCGATGTCTCCCGGCCTGGGTGATCCCTTCCAGACCTCACCTCTGTGGGAACAGTGTGGCTGCTGTGTCTTCCTTTCTTGATTCTGACTAGGAGATGAACCTGTTAGAAACGACATCATGACTCCAACTTTCTATTATGTGCCCTGTGCCATTTAGAGTGGTCATAGAGAAAGCCAATATCATCACTCATCACCTTTCCGTCTTTGTTGGTAAATGACTTGTCTGGAATCCTCCAGCTATGCCTTAGGTAAATACAATTTGCACACTGTGTCCTTCAATTGTGTTTCTATGAGCAGTTTCTGGTTTTGTCCCGTCACTGTTAGAGCTGATATAGTCTCATGATACATACCAGTTTTATACCAAAACACTTGCATGAAATCTGTTATGTGAATTTCTCCCTCTTTTTTTCCATTGCACATAATGACTCTGTGTCCTGTAGTATGCTTAAAGTCAGAATTCCCTACGAATTAAGATGAACACATCTGAGCTTTGTAGACATTCACCACAAGTAACTTGTTCTTCACAGAAGACTCTCCTTCCCCTGCAAGATTCCAGGCATCCTCCACTCCCCAGAGGTCTCCGAGGCCTTTGACAACACTTCCAGAGGGAAGACTCCTTTCTCAGGGAGAGGAGCAGAGGAGGCACAGTGAGGGTCCGGCTGCAGAATATTTTGCCAGGAGTGGCTGTGATTCCACGAGCAGAATATGAGCCGTGTATTCCCACTCATTTTTTTGTGTGTGTTCTTAATATAGCAAAAGCAGAGCATCTGGAGTCGCTGTAGAGGAGGGATGCAGGGTGAACCTGGACATCGATGGCTGCCTGTCTGGAGAATGCTACTTCATTAGTCTGTAATTACTTCTGTTAACCCTCTAGGACAGGACCCTTGCCATTTTACTTCCGCAGACATGGGCAGTGATGTGTGGTATCCAGTGGCAGGGACAGAGTTTTCAGGTACTGATGCTATTCTCTTGGATCCTGGTGGCAGAGAAGGTGGCAGGTGCTGACACATTTTTCTCTGGGTTACAGCTGCTTTTGGTATTGGTTCTTTTGTCTGGAATATGGATGTAGCTTCACTTCTGTTCTGCAGGGCAGTCTGGATCCTGGGGACCTCCTCCGTTAACTGGACGATTCTGCATGCCCTACCCTGGAGACGCCCCACCCCCATGGACTATTAGGCACATACACCTCCTGAACCTTGGCAGCCCTGGGGCCACCCGAAACCCCTCCACCTGCAACACTTGGTAAGACGATCTGAGCACTAGGAGTTGACTTGTAAAACAAACTCACCTTATTTTGTTACTGTTAGGTCTTGGGCCAAGGTGCAGAGGCGGTACCACAGACCATTGTGATGCAAGGGGAATGTGTCTGCTGCCATTACCATATTCCTCAAGTTTCTCAGGATCTCATCTTTGTCCTTTCCCCCACCATGGGTTGGTACAGGCGTCTCTTGTAGGAAGGAATGGGGCCGTATGCAGAAAATCAGACATAGCGCTTCAGCAGAAATGCCCTGTACACAGTCCACATGCTGGGATTTGTGAGGCATGAGGCACAATGTAACGTACGTCCATCTACTTGTGCCCCCAGCCATCCATAGTTGTTCGATGAGTGATGAATACATCTGAGTCAGGGCTTTTAGGAGTCTTCATCAAGTTATAAGGGATGGTTCTTCAAGTTCTTTTTGGGTATCACCAGAGGCATGTGGGACACCCTGTGCATGTAATTTGGGATCTCACTGGGACAAAGAGTTGAAGTGGTCGGAAGTATGAGGGGAGGGTTTTTTGTTTTGTTTTTGACCTCCAAACAGTCTACTCAAATCAGAATAAGCCTGCATCCCTTCTGGGGCTTTTTGCAGATCCAGAAGTAGGTATCACAACCAAGAGTGACATCGACACTGGCTCTGCCAAAACTGCCGAGAAGCACAAAGTAAATGCTGTGGCCATTTTCAGTTCTAAGTCTTTACGGACTGCCACATCTTTCTGTACAGGACACTCTCCTGCCATTGTCTCTGGTTTGTGTGTCGTATGGTCTGTCTGCTGTTTTTTTTTCCCCCCAAATGCAAAACATTTACTGCCGAGTCTACGGGCTTCCCTGTTTCCCAGCTGGCATCATTTTGTGGTAACTTGAGCAGCTAAGCATGCCTAAAGGTGGGGGCCATAGGGCTTTTCTAATGTGTTCCTGGAATAAATCAAGGAGGATGACACCACACTCCACTTGGAAGTCTCCTACCTTGCCTCATTCTTTGTGGATCTCCTCAATGTGGAATCATTGCTCTTGCTGTGTCTTCCTCTCCTGTTTCCTTCTATTGAGGATTTTAACGTGCTCAGAAAAATCTGTGGGTATCGTTACAATTTGAAAATGCGAACTGACTTCACTCCAACTCATATTTTTGTATGTGTCCTTTACAATGGTCCTAGACAAAGTAAATTTCATACCCATCAGCATTTTGGTAAACATGCTGTCCAGAGTCCCTTCAGGTGTGTCCTGGGCACAAATATCTGAACTATAAGAGGTGGCATATTTGTCATGGAAAACATGCACTGGAACTTAAGTTGTGAAGAGAAAAAATCCAAAAGTACCTGTGTGGCAAGTGCCCACGGTGTCCTTCACTTGTGTTCACATGAGCACGTTCTCTCGTGTCCTGTGTCACAGGTACAGCTAAAACATGGAAACTTACACCAGACATCAAAGTGCATTTGTGTTAATTTTGTCTTTTAGAATTTCAGCTCATTTTTCCAGAGAACACAATTCCCCTGCAAAGTGTACTGCACTTAAGCTGAGAAGTACCTCTGAAGTAAAATAAATTAGTTGAACCCAACTAACATGTATAGGTTACCTGTTTCTCTAAGAGCCCACTTTCCCAGGTCCTCTGCAGGTCCTCAGAATCCCCATCTCCCCATGTGTCTCTGTGCCCATGGATAGCACTTCCAGAGAGGAGAAGACCCCATTGTCGGGACAGAAGTAGATTGGGCACAGGCAGGGGCTTAGAGGCAGAGCTTTGAGCCACGAGGACTATGATTCCATGTGTGGACACTGGTATTGTCATTCCTTCTCATTCTGTAGTTCTTCATATACACAATAAACAACCCTTGTGGTGAGGGGGAGAGTGATCCTGGACACAGATGTCTTCCTATCTGGAATATGCTACTTTTTAAAAAATCTTGTAGAAAAAGGGCCCGTGCTGTTTCTACGTTTCCAGACACGTGGGGACACTAGTATTCCCCACCCCAAAGCTGTAAGTGGAACCCAAAGTATGGGTAGAGATTTTGGTGCTGATGTTGCTCTCTTGGAACCTGGTGGTGGGGAAGCTAGTAGGATATGAGCACTGCTGCTTTGGGTTTCCGCTTTTTGCTGGTGTTGGTGCTCTGTTCTGTCCTATGAACATACCTCTCATTTCTTTTCCCCAGGCTATTTTGTATGCAAGAGTCCTGGTCCTTTCCCAGGATCGCCTTGCAGGCTGAACCCCGTGGACCACCCTTCACCACCAGTCATGGGCTATGGGCCAACTCCCCCTCCTCTACCAGCTCCTCCACCTACTCTATTTGTTAAGATGACCTGAACTGGCTGAGTGGCTGGTAAAGTATATTCATCTTCTTCATGATTGACTTTGTGGGAATGATGTAGAGACGGTTGTGAGTCTTGGCAATCCAACTACAAACTGCCTGAGGACACTGTAGCATATCTCAAGTTTCTCAGGCCATACATACAATGGGCAGTGGCATGTCCCTGTAATACAGTGAGCTATACGTTTCTCTTGCCAAATGAAAGAGGAGTTTTTACACAAAAGCAGATGTATCACCAGTACTGGGGCGTATGTTGGAGACACAATGTGTTGGGTTCTGTAATGAATGAGGTGCGCCCCTAACTTTTAGAGCACCAGGTGTCCTGTGTGACAGAGGGACATTCATTAAACGATGCAGACCTTGTGATCACCAACATGGAAACACCAGTGAGGATCCAGGGCAAAACCGGGGGAGCCTTGAATCATACAGGAATAGAAGGGAAGTTGAGCACAGTAAGCAGAGTTTGAGGACGTGCAGAGGGGAGGGTGTTAGGGTCAGGGAGATGCAGTTGGAGGTCATTCCGGCCACAGCCTGAGCAGGGAGTGTGAGGTCCATACAGAACTGCTATGTGGGATCGCTGTCAGTGCAAAGTGCACGCAGGTAATCACCTAAAAAGATTCTCGTCTCCCTGGATTTTCCTGAAGGTTCTGGATATTTGTGGGGGGAAAAGAGCCCTGGATATATGGGGTATTTAACTTGGTCTTATGAAAAGGCTGTATGCCCAAGTTCATATTCCTCAAGAGACTAAAAGTGGAGACAGGGTCTAGATCAGCTGAGTCATCCTACAATTCAGGGCTGGCCAGATGACACCACTGCTGGACCCCTGTCATCGCCCTGACTACAGCTTTGCATCTCCTCAAACTTCGCTCACAATATTATGACAGCTGTGTTATCTGTGAAAACAGGGGTAATATTTGTTTCTAAGAACAAGAGAAAAAGAAGACATTCAGTGCATAAGGCGTCTGCAAAATCTCTGGGAAGGGTCCCCTCACGCTTCTCACAGTTTCCATTAAGATCTCTCCACACAATGATCCTCCAAAAAAGATGGTCACGGGAGTTCATTAAACTAAGACTGTTAACAACTCAGCCCAGGCAGTGGGAATCGCTGTTTTAAAAAAGAAGACAATGTCCCTCATTTTTCTATTAGAATTCGGGCCCTGCCACACCATGAAAGAAAAGATAATTATGAGAATGTGTACATTCAGAGACCTAGATCTGAAGACAATCATTTTCTATTACACATCATCTCACAGATGCAGCCACACACTAAAATGTTCATCTGAGGCCACAGATAAACTACAGAAGACAGAATGCATGTAGGAAAACATAAGATCAGAGGGAAATAAACCAAAAATCTCTTTGCCTTGTAGGACAACTCTTTTGAAATTTGAAGAGGACTATGCACGGTGACAGACAATCGTGTTTGTATATACATTTTAAGAAGGTGTCAGATCTACCTGAATGCTTTCCCTGCCCATCCTGTCCCCTGCACTTTGTCCTTCCTACTGTCTCCTAATCTACCTTTCATCGTTTTGTCTCTGTGTCAGCGTCTGCTTCAAGGCCATCTACTCTCGCTCCCCATTGAGTGCACACAGTGGGGTTCCTGTACACACAGGTAACAAAGTGCCAGAAATGGTGGTGAGGGAGGATAGAAGCAAGATCACCCTTTGTGCAGGGGAACCTGAGGGAGTCTCCCGGGTGATGGGAACTACCTATATCTAGATTGATGGGGTGCTTATGCTCAATTATGTTGGAAATATTCCCTGACTCCATGGTGCCTTGGGGTCAGACAGGTATAATGGTGGAGAAGGGTGAGGACCAGCAGTGACTGTGGTAGAGGAGTGAGGGTCAGACCCATGCCCAGGATGCCAGGTCTCCACAGACAGTACCAAGTGTAGGAGGACTCTGGGGAGCAGAGATTTCTTGATCAGACCCATGGACTACATAATCATCCTGCAGTTTCCTCACTGAGCGATGGCCAGAGCACAAGGACAGCAGCTGGAGGACACCCTGATCATCGCTGGAGTGGAGCAGTGGGCCGGGGGGATTGAGTCAGGGAAAGGGACAGGCAGAAGGTAGTGACAGGGAGTCTGAGAGACAAAGAGAAGAGAAGGGACCCTTCTCTGCTGACTTCACCTACATTTCTGTGTGACCGAAACGAGACCTTTGTCTCGCAGGGAAGGGAAGAGGGCTGGCAAAACACCCAGTGACATACTCAGCTCAAGTGCCCAGGGTATCTGCCTTGCTCTTGAGTACCTAACACAGGAAGCACGTGCTTTCTGTCATGATTGGAACTGCAGCTCGTAGCATTTAGTGAAAATCAATCCAATTATGCCTCCCTCAGCATTAAAGTACTCCAACAAAATTAAGTGAACACACTGAAAGATACAACGCAGGATAAAGTCCAAAGGTAGATCGACAGCAATACTTACGGGAATACAGTCTATCTGAAAAGGAGGTAGGTACCCTAGTGCAGATCTTCAGACACCTGGCCGATATCTGAAAACGTAAAAAAAATAAAAAAGTCCTTACTCCAAAAGCAACATTAGCGCTAGACACAAAGGGATCATGATTAAGGTTTAGAGAGCAACCATATGACTTCATGGTGCTGTATCCATGAGAACAAGTCTCATCAAATTATACCCTTTAATTTGAGGCTCTTTGTTATATGTACATTATACCTCATTAAAGAGAGTTTCAAAGCACAAAATACTAGAAGCAAATGTGGGAACGTTCCTTTCTAATCCTGAAGTGCATGGATGAGATGAGTCTGTCTCCCATGTCTCAAAAATCCAAAATAATACACTTAAAAAATTAATAATAGCAGACTAAGCAGACCCTGAGCTCACGCTGTCCCATGTTTTCAACTGCATAACATCCACATCCAAGTCCATGAACCAGCGAGGGATCCAAGACTGGCACAACAAACTCCACACCTAAATAGAAGCTGCAGCAGGAAGGTCAGAAAGTTGGAGGCTGGCTGCCTGCAGAAGGAGCAGAGAAAGTGAGCCCTCACACGGGGGAGCTGACACAGGGAAGACTAACCTCCATAACATTTGGTATTAAAACCCAGAGGGGCTGAATTCCCTTGAGTTTACATCCTGGTGCTTTGGAGGTCAGCCGACCCAGCACCGGGTGATCCAGAAGGATGAGTGATAGCCAGGTCCCTGCCTGTGTAGAGACGCAACGTAAACATGGCATTTCACACAATGCTTAGGCCACAGGAAACACATGTATTCATGCTGATTCTTGACTCAGCTGGCCTGCCTGGGTCCCACTGACATCACTGAGAGCAAGCAGAGCCCACAACAGACACGCAATCAGTGCAGACCCTTGCATGCACTGAAAGGAAAAGTAACCCAGACACAACAGCAGGGAGTGAGCAATACCCATACGATATCCTCCTGCAGGTCCAGGGCCTATAAATGGAGACGTGCACTGCTGAGGACTCCAGGACCTCTTTTTCATAAAGGCATTAATTTCAAGATCAGAAGGCACAGCTGACTTTCTTAACACAGAGAAATAGGGCCAGAGAGACAGACAAAATGGACACACAGAGATGTGTATCCACAATGAAAGACCTAGTCAAAGCCACAGCCAGAGATCTAAGCCAAAGAGATATAAGTAACGTACCTGATACAGAATTTAAAGGAATTATCACAAGGATACTCATTGGAGTTGTGAAATGAGTAGAAGAGTGAGACCCCTGACATAGAGATAAGAAATAACACAGTAGACACTGAGGACACAATAAAGGAGAAACATGCTTGCTGGAATGAACAGAGGGATGGAAGAAGCAGGCGAACAAACTAGTGACCTCGAAGACTGAGTGATGGAAATGAATCACATTGAACCAAAGAGAGAGAACAGAATTCTGCAACGTGAGATGACACTAAGGGAACTCAGTAACTACAAGAAACATAATAGTATTCATATTGTAGGAGTCCAGAAGGAAGAGAAAAGGGGGAAGAAAATGTATTTGAGGAAACAATAGCTGAAAACTTCCCTCATTGGGGGAGGGACACAAACATCCACATCCAGGAGACTAGAGAACTCCCGTCAAAATCAGGCCAACACACAAACCTACTGTAAACAAACTTACAAATTAGGGTGAGAATAAAGAAAAACTCGTAAAAGCAGCAAAACAGTCCTTAACTTACAAGGGAAGACCCATGAGGCTAGCTACATATTTCTGAACAGAAACTTGGCAAGCCAGAAGTGAGTGACATCACATATTCAAAGTGCTGAATGGAAAAATCAGCGGCCAAGAATACTCTATTCAGCAAGGCTATCTTTCAGGATGAAGGAGACACAGACTTTCCCAAACAAAAACTAAAGGAGTTTGTACCACTAAACCAGTCCTGCAAGAAATATTAAGAGGGATTCTTTGAATGGAAAGGAGAGACCAACAGTGACAGTATAGAGGTAGAAGACACAATTCAAGTAAAAAATGAACATTTCTGGAAAAAAATCTATTAAAGACATCAGAGAAATGGATTTGAACTATAATAACATCTACCAAAAACCTAGGGAGGAGAAAGTAATGGGTTCAAAGGTAAATGACCATCAACTTAATACAAACTGCTAAATGCAGAAGAGGTTATATAAACATCTAACAGTAGCCATATCCTAAAACCAGTCATACCTATGCTAAGAATAGAGATAAGGAAATAAAAATATATCACTAAAGAAAATAAGCAATACATGAAAGAAAGGCAAGAAAGGATCAGAGAAACTCATTAGAAACCACAACAAAACAGGCAATAAAATGGCAATACATATATACATATCAATCAATTTTGAGGGAAATGGAGTGAATGCTCCAATCTAGAGAGGTAGGGAGTAAGAATGGATGAAAAAACAAAACAGATTCAGATGCCTACAAGAGACCCACTTTACACCTCAAGAATGATAGTGAGGATAGAGAAACATCACACAAATGAATGTCAAAAGAAAGCTGGAGTAACAATACTTGCATCAGAAAAAAATACACTTAAAAAAGTACATAACAAGAGACAGAGGAGGACAGTCTATAACAGTAAATGGTACAATCCAAAAAGAAGACATAACAACTGTAAATATATCCCACAATTGAGTGGGATTTATTCCCAAGCTACAAAGGTGGTTCAATATTCGCAAATCCATCAATGTGATACAATACATCAACAGGAGAAAGGCTAAGAACCAGATGATCGGGGCATCTGGGTGGCTCATCCTTTAACAGTCTGAAATCAGCTCGGGTCATGACTTCATGATTCCTGAGTTCATGTCCCGCGTCAGACTCTGTGCTGAAAGCTCAGATCCAAGAGCCTCCTTCGAATTCTATGTCTCCCTCTCTCTCTGCCCTTCCCCTGCTCACGCTCTGCCTCTCTCAAAATTAATAAACGTTAAAAGAAAAGAACCATACAGTCATTTCAATACATGCAGAAAGGAACATTTGCAAAGTACAACATCCGTTCATGCATGTAACCCCCTAAAGTAGGTTTACAGGAAACATACATTAACGTCATAAAGGTTAACTATAAAAACCCTGCAGTTATAATCAACCTTAATGGGGAACATCTGAGAGCTTTTCCTGTAAGGTCAGGAAGAAGACAATGATGTTTACTCATACCACTTTTAGTAAACAAATGACTGGAAGTCCTAGCCACATCCAGCAGACAAACGAAACGAAACGATTTGCAGACTACATGACACTATATATAGAAAACCCTAAAGAGCCCACCCAATAACTCTTAGAACTGATAAATGAATTCAGCAATGTCACAGGATACAAAATCATTGTACAGAAATCTGTTGCATTTGTAGATAATACTGAAGCAGTAGAAAGAGACATTAAGAAAACAGTCCCATTTACAGTCATATGCCAAAAATAAGATATCTATGAATAAATCTAACCAAAGTGGTGAGCGACCTATACTCAGAAAAGTATAAAACAGTGATGAAAGAAATTCAAGATGACACAAAGAAATGGAAGGACATTCCGCACTCATGGATCAGAAATACAAATATAGTGAAAATGTCTATACTTCCCAAAGCAATGGACAGAATTCATGGAATTTCCATCAAATTACCGACAGCAGTTTTCACAGAACGACAACAGTCCTAAAATTTGTATGGAACCAAAAAAGCCCGCAATATTCAGAGTAAACAATCTTTATGTGAAGTGATAATTATGGATGGCACTATGCCTCTGGATCTTCTGCTCCAAAACACAATAACTCTGGCTTAAGCATTTGAACAAACGTTAGGCATATCCCAGCCAAGGATCATTCTACAAAATACATTGTACCAACGTACCCTCAACACTTTGCACCTTATGAAAAATATGGAAAAATCTAAAAATTGTCATGGCCAAGTGGAGCCTAAGGAGATGGGATGAGTCTGGGCTAGGAGAGGTTAAAACCGAAGCAATCTGAATACAAATATAAACTTTACTTCATACTACCATATCTCTTTGATACCTTGATTGTGATCATGTACCAACCATTATGACATCAATAGGGAGAAAACAGTCTGATGTATGTGGATACTCAGTATTATCTTCCCAATTTTTTTTGGTAACTAGAAACCCATCATGAGAGAATAGATTATTAGTAATCATGTTTTTTCTACACATAAGAGTATATAACTAGTTCCAGTATTAGTTACTAGTGATGTACATGTACCTATTCTTGTTCTTACTATTGTTTAATTTAAATAATAGCATTCATGGTACAGAAAACTGAATGCATGATAAACACTTCATAGAAACATCTGGCTTTACATATTTTAAGATAATAACGTATGTATATACCACTCTATTATGTGGTATGTAAATTGTTTTTCTGATCTTGAATGAGCATGTCATTGAATGGCTTTCCATAAAGGTGGTTATGCTAGATCATGAATGATTCTCAGATTTTATAGGATGTACGTCACATCATGCCTGAACATTGTCAAAAATAAAAACACACACGCGGACAGATGAAGCATTGTGACTGGCTCACTTATTGTAAAGAACCCTTGCTTTAATATTTTCACGTATACTTTTAGCAGGAATATAAGAGAATCAAATATTTCCAAATCAAGCAGATATTCAAAGACTGGAACAATGATAGGGAGTTCAAAGGGTTTCAGAAGGATAAGATGTGACCATGAAGGGGGAGTCCACAGGCAAGCAGCTTTCTCTGGTCCACACTGACATGTTTGCATGAGGATATGTGACTTGCCAAAGGGTAAGTCCCAGAAGTACCAGAGGGAAAGACAACGCTTTAGGGCGGGGTGACGTGGAAAGGGTGCTTCTGTGCCTAAGAGATGGGTCAGCAACCTGGCTGGGGGTCCCTGCGTCAAAGATTTCAAAAGGCCAGCAGTAATCTAGACTCACAAAGATCTTAGTAACATAGATCAAAGTAACTTAGAGCCACAAAGATCTTAGAGCCACAGAGTCGATCTTCAACTATGATTAGGAGATGGTCAGAATTTCACAGGATACGATCTTTGAGCCGGCAGTAGATGGCTAAAATATTATTTAGGGCTATACATTTAATAAAAAAATGTATGTGTAAAAATTTGGGTTTGGAATGTTAAGAAAAATCACAGGCCCATCATGGAGTTACTTACGTTAAGGCCACATGTCACGAAACCTAATTTCATTCCTGCAGGAATGTAACCTTTCACCGGTCAGCAAATAATTTCCTAGTCAGTACTGGAAATTTAACTGATAGATCCCTGCCATTCCCCTCACAGAGGCAGTCTTGCCTAAATAAGGTATTCCATGCCACTTTTTTTTAAAGTTTATTCAAGTTAGAGACAAAGAGAGCACATGCCAGAGAGGGGCAAGACAACAGGGAAAGAGAGAATCCCACAACCAAGAGGTCATGATCTGAGCCAAGATCAAGAGTCAGACACTTAACCAAGCCATCCAGGCACCCCGAGAATGTGGAGTTTCAAAGGTTAGCAGTCTTGGCTGGGATACAGCCATGATGGCACTGGCCTACTCCTGAAAAGAAGGCAGCCAACAACTTGCAGTCAGATGGCATTGAAACAGTGATCTGTACAACGCCTGGTGCACACACTGGAGAGATTATACACTGATCGGGGAGAACATCCCTGAGAAGCAGTGTTCACAATGAGGAGACAAAGAGCTAGGACAGGTGGGCTGCGTGGCACCATTTCCCTGTTCTGCACACCTCCCCCCCAGCAAAAAAAACACAGAGCCATATGCTGGAAACAAGGCAATCCCCACACTGGGTGCCTAAGCTGCTTACACCAACCCCAACTTCCTGTGTTCTGGAGAGACTGGCCTAGGTCATTGAAGCTTGCCTCTGTCGCAATGGACCTGGCCCATTCCCCAGAACACCAGTGGAAGCCCATGACCAGACCACCTCTCTTGACCAGACAGTTATGCTTCACTTCTAGTGGCAATCGTTTCAAGTCTCATTTAACAAGCAGATCGGAGCAGACCTAGATAAGTCTCACCACATTCTGGCCAAGGACCATACATTGCTCATACAACTGGCTTGAAGGATAGTGCAGCCTGAACATAAAACAGTGCATGCAACACACACCACAGACACTCCGTGATGTGCCAGGCCCTGGACACTTGATGATCTCCTCTTCATAAAGCCATTCATCTCAGAGGCAGGTAACACAATGAGCTTTGGTAACAGAGAAGGCAAATACTCAACCAAAATGCCAAGACAAGAGGAATGCATCCCAAATGAAAGAACAAGATAAGGTCATGGCCAGGGACATGGAAGGAACACTTCCAAACTCATTCTATGAGGCCAACATGGCCTTGAGTCCAAACTGGACAAAAACCCCCACCAGAAAGGAAAACTATAGACCAATTTCCCTGATGAACCTGGATGCAAAAATTCTCAACAAAAAGTAGCAAACCGGATCCAACAATACATAAAAAGGATTATTCAGGACAATGAGGTGGATTTTGTTCCTGGAATGCACAATAGATTCAATATCTGCAAATCAACTGATGTGATACATCACATTGATAAAAGAAAGGATAACAACCACATGATCCTCTCCATAGATGCAGAATAAACATTTGACAAAATGCAGCAGCATCCTTTCGTGGTGAAAAAAAAAAAAAACCTCATGAAAGGAGGGATAGAAGTATCATGCCTCAACATGAGACTATCCAGATATGAAAGTCCCACAGCTCATATCATCTTCAATGGTGACAAACTGAGCTTTCCCCCTAAGGTCAGGAACACGATGGGGATATCCACTCTCAGCACTTTTATTCACCATACTGTTGGAAGTCTTAGCCTCAGCAATCAGACATCAAAAAGAATACAAGGTGTCCAAGTTGGCAAGGAGGAATCAATCTTTCCCTGCTCACAGACATGATACTCTCCGTGGAAAATCCGAATGACTCCACCAAAAACCATCTAGGATTGATACAAGAATTCAGGAAAGTATCAGAATATAAAATCAATATGCAGAAGTTGATTGCATTTCTATACACCAGTAATGAATCAACAGAGAAATCAAGGAATTGATGTCATTTACAACTGCACTGAAAACCATAAAATACCCAGGGATAAACCCAACCAAAGAGGGAAAAGATCAGTACAGTTAAAACAATAGAGGGTCTCCTGGGTGGCTCAGTCGGTTAAGTGCTGTCTTTGGTTCTGGGCATGATCCTGCATTTGTGGGATTGAGTCCCTTGACGGGCTCTGTGCTCACAGCTCAGAGTCTGGAGCCTGCCTCAGAGTCTGTGTCTCCCTCTCTCTCTCTGCCCCCCCCCCCCACTCATGCACTGTCACTTGCTCGCTCACTCTCTCAAATATAAATAAACATTAAAAAAATTAAAAGAACAAACCATACAACGTCTATAAAAGAAGTTGAAGAAGACACAAAGAAACGAAAAAAAAATCCCATGCACATGGATTAGAAGAACAAATATTGTTAAAATGTCAATACTACCCAAAGCAATTGACAAATTCAATGTAATTCCTATCAAAATAACACCAGCATTTTTCACAGAGCTAGAGACAACAATCCTAAAATTGTATGGAATCAGAAAAGACCCCAAGGAGCCAAAGTAATGTTGAAAAAGAAAAACAAAGATGGAGACATTCCAACTCTGGACTTTATTGTGCATTAGAAAGCCGCAATCATCAAGACAGTATGGTACGGGCACAAGAACAGACACATAGATCAAAGGACCAGAATAGGGAACCCAGAAATGGAGCCTCAAACATATGGCTGAATAATATTTCACAAAGCAGGAAAGAATATCCAAAGGAAAAAGAAGAGTCTCTTCAGCAAATGGTACTGGGAAAACTGGACAGTGAGAAGTATGAACCTGGACTATGTTCTTAAACTTCTCTCTCTCTCTCTCTCTCTCTCTCTCTCTCTCTCTCTCTCTCTGTCACACACACACACACACACACACACACACACACACACACACACACACCTCAAAATGGATGAAAGATCTAAATGTAAGACAGGAAACCATCAAAATCCTAGAGGAGAAAACAAGCAACCTACCTCTTTGATCCTGACCGCAACAACTTCTTGCTTGTCATTTCTCCAGAAGCAAGGGCAATAAAACCAAAATAAACTATTGGGACCTCAAGATAAAAAGCTTCTGCACAACAGAGGACACAATCAGGAAAACTAAAAGGAAACTTAATGGAATGGGAGAAGATATTTGCAGGTGACATATCAGATAAAGGGTTAGTATCCAAAATCTATCAAGAACTTATCACACTCAACACCCAAAAACCAAATAATCCAGAGAAGAAATGGGCAAAAGACATGAAGAGACACTTTAACAAACAGGACATCTAGATTGGTCACACGTGAAAAGATGCTCACCCTCATTCCTCATAAGTGAAATACACATCAAACCCACAATGAGATATCCCCTCACGCCTATCAGAATGGCTAAAATTAACACCTCAGGAAACGACAGATGTTGGCAAGGATGCAAAGGGAAAGTTTTTCAATGCTGGTGGGAATGCAAAATGGTGTAGCCACTCTGGAAAATAGTATGGAGATTCGTTACAAAAAACAAAGTAGAACTGTACTAGGACCCAGCAATTGCCCTACTAGGTATTTACACAAAGGATACATTAATGCTGACTCCAAGTGGCACATACACTCCAATGTTTATAGCAGCATTATCAACAATAGCTACATTATGCAAAGAGGCCAAATGACCATTGACGGATGAATGGATAAAGAAGATGTATATTCATACAATGGAATATTACACAGCGATCAAAAGGAGTGAAATCTTGCTATTTTCAACAACGCGGAGTGAACTGGACTTTATTATAAGTAAAATATGTCAGAGAAAGACACACATCATATTAAATTCCACAGATGAGAGAATTCATAACACCGAAGAACATAGTGAAAGGAAAGCAAAAATAAGATACAAACAGAGATGGAGTCAAATGATAAGACACCGTTAAATAGAGGGAAGAAGCTCAGGGTTCCTGGAGGGTTACTGAATAGGGGTATGTGCTAAATGGGTGATGGGCATTAGAGACAGCACTTGGGATGAGTACTGGATATATTTTTGTAATTGACGGATCACTAAATTCTAATCCTGAAACTGTATTCCACTATAAGGTAACTAACTTGGGGTTAACTTTTAAAAAAGAAGAAATATTAAAAATAAGTAAAGAAATATACTACCAGTCAAAAGAAAAGAGTATATAAATCGGGCTCTTTTAGTGGAAATGAAAGACCAAAATTGTTACAGATAAGAAAGGATCAGAGAAAAATCAAGATACAATGGTAAAACACCTAGTAGGGCACTAAATATATACCTATCAATAATTACTCTAATGTAAATCGACTAAATGCTCCAATCAAAAGACATTGGATAGGGGGTCAGAATGGACAAAGAAAGAAAAGAAAAGAAAAGAAAAGAAAAGAAAAGAAAAGAAAAGAAACAAACAAAACAAGGCCTATCTAGGTACTGCCTACAAAGCCTTATTTGGACTTAAGTCACCTGCAGATTTAAATGGAGGGAATGAAAAAACATTTTTCATGCCAACAATATCAAAAGAAACCCAGTACCAATATTTATATCGGGCAAAAAAACTTTAAAATCGAGACTGTAGTTTGGTACCCTTTAGGTCAATACCTAGTAGTAAAATTGCATGCACCCAGTATTTATAGCAGCTTTATCAACAGTAGCTAAATTATGGAGAGCTCAAGTATCCATCAAGTGATGAAGGTATAAAGAAGTTGTGGGGTCTGTGTATGTGTGTGTCTGTGTATTCATGTATATGCATGTGTGTGTGTTTGTATATGTATATACATATGTATATACAATCTAATATGTATATACATATGTATGTACAATCTAATATGTCTCAGCTTCAAAACGAATGAAATCCTGCCATTTCCAACGATGTGGATGGATCTAGAATGTGTTATGCTAAGTGAAATATGTCAATCAGAGAAAGACAAATATATGATTTCACTCATGTGGAATTGAAGAAACAAAACAGATGAAAACATGGGAAGGGGGCAGGAAAAGAGAAGAGTGGTAACATACTACATGTGTCTCTTAATGATAGAGAAAAAAAAGTGAAGGTTCATGGAGGGAGATGGGTCAGTTCTGGGCTAGATGGGGGACCTATATTAAGAAGAGCACTTGTTGTGATGAGCACTGGGTGTTGTATGTAAGGGATGAATCACTGAATTCTACTCACGAATCCGAGAATGCACTGTATGTCAACTAAGACTTAAATTTAAAAAATAAATAAAGCTGTAACAAGAGATGAAGACAAACACTATCTCATACTAAAGGGGACAACCAAACAAGAAGATCCAATGATTATAAATTTTGATGCCCCAACATGCAACCACCAAGTATATAAAACATTTAACAACAACCATAAAAGAACTCATTTATAATAATATAACGATATTAGAGGACTTTAACACAAAACTCACATCGATGGACAGAACCTGTAAATAGAAATTCAACAAGGAAACAATGGCTTTGAATGACACACTGGACCAGATGGGTTTAACAGATATATTCAGAACACTCCATACTAAAATGGCAGAGTACACATTCTTTTCAAGTGCACATGGGGCACTCTCCATAATTGATCACATTCTAGGTCACAAAACAGGCCTCAACAGGTACCCAAAGACAGAGATCAGACCAAGCATTTTTTCTGACCACAAAGCTAAGAAACTTGAAGTTAACCACACTCACACTCACACACACACACACACACACACACACACACACACACACAGGGGGGAAGGCAGCTTCTCTCTGGCGACTCAGGAGATGCCAAGTTGCTGCTAAGCTCCCAAGGTCTCCCCTGGGGCGGGCGGCAGAACCCGCTGGAAACACAGCTCTGCTCTCTGTCCTGAGACAGTGGTAGAGGCCCTGTGTCCTCTGGGAGCAGCAGCAGCCCTTCCTGCTCTGAAGTGCCCTGGGTCAGAAAAGCCGATGGTGCGCCCTCTGCTGGCCATCACTGCCTAGGCAGAGGAGCCCGCCCCTCCAGGTCTGTGGTGCTTGAGCTCTCTCTGCTGGATACCATGGGAATTCCTGCAATGTTGAAGGCCCTGGTCGCTCAGCTGAGGGACTGAAGGTGCTCTGGGCAACTCCGCCTGTTCTCCACAATGGGAAGGGTCTTAGTGACAGGGCCTGGGACACAAAGAAATCTTTTCCTTCTCCTTTTTTTTGAGTGAAGAATGAAACAGAATTTATTAACATAATGACATCATTTGTAATGTTTTAAGCAATGTCCACAGAAAAATAGACCGCCAATTTACACATGCTGAGCAAGTAATTGTGTTTACCACCAGAGTAGTTAGGTTAGATAAAGAATTGACACCTTTGAGAGGGAGATAACTGCTTCCAGCTATGGAACGAATGAGTCCTAGGGATACAAGAGACAGCCAATGGAATAGAGTCAATCCTGTAATAATATTGTTGCATGCTTTCACAGGATAGCTACACTTGTGCTGAAGTACAACATAATTTATAGACATATGGAATGACTACAATGTATGCCTAAAACTAATACAACAAATGTGTGAAGAATATTTCAATGAAAAGTTGACATCCTTTACGCTATCTTTAATTTATCTTTTTTTGCCAATGAACTATCATTCCTGGGGCGCTTGGGTGGCTTAGTCAGTTAAGCATCCGACTTCCCCTCAGGTCATGATCTTGCAGTCCATGAGATTGAGCCTTGCGTCAGGTTCTGTCCGGACAGCTCAGAGCCTGGAGCTTGCCCCAGATTCCGTGTCTCCTGCTCTCTCCCCCCTCCCTCCCTCAGGCTCTCTCCAAAAAAGAAAAACAGAAACATTATAAATTAAAAACAATCATTCCTAATTTAGAATCTGTGAAATTCCATTTATACTAGATTCTCTAACATCACCATCTTGATGTAGAGAGCTTATCTGAATAGTCACTAATAATATCTTTGAGGACACATATGTGGCAGGGTCAGAATGCAACTTACAGGGAGCTACACATCTGTTATGAATTTATTGTATGTATCCTTGGCTAACATTTCCAATGAAATGTGCTTTAGTGATACAGATGTATGAAATAATGTCCATCAGTCAATAGGTCAAATTCCTATAGGACCATTCATTATGCCTTCAATTACTAACTGCCATCTCTTCAAAATTAAAAGAAAGCTGGGACAAGAAAATGTCTTTGAATTTGATGTAAGACAAGACTATGGTGTTTTAAAAGGTTCACCTACCATCTGGCATCCTCAGTTTGGCAGTGGACAGGAGGATAAAAACCCACGATCTTGATGCACACCACTAGCTCCAGAGGGAGAATATGGACCTTCTTGTCAAATACTTTTTATCAATATCAGCAGTTCAACTCTGCCAGGTTCAGACTGCCGGCTCTGGGGGCAACACAATGCCTGATGCCTGGGTTCAGAACATGAGGAAGACCAGCTGGTAGGGAGCTGCGGGGAAATCCAACAGGGCCTGGGGAAGTGAGGGAGATGGGTCCGGCTTCCCTCCCCACAGGGCGGCTCTAGTGTTTACCTGCCAAAGAGCAGCACACTCTCCCTCAAGACATCCCTCCCCATGACAGAACATGAGGCTGTGCCCCCACAATTCCAGGAGAAATGAGGGATACCCATCTTTTCAAATGCAATAGCCTCTGCAAAGCTTGGCCCCAGGGATGTTGGAGTCTTGGAGTCATACAACACTGGTGCCCATGATACCTGCCGTTTCTGCCCCAGCACTCAGAGACACTTCATACATCCCCTCTCCCCTGGCCCATCTCACCCCATCCACATTCCTGGACCAGGTCTCTACTTTCTCCTTGTACTTCTTCTTTGTCTCTCTTTATCTCTAACCACATCACTCTCTATTTCTTCCTTTCACTCTCTAGGACTTGCCCAATTCCCCTATCACAAATTCAATGTCTCTCTCCCTGCCTGTCTCTTTCTCCACCTCTCCCCAGGCTTCAGGATATCTGCTTTCTGCATGGAGCCCTGTCCAGGAGCACAGGGCACTCCTGTCTCTCCCTCTCTCATGTCTTGTTTTGTCCCAGGCCCTGATCACAATGGAGGAGAATCCCCTGTACAGCAGCTGCTCATGTTGACATTTGCTAGAGCAATGCTGGCAGCATGTGGACAGCCAGACATTTACCCTTGGTGGCTAATCCATGACCCAAAAGCTTCTGGAGGGCTGGCTGCTTCCCTAAGCTGGGAGGAAAAAGGGGCTCAGAGGTTTCGGGGTGCCTGGGGCAAAGTGGATTGGCTTGGCCGATGTAGAAGGAGCCATATGCTTACCCACAACTCTCCTGGGTGGTGTCCAAGGAACCTATCTCAGACCATGGAGCTCTGCCCTCCCGATTCCTCAATAAGGCAACAGGGGAAGCTTTGTGGGACATCATGTGGGACTCACCACAAAAGCTGCGCCATTTGCCCCCTTGAGGCCACCTAGATTGGTGCTATTGGTGCTATTGGAAGCTGGTAAGGTGCACAAGGGCACAAGAGCTGAGTTAATGCAGGGCCTCCTTACCGGTCTCCTGAATCCATTACTCACCATCGGAAGAGACCCTTTCCTGGAGACAGATACCTGTCCTCCTCATCAGCACGAACCCCATCAACTAGCACGCACGCCATGTGGTCATGAGTATCTATCTACAGATATAACAACCATCACCAGATCTCCCTAAAGGATGTATCCAACTCCTCAGATGGAACTATAGGTCCCTTCCAGGCATTACAACCCCAAAGAATGATCTGTCTTCTTCCACCAATCCTGTACATGCTATGTGTTGGCTGACTGCATATACAGGAACCCCAAAGTGTACGCTTGATGGGGAACGAGTGTTATTTTCCTGGAAGCTGACGCTGACACAGAAACACAACTGTGACAAGTGTATTAGGGGACATTAGGAAGGACAAAGTGGAGTGGACAGGGTGGGCAGGGAAAGCATTCAGACCAAGGGGCAGATTAGACACCATCTCTAAATATATAATAACCATAGCTGGTTTGTAATGGTTCAGTGTTCTCTCCAAATTTCAAACGGATTGTCCTCTACGTCAAAGTGATTTTGACTTATTGCAAAGGGATCTTCTGTTCTCCTCTATGCATTTTGTCTTCTACAATACATCTGTGGCCTTGGATGAGCACATATTTGTGTGGCTGCATTTGTATGTCTACCTCAGATCTTAGATGTAGATGCCTGAATATACACATTCTCATACTTATCTTTTCCTTCTTTGTAAAGTAGGACCTGAATTTTAATGGAAAAAACACAGGGGTCGTTGTTGTATCTTTGGAAACAGGAATTGCCAATCTCCCAACCTCAGGCATTATACCCTTAGTTTCATGAAACTGAATGAACATCTGTTGATGATCTTCTGTGTGCAGATACATTCATTTCCACCCTGAGAAGGGTGAATTCACACTCATCCCATACATTTTACAAATTCCTTATGTGCTTAACCACCTCTTCATCGCACTGACATCAGAGACCAACATTGTTCCTGCTTCTCAGATTACAATGCTGAGGCTCTGAGATGGCCCCACTGAGAGCTGGCATTAGGGCTTAGACAGCAGGATCACAGGCAGTGCCTCTGGAAATTGTGAGGGAAGTTTCAGAGATGTACACCTTCATGCAGGGTCATGACAGTAGGTTCAGGGGTGCGGTGACAAGATTCCAGCAGGGGCGTTTCCTGGTCAACCCTGATTTCCCTGGTAAGAGTCTGATTCAGGCTGAAGGCCAAGGAAGCCACACAGCTAATCTACAACCTTTCATCACATTTAGTCTCACAGAGGCACACAAACTTAGGCAGACAAGCATCCCATAAGAACCAAGGAAAACTACAAATCTCCAGGGAATTCTTTCACAAGGATCCAGAATCTTCAGGAGAACCTCCAAGAGAAACAACAGTCTTTATTTAGATAATGAACTGGGTGCACTTTGGCCACAATGACATTTCAGAGATGATACCTGCATGGACTATCCTTGAACCCATACAGCAGCTCTGTGTGGATGCCGCTCTGCGCTCACTATCCCTGCCCAGGTTGTGGGCCCTGCCACAAATGGCCTCCAACTCGATCTCACTGAGTCCAACACCCTCCTCTCTGTACCATCTCAGCTCTCCCTTCTCATGCACAGTCTCCAATTCATTTCCATGAGTTTCATGTCTCCGTCTCTTGTACTTGAGGACCCATTACTGGAGCTGCCATTATTGTAGACCAGAAGCTCCATGTAATTTAACGCACGTGACTCTCTCCCCATTAGGACAGTTGAAGCCCCTGATGGTAAGGGTTTGCCTCATCTCTCACAGAGCCAGGGACATGGACTGTGTGCTGGGCACATCTGCAGAACTGATATGCCTGCTTTTCTATTAAAAGACTCTTTCCTTCTCCACAAATGATATATGCAGCCCAGCTCAGGAATGGAAATGACACAGCCCAACATATGTATGTCCTGAGAAACTTGAGGAATCTTAACAGTGTCCACATCCAGCAGCACCCTTGCATTACAAAGCGTGTGAGGCCATCTCTCCATCTTCTCAAAGACTCAACAACATAGAAGCTGAACATGCTGAACATGTCAACTCATACAGCTCAGTTTATCTCACAAATAGTCGAGGTGGAGGTGATGGGTACTGTCCCACCATCAAGGAGCTGGAAGCAGCCCATATGGCCCATGAACAGTGATAAATTGTATCTGTGCAGGGTGGACCTGGGAAAGAAGGAGGTCCTCTTGCATCCATAGGGACCTACAGAAGTGACAGGTGTGTTGGTATGACAGACAGAAGCAGAACGCCCACAGGAGCTGAAACACAATGAAGCAGGTGTCAGCACCTGGCCCCTTGTTCATTCATGGGTTCTAGTAGAACAGAGCATCAGTGTCAGAAAACTCTACCCTTCCATGAGGTCCCACCTATATCCTGAAGGTACCAGATGCCACAAGGAAAAATGACTATCACCACACATCACTGCCCATGTTTAAAAATGCAGAAAGCCAAGGAGTCCTGTTCTAGAAGATTGATGGCAGTAATGCCAGTCTAATAAAGGAAAGTATTCCAGAGAGGCAGGCATCTGTGTCCAGGATCTCTCTGGTGTCCTCTTCCACCAGATCTGCAGACTTTTTCTTTGCACATTGAGAACAGACAGAACATGAAGGAATGAAAGAAATGACCAGAACCACACAGAGATCCAGGGCCGCCCCAAGGTCAAAGCTCTACCTGTGATCCCATGCCTGTCCTCACTCTGCTTCCCTCCCTTACAAACACATCTTCTGTGCAAGGCCACAAAGACCTCTGAGGAGATGGGGATTCCTGGAGTCCAGCATTGGGGCCTGGATATGAGTTTTCTGAGGGAGACACATTACCTGTGCATATTCATTGGTCTCAAGTATGTTTATCTTAATTCACAGGTAATTCAGATTTTAAATACAACATGAGTTGCAGAGCTATTTTGTGCCTTTGTAAAAGGGAGGTAGAAATTCTACGTAAAAGAATGAACACAAACATGTCTCAATTTCAGGTGAAAAACTCCCATAAGGTATCATGAGACAAAGTACCAATTACAACTGCTCCCGGGACACAAGAGAACCTACTCCTATAAACACAACTGGAGAACTCTATGAGGTATTGTCCTTGCAAGTAATCACTGATTCTCTGCAGTTCCACGTACATTTTTTATTACACATGCCACTTCTGAAAATTCAGAGTATTTCCACCTAGGGGACAACTGGAGAAATTCTCTATCGTACATTTGCCAACACAGAAGGACCAGTAATGAATTCTGAAATTTTTCTAAGAACCCTCAGCACTGCACAAAGCACACAATATAATGTTGGAAAGAGTTTTTATCAATTCCAGTCATGAGGCTCATAGCAGACATTCTGAACACATTCATGGCCTACACTTGAAAAGGAAAAAAAAAATGAAAATAATCAGGATAATCCCGTGTAAAGAAGGTGTGGAAGGAGTCAGACGCTCCAGAAGACTTGAGGGTGCAGTGAAGTGTCATCCTCCTCAAGTTATTTCCACAAACACTAAGTGAGAGCCAGGTGGTCCTCAGCCTCTATGCACTTGTGGTGTCCAGAGGCACTAGCTAACATGATGATGTTACATTGGAGAAGCCGGGAGGCTTGTGAGGACATAAATCAAACAGTAAAGACACCAGAAGACCAAAACAACAACAACAACAACAACAACAACAACAACAACAACAACAAAAAAAAAACAACCCAAAAAACATACAAGGCCAGATAAAAGTTTCCAGAAAGTATTGCAACTGAAACTGGCAACAGAATTTACCTTGTCTTTTTCTGAATCCTTGGTAGAGACACAACTGATATTTCCCATTGGAGCTGCATCACGTCTTAGGTCTCATAAAGGATGGAGGCGGATGGAGGTTGCATAGACTGTGTGGAAGAAAAACAAACCATCCTGAACAGGTTTCATTATATTCAACTCATTCACACTCTCGGGTCCCTTACCAGGGACAGAGCGTTTTCCACGTGCCTCGGGTGACCCTTGAGGACAAGAGGGAGATCTGATCCTGTCCCTGGAGGAAGGCTTACAGGGCCCTGGTTCAGGTCTTTTTTAACTAATCAAGCAGCTGTGAACAGCTCAGGTCTCAACTCGCTAGAAAGTATGTTAGGGGTGTGTTTCATCCCTCAGAGAGCCCAGCACATGGTCTCTGTACAAGCTACATCCTAGGGAATGCTATGTCTGTCAGCACGTATAAGGCCTCTTTCCTTCTCTATCAGAGACATGTGTTGCCCAGCTCACTACGTGGAAATGACTGCCCATTTCATGCATGTCCTGAGAAACTTGAAGAACCTTACAACGTCCTCACTCAGGCTGACCTGAAAGCCCTGTGGTGCCATCAATGCATCTCCTCCAAACACATAACAAGTAGAAGACACAACGTGTTTTATAAGTCAACTCATACTAGTCATATCATCTTTCCACATGGTGGAGGAGGAAGGTGAGGTCCCAGAGGACCCCAGTTTGGAGAAGGTGGGAGTGGTCCATAGCCCATGGGTGGTGATAAATGTCAGCCCACGGGGTATGACATGGAGGGCACTTCTGGGAAAGGAGGAATATCCTGGAAACCACGTGGACCTGCAGGACAGAAATCAAACTTTTGAGATGTGTTAGGGTAAAAGGTGAAAAATTCAACCCCAACCCCAACACTAACATACCTGAACCCCAATGAAGCCGAATGGCACCTGTCTCCTTCCTCTCCACCTGGTTTCAACAGGGCAGCATCAGTGCTTCTAAACTCCACCCTTCCCACTGGGTCCCACCTAGAATTTCTAAGAGTTGGAGGAGGCAAAGCAGTGCATTGCTGGCAGCATGGTACTAGCTGTGTCTGCAAATGTGGGGAAGGAAGTGGCTAGTCTTAAAGAATCAGAGGGATAATTCCAGACTACTAAAGAAAGTCTGTTCCACACACACACAGTCTTCTATGTCCAGGACTACTTTCCACCCAGCCCTTCACCACCTCAACAGCTCCGTCTTGGCATAGTAAGAGCGGAAACGATGAGGAAGAATTTTGTTTCCATACTATTCATTTACATCTTTAATCCATTTCAAGTTAATTCTTGGAGTGGTATAACATAAGGTGCTAAACTTTATTCTTATGCACGTGTATATCCAATTTTCCCAGCCCCAGTTATTCAAGAGAATACCCTTCTCCACTATGTATTCTTGACTCCCTTGTCAAATACTAGTTGACTGTTCGTGCAAGGGTTTAGTTTGGGCTCTCAATTTCCGTTCCATTGTCTTGTGTGTGTGCTTATGCCAGTGACATAACTGATTTCTTTGTATTAGAATGCAGCTAGAAATCGAGAAGTGTGATGCCTCCCATTTTGTTCTTTCTTGCGTTGGCTACTTGGGGTCTTTTTGTGGTTCCAAATACATTTTAGGATATGTTTTTCTAATGGCATAAAAATTGCATTGGAGTCTTGATAAAGATTGCACTGAATCTCTAGATGGCTTTGGGTAATATGGACATTGTATCTATATTCATTCCTCTGAAAGACAGACGTGGGATGGCTTTTCACTGACTTGTGTGTTCTCCTGTTTCTTTCATCCAAATTGAATTTCTTCCGTTTCAGTACATGGGTGTTATAGTTTTCTGTAGAGAGATCTTTCACTTCCTTGGCTAAATTTATTCCTATACAGTTTATTGTTTTTGATGCTATTGTAAATGGATTGTTTTCTTTTCTTCTTAGATAATTTGGTTAGTGTATAGGAAAGCTACAGGATGTGATATAGTGACTTTCTAGTTTGGAACTTTAATGTATTTCTTGATATTAACAAGTTCTTTTACACTGAACTTTATTTCATTCTTTTACCTTTTTAAAAAATCATGTTATTTGGGAATAGCTGATACAGTATGTTACATTAGTTTCAGATGAACAACAGAGTGAGTGGACAAGTGTATACATTCTGATACACTAACACAGGTGTAGCTACAATCTGTCACCATGCATCACTATTCCAGTACCATTCTCAATGTTCCCTATGCTATATCCTCTATCTATAATTTATTATTCCATAACCAGAAGGCTGAATCACCCAACCCCTTCACATATCTAGGGCATCCTTGTCTTGTTCCTGATCTTAGAGGACAATCTTTCACAATTTCACTATAGAGTATGATGTTAGATATGGGCTTCACATACATGGCCTTTCTTATGTTGAGATATGTTCCCTCTACGGGGAATTTTTAAAGAGTTTTTTAGCACAAATGGATACCAAATTTTCTCAGAACTTTTTTGTGTATCTATTGACATAGTCACAGCAGTTTTCTTTTTAATTTTTAAAATGTATGGGGTGCCTGGGTGGCTCAGTTGGTTGAGCGTCTGACTTGATTCACGTCATGATCTCACGGTCTATGGGTTTGAGCCCCGCATCAGGCTCTGTGCTGACAGCTCAGAGCCTGGAGCCTGCTTCGATTCTGTGTCTCACACTCTCACTACCCCTCCCCTGATCATGCTCGCTCGCTCTCTCTCTCTCTCTCTTTCTCTCTGTCTCTTTCTCTCTCTCTGTCAAAAATAAATAAACATTAAGAAAAATTTAAAAAATGTATTTATTTTGTTAACTTTAAATTTATTTATGTATTTCTTTAGTATGTATTTTTTCCATGTTTTTATTTAAATTCTAGTTGGTTAACATACAGTGTAATGTTAGTTTCAGGAGTACAATGTAGTCATCCATCACTTACATACAACATCCAGTGTTCCTCACTACTAGCGCCCTCCTTAGCCAATCACCCATTTAACGCATCCCCCTGCCCACCTCCCTTCTAGTAATCCTCCGTTTGCTATTTATAGTTGAGTCTGGTTTCTGGACGATTTTTCTTTCGTTCAATTATGTGAGGGGTCATATTTATTGATTTTCATTTCTGAAACATCCTTCCTTTACAGGGAAAAACCCTACATCGCAGTCAATGATCCTTTTTATGTGATGGTTAATTTGGTTTGCCTGTATATCACTGGGAATTATTCATCTATAGTCATCATGGGAATACTGGCCTATAGTTTTCTGTTCAGGTAGTATCCTTTTCTGGCTTCCTACCAGGGTAATTCCAGTCTCATGAAATGAGTTTATGGTGTTCATTCCTTTTGAATCAGTGAGAGGACTGCTGTTATTTCTTCTACAAACGTTTGGTCACATTCACCAGTGAATCTACCTGGTCCTGGGCTTTTCTTCCCTGAGAGAATTTCGATTACTGATTCAATTTACTTACTTTGGTTATCTTATTGTATTGATGCAGTCTTCCTTTAATGGGTCTGTGCAAAGCTTCTATTTCTTCCTGATACAGTCTTGGTAGGTTGTGTGTTTCTAAGAACCTATCCATTTCTTCTAGGTAGGCGGTTTGCTGGCATCTAATTTAGCCATGGTCGCCTCTTTGTCTCCTTTATGTTTCTTTGGTATCAGGTGTAATGTCTGCCCTTTTATTTATAATTATTTTGAGTTGGGTCCTCTCTGTCTTAGCATAGTCTATGTATAATCTTGAAATTTTTGTTTCACTCTTCAGAAAACCCACTGTTGACCTTCTTCATATTTTCTATTGATTTCATGGTCTCAGTTTCATTGGTTTCCACTCTCATATGCATTACTTCCTCCCTTTTGAGAACATTGGACATAGGTAGATTGTTGTTTTTTTCTAGTTCTTTTAAATTAAAGGTAGGTTGTTCATTTGAATCCCAAATCTACCCTCCACACATGCAAAACCAGTGACTCATCAGAGAACCTTCAATAGGTCTCTTCTGCCCTATTTCTCATTCTCCAAACTCTGAGAAATGGAACCAGAAAATTTATTTGAAGACACAATAGATGAAAACGTCCTTAATGTGGGGAATGAAACAGATCCAGAAGTAGGAGGCACAAAGAACCCCCAAAATATTCAACAGAAGCAGATCCACATCAAGTCATATAGGAATTAAAATGCAAAATGTCGTGATAAAGAAACAATTTAATAGCAGAAAAACCAAAAGATGACAATTACCTACAAGAGAAGCCCCATAAGGTTATCACTGGATGTTTTTCAGAAGAAACTTTGAAACCGTAAGTGAGCAGCACAGTATGGTACAGGTGCTGAATGGATAACATCTGCATCCAGAGAGTCTATCCACAACACTATCATTCAGATGGAAGGAGAGATGAAGAGGTTCCCAAATAAATACTCGGCGAGTTCACAACCAACAAACCACCCCTGAAAGAAATGTTAAAGCGGACACTTTAAGTGGAAAAGAAACACCTAAAGTGACACTATTAACGTGCGAAACGCAAAAGCAATAAAAATGAGTACATCTATAAAACATCAGCCAAAGTATTCGCGATATGAAAGGTTTTGAAATATGACACTACATATCTACAACACGGGGAGGAGAGGAGTAAAGAACTGGTTCAAACTTAAACAACTATCAACTAAATATAGACTTCTATATGCACAAGTGGTTAGGTACAAACCTAATAATGACCACAAATCAAACACCACCAATACATATGCAGACTATAAAGACAAGCAATTTCAACTGTGGTACTAAAGAAACCCAGCAAACCATAAAAAAGAGAAAGAGAAGAAAGGATCAGAAAGATTCAGAAACAACAATCATCAAGTAATAAAAGGACAAGTATATGTCTATCAGTAACTTTGAAAGGAAACAGGATAAATGCTCAAATCAAAGGCACAGGGTGACAGATAGGGGCGCCTGGATGGCTCAATCACTTGAGATTTCAACTCTTGACTTTGGATCAGGCTATGATGCCAGGGTCATCGGAATGAGACCTAATTGAGCTCTGCACTGAGCAAGGAACTTACTTAAGATACATACTGAGTCTCATTCTCTCTCTTGCTCTCTGTCTTCCCCCATTTCCCCCAACCAGCCCTCCCATACCCGAGCTCTCTCTCCTCATAAAAAAAGGCACTGGGTGAGAGAATGAATGAAATATAGGACCTATCTATTCTCTACCTACAAGAGAGTAATTACAGAAGTAAATTATCAAAAGAAACAGCAGTAGCCATACCTATATCAAATACATTTAAAAATAAAACTCTGAGAGAAAGAAGGAAATATAATGAAAAAAGGTATAATCCAACAAAAGATACAACAATTGTAAACACATATGTGCTCAATCTGAGAGAATCCAATACACAAAACACTGAAAACCTAAAGTAAATAATTGATACTCATACAATCATAGAAGAGCAAAGACATCACCGCAAAGACATCAAGGGAGATATCATTCCATCAGAAAATACACATTTGTATATTTTCTAATAACAGCATGCACATGGGTTCCAGAATTGATGAAGAAATACTCGACATGGAACGTGGAATATCACCATGTCATTTCCAAAGCGAGACGGCAGCTGCACTGGAGGATACCTGTCGCCTACAGTAAGGGTGGCACATACATATGTCTAGCCTTGGAAACCACAGAATAATCTTGACCGGCACACACCCTTGTGACTCCACTCAGCCCTTTGGAGATACACCTGCTATGCTCTGGGGTAACAACCCAGAGCCTCCAGGGAGCTAACCCTAAACCTAATGGTAGCCCTAACTAGAACACTCACCCTACACCTAACCCTATATATCACACTAACTTTACAACACATCCATGTCAGAGCATGTGCCCTCATTTCAGCCTTCCATGGAATTCAAAACACTGATGTCGCTTCGACCCTGGCGACTTCCCTGGACCGAACTATAAACCTCTGACAACACCACGTGGCTGGGGTCCAGAAGCAGTAAAGGGTCACTCGGAAAGGAATGTGGAACCTCACCATGACATTTCCAGGCCTGACTGCAGCTGCCCGAGAGGATTCCTGAGGCTTACCCTACAGGGGGCCATAGATTTGTGTGAAATAGGAAGCCACAGACTGGTCTTGATCGGCACCCTCCTGTACCCTCAACTCACACCATAACCCCACCACAAAAGGGGACCCTCTACAAAACTAAAGGGGGCCTAGAACCCTACCCTACACTTGAGCATCCCTGTGTCATAGGCCCTGACTTCAGCCCTCGAGGGATATCACAAGACCGGAGTCGCTTCGGGCTTGGCGACATCCCTGGACCGAACAATAACCCTAGCTAAAGCACTCTCCCCATGGGGACCCAATTCCAACGTCTAACAACACCACGTGCCTGGGGTCCAGAAGCGGTGCAGGCTCACAAGGCATGGAACCTGGAAGCTCAGCATGTCGTTTCCCAAGCCGGGCTGCAGCTGACCCAGAGGATTCCGGAGGCCTCCTCGACCAGGGGCCCATTGACGTGTGTGACCTTGGCAGCCAAAGACTGATACTGACCTGCACGCTCCCTTGTGCCCTCAACACAGCCCTTCGGGGAGACCACTGCCCTACTGTGGGTTCAGCACCTGGAGTCTCCTGGGACCTAAACCTAACCTTACCCAAAACCAGGACCCTGCATTGAAAACTATGCCAGCCTCGAACCCTAACCCTACACTTGAGCTGCCCCATTGCATGGGCCCTCACTTCAGGCCTCGAGGAAGAATATGAGACCGGAGTCGCTTCGGCCCTGGCGACGTCCCTGGACCGAACCCTAACCCTAGCTAAGGCTCTCTCCTCATGGGGACCCAATTCCAAGGTCGGACAGCATCACGCGCCTGCGGTCCAGAAGCGGTGCAGGCTGACTCGCCAAGGAACCTGGAAGCTCACCATGTCGTTTCCCAGGCCCGGCTGCAGCTCCCGAGAGGATTCCGGAGGCCTCCTCGACCAGGGGCTTATCGACGTGTGTGGCCTTGGCAGCCAAAGACTGATCCTGACCGGTAGTCTCCCTTGTGCCCTCAAGTCAGTCCTTCAGGGAGACCACTGGTCTGCTAAGGGTTCGGCGCATGTAGACTCCTGAAAACTAACCCAAACCCTAACCCTACCTCAAACCGGTTGCCTCCACTGAAAACTAAGCCGGCCTTGTAACCGAACCCTAAACTTGAGATGCCCCATCTCATGGGCCCTCACTTCAGCCCTCAATGGACATAACGAGAGCGTAGTCGCTTCGGGCTGGTGACGTCCCTTGACCAAACCCTAACCCTAGCTGAGGATCTCTCCCCATGGGGACCCAATACCAACGTCTGACAAAACCACGTGCCTGGGGTACACAATCGGTGCAGACTCACTCGGCATGGAACCTGGAAGTTCACCATGTCGTTTCCCAGGCTCGGCTGAATACGCCCGAGATGTTTCCAAAGGCCTCCCCGACCAGGGCCTGTCGATGTGTGTGGCCTTGTCAGCCAAAGACTGAATCTGACCGGCACCCTCACTTGTGCCCTTAACTCAGCCCTTCGGGGAGACCACAGCCCTGCTCTAGGTTCGGCGCCTGGAACCTACTGGGACATATCCCTAACCCTAAAACTACCTGGATCAGGGAACATCCAATGAAACTTAAGTGGGCCTCGAACCCTAACCCTACACTTCTGTCACCTGGTCGCACGGGCCCTCACTTCAGCACTCGAGGTAGGTCACGAGATCGGAGTCTTTTTGGCACTGGCGACGTCCCTGGACCGAACCCTAAACCTAGCTAGCCACTCTCCCCATGTGGACCCAATACCAAAGTCTAAAAACACCACGGGCCTAGGGGACACAAGAGGTGCAGGCTCACTCAGCATGGAACCTGGAAGCTCACCATGTCTTTTCCAAGGCCAGGCTGCAGCTGCGCGAGAGGATTCTGGAGGTGTCCTCGACTAGGAGCCCATCAACGTGTGTGGCCTTGACAGACAATGACTGAACCTAACCGGCAAACTCATTTATGCCCTCAACTCACCCCTTCGGGGAGACCACAGCCCTGCTGTAGGTTCGGCACCTGGAGCCTCTTGGGACCTAACCCTAAACCTAACACGACCCTTAACTGGGAGCGTCCACCAAAACGTAAGGCTGCCTTGAACCCTAACCCTGTACTTGAGCTGCCTTCTCACATGGGCTTTCACGTCAGCCCTGGAGTGAGATCACAAGACCTGAGTCGCTTCGGCATGGAGATGTCCCTTGACCGAACTCTGATCCTAGCTAAGGCTCTCTCCCCATGGGGATCCAATTCCAACCTCTGAACAAACCACGCGTCTGGGGTCCAGAAGCAGTGCAGGCTCACATGGCATGGAACGTGGAAGCTCAGCATGTCATTTCCCAGGCCGGGCTGCAGCTGCCCCAGAGGATTCCAGAAGCCTCCTCGACCAGGGGCCCATCAACGTGCGTGGCCTTGGCAGACAAAGACTGATCCTGGGTGGCACCATCCCTTGCCCACAATTATACCCTTCAGGGAGACCACTGCCCTCCTGTGGGTTCGGCGCCTGGAGACTCCTGGGACCTAACACTAACCGTAATCCTAGCCCGAACCGGGACACTCCACCGAAACCTAAGCCTGCCTCGATCCTAACCCTGCACTTGAGCTGCCTTGTCCCATCGTCTCTCAATTCAGCCCTGGAGGGAAATCATGAGACCGGAGTCGCATCAGCCCTGGCAACGTCCCTGAACCGTATCTTAAACTTACCTAAGACGTTCTCTCCAAGGGGACCCAATTCTTCCATTTGACAACACCACGTGCCTGGGGTACAGAAGCGGAGCAGGCTCAAAAGGCATGGAACATGGAAGCTCACCATGTCGTTTCCCAGGCCGGCTGCAGCTGCCCAAAAGGATTCCAGAGCCCTCCTCGACCTCGGGCGGAACAACATATGTGGCCTTGGCAGCCAAAGACGGATCCTGACCAGCACTGTCCCAGGTGCCCTCAACTCAGCCCTTCGGGGAGACCACAACCCTGCTGTGGATTCAGCGCCTGGAACCTCCTGGGACCTAACCCTAACCCGAAACCTAAGCCTGCCTCGATCCCTAACCCTGCAATTGACCGCCTTCTGGCATGGGCCCTCAATTCACCCTCGAGGGAGATCATGAGACCGCAGTCTCTTCGGCCGTGCCAGTCCCTGGACCAAACTCTAACCCTAGCTAACACTCAGTCCCCATGGGGACCCAATCGCAATGTCTGAAAACACCACACGCCTGGGGTCCAGAAGTGGTGCAGGCTCACGCGGAATAGAACCTGGATGCTCACCATGTTGTTTCCCAGGCCTGGTTGCAGCTGCCCAATAGGATTCCTGGGGCTCCTCGATCAGGGGCCGATCGACGTGTGGGGCCTTGGCAGCCAAAGACGGATCCTGACCGGCACAGTCCCTTGTGCCCTGAACTCAGCCCTTTGCAGAGACCACGACCCTGCTGTGGGTTTGGCGCCTGGAGCTCCTAGGAGCTAACCCTACCCCTAATACTACCCCGAACCGTTACCCTACACTGAAAACTAAGCCTGCCTCAATCCCTAACCCTACAATACAGCCGCCTTCTGGCATGGGCCCTCCCTTCATAACTCGAGGGAGATAACGAGACTGGAGTCGCTTCTGCCCACGCGACGTCCCTGGACCGAACCCTAACTGTAGCTGACGCTCTCCCCCATGGGGACGAATTCCAACGTGTTAAACACCACGCGCCTGAGGTCCAGAAGCAGTGCAGGCTGACTCGGCATGGACCCTGGAAGCTCACCATGTCGTCTCCCAGGCCCGGCTGCACCTAGCCGAAAGGATTCCGGAGGCCTCCTCGACCACGGCAGGAACAACATGTGTGGCCTTGACATCCAAAGAGGGATCCTGACTGGCACCGTCCCTTGTGCCCTCACCTCAGCCCTTCTCGGAGACCACTGCCCTGCTGTGGGTTCGGTGCATGGAGCCTCCAGGTACCCACCCTAACCCTAACCCTAACCCTAACCCGATCCGTGAACTTCCACCGAAACCTAAGCCTGCCTCGATCCCTAATCCTGCATATGAGCCGCCTTCTGGCATGGGCCCTCACTTCAGCCCTCTAGGGAGATCACGAGACCGGAGTCGCTTCGGTCCTGGCGACGTCCCTGGACCGAATCCTAAACCTAACTAAGGCTCTCTCCTCATGGGGACCGAATTCCAAGGTCTGAAAGCATCACGCGCCTGGGGTCCAGAAGCGGTGCAGGCTGACTCGGCAAGGAACCTGGAAGCTCATCATGTCGTTTCCAAGGCCCGGCTGCAGCTCCCAAGAGGATTCCGGAGGCCTCCTCGACCAGGGGCTTATCGGCGTTAGTGGCCTTGGCAGCCAAAGAGGGATCCTGACCGGTACCGTTTCTTGTACCCTCAACTCAGCCCTTCGGGGAGACCACTGCCCTGCTGTGGATTGGGCGCCGGGAGCCTTCAGGTACCCAACCCTAACCCTAACCCTACCCCGATCCGGGACCCTCCACCAAAACCTAAGCCTGCCTCGATCCCGAATCCTGCATTTCAGCCGCCTTCTGGTATGGGCCCTCACTTCAGCCCTTGAGGGAGGTCACGAGACCGGAGTCCCTTCAGCCCTGGCGATGGCCCTGGACCGAACCCTAACCCTAGCTAAGGCTCTCTCCTCATGGGGACCCAATTCCAAGGTCTGACACCATCAAGCGCCTGGGGTCCAGAAGCGGTACAGGCTGACTCGGCACAGAAACTGGAAGCTCACCATGTTGTTTCCCAGGCGCGGCTGCAGCTCCTGAGAGGATTCTGGAGGACTCCTCGAACAGAGGCATATCAAGATATGTGGCCTTGGCAGCCAAAGTCGGATCCTGACCGACACCATCCCTTGTGCCCTCAACTCAACCCTTCGTGGAGACCACGACCCTGCTGTGGCTTTGGTGCCTGGGGCTCCTGGGAGTTAACCCTAACCCTAACCCTACCCCGAACTGGGACCCTACACTGAAACCTAACCCTGCCTCGATCCCTAACCCTGCAATTGAGCACCCTTCTGGCATGGGCCCTACTTCAGCCCTCAAAGGAGATCACGAGACTGGAGTCGCTTCGGCCCTGGCCACGTCCCTGGACCAAACCCTAACCCTAGCTGAGGCTCTCTACCCATGGGGACCCAATTCCAACGTCTGAGAACACCACGCATCTGGGGCCCTGAAGCGGTGCAGGCTGTCTCGGCATGGCACCTGGAAGCTCACCATGTGGTTTCCCAGGCCTGGCTGCAGCTGCCCGATAGGATTCCGGAAGCCTCCTCCACCACGGGAGGAACAACATGTGTGGCCTTGGCAGCCAAAGAGGGATCCTGACCGGCACCATCCCTTGTGCCCTCACCTCAGACCTTCGGGGTGACCACTGCCCTGCTGTGGTTTCGGCACCTGGATCCTCCTGGGAACTAACACTAACCCTAACCTACCCCAAACCTGGACCCTCCCCCGAAACCTAAGCCTGCCTCGATTCCTATCCCTGCAATTGAACCGCCTTCTGGCATGGGCCCTGTCTTCATCCCTCCAGGGGGATCACGAGGCTGGAGTCGCTATGGACCTGGCGACATCCCTTTACCTAACCCTAACCCTAGCTATGGCTCTTTCCCCATGGGGACCCAATTTTAACGTCTGACAACACCATGCGCCTGGGGTCCAGAAGCAGTGCAATCTGACTCAGCATGGAACCTGGAAGCTCACCATGTCGTTTCCCAGGCCCGGCTGCAGCTGCCCGAGTGGATTTTGTAGGCCTCCTCTACCAGGGGCCCAATCACGTGTGTGGCCTTGGGAGACCAAGACGGATCCTGACGGGCACCCTCCCTTGTGTCCTCAACCTAGCCCTTCAGGGAGACCGCTGTATTTCTGTGGGTTCGTCGTCTGGAGCTCCTGGGATCTAAACTTCACCCTAAACCTACCCTCTGTCAGAACCCTCCACTGAAATCTCATCCATCCTCAAAACCTAACCCTCTACTTGAGCCGCCCATCGCATGGGCCCTCATTTCAGGCCTTGAGAGAGATTACGCGATCAGCATGGCTTCGGCCCTGGCGATGTCCCTGGACCAAACCCTAATCCTAGCTAATGCTCTCTCCCCCTGGGGACCCAATCCCTACGTCTGACAACACCATACGCCTTGTGACCTGAAGGGTTGCATGGTCATTTGGTATGGTATCTGGAAGCTCACCATATCGTTTCCCATGCCTGTTGCATCTGCCAGAGAGGATTCCTGAGTCTTCCCCGACCAGGGCTCATAGAGTTGTGTGGCCTTGGAAGAACAGATTCTGACCCTGCCCGGCACTCTCCCTTGTGCCCTGAACTCAGTCCTTCAGGGAGACCGCTGAAGTGTTCTGGCTTCAGCACCTGGGGCGTCCTGGGACGTAACCCCAAACCTACCCTTAACCAGACTCTCCTTCGAATCCTAAGCCGGCCTTGAACCCTATCCCTTCATTTTAACCTCACCTTCACATGAGCCCTCACTTCATCTCTCGAGGGAGATCTCGAGACTGGAGTCACTTCGATCCTGGCTACGTCCCTGGTCCAAACACTAACCGTAGCTAAGACTCTCTCCCCTTGTGGACCCAATACCAAGGTCTGGCAAAGTACGCGCCTAGGGTTCCAGAAGCGGCACAGTGTCCCTCGGCATGGTGCCTGGAACCTCACAATGTCATTCTGCAGGCCCGGCTGCAGTTGTCTGAGAGAATTCCTGAGGCCTACTGGACCAGTGTCCCATAGATTTGCGTGGCCAGGAAGCCAAAGACTGAACCTTCCCGGCCCTCTCCCCTGTGCCCTCAACTTAGCCCATTCGGGTGACCACTGCCCTGCTGTGGGCTCAGTACCTGGGGCCTCTTGGGTCCTAACCCAAACCCTACCCCTAACCGGAAACCTCAACCGAATCCTAACCCGATCTTGAAACCTATTCAAACAATTGACCCCCGCTGTCTCCTGGTCCCTTACTTCATTCCTCTAGGGAGATCACAAGACTGGAGTTGCTTTGGCCCTGGCAACGTCCTGGACCGAACCCTAAGCCTAGTTCAGACTCTCACCCAATGGGGATGTAAGCAACAAACTATAAATCGTCTATGAGAAAAATTGAAGAAACCCAAAGAAATGGAAAACATTCCATACTCATATATTAGAAGAACAAACATTGTTAAGATGTCAATACTACCAAAGCAGTCGACACACTCAATGCAATCCCTATCAAAATAACACGAGCTTTCTCCACAGAGCTAGAACAAACAACCCTATAATGTGTAAGGATCCAGAAAAGATACCAAAAGCCAAAGTCATGTTGAAAAAGAAAACCAAGGTGGAAACATGACTATTTTGGATTTATGGTGTATTAGAAAGCTGCATTCATCAAGACAGTATGTACAGGCACAGAAACGGAGACAGACGTCAATGGAACAGAATATGGAACCCAGAAATATACCCTCAAACATAAGGTGAGTAATCTTTGTTAACACAGAAATAATATAGAATGGAATCAGAGTCTCTTCAGCAAATGGTACTCGGAATACTGGACAGTGAGAATGATGAACCTGGACACTGTCCTTAAACGACACACACACACACACACACACACACACACACACACACACACCTCAAAATGGATGAATTATCTAAATGTAAGTCAGGAACATTCAAAATCCTAGAGGAGATAACAGGCAATGTACCTCCTTGATCCTGGCCGCAGCAACTTCTCGCTTGTCATGTCTCCAGAAGCAAGAGCAATAAAAACCACAATGAACTATTGGGTCCTGAAGATAAAAAGCTTCTGCACAGCAGGGGACAAAATCAGCCAAACTAAAAGGCAACTGAATGAAATGGGAGAAGATATTTGCAGGTGACATATCAGATAAAGGGTTAGTATCCAAAATCTATAAAAAAAGTGATCACACTCAACACCCAGAAACCAAATAATCCCGTGAAGAAATGGGCAAAAGACATGAAGAGACACTTTAAGAAAGATGACATCCGGATTGGTCACACATGAAAAGATGCTCAATCTCACTGGTCATCACTGAAATACAAATGAAACCCACAATGAGATATCCCCTCACACCTATCAGAATGGCTAAAATTAACATCTCCGGAAACGACAGATGTTGGCAAGGATGCAGGGAAAGGGAACCCTTTTGCAATGCTGGTGCGAATGCAAAGTGCTGTAGCCATTCTGGACAATAGTATGGAGATTCGTCACAAACACAAAAAATAGAACTACACTAGGACCCAGCCATTGCACTACTACGTATTTATCCAAAAGATACACTAACGCTGACTCGAAGTGGCACGTGTACTCCAATATTTCTAGCAGCATTCTCAACAATAGCTAAGTTATGCAAAGAGCCCAAATGACCACTGACAGATGAATGGATAAAGAAGATATGGTATATTCATACAATGGACTATGACTCTGCGATCAAAAAGAATGAAATCTCGCTCTTTGCAACAACGGGGATGGAACCAGACTTTCTTAAGCTAAGCAAAATATGTCAGAGAACGACACACATCCTATGATTTCTCTCATCTGTCGAATTTAATGAAACTGATGAACATAGTGCGAGGAAAGCAAAAATAAGATACACACAGAGAGGGAGTCAAATGATAAGAGACTGTTAAATAGAGGGAAGAATCTCAGGGTTCCTGGAGGATTACTGAGTAGGAGTATGGGCTAAATGGGTGATGGGCATTAGGGGTGGACCTTGGGATGAGTATTGGGTATATTTTGTACTTGATGGATCACTAAATTCTACTGCTGAAACTGTATTCCTCTATAAGGTAACTAACTTGGGCCTAAATTTTAAAAAGAAGAAATATTAAAAATAAGCAAAGAAATGTACCACCAGTCAAACGAAAAGAATATTTAAGTCGGGCTCTTGAGTGGAAAGGAAAGACTAAAAGTGTCACAGACATGAAAGGATCAGAGAAAACATCAAGAAACAATGAAAAAACAACTAGTAGAATGGGACTAAATGTATACTTATCAATAATCACTCTGAGTATAAATGGACTAAATGCTCCAATTCAAAGCCATTGGATAGGGCGTCAGAAAGGACAGAACAGACAAAGAAACAAGCAAACAAAAAACAATGTCTATCTAGATGCTGCCTACAAACCCTTATTCGGACTTAAGTCTCCTGCAGATTTGTTATTTTTAAAAATTTTTTTTAATGTTTATTTATTTTTGAGACAGAGAGAGACAGAGCATGAATGGGGGAGGGTCAGAGAGAGGGAGAACAGAATCTGAAACAGGCTCCAGGATCTGAGCTGTCAACACAGAGCCCGACGCGGGGCTCGACCTCAGGGACTGCGAGATCATGACCTGAGCCGAAGTCGGCCCCTTAACCGACTGAGCCACCCAGGCGCCCCAAGTCTCCTGCAGATTTGAAGTGAGGGAATGAAGAAATATTTATCATGCCAATAATGTCAAAAGAAAGACAGTAGCAATACTTATATCAGGCAAAATATACTTTAAAACCGAGACTCTATTTTGGTACCCTTTGGGTAAATACCTAAGAGTGACATTGCATGAACCCAATATTTATAGCAGAATTATCAACAGTAGCCCAACTATGGGGAAAGCCTAAGTATCCATCAACTGATGAAGGTGTAAAGAAGTTGTGGTGTATGTACGTATATGTATGTATATGCATATGGACATATGTGTATGTTCATATATACATACATATGTATATACAATGAAATATAACTCAGCTTCAAGAAGAATGAAATCTTGCCATTTGCAACGATGTGGAAGGAGCTCGAATGTATTATGCTACGTGAAATACGTCAATCAGAGAAAGACACATATATGATTTCACTCATGTGGAAGTTAAGAAACAAAACACATGAAAACTAAGGAAGGAGCCAGGAAAAGAGAAGCGTGGTAACAAACGACATGAGTCTCTTAGAGAAAAAAAAAGTGAAAGTTGATGGAGGGAGATGGGTCAGCGCTGGGCTAGATGGAGGACGAGTATTAAGGAGAGCACTTGTTGTGATGAGCACTGGGTGTTCTATGTAAAGGATGAATCACCGAATTCTACTCCTAAACCCGAGAATGCACTGTATGTCAACTAAGACTTAAATTAAAATACATACATACATACATACATACAGCTATAACAAGAGATGAAGACAGACACGATCTGATACTAAAGGGGACAGCCAAACAAGAAGATCCAATGATTGTAAATTTCGGTGCACCCAACATGCGATCACCAAGTATACAAAACATTTAGCAACAACCGTAAAGGAACTCATTTATAATAATATGATGATAGTAGAGGACTTTAATACATCACTCACATCAATGGACAGAACCTATAAACAGAACGTCAACAAGGAAACAATGGCTTTGAATGACACACTGGGCCAGAAGGGTTCAACAGATATATTCAGAACACTCCATACTAAAATGGCAGAGTACACATTCTTTTCAAGCATACCTGGGGCGTTCTACAGAATTGATCACATTCTAGGTCACAAATCAGGCCTCAAGAGGTACCCAACGACAGAGATCACACCAAGCATCTTTTCTAACCACAAAGCTAGGAACCTTGAAGTCAACCACAAAAAGAGGCCGGTGGGGGGGTGGGGGGGGTGGGAAGGCCACAAATAAAGGGAGGTTAAGTAACATGCTACTAAATGAATGGGTCAAACAGGAAATCAATGAGAAAATACACTGAAACAAATGAAAATGAAAATACACTGGTAAAACCCTTTGGAATGCGGCAAAAGAAGTCTATGATGGAAGTATATAGCAATACAAGCCTACCTTAAAGAGCAAGAAAAATCTCAAAGAATCCTAACTTACACCTAAAGGAATGAGAAAAAGAGCAGCAGAAGGAAGGAAATAATAGAATTTAGGGCAGAAATAAGGAATATAGAAACCAAAAAGACACTAGACCAAATCAATGAAAGCAGGGGCTGGTTCATTGAAAGCAGTAATCAACTTGAAAACCTCCTAGGCAGACTCTTCACAAAGAAGACAGAAAGGACCCAAATAAATGAAATCACAAATAAGAAAGGAGAAATGACAGTCAACACCACAAAAATACAATTAGAAGATAATATTATGAACAACTATAGGCAACAAATTGGACACTCTGAGAAAAATGGACAACTTCCTAGAAAAACACACACTACCAAAACTGAAACAGGAAGATACCTAAAACCTGAAAACAGGCAGATACCCCATCAGTAATTAAAAAAATCTCCCCCCAACACAAGAGTTCATGGCCAGATGGCTTCGTGGATGAATTCTACCATCCATTCAAGGAAGAGGTAATATGTATTCTCATCGAATTATTACAAAATTAAAAAAAGAAGGAAAACTTACAAATTCATCGTATGAGGCCATCATTACCCTGATACCAAAACGAGATGAAGCCTCCACTGAAACCGAAAACTGCAGCGGCGCCTGTGTGGGTCGGTCGGTTTACTGTCCAACTCTTAATTTTGGATGAGGACATTATCTTGCGGTATGTGGGTTCAAGTTCTACGTTGGGCCCTGCCATGACAGTGTGGGGCATGGCCAGGATTCTCTCTCTCCTTGTCTCTCTGCCCCTCCCTCACTTTTATGTACACTATCTAAGGAAAGAAAGAAGCTTTTATAAAGATGTTTACAAGTTTTTAAATAAAACTGCAGAGCAATAGCCTGATGACTATGTATGCCGAAATGCTCATTAAAAAACCTTCAAATTAAAGTCAACAATACATTGATAGAATCATTTCCCATAATCAAGTGGTATATATTCCTGGGCTGCAAGCGTGTTTCCACATTCACATATCAATCAACATGATGCACCACAGTAATAGAAGAAAGGATAAGAACAATAGGATGCTTTCAACAGAGGCAGGAAAACTTTTTGATAAAATGTCACATCGATTCATGATAAAAACCCTCAGAAAAGTACATTGGGACTCAACCTACCTGCACATAATAAAGGTCGTCTATGAAAAACCCACAGCTCGTCTCATCCTCAATGGGTAAGAATTGAAAGTTTTTCTTCCAAAGTCAGGGACAAGCTAGGAATGACCCCTCTCACCACTGTTATCCCACATAGTACGGGAAACCCTAACCACAGCACTCAGACAACAAAAAGAAATAAGAGGCATCCAAATCGGCAAGGAAGAAGAAGCACTTTCGCTGTTTGCAACTGACATGATAGGTTCTATAAAAAACATGAAAGGCTCCCTTAAAAATTGCTAGAATCAATATATGAATTCGACAAGTCACAATCTACAGAAATCAAGGAACATAGATGTATTGAATTTCTAACACAAATCATGAATTAACACAGAGAGAAAGTAAGGGATCAATCCCATTGACAGGCTCACAAATACCACAAGAAACCAGGAATCAACCTAACCAAAGAGGTGAAAGACCTGTACTCTAAACGCTATGAAACAATGATGAAATAAATGGAAGAGGACACAAAGAAATGGACATACATTTCATGTTCATGGATGGGAAGCACAAAATACTGTTAAAATGTCTACACTCCTCAAAGCAATCTACACATATAATGAAATGAAGTGTGATAGGGATATCACACTCACAAAAGCATTTGTCACAGAACAAGAACAAATAATCTCAAAATTTGTATGGAATGACAAAAGTCCCCATACAGCCAACACAAACTTGTAAAAGAAAAGCAGAGCTGGAGACATCACAATTCCAGACTTTAGGTTATATTACAAAGCTATACTGATCAGAACAGTATGATCAGTATGCCCGTACTGAACAGTACTGACAAAACAACAACAAAAAGTAACAACAACAAACTCATATGCATAGATCAATAGCATGGACACCCAGAAATAAACTCACCCCTCTATGGTCAATTAATTCTCAACAAAGCAGGAAAGATAATCCAATGGAAGAAAAGATAGTCTTGGGACACATGGGTGGCCCAGGCAAGAAAGCGTGTGATGGTGGATTCAGCTCAGGTCATGATCTCAGGGAAGTGCAGAGCATGCGTGGGATTCTCTCTTTCCATATCTCTCTGCCCCACTTCTGCATGCTCTCACGCTCTCTCTCTCTCTCAAAAATAAATACATAAATTTAAAAAAAGGCTCCTCAACATATGGTTTTGGAAAAACTAGACAGCCATCTGCAAAACAAAACAAAAACAACGGACCACTGTCTTACAACATACACAAAAATAAATCCAACATGGACAAAGACCTCTATGTGAAACCTGAAACCATAAAAATCCCAGAGGATAACACGGGTAGTATCTTACTTGACATTGCCTGTACAAACGTCTTTGTAGATCTATCTCTAGAGGTAAGGGAAACACAAGCAAAAATAATGAGACTTTATAAAAATAAAACCTTCCGTCACCAAGGAAAAAATCAACAAAACGAAATCACCAACAGAATGATATTTGCAAACGACATCGGATACAGGGTTAGTGTCCAAAATATATACAGTTATACATCACCCCAAAAATGAGAAATCTGATTAAAAATGGGCAGAAGACACGAGTGGACATTTCCCGAAGGAAGACATATACATGGCCAAGAGACACATGAAAAAATGCTCAACAATACTGATCTTCAGGGAAATACAATTCGAAAGTACAATGAGAGAACACATCACCTCTGTCACAAAGGCTAAAATCAATGAAGGATGACACAGCAGGTGTTGCCAAATATGTGGGGAAAGAATAACCCTCTTGCACTATGGGTAGGAATGCAAACTGGTGCAGCCACTATGGAAAACCACATGGAGATGTCAAAAACAAAACAAAACTGGAAATAGAAGTACCTTACAATCCAGCAACTTCACTACAAGGTATTTCCACAAAGAATACAAAATCTTCAAAGGGATATATGCACCGTGATGTTTACAGCAGCATTTTCTACAAAAGCCAAATGACAGAAACTATCCAAGCACCCATCAACAGATGAATAAATTGAGATGTGGGCTATGGAATGTAAGATGATGTAGCCGTAAAAACGTGAAATCTTGCCATTTGCCACGAGGTGGATGGAGAGAGAGAATGTTATGCTGGGTGAAATAAGCCTGTCGGAGAAAGACAAATACCCAATGATTTCACTAACACATGGCAAGAAAACAAAACAAAGGGGCGGGGGGAGGAGACAAACGGACTCTTAACTAGGAAACAAACTGAGGAGTTCCACAGCGAGGTGAGGGAATGGGTGAAACAGCTGATGGGGATTAAGAAGTGCACCTGGGATGAGCACCGGGTGACGTGTGGAAGTGTTGCTCTATATTGGACACCTGAAACTACTATTACACTGTGTCTTCACTCAGTGGAATTTAAATTAAAAGATAACATAAGGTTACTGAGACTTACCTACCGGGTTTTCGGTAGTGTTCAATCACTTCACTAGGTTGGAAAAATAACCATGAAATTTTTTAAAAAGCATGTATGATGTGTGGGACAGTTTTTGCCCTTACCTTGGTCTCTGGGTCCAGCAGGACTCGGAACATGGGTCCCAGCTCCTTCTTCTAGAAGGTCGTGAGACGAGCATTTCATGAATCCACGTCCTAATTGAATGCAGCTCCCGTGCTTCTGAATTTCTGTTAGGGTTCCTTCCCGGAAACAAGCCTGGATCTGGAACAAACCATCGACTGCATCTATGAGGTGATGTCGTGGGACCCCGCAATCCACAAGTCCTTTAGTAAAATACGTCTTGTTCAAACACTGTCCGGGAAGGGGTGGAATGAAACACGGGAACAGCCCAGAAAATGCAAAGGCCTGTGCAGCTCAGCGACCAGCTTGACCAGGGAAGCCACCCGGCGCCCCCTCCTCAGCACTCAGTACAACAAGGCAGCTTCTCTCTGGCGACTCAGGAGATGCCAAGTTGCTGCTAAGCTTCCAAGGTCTCCCCTGGGGAGGGTGGCAGAACCTGCTGGAAGTGCAGCTCTGCTCTCTGTACTCAGGCACCAGCAGAGGCCTGAGTCCTCTGAGAGCAGTCTAAGCCCTTCCTGCTCTGAGGTGCCCTGGGTCAGAAAAACAGATGGTGCGCCCTCTGCTGGCTATCACTGCCCAGCAGAGGAACCCGCCCCTCGGGGGTCTGTGGTGCTTGAGCTCTCTCTGCTGGCCACCATGGGAATTCCTTCAATGTGGAAGGCCCTGGTTACTCAGCTGAGAGACCGAAGGTGCTCTGGGCAACTAAGCCTGTTCTCCTCATTGGGAAGGTCTTAGTGACAGGGTCTGGGACACAAAATCTTTTCCTTCTCTTTCTTGTGAGTGAAGAATGAAACCGAATTTATTAACGTAACGACATCATTTGTAATGTTTTCAGCAATATTCACAGAAAAATAGACCACCGATTTACACATGCTGAACAAGACGTAATGTTGTTTACCACCAAAATACTTAAGTTAGATAAAGAATGGACACCTTTGAGAGAGAGAGATACCGGCGTCCAGCGATGGAGTGAATGAGTCCTAGGGATACAAGGGACAGCCAATGGAATGGAGTCAATCCTGTAACAATATTGTTGCATGCTTTCACAGGATAGGTACACTTGTGGTTGAGTAAAACATAATGTAGAGACAAATGGAATGACTACAATGTATGCCTAAAACTAACACAACTAATGTGTAAACAATATTTCATTTAAAAATAGACATCCTTTACACTATCTTTAATTTATTCTTCTTTGCAACTAAACTATCCTTCCCGGGGCGCTTGGGTGACTTAGTCGGTTAAGCGTCCGACTTTGAGTCAATATATATTTTACCAATATTACTAGTCCACCTCTGCCAGGTCCAGACTGCAGGACCTGGGGGCAACGCAATGCCTGATGCCTGGGTTCAGAACTTAAGGAAGGCAGGCTGGCGGGGGAGGGGGGAAATCCAACAGAGCCTGGGGCAGTGAGGGAGATGGCCCTGGGACACCTCCCCACAGGGCAGGCTATGGAGTTTACCTGCCAAAGAGCGGCACACTCTCCCTCAAGACATCCCTCTCCATGACAGAACGTGAGGCTGAACCTCACAATTCCAGAAGAAATGAGGGCTACCCATCTTTTCAATTCCAATGGCCTCTGCAGAACTTGGGCCCAGGGATGTTGGAGTCTTGGGGCCATGGAACCCTGATTCCCATGATAGAAGCCCTTTCTGCCCCAGCACTCAGAGCCACTTCCTACATCCCCTCCCCCCTGGCCCATCTAACTGTCTCCCCATACCGGACCAGGTCTCTACTTTCCTTCTTATACTTCCTCTTTGTCTCTATTTCTCTCTAACCACATCTCTCTCTATTTCTTCCTTTCACTCTCTAGGGAGTGGTGTATCATACGGTGCTAAACTTTGTTCTTGTACATGGGAATATCCAATTTTCGCAGCACCAGTTATTCAAAAGACTACTCTTCTCCACTGTGTATTATTGACTCCCTTGTCGAATACTAGGTGACTGTGATGCATGGGTTTAGTTTGGGCTCTCAATTTCTGTTCCATTGTCTTGTGTGTGTGATTATGTCAGTGACATAATTGATTTCTTTGTGTTAGAATGACGCTTGAAATCAAGAAGGGGGATGCCTCCTGTTTTGTTCTTTCTTGCGTTGGCTACATGGGGTCTTTTGGTGGTTCCAAATAAATTTTAGGATATGATTTTCTAATTGCATAAATATTGCATCGGAGTCTTGATAGAGATTGCACTGAATCTCTAGATGGCTTTGGGTAATATGGACATTGTATCTGTATTAATTCCTCCGAAAGTTGGACATGGGATGGCTTTTCACTGACTTGTGTGTTCTCCCCTTTCTTTCACCCAAATTGAATTTCTTCCATTCCTGCACACAGGTTTTATAGTTTTCTGTAGAGAGATTTTCATTTCCTTGGCTAACGGTATTGCTATAATTTTTATTGTTTTTGATGCTATTGTAAATCGGATTGTTTTCTTTACTTCTGAGATAATTGGGTTAGTGTATAGGAATGATACAGAATATGATATGGTGACTTTATAGTTTGGAGCTTCACTGCATTTCTTGATTAGATATTAACAGGTTCTTTTACATTAAACTTTTTATTTAGGTCCTTTACCTAGTTAAAAAAAACAACAACATGTTATTTGGGAATAGCTGACACACTACGTACATTAGTTTCATATGAAAAACATAGTCATTGGCAAATGTATACATTCTGCTACGCTAACACAGGTGTAGCTATCACCCAGTGATCTTCACTACTAGTGCCCTCCATAGCCCATCACCCATTGAACCCATCCCCCTATGCCACCTCCCTGGCGACGTCCCTGGACCGAAACCTAAGCCAAGCTATGGCTCTCCCCCATGGGGACCCAATTCCAACGTTTGACAACACCACGCAACTGGGGTCCATAAGCGGTGCAGGCTGACTCGGCATGGAACCTGGAAGTGCACCATGTCGTTTCCCAGGCCCGGCTGCAGCTACTAAGAGGATTCTGGAGGCCTCCTCGACCAGGGGCAAATCGTCGTCTGTTGCCAAGGCAGCCAAAGACAGATCCTGCACGGAACCATCCCTTGTGCCCTCAGTTCAGACCTTTGGGGAGACCGCTGCCCTGCTGAGGGTTCGGCGCCTGGAGCCTGCGGGGACCTAACCCTAAACCTAACCCTACCCCGAACCGGGACCCTCCACACAAAACTAAGCCTGCCTCGATACCTAACCCTGGAATTGAGCTGCCTTCTGGCATGGGCCCTCAATTCAGCCCTCGAGGGAGATCACAAGACTGGAGTCACTTCGGCACAGGCTATGTCCCTGGACCGAACACTAACAGAGCTAAGGCTAAGTCCCCATGGGGACACTATTCCAACGTCTGACAACACCACGGGCCTGGGGTCCAGAAGAGGTGCAAGCTGACTCCGCCTGGAACCTGGAAGCTCACCATGTCGTTTCCCAGGCCTGGCTGCAGCTGCACGATAGGATTCCGGAGTCCCCTCGACCAGGGGCCGATCGACGTGTGTGGCCATGGCAGCCAAAGAGGGATCCTGACCGGCACCGTCCCTTGTGCCCTCAACACAGCCCTTTGGGGACACCACTGCTCTGCAGTGGGTTCGGCGCCTGGAACCTCCTGGGACCTAACGCTAACCCTCACCATACCCCGAACCGGGAACTTCCACTGAAACCTAAGCCTGCCTCGATCCCTAATCCTGCATTTGAGCCGCCTCCTGGAATGGGCCCTCACTTCAGCCCTCGAGGGAGATCACGAGACCGGAGTGGCTCCGGCCCTGGCGACGTCCCTGGACCGAACCCTAACCCTAGCTAAGGCTCTCCCCTCATGGGGACCCAATTCCAAGTTCGGAGAGCATCACGCGCCTGGGGTCCAGAAGCGGTGCAGGCTGACTCGGCATGGAACTTGGAATCGCACCATGCCGATTCCCAGGCCCGGCTGCAGCTCCAGAGAGGATTCCGGAGGCCTCCTCGACCAGGGGCTTATCGACGTTTGTGGCCTTGACAGCCAGGGAGGGACCCTGACCGGCACCGTCCCTTGTGCCCTCAACTCAGCCCTTCGGGGAGACCACTGCCCTGCTTTGGGTTCAGCGCCTGGAACCTCCTGGGACCTAACCCTAACCCTACCCCGAAACAGGAACCCCCACCAAAACCTAAGCCAGCCTCGATCCCTATTCCTGCATTTGAGCCGCCTTCTTGAATGGGCCCTCAATTCAGGTCTCGAGGGAGAACTAGAGACCGGAGTCGCTTCGGCCCTGGCGACGTTCCTGGACCGAACCCTAAACCTAGATAAGGCTCTCTCCGCATGGGGACCCAATTCGAAGGTCGGACAAAATCATGAGCCTGGGGTCCTGACGCGGTGCAGGCTGACTTGCCAAGGAACCTGGAAGCTCACCATGTCGTTTCCCAGGACCGGCTGCAGCACTCGAGAGGATTCCGGAGGCCTCCTCGACCAGGGGCTTATCGCCGTGTGTCATCTTGGCAGCCAAAGAGGGACACTGACCGGCACCGTCCTTTGTCCCCGCAACTAAGCCCTTCGGAAAGAACACTGCCCTGCTGTGAGTTCGGAGTCTGGAACCTCTTGGGACCTAACCCTAACCCTAACCCTTCCCCGAACCGTTACCCTCCACTGAAACCTAAGCCTGCCTCGTTCCCTTATCCTGCATTTGAGCCGCCTTCTGGCATGGGCCCTCACTTCAGCCCTCGAGGGAGATCACGAGAGCGGAGTCGCTTCGGCCCTGGCGTCGTCCCTGGACTGAACCCTAACCCTAGCTAAGGCTCTCTCCTCATGGGGACCCAATTCCAAGGTAGGACAGCATCACGCGCATAGGAACAGAAGCGGTGCAGGCTGACTCGGCAAGGAACCTGGAAGCTCACCATGTCGTTTCCCAGGCCCGGCTGCAGCTCCCGAGAGGATTCCGGAGGCCTCCTCGACAGGGGCTTATCGCCGTGTGTGGTTGGCAGCCAAAAAGGGACCTTGACCGGCAACGTCCCTTGTGCCCTCAACTCAGCCCTTCGGGGAGACCACTGCCCTGTTGTGAGTTCAGCGCCTGGAACCTCCTGGGACCTAACCCTAACCCTAACCCTACCCCGAACCAGGACCATCCACCGAAACCTAAGCCTGCCTCGATCCCTAATCCTGCATTTGAGCTGCCTCCTGGCATGGGCCCTCACTTCAGGCCTCAGGGAGATCACGAGACCAGAGTCGCTTCGGCCCTGGCGACGTCGCTGGACCGAACCTTAACCCTAGCTAAGGCTCTCTCCTCATGGGGACCCAATTCCAAGGTCGGACAGCATCACGCGCCTGGTGTCCAGAAGCGGTGCAGGCTGACTCGTCAAGGAACCTGGAAGCTCACCATGTCGTTTCCCAGGCCCGGTTGCAGCTCCCGAGAGGATTCCGGAGGCTTCCTCGACCAGGGGTTTATCGACGTGTGTGGCCTTGGCAGCCAACGAGGGATCCTGACCGGCACCGTCATTTGTGCCCGCAACTAAGCCCTTGGGGAAGAACACTGCCCTGCTGTGAGTTCGGCGTCTGGAACCCCTTGGGACCTAACCCTAACCCTAACCCTTCCCCGAACCGTTACCCTCCACTGAAACCAAAGCCTGCCTCGTTCCCTTATCCTGCATTTGAGCCGCCTCCTGGCATGGGCCCTCACTTCAGCCCTCGAGGGAGATCACGAGACCGGAGTCGCCTCGGCCCTGGCGACGTCCCTGGACCGATCCTAACACTAGCTAAGGCTCTCTCCTCATGGGGACCCTATTCCAAGGTCGGACAGCATCACGTGCCTGGGGTCCAGAAGCGGTGCAGGCTGACTCGGCATGGAACTTGGAATCTCACCATGTCGTTTCCCAGGCCCGGCTGCAGCTCCCGAGAGGATTCCGGAAACCTCCTCGACCAGGGGCTTATCGTCGTGTGTGGTCTTGGCAGCCAAAAAGGGACCCTGACCGGCACCGTCCCTTGTGCCCTCCACTCAGCCCTTCGGGGAGACCACTGCCCTGCTGTGGTTTCGGCGCCTGGAACCTCCTGGGACCTAACCCTAACCCTAACCCTACCCCGAAACTTTACCCTCCACTGAAACCTAAGCCTGCCTCGTTCCCTTATCCTGCATTTGAGCCGCCTTCTGGCATGGGCCCTCACTTAAGCCCTCGAGGGAGATCACGAGACCAGAGTCGCTTCGGCCCTGGCAATGTACCTGGACCGAACCCTAACCCTAGCTAAGGCTCTCTCCTCATGGGGACCCAATTCCAAGGTCGAACAGCATCACGCGCCTGGGGTCTAGAAGCGGTGCAGGCTGATTCGGCATGGAACTTGGAATCTCACCATGTCATTTCCCAGGCCCGGCTGCAGCTCCAGAGAGGATTCCGGAGGCCTCCTCGACCAGGGGCTTATCCACGTGTGAGGCCTTCACAGCCAAAGAGGGACTCTGACAGGCACCGTCCCTTGTGCCCTCAACTCAGCCCTTCGGGGAGACCACTGCCCTGCTGTGGGTTCGGCGCCTGGAACCTCCTGGGACCTAAACCTAACCCTAACCCTACCCCGAACCGTTACCCTCCACCGAAACGTAAGCCTGCCTCGTTCCCTTATCCTGCATTTGATCCGCCTTCTATCATGGGCCCTCACTTCAGCCCTCGAGGGAGATCACGAGACCGGAGTCGCTTCAGCCCTGGCGACGCCTTTGGACAGAACCCTAACCCTAGCGACGGCTCTCTCCTCATGGGGACCCAATTCGAAGGTCGGACAGCATCCGCGCCTAGGGAACAGAAGCGGTGCAGGCTGACTCGGCAAGGAACCTGGAATCTCACCATGTCGTTTCCCAGGCCCTGCTGCAGCTCCCGAGAGGATTCCGGAGGCCTCCTCGACCAGGGGCTTTTCGACGTGTGTGCTCTTGGCAGCCAAAGAGGGACCCTGACCGGCACCGTCCCTTGTGCCCTCAACACAGCCCTACGGGGAGACCAGTGCCCTGCTGTGAGTTCAGCGCCTGGAACCTCCTGGGACCTAACCCTAACCCTAACCCTACCCCGAACCAGGACCATCCACCGAAACCTAAGCCTGCCTCGACACCTAATCCTGCATTTGAGCCGCCTCCTGGCATGGGCCCTCACTTCAGCCCTCGAGGGAGATCACGAGACCGATGTCGCTTCGGCCCTGGCGACGTCCCTGGACAGAACCCTAACCCTAGCTAAGGCTCTCTCCTCATGGGGACCCAATTCCAAGGTCGGACAGCATCACGCGCCTGGGGTCCAGAAGCGGTGCAGGCTGACTCGGCATGGAACTTGGAATCTCACCATGTCGTTTCCCAGGCGCGGCTGCAGCTCCAGAGAGGATTCCGGAGGCCTCCTCGACCAGGGGCTTATCGACGTGCGTGGCCTTGGCAGCCAACGAGGGATCCTGACCGGCACCGTCCTTTGTTCCCTCAACTGAGCCCTTCGGGGAGACCATTGCCCGGCTGTGGGTTCGGCGCCTGGAACCTCTTGGGACATAACCCTAACCCTAACCCTTCCCTTAACCATTACCCTCCACTGAAACCTAAGCTTTCCTCGTTCCCTTATCGGGCATTTGAGCCGCCTTCTGGCATGGGCCCTCATTCAGCACTCGAGGGAGATCACAAGAGCGGAGTCGCTTCGGCCCTGGCCTCGTCCTTGGACCGAACCCTAACCCTAGCTAAGGCTCACTCCTCATGGGGACCCAATTCCAAGGTCGGACAGCATCACCCGCATAGGGAACAGAAGCGGTGCAGGCTGACTCGGCAAGGAACCTGGAAGCTCACCATGTCGTTTCCCAGGCCCGGCTGCAGCTCCCGAGAGGATTCCGGAGGCCTCCTCGACCAGGGGCTTATCGACGTGTGTGATCTTGGCAGCCAAAGAGGGACCCTGACCGGCACGGTCCCTTGTGCCCTCAACTCAGCCCTTCCGGCAGACCACTGCCCTGCTGTGAGTTCAGCGCCTGGAACCTCCTGGGACCTAACCCTAACCCTAACCCTACCCCGAACCAGGACCCTCCAGCGAAACCTAAGCCTGCCTCGACACCTAATCCTGCATTTGAGCCGCCTCCTGGCATGGGCCCTCACTTCAGCCCTCGAGGGAGATCACGAGACCGGAGTCGCTTCGGCCCTGGCGACGTCCCTGGACCGAACCCTAACCCTAGCTAAGGCTCTCTCCTCATGGGGACCCAATTCCACCGTAGGACAGCATCACGAGCCTGGGGTCCAGAAGCGGTGCAGGCTGACTCGGCATGGAACTTGCAATCTCACCATGTCGTTTCCCAGGCGCGGCTGCAGCTCCAGAGAGGATTCCGGAGGCCTCCTCGACCAGGGGCTTATCGACGTGTGTGACCTTGACTGCCAAAGAGGGACCCTGACCGGCAAGGTCCCTTGGGCCCTCAACTCAGTCCTTCGGGGAGACCACTGCCCTGCTTTGGGATCGGCGCCTGGAACCTCCTGGGACCTAACCCTAACCCTAACCCTACCCCGAACCAGGACCCTCCACCGAACCGTAAGCCAGCCTCGATCCCTATTCCTGCATTTGAGCCGCCTTCTGGAATGGGCCCTCACTTCAGGCCTCGAGGAAGATCACGAGACCGGAGTCGCTTCGGCCCTGGCGACGTCCCTGGTCCTAACCCTAACCCTAGATAAGGCCCTCTCCGCAAGGGGACCCAATTCGAAGTTAGGACAGCATCACGAGCCTGGGGTCCAGAAGCGGTGCAGGCTGACTTGCCAAGGACCCTGGAAGCTCACCATGTCTTTCCCTGGCCCGGCTGCAGCTCCCGAGAGGATTCCGGAGGCCTCCTCGACCAGGGGCTTATCGCCGTGTGTGGTCTTGGCAGCCAAAGAGGGACCCTGACCGGCACCGTCCCTTGTGCCCTCAACTCAGCCCTTCGGGGAGACCACTGCCCTACTATGTGGTCACCGCCTGGAACCTCCTGGGACCTAACCCTAACCCTAACCCTACCACAAACCAGGACCCTCCACAGAAACCTAAGCCTGCCTCGACACCTAATCCTGCATTTGAGCCGCCTCCTGGCATGGGCCCTCACTTCAGCCCTCGAGGGAGATCACGAGACCGGAGTCGCTTCGGCCCTGGCGACGTCCCTGGACCGAACCTTAACCCTAGCTAAGGCTCTCTCCTCATGGGGACCCAATTCGAAGGTCGGACAGCATCACGCGCCTGGGGTCCAGAAGCGGTGCAGGCTGACTCAGCATGGAACTTGGAATCTCACCATGTCGTTTCCCAGGCCTGGCTGCAGCTCCCGAGAGGATTCCGGAGGCCTCCTCGACCAGGGGCTTATCGACGTGTGTGGCCTTGACAGCCAAAGAGGGACCCTGACCGGCACGGTCCCTTGTGCCCTCAACTCAGCCCTTCGGGGAGACCACTGCCCGGCTGTGGGTTCGGCGCCTGGAACCTCCTGGGACCCAACCCTAACCCTAACCCTACCCCGAACCAGGACCCTCCACCAAAACCTAAGCCAGCCTCGATCCCTATTCCTGCATTTGAGCCGCAGTCTGGCATGGACCCTCATTTCAGGCCTCGAGGGAGATCACGAGACCGGAGTCGATCCTGCCCTGGCGACGTCCCTGGACCGAACCCTAACCCTAGATAAGGCTCTCTCCGCATGGGGACCCAATTCCAAGGTCGGACAGCATCACGAGCCTGGGGTCCAGAAGCGGGGCAGGCTGATTTGCCAAGGAACCTGGAAGCTCACCATGTCGTTTCCCAGGCCAGGCTGCAGCTCCCGGGAGGGTTCCGGAGGCCTCCTCGACGAGGGGCTTATCGACGTGTGTGGCCTTGGCAGCCAAAGAGGGATCCTGACCGGCACCGTCCTTTGTGCCCTCAACTCAGCCCTTCGGGGAGACCACTGGCTGCTTTGGGATCGGCGCCTGGAACCTCCTGGGACCTAACCCTAAACCTAACCCTACCCCGAACCAGGACCCTCCACCGAAACCTAAGCCAGCCTCGATCCCTATTCCTGCATTTGAGCGGCCTTCTGGCATGGGCCCTCACTTCAGCCTCGAGGGAGATCACGAGACCGGAGTCACTTCGGCCCTGGCGACGTCCCTGGACCGAACCCTAACCCTAGATAAGGCTCTCTCCGCATGGGGACCCAATTCCAAGGTAGGACAGCATCACGAGCCTGGGGTCCAGCAGCGGTGCAGGCTGACTTGCCAAGGAACCTGGAAGCTCACCATGTCGTTTCCCAGGCCTGGCTGCAGCTCCCGAGAGGATTCCGGAGGCCTGCTCGACCAGGGGCTTATCGACGTGTGTGGCCTTGGCAGCCAAAGAGGGATCCTGAACGGCACCGTCCTTTGTGCCCGCAACTAAGCACTTCGGGGAGACCACAGCCCTGCTCTGAGTTCGGCGGCCGGAATCTCTTGGGACCGAACCCTAACCCTAACCCTTCCCCGAACCGTTACCCTCCACTGAAACCTAAGCCTGCCTCGTTCCCGTATCCTGCATTTGAGCCGCCTTCTGGCATGGGCCCTCACTTCAGCCCTCGAGGGAGATCACGAGAGCGGAGTCTCTTCGGCCCTGGCATCGTCCCTGGACCGAACTCTAACCCTAGCTAAGGCTCTCTCCTCATGGGGACCCAATTCCAAAGTCGGACAGCATCACGCGCATAGGGAACAGAAGTGGTGCAGGCTGACTCGGCAAGGAACCTGGAAGCTCACCATGTCGTTTCCCATGCCCGGCTGCAGCTCCCGAGAGGATTCCGGAGGCCTCCTCGACCAGGGGCTTATCGACGTGTGTGGTCTCGGCAGCCAAAAAGGGACCCTGACCGGCACCGTCCTTTGTGCCCTCAACTCAGCCCTTCGGGGAGACCACTGCTCTGCTGTGAGTTCAGCGCCTGGAACCTCCTGGGACCTAACCCTAACACTAACCCTACCCCAAACCAGGACCCTCCACCGAAACCTAAGCCTGCCTCGACACCTAATCCTGCATTTGAGCCGCTTCCTGGCATGGGCCTTCACTTCAGCCCTCGAGGGAGATCACGAGACCAGAGTCGCTTCGGCCCTGGTGACGTCGCTGGACCGAACCTTAACCCTAGCTAAGGCTCTCTCCTCATGGAGACCCAATTCCAAGGTCGTACAGCATCAAACGCCTGGTGTCCAGCAGCGGTGCAGGCTGACTCGTCAAGGAACCTGGAAGCTCACCATGTCGTTTCCCAGGCCCGGCTGCAGCTTCCGAGAGGATTCCGGAGGCCTCCTCTACCAGGGGTTTTTAGACGTGTGTGGCCTTGGCAGCCAAAGAAGGATCCTGACCGGTACCGTCCTTTGTGCCCGCAACTAAGCCCTTCGGGAAGAACACTGCCCTGCTGTGAGTTCTGCGTCTGGAACCTCTTGGGACCTAAACCTAACCCTAACCCTTCCCCGATCTTTTACCCTCCACTGAAACCTAAGCCTGCCTCGTTCCCTTATCCTGCATTTGAGCCGCCATCTGGAACGGGTCCTCACTTCAGCCCTCGAGGGAGATCACGAGAGCGGAGTCGTTTCGGCCCTGGCGTCGTCCCTGGACTGAACCCGAACCCTAGCTAAGGCTCTCTCCTCATGGGGACCCAATTCCAAGGTCATACAGCATCACGCGCATAGGGAACAGAAGCGGTGCAGGCTGACTCGGCAAGGAACCTGGAAGCTCACCATGTCGTTTCCCAGGCCCGGCTGCAGCTCCCGAGAGGATTCCGGAGGCCTCCTCGACCAGGGGCTTATCGACGTGTGTGGTCTTGGCAGCCAAAAAGGGACCCTGAACGGCACCGTCCCTTGTGCCCTCAACTCAGCCCTTCGGGAAGAACACTGCCCTGCTGTGAGTTCGGCGTCTGGAACCTCTTGGGACCTAACCCTAACCCTAACCCTACCCCGAACCAGGACCATCCACCGAAACCTAAGCCTGCCTCGATCCCTAATCCTGCATTTGAGCCGCCTCCTGGCATGGGCCCTCACTTCAGCCCTCGAGGGAAATCACGAGACCGTAGTCGCTTCGGCCCTGGCGACGTCCCTAGACCGAACCCTAACCCTAGCTAAGGCTCTCTCCTCATGGGGACCCAATTCCAAGGTCGGACAGCATCACGCGCCTGGGGTCCAGAAGCGGTGCAGGCTGACTCGGCATGGAACTTGGAATCTCACCATGTCGTTTCCCAGGCCCCGCTGCAGCTCCAGAGAGGTTTCCGGAGGCCTCCTCGACCAGGGGCTTAACGACGTGTGTGGCTTTGAGCCAAAGAGGGACCCTGACCGGCACCGTCCCTTGTGCCCTCAACTCATCCCTTCAGGGAGACCACTGCCCTGCTGTGAGTTCGGCGCCTGGAACCTCCTGGGTCCTACCCCTAAACCTAAACCTAACCCGAACCGTTACCCTCCACCGAAACCTAAGCCTGCCTCGATTCCTAATCCTGCATTTGAGCCGCCTCCTGGCATGGGCCCTCACTTCAGGCCTCGAGGGAGATCACAAGACCAGAGTCGGTTCGGCCCTGGCGACGTCGCTGGCCCGAAACTTCACCCTAGCAAAGGCTCTCTCCTCATGGGGACACAATTCCAAGGTCGGACAGCATCACGCGTTTGGTGTCCAGAAGCGGTGCAGGCTGACTCGTCAAGGAACCTGGAAGCTCACCATGTCGTTTCCCAGGCCCGGATGCAGCTCCCGACAGGATTCCGGAGGCTTCCTCGACCAGGGGCTTATCGACGTGTGGCCTTGGCAGCCAAAGAGGGATCCTGACCGGCACCGTCCTTTGTGCCCGAAACTAAGCCCTACGGGAAGAACACTGCCCTGCTGTGAGTTCGTTCTCTGGAACCTCTTGGGTCCTAACCCTAACCATAACCCTTCCCCGAATCGTTACCCTCCACCGAAACCTAAGCCTGCCTCATTCCCTTATCCTGCATTTGAGCCGCCTTCTGGCATGGGCCCTCACTTCAGCCCTCGAGGGAGATCACGAGAGCGGAGTCGCTTCGGCCCTGGCGTCGTCCCTGGACTGAACCCTAACCCTAGCTAAGGCTCTCTCCTCATGGGGACCCAATTCCAAGGTAGGACAGCATCACGCGCATAGGAACAGAAGCGGTGCAGGCTGACTCGGCAAGGAACCTGGAAGCTCACCATGTCGTTTCCCAGGCCCGGCTGCAGCTCCCGAGAGGATTCCGGAAACCTCCTCGACCAGGGGCTTATCGTCGTGTGTGGTCTTGGCAGCCAAAGAGGGATCGTGACCGGCACCGTCCCTTGTGCCCTCAACTCAGCCCTTCGGGGAGGCCACGCCCCGGCTGTGGGTTCTGCGCCTGGAACCTCCTGGGAACTAACCCTAACCCTAACCCTACCCCGAACCAGGACCCTCCACCGAAACCTAAGCCAGCCTCGATCCCTAACCCTGAATTTGAGCCACCTTCTGGCATGGGCCCTCACTTCAGACCTCCAGGGAGGTCACGAGATCGGAGTCGCTTCGGCCCTGGCGACGTCCCTGGACCGAACCCGAACCCTAGCCAAGGCTCTCCGCATGGGATCCCCATTCCAAGGTCGGACAGCATCACGCGTCTGGGGTCCAGAAGCGGTGCAGGCTGACTCAGCAAGGAACCTGGAATCTCACCATGTCGATTCTCAGGACCGGCTGCAGCTCCCGAGAGGATTCCGGAGGCCTCCTCGACCATGGGCTTATCGACGTGTGTGGCCATGACAGCCAAAGAGGGACCCTGACCGGCACCGTCCCTTGTGCCCTCAACTCAGCCCTTCGGGGAGACCACTGCCCTGATGTGGGTTCGGCGCTTGGAACCTCCTGGGACCTAACCCTAACCCTAACCCTACCCCGAAACGTTACCCTCCACCGAAAACTAAGCCTGCCTCGATCCCTTATCCTGCATTTGAGCCGCCTTCTGGCATGGGCCCTCACTTCAGTCCTCGAGGGAGATCCTGAGACCGGAGTCGCTTCAGCCCTGGTGTCGTCGCTGGACCGAACACTAATCCTAGCTAAGGCTCTCTCCTCATGGGGACCCAATCGCAAGGTCGGACAGCATCACGCGCCTGGGGACCAGAAGTGGTGCAGGCTGACTCGGCAAGGAACCTGGAAGCTCACCATGTCTTTCCCAGGCGCGGCTGCAGCTCCCGGGAGGATTCCGGAGGCCTCCTCGACCAGGGGCTTATCGACGTGTGTGGCCTTGGCAGCCAAAGAGGGATCCTGACCGGCACCGTCCCTTGTGCCCTCAACTCAGCCCTTCGGGGAGGCCACGGCCCGGCTGTGGGTTCGGCGCCTGGAACCTCCTGGGAACTAACCCTAACCCTAACCCAACCCTGAAATGTTACCCTCCACCGAAACCTAAGCCTGCCTCGTTCCCTTATCCTGCATTTGAGCCGCCTTCTGGCATGGGCCCTCACTTCAGCCATCGAGGGAGATCACGAGAGCGGAGTCGCTTCGGCCCTGGCGTCGTCCCTGGACCGAACCCTAACCCTAGCTAAGGCTCTCTCGTCATGGGGACCCATTTCCAAGGTCTGACAGCATCACGCGCCTGGGGTCTGAAGAGTGCAGGCTGACTTGCCAAGGAACCTGGAAGCTCACCATGTCGTTTCCCAGGCCCGGCGGCAGCTCCCGAGAGGATTCCGGAGGCCTCCTCGACCAGGGGCTTATCGCCGTGTGTCGTCTTGGCAGCCAATGAGGGACCCTAACCGGCACCGTCCTTTGTGCCCGCAACTAAGCCCTTCGGAAAGAACATTGCCCTGCTGTGCGTTCAGCGTCTGGAACCTCTTGGGACCTAACCCTAACCCTAACCCTTCCCCGAACCGTTACCCTCCACTGAAACCTAAGCCTGCCTCGTTCCCTTATCCTGCATTTGAGCCGCCTTCTGGCATGGGCCCTCACTTCATCCCTCGAGGGAGATCACGAGAGCGGAGTCGCTTCGGCCCTGGCATCGTCCCTGGACCGAACCCTAACCCTAGCTAAGGCTCTCCTCTCATGGGAACCCAATTCCAAGGTAGGACAGCATCACGGGCATAGGGAACAGAAGCGGTGCAGGCTGACTCGGCAAGGAACCTGGAAGCTCACCATGTCGTTTCCCACGCCCGGCTGCAGCTCCCGAGATGATTCCGGAGGCCTCCTCTACCAGGGGCTTAACGCCGTGTGTGGTTTTGGCAGCCAAAAAGGGACCCTGACCGGCACCGTCCCTTGTGCCCTCAACTCAGCCCTTCGGGGAGACCACTGCCCTGTTGTGAGTTTAGCGCCTGGAACCTCCTGGGACCTAACCCTAACCCTAACCCTACCCCGAACCAGGACCATCCACCGAAACCTAAGCCTGCCTCGAGACCTAATCCTGCATTTGAGCCGCCGCATGGCATGGGCCCTCATTTCAGCCCTCGAGGGAGATCACGAGACCGGAGTCGCTTCGGCCTTGGCGACGTCCCTGGACCGAACCCTAACCCTAGCTAAGGCTCTCCCCTCATGGGGACCCAATTCCAAGTTCGGAGAGCATCACGCGCCTGGGGTCCAGAAGCGGTGCAGGCTGACTCGGCATGGAACTTGGAATCGCACCATGCCGATTCCCAGGCCCGGCTGCAGCTCCAGAGAGGATTCCGGAGGCCTCCTCGACCAGGGGCTTATCGACGTTTGTGGCCTTGACAGCCAGGGAGGGACCCTGACCGGCACCGTCCCTTGTGCCCTCAACTCAGCCCTTCGGGGAGACCACTGCCCTGCTTTGGGTTCAGCGCCTGGAACCTCCTGGGACCTAACCCTAACCCTACCCCGAAACAGGAACCCCCACCAAAACCTAAGCCAGCCTCGATCCCTATTCCTGCATTTGAGCCGCCTTCTTGAATGGGCCCTCAATTCAGGTCTCGAGGGAGAACTAGAGACCGGAGTCGCTTCGGCCCTGGCGACGTTCCTGGACCGAACCCTAAACCTAGATAAGGCTCTCTCCGCATGGGGACCCAATTCGAAGGTCGGACAAAATCATGAGCCTGGGGTCCTGACGCGGTGCAGGCTGACTTGCCAAGGAACCTGGAAGCTCACCATGTCGTTTCCCAGGACCGGCTGCAGCACTCGAGAGGATTCCGGAGGCCTCCTCGACCAGGGGCTTATCGCCGTGTGTCATCTTGGCAGCCAAAGAGGGACACTGACCGGCACCGTCCTTTGTCCCCGCAACTAAGCCCTTCGGAAAGAATACTGCCCTGCTGTGAGTTCGGAGTCTGGAACCTCTTGGGACCTACCCCTAACCCTAACCCTTCCCCGAACCGTTACCCTCCACTGAAACCTAAGCCTGCCTCGTTCCCTTATCCTGCATTTGAGCCGCCTTCTGGCATGGGCCCTCACTTCAGCCCTCGAGGGAGATCACGAGAGCGGAGTCGCTTCGGCCCTGGCGTCGTCCCTGGACTGAACCCTAACCCTAGCTAAGGCTCTCTCCTCATGGGGACCCAATTCCAAGGTAGGACAGCATCACGCGCATAGGAACAGAAGCGGTGCAGGCTGACTCGGCAAGGAACCTGGAAGCTCACCATGTCGTTTCCCAGGCCCGGCTGCAGCTCCCGAGAGGATTCCGGAGGCCTCCTCGACAGGGGCTTATCGCCGTGTGTGGTTGGCAGCCAAAAAGGGACCTTGACCGGCAACGTCCCTTGTGCCCTCAACTCAGCCCTTCGGGGAGACCACTGCCCTGTTGTGAGTTCAGCGCCTGGAACCTCCTGGGACATAACCCTAACCCTAACCCTACCCCGAACCAGGACCATCCACCGAAACCTAAGCCTGCCTCGATCCCTAATCCTGCATTTGAGCTGCCTCCTGGCATGGGCCCTCACTTCAGGCCTCAGGGAGATCACGAGACCAGAGTCGCTTCGGCCCTGGCGACGTCGCTGGACCGAACCTTAACCCTAGCTAAGGCTCTCTCCTCATGGGGACCCAATTCCAAGGTCGGACAGCATCACGCGCCTGGTGTCCAGAAGCGGTGCAGGCTGACTCGTCAAGGAACCTGGAAGCTCACCATGTCGTTTCCCAGGCCCGGTTGCAGCTCCCGAGAGGATTCCGGAGGCTTCCTCGACCAGGGGTTTATCGACGTGTGTGGCCTTGGCAGCCAACGAGGGATCCTGACCGGCACCGTCATTTGTGCCCGCAACTAAGCCCTTGGGGAAGAACACTGCCCTGCTATGAGTTCGGCGTCTGGAACCCCTTGGGACCTAACCCTAACCCTAACCCTTCCCCGAACCGTTACCCTCCACTGAAACCAAAGCCTGCCTCGTTCCCTTATCCTGCATTTGAGCCGCCTCCTGGCATGGGCCCTCACTTCAGCCCTCGAGGGAGATCACGAGACCGGAGTCGCTTCGGCCCTGGCGACGTCCCTGGACCGAACCCTAACCCTAGCTAAGGCTCTCTCCTCATGGGGACCCTATTCCAAGGTCGGACAGCATCACGTGCCTGGGGTCCAGAAGCGGTGCAGGCTGACTCGGCATGGAACTTGGAATCTCACCATGTCGTTTCCCAGGCCCGGCTGCAGCTCCCGAGAGGATTCCGGAAACCTCCTCGACCAGGGGCTTATCGTCGTGTGTGGTCTTGGCAGCCAAAAAGGGACCCTGACCGGCACCGTCCCTTGTGCCCTCCACTCAGCCCTTCGGGGAGACCACTGCCCTGCTGTGGTTTCGGCGCCTGGAACCTCCTGGGACCTAACCCTAACCCTAACCCTACCCCGAAACTTTACCCTCCACTGAAACCTAAGCCTGCCTCGTTCCCTTATCCTGCATTTGAGCCGCCTTCTGGCATGGGCCCTCACTTAAGCCCTCGAGGGAGATCACGAGACCAGAGTCGCTTCGGCCCTGGCAATGTACCTGGACCGAACCCTAACCCTAGCTAAGGCTCTCTCCTCATGGGGACCCAATTCCAAGGTCGAACAGCATCACGCGCCTGGGGTCTAGAAGCGGTGCAGGCTGATTCGGCATGGAACTTGGAATCTCACCATGTCATTTCCCAGGCCCGGCTGCAGCTCCAGAGAGGATTCCGGAGGCCTCCTCGACCAGGGGCTTATCCACGTGTGAGGCCTTCACAGCCAAAGAGGGACTCTGACAGGCACCGTCCCTTGTGCCCTCAACTCAGCCCTTCGGGGAGACCACTGCCCTGCTGTGGGTTCGGCGCCTGGAACCTCCTGGGACCTAAACCTAACCCTAACCCTACCCCGAACCGTTACCCTCCACCGAAACGTAAGCCTGCCTCGTTCCCTTATCCTGCATTTGATCCGCCTTCTATCATGGGCCCTCACTTCAGCCCTCGAGGGAGATCACGAGACCGGAGTCGCTTCAGCCCTGGCGACGCCTTTGGACAGAACCCTAACCCTAGCGACGGCTCTCTCCTCATGGGGACCCAATTCGAAGGTCGGACAGCATCACGCGCCTAGGGAACAGAAGCGGTGCAGGCTGACTCGGCAAGGAACCTGGAATCTCACCATGTCGTTTCCCAGGCCCTGCTGCAGCTCCCGAGAGGATTCCGGAGGCCTCCTCGACCAGGGGCTTTTCGACGTGTGTGGTCTTGGCAGCCAAAGAGGGACCCTGACCGGCACCGTCCCTTGTGCCCTCAACTCAGCCCTACGGGGAGACCAGTGCCCTGCTGTGAGTTCAGCGCCTGGAACCTCCTGGGACCTAACCCTAACCCTAACCCTACCCCGAACCAGGACCATCCACCGAAACCTAAGCCTGCCTCGACACCTAATCCTGCATTTGAGCCGCCTCCTGGCATGGGCCCTCACTTCAGCCCTCGAGGGAGATCACGAGACCGATGTCGCTTCGGCCCTGGCGACGTCCCTGGACAGAACCCTAACCCTAGCTAAGGCTCTCTCCTCATGGGGACCCAATTCCAAGGTCGGACAGCATCACGCGCCTGGGGTCCAGAAGCGGTGCAGGCTGACTCGGCATGGAACTTGGAATCTCACCATGTCGTTTCCCAGGCGCGGCTGCAGCTCCAGAGAGGATTCCGGAGGCCTCCTCGACCAGGGGCTTATCGACGTGCGTGGCCTTGGCAGCCAACGAGGGATCCTGACCGGCACCGTCCTTTGTGCCCTCAACTGAGCCCTTCGGGGAGACGATTGCCCGGCTGTGGGTTCGGCGCCTGGAACCTCTTGGGACATAACCCTAACCCTAACCCTTCCCTTAACCATTACCCTCCACTGAAACCTAAGCTTTCCTCGTTCCCTTATCGGGCATTTGAGCCGCCTTCTGGCATGGGCCCTCATTCAGCACTCGAGGGAGATCACAAGAGCGGAGTCGCTTCGGCCCTGGCCTCGTCCTTGGACCGAACCCTAACCCTAGCTAAGGCTCACTCCTCATGGGGACCCAATTCCAAGGTCGGACAGCATCACCCGCATAGGGAAGAGAAGCGGTGCAGGCTGACTCGGCAAGGAACCTGGAAGCTCACCATGTCGTTTCCCAGGCCCGGCTGCAGCTCCCGAGAGGATTCCGGAGGCCTCCTCGACCAGGGGCTTATCGACGTGTGTGATCTTGGCAGCCAAAGAGGGACCCTGACCGGCACGGTCCCTTGTGCCCTCAACTCAGCCCTTCCGGCAGACCACTGCCCTGCTGTGAGTTCAGCGCCTGGAACCTCCTGGGACCTAACCCTAACCCTAACCCTACCCCGAACCAGGACCCTCCAGCGAAACCTAAGCCTGCCTCGACACCTAATCCTGCATTTGAGCCGCCTCCTGGCATGGGCCCTCACTTCAGCCCTCGAGGGAGATCACGAGACCGGAGTCGCTTCGGCCCTGGCGACGTCCCTGGACCGAACCCTAACCCTAGCTAAGGCTCTCTCCTCATGGGGACCCAATTCCACCGTAGGACAGCATCACGAGCCTGGGGTCCAGAAGCGGTGCAGGCTGACTCGGCATGGAACTTGCAATCTCACCATGTCGTTTCCCAGGCGCGGCTGCAGCTCCAGAGAGGATTCCGGAGGCCTCCTCGACCAGGGGCTTATCGACGTGTGTGACCTTGACTGCCAAAGAGGGACCCTGACCGGCAAGGTCCCTTGGGCCCTCAACTCAGTCCTTCGGGGAGACCACTGCCCTGCTTTGGGATCGGCGCCTGGAACCTCCTGGGACCTAACCCTAACCCTAACCCTACCCCGAACCAGGACCCTCCACCGAACCGTAAGCCAGCCTCGATCCCTATTCCTGCATTTGAGCCGCCTTCTGGAATGGGCCCTCACTTCAGGCCTCGAGGAAGATCACGAGACCGGAGTCGCTTCGGCCCTGGCGACGTCCCTGGTCCTAACCCTAACCCTAGATAAGGCCCTCTCCGCAAGGGGACCCAATTCGAAGGTAGGACAGCATCACGAGCCTGGGGTCCAGAAGCGGTGCAGGCTGACTTGCCAAGGACCCTGGAAGCTCACCATGTCTTTCCCTGGCCCGGCTGCAGCTCCCGAGAGGATTCCGGAGGCCTCCTCGACCAGGGGCTTATCGCCGTGTGTGGTCTTGGCAGCCAAAGAGGGACCCTGACCGGCACCGTCCCTTGTGCCCTCAACTCAGCCCTTCGGGGAGACCACTGCCCTACTATGTGGTCACCGCCTGGAACCTCCTGGGACCTAACCCTAACCCTAACCCTACCACAAACCAGGACCCTCCACAGAAACCTAAGCCTGCCTCGACACCTAATCCTGCATTTGAGCCGCCTCCTGGCATGGGCCCTCACTTCAGCCCTCGAGGGAGATCACGAGACCGGAGTCGCTTCGGCCCTGGCGACGTCCCTGGACCGAACCTTAACCCTAGCTAAGGCTCTCTCCTCATGGGGACCCAATTCGAAGGTCGGACAGCATCACGCGCCTGGGGTCCAGAAGCGGTGCAGGCTGACTCAGCATGGAACTTGGAATCTCACCATGTCGTTTCCCAGGCCTGGCTGCAGCTCCCGAGAGGATTCCGGAGGCCTCCTCGACCAGGGGCTTATCGACGTGTGTGGCCTTGACAGCCAAAGAGGGACCCTGACCGGCACGGTCCCTTGTGCCCTCAACTCAGCCCTTCGGGGAGACCACTGCCCGGCTGTGGGTTCGGCGCCTGGAACCTCCTGGGACCCAACCCTAACCCTAACCCTACCCCGAACCAGGACCCTCCACCAAAACCTAAGCCAGCCTCGATCCCTATTCCTGCATTTGAGCCGCAGTCTGGCATGGACCCTCATTTCAGGCCTCGAGGGAGATCACGAGACCGGAGTCGATCCTGCCCTGGCGACGTCCCTGGACCGAACCCTAACCCTAGATAAGGCTCTCTCCGCATGGGGACCCAATTCCAAGGTAGGACAGCATCACGAGCCTGGGGTCCAGAAGCGGGGCAGGCTGATTTGCCAAGGAACCTGGAAGCTCACCATGTCGTTTCCCAGGCCAGGCTGCAGCTCCCGGGAGGGTTCCGGAGGCCTCCTCGACGAGGGGCTTATCGACGTGATGGCCTTGGCAGCCAAAGAGGGATCCTGACCGGCACCGTCCTTTGTGCCCTCAACTCAGCCCTTCGGGGAGACCACTGGCTGCTTTGGGATCGGCGCCTGGAACCTCCTGGGACCTAACCCTAAACCTAACCCTACCCCGAACCAGGACCCTCCACCGAAACCTAAGCCAGCCTCGATCCCTATTCCTGCATTTGAGCGGCCTTCTGGCATGGGCCCTCACTTCAGCCTCGAGGGAGATCACGAGACCGGAGTCACTTCGGCCCTGGCGATGTCCCTGGACCGAACCCTAACCCTAGATAAGGCTCTCTCCGCATGGGGACCCAATTCCAAGGTAGGACAGCATCACGAGCCTGGGGTCCAGCAGCGGTGCAGGCTGACTTGCCAAGGAACCTGGAAGCTCACCATGTCGTTTCCCAGGCCTGGCTGCAGCTCCCGAGAGGATTCCGGAGGCCTGCTCGACCAGGGGCTTATCGACGTGTGTGGCCTTGGCAGCCAAAGAGGGATCCTGAACGGCACCGTCCTTTGTGCCCGCAACTAAGCACTTCGGGGAGACCACAGCCCTGCTCTGAGTTCGGCGGCCGGAACCTCTTGGGACCGAACCCTAACCCTAACCCTTCCCCGATCCGTTACCCTCCACTGAAACCTAAGCCTGCCTCGTTCCCGTATCCTGCATTTGAGCCGCCTTCTGGCATGGGCCCTCACTTCAGCCCTCGAGGGAGATCACGAGAGCGGAGTCTCTTCGGCCCTGGCATCGTCCCTGGACCGAACTCTAACCCTAGCTAAGGCTCTCTCCTCATGGGGACCCAATTCCAAAGTCGGACAGCATCACGCGCATAGGGAACAGAAGTGGTGCAGGCTGACTCGGCAAGGAACCTGGAAGCTCACCATGTCGTTTCCCATGCCCGGCTGCAGCTCCCGAGAGGATTCCAGAGGCCTCCTTGACCAGGGGCTTATCGACGTGTGTGGTCTCGGCAGCCAAAAAGGGACCCTGACCGGCACCGTCCTTTGTGCCCTCAACTCAGCCCTTCGGGGAGACCACTGCTCTGCTGTGAGTTCAGCGCCTGGAACCTCCTGGGACCTAACCCTAACACTAACCCTACCCCAAACCAGGACCCTCCACCGAAACCTAAGCCTGCCTCGACACCTAATCCTGCATTTGAGCCGCTTCCTGGCATGGGCCTTCACTTCAGCCCTCGAGGGAGATCACGAGACCAGAGTCGCTTCGGCCCTGGTGACGTCGCTGGACCGAACCTTAACCCTAGCTAAGGCTCTCTCCTCATGGAGACCCAATTCCAAGGTCGTACAGCATCAAACGCCTGGTGTCCAGCAGCGGTGCAGGCTGACTCGTCAAGGAACCTGGAAGCTCACCATGTCGTTTCCCAGGCCCGGCTGCAGCTTCCGAGAGGATTCCGGAGGCCTCCTCTACCAGGGGTTTTTAGACGTGTGTGGCCTTGGCAGCCAAAGAAGGATCCTGACCGGTACCGTCCTTTGTGCCCGCAACTAAGCCCTTCGGGAAGAACACTGCCCTGCTGTGAGTTCTGCGTCTGGAACCTCTTGGGACCTAAACCTAACCCTAACCCTTCCCCGAACTTTTACCCTCCACTGAAACCTAAGCCTGCCTCGTTCCCTTATCCTGCATTTGAGCCGCCATCTGGAACGGGTCCTCACTTCAGCCCTCGAGGGAGATCACGAGAGCGGAGTCGTTTCGGCCCTGGCGTCGTCCCTGGACTGAACCCGAACCCTAGCTAAGGCTCTCTCCTCATGGGGACCCAATTCCAAGGTCATACAGCATCACGCGCATAGGGAACAGAAGCGGTGCAGGCTGACTCGGCAAGGAACCTGGAAGCTCACCATGTCGTTTCCCAGGCCCGGCTGCAGCTCCCGAGAGGATTCCGGAGGCCTCCTCGACCAGGGGCTTATCGACGTGTGTGGTCTTGGCAGCCAAAAAGGGACCCTGAACGGCACCGTCCCTTGTGCCCTCAACTCAGCCCTTCGGGAAGAACACTGCCCTGCTGTGAGTTCGGCGTCTGGAACCTCTTGGGACCTAACCCTAACCCTAACCCTACCCCGAACCAGGACCATCCACCGAAACCTAAGCCTGCCTCGATCCCTAATCCTGCATTTGAGCCGCCTCCTGGCATGGGCCCTCACTTCAGCCCTCGAGGGAAATCACGAGACCGTAGTCGCTTCGGCCCTGGCGACGTCCCTAGACCGAACCCTAACCCTAGCTAAGGCTCTCTCCTCATGGGGACCCAATTCCAAGGTCGGACAGCATCACGCGCCTGGGGTCCAGAAGCGGTGCAGGCTGACTCGGCATGGAACTTGGAATCTCACCATGTCGTTTCCCAGGCCCCGCTGCAGCTCCAGAGAGGTTTCCGGAGGCCTCCTCGACCAGGGGCTTAACGACGTGTGTGGCTTTGAGCCAAAGAGGGACCCTGACCGGCACCGTCCCTTGTGCCCTCAACTCATCCCTTCAGGGAGACCACTGCCCTGCTGTGAGTTCGGCGCCTGGAACCTCCTGGGTCCTACCCCTAAACCTAAACCTAACCCGAACCGTTACCCTCCACCGAAACCTAAGCCTGCCTCGATTCCTAATCCTGCATTTGAGCCGCCTCCTGGCATGGGCCCTCACTTCAGGCCTCGAGGGAGATCACAAGACCAGAGTCGGTTCGGCCCTGGCGACGTCGCTGGCCCGAAACTTCACCCTAGCAAAGGCTCTCTCCTCATGGGGACACAATTCCAAGGTCGGACAGCATCACGCGTTTGGTGTCCAGAAGCGGTGCAGGCTGACTCGTCAAGGAACCTGGAAGCTCACCATGTCGTTTCCCAGGCCCGGATGCAGCTCCCCACAGGATTCCGGAGGCTTCCTCGACCAGGGGCTTATCGACGTGTGGCCTTGGCAGCCAAAGAGGGATCCTGACCGGCACCGTCCTTTGTGCCCGAAACTAAGCCCTACGGGAAGAACACTGCCCTGCTGTGAGTTCGTTCTCTGGAACCTCTTGGGTCCTAACCCTAACCATAACCCTTCCCCGAATCGTTACCCTCCACCGAAACCTAAGCCTGCCTCATTCCCTTATCCTGCATTTGAGCCGCCTTCTGGCATGGGCCCTCACTTCAGCCCTCGAGGGAGATCACGAGAGCGGAGTCGCTTCGGCCCTGGCGTCGTCCCTGGACTGAACCCTAACCCTAGCTAAGGCTCTCTCCTCATGGGGACCCAATTCCAAGGTAGGACAGCATCACGCGCATAGGAACAGAAGCGGTGCAGGCTGACTCGGCAAGGAACCTGGAAGCTCACCATGTCGTTTCCCAGGCCCGGCTGCAGCTCCCGAGAGGATTCCGGAAACCTCCTCGACCAGGGGCTTATCGTCGTGTGTGGTCTTGGCAGCCAAAGAGGGATCGTGACCGGCACCGTCCCTTGTGCCCTCAACTCAGCCCTTCGGGGAGGCCACGCCCCGGCTGTGGGTTCTGCGCCTGGAACCTCCTGGGAACTAACCCTAACCCTAACCCTACCCCGAACCAGGACCCTCCACCGAAACCTAAGCCAGCCTCGATCCCTAACCCTGAATTTGAGCCACCTTCTGGCATGGGCCCTCACTTCAGACCTCCAGGGAGGTCACGAGATCGGAGTCGCTTCGGCCCTGGCGACGTCCCTGGACCGAACCCGAACCCTAGCCAAGGCTCTCCGCATGGGATCCCCATTCCAAGGTCGGACAGCATCACGCGTCTGGGGTCCAGAAGCGGTGCAGGCTGACTCAGCAAGGAACCTGGAATCTCACCATGTCGATTCTCAGGACCGGCTGCAGCTCCCGAGAGGATTCCGGAGGCCTCCTCGACCATGGGCTTATCGACGTGTGTGGCCATGACAGCCAAAGAGGGACCCTGACCGGCACCGTCCCTTGTGCCCTCAACTCAGCCCTTCGGGGAGACCACTGCCCTGATGTGGGTTCGGCGCTTGGAACCTCCTGGGACCTAACCCTAACCCTAACCCTACCCCGAAACGTTACCCTCCACCGAAAACTAAGCCTGCCTCGATCCCTTATCCTGCATTTGAGCCGCCTTCTGGCATGGGCCCTCACTTCAGTCCTCGAGGGAGATCCTGAGACCGGAGTCGCTTCAGCCCTGGTGTCGTCGCTGGACCGAACACTAATCCTAGCTAAGGCTCTCTCCTCATGGGGACCCAATCGCAAGGTCGGACAGCATCACGCGCCTGGGGACCAGAAGTGGTGCAGGCTGACTCGGCAAGGAACCTGGAAGCTCACCATGTCTTTCCCAGGCGCGGCTGCAGCTCCCGGGAGGATTCCGGAGGCCTCCTCGACCAGGGGCTTATCGACGTGTGTGGCCTTGGCAGCCAAAGAGGGATCCTGACCGGCACCGTCCCTTGTGCCCTCAACTCAGCCCTTCGGGGAGGCCACGGCCCGGCTGTGGGTTCGGCGCCTGGAACCTCCTGGGAACTAACCCTAACCCTAACCCAACCCTGAAATGTTACCCTCCACCGAAACCTAAGCCTGCCTCGTTCCCTTATCCTGCATTTGAGCCGCCTTCTGGCATGGGCCCTCACTTCAGCCATCGAGGGAGATCACGAGAGCGGAGTCGCTTCGGCCCTGGCGTCGTCCCTGGACCGAACCCTAACCCTAGCTAAGGCTCTCTCGTCATGGGGACCCATTTCCAAGGTCGGACAGCATCACGCGCCTGGGGTCTGAAGAGTGCAGGCTGACTTGCCAAGGAACCTGGAAGCTCACCATGTCGTTTCCCAGGCCCGGCGGCAGCTCCCGAGAGGATTCCGGAGGCCTCCTCGACCAGGGGCTTATCGCCGTGTGTCGTCTTGGCAGCCAATGAGGGACCCTAACCGGCACCGTCCTTTGTGCCCGCAACTAAGCCCTTCGGAAAGAACATTGCCCTGCTGTGCGTTCAGCGTCTGGAACCTCTTGGGACCTAACCCTAACCCTAACCCTTCCCCGAACCGTTACCCTCCACTGAAACCTAAGCCTGCCTCGTTCCCTTATCCTGCATTTGAGCCGCCTTCTGGCATGGGCCCTCACTTCATCCCTCGAGGGAGATCACGAGAGCGGAGTCGCTTCGGCCCTGGCATCGTCCCTGGACCGAACCCTAACCCTAGCTAAGGCTCTCCTCTCATGGGAACCCAATTCCAAAGTAGGACAGCATCACGGGCATAGGGAACAGAAGCGGTGCAGGCTGACTCGGCAAGGAACCTGGAAGCTCACCATGTCGTTTCCCACGCCCGGCTGCAGCTCCCGAGAGGATTCCGGAGGCCTCCTCTACCAGGGGCTTACCGCCGTGTGTGGTTTTGGCAGCCAAAAAGGGACCCTGACCGGCACCGTCCCTTGTGCCCTCAACTCAGCCCTTCGGGGAGACCACTGCCCTGTTGTGAGTTTAGCGCCTGGAACCTCCTGGGACCTAACCCTAACCCTAACCCTACCCCGAACCAGGACCATCCACCGAAACCTAAGCCTGCCTCGAGACCTAATCCTGCATTTGAGCCGCCGCATGGCATGGGCCCTCATTTCAGCCCTCGAGGGAGATCACGAGACCGGAGTCGCTTCGGCCTTGGCGACGTCCCTGGACCGAACCCTAACCCTAGCTAAGGCTCTCCCCTCATGGGGACCCAATTCCAAGTTCGGAGAGCATCACGCGCCTGGGGTCCAGAAGCGGTGCAGGCTCTCTCGGCATGGAACTTGGAATCGCACCATGCCGATTCCCAGGCCCGGCTGCAGCTCCAGAGAGGATTCCGGAGGCCTCCTCGACCAGGGGCTTATCGACGTTTGTGGCCTTGACAGCCAGGGAGGGACCCTGACCGGCACCGTCCCTTGTGCCCTCAACTCAGCCCTTCGGGGAGACCACTGCCCTGCTTTGGGTTCAGCGCCTGGAACCTCCTGGGACCTAAACCTAACCCTACCCCGAAACAGGAACCCCCACCAAAACCTAAGCCAGCCTCGATCCCTATTCCTGCATTTGAGCCGCCTTCTTGAATGGGCCCTCAATTCAGGTCTCGAGGGAGAACTAGAGACCGGAGTCGCTTCGGCCCTGGCGACGTTCCTGGACCGAACCCTAAACCTAGATAAGGCTCTCTCCGCATGGGGACCCAATTCGAAGGTCGGACAAAATCATGAGCCTGGGGTCCTGACGCGGTGCAGGCTGACTTGCCAAGGAACCTGGAAGCTCACCATGTCGTTTCCCAGGACCGGCTGCAGCACTCGAGAGGATTCCGGAGGCCTCCTCGACCAGGGGCTTATCGCCGTGTGTCATCTTGGCAGCCAAAGAGGGACACTGACCGGCACCGTCCTTTGTCCCCGCAACTAAGCCCTTCGGAAAGAACACTGCCCTGCTGTGAGTTCGGAGTCTGGAACCTCTTGGGACCTAACCCTAACCCTAACCCTTCCCCGAACCGTTACCCTCCACTGAAACCTAAGCCTGCCTCGTTCCCTTATCCTGCATTTGAGCCGCCTTCTGGCATGGGCCCTCACTTCAGCCCTCGAGGGAGATCACGAGAGCGGAGTCGCTTCGGCCCTGGCGTCGTCCCTGGACTGAACCCTAACCCTAGCTAAGGCTCTCTCCTCATGGGGACCCAATTCCAAGGTAGGACAGCATCACGCGCATAGGAACAGAAGCGGTGCAGGCTGACTCGGCAAGGAACCTGGAAGCTCACCATGTCGTTTCCCAGGCCCGGCTGCAGCTCCCGAGAGGATTCCGGAGGCCTCCTCGACAGGGGCTTATCGCCGTGTGTGGTTGGCAGCCAAAAAGGGACCTTGACCGGCAACGTCCCTTGTGCCCTCAACTCAGCCCTTCGGGGAGACCACTGCCCTGTTGTGAGTTCAGCGCCTGGAACCTCCTGGGACCTAACCCTAACCCTAACCCTACCCCGAACCAGGACCATCCACCGAAACCTAAGCCTGCCTCGATCCCTAATCCTGCATTTGAGCTGCCTCCTGGCATGGGCCCTCACTTCAGGCCTCAGGGAGATCACGAGACCAGAGTCGCTTCGGCCCTGGCGACGTCGCTGGACCGAACCTTAACCCTAGCTAAGGCTCTCTCCTCATGGGGACCCAATTCCAAGGTCGGACAGCATCACGCGCCTGGTGTCCAGAAGCGGTGCAGGCTGACTCGTCAAGGAACCTGGAAGCTCACCATGTCGTTTCCCAGGCCCGGTTGCAGCTCCCGAGAGGATTCCGGAGGCTTCCTCGACCAGGGGTTTATCGACGTGTGTGGCCTTGGCAGCCAACGAGGGATCCTGACCGGCACCGTCATTTGTGCCCGCAACTAAGCCCTTGGGGAAGAACACTGCCCTGCTGTGAGTTCGGCGTCTGGAACCCCTTGGGACCTAACCCTAACCCTAACCCTTCCCCGAACCGTTACCCTCCACTGAAACCAAAGCCTGCCTCGTTCCCTTATCCTGCATTTGAGCCGCCTCCTGGCATGGGCCCTCACTTCAGCCCTCGAGGGAGATCACGAGACCGGAGTCGCTTCGGCCCTGGCGACGTCCCTGGACCGAACCCTAACACTAGCTAAAGCTCTCTCCTCATGGGGACCCTATTCCAAGGTCGGACAGCATCACGTGCCTGGGGTCCAGAAGCGGTGCAGGCTGACTCGGCATGGAACTTGGAATCTCACCATGTCGTTTCCCAGGCCCGGCTGCAGCTCCCGAGAGGATTCCGGAAACCTCCTCGACCAGGGGCTTATCGTCGTGTGTGGTCTTGGCAGCCAAAAAGGGACCCTGACCGGCACCGTCCCTTGTGCCCTCCACTCAGCCCTTCGGGGAGACCACTGCCCTGCTGTGGTTTCGGCGCCTGGAACCTCCTGGGACCTAACCCTAACCCTAACCCTACCCCGAAACTTTACCCTCCACTGAAACCTAAGCCTGCCTCGTTCCCTTATCCTGCATTTGAGCCGCCTTCTGGCATGGGCCCTCACTTAAGCCCTCGAGGGAGATCACGAGACCAGAGTCGCTTCGGCCCTGGCAATGTACCTGGACCGAACCCTAACCCTAGCTAAGGCTCTCTCCTCATGGGGACCCAATTCCAAGGTCGAACAGCATCACGCGCCTGGGGTCTAGAAGCGGTGCAGGCTGATTCGGCATGGAACTTGGAATCTCACCATGTCATTTCCCAGGCCCGGCTGCAGCTCCAGAGAGGATTCCGGAGGCCTCCTCGACCAGGGGCTTATCCACGTGTGAGGCCTTCACAGCCAAAGAGGGACTCTGACAGGCACCGTCCCTTGTGCCCTCAACTCAGCCCTTCGGGGAGACCACTGCCCTGCTGTGGGTTCGGCGCCTGGAACCTCCTGGGACCTAAACCTAACCCTAACCCTACCCCGAACCGTTACCCTCCACCGAAACGTAAGCCTGCCTCGTTCCCTTATCCTGCATTTGATCCGCCTTCTATCATGGGCCCTCACTTCAGCCCTCGAGGGAGATCACGAGACCGGAGTCGCTTCAGCCCTGGCGACGCCTTTGGACAGAACCCTAACCCTAGCGACGGCTCTCTCCTCATGGGGACCCAATTCGAAGGTCGGACAGCATCACGCGCCTAGGGAACAGAAGCGGTGCAGGCTGACTCGGCAAGGAACCTGGAATCTCACCATGTCGTTTCCCAGGCCCTGCTGCAGCTCCCGAGAGGATTCCGGAGGCCTCCTCGACCAGGGGCTTTTCGACGTGTGTGGTCTTGGCAGCCAAAGAGGGACCCTGACCGGCACCGTCCCTTGTGCCCTCAACTCAGCCCTACGGGGAGACCAGTGCCCTGCTGTGAGTTCAGCGCCTGGAACCTCCTGGGACCTAACCCTAACCCTAACCCTACCCCGAACCAGGACCATCCACCGAAACCTAAGCCTGCCTCGACACCTAATCCTGCATTTGAGCCGCCTCCTGGCATGGGCCCTCACTTCAGCCCTCGAGGGAGATCACGAGACCGATGTCGCTTCGGCCCTGGCGACGTCCCTGGACAGAACCCTAACCCTAGCTAAGGCTCTCTCCTCATGGGGACCCAATTCCAAGGTCGGACAGCATCACGCGCCTGGGGTCCAGAAGCGGTGCAGGCTGACTCGGCATGGAACTTGGAATCTCACCATGTCGTTTCCCAGGCGCGGCTGCAGCTCCAGAGAGGATTCCGGAGGCCTCCTCGACCAGGGGCTTATCGACGTGCGTGGCCTTGGCAGCCAACGAGGGATCCTGACCGGCACCGTCCTTTGTGCCCTCAACTGAGCCCTTCGGGGAGACCATTGCCCGGCTGTGGGTTCGGCGCCTGGAACCTCTTGGGACATAACCCTAACCCTAACCCTTCCCTTAACCATTACCCTCCACTGAAACCTAAGCTTTCCTCGTTCCCTTATCGGGCATTTGAGCCGCCTTCTGGCATGGGCCCTCATTCAGCACTCGAGGGAGATCACAAGAGCGGAGTCGCTTCGGCCCTGGCCTCGTCCTTGGACCGAACCCTAACCCTAGCTAAGGCTCACTCCTCATGGGGACCCAATTCCAAGGTCGGACAGCATCACCCGCATAGGGAACAGAAGCGGTGCAGGCTGACTCGGCAAGGAACCTGGAAGCTCACCATGTCGTTTCCCAGGCCCGGCTGCAGCTCCCGAGAGGATTCCGGAGGCCTCCTCGACCAGGAGCTTATCGACGTGTGTGATCTTGGCAGCCAAAGAGGGACCCTGACCGGCACGGTCCCTTGTGCCCTCAACTCAGCCCTTCCGGCAGACCACTGCCCTGCTGTGAGTTCAGCGCCTGGAACCTCCTGGGACCTAACCCTAACCCTAACCCTACCCCGAACCAGGACCCTCCAGCGAAACCTAAGCCTGCCTCGACACCTAATCCTGCATTTGAGCCGCCTCCTGGCATGGGCCCTCACTTCAGCCCTCGAGGGAGATCACGAGACCGGAGTCGCTTCGGCCCTGGCGACGTCCCTGGACCGAACCCTAACCCTAGCTAAGGCTCTCTCCTCATGGGGACCCAATTCCACCGTAGGACAGCATCACGAGCCTGGGGTCCAGAAGCGGTGCAGGCTGACTCGGCATGGAACTTGCAATCTCAACATGTCGTTTCCCAGGCGCGGCTGCAGCTCCAGAGAGGATTCCGGAGGCCTCCTCGACCAGGGGCTTATCGACGTGTGTGACCTTGACTGCCAAAGAGGGACCCTGACCGGCAAGGTCCCTTGGGCCCTCAACTCAGTCCTTCGGGGAGACCACTGCCCTGCTTTGGGATCGGCGCCTGGAACCTCCTGGGACCTAACCCTAACCCTAACCCTACCCCGAACCAGGACCCTCCACCGAACCGTAAGCCAGCCTCGATCCCTATTCCTGCATTTGAGCCGCCTTCTGGAATGGGCCCTCACTTCAGGCCTCGAGGAAGATCACGAGACCGGAGTCGCTTCGGCCCTGGCGACGTCCCTGGTCCTAACCCTAACCCTAGATAAGGCCCTCTCCACAAGGGGACCCAATTCGAAGGTAGGACAGCATCACGAGCCTGGGGTCCAGAAGCGGTGCAGGCTGACTTGCCAAGGACCCTGGAAGCTCACCATGTCTTTCCCTGGCCCGGCTGCAGCTCCCGAGAGGATTCCGGAGGCCTCCTCGACCAGGGGCTTATCGCCGTGTGTGGTCTTGGCAGCCAAAGAGGGACCCTGACCGGCACCGTCCCTTGTGCCCTCAACTCAGCCCTTCGGGGAGACCACTGCCCTACTATGTGGTCACCGCCTGGAACCTCCTGGGACCTAACCCTAACCCTAACCCTACCACAAACCAGGACCCTCCACAGAAACCTAAGCCTGCCTCGACACCTAATCCTGCATTTGAGCCGCCTCCTGGCATGGGCCCTCACTTCAGCCCTCGAGGGAGATCACGAGACCGGAGTCGCTTCGGCCCTGGCGACGTCCCTGGACCGAACCTTAACCCTAGCTAAGGCTCTCTCCTCATGGGGACCCAATTCGAAGGTCGGACAGCATCACGAGCCTGGGGTCCAGAAGCGGTGCAGGCTGACTCAGCATGGAACTAGGAATCTCACCATGTCGTTTCCCAGGCCTGGCTGCAGCTCCGGAGAGGATTCCGGAGGCCTCCTCGACCAGGGGCTTATCGACGTGTGTGGCCTTGACAGCCAAAGAGGGACCCTGACCGGCACGGTCCCTTGTGCCCTCAACTCAGCCCTTCGGGGAGACCACTGCCCGGCTGTGGGTTCGGCGCCTGGAACCTCCTGGGACCCAACCCTAACCCTAACCCTACCCCGAACCAGGACCCTCCACCAAAACCTAAGCCAGCCTCGATCCCTATTCCTGCATTTGAGCCGCAGTCTGGCATGGACCCTCATTTCAGGCCTCGAGGGAGATCACGAGACCGGAGTCGATCCTGCCCTGGCGACGTCCCTGGACCGAACCCTAACCCTAGATAAGGCTCTCTCCGCATGGGGACCCAATTCCAAGGTAGGACAGCATCACGAGCCTGGGGTCCAGAAGCGGGGCAGGCTGATTTGCCAAGGAACCTGGAAGCTCACCATGTCGTTTCCCAGGCCAGGCTGCAGCTCCCGGGAGGGTTCCGGAGGCCTCCTCGACGAGGGGCTTATCGACGTGTGTGGCCTTGGCAGCCAAAGAGGGATCCTGACCGGCACCGTCCTTTGTGCCCTCAACTCAGCCCTTCGGGGAGACCACTGGCTGCTTTGGGATCGGCGCCTGGAACCTCCTGGGACCTAACCCTAAACCTAACCCTACCCCGAACCAGGACCCTCCACCGAAACCTAAGCCAGCCTCGATCCCTATTCCTGCATTTGAGCGGCCTTCTGGCATGGGCCCTCACTTCAGCCTCGAGGGAGATCACGAGACCGGAGTCACTTCGGCCCTGGCGACGTCCCTGGACCGAACCCTAACCCTAGATAAGGCTCTCTCCGCATGGGGACCCAATTCCAAGGTAGGACAGCATCACGAGCCTGGGGTCCAGCAGCGGTGCAGGCTGACTTGCCAAGGAACCTGGAAGCTCACCATGTCGTTTCCCAGGCCTGGCTGCAGCTCCCGAGAGGATTCCGGAGGCCTGCTCGACCAGGGGCTTATCGACGTGTGTGGCCTTGGCAGCCAAAGAGGGATCCTGAACGGCACCGTCCTTTGTGCCCGCAACTAAGCACTTCGGGGAGACCACAGCCCTGCTCTGAGTTCGGCGGCCGGAACCTCTTGGGACCGAACCCTAACCCTAACCCTTCCCCGAACCGTTACCCTCCACTGAAACCTAAGCCTGCCTCGTTCCCGTATCCTGCATTTGAGCCGCCTTCTGGCATGGGCCCTCACTTCAGCCCTCGAGGGAGATCACGAGAGCGGAGTCTCTTCGGCCCTGGCATCGTCCCTGGACCGAACTCTAACCCTAGCTAAGGCTCTCTCCTCATGGGGACCCAATTCCAAAGTCGGACAGCATCACGCGCATAGGGAACAGAAGTGGTGCAGGCTGACTCGGCAAGGAACCTGGAAGCTCACCATGTCGTTTCCCATGCCCGGCTGCAGCTCCCGAGAGGATTCCGGAGGCCTCCTCGACCAGGGGCTTATCGACGTGTGTGGTCTCGGCAGCCAAAAAGGGACCCTGACCGGCACCGTCCTTTGTGCCCTCAACTCAGCCCTTCGGGGAGACCACTGCTCTGCTGTGAGTTCAGCGCCTGGAACCTCCTGGGACCTAACCCTAACACTAACCCTACCCCAAACCAGGACCCTCCACCGAAACCTAAGCCTGCCTCGACACCTAATCCTGCATTTGAGCCGCTTCCTGGCATGGGCCTTCACTTCAGCCCTCGAGGGAGATCACGAGACCAGAGTCGCTTCGGCCCTGGTGACGTCGCTGGACCGAACCTTAACCCTAGCTAAGGCTCTCTCCTCATGGAGACCCAATTCCAAGGTCGTACAGCATCAAACGCCTGGTGTCCAGCAGCGGTGCAGGCTGACTCGTCAAGGAACCTGGAAGCTCACCATGTCGTTTCCCAGGCCCGGCTGCAGCTTCCGAGAGGATTCCGGAGGCCTCCTCTACCAGGGGTTTTTAGACGTGTGTGGCCTTGGCAGCCAAAGAAGGATCCTGACCGGTACCGTCCTTTGTGCCCGCAACTAAGCCCTTCGGGAAGAACACTGCCCTGCTGTGAGTTCTGCGTCTGGAACCTCTTGGGACCTAAACCTAACCCTAACCCTTCCCCGAACTTTTACCCTCCACTGAAACCTAAGCCTGCCTCGTTCCCTTATCCTGCATTTGAGCCGCCATCTGGAACGGGTCCTCACTTCAGCCCTCGAGGGAGATCACGAGAGCGGAGTCGTTTCGGCCCTGGCGTCGTCCCTGGACTGAACCCGAACCCTAGCTAAGGCTCTCTCCTCATGGGGACCCAATTCCAAGGTCATACAGCATCACGCGCATAGGGAACAGAAGCGGTGCAGGCTGACTCGGCAAGGAACCTGGAAGCTCACCATGTCGTTTCCCAGGCCCGGCTGCAGCTCCCGAAAGGATTCCGGAGGCCTCCTCGACCAGGGGCTTATCGACGTGTGTGGTCTTGGCAGCCAAAAAGGGACCCTGAACGGCACCGTCCCTTGTGCCCTCAACTCAGCCCTTCGGGAAGAACACTGCCCTGCTGTGAGTTCGGCGTCTGGAACCTCTTGGGACCTAACCCTAACCCTAACCCTACCCCGAACCAGGACCATCCACCGAAACCTAAGCCTGCCTCGATCCCTAATCCTGCATTTGAGCCGCCTCCTGGCATGGGCCCTCACTTCAGCCCTCGAGGGAAATCACGAGACCGTAGTCGCTTCGGCCCTGGCGACGTCCCTAGACCGAACCCTAACCCTAGCTAAGGCTCTCTCCTCATGGGGACCCAATTCCAAGGTCGGACAGCATCACGCGCCTGGGGTCCAGAAGCGGTGCAGGCTGACTCGGCATGGAACTTGGAATCTCACCATGTCGTTTCCCAGGCCCCGCTGCAGCTCCAGAGAGGTTTCCGGAGGCCTCCTCGACCAGGGGCTTAACGACGTGTGTGGCTTTGAGCCAAAGAGGGACCCTGACCGGCACCGTCCCTTGTGCCCTCAACTCATCCCTTCAGGGAGACCACTGCCCTGCTGTGAGTTCGGCGCCTGGAACCTCCTGGGTCCTACCCCTAAACCTAAACCTAACCCGAACCGTTACCCTCCACCGAAACATAAGCCTGCCTCGATTCCTAATCCTGCATTTGAGCCGCCTCCTGGCATGGGCCCTCACTTCAGGCCTCGAGGGAGATCACAAGACCAGAGTCGGTTCGGCCCTGGCGACGTCGCTGGCCCGAAACTTAACCCTAGCAAAGGCTCTCTCCTCATGGGGACACAATTCCAAGGTCGGACAGCATCACGCGTTTGGTGTCCAGAAGCGGTGCAGGCTGACTCGTCAAGGAACCTGGAAGCTCACCATGTCGTTTCCCAGGCCCGGATGCAGCTCCCGACAGGATTCCGGAGGCTTCCTCGACCAGGGGCTTATCGACGTGTGGCCTTGGCAGCCAAAGAGGGATCCTGACCGGCACCGTCCTTTGTGCCCGAAACTAAGCCCTACGGGAAGAACACTGCCCTGCTGTGAGTTCGTTCTCTGGAACCTCTTGGGTCCTAACCCTAACCATAACCCTTCCCCGAATCGTTACCCTCCACCGAAACCTAAGCCTGCCTCATTCCCTTATCCTGCATTTGAGCCGCCTTCTGGCATGGGCCCTCACTTCAGCCCTCGAGGGAGATCACGAGAGCGGAGTCGCTTCGGCCCTGGCGTCGTCCCTGGACTGAACCCTAACCCTAGCTAAGGCTCTCTCCTCATGGGGACCCAATTCCAAGGTAGGACAGCATCACGCGCATAGGAAGAGAAGCGGTGCAGGCTGACTCGGCAAGGAACCTGGAAGCTCACCATGTCGTTTCCCAGGCCCGGCTGCAGCTCCCGAGAGGATTCCGGAAACCTCCTCGACCAGGGGCTTATCGTCGTGTGTGGTCTTGGCAGCCAAAGAGGGATCGTGACCGGCACCGTCCCTTGTGCCCTCAACTCAGCCCTTCGGGGAGGCCACGCCCCGGCTGTGGGTTCTGCGCCTGGAACCTCCTGGGAACTAACCCTAACCCTAACCCTACCCCGAACCAGGACCCTCCACCGAAACCTAAGCCAGCCTCGATCCCTAACCCTGAATTTGAGCCACCTTCTGGCATGGGCCCTCACTTCAGACCTCCAGGGAGGTCACGAGATCGGAGTCGCTTCGGCCCTGGCGACGTCCCTGGACCGAACCCGAACCCTAGCCAAGGCTCTCCGCATGGGATCCCCATTCCAAGGTCGGACAGCATCACGCGTCTGGGGTCCAGAAGCGGTGCAGGCTGACTCAGCAAGGAACCTGGAATCTCACCATGTCGATTCTCAGGACCGGCTGCAGCTCCCGAGAGGATTCCGGAGGCCTCCTCGACCATGGGCTTATCGACGTGTGTGGCCATGACAGCCAAAGAGGGACCCTGACCGGCACCGTCCCTTGTGCCCTCAACTCAGCCCTTCGGGGAGACCACTGCCCTGATGTGGGTTCGGCGCTTGGAACCTCCTGGGACCTAACCCTAACCCTAACCCTACCCCGAAACGTTACCCTCCACCGAAAACTAAGCCTGCCTCGATCCCTTATCCTGCATTTGAGCCGCCTTCTGGCATGGGCCCTCACTTCAGTCCTCGAGGGAGATCCTGAGACCGGAGTCGCTTCAGCCCTGGTGTCGTCGCTGGACCGAACACTAATCCTAGCTAAGGCTCTCTCCTCATGGGGACCCAATCGCAAGGTCGGACAGCATCACGCGCCTGGGGACCAGAAGTGGTGCAGGCTGACTCGGCAAGGAACCTGGAAGCTCACCATGTCTTTCCCAGGCGCGGCTGCAGCTCCCGGGAGGATTCCGGAGGCCTCCTCGACCAGGGGCTTATCGACGTGTGTGGCCTTGGCAGCCAAAGAGGGATCCTGACCGGCACCGTCCCTTGTGCCCTCAACTCAGCCCTTCGGGGAGGCCACGGCCCGGCTGTGGGTTCGGCGCCTGGAACATCCTGGGAACTAACCCTAACCCTAACCCAACCCTGAAATGTTACCCTCCACCGAAACCTAAGCCTGCCTCGTTCCCTTATCCTGCATTTGAGCCGCCTTCTGGCATGGGCCCTCACTTCAGCCATCGAGGGAGATCACGAGAGCGGAGTCGCTTCGGCCCTGGCGTCGTCCCTGGACCGAACCCTAACCCTAGCTAAGGCTCTCTCGTCATGGGGACCCATTTCCAAGGTCGGACAGCATCACGCGCCTGGGGTCTGAAGAGTGCAGGCTGACTTGCCAAGGAACCTGGAAGCTCACCATGTCGTTTCCCAGGCCCGGCGGCAGCTCCCGAGAGGATTCCGGAGGCCTCCTCGACCAGGGGCTTATCGCCGTGTGTCGTCTTGGCAGCCAATGAGGGACCCTAACCGGCACCGTCCTTTGTGCCCGCAACTAAGCCCTTCGGAAAGAACATTGCCCTGCTGTGCGTTCAGCGTCTGGAACCTCTTGGGACCTAACCCTAACCCTAACCCTTCCCCGAACCATTACCCTCCACTGAAACCTAAGCCTGCCTCGTTCCCTTATCCTGCATTTGAGCCGCCTTCTGGCATGGGCCCTCACTTCATCCCTCGAGGGAGATCACGAGAGCGGAGTCGCTTCGGCCCTGGCATCGTCCCTGGACCGAACCCTAACCCTAGCTAAGGCTCTCCTCTCATGGGAACCCAATTCCAAAGTAGGACAGCATCACGGGCATAGGGAACAGAAGCGGTGCAGGCTGACTCGGCAAGGAACCTGGAAGCTCACCATGTCGTTTCCCACGCCCGGCTGCAGCTCCCGAGATGATTCCGGAGGCCTCCTCTACCAGGGGCTTACCGCCGTGTGTGGTTTTGGCAGCCAAAAAGGGACCCTGACCGGCACCGTCCCTTGTGCCCTCAACTCAGCCCTTCGGGGAGACCACTGCCCTGTTGTGAGTTTAGCGCCTGGAACCTCCTGGGACCTAACACTAACCCTAACCCTACCCCGAACCAGGACCCTCCAGCGAAACCTAAGCCTGCCTCGAGACCTAATCCTGCATTTGAGCCGCCGCATGGCATGGGCCCTCATTTCAGCCCTCGAGGGAGATCACGAGACCGGAGTCGCTTCGGCCTTGGCGACGTCCCTGGACCGAACCCTAACCCTAGCTAAGGCTCTCCCCTCATGGGGACCCAATTCCAAGTTCGGAGAGCATCACGCGCCTGGGGTCCAGAAGCGGTGCAGGCTCTCTCGGCATGGAACTTGGAATCGCACCATGCCGATTCCCAGGCCCGGCTGCAGCTCCAGAGAGGATTCCGGAGGCCTCCTCGACCAGGGGCTTATCGACGTTTGTGGCCTTGACAGCCAGGGAGGGACCCTGACCGGCACCGTCCCTTGTGCCCTCAACTCAGCCCTTCGGGGAGACCACTGCCCTGCTTTGGGTTCAGCGCCTGGAACCTCCTGGGACCTAACCCTAACCCTACCCCGAAACAGGAACCCCCACCAAAACCTAAGCCAGCCTCGATCCCTATTCCTGCATTTGAGCCGCCTTCTTGAATGGGCCCTCAATTCAGGTCTCGAGGGAGAACTAGAGACCGGAGTCGCTTCGGCCCTGGCGACGTTCCTGGACCGAACCCTAAACCTAGATAAGGCTCTCTCCGCATGGGGACCCAATTCGAAGGTCGGACAAAATCATGAGCCTGGGGTCCTGACGCGGTGCAGGCTGACTTGCCAAGGAACCTGGAAGCTCACCATGTCGTTTCCCAGGACCGGCTGCAGCACTCGAGAGGATTCCGGAGGCCTCCTCGACCAGGGGCTTATCGCCGTGTGTCATCTTGGCAGCCAAAGAGGGACACTGACCGGCACCGTCCTTTGTTCCCGCAACTAAGCCCTTCGGAAAGAACACTGCCCTGCTGTGAGTTCGGAGTCTGGAACCTCTTGGGACCTAACCCTAACCCTAACCCTTCCCCGAACCGTTACCCTCCACTGAAACCTAAGCCTGCCTCGTTCCCTTATCCTGCATTTGAGCCGCCTTCTGGCATGGGCCCTCACTTCAGCCCTCGAGGGAGATCACGAGAGCGGAGTCGCTTCGGCCCTGGCGTCGTCCCTGGACTGAACCCTAACCCTAGCTAAGGCTCTCTCCTCATGGGGACCCAATTCCAAGGTAGGACAGCATCACGCGCATAGGAACAGAAGCGGTGCAGGCTGACTCGGCAAGGAACCTGGAAGCTCACCATGTCGTTTCCCAGGCCCGGCTGCAGCTCCCGAGAGGATTCCGGAGGCCTCCTCGACAGGGGCTTATCGCCGTGTGTGGTTGGCAGCCAAAAAGGGACCTTGACCGGCAACGTCCCTTGTGCCCTCAACTCAGCCCTTCGGGGAGACCACTGCCCTGTTGTGAGTTCAGCGCCTGGAACCTCCTGGGACCTAACCCTAACCCTAACCCTACCCCGAACCAGGACCATCCACCGAAACCTAAGCCTGCCTCGATCCCTAATCCTGCATTTGAGCTGCCTCCTGGCATGGGCCCTCACTTCAGGCCTCAGGGAGATCACGAGACCAGAGTCGCTTCGGCCCTGGCGACGTCGCTGGACCGAACCTTAACCCTAGCTAAGGCTCTCTCCTCATGGGGACCCAATTCCAAGGTCGGACAGCATCACGTGCCTGGGGTCCAGAAGCGGTGCAGGCTGACTCGGCATGGAACTTGGAATCTCACCATGTCGTTTCCCAGGCCCGGCTGCAGCTCCCGAGAGGATTCCGGAAACCTTCTCGACCAGGGGCTTATCGTCGTGTGTGGTCTTGGCAGCCAAAAAGGGACCCTGACCGGCACCGTCCCTTGTGCCCTCCACTCAGCCCTTCGGGGAGACCACTGCCCTGCTGTGGTTTCGGCGCCTGGAACCTCCTGGGACCTAACCCTAACCCTATCCCTACCCCGAAACTTTACCCTCCACTGAAACCTAAGCCTGCCTCGTTCCCTTATCCTGCATTTGAGCCGCCTTCTGGCATGGGCCCTCACTTAAGCCCTCGAGGGAGATCACGAGACCAGAGTCGCTTCGGCCCTGGCAATGTACCTGGACCGAACCCTAACCCTAGCTAAGGCTCTCTCCTCATGGGAACCCAATTCCAAGGTCGAACAGCATCACGCGCCTGGGGTCTAGAAGCGGTGCAGGCTGATTCGGCATGGAACTTGGAATCTCACCATGTCATTTCCCAGGCCCGGCTGCAGCTCCAGAGAGGATTCCGGAGGCCTCCTCGACCAGGGGCTTATCCACGTGTGAGGCCTTCACAGCCAAAGAGGGACTCTGACAGGCACCGTCCCTTGTGCCCTCAACTCAGCCCTTCGGGGAGACCACTGCCCTGCTGTGGGTTCGGCGCCTGGAACCTCCTGGGACCTAAACCTAACCCTAACCCTACCCCGAACCGTTACCCTCCACCGAAACGTAAGCCTGCCTCGTTCCCTTATCCTGCATTTGATCCGCCTTCTATCATGGGCCCTCACTTCAGCCCTCGAGGGAGATCACGAGACCGGAGTCGCTTCAGCCCTGGCGACGCCTTTGGACAGAACCCTAACCCTAGCGACGGCTCTCTCCTCATGGGGACCCAATTCGAAGGTCGGACAGCATCACGCGCCTAGGGAACAGAAGCGGTGCAGGCTGACTCGGCAAGGAACCTGGAATCTCACCATGTCGTTTCCCAGGCCCTGCTGCAGCTCCCGAGAGGATTCCGGAGGCCTCCTCGACCAGGGGCTTTTCGACGTGTGTGGTCTTGGCAGCCAAAGAGGGACCCTGACCGGCACCGTCCCTTGTGCCCTCAACTCAGCCCTACGGGGAGACCAGTGCCCTGCTGTGAGTTCAGCGCCTGGAACCTCCTGGGACCTAACCCTAACCCTAACCCTACCCCGAACCAGGACCATCCACCGAAACCTAAGCCTGCCTCGACACCTAATCCTGCATTTGAGCCGCCTCCTGGCATGGGCCCTCACTTCAGCCCTCGAGGGAGATCACGAGACCGATGTCGCTTCGGCCCTGGCGACGTCCCTGGACAGAACCCTAACCCTAGCTAAGGCTCTCTCCTCATGGGGACCCAATTCCAAGGTCGGACAGCATCACGCGCCTGGGGTCCAGAAGCGGTGCAGGCTGACTCGGCATGGAACTTGGAATCTCACCATGTCGTTTCCCAGGCGCGGCTGCAGCTCCAGAGAGGATTCCGGAGGCCTCCTCGACCAGGGGCTTATCGACGTGCGTGGCCTTGGCAGCCAACGAGGGATCCTGACCGGCACCGTCCTTTGTGCCCTCAACTGAGCCCTTCGGGGAGACCATTGCCCGGCTGTGGGTTCGGCGCCTGGAACCTCTTGGGACATAACCCTAACCCTAACCCTTCCCTTAACCATTACCCTCCACTGAAACCTAAGCTTTCCTCGTTCCCTTATCGGGCATTTGAGCCGCCTTCTGGCATGGGCCCTCATTCAGCACTCGAGGGAGATCACAAGAGCGGAGTCGCTTCGGCCCTGGCCTCGTCCTTGGACCGAACCCTAATCCTAGCTAAGGCTCACTCCTCATGGGGACCCAATTCCAAGGTCGGACAGCATCACCCGCATAGGGAACAGAAGCGGTGCAGGCTGACTCGGCAAGGAACCTGGAAGCTCACCATGTCGTTTCCCAGGCCCGGCTGCAGCTCCCGAGAGGATTCCGGAGGCCTCCTCGACCAGGGGCTTATCGACGTGTGTGATCTTGGCAGCCAAAGAGGGACCCTGACCGGCACGGTCCCTTGTGCCCTCAACTCAGCCCTTCCGGCAGACCACTGCCCTGCTGTGAGTTCAGCGCCTGGAACCTCCTGGGACCTAACCCTAACCCTAACCCTACCCCGAACCAGGACCCTCCAGCGAAACCTAAGCCTGCCTCGACACCTAATCCTGCATTTGAGCCGCCTCCTGGCATGGGCCCTCACTTCAGCCCTCGAGGGAGATCACGAGACCGGAGTCGCTTCGGCCCTGGCGACGTCCCTGGACCGAACCCTAACCCTAGCTAAGGCTCTCTCCTCATGGGGACCCAATTCCACCGTAGGACAGCATCACGAGCCTGGGGTCCAGAAGCGGTGCAGGCTGACTCGGCATGGAACTTGCAATCTCACCATGTCGTTTCCCAGGCGCGGCTGCAGCTCCAGAGAGGATTCCGGAGGCCTCCTCGACCAGGGGCTTATCGACGTGTGTGACCTTGACTGCCAAAGAGGGACCCTGACCGGCAAGGTCCCTTGGGCCCTCAACTCAGTCCTTCGGGGAGACCACTGCCCTGCTTTGGGATCGGCGCCTGGAACCTCCTGGGACCTAACCCTAACCCTAACCCTACCCCGAACCAGGACCCTCCACCGAACCGTAAGCCAGCCTCGATCCCTATTCCTGCATTTGAGCCGCCTTCTGGAATGGGCCCTCACTTCAGGCCTCGAGGAAGATCACGAGACCGGAGTCGCTTCGGCCCTGGAGACGTCCCTGGTCCTAACCCTAACCCTAGATAAGGCCCTCTCCGCAAGGGGACCCAATTCGAAGGTAGGACAGCATCACGAGCCTGGGGTCCAGAAGCGGTGCAGGCTGACTTGCCAAGGACCCTGGAAGCTCACCATGTCTTTCCCTGGCCCGGCTGCAGCTCCCGAGAGGATTCCGGAGGCCTCCTCGACCAGGGGCTTATCGCCGTGTGTGGTCTTGGCAGCCAAAGAGGGACCCTGACCGGCACCGTCCCTTGTGCCCTCAACTCAGCCCTTCGGGGAGACCACTGCCCTACTATGTGGTCACCGCCTGGAACCTCCTGGGACCTAACCCTAACCCTAACCCTACCACAAACCAGGACCCTCCACAGAAACCTAAGCCTGCCTCGACACCTAATCCTGCATTTGAGCCGCCTCCTGGCATGGGCCCTCACTTCAGCCCTCGAGGGAGATCACGAGACCGGAGTCGCTTCGGCCCTGGCGACGTCCCTGGACCGAACCTTAACCCTAGCTAAGGCTCTCTCCTCATGGGGACCCAATTCGAAGGTCGGACAGCATCACGCGCCTGGGGTCCAGAAGCGGTGCAGGCTGACTCAGCATGGAACTTGGAATCTCACCATGTCGTTTCCCAGGCCTGGCTGCAGCTCCCGAGAGGATTCCGGAGGCCTCCTCGACCAGGGGCTTATCGACGTGTGTGGCCTTGACAGCCAAAGAGGGACCCTGACCGGCACGGTCCCTTGTGCCCTCAACTCAGCCCTTCGGGGAGACCACTGCCCGGCTGTGGGTTCGGCGCCTGGAACCTCCTGGGACCCAACCCTAACCCTAACCCTACCCCGAACCAGGACCCTCCACCAAAACCTAAGCCAGCCTCGATCCCTATTCCTGCATTTGAGCCGCAGTCTGGCATGGACCCTCATTTCAGGCCTCGAGGGAGATCACGAGACCGGAGTCGATCCTGCCCTGGCGACGTCCCTGGACCGAACCCTAACCCTAGATAAGGCTCTCTCCGCATGGGGACCCAATTCCAAGGTAGGACAGCATCACAAGCCTGGGGTCCAGAAGCGGGGCAGGCTGATTTGCCAAGGAACCTGGAAGCTCACCATGTCGTTTCCCAGGCCAGGCTGCAGCTCCCGGGAGGGTTCCGGAGGCCTCCTCGACGAGGGGCTTATCGACGTGTGTGGCCTTGGCAGCCAAAGAGGGATCCTGACCGGCACCGTCCTTTGTGCCCTCAACTCAGCCCTTCGGGGAGACCACTGGCTGCTTTGGGATCGGCGCCTGGAACCTCCTGGGACCTAACCCTAAACCTAACCCTACCCCGAACCAGGACCCTCCACCGAAACCTAAGCCAGCCTCGATCCCTATTCCTGCATTTGAGCGGCCTTCTGGCATGGGCCCTCACTTCAGCCTCGAGGGAGATCACGAGACCGGAGTCACTTCGGCCCTGGCAACGTCCCTGGACCGAACCCTAACCCTAGATAAGGCTCTCTCCGCATGGGGACCCAATTCCAAGGTAGGACAGCATCACGAGCCTGGGGTCCAGCAGCGGTGCAGGCTGACTTGCCAAGGAACCTGGAAGCTCACCATGTCGTTTCCCAGGCCTGGCTGCAGCTCGCGAGAGGATTCCGGAGGCCTGCTCGACCAGGGGCTTATCGACGTGTGTGGTCTTGGCAGCCAAAAAGGGACCCTGACCGGCACCGTCCCTTGTGCCCTCCACTCAGCCCTTCGGGGAGACCACTGCCCTGCTGTGGTTTCGGCGCCTGGAACCTCCTGGGACCTAACCCTAACCCTAACCCTACCCCGAAACTTTACCCTCCACTGAAACCTAAGCCTGCCTCGTTCCCTTATCCTGCATTTGAGCCGCCTTCTGGCATGGGCCCTCACTTAAGCCCTCGAGGGAGATCACGAGACCAGAGTCGCTTCGGCCCTGGCAATGTACCTGGACCGAACCCTAACCCTAGCTAAGGCTCTCTCCTCATGGGAACCCAATTCCAAGGTCGAACAGCATCACGCGCCTGGGGTCTAGAAGCGGTGCAGGCTGATTCGGCATGGAACTTGGAATCTCACCATGTCATTTCCCAGGCCCGGCTGCAGCTCCAGAGAGGATTCCGGAGGCCTCCTCGACCAGGGGCTTATCCACGTGTGAGGCCTTCACAGCCAAAGAGGGACTCTGACAGGCACCGTCCCTTGTGCCCTCAACTCAGCCCTTCGGGGAGACCACTGCCCTGCTGTGGGTTCGGCGCCTGGAACCTCCTGGGACCTAAACCTAACCCTAACCCTACCCCGAACCGTTACCCTCCACCGAAACGTAAGCCTGCCTCGTTCCCTTATCCTGCATTTGATCCGCCTTCTATCATGGGCCCTCACTTCAGCCCTCGAGGGAGATCACGAGACCGGAGTCGCTTCAGCCCTGGCGACGCCTTTGGACAGAACCCTAACCCTAGCGACGGCTCTCTCCTCATGGGGACCCAATTCGAAGGTCGGACAGCATCACGCGCCTAGGGAACAGAAGCGGTGCAGGCTGACTCGGCAAGGAACCTGGAATCTCACCATGTCGTTTCCCAGGCCCTGCTGCAGCTCCCGAGAGGATTCCGGAGGCCTCCTCGACCAGGGGCTTTTCGACGTGTGTGGTCTTGGCAGCCAAAGAGGGACCCTGACCGGCACCGTCCCTTGTGCCCTCAACTCAGCCCTACGGGGAGACCAGTGCCCTGCTGTGAGTTCAGCGCCTGGAACCTCCTGGGACCTAACCCTAACCCTAACCCTACCCCGAACCAGGACCATCCACCGAAACCTAAGCCTGCCTCGACACCTAATCCTGCATTTGAGCCGCCTCCTGGCATGGGCCCTCACTTCAGCCCTCGAGGGAGATCACGAGACCGATGTCGCTTCGGCCCTGGCGACGTCCCTGGACAGAACCCTAACCCTAGCTAAGGCTCTCTCCTCATGGGGACCCAATTCCAAGGTCGGACAGCATCACGCGCCTGGGGTCCAGAAGCGGTGCAGGCTGACTCGGCATGGAACTTGGAATCTCACCATGTCGTTTCCCAGGCGCGGCTGCAGCTCCAGAGAGGATTCCGGAGGCCTCCTCGACCAGGGGCTTATCGACGTGCGTGGCCTTGGCAGCCAACGAGGGATCCTGACCGGCACCGTCCTTTGTGCCCTCAACTGAGCCCTTCGGGGAGACCATTGCCCGGCTGTGGGTTCGGCGCCTGGAACCTCTTGGGACATAACCCTAACCCTAACCCTTCCCTTAACCATTACCCTCCACTGAAACCTAAGCTTTCCTCGTTCCCTTATCGGGCATTTGAGCCGCCTTCTGGCATGGGCCCTCATTCAGCACTCGAGGGAGATCACAAGAGCGGAGTCGCTTCGGCCCTGGCCTCGTCCTTGGACCGAACCCTAACCCTAGCTAAGGCTCACTCCTCATGGGGACCCAATTCCAAGGTCGGACAGCATCACCCGCATAGGGAACAGAAGCGGTGCAGGCTGACTCGGCAAGGAACCTGGAAGCTCACCATGTCGTTTCCCAGGCCCGGCTGCAGCTCCCGAGAGGATTCCGGAGGCCTCCTCGACCAGGGGCTTATCGACGTGTGTGATCTTGGCAGCCAAAGAGGGACCCTGACCGGCACGGTCCCTTGTGCCCTCAACTCAGCCCTTCCGGCAGACCACTGCCCTGCTGTGAGTTCAGCGCCTGGAACCTCCTGGGACCTAACCCTAACCCTAACCCTACCCCGAACCAGGACCCTCCAGCGAAACCTAAGCCTGCCTCGACACCTAATCCTGCATTTGAGCCGCCTCCTGGCATGGGCCCTCACTTCAGCCCTCGAGGGAGATCACGAGACCGGAGTCGCTTCGGCCCTGGCGACGTCCCTGGACCGAACCCTAACCCTAGCTAAGGCTCTCTCCTCATGGGGACCCAATTCCACCGTAGGACAGCATCACGAGCCTGGGGTCCAGAAGCGGTGCAGGCTGACTCGGCATGGAACTTGCAATCTCACCATGTCGTTTCCCAGGCGCGGCTGCAGCTCCAGAGAGGATTCCGGAGGCCTCCTCGACCAGGGGCTTATCGACGTGTGTGACCTTGACTGCCAAAGAGGGACCCTGACCGGCAAGGTCCCTTGGGCCCTCAACTCAGTCCTTCGGGGAGACCACTGCCCTGCTTTGGGATCGGCGCCTGGAACCTCCTGGGACCTAACCCTAACCCTAACCCTACCCCGAACCAGGACCCTCCACCGAACCGTAAGCCAGCCTCGATCCCTATTCCTGCATTTGAGCCGCCTTCTGGAATGGGCCCTCACTTCAGGCCTCGAGGAAGATCACGAGACCGGAGTCGCTTCGGCCCTGGCGACGTCCCTGGTCCTAACCCTAACCCTAGATAAGGCCCTCTCCGCAAGGGGACCCAATTCGAAGGTAGGACAGCATCACGAGCCTGGGGTCCAGAAGCGGTGCAGGCTGACTTGCCAAGGACCCTGGAAGCTCACCATGTCTTTCCCTGGCCCGGCTGCAGCTCCCGAGAGGATTCCGGAGGCCTCCTCGACCAGGGGCTTATTGCCGTGTGTGGTCTTGGCAGCCAAAGAGGGACCCTGACCGGCACCGTCCCTTGTGCCCTCAACTCAGCCCTTCGGGGAGACCACTGCCCTACTATGTGGTCACCGCCTGGAACCTCCTGGGACCTAACCCTAACCCTAACCCTACCACAAACCAGGACCCTCCACAGAAACCTAAGCCTGCCTCGACACCTAATCCTGCATTTGAGCCGCCTCCTGGCATGGGCCCTCACTTCAGCCCTCGAGGGAGATCACGAGACCGGAGTCGCTTCGGCCCTGGCGACGTCCCTGGACCGAACCTTAACCCTAGCTAAGGCTCTCTCCTCATGGGGACCCAATTCGAAGGTCGGACAGCATCACGCGCCTGGGGTCCAGAAGCGGTGCAGGCTGACTCAGCATGGAACTTGGAATCTCACCATGTCGTTTCCCAGGCCTGGCTGCAGCTCCGGAGAGGATTCCGGAGGCCTCCTCGACCAGGGGCTTATCGACGTGTGTGGCCTTGACAGCCAAAGAGGGACCCTGACCGGCACGGTCCCTTGTGCCCTCAACTCAGCCCTTCGGGGAGACCACTGCCCGGCTGTGGGTTCGGCGCCTGGAACCTCCTGGGACCCAACCCTAACCCTAACCCTACCCCGAACCAGGACCCTCCACCAAAACCTAAGCCAGCCTCGATCCCTATTCCTGCATTTGAGCCGCAGTCTGGCATGGACCCTCATTTCAGGCCTCGAGGGAGATCACGAGACCGGAGTCGATCCTGCCCTGGCGACGTCCCTGGACCGAACCCTAACCCTAGATAAGGCTCTCTCCGCATGGGGACCCAATTCCAAGGTAGGACAGCATCACGAGCCTGGGGTCCAGAAGCGGGGCAGGCTGATTTGCCAAGGAACCTGGAAGCTCACCATGTCGTTTCCCAGGCCAGGCTGCAGCTCCCGGGAGGGTTCCGGAGGCCTCCTCGACGAGGGGCTTATCGACGTGTGTGGCCTTGGCAGCCAAAGAGGGATCCTGACCGGCACCGTCCTTTGTGCCCTCAACTCAGCCCTTCGGGGAGACCACTGGCTGCTTTGGGATCGGCGCCTGGAACCTCCTGGGACCTAACCCTAAACCTAACCCTACCCCGAACCAGGACCCTCCACCGAAACCTAAGCCAGCCTCGATCCCTATTCCTGCATTTGAGCGGCCTTCTGGCATGGGCCCTCACTTCAGCCTCGAGGGAGATCACGAGACCGGAGTCACTTCGGCCCTGGCAACGTCCCTGGACCGAACCCTAACCCTAGATAAGGCTCTCTCCGCATGGGGACCCAATTCCAAGGTAGGACAGCATCACGAGCCTGGGGTCCAGCAGCGGTGCAGGCTGACTTGCCAAGGAACCTGGAAGCTCACCATGTCGTTTCCCAGGCCTGGCTGCAGCTCCCGAGAGGATTCCGGAGGCCTGCTCGACCAGGGGCTTATCGACGTGTGTGGCCTTGGCAGCCAAAGAGGGATCCTGAACGGCACCGTCCTTTGTGCCCGCAACTAAGCACTTCGGGGAGACCACAGCCCTGCTCTGAGTTCGGCGGCCGGAACCTCTTGGGACCGAACCCTAACCCTAACCCTTCCCCGAACCGTTACCCTCCACTGAAACCTAAGCCTGCCTCGTTCCCGTATCCTGCATTTGAGCCGCCTTCTGGCATGGGCCCTCACTTCAGCCCTCGAGGGAGATCACGAGAGCGGAGTCTCTTCGGCCCTGGCATCGTCCCTGGACCGAACTCTAACCCTAGCTAAGGCTCTCTCCTCATGGGGACCCAATTCCAAAGTCGGACAGCATCACGCGCATAGGGAACAGAAGTGGTGCAGGCTGACTCGGCAAGGAACCTGGAAGCTCACCATGTCGTTTCCCATGCCCGGCTGCAGCTCCCGAGAGGATTCCGGAGGCCTCCTCGACCAGGGGCTTATCGACGTGTGTGGTCTCGGCAGCCAAAAAGGGACCCTGACCGGCACCGTCCTTTGTGCCCTCAACTCAGCCCTTCGGGGAGACGACTGCTCTGCTGTGAGTTCAGCGCCTGGAACCTCCTGGGACCTAACCCTAACACTAACCCTACCCCAAACCAGGACCCTCCACCGAAACCTAAGCCTGCCTCGACACCTAATCCTGCATTTGAGCCGCTTCCTGGCATGGGCCTTCACTTCAGCCCTCGAGGGAGATCACGAGACCAGAGTCGCTTCGGCCCTGGTGACGTCGCTGGACCGAACCTTAACCCTAGCTAAGGCTCTCTCCTCATGGAGACCCAATTCCAAGGTCGTACAGCATCAAACGCCTGGTGTCCAGCAGCGGTGCAGGCTGACTCGTCAAGGAACCTGGAAGCTCACCATGTCGTTTCCCAGGCCCGGCTGCAGCTTCCGAGAGGATTCCGGAGGCCTCCTCTACCAGGGGTTTTTAGACGTGTGTGGCCTTGGCAGCCAAAGAAGGATCCTGACCGGTACCGTCCTTTGTGCCCGCAACTAAGCCCTTCGGGAAGAACACTGCCCTGCTGTGAGTTCTGCGTCTGGAACCTCTTGGGACCTAAACCTAACCCTAACCCTTCCCCGAACTTTTACCCTCCACTGAAACCTAAGCCTGCCTCGTTCCCTTATCCTGCATTTGAGCCGCCATCTGGAACGGGTCCTCACTTCAGCCCTCGAGGGAGATCACGAGAGCGGAGTCGTTTCGGCCCTGGCGTCGTCCCTGGACTGAACCCGAACCCTAGCTAAGGCTCTCTCCTCATGGGGACCCAATTCCAAGGTCATACAGCATCACGCGCATAGGGAACAGAAGCGGTGCAGGCTGACTCGGCAAGGAACCTGGAAGCTCACCATGTCGTTTCCCAGGCCCGGCTGCAGCTCCCGAGAGGATTCCGGAGGCCTCCTCGACCAGGGGCTTATCGACGTGTGTGGTCTTGGCAGCCAAAAAGGGACCCTGAACGGCACCGTCCCTTGTGCCCTCAACTCAGCCCTTCGGGAAGAACACTGCCCTGCTGTGAGTTCGGCGTCTGGAACCTCTTGGGACCTAACCCTAACCCTAACCCTACCCCGAACCAGGACCATCCACCGAAACCTAAGCCTGCCTCGATCCCTAATCCTGCATTTGAGCCGCCTCCTGGCATGGGCCCTCACTTCAGCCCTCGAGGGAAATCACGAGACCGTAGTCGCTTCGGCCCTGGCGACGTCCCTAGACCGAACCCTAACCCTAGCTAAGGCTCTCTCCTCATGGGGACCCAATTCCAAGGTCGGACAGCATCACGCGCCTGGGGTCCAGAAGCGGTGCAGGCTGACTCGGCATGGAACTTGGAATCTCACCATGTCGTTTCCCAGGCCCCGCTGCAGCTCCAGAGAGGTTTCCGGAGGCCTCCTCGACCAGGGGCTTAACGACGTGTGTGGCTTTGAGCCAAAGAGGGACCCTGACCGGCACCGTCCCTTGTGCCCTCAACTCATCCCTTCAGGGAGACCACTGCCCTGCTGTGAGTTCGGCGCCTGGAACCTCCTGGGTCCTACCCCTAAACCTAAACCTAACCCGAACCGTTACCCTCCACCGAAACCTAAGCCTGCCTCGATTCCTAATCCTGCATTTGAGCCGCCTCCTGGCATGGGCCCTCACTTCAGGCCTCGAGGGAGATCACAAGACCAGAGTCGGTTCGGCCCTGGCGACGTCGCTGGCCTGAAACTTAACCCTAGCAAAGGCTCTCTCCTCATGGGGACACAATTCCAAGGTCGGACAGCATCACGCGTTTGGTGTCCAGAAGCGGTGCAGGCTGACTCGTCAAGGAACCTGGAAGCTCACCATGTCGTTTCCCAGGCCCGGATGCAGCTCCCGACAGGATTCCGGAGGCTTCCTCGACCAGGGGCTTATCGACGTGTGGCCTTGGCAGCCAAAGAGGGATCCTGACCGGCACCGTCCTTTGTGCCCGAAACTAAGCCCTACGGGAAGAACACTGCCCTGCTGTGAGTTCGTTCTCTGGAACCTCTTGGGTCCTAACCCTAACCATAACCCTTCCCCGAATCGTTACCCTCCACCGAAACCTAAGCCTGCCTCATTCCCTTATCCTGCATTTGAGCCGCCTTCTGGCATGGGCCCTCACTTCAGCCCTCGAGGGAGATCACGAGAGCGGAGTCGCTTCGGCCCTGGCGTCGTCCCTGGACTGAACCCTAACCCTAGCTAAGGCTCTCTCCTCATGGGGACCCAATTCCAAGGTAGGACAGCATCACGCGCATAGGAACAGAAGCGGTGCAGGCTGACTCGGCAAGGAACCTGGAAGCTCACCATGTCGTTTCCCAGGCCCGGCTGCAGCTCCCGAGAGGATTCCGGAGGCCTCCTCGACAGGGGCTTATCGCCGTGTGTGGTTGGCAGCCAAAAAGGGACCCTGACCGGCAACGTCCCTTGTGCCCTCAACTCAGCCCTTCGGGGAGACCACTGCCCTGTTGTGAGTTCAGCGCCTGGAACCTCCTGGGACCTAACCCTAACCCTAACCCTACCCCGAACCAGGACCATCCACCGAAACCTAAGCCTGCCTCGATCCCTAATCCTGCATTTGAGCTGCCTCCTGGCATGGGCCCTCACTTCAGGCCTCAGGGAGATCACGAGACCAGAGTCGCTTCGGCCCTGGCGACGTCGCTGGACCGAACCTTAACCCTAGCTAAGGCTCTCTCCTCATGGGGACCCAATTCCAAGGTCGGACAGCATCACGCGCCTGGTGTCCAGAAGCGGTGCAGGCTGACTCGTCAAGGAACCTGGAAGCTCACCATGTCGTTTCCCAGGCCCGGTTGCCGCTCCAGAGAGGATTCCGGAGGCTTCCTCGACCAGGGGTTTATCGACGTGTGTGGCCTTGGCAGCCAACGAGGGATCCTGACCGGCACCGTCATTTGTGCCCGCAACTAAGCCCTTGGGGAAGAACACTGCCCTGCTGTGAGTTCGGCGTCTGGAACCCCTTGGGACCTAACCCTAACCCTAACCCTTCCCCGAACCGTTACCCTCCACTGAAACCAAAGCCTGCCTCGTTCCCTTATCCTGCATTTGAGCCGCCTCCTGGCATGGGCCCTCACTTCAGCCCTCGAGGGAGATCACGAGACCGGAGTCGCTTCGGCCCTGGCGACGTCCCTGGACCGAACCCTAACACTAGCTAAGGCTCTCTCCTCATGGGGACCCTATTCCAAGGTCGGACAGCATCACGTGCCTGGGGTCCAGAAGCGGTGCAGGCTGACTCGGCATGGAACTTGGAATCTCACCATGTCGTTTCCCAGGCCCGGCTGCAGCTCCCGAGAGGATTCCGGAAACCTCCTCGACCAGGGGCTTATCGTCGTGTGTGGTCTTGGCAGCCAAAAAGGGACCCTGACCGGCACCGTCCCTTGTGCCCTCCACTCAGCCCTTCGGGGAGACCACTGCCCTGCTGTGGTTTCGGCGCCTGGAACCTCCTGGGACCTAACCCTAACCCTAACCCTACCCCGAAACTTTACCCTCCACTGAAACCTAAGCCTGCCTCGTTCCCTTATCCTGCATTTGAGCCGCCTTCTGGCATGGGCCCTCACTTAAGCCCTCGAGGGAGATCACGAGACCAGAGTCGCTTCGGCCCTGGCAATGTACTTGGACCGAACCCTAACCCTAGCTAAGGCTCTCTCCTCATGGGGACCCAATTCCAAGGTCGAACAGCATCACGCGCCTGGGGTCTAGAAGCGGTGCAGGCTGATTCGGCATGGAATTTGGAATCTCACCATGTCATTACCCAGGCCCGGCTGCAGCTCCAGAGAGGATTCCGGAGGCCTCCTCGACCAGGGGCTTATCCACGTGTGAGGCCTTCACAGCCAAAGACGGACTCTGACAGGCACCGTCCCTTGTGCCCTCAACTCAGCCCTTCGGGGAGACCACTGCCCTGCTGTGGGTTCGGCGCCTGGAACCTCCTGGGACCTAAACCTAACCCTAACCCTACCCCGAACCGTTACCCTCCACCGAAACGTAAGCCTGCCTCGTTCCCTTATCCTGCATTTGATCCGCCTTCTATCATGGGCCCTCACTTCAGCCCTCGAGGGAGATCACGAGACCGGAGTCGCTTCAGCCCTGGCGACGCCTTTGGACAGAACCCTAACCCTAGCGACGGCTCTCTCCTCATGGGGACCCAATTCGAAGGTCGGACAGCATCACGCGCCTAGGGAACAGAAGCGGTGCAGGCTGACTCGGCAAGGAACCTGGAATCTCACCATGTCGTTTCCCAGGCCCTGCTGCAGCTCCCGAGAGGATTCCGGAGGCCTCCTCGACCAGGGGCTTTTCGACGTGTGTGGTCTTGGCAGCCAAAGAGGGACCCTGACCGGCACCGTCCCTTGTGCCCTCAACTCAGCCCTACGGGGAGACCAGTGCCCTGCTGTGAGTTCAGCGCCTGGAACCTCCTGGGACCTAACCCTAACCCTAACCCTACCCCGAACCAGGACCATCCACCGAAACCTAAGCCTGCCTCGACACCTAATCCTGCATTTGAGCCGCCTCCTGGCATGGGCCCTCACTTCAGCCCTCGAGGGAGATCACGAGACCGATGTCGCTTCGGCCCTGGCGACGTCCCTGGACAGAACCCTAACCCTAGCTAAGGCTCTCTCCTCATGGGGACCCAATTCCAAGGTCGGACAGCATCACGCGCCTGGGGTCCAGAAGCGGTGCAGGCTGACTCGGCATGGAACTTGGAATCTCACCATGTCGTTTCCCAGGCGCGGCTGCAGCTCCAGAGAGGATTCCGGAGGCCTCCTCGACCAGGGGCTTATCGACGTGCGTGGCCTTGGCAGCCAACGAGGGATCCTGACCGGCACCGTCCTTTGTGCCCTCAACTGAGCCCTTCGGGGAGACCATTGCCCGGCTGTGGGTTCGGCGCCTGGAACCTCTTGGGACATAACCCTAACCCTAACCCTTCCCTTAACCATTACCCTCCACTGAAACCTAAGCTTTCCTCGTTCCCTTATCGGGCATTTGAGCCGCCTTCTGGCATGGGCCCTCATTCAGCACTCGAGGGAGATCACAAGAGCGGAGTCGCTTCGGCCCTGGCCTCGTCCTTGGACCGAACCCTAACCCTAGCTAAGGCTCACTCCTCATGGGGACCCAATTCCAAGGTCGGACAGCATCACCCGCATAGGGAACAGAAGCGGTGCAGGCTGACTCGGCAAGGAACCTGGAAGCTCACCATGTCGTTTCCCAGGCCCGGCTGCAGCTCCCGAGAGGATTCCGGAGGCCTCCTCGACCAGGAGCTTATCGACGTGTGTGATCTTGGCAGCCAAAGAGGGACCCTGACCGGCACGGTCCCTTGTGCCCTCAACTCAGCCCTTCCGGCAGACCACTGCCCTGCTGTGAGTTCAGCGCCTGGAACCTCCTGGGACCTAACCCTAACCCTAACCCTACCCCGAACCAGGACCCTCCAGCGAAACCTAAGCCTGCCTCGACACCTAATCCTGCATTTGAGCCGCCTCCTGGCATGGGCCCTCACTTCAGCCCTCGAGGGAGATCACGAGACCGGAGTCGCTTCGGCCCTGGCGACGTCCCTGGACCGAACCTTAACCCTAGCTAAGGCTCTCTCCTCATGGGGACCCAATTCCACCGTAGGACAGCATCACGAGCCTGGGGTCCAGAAGCGGTGCAGGCTGACTCGGCATGGAACTTGCAATCTCAACATGTCGTTTCCCAGGCGCGGCTGCAGCTCCAGAGAGGATTCCGGAGGCCTCCTCGACCAGGGGCTTATCGACGTGTGTGACCTTGACTGCCAAAGAGGGACCCTGACCGGCAAGGTCCCTTGGGCCCTCAACTCAGTCCTTCGGGGAGACCACTGCCCTGCTTTGGGATCGGCGCCTGGAACCTCCTGGGACCTAACCCTAACCCTAACCCTACCCCGAACCAGGACCCTCCACCGAACCGTAAGCCAGCCTCGATCCCTATTCCTGCATTTGAGCCGCCTTCTGGAATGGGCCCTCACTTCAGGCCTCGAGGAAGATCACGAGACCGGAGTCGCTTCGGCCCTGGCGACGTCCCTGGTCCTAACCCTAACCCTAGATAAGGCCCTCTCCGCAAGGGGACCCAATTCGAAGGTAGGACAGCATCACGAGCCTGGGGTCCAGAAGCGGTGCAGGCTGACTTGCCAAGGACCCTGGAAGCTCACCATGTCTTTCCCTGGCCCGGCTGCAGCTCCCGAGAGGATTCCGGAGGCCTCCTCGACCAGGGGCTTATCGCCATGTGTGGTCTTGGCAGCCAAAGAGGGACCCTGACCGGCACCGTCCCTTGTGCCCTCAACTCAGCCCTTCGGGGAGACCACTGCCCTACTACGTGGTCACCGCCTGGAACCTCCTGGGACCTAACCCTAACCCTAACCCTACCACAAACCAGGACCCTCCACAGAAACCTAAGCCTGCCTCGACACCTAATCCTGCATTTGAGCCGCCTCCTGGCATGGGCCCTCACTTCAGCCCTCGAGGGAGATCACGAGACCGGAGTCGCTTCGGCCCTGGCGACGTCCCTGGACCGAACCTTAACCCTAGCTAAGGCTCTCTCCTCATGGGGACCCAATTCGAAGGTCGGACAGCATCACGCGCCTGGGGTCCAGAAGCGGTGCAGGCTGACTCAGCATGGAACTTGGAATCTCACCATGTCGTTTCCCAGGCCTGGCTGCAGCTCCCGAGAGGATTCCGGAGGCCTCCTCGACCAGGGGCTTATCGACGTGTGTGGCCTTGACAGCCAAAGAGGGACCCTGACCGGCACGGTCCCTTGTGCCCTCAACTCAGCCCTTCGGGGAGACCACTGCCCGGCTGTGGGTTCGGCGCCTGGAACCTCCTGGGACCCAACCCTAACCCTAACCCTACCCCGAACCAGGACCCTCCACCAAAACCTAAGCCAGCCTCGATCCCTATTCCTGCATTTGAGCCGCAGTCTGGCATGGACCCTCATTTCAGGCCTCGAGGGAGATCACGAGACCGGAGTCGATCCTGCCCTGGCGACGTCCCTGGACCGAACCCTAACCCTAGATAAGGCTCTCTCCGCATGGGGACCCAATTCCAAGGTAGGACAGCATCACGAGCCTGGGGTCCAGAAGCGGGGCAGGCTGATTTGCCAAGGAACCTGGAAGCTCACCATGTCGTTTCCCAGGCCAGGCTGCAGCTCCCGGGAGGGTTCCGGAGGCCTCCTCGACGAGGGGCTTATCGACGTGTGTGGCCTTGGCAGCCAAAGAGGGATCCTGACCGGCACCGTCCTTTGTGCCCTCAACTCAGCCCTTCGGGGAGACCACTGGCTGCTTTGGGATCGGCGCCTGGAACCTCCTGGGACCTAACCCTAAACCTAACCCTACCCCGAACCAGGACCCTCCACCGAAACCTAAGCCAGCCTCGATCCCTATTCCTGCATTTGAGCGGCCTTCTGGCATGGGCCCTCACTTCAGCCTCGAGGGAGATCACGAGACCGGAGTCACTTCGGCCCTGGCGACGTCCCTGGACCGAACCCTAACCCTAGATAAGGCTCTCTCCACATGGGGACCCAATTCCAAGGTAGGACAGCATCACGAGCCTGGGGTCCAGCAGCGGTGCAGGCTGACTTGCCAAGGAACCTGGAAGCTCACCATGTCGTTTCCCAGGCCTGGCTGCAGCTCCCGAGAGGATTCCGGAGGCCTGCTCGACCAGGGGCTTATCGACGTGTGTGGCCTTGGCAGCCAAAGAGGGATCCTGAACGGCACCGTCCTTTGTGCCCGCAACTAAGCACTTCGGGGAGACCACAGCCCTGCTGTGAGTTCGGCGGCCGGAACCTCTTGGGACCGAACCCTAACCCTAACCCTTCCCCGAACCGTTACCCTCCACTGAAACCTAAGCCTGCCTCGTTCCCGTATCCTGCATTTGAGCCGCCTTCTGGCATGGGCCCTCACTTCAGCCCTCGAGGGAGATCACGAGAGCGGAGTCTCTTCGGCCCTGGCATCGTCCCTGGACCGAACTCTAACCCTAGCTAAGGCTCTCTCCTCATGGGGACCCAATTCCAAAGTCGGACAGCATCACGCGCATAGGGAACAGAAGTGGTGCAGGCTGACTCGGCAAGGAACCTGGAAGCTCACCATGTCGTTTCCCATGCCCGGCTGCAGCTCCCGAGAGGATTCCGGAGGCCTCCTCGACCAGGGGCTTATCGACGTGTGTGGTCTCGGCAGCCAAAAAGGGACCCTGACCGGCACCGTCCTTTGTGCCCTCAACTCAGCCCTTCGGGGAGACCACTGCTCTGCTGTGAGTTCAGCGCCTGGAACCTCCTGGGACCTAACCCTAACACTAACCCTACCCCAAACCAGGACCCTCCACCGAAACCTAAGCCTGCCTCGACACCTAATCTTGCATTTGAGCCGCTTCCTGGCATGGGCCTTCACTTCAGCCCTCGAGGGAGATCACGAGACCAGAGTCGCTTCGGCCCTGGTGACGTCGCTGGACCGAACCTTAACCCTAGCTAAGGCTCTCTCCTCATGGAGACCCAATTCCAAGGTCGTACAGCATCAAACGCCTGGTGTCCAGCAGCGGTGCAGGCTGACTCGTCAAGGAACCTGGAAGCTCACCATGTCGTTTCCCAGGCCCGGCTGCAGCTTCCGAGAGGATTCCGGAGGCCTCCTCTACCAGGGGTTTTTAGACGTGTGTGGCCTTGGCAGCCAAAGAAGGATCCTGACCGGTACCGTCCTTTGTGCCCGCAACTAAGCCCTTCGGGAAGAACACTGCCCTGCTGTGAGTTCTGCGTCTGGAACCTCTTGGGACCTAAACCTAACCCTAACCCTTCCCCGAACTTTTAACCTCCACTGAAACCTAAGCCTGCCTCGTTCCCTTATCCTGCATTTGAGCCGCCATCTGGAACGGGTCCTCACTTCAGCCCTCGAGGGAGATCACGAGAGCGGAGTCGTTTCGGCCCTGGCGTCGTCCCTGGACTGAACCCGAACCCTAGCTAAGGCTCTCTCCTCATGGGGACCCAATTCCAAGGTCATACAGCATCACGCGCATAGGGATCAGAAGCGGTGCAGGCTGACTCGGCAAGGAACCTGGAAGCTCACCATGTCGTTTCCCAGGCCCGGCTGCAGCTCCCGAGAGGATTCCGGAGGCCTCCTCGACCAGGGGCTTATCGACGTGTGTGGTCTTGGCAGCCAAAAAGGGACCCTGAACGGCACCGTCCCTTGTGCCCTCAACTCAGCCCTTCGGGAAGAACACTGCCCTGCTGTGAGTTCGGCGTCTGGAACCTCTTGGGACCTAACCCTAACCCTAACCCTACCCCGAACCAGGACCATCCACCGAAACCTAAGCCTGCCTCGATCCCTAATCCTGCATTTTAGCCGCCTCCTGGCATGGGCCCTCACTTCAGCCCTCGAGGGAAATCACGAGACCGTAGTCGCTTCGGCCCTGGCGACGTCCCTAGACCGAACCCTAACCCTCGCTAAGGCTCTCTCCTCATGGGGACCCAATTCCAAGGTCGGACAGCATCACGCGCCTGGGGTCCAGAAGCGGTGCAGGCTGACTCGGCATGGAACTTGGAATCTCACCATGTCGTTTCCCAGGCCCCGCTGCAGCTCCAGAGAGGTTTCCGGAGGCCTCCTCGACCAGGGGCTTAACGACGTGTGTGGCTTTGAGCCAAAGAGGGACCCTGACCGGCACCGTCCCTTGTGCCCTCAACTCATCCCTTCAGGGAGACCACTGCCCTGCTGTGAGTTCGGCGCCTGGAACCTCCTGGGTCCTACCCCTAAACCTAAACCTAACCCGAACCGTTACCCTCCACCGAAACCTAAGCCTGCCTCGATTCCTAATCCTGCATTTGAGCCGCCTCCTGGCATGGGCCCTCACTTCAGGCCTCGAGGGAGATCACAAGACCAGAGTCGGTTCGGCCCTGGCGACGTCGCTGGCCCGAAACTTAACCCTAGCAAAGGCTCTCTCCTCATGGGGACACAATTCCAAGGTCGGACAGCATCACGCGTTTGGTGTCCAGAAGCGGTGCAGGCTGACTCGTCAAGGAACCTGGAAGCTCACCATGTCGTTTCCCAGGCCCGGATGCAGCTCCCGACAGGATTCTGGAGGCTTCCTCGACCAGGGGCTTATCGACGTGTGGCCTTGGCAGCCAAAGAGGGATCCTGACCGGCACCGTCCTTTGTGCCCGAAACTAAGCCCTACGGGAAGAACACTGCCCTGCTGTGAGTTCGTTCTCTGGAACCTCTTGGGTCCTAACCCTAACCATAACCCTTCCCCGAATCGTTACCCTCCACCGAAACCTAAGCCTGCCTCATTCCCTTATCCTGCATTTGAGCCGCCTTCTGGCATGGGCCCTCACTTCAGCCCTCGAGGGAGATCACGAGAGCGGAGTCGCTTCGGCCCTGGCATCGTCCCTGGACCGAACCCTAACCCTAGCTAAGGCTCTCTCCTCATGGGGACCCAATTCCAAGGTCGGACAGCATCACGCGCATAGGGAACAGAAGTGGTGCAGGCTGACTCGGCAAGGAACCTGGAAGCTCACCATGTCGTTTCCCAGGCCCGGCTGCAGCTCCTGAGAGGATTCAAGAGGCCTCCTCGACCAGGGGCTTATCGACGAGTGTGGCCTTGGCAGCCAAAGAGGGATCCTGACCGGCACCGTCCTTTGTGCCCGAAACTAAGCCCTACGGGAAGAACACTGCCCTGCTGTGAGTTCGTTCTCTGGAACCTCTTGGGACCTAACCCTAACCCTAACCCTTCCCCGAATCGTTACCCTCCACCGAAACCTAAGCCTGCCTCATTCCCTTATCCTGCATTTGAGCCGCCTTCTGGCATGGGCCCTCACTTCAGCCCTCGAGGGAGATCACGAGACCGGAGTCGCTTCGGCCCTGGCGACGTCCCTGGGCCGAACCCTAACCCTAGATAAGGCTCTCTCCGCATGGGGACCTAATTCCAAGGTAGGACAGCATCACGAGCCTGGGGTCCAGAAGCGGTGCAGGCTGACTTGCCAAGGAACCTGGAAGCTCACCATGTCGTTTCCCAGGCCCGGCTGCAGCTCCCGAGAGGATTCCGGAGGCCTCCTCGACCAGGGGCTTTTCGACGTGTGTGGTCTTGGCAGCAAAAGAGGGACCCTGACCGGCACCGTCCCTTGTGCCCTCAACTCAGCCTTTCGGGGAGACCACTGCCCTGCTGTGAGTTCAGCGCCTGGAACCTCCTGGGACCTAACCCTAACCCTAACCCTACCCCGAACCAGGACCCTCCACCGAAACCTAAGCCTGCCTCGACACCTAATCCTGCATTTGAGCCGCCTCCTGGCATGGGTCCTCACTTCAGCCCTCGAGGGAGATCACGAGACCAGAGTCGCTTCGGCCCTGGCGACGTCGCTGGACCGAACCTTAACCCTAGCTAAGGCTCTCTCCTCATGGGGACCCAATTCCAAGGTCAGACAGCATCACGCGCCTGGGTTCCAGAAGCGGTGCAGGCTGACTCGGCATGGAACTTGGAATCTCACCATGTCGTTTCACAGTTCCGGCTGCAGCCCCCGAGAGGATTCCGGAGGCCTCCTCGACCAGGGGCTTTTCGACGTGTGTGCTCTTGGCAGCCAAAGAGGGACCCTGACCGGCACCGTCCCTTGTGCCCTCAACTTAGCCCTTCGGGGAGACCACTGCCCTGCTGTGAGTTCAGCACATGGAACTTCCTGGGACCTAACCCTAACCCTAACCCTAGCCCGAACCAGGACCCTCCACCGAAACCTAAGCCTGCCTCGACACCTAATCCTGCATTTGAGCCGCCTCCTGGCATGGGCCCTCACTTCAGCCCTCGAGGGAGATCACGAGACCGGAGTCGCTTCGGCCCTGGCGACGTCCCTGGTCCGAACCCTAACCCTAGCTAAGGCTCTCTCCTCATGGGGACCCAATTCCAAGTTCAGACAGCATCACGCGCCTGGGGTCCAGAAGCGGTACAGGCTGACTCGGCATGGAACTTGGAATCTCACCATGTCGTTTCCCAGGCCCGGTTGCAGCTCCAGAAAGGATGAGGGAGGCCTCCTCGACCAGGGGCCTATCGACGTGTGTGGCCTGGAGCCAAAGAGGGACCCTGACCTGCACCGTCCCTTGTGCCCTCAACTCAGCCCTTCGGGGAGACCACTGCCCTGCTGTGAGTTCGGCTCCTGGAACCTCCTGGGTCCTACCCCTAAACCTAAACCTAACCCGAACCGTTACCCTCCACCGAAACCTAAGCCTGCCTCGATCCCTAATCCTGCATTTGAGCCGCCTTCTGGCATGGGTCCTCACTTCAGCCCTCGAGGGAGATCACGAGACCAGAGTCCCTTTGGCCCTGGCGACTTCGCTGGACCGAACCTTAACCCTAGCTAAGGCTCTCTCCGCATGGGGACCCAATACCAAGGTCGGACAGCATCACGCGCCTGGTGTCCAGAAGCGGTGCAGGCTGACTCGTCAAGGAACCTGGAAGCTCACCATGTCGTTTCCCAGGCCTGGCTGCAGCTCCTGAGAGGATTCCGGAGGCCTCCTCGACCAGGGGCTTATCGACGTGTGTGGCCTTGGCAGCCAAAGAGGGATCCTGACCGGAACCGCCCTTTGTGCCCGCAACTAAGCCCTTCGGGAAGAACACTGCCCTGCTGTTAGTTCGGCGTCTGGAACCTCTTGGGACCTAACCCTAACCCTAACCCTTCGCCGAACCGTTACCCTCCACTGAAACCTAAGCTTGCCTCGTTCCCTTATCCTGCAGTTGAGCCGCCTTCTGGCATGGGCCCTCACTTCAGACCTCGAGGGAGATCACGAGAGCGGAGTCGCTTCGGCCCTGGAATCGTCCCTGGACCGAACCCTAACCCTAGCTAAGGCTCTCTCCTCATGGGGACCCAATTGCAAGATCGGACAGCATCACGCGCATAGGGAACAGAAGCGGTGCAGGCTGACTCGGCAAGGAACCTGGAAGCTCACCATGTCGTTACCCAGGCCCGGCTGCAGCTCCCGAGAGGACTCCGGAGGCCTCCTCGATCAGGGGCTTATCGACGTGTGTGGTCTTGGCAGCCAAAGAGGGACCCTGACCGGCACCGTCCCTTGTGCCCTCAACTCAGCCCTTCGGGGAGACCACTGCCTTGCTGTGAGTTCAGCGCCTGGAACCTCCTGGGACCTAACCCAACCCTAACCCTACCCCGAACCAGGACCCTCCACCGAAACCTAAGCCTGCCTCGACACCTAATCCTGCATTTGAGCCGCCTTCTGGCATGGGCCCTCACTTCAGCCCTTGAGGGAGATCACGAGACCGGAGTCGCTTCGGCCCTGGCGAAGTCCCTGGACCGTACCCTAACCCTAGCTAAGGATCTCTCCTCATGGGGACCCAATTCCAAGGTCGGACAGCATCATGCGCCTGGGGTCCAGAAGCGGTGCATGCTGACTCGGCATTGAACTTGGAATCTCACCATGTCGTTTCCCAGGCCCGGCTGCAGCTCCAGAGAGGATTCCGGAGGCCTCCTCGACCAGGGGCTTATCGACATCTGTGGCCTTGACAGCCAAAGAGGGACCCTGACCGGCACGGTCCCTTGTGCTTCAACTCAACCCTTCGGGGACACCACTACCCTGTTGTGAGTTCAGCGCCTGGAACCTCCTGGGACCCAACCCTAACCCTAAACCTACCCCAACCAGGACCCTCCACCGACACCTAAGCCTGCCCTGATACCTAATCCTACATTTGAGCCGCCTCCTGGCATGGGCCCTCACTTCAGCCCTCGAGGGAGATCACGAGACCGGAGTCGCTTCGGCCCTGGCGATGTCCCTGGACTGAACCCTAACCCTAGATAAGGCTCTCTCCGCATGGGGACCCAATTCCAAGGTAGGACAGCATCACGAGCCTGGGGTCCAGAAGCGGAGCAGGCTGACTTGCCAAGGAACCTGGAAGCTCACCATGTCGTTTCCCATGCCCGGCTGCAGCTCCCGAGAGGATTCCGGAGGCCTCCCCGACCAGGGGCTTATCGACGTGTGTGGCCTTGGCAGCCAAAGAGGGATCCTGACCGGCACCGTCCTTTGTGTCCGTAACTAAGCCCTTCGGGAACAACACTGCCCTGCTGTGAGTTCGGCGCCTGGAATCTCCTGGGTCCTACCCCTAAACCTAAACCTAACCCGAACCGTTACCCTCCACCGAAACCTAAGCCTGCCTCGATCCCTAATCCTGCATTTGAGCCGCCTCCTGGCATGGGCCCTCACTTCAGCCCTCGAGGGAGATCACGAGACCAGAGTCGCTTTGGCCCTGGTGACTTCACTGGACCGAAACTTAACCCTAGCTAAGGCTCTCTCCGCATGGGGACCCAATTCCAAGGTCGGACAGCATCACGCGCCTGGTGTCCAGAAGCGGTGCAGGCTGACTCGTCAAGGAACCTGGAAGCTCACCATGTCGTTTCCCAGGCCCGACTGCAGCTCCTGAGAGGATTCCGGAGGCCTCCTCGACCAGGGGCTTATCGACGTGTGTGGCCTTGGCAGCCAAAGCGGGATCCTGACCGGCACCGTCCTTTGTGCCCGCAACTAAGCCCTTCGGGAAGAACACTGCCCTGCTGTTAGTTCGGCGTCTGGAACCTCTTGGGACCTAACCCTAACCCTAAGCCTTCGCCGAACCGTTACCCTCCACTGAAACCTAAGCCTGCCTCGTTCCCTTATCCTGCAGTTGAGCCGCCTTCTGGCATGGGCCCTCACTTCAGACCTCGAGGGAGATCACGAGAGCGGAGTCGCTTCGACCCTGGAATCGTCCCTGGACCGAACCCTAACCCTAGCTAAGGCTCTCTCCGCATGGGGACCCAATTCCAAGGTCGGACAGCATCACGCGCATAGGGAACAGAAGCGGTGCAGGCTGACTCGGCAAGGAACATGGAAGCTCACCATGTCGTTTCCCAGGCCCGGCTGCAGCTCCCGAGAGGATTCCGGAGGCCTCCTCGACCAGGGGCTTATCGACGTGTGTGGTCTTGGCAGCCAAAGAGTGACCCTGACGGGCACCGTCCCTTGTGCCCTCAACTCAGCCCTTCGGGGAGACCACTGCCTTGCTGTGAGTTCAGCGCCTGGAACCTCCTGGGACCTAACCGTAACCCTAACCCTACCCCGAACCCGGACCCTCCCCCGAAACCTAAGCCTGCCTCGACACCTAATCCTGCATTTGAGCCGCCTCCTGGCATGGGCCCTCACTTCAGCGCTTGAGGGAGATCACGAGACCGGAGTCGCTTCGGCCCTGGCGACGTCCCTGGACCGAACCCTAACCCTAGCTAAGGCTCTCTCCTCATGGGGACCCAATTCCAAGGTCGGACAGCATCATGCGCCTGGGGTCCAGGAGCGGTGCATGCTGACTCGGCATTGAACTTGGAATCTCACATGTCGTTTCCCAGGCCCGGCTGCAGCTCCAGAGAGGGTTCCGGAGGCCTCCTCGACCAGGGGCTTATCGACGTGTGTGGCCTTGACAGCCAAAGAGGGACCCTAACCGGCACGGTCCCTTGTGCTTCAACTCAACCCTTCAGGGAGACCACTGCCCTGCTGTGAGTTCAGCGCCTGGAACCTCCTGGGAACTAACCCTAACCCTAAACCTACCCCGAACCAGGACCCTCCACCGAAACCTAAGCCAGCCTCTATCCCTATTCGTGCATTTGAGCCGCCTTCTGGCATGGGCCCTCACTTCAGGCCTCGAGGGAGATCACGAGACCGGAGTCGCTTCGGCCCTGGCGACGTCCCTGGAACGAACCCTAACCCTAGATAAGTCTCTCTCCGCATGGGGACCCAATTCCAAGGTAGGACAGCATCACGAGCCTGGGGTCCAGAAGCGGTGCAGGCTGACTCGTCAAGGAACCTGGAAGCTCACCATGTCGTTTCCCAGCCCGGCTGCAGCTCCCGAGAGGATTCCGGAGGCCTCCCCGACCAGGGGCTTATCGACGTGTGTGGCCTTGGCAGCCAAAGAGGGATCCTGACCGGCACCGTCCTTTGTGCCCGCAACTAAGCCCTTCGGGAAGAACACTGCCCTGCTGTGAGTTCGTCGTCTGGAACCTCTTGAGACCTAACCCTAACCCTAACCCTTCCCCGAACCGTTACCGTCCACTGAAACCAAATCTGCCAAGTTCCCTTATCCTGCATTTGAGCCGCCTTCTGGCATGGGCCCTCACTTCAGCCCTCGAGGGAGATCAGGAGACCGGAGTCGCTTCGGCCCTGGCGACGTCCCTGGACCGAACCCTAACCCTAGCTAAGGCTCTCTCCTCATTGGGACCCAATTCCAAGGTCTGACAGCATCACGCGCCTGGTGTCCTGAAGCGTTGTAGACTGACTCGGGAAGGAACCTGGAAGATCACCATGTTGTTTCCCAGGCCCGGCTGCAGCTTCTGAGAGGGTTCCGGAGGCCTCCTCGACCATGGGCTTATCGACATGTGTGGCCTTGGCAGCCAAAGAGGGATCCTGACCGGCACCGTCCCTTGTGCCCTCAACTCAGCCCTTCGGGGAGACCACTGCCCTGATGTCGGTTCGGCGCCTGGAACCTCCAGGTACCTAACCCTAACCCTAACCCTACCCCGAACCGGGACCCTCCACCGAAACCTAAGCCTGCCGGGATCCTTAATCCTGCATTTGAGCCGCCTTCTGGCATGGGCCCTCACTTCAACCCTCGAGGGAGATCACGAGATAGGATTCTCTTCGACCCTGGCGACGTCCCTGGTCCGAACCCTAACCCTAGCTAACGCTCTCTCCTCATGGGGACCCAATTCCAAGGTCTGACAGCATCACGCGCCTGGGGTTCGGAAGCGGTGCAGGCTGACTCGGCTAGAACCTGGAAGCTCACCATGTCGTTTCCCAGACCCGGCTGCAGCTCCCGAGAGGATTCCGGAGGCCTCCTCGACCAGGGGCTTATCGACGTGTGTGGCCTTGGCAGCCAAAGAGGGATCCTGACTGGCACCGTCCCTCGTGCCCTCAACTCAGCCCTTTGGGGAGACCACTGCCCTGATGTGGGTTTGGTGCCTGGAGCCTCCAGGTACACAACCCTAACCCTAACCCTACCCCGATCCGGGACCCTCCTACGAAACCTAAGCCTACCTCGATCCCTAATCCTGCATTTGAGCCGCCTTCTGGCACGGAACCTCACTTCAGCCCTCGAGGGAGATCACAGGACAGGAGTCGCTTCGGCCCAGGCGACGTCCCTTTACGGAACCCTAACCCTAGCTAAGCCTCTCTCCTCATGGGGACCCAATTCAAAGGTCTGACAGCATCTCGCACCTGGGACCAGAAGCGTTGCAGGCTGACTCGGCAAGGAACCTGGAAGATCACCATGGCTTTTCCCAAGCTCGGCTGCAGCTCCCGAGAGGATTCCGGAGGCTCCTCCATCAGGGGCCGATCGACGTGTGTGGCCTTGGCAGCCAAAGACGGATCCTGACCGGCACCGTCACTTGTGCACTCAACTCAGCCCTTCGCCTAGACCACCACCCTGCTGTGGGTTCGGCGCCTGGAGGTCCTGGGAGCTAACCCTAACCCTAACCCTACCACGAACCGGGACCCTCCACTGAAACTTAAGCCTGTCTCGATCCCTAACCCTGCAGTTGAGCCGCCTTCTGGCATGGGCCCTCACTTCAGCCCTCGAGGAAGATCACGAGACCGGAGTCGCTACGGCCTTGGCAACGTCCCTGGACCGAACTCTAACCCTAGCTAAGGCTTTCTCCCCATGGGGACCCAATTCCAACGTCTGACAACACCACGCGCCTGGCGTCCCGAAATGGTCAGGCTAAGTCGGCATGGAACCTGGAAACTCACCATGTCATTTCTCAGGCCCAGCTGTAGCTGCCCAAGAGGATTCCTGAGGCTCCTCCATCAGGGCCGATCGACGTGTGTGGCATTGGCAGCCAAAGAGGGATCCTGACCGGCACCGTCCCTTGTGATCTCAACTCAGCCCTTCAAGGAAACCACGACCCTGCTGTGGGTTCGGCGCCTGGAGCTCCTGGGAGCTAACCCTAACCCTAACCTACCCCAATCCTGGACCCTCCACCGAAACCTAAGCCTGCCTCGATCACTACCCATGCAATTGAACCACCTTCTGGCATGGGCCCTGACTTCAGCCCTCGAGGGAGATCACGAGACTAGAGTCGCCACTGACCTGGTGACGTCCCTTACCGAACCCTAACCCTAGCTAAGGCTCTACCCCATCGGGACCCAATTTTACCGTCTGAAATCACCATGCGCCTGGGGTCCAGATGCGGTGTAAGCTGACTCGGCATGGAACCTGGAAGCTCACCATGTCGTTTCCCAGTCCCGGCGCCAGCTGCCCGAGTGGATTCTGGAGGCCTCCTCGATCAGGGGATGTGTTGCCTTGGCAGACCAAGACGGATCCTGACGGGCACCCTCCCTTGTGTCCTCAACCTAGCCCTTCAGGGAGACCACTGTATTTCTGTGGGTTCGTCGTCTGGAGCTCCTGGGATTTAAACTTCACCCTAAACCTACCCTCTGGAGGTTTCTACAGCTATCCTCAAATCCTAACCCTCTCAGCCATCCTCAAATCTCAGCCATCCTCAAATCTCAGCCATCCTCAAATCCTAACCATCTCAGCCATCCTCAAATCCTAACCTTCTACTTGAGCCGCCCCATTGCATGGGCCCTCATTTCAGGCCTTGAGAGAGATTTCGGGCTCAGTGTGCCTTCGGCCCTGGTGACGTCCCTGGACCAAACCCTAATCCTAGGTAAGGCTCTCTCTCCGTGGGGACCCAATCCCTACGTCTGACAACACCATACGCCTTGGGACATGAAGGGTTGCATGGTCACTTGGTATGGTATCTGGAAGCTCACCATATCGTTTCCCATGCCTGTTGCAGCTGCCAGTGAGGATTCCTGAGTCTTCCCCGACCAGGCGCTCATAGAGTTGTGTGGCCTTGGAAGAACAGAGTCTGACCCTGCCCGGCACTCTCCCTTGTGCCCTGAACTCAGTCCTTCGTGGAGACCACGGAAGTGTTCTGGCTTCAGCACTTGGGGGCTCCTGGGACGTAACCCCAATCCTACCCTTAACCGGACCCTCATCCAAATCCTAAGCTGGACTTGAACCCTATCCCTTCATTTTAACCTCACCTTCACATGAGCCCTCACTTCATCTCTCGAGGGAGATCTCGAGACTGGAGTTACTTCGATCCTGGCTACGTCCCTGGTCCAAACACTAACCGTAGCTAAGTCTCTCTCCTCTTGTGGACCCAATCCCAAGGTCTGGCAACACCACGCGCCTGGGGTTCCAGAAGCGACGCAGTGTCCCTCGGCATGGTGCCGGGAACCTCACAATGTCATTCTGCAGGCCCGGCTGCAGTTGTCTGAGAGAATTCCTGAGGCCTACCCGACCAGTGGCCCATAGATTTGCGTGGCCAGGAAGCCAAAGACTGAACCTTACCAGCCCTCTCCCCTGTGCCCTCAACTTAGCCCATTCGGGTGACCACTGCCCTGCTGTGGGTTCAGTACCTGGAGCCTCTTGGGTCCTAACCCAAACCCTACCCCTAACCAGAAACCTCAACCGAATCCTAACCCGATCTTGAAACCTAATCAAACAATTGACCCCCGCTGTCTCCTGGTCCCTTACTTCATTCCTCTAGGGAGATCACGAGACTGGAGTTGCTTTGGCCCTGGCAACGTCCTGGACCGAACCCTAACCCTAGCTCAGACTCTCTCCCAATGGGGATGTAAGCAACAAACTATAAATCGTCTATGAGAAAAATTGAAAAAACCCAAAGAAAAGGAAAACATTCCATGCTCACGTATTAGAAGAACAAACATTGTTAAGATGTCAATACTACCAAAGCAGTCGACACACTCAATGCAATCCCTATCAAAATAACACGAGCTTTCTCCACAGAGCTAGAACAAACAACCCTACAATGTGTAAGGATCCAGAAAAGATACCAAAAAGTAAAGTCATGTTGAAAAAGAAAACAAAGGTGGAAACATGACTATTTTGGATTTATGGTGTATTAGAAAGCTGCATTCATCAAGACAGGACGTACAGGCACAGAAACGGAGACAGACGTCAATGGAACAGAATATGGAACCCAGAAATATACCCTCAAACATATGGTGAGGAATCTTTGTTAACACAGAAAGAATATCGAATGGAATCAGAGTCTCTTCAGAAAATGATACTCGGAATACTGGACACTGAGAATGTTGAACCTGGACACTGTCCTTAAACGACACACACACACACACACACACACACACACACACACCTCATAATAGATGAATTATCTAAATGTAATTCAGGAACATTCAAAATCCTGGAGGAGATAACAGGCAATGTACCTCCTTGATCCTGGCCACAGCAACTTCTCGCTTGTCATGTCTCCAGAAGCAAGGGCAATAGAAACCACAATGAACTATTGGGTCCTGAAGATAAAAAGCTTCTTCACAGAAGGGGACAAAATCAGCCAAACTAAAAGGCAACTGAATGAAATGGGAGAATATATTTGCAAGTGACATATCAGATAAAGGGTTAGTATCCAAAATCTATAAAAAACTGATCACACTCAACACCCAGAAACCAAATAATCCAGTGAAGAAATGGGCAAAAGACATGAAGAGACACTTTAAGAAAGATGGCATCCAGATCGGTCACACATGAAAAGATGCTCAATCTCACTGGTCATCACTGAAATACAAATGAAACCCACAATGAGATATCCCCTCACACCTATCAGAATGGCTAAAATTAACATCTCCTGAAATGACAGATGTTGGCAAGGATGCAGGGAAAGGGAACCCTTTTGCAATGCTGGTGCGAATGCAAAGCGGTGTAGCCATTCTGGACAATAGTATGGAGATTCGTCACAAAAACAAAAAATAGAACTACACTAGGACCCAGCAATTGCACTACTACGTGTTTATTCAAAAGATACACTAACGCTGACTCGAAGTGGCACGTGTACTCCAATATTTATAGCAGCATTCTCAACAATAGCTAAGTTATGCAAAGAGCCCAAATGACCACTGACAGATGAATGGATAAAGAAGATATGGTATATGCATACAATGGACTATCACTCGGTGACCAAAAAGAATGAAATCTCGCTCTTTGCATCAACGTGGATGGAACCGGACTTTCTTAAGCTTAGCAAAATATGTCAGAGAACGACACGCATCCTATGATTTCTCTCATCTGTCGAATTTAATAAAACTGAACATAGTGCAAGGAAAGCAAAAATAAGATACATACAGAGAGGGAGTCAAATGATAAGAAACTGTTAAATAGAGGGAAGAACCTCAGGGTTCCTGGAGGGTTACTGAATAGGGGTATGGGCTAAATGGGTGATGGGCATTAGGGGTGGACCTTGGGATGAGTATTGGGTATATTTTGTACTTGATGGATCACTAAATTCTACTGCTGAAACTGTATTCCTCTATAAGGTAACTAACTTGGGCTTCAATTTTAAAAAGAAGAAATATTAAAAATAAGTAAAGAAATGTACCACCAGTCAAAAGAAAAGAATATTTAAATCGGGCTCTTGAGTGGAAAGGAAAGACTAAAAGTGTTACAGACAAGAAAGGATCAGAGAAAACATCAAGAAACAATGACAAAACAACTAGTAGAATGGGACTAAATGTATACCTAGCAATAATCACTCTGACTATAAATGGAATAAATGCTCCAATCCAAAGACATTGGATAGGGCGTCAGAATGGACTAAACAAACAAACAAACAAGCAACAAAAAACAATGTCTATCTAGATGCTGCCTACAAAGCCTTATTTGGACTTAAGTCTCCTGCAGATTTGTTATTTTTTTAAATTTTTTTAATGTTTATTTATTTTTGAGACAGAGAGAGACCGAGCATGAACGGGGGAGGGTCAGAGAGAGGGAGACACAGAATCTGAAACAGGCTCCAGGCTCTGAGCTGTCAACACAGAGCCCGACGCGGGGCTCGACCTCACGGACCGCGAGATCATGACCTGAGCCGAAGTCGGCCCCTTAACCGACTGAGCCACCCAGGCGCCCCAAGTCTCCTGCAGATTTGAAGTGAGGGAATGAAGAAATATTTATCATGCCAATAATGTCAAAAGAAAGCCAGTAGCCATACTTATATCATGCAAAATAAACTTTAAAACCGAGACTCTATTTTGGTACCCTTTGGGTAAATACCTAATAGTGACATTGCATGCACCCAGTATTTATAGCAGAATTATCAACAGTAGCCCAACTATGGAGAAAGCCTAAGTATCCATCAACTGAGGAAGGTGTAAAGAAGTTGTGGTGTGTGTATGTATACGTATGTATATGCATATGGACATATGTGTATGTTCATATATACATACATACGTATATACAACGAAATATAACTCAGCTTCAAGAAGAATGAAATCTTGCCATTTGCAACGATGTGGATGGAGCTCGAATGTATTATGCTACGTGAAATAGGTCAATCAGAGAAAGACACATATATGATTTCACTCATGTGGAAGTTAAGAAACAAAACACATGAAAACTTAGGAAGGAGCCAGGAAAAGAGAAGTGTGGTAACAAACCACATGAGTCTCTTAATGTTAGAGAAAAAAAAAAGTGAAAGTTGATGGAGGGAGATGGGTCAGCGCTGGGCTAGATGGAGGACGAGTATTAAGGAGAGCACTTGTTGTGATGAGCACTGGGTGTTGTATGTAAAGGATGAATCACCGAATTCTACTCCTAAACCCGAGAATGCACTGTATGTCAACTAAGACTTAAATTAAAATACATACATACATACATACATACAGCTATAACAAGAGATGAAGACAGACACGATCTGATACTAAAGGGGACAGCCACACAAGAAGATCCAATGATTGTAAATTTCGATGCACCCAACATGCGATCACCAAGTATACAAAACATTTAGCAACAACCGTAAAGGAACTCATTTATAATATGATGATGATAGTAGAGGACATTAACACATCACTCACATCAATGGACAGAACCTATAAACAGAACGTCAACAAGGAAACAATGGCTTTGAGTGACACACTGGACCAGAAGGGTTTAACAGATATATTCAGAACACTCCATACTAAAATGCCAGAGTACACATTCTTTTCAAGCATACCTGGGGCGTTCTCCAGAATTGATCACATTCTCGGTCACAAATCAGGCCTCAAGAGGTACCCAACGACAGAGAACAGACCAAGCATCTTTTCTAACCACAAAGCTAGGAAACTTGAAGTCAACCACAAAAAGAGGGCGGGGGGGGGGGCGGGAAGGCCATAAATAAAGGGAGGTTAAGTAACATGCTTCTAAATGAATGGGTCAAACAGGAAATCAATGAGAAAATACACTGAAACAAATGAAAATTAAAATACACTGGTAAAACCCTTTGGAATGCGGCAAAAGCAGTCTATGATGGAAGTATATAGCAATACAAGCCTACCTTAAAGAGCAAGAAAACTCTCAAAGAATCCTAACTTACACCTGAAGGAATGAGAAAAAGAGCAGCAGAAGGAAGGAAATAATAGAGTTTAGGGCAGAAATAAGGAATATAGAAACCAAAAAGACACTAGACCAAATCAATGAAACCAGGGGCTGGTTCATTGAATGCAGTAATCAACTTGAAAACCTCCTAGGCATACTCTTCACAAAGAAGACAGAAAGGACCCAAATAAATGAAATCACAAATAAGAAAGGAGAAATGACAGTCAACACCACAAAAATACAATTAGAAGATAATATTATGAACAACTATATACAACAAATTGGACACTCTGAGAAAAATGGACAAATCCCTAGAAACACACACACTACCAAAACTGAAACAGGAAGATACCTAAAAGCTGAAAACAGAAAGATACCCCATCAGTAATTAAAAAAATCTCCCCCCAACACAAGAGTTCATGGCCAGATGGCTTCATGGATGAATTCTACCATCCATTCAAGGAAGAGGTAATAGGTATTCTCCTCGAATTATTACAAAAAATAAAAAAAGAAGGAAAACTTACAAATTCATCGTATGAGGCCATCATTACCCTGATACCAAAACGAGATGAAGCCTCCACTAAAACCGAAAACTGCAGTGGCGCCTGTGTGGGTCGGTCGGTTTACTGTCCAACTCTTAATTTTGGATGAGGACATTATCTTGTGGTACGTGGGTTCGAGTCCTACGTTGGGCCCTGCCATGACAGTGTGGGGCGTGGCCAGGACTCTCTCTCTCCCTGTCTCTCTGCCCCTCCCTCACTTTTATGTACACTATCTAAGGAAAAAATAAGCATTTAAAAAGATGTTTAAAAAATTTTAAATAAAACTGCAGAGCAATAGCCTGATGACTATGTATGCCGAAATTCTCATTAAAATACTTTCAAATTAAAGTCAACAATACATTGATAGAATCATTTCCCATAATCAAGTGGGATATATTCCTGGGCTGCAAGCGTGGTTCCACATTCACATATCAATCAACATGATGCACCACAGTAATAGAAGAAAGGATAAGAATAATACGATGCTTTCAACAGATGCAGGGAAACTATTTGATAAAATGTCACATCCATTCATGATAAGAACCGTCAGCAAAGTACATTGAGACTCAACCTACCTGCACATAACAAAGGTCGTCTATGAAAATCCCACAGCTCATCTCATCCTCAATGGGTAAAAATTGAAAATTGTTCTTCCAATGTCAGGGACAAGATAGGAATGACCCCTCTCACCAATGTTATCCCACATAGTACGGGAAACCCTAACCATAGCACTCAGACAACAAAAAGAAATAAGAGGCATCCAAATCGGCAAGGAAGAAGTAGCACTTTCGCTGTTTGGAACTGACATGATAGGTTCTATAAAAAACATGAAAGTTTCCCTTAAAAATTGCTAGAATCGATATATGAATTCGACAGGTCACAATCTACAGAAATCAAGGAACATAGATGTATTGAATTTCTAACACAAATCATGAATTAACACAGAGAGAAAGTAAGGGATCAATCCCATTGACAGGCTCACAAATACCACAAGAAACCAGGAATAAACCTAACCAAAGAGGTGAAAGACCTGTACTCTAAAGACTATGAAACACTGATGAAATAAATGGAAGAGGACACAAAGAAATGGACATACGTTTCATGTTCATGGATGGGAAGCACAAAATACTGTTAAAATGTCTACACTCCTCAAAGCAATCTACACATATAATGAAATGAAGTGTGATAGGGATATCACACTCACAAAAACATTTGTCACAGAACAAGAACAAATAGTCTCAACATGTGTATGGAATGACAAATGTCCCCAAACAGCCAACACAAACTTGTAGAAGAAAAGCAAAGCTGGAGACATCACAATTCCAGACTTTAGGTTATATTACAAAGCTATACTGATCAGAACAGTATGATCAGTATGTCCGTACTGAACAGTACTGACAAAACAACAACAAAACAAAACAACAACAACAAACTCATACACATAGATCAATAGCATGGACACCCAGAAATAAACTCACACCTCTATGGTCAATTAATTCTCAACAAAGCAGGAAAGAACATCCAATGGAAAAAAAAGATAGTCTTGGGACACATGGGTGGCCCAGTCACGAAAGCGTGTGATGGTGGGTTCAGCTCAGGTCATGATCTCAGGGCAGTGCAGAGCATGCGTGGGATTCTCTCTCTCCATGTCTCCCTGCCCCTCTTCTGCATGCTCGCTCTCTCTCTCTCTCTCTCAAAAATAAATACATAAATTAAAAAAAAGGCTCCTCAATATATGGTTTTGGAAAAACTTGACTGCAATCTGCAAAACAAAACAAAAACAACGGACCACTGTCTTACAACATACACAAAAATAAATCCAACATGGACAAAGACCTCTATGTGAAACCTGAAACCATAAAAATCCCAGAGGATAACGCGGGTAGTATCTTACTTGACATTGCCTGTACAAACGTCTTTGTAGATATATCTCTAGAGGTCAGGGAAACGCAAGCAAAAATAATGAGACTTTATAAAAATTAAAACCTTCCGTCACCAAGGAAATAATCAACAAAACGAAAACATCAACAGAATGATATCTGCAAACGACATAGGATACAGGGTTAGTGTCCAAAATATATACAGTTATACAGCACCCAAAAAATGAGAAATCTGATTAAAAATGGGCAGAAGACACGAGTGGACATTTCCCGAAGGAAGACATATACATGGCCAAGAGACACAAGAAAAAATGCTCAACAATACTGATCTTCAGGGAGATACAATTCGAAAGTACAATGAGAGAACACATCACATCTGTCACAATGGCTAAAATCAATGAAGGATGACACAGCAGGTGTTGCCAAGGATGTGGGGAAAGAATAACCCTCTTGCACTGTGGGTAGGAATGCAAACTGGTGCAGCCACTCTGGAAAACCACATGGAGATGTCAAATACAAAACAAAACTGGAAATAGAAGTACCTTACAATCCAGCAACTTCACTACAAGGTATTTCCACAAAGAATACAAAATCTTCAAAGGGATACATGCACCGTGATGTTTACAGCAGCGTTTTCTACAAAAGCCAAATGACAGAAACTATCCAAGCACCCATCAACTGATGAATAAATTGAGATGTGGTCTATGGAATGTAATATGATTTAGCCGTAAAAACGTGAAATCTTGCCATTTGCCACGAGGTGGATGGAGAGAGAGAATGTTATGCTGGGTGAAATAAGCCTGTCGGAGAAAGACAAATACCCAATGATTTCACTAACACATGGCAAGAAAACAAAAGAAAGGGGCGGGGGGAGGAGACAAACGGACTTTTAACTAGGAAACAAACTGAGGAGTTCCACAGCGAGGTGAGGGAATGGGTGAAACAGCTGATGGGGATTAAGAAGTGCACCTGGGATGAGCACCGGGTGACGTGTGGAAGTGTTGCTCTATATTGGACACCTGAAACTACTATTACACTGTGTCTTCACTCAGTGGAATTTAAATTAAAAGATAACATAAGGTTAATGAGACTTACCTACCGGGTTTTCGGTAGTGTTCAATCACTTCACTAGGTTGGAAAAATAACCATGAAATTTTTAAAAAAGCATGTATGATGTGTGGGACAGTTTGTGACCTTACCTTGGTCTCTGGGTCCAGCAGAACTCGGAACATGGGTCCCAGCTCCTTCTTCTAGAAGGTCGTGAGACGAGCATTGTATGGATCCACGTCCTAATTGAATGCAGCTCCCGTGCTTCTGAATTTCTGTTAGGGTTCCTTCCCGGAAACAAGCCTGGATCTGGAACAAACCATCGACTGCATCTATGAGGTGATGTCGTGGGACCCCGCAATCCACAAGTCCTTTAGCAAAATACGTCTTGTTCAAACACTGTCCGGGAAGGGGTGGAATGAAACACGGGAACAGCCCAGAAAATGCAAAGGCCTGTGCAGCTCAGCGACCAGCTTGACCAGGGAAGCCACCCGGCGCCCCCTCCTCAGCACTCATTACAACAAGGCAGCTTCTCTCTGGCGACTCAGGAGATGCCAAGTTGCTGCTAAGCTCCCAAGGTCTCCCCTGGGGCGGGTGGCAGAACCTGCTGGAAATGCAGCTCTGCTCTCTGTACTCAGGCACCAGCAGAGGCCTGTGTCCTCTGAGAGCAATCGAAGCCCTTCCTGCTCTGAGGTGCCCTGGGTAAGAAAAGCAGATGGTGCGCCCTCCGCTGGCTATCATTGCCCAGCAGAGGAACCCGGCCCTCGGGGGTCTGTGGTGCTTGAGCTCTCTCTGCTGGCCACCATGGGAATTCCTTCAATGTGGAAGGCCCTGGTTGCTCAGCTGAGAGACCGAAGGTGCTCTGGGCAACTAAGCCTGTTCTCCTCGTTGGGAAGGTCTTAGTGACAGGGCCTGGACACAAAATCTTTTCCTTCTCTTTCTTGTGAGTGAAGAATGAAACCGAATTTATTAACGTAACGACATCATTGGGAATGTTTTAAGCAATATTCACAGAAAAATAAGACCACCGATTTACACATGCTGAACAAGAGGTAATGTTGTTTACCACCAAAATACTTAGGTTAGATAAAGAATGGACACCTTTGAGAGAGAGAGATACCGGCGTCCAGCGATGGAGTGAATGAGTCCTAGGGATACAAGGGACAGCCAATGGAATGGAGTCAATCCTGTAACAATATTGTTGCATGCTTTCACAGGATAGCTACACTTGTGGTTGAGTACAACATAATGTAGAGCATATGGAATGACTACAATGTATGCCTAAAACTAACACAACGAATGTGTGAACAATATTTCAATTAAAAATAGACATCCTTTACACTATCTTTAATTTCTTCTTCTTTGCCACTAAACTATCTTTCCTGGGGCGCTTGGGTGGCTTAGTCGGTGAAGCGTCCGACTTTGAGTCAAGTCAGGATTTGGCAGTCCATGAGATTGAGCCCCGCATCAGCCTCTGTCCTGAGAGCTCAGAGCCTCGAGCCTGCCTCAATTCGGTGTCTCCCACTCTATCCCCCTCCCCAGCTCGGGTTCTCTCAAAAAAAGAAACATTAAAAATGAAAAATCATTCCTCATTGAGAATCTGCGAATTTCCATTCATACCAGATTCTCTAACATCACCTTCTTGGTGTTGAAAGCTTATCTGAAAAGTCACGAATAATATCTTTGATGACACATATGTGACAACGTCAGAATGCAACTTACAGGGAGCTACACATCAGTTGTGAATTTACAGTGTGTATCCTTGGCTAATATTTACACTGAAATGTGCTTTAGGGATACGGATGGATGAAATAATGTCCATCCGTCATATAGGTCAATTGCCTATAGGACTATTATGCCTTCAATTACTGATTGCCATCTCTTCAGAACTAAAAGAAAGCTGGGTCAAGAAAATGTCTTTGAATTTCATGTAAGAGAAGACTAGGGTGTTTGAAAGGGTCCACCTACCTTCTGGATTCCTCAGATTGGTTGTGGAGAGGAGGATAGCAACCTATGATTTGGATGCACACCGCTAGTCCCAGAGGGAGGATGTGTACCTTATTGTCAAATATAGATATATATATATATATTTTACCAATATTACTAGTCCACCTCTGCCAGGTCCAGACTGCATGACCTGGGGGCAACGCAATACCTGATGCCTGGGTTCAGAACTTGAGGAAGGCAGGCTGGCGGGGGAGGGGGGAAATCCAACAGAGCCTGGGGCAGTGAGGGAGATGGCCCTGGGACACCTCCCCACAGGGCAGGCTATGGAGTTTACCTGCCAAAGAGCGGCACACTCTCCCTCAAGACATCCCTCTCCATGACAGAACGTGAGGCTGAACCTCACAATTCTAGAAGAAGTGAGGGCTACCCATCTTTTCAATTCCAATGGCCTCTGCAGAACTTGGGCCCAGGGATGTTGGAGTCTTGGGGCCATAGAACTCTGATCCCCTGATACAAGCCCTTTTTGCCCCAGCACTCAGAGCCACTTCCTACATCCTCTCTCCCCTGGCCCATCTAACCGTGTCCACATACCCGGACCAGGTCTCTACTTTCCTTCTTGTACTTCCTCTTTGTCTCTGTTTCTCTCTAACCACATCTCTCTCTATTTCTTCCTTTCACTCTCTAGGGAGTGGTGTATTATACGGTGCTCAACTTTGTTCTTATACATGGGAATATCCAATTTTCCTAGCACCAGTTATTCAAAAGACTACTCTTCTCCACTGTGTATTATTGACTCCCTTGTCGAATACTAGGTGACTGTAACGCATGGGTTTAGTTTGGGCTCTCAATTTCTGTTCCATTGTCTTGTGTGTGTGCTTATGCCAGTGACATCATTGATTTCTTTGTGTTAGAATGACGCTTGAAATCCAGAAGGGGGATGCTTCCTGTTTTGTTCTGTCTTGCGTTGGCTACATGGGGTCTTTTTGTGGTTCCAAATAAATTTTAGGTTATGATTTTCTAATTGCATAAATATTGCATCGGAGTCTTGATAGAGATTGCACTGAATCTCTAGATGGCTTTGGGTAATATGGACATTGTACTGTAGTAATTCCTCCGAAAGTTGGACATGGGATGGCTTTTCACTGACTTGTGTGTTCTCCCCTTTCTTTCACCCAAATTGAATTTCTTCCATTCCTGCACACAGGTTTTATAGTTTTCTGTAGAGAGAGTTTCATTTCCTTGGCTAACGGTATTGCTATAATTTTTATTGTTTTTGATTGTATAAATGGGATTGTTTTCTTTACTTCTTCTCAGAGAATTGGGTTAGTGTATAGGAATGATACAGAATTTGATATGGTGACTTTATACTTTGGAACTTCACTGCATTTCTTGATTAGATATTAACAGGTTCTTTTACATTAAACTTTCTATTTCAGTCCTTTACCTAGTTAAAAAAAACAACATAGTATTTGGGAATAGCTGACACACTATGTTACATTAGTTTCATATGAAAAACATAGTCATTGGCAAATGTATACATTCTGCTACGCTAACACAGGTGTAGCTGTCATCTGTCACCATGCATCCCTACTCCAGTACCATTCTCTATGTGCCCTATGCTATATCTTCTATCTGTGATTCATTCATTGCATAACCAGAAGCCTGCATCATCCAATCCCCTTCACATATCTAGGGCATCCTTGTCTTGTGCCTGATCTTAGCGGAAAATCTTTCACAATTTCACTACTGAGTATGACATTAGCTGTGGGCTTCACATACATGGCCTTCGTTATGTTGAGATCTGACCCTTCTACACAGAATTTTAAAGAGATTTTTACCACAAATGGATACCAAAGTTTCTCAGAACGCTTGTTCTGTGTCTATTGACATCCTCACATGAGTTTCCTTTTTCCTTTTTAACATGTATTTATTTAGATCAGTTTAAACGTATTTATGTGTTTTTTTTTGTACTCATTTTTCAAGTTTTTATTTAATTCCAGTTGGTTAACATGCAGTGTAATGTTAGCTTCAGGTAAGGAATGTAGTCATCCATCACTTACATACAACACCCAGTGATCCTCACTACTAGTGCCCTCCATAGCCCATCACCCATTGAACCCATCCCCCTATGCCACCTCCCTGGCGACATCCCTGGACCGAACCCTAACCCAAGCTATGGCTCTCCCCCATGGGGACCCAATTGCAACGTTTGACAACACCACGCGCCTGGGGTCCATAAGCGGTGCAGGCTGACTCGGCATGGAACCTGGAAGCTCACCATGTCGTTTCCCAGGCCCGGCTGAAGCTACTAAGAGGATTCTGGAGGCCTCCTCGACCAGGGGCAAATCGTCGTCTGTGGCCAAGGCAGCCAAAGACAGATCCTGCACGGAACCATCCCTTGTGCCCTCAGTTCAGCCCTTTGGGGAGACCACTGTCCTGCTGAGGGTTCGGCGCCTGGAGCCTGCGGGGACCTAATCCTAAACCTAACCCTACCCCGAACCGGGACCCTCCACCGAAAAATAAGCCTGCCTCGATACCTAACCCTGGAATTGAACTGCCTTCTGGCATGGGCCCTCACTTCAGCCCTCGAGGGAGATCAGAAGAATGGAGTTGCTTTGGCACAGGCTACGTCCCTGGACCGAACCCTAACAGAGCTATGGCTCAGTCCCCATGGGGATCCAATTCCAACGTCTGAAAACACAACGGGACTGGGGTCCAGAAGTGGTGCAACCTGACTCCGCAAGGAACCTGGAAGCTCACCATGTCGTTTTCCAGGCCTGGCTGAAGCTGCGCGAGAGGATTCTGGAGGCCTCCTCGACCAGGGGCTTATCGCCGTGTGTGGTCTTGGCAGCCAAAGAGGGACCCTACCGGCACCGTCCCTTGTGCCCTCAACTCAGCCTTTCGGGGAGACCACTGCCCTGCTGTGAGGTCAGCGCCCGGAATCTCCTGGGTCCTACCCCTAAACCTAAACCTAACCTGAACCGTTACCTTCCACCAAAACCTAAGCCTGCCTCGATCCGTAATCCTGCATTTCAGCCGCCTCCTGGCATGGGCCCTCACTTCAGCCCTCGAGGGAGATCACGAGACCGGAGTTGCTTCGGCCCTGGCGACGTCCCTGGACAGAACCCTAAACCTAGCTAAGGCTCTCTCCTCATGGGGACCCAATTCTAAGGTCGGACAGCATCATGAGCCTGGGGTCCAGAAGCGGTGCAGGCTGACTTGCCCAGGAACCTGGAAGCTCACCATGTCGTTTCCCAGGCCCGGCTGCAGCTCCCGAGAGGATTCCGGAGGCCTCCTCGACCAGGGGCTTATTGCCGTGTGTGGCCTTGGCAGCCAAAGAGGGATCCTGACCGGCACCGTCCTTTGTGCCCACAACTAAGCCCTTCGGAAAGAACACTGCCCTGCTGTGAGTTCTGCGTCTGGAACCTCTTGGGACCTAACCCTAACCCTAACCCTTCCCCGAACCGTTACCCTCCACTGACACCTAAGCCTGCCTCGTTCCCTTATCCTGCATTTGAGCCGCCTTCTGACATGCGCCCTCACTTCAGCCCTCGAGGGAGATCACGAGAGCGGAGTCGCTTCGGCCCTGACATCGTCCCTGGACCGAACCCTAACCCTAGCTAAGGCTCTCTCCTCTTGGGGACCCAATTCCAAGGTCGCACAGCATCACGCGCATAGGGAACAGAAGCGGTGCAGGCTGACTCGGCAAGGAACCTGGAAGCTCACCATGTCGTTTCCCAGGCCCGGCTGCAGCTCACGAGAGGATTCCGGAGGCCTCTTCGACCAGGGGCTTATCGACGTGTGTGGTCTGGCAGCCAAAGAGGGACCCTACCGGCACCGTCCCTTGTGCCCTCAACTCAGCCCTTCGGGGAGACCACTGCCCTGCTGTGAGTTCGGCGCCCGGAACCTCATGGGTCCTACCCGTAAACCTAAACCTAACCAGAACTGTTACCCTCCACCGAAACCTAAGCCAGCCTCAATCCCTATTCCTGCATTTGAGCCGCCGTCAGGCATGGGCCCTCATTTCAGGCCTCGAGGGAGATCACCAGACCGGAGTCGCTTCGGCCCTGGCGACGTTCCTGGACCGAACCCTAACCCTAGATAAGGCTCTCTATGCATGGGGACCCAATTACAAGGTAGGACAGCATCACGAGCCTGGGGTCCAGAAGCGGAGCAGGCTGACTTGCCAAGGAACCTGGAAGCTCACCATGTCGTTTGCCAGGCCCGGCTGCAGCTCCCGAGAGGATTCAGGAGGCCTCCTCGACCAGGGGCTTATCGACGTGTGTGGCCTTGGCAGCCAAAGAGGGATCCTGACCGGCATCGTCCTTTGTGCCCGCAACTAAGCCCTTCGGAAAGAACACTGCCCGGCTGTGAGTTCTGCGTCTGGAACCTCTTGGGACCTAACCCTAACCCTAACCCTTCCCCGAACCGTTACCCTCCACTGACACCTAAGCCTGCCTCGTTCCCTTATCCTGCATTTGAGCCGCCTTCTGACATGCGCCCTCACTTCAGCCCTCGAGGGAGATCACGAGAGCGGAGTCGCTTCGGCCCTGGCATCGTCCCTGGACCGAACCCTAACCCTAGCTAAGGCTCTCTCCTCTTGGGGACCCAATTCCAAGGTCGGACAGCATCACGCGCATAGGGAACAGAAGCGGTGCAGGCTGACTCGGCAAGGAACCTGGAAGCTCACCATGTCGTTTCCCAGGCCCGGCTGCAGCTCCCGAGAGGATTCCGGAGGCCTCCTCGACCAGGGTCTTATCGACGTGTGTGGCCTTGACAGCCAAAGAGGGACCCTGACGGGCACGGTCCCTTGTGCCCTCAACTCAGCCCTTCGGGGAGACCACTGCCCTGCTTTGGGAAAAGGGCCTGGAATCTCCTGGGACCTAACCCTAACCCTAAGCCTACCCCGAACCAGTACCCTCCACCGAAACCTAAGCCAGGCTCGATCCCTATTCCTGCATTTGAGCCGCTTTCTGGAATGGGCCCTCACTTCAGTCCTCGAGGGAGATCACGAGACCCGAGTCGCTTCGGCCCTGGCGACGTCCCAGGACCGAACCCTAACCCTAGTTAAGGCTCTCTCCGCATGGGACCCAATTCCTACGTAGGACAGCATCACGAGCCTGGGGTCCAGAAGCGGTGCAGGCTGACTTGCCCAGAAACCTGGAAGCTCACCATGTCGTTTCCCAGGCCCGGCTGCAGCTCCCGAGAGGATTCCGGAGGCCTCCTCGACCAGGGGCTTATTGCCATGTGTGGTCTTGGCAGCCAAAGAGGGACCCTGACCGGCACCGTCCCTTGTGCCCTCAACTCAGCCCTTCCGGGAGACCACTGCCCTGCTGTGAGTTCAGCGCCTGGAACCTCCTGGGACCTAACCCTAACCCTAACCCTACCCCGAACCAGGACCCTCCACCGAAACCTAAGCCTGCCTCGACACCTAATCCTGCATTTGAGCCGCCTCCTGGCATGGGCCCTCACTTAAGCCCTCGAGGGAGATTACGAGACCGTAATCGGTTCGGCCCTGGCGACGTCCCTGGACCGAACCCTAACCCTAGCTAAGGCTCTCTCCTCATGGGGACCCAATTCCAAGGTCGGACAGCATCACGCGCCTGGGGTCCAGAAGCAGTGCAGGCTGACTCGGCATGGAACTTGGAATCTCACCATGTCGTTTCCCAGGCCCGGCTGCAGCTCCCGAGAGGATTCCGGAGGTCTCCTCGACCAGGGCCTTATCGACGTGTGTGGCCTTGACAGCCAAAGAGGGACCCTGACTGGCACGGTCCCTTGTGCCCTCAACTCAGCCCTTCGGGGAGACCACTGCCCTGCTGTGGGTTCGGCGCCTGGAACCTCCTGGGACCTAACCCTAACCCTAACCCTACCCCGAACCGTTACCCTCCACCGAAACGGAAGCCTGCCTCATTCCCTTATCCTGCATTTGAGCCGTCTTCTGATATGGGCCCTCACTTCAGCCCTCGAAGGAGATCACAAAACCGGAGTCGCTTCGGCCCTTGCGTCGTCCCTGGACCGAACCCTAACCCTAGCTAAGGCTCTCTCCTCATGGGGACCCAATTCCAATGTCGGACAGCATCACGCGCATAGGGAACAGAAGCGGTGCAGGCTGACTCGGCAAGGAACCTGGAAGCTCACCATGTCGTTTCCCAGGCCCGGCTGCAGCTCCCGAGAGGATTCAGGAGGCCTCCTCGACCAGGGGCTTTTCGACGTGTGTGGTCTTGGCAGCCAAAGAGGGACCCTGACCGGCACCGTCCCTTGTGCCCTCAACTCAGCATTTCGGGGAGACCACTGCCCTGCTGTGAGTTCAGCGCCTGGAACCTCCTGGGACCTAACCCTAACCCTAACCCTACCACGAACCAGGACCATCCCCCGGAACCTAAGCCTGCCTCGACCCCTAATACTGCATTTGAGCCGCCTCCTGGCATGGGCCCTCACTTCAGCCCTCGAGGGAGATCACGAGACCAGAGTCGCTTCGGCCCTGGCGACGTCCATGGACTGAACCCTAACCCTAGCTAAGGCTCTCTCCTCATGGGGACCCAATTCCAAGGTCGGACAGCATCACGCGCCTGGGGTCCAGAAGCGGTGCAGGCTGACTCGGCATGGAACGTGGAATCTCACCATGTCGTTTCCCAGGCCTGGCTGCAGCTCCAGAGAGGATTCCGGAGGCCTCCTCGACCAGGGGCTTATCGACGTGTGTGGCCTTGACAGCCAAAGAGGGTCCCTGAACGGCACGGTCCCTTGTGCCCTCAACTCAGCCCTTCGGGGAGACCACTGCCCGGCTGTGGGTTCGGCGCCTGGAACCTCCTGGGACCTAACCCTAACCCTAACCTTACCCCGAGAAAGGATCCTCCACCGAAACCTAAGCCAGCCTCGATCCCTATTCCTGCATTTGAGCTGCCGTCTGGCATGGGCCCTCATTTCAGGCCTCGAGGGAGATCACCAGACCGGAGTCGCTTCGGCCCTGGCGACGTCCCTGGACCGAACCCTAACTCTAGATAAGGCTCTCTCTGCATGGGGACCCATTCCAAGGTAGGACAGCATCACTAGCCTGGGGTCCAGAAGCGGGGAAGGCTGACTTGCTAAGGAACCTGGAAGCTCACCATGTCGTTTGCCAGGCCCGGCTGCAGCTCCCGAGAGGATTCCGGAGGCCTCCTCGACCAGGGGCTTATCGACGTGTGTGGCCTTGGCAGCCAAAGAGGCATCCTGACCGGCACCGTCTTTTGTGCGCGCAACTAAGCCCTTCGGAAAGAACACTGCCCTGCTGTGAGTTCTGCGTCTGGAACCTCTTGGGACCTAACACTAACCCTAACCTTTCCCCGAACCGTTACCCTCCACTGAAAACTAAGCCTGCCTCGTTCCCTTATCCTGCATTGAGCCGCCTTGTGGCATGGGCCCTCACTTCAGCCCTCGAGGGAGATCCCGAGGGTGGAGTCGCTACGGCCCTGGCATCGTCCCCGGACCGAACCCTAACCCTAGCTAAGGCTCTCTCCTCTTGGGGACCCAATTCCAAGGTCGGACAGCATCACGTGCATAGGGAACAGAAGTGGTGCAGGCTGACTCGGCAAGGAACCTGGAAGCTCACCATGTCGTTTCCCAGGCCCGGCTGCAGCTCCCGAGGGGATTCCGGAGGCCTCCTCGACCAGGGGCTTATCGACGTGTGTGGTCTTGGCAGCCAAAGAGGGACCCTACCGGCACCGTCCCTTGTGCCCTCAACTCAGCCCTTCTGGGAGACCACTGCCCTGCTGTGAGTTCAGCGCCCGGAATCTCCTGGGTCCTACCCCTAAACCTAAACCTAACCTGAAGCGTTACCTTCCACCGAAACCTAAGCCTGCCTCGATCCCTAATCCTGCATTTCAGCCGCCTCCTGGCATGGGCCCTCACTTCAGCCCTCGAGGGAGATCACGAGACCGGAGTCGCTTCGGCCCTGGCGACGTCCCTGGACCGAACCCTAACCCTAGCTAAGGCTCTCTCCTCATGGGGACCCAATTCTAAGGTCGGACAGCATCACGAGCCTGGGGTCCAGAAGGGTGCAGGCTGACTTGCCCAAGAACCTGGAAGCTCACCATGTCGTTTCCCAGGCCCGGCTGCAGCTCCCGAGAGGATTCGGAGGCCTCCTCGACCAGGGGCTTATTGCCGTGTGTGGTCTTAGCAGCCAAAGAGGGACCCTGACCGGCACCGTCCCTTGTGCCCTCAACTCAGCCCTTCGGGGAGACAACTGCCCTGCTGTGCTTTCAGCGCCTGGAACCTCCTGGGACCTAACCCTAACCCTAACACTACCCCGAACCAGGACCCTCCCCCGAAACCTATGCCTGCCTCGACACCTAATATTGCATTTGAGCCGCCTCCTGGCATGGGCCCTCACTTCAGCCCTCGAGGGAGATCACGAGACCAGAGTCGCTTCGACCCTGGCGTCGTCCCTGGACCGAACCCTAACCCTAGCTAAGGCTCTCTCCTCATGGGGACCCAATTCCAAGGTCGGACAGCATCACGCGCCTGGGGTCCAGAAGCGGTGCAGGCTGACTCGTCATGGATCTTGGAATCTCACCATGTCGTTTCCCAGGCCCGGCTGCAGCTCCCGAGAGTATTCCGGAGGTCTCCTCGACCAGGGGCTTATCGACGTGTGTGGCCTTGACACCAAAGAGGGACCCTGACCAGCACGGTCCCTTGTGCCCTCAACTCAGCCCTTCGGGGAGACCACTGCCCTGCTGTGGGTTCGGCGCCTGGAACCTCCTGGGACCTAACCCTAACCCTAACCCTACCCCGAACCAGGACCCTCCACCGAAACCTAAGCCTGCCTCATTCCCTTATCCTGCATTTGAGCCGCCTTCTGATATGGGCCCTCACTTCAGCCCTCGAAGGAGATCACGAGACCCGAGTCGCTTCGGCCCTGGCCACGTCCCAGGACCGAACCCTAACCCTAGTTAAGGCTCTCTCCGCATGGGACCCAATTCCTACGTAGGACAGCATCATGAGCCTGGGGTCCAGAAGCGGTGCAGGCTGACTTGCCCAGAAACCTGGAAGCTCACCATGTCGTTTCCCAGGCCCGGCTGCAGCTCCCGAGAGGATTCCGGAGGCCTCCTCGACCAGGGGCTTATTGCCATGTGTGGTCTTGGCAGCCAAAGAGGGACCCTCACCGGCACCGTCCCTTGTGCCCTCAACTCAGCCCTTCGGGGAGACCACTGCCCTGCTGTGAGTTCAGCGCCTGGAACGTCCTGGGACCTAACCCTAACCCTAACCCTACCCCGAACCAGGACCCTCCACCGAAACGTAAGCCTGCCTCGACACCTAATCCTGCATTTGAGCCGCCTCCTGGCATGGGCCCTCACTTCAGCCCTCGAGGGAGATCACGAGACCAGAGTCGCTTCGGCCCTGTCGACGTCCCTGGACCGAACCCTAACCCTAGCTAAAGCTCTCTCCTCATGGGGACCCAATTCCAAGGTCGGACAGCATCACGCGCCTGGGGTCCAGAAGCAGTGCAGGCTGACTCGGCATGGAACTTGGAATCTCACCATGTCGTTTCCCAGGCCCGGCTGCAGCTCCCGAGAGGATTCCGGAGGTCTCCTCGACCAGGGACTTATCGACGTGTGTGGCCTTGACAGCCAAAGAGGGACCCTGACCGGCACGGTCCCTTGTGCCCTCAAATCAGCCCTTTGGGGAGACCACTGCCCGGCTGTGGGTTCGGCGCCTGGAACCTCCTGGGACCTAACCCTAACCCTAACCCTACCCCGAACCAGGACCCTCCACCGAAACCTAAGCCAGCCTCGATCCCTATTCCTGCATTTGAGCCGCCGTCTGGCATGGGCCGTCATTTCAGGCCTTGAGGGAGATCACCAGACCGGAGTCGCTTCGGCCCTGGCGACGTCCCTGGACCGAACCCTAACCCTAGATAAGGCTCCCTGTGCATGCGGACCCAATTACAAGGTAGGACAGCATCACGAGCCTGGGGTCCAGAAGCGGGGCAGGCTGACTTGCCAAGGAACCTGGAAGCTCACCATGTCGTTTCCCAGGCCCGGCTGCAGCTCCCGAGAGGATTCCGGAGGCCTCCTCGACCAGGGGCTTATCGACGTGTGTGGCCTTGGCAGCCAAAGAGGGATCCTGACCGGCACCGTCCTTTGTGCCCACAACTAAGCCCTTCGGAAAGAACACTGCCCGGCTGTGAGTTCTGCGTCTGGAACCTCTTGGGACCTAACCCTAACCCTAACCCTTCCCCGAACCGTTACCCTCCACTGACACCTAAGCCTGCCTCGTTCCCTTAACCTGCATTTGAGCCGCCTTCTGATATGCGCCCTCACTTCAGCCCTCGAGGGAGATCACGAGAGCGGAGTCGCTTCGGCCCTGGCATCGTCCCTGGACCGAACCCCAACCCTAGCTAAGGCTCTCTCCTCTTGGGGACCCAATTCCAAGGTCGGACAGCATCACGCGCATAGGGGACAGAAGCGGTGCAGGCTGACTCGGCAAGGAACCTGGAAGCTCACCATGTCGTTTCCCAGGCCCGGCTGCAGCTCCCGAGAGGATTCCGGAGGCCTCCTCGACCAGGGGCTTATCGACGTGTGTGGTCTTGGCAGCCAAAGAGGGACCCTACCGGCACCGTCCCTTGTGCCCTCAACTCAGCCCTTCGGGGAGACCACTGCCCTGCTGTGAGTTCGGCGCCTGGAACCTCCTGGGACCTAACCCTAACCCTAACCCTACCCCGAACCGTTACCCTCCACCGAAACGTAAGCCTGCCTCATTACCTTATCCTGCATTTGAGCTGCCTTCTGATATGGGCCCTCACTTCAGCCCTCGAAGGAGATCACGAGACCGGAGTCGCTTCGGCCCTGGCGTCGTCCCTGGACCGAACCCTAAACCTAGCTAAGGCTCTCTCCTCATGGGGACCCAATTCCAATGTCGGACAGCATCACGCGCATAGGGAACAGAAGCGGTGCAGGCTGTCTCGGCAAGGAACCTGGAAGCTCACTATGTCGTTTCCCAGGCCCGGCTGCAGCTCCTGAGAGGATTCCGGAGGCCTCCTCGACCAGGGGCTTTTCGACGTGTGTGGTCTTGGCAGCCAAAGAGCGACTCTGACCGGCACCGTCCCTTGTGCCCTCAACTCAGCCCTTCGGGGAGACCACTACCCTGCTGTGAGTTCAGCGCCTGGAACCTCCTGGACCTAACACTAACCCTAACCCTACCCCGAACCAGGACCCTCCACCGAAACCTAAGCCTGCCTCGACACCTGATCCTGCATTTGAGCCGCCTCCTGGCATGGGCCCTCACTTCAGCCCTCGAGGGAGATCACGAGACCGGAGTCGCTTTAGCCCTGGCGACGTCCCTGGACCGAACCCTAACCATAGCTTAGGCTCTCTGCTCATGGGGACACAATTCCAAGGTCGGACAGCATCATGCGCCTGGGGTCCAGAGGCGGTGCAGGCTGACTCGGCATGGACCTTGCAATCTCACCATGTCGTTTCCCAGGCCCGGCTGCAGCTCCCGAGAGGATTCCGGAGGCCTCCTCGACCAGGGTCTTATCGACGTGTGTGGCCTTGACAGCCAAAGAGGGACCCTGACCGGCACGGTCCCTTGTGCCCTCAACTCAGCCCTTCGGGGAGACCACTGCCCTGCTTTGGGAAAAGCGCCTGGAATCTCCTGGGACCTAACCCTAACCCTAACCCTACCCCGAACCAGGACCCTCCACCGAAACCTAAGCCAGCCTCGATCCCTATTCCTGCATTTGAGCCGCTTTCTGGAATGGGCCCTCACTTCAGTCCTCGAGGGAGATCACGAGACCCGAGTCGCTTTGGCCCTGGCGACGTCCCAGGACCGAACCCTAACCCTAGTTAAGGCTCTCCACATGGGACCCAATTCCAAGGTAGGACAGCATCACGAGCCTGAGGTCCAGATGCGGTGCAGGCTGACTTGCCCAGAAACCTGGAAGCTCACCATGTCGTTTCCCAGGCCCGGCTGCAGCTCCCGAGAGGATTCCGGAGGCCTCCTCGACCAGGGGCTTTTCGACGTGTGTGGTCTTGGCAGCCAAAGAGGGACCCTGACCGGCACCGTCCCGTGTGCCCTCAACTCAGCCCTTCGGGGAGACCACTGCCCTGCTGTGAGTTCAGCGCCTGGAACCTCCTGGGACCTAAACCTAACCCTAACCCTACCACGAACCAGGACCATCCCCCGGAACCTAAGCCTGCCTCGACACGTAATCCTGCATTTGAGCCGCCTCCTGGCATGGGCCCTCACTTCAGCCCTCGAGGGAGATCACGAGACCAGAGTCGCTTCTGCCCTGGCGACGTCCCTGGACTGAACCCTAACCCTAGCTAAGGCTCTCTCCTCATGGGGACCCAATTCCAAGGTCGGACAGCATCACGCGCCTGGGGTCCTGAGGCGGTGCAGGCTGACTAGGCATGGACCTTGCAATCTCACCATGTCGTTTCCCAGGCCCGGCTGCAGCTCCCGAGAGGATTCCCGGAGGCCTCCTCGACCAGGGTCTTATCGACGTGAGTGGCCTTGACAGCCAAAGAGGGACCCTGACCGGTACGGTCCCTTGTGCCCTCAACTCAGCCCTTCGGGGAGACCACTGCCCTGCTTTGGGAAAAGCGACTGGAATCTCCTGGGACCTAACCCTAACCCTAACCCTACCCCGAACCAGGACCCTCCACCGAAACCTAAGCCAGCCTCGATCCCTATTCCTGCATTTGAGCCGCTTTCTGGAATGGGCCGTCACTTCAGTCCTCGAGGGAGATCACGAGACCCGAGTCGCTTCGGCCCTGGCGACGTCCCAGGACCGAACCCTAACCCTAGTTAAGGCTCTCTCCGCATGGGACCCAATCCTACGTAGGACAGCATCACGAGCCTGGGGTCCAGAAGCGGGGCAGGCTGACTCAGCAAGGAACCTGGAAACTCACCATGTCGTTTCCCAGGCCCTGCTTCAGCTCCCGAGGATATCAGAGGCCTTCTCGACCAGGGGCTTATCGACGTGTGTGGACTTGGCAGCCAAAGAGGAATCCTCCACTGCACCGTCCCTTGTGCCCTCAACTCAGCCCTTCGGGAAGACCACTGCCCTGCTGTTGGTTCGGCGCCTGGAGCCTCCAGGTACCCAACCCTAACTCTAACCCTTACCTGATCCGGGACCCTCCACCAAAACCTAAGCTTACCTCGATCCCTAATCCTGCATTTGAGACGCCTTCTGGCATGGGCCCTCACTTCAGCCCTCGAGGGAGATCAGGAGACCGGAGTCGCTTCGGCCCTGGCGACGTCCCTGGACCGAACCCTAACCCTAGCTAACGCTCTCTCCTCATGGGGACCCAATTCCAAGGTCTGACAGCATCACGCGCCGGGTGTCCTGAAGCGGTGCAGACTGACTCGGGAAGGAACCTGGAAGATCACCATGTTGTTTCCCAGGCCCGGCTGCAGCTTCTGAGAGGGTTCCGGAGGCCTCCTCGACCATGGGCTTATCGACATGTGTGGCCTTGGCAGCCAAAGAGGGATTCTGACCGGCACCGTCCCTTGTGCCCTCAACTCAGCCCTTCGGGGAGACCACTGCCCTGATGTCAGTTCGGCGCCTGGAACCTCCAGGTACCCAACCCTAACCCTAACCCTACTCCGAAACGGGACCCTCCACCGAAACCTAAGCCTGCCTGCATCCTTAATCCTGCATTTGAGCCGCCTTCTGGCATGGGCCCTCACTTCCACCCTCGAGGGAGATCACGAGATAGGATTCTCTTCGACCCTGGCGACGTCCCTGGTCCGAACCCTAACCCTAGCTAACGCTCTCTCCTCATGGGGACCCTATTCCAAGGTCTGACAGCATCACGCGCCTGGGGTTCAGAAGCGGTGCAGGCTGACTCGGCAAGAACCTGGAAGCTCACCATGTCGTTTCCCAGGCCCGGCTGCAGCTCTCGAGAGGATTCCGGAGGCCTCCTCGACCTGGGGCTTATCGACGTGTGTGGCCTTGGCAGCCAAAGAGGGATCCTGACTGGCACCGTCCCTCGTGCCCTCAACTCAGCCCTTTGGGGAGACCACTGCCCTGATGTGGGTTTGGTGCCTGGAGCCTCTACGTATACAACCCTAACCCTAACCCTACCCCGATCCGGGACCCTCCAACGAAACCTAAGCCTACCTCGATCCCTAATCCTGCATTTGAGCCGCCTTCTGGCATGGAACCTCACTTCAGCCCTCGAGGGAGATCACAGGACAGGAGTCGCTTCGGACCAGGCGACGTCCCTTTACGGAACCCTCACCCTAGCTAAGCCTGTCTCCTCATGGGGACCCAATTCAAAGGTCTGACAGCATCTCGCACCTGGGACCAGAAGCGTTGCAGGCTGACTCGGCAAGGAACCTGGAAGATCACCATGGCTTTTCCCAAGCTCGGCTGCAGCTCCCAAGAGGATTCCGGAGGCTCCTCCATCAGGGGCCGATCGACGTGTGTGTCCTTGGCAGCCAAAGACGGATCCTGACCGGCACCGTCACTTGTGCACTCAACTCAGCCCTTCGCCTAGACCACCACCCTGCTGTGGGTTCGGCGCCTGGAGGTCCTGGGAGCTAACCCTAACCCTAACCCTACCTCGATCCGGGACCCTCCACCGAAACCTAAGCCTGTCTCGATCCCTAACCCTGCAGTTGAGCCGCCTTCTGGCATGGGCCCTCACTTCAGCCCTCAAGGAAGATCACGAGACCGGAGTCGCTACGGCCTTGGCAACGTCCCTGGACCGAACTCTAACCCTAGCTAAGGCTTTCTCCCCATGGGGACCCAATTCCAACGTCTGACAACACCACGCGCCTGGCGTCCCGAAGTGGTCAGGCTATGTCGGCATGGAACCTGGAAACTCACCATGTCATTTCTCAGGCCCAGCTGTAGCTGCCCAAGAGGATTCCTGAGGCTCCTCCATCAGGGCCGATCGACGTGTGTGGCATTGGCAGCCAAAGAGGGATCCTGACCGGCACCGTCCCTTGTGATCTCAACTCAGCCCTTCAAGGAAACCACGACCCTGCTGTGGGTTCGGCGCCTGGAGCTCCTGGGAGCTAACCCTAACCCTAACCTACCCCAATCCTGGACCCTCCACCGAAACCTAAGCCTGCCTCGATCACTACCCATGCAATTGAACCACCTTCTGGCATGGGCCCTGACTTCAGCCCTCGAGGGAGATCACGAGACTAGAGTCGCCACTGACCTGGTGACGTCCCTTACCGAACCCTAACCCTAGCTAAGGCTCTACCCCATCGGGACCCAATTTTACCGTCTGAAATCACCATGCGCCTGGGGTCCAGATGCGGTGTAAGCTGACTCGGCATGGAACCTGGAAGCTCACCATGTCGTTTCCCAGTCCCGGCGCCAGCTGCCCGAGTGGATTCTGGAGGCCTCCTCGATCAGGGGATGTGTTGCCTTGGCAGACCAAGACGGATCCTGACGGGCACCCTCCCTTGTGTCCTCAACCTAGCCCTTCAGGGAGACCACTGTATTTCTGTGGGTTCGTCGTCTGGAGCTCCTGGGATTTAAACTTCACCCTAAACCTACCCTCTGGAGGTTTCTACAGCTATCCTCAAATCCTAACCCTCTCAGCCATCCTCAAATCTCAGCCATCCTCAAATCTCAGCCATCCTCAAATCCTAACCATCTCAGCCATCCTCAAATCCTAACCTTCTACTTGAGCCGCCCCATTGCATGGGCCCTCATTTCAGGCCTTGAGAGAGATTTCGGGCTCAGTGTGCCTTCGGCCCTGGTGACGTCCCTGGACCAAACCCTAATCCTAGGTAAGGCTCTCTCTCCGTGGGGACCCAATCCCTACGTCTGACAACACCATACGCCTTGGGACATGAAGGGTTGCATGGTCACTTGGTATGGTATCTGGAAGCTCACCATATCGTTTCCCATGCCTGTTGCAGCTGCCAGTGAGGATTCCTGAGTCTTCCCCGACCAGGCGCTCATAGAGTTGTGTGGCCTTGGAAGAACAGAGTCTGACCCTGCCCGGCACTCTCCCTTGTGCCCTGAACTCAGTCCTTCGTGGAGACCACGGAAGTGTTCTGGCTTCAGCACTTGGGGGCTCCTGGGACGTAACCCCAATCCTACCCTTAACCGGACCCTCATCCAAATCCTAAGCTGGACTTGAACCCTATCCCTTCATTTTAACCTCACCTTCACATGAGCCCTCACTTCATCTCTCGAGGGAGATCTCGAGACTGGAGTTACTTCGATCCTGGCTACGTCCCTGGTCCAAACACTAACCGTAGCTAAGTCTCTCTCCTCTTGTGGACCCAATCCCAAGGTCTGGCAACACCACGCGCCTGGGGTTCCAGAAGCGACGCAGTGTCCCTCGGCATGGTGCCGGGAACCTCACAATGTCATTCTGCAGGCCCGGCTGCAGTTGTCTGAGAGAATTCCTGAGGCCTACCCGACCAGTGGCCCATAGATTTGCGTGGCCAGGAAGCCAAAGACTGAACCTTACCAGCCCTCTCCCCTGTGCCCTCAACTTAGCCCATTCGGGTGACCACTGCCCTGCTGTGGGTTCAGTACCTGGAGCCTCTTGGGTCCTAACCCAAACCCTACCTCTAACCAGAAACCTCAACCGAATCCTAACCCGATCTTGAAACCTAATCAAACAATTGACCCCCGCTGTCTCCTGGTCCCTTACTTCATTCCTCTAGGGAGATCACGAGACTGGAGTTGCTTTGGCCCTGGCAACGTCCTGGACCGAACCCTAACCCTAGCTCAGACTCTCTCCCAATGGGGATGTAAGCAACAAACTATAAATCGTCTATGAGAAAAATTGAAAAAACCCAAAGAAAAGGAAAACATTCCATGCTCACGTATTAGAAGAACAAACATTGTTAAGATGTCAATACTACCAAAGCAGTCGACACACTCAATGCAATCCCTATCAAAATAACACGAGCTTTCTCCACAGAGCTAGAACAAACAACCCTACAATGTGTAAGGATCCAGAAAAGATACCAAAAAGTAAAGTCATGTTGAAAAAGAAAACAAAGGTGGAAACATGACTATTTTGGATTTATGGTGTATTAGAAAGCTGCATTCATCAAGACAGGACGTACAGGCACAGAAACGGAGACAGACGTCAATGGAACAGAATATGGAACCCAGAAATATACCCTCAAACATATGGTGAGGAATCTTTGTTAACACAGAAAGAATATCGAATGGAATCAGAGTCTCTTCAGAAAATGATACTCGGAATACTGGACACTGAGAATGTTGAACCTGGACACTGTCCTTAAACGACACACACACACACACACACACACACACACACCTCATAATAGATGAATTATCTAAATGTAATTCAGGAACATTCAAAATCCTGGAGGAGATAACAGGCAATGTACCTCCTTGATCCTGGCCACAGCAACTTCTCGCTTGTCATGTCTCCAGAAGCAAGGGCAATAGAAACCACAATGAACTATTGGGTCCTGAAGATAAAAAGCTTCTTCACAGAAGGGGACAAAATCAGCCAAACTAAAAGGCAACTGAATGAAATGGGAGACGATATTTGCAAGTGACATATCAGATAAAGGGTTAGTATCCAAAATCTATAAAAAACTGATCACACTCAACACCCAGAAACCAAATAATCCAGTGAAGAAATGGACAAAAGACATGAAGAGACACTTTAAGAAAGATGGCATCCAGATCGGTCACACATGAAAAGATGCTCAATCTCACTGGTCATCACTGAAATACAAATGAAACCCACAATGAGATATCCCCTCACACCTATCAGAATGGCTAAAATTAACATCTCCTGAAATGACAGATGTTGGCAAGGATGCAGGGAAAGGGAACACTTTTGCAATGCTGGTGCGAATGCAAAGCGGTGTAGCCATTCTGGACAATAGTATGGAGATTCGTCACAAAAACAAAAAATAGAACTACACTAGGACCCAGCAATTGCACTACTACGTGTTTATCCAAAAGATACACTAACGCTGACTCGAAGTGGCACGTGTACTCCAATATTTCTAGCAGCATTCTCAACAATAGCTAAGTTATGCAAAGAGCCCAAATGACCACTGACAGATGAATGGATAAAGAAGATATGGTATATGCATACAATGGACTATCACTCGGCGACCAAAAAGAATGAAATCTCGCTCTTTGCATCAACGTGGATGGAACCGGACTTTCTTAAGCTAAGCAAAATATGTCAGAGAACGACACACATCCTATGATTTCTCTCATCTGTCGAATTTAATAAAACTGAACATAGTGCAAGGAAAGCAAAAATAAGATACATACAGAGAGGGAGTCAAATGATAAGAAACTGTTAAATACAGGGAAGAACCTCAGGGTTTCTGGAGGGTTACTGAATAGGGGTATGGGCTAAATGGGTGACGGGCATTAGGGGTGGACCTTGGGATGAGTATTGGGTATATTTTGTACTTGATGGATCACTAAATTCTACTGCTGAAACTGTATTCCTCTATAAGGTAACTAACTTGGGCTTCAATTTTAAAAAGAAGAAATATTAAAAATAAGTAAAGAAATGTACCACCAGTCAAAAGAAAAGAATATTTAAATCGGGCTCTTGAGTGGAAAGGAAAGACTAAAAGTGTTACAGACAAGAAAGGATCAGAGAAAACATCAAGAAACAATGACAAAACAACTAGTAGAATGGGACTAAATGTATACCTAGCAATAATCACTCTGACTATAAATGGACTAAATGCTCCAATCCAAAGACATTGGATAGGGCGTCAGAATGGACTAAACAAACAAACAAACAAGCAACAAAAAACAATGTCTATCTAGATGCTGCCTACAAAGCCTTATTTGGACTTAAGTCTCCTGCAGATTTGTTATTTTTTTAAATTTTTTTAATGTTTATTTATTTTTGAGACAGAGAGAGACCGAGCATGAACGGGGGAGGGTCAGAGAGAGGGAGACACAGAATCTGAAACAGGCTCCAGGCTCTGAGCTGTCAACACAGAGCCCGACGCGGGGCTCGAACTCATGGACCGCGAGATCATGACCTGAGCCGAAGTCGGCCCCTTAACCGACTGAGCCACCCAGGCTCCCCAAGTCTCCTGCAGATTTGAAGTGAGGGAATGAAGAAATATTTATCATGCCAATAATGTCAAAAGAAAGCCAGTAGCCATACTTATATCATGCAAAATAAACTTTAAAACCGAGACTCTATTTTGGTACCCTTTGGGTAAATACCTAATAGTGACATTGCATGCACCCAGTATTTATAGCAGAATTATCAACAGTAGCCCAACTATGGAGAAAGCCTAAGTATCCATCAACTGAGGAAGGTGTAAAGAAGTTGTGGTGTGTGTATGTATACGTATGTATATGCATATGGACATATGTGTATGTTCATATATACATACATACGTATATACAATGAAATATAACTCAGCTTCAAGAAGAATGAAATCTTGCCATTTGCAACGATGTGGATGGAGCTCGAATGTATTATGCTACGTGAAATACGTCAATCAGAGAAAGACACATATATGATTTCACTCATGTGGAAGTTAAGAAACAAAACACATGAAAACTTAGGAAGGAGCCAGGAAAAGAGAAGTGTGGTAACAAACCACATGAGTCTCTTAATGTTAGAGAAAAAAAAAGTGAAAGTTGATGGAGGGAGATGGGTCAGCGCTGGGCTAGATGGAGGACGAGTATTAAGGAGAGCACTTGTTGTGATGAGCACTGGGTGTTGTATGTAAAGGATGAATCACCGAATTCTACTCCTAAACCCGAGAATGCACTGTATGTCAACTAAGACTTAAATTAAAATACATACATACATACATACATACAGCTATAACAAGAGATGAAGACAGACACGATCTGATACTAAAGGGGACAGCCACACAAGAAGATCCAATGATTGTAAATTTCGATGCACCCAACATGCGATCACCAAGTATACAAAACATTTAGCAACAACCGTAAAGGAACTCATTTATAATATGATGATGATAGTAGAGGACTTTAACACATCACTCACATCAATGGACAGAACCTATAAACAGAAAGTCAACAAGGAAACAATGGCTTTGAGTGACACACTGGACCAGAAGGGTTTAACAGATATATTCAGAACACTCCATACTAAAATGCCAGAGTACACATTCTTTTCAAGCATACCTGGGGCGTTCTCCAGAATTGATCACATTCTCGGTCACAAATCAGGCCTCAAGAGGTACCCAACGACAGAGAACAGACCAAGCATCTTTTCTAACCACAAAGCTAGGAAACTTGAAGTCAACCACAAAAAGAGGGCGGGGGGGGGCGGGAAGGCCACAAATAAAGGGAGGTTAAGTAACATGCTTCTAAATGAATGGGTCAAACAGGAAATCAATGAGAAAATACACTGAAACAAATGAAAATGAAAATACACTGGTAAAACCCTTTGGAATGCGGCAAAAGCAGTCTATGATGGAAGTATATAGCAATGCAAGCCTACCTTAAAGAGCAAGAAAACTCTCAAAGAATCCTAACTTACACCTGAAGGAATGAGAAAAAGAGCAGCAGAAGGAAGGAAATAATAGAGTTTAGGGCAGAAATAAGGAATATAGAAACCAAAAAGACACTAGACCAAATCAATGAAACCAGGGGCTGGTTCATTGAATGCAGTAATCAACTTGAAAACCTCCTAGGCATACTCTTCACAAAGAAGACAGAAAGGACCCAAATAAATGAAATCACAAATAAGAAAGGAGAAATGACAGTCAACACCACAAAAATACAATTAGAAGATAATATTATGAACAACTATATGCAACAAATTGGACACTCTGAGAAAAATGGACAAATCCCTAGAAACACACACACTACCAAAACTGAAACAGGAAGATACCTAAAAGCTGAAAACAGAAAGATACCCCATCAGTAATTAAAAAAATCTCCCCCCAACACAAGAGTTCATGGCCAGATGGCTTCATGGATGAATTCTACCATCCATTCAAGGAAGAGGTTATAGGTATTCTCCTCGAATTATTACAAAAAATAAAAAAAGAAGGAAAACTTACAAATTCATCGTATGAGGCCATCATTACCCTGATACCAAAACGAGATGAAGCCTCCACTAAAACCGAAAACTGCAGTGGCGCCTGTGTGGGTCGGTCGGTTTACTGTCCACCTCTTAATTTTGGATGAGGACATTATCTTGTGGTACGTGGGTTCGAGTCCTACGTTGGGCCCTGCCATGACAGTGTGGGGCATGGCCAGGACTCTCTCTCTCCCTGTCTCTCTGCCCCTCCCTCACTTTTATGTACACTATCTAAGGAAAAAATAAGCATTTAAAAAGATGTTTAAAAAATTTTAAATAAAACTGCAGAGCAATAGCCTGATGACTATGTATGCCGAAATTCTCATTAAAATACTTTCAAATTAAAGTCAACAATACATTGATAGAATCATTTCCCATAATCAAGTGGGATATATTCCTGGGCTGCAAGCGTGGTTCCACATTCACATATCAATCAACATGATGCACCACAGTAATAGAAGAAAGCATAAGAACAATAGGATGCTTTCAACAGATGCAGGGAAACTATTTGATAAAATGTCACATCCATTCATGATAAGAACCGTCAGCAAAGTACATTGAGACTCAACCTACCTGCACATAACAAAGGTCGTCTATGAAAATCCCACAGCTCATCTCATCCTCAATGGGTAAAAATTGAAAGTTTTTCTTCCAAAGTCAGGGACAAGCTAGGAATGACCCCTCTCACCACTGTTATCCCACATAGTACGGGAAACCCTAACCACAGCACTCAGACAACTAAAAGAAATAAGAGGCATCCAAATCGGCAAGGAAGAAGTAGCACTTTCGCTGTTTGGAACTGACATGATAGGTTCTATAAAAAACATGAAAGTTTCCCTTAAAAATTGCTAGAATCGATATATGAATTCGACAGGTCACAATCTACAGAAATCAAGGAACATAGATGTATTGAATTTCTAACACAAATCATGAATTAACACAGAGAGAAAGTAAGGGATCAATCCCATTGACAGGCTCACAAATACCACAAGAAACCAGGAATAAACCTAACCAAAGAGGTGAAAGACCTGTACTCTAAAGACTATGAAACACTGATGAAATAAATGGAAGAGGACACAAAGAAATGGACATACGTTTCATGTTCATGGATGGGAAGCACAAAATACTGTTAAAATGTCTACACTCCTCAAAGCAATCTACACATATAATGAAATGAAGTGTGATAGGGATATCACACTCACAAAAACATTTGTCACAGAACAAGAACAAATAGTCTCAACATGTGTATGGAATGACAAATGTCCCCAAACAGCCAACACAAACTTGTAGAAGAAAAGCAAAGCTGGAGACATCACAATTCCAGACTTTAGGTTATATTACAAAGCTATACTGATCAGAACAGTATGATCAGTATGTCCGTACTGAACAGTACTGACAAAACAACAACAAAACATAAGAACAACAACAAACTCATACACATAGATCAATAGCATGGACACCCAGAAATAAACTCACACCTCTATGGTCAATTAATTCTCAACAAAGCAGGAAAGAACATCCAATGGAAAAAAAAAGATAGTCTTGGGACACATGGGTGGCCCAGTCACGAAAGCGTGTGATGGTGGGTTCAGCTCAGGTCATGATCTCAGGGCAGTGCAGAGCATGCGTGGGATTCTCTCTCTCCATGTGTCTCTGCCCCTCTTCTGCATGCTCGCTCTCTCTCTCTCTCTCAAAAATAAATACATAAATTTAAAAAAAGGCTCCTCAATATATGGTTTTGGAAAAACTTGACTGCAATCTGCAAAACAAAACAAAAACAACGGACCACTGTCTTACAACATACACAAAAATAAATCCAACATGGACAAAGACCTCTATGTGAAACCTGAAACCATAAAAATCCCAGCGGATAACACGGGTAGTATCTTACTTGACATTGCCTGTACAAACGTCTTTGTAGATATATCTCTAGAGGTAAGGGAAACGCAAGCAAAAATAATGAGACTTTATAAAAATTAAAACCTTCCGTCACCAAGGAAATAATCAACAAAACGAAAACATCAACAGAATGATATCTGCAAACGACATAGGATACAGGGTTAGTGTCCAAAATATATACAGTTATACAGCACCCAAAAGATGAGAAATCTGATTAAAAATGGGCAGAAGACACGAGTGGACATTTCCCGAAGGAAGACATATACATGGCCAAGAGACACATGAAAAAATGCTCAACAATACTGATCTTCAGGGAGATACAATTCGAAAGTACAATGAGAGAACACATCACATCTGTCACAATGACTAAAATCAATGAAGGATGACACAGCAGGTGTTGCCAAGGATGTGGGGAAAGAATAACCCTCTTGCACTGTGGGTAGGAATGCAAACTGGTGCAGCCACTCTGGAAAAACACATGGAGATGTCAAATACAAAACAAAACTGGAAATAGAAGTACCTTACAATCCAGCAACTTCACTACAAGGTATTTCCACAAAGAATACAAAATCTTCAAAGGGATACATGCACCGTGATGTTTACAGCAGCGTTTTCTACAAAAGCCAAATGACAGAAACTATCCAAGCACCCATCAACTGATGAATAAATTGAGATGTGGTCTATGGAATGTAATATGATTTAGCCGTAAAAACGTGAAATCTTGCCATTTGCCACGAGGTGGATGGAGAGAGAGAATGTTATGCTGGGTGAAATAAGCCTGTCGGAGAAAGACAAATACCCAATGATTTCACTAACACATGGCAAGAAAACAAAACAAAGGGGCGGGGGGAGGAGACAAACGGACTTTTAACTAGGAAACAAACTGAGGCGTTCCACAGCGAGGTGAGGGAATGGGTGAAACAGCTGATGGGGATTCAGAAGTGCACCTGGGATGAGCACCGGGTGACGTGTGGAAGTGTTGCTCTATATTGGACACCTGAAACTACTATTACACTGTGTCTTCACTCAGTGGAATTTAAATTAAACGATAACATAAGGTTAATGAGACTTACCTACCGGGTTTTCGGTAGTGTTCAATCATTTCACTAGGTTGGAAAAATAACCATGAAATTTTTTAAAAAGCATGTATGATGTGTGGGACAGTTTGAGCCCTTACCTTGGTCTCTGGGTCCAGCAGGACTTGGAACATGAGTCCCAGCTCCTTCTTCTAGAAGGTCGTGAGACGAGCATTGTATGGATCCACGTCCTAATTGAATGCAGCTCCCGTGCTTCTGAATTTCTGTTAGGGTTCCTTCCCGGAAACAAGCCTGGATCTGGAACAAACCATCGACTGCATCTATGAGGTGATGTCGTGGGACCCCGCAATCCACAAGTCCTTTAGCAAAATACGTCTTGTGCAAACACTGTCCGGGAAGGGGTGGAATGAAACACGGGAACAGCCCAGAAAATGCAAAGGCCTGTGCAGCTCAGCGACCAGCTTGACCAGGGAAGCCACCCAGCGCCCCCTCCTCAGCACTCATTACAGCAAGGCAGCTTCTCTCTGGCGACTCAGGAGATGCCAAGTTGCTGCTAAGTTCCCAAGGTCTCCCCTGGGGCGGGTGGCAGAACCTGCTGGAAATGCAGCTCTGCTCTCTGTACTCAGGCACCAGCAGAGGCCTGAGTCCTCTGAGAGCAATCGAAGCCCTTCCTGCTCTGAGGTGCCCTGGGTCAGAAAAGCAGATGGTGCGCCCTCTGCTGGCTATCACTGCCCAGCAGAGGAACCCGGCCCTCGGGGGTCTGTGGTGCTTGAGCTCTCTCTGCTGGCCACCATGGGAATTCCTTCAATGTGGAAGGCCCTGGTTGCTCAGCTGAGAGACCGAAGGTGCTCTGGGCAACTAAGCCTGTTCTCCTCGTTGGGAAGGTCTTAGTGACAGGGCCTGGACACAAAATCTTTTCCTTCTCTTTCTTGTGAGTGAAGAATGAAACCGAATTTATTAACGTAACGACATCATTGGGAATGTTTTAAGCAATATTCACAGAAAAATAAGACCACCGATTTACACATGCTGAACAAGAGGTAATGTTGTTTACCACCAAAATACTTAGGTTAGATAAAGAATGGACACCTTTGAGAGAGAGAGATACCGGCGTCCAGCGATGGAGTGAATGAGTCCTAGGGATACAAGGGACAGCCAATGGAATGGAGTCAATCCTGTAACAATATTGTTGCATGCTTTCACAGGATAGCTACACTTGTGGTTGAGTACAACATAATGTAGAGACATATGGAATGACTACAATGTATGCCTAAAACTAACACAACGAATGTGTGAACAATATTTCAATTAAAAATAGACATCCTTTACACTATCTTTAATTTCTTCTTCTTTGCCACTAAACTATCTTTCCTGGGGCGCTTGGGTGGCTTAGTCGGTGAAGCGTCCGACTTTGAGTCAAGTCAGGATTTGGCAGTCCATGAGATTGAGCCCCGCATCAGCCTCTGTCCTGAGAGCTCAGAGCCTCGAGCCTGCCTCATATTCGGTGTCTCCCACTCTATCCCCCTCCCCAGCTCGGGTTCTCTCAAAAAAAGAAACATTAAAAATGAAAAATCATTCCTCATTGAGAATCTGCGAATTTCCATTCATACCAGATTCTCTAACATCACCTTCTTGGTGTTGAAAGCTTATCTGAAAAGTCACGAATAATATCTTTGATGACACATATGTGACAACGTCAGAATGCAACTTACAGGGAGCTACACATCAGTTGTGAATTTACAGTGTGTATCCTTGGCTAATATTTACACTGAAATGTGCTTTAGGGATACGGATGGATGAAATAATGTCCATCCGTCATATAGGTCAATTGCCTATAGGACTATTATGCCTTCAATTACTGATTGCCATCTCTTCAGAACTAAAAGAAAGCTGGGTCAAGAAAACGTCTTTGAATTTCATGTAAGAGAAGACTAGGGTGTTTGAAAGGGTCCACCTACCTTCTGGATTCCTCAGATTGGTTGTGGAGAGGAGGATAGCAACCTATGATTTGGATGCACACCGCTAGTCCCAGAGGGAGGATGTGTACCTTATTGTCAAATATAGATATATATATATATATTTTACCAATATTACTAGTCCACCTCTGCCAGGTCCAGACTGCATGACCTGGGGGCAACGCAATACCTGATGCCTGGGTTCAGAACTTGAGGAAGGCAGGCTGGCGGGGGAGGGGGGAAATCCAACAGAGCCTGGGGCAGTGAGGGAGATGGCCCTGGGACACCTCCCCACAGGGCAGGCTATGGAGTTTACCTGCCAAAGAGCGGCACACTCTCCCTCAAGACATCCCTCTCCATGACAGAACGTGAGGCTGAACCTCACAATTCTAGAAGAAGTGAGGGCTACCCATCTTTTCAATTCCAATGGCCTCTGCAGAACTTGGACCCAGGGATGTTGGAGTCTTGGGGCCATGGAACCCTGATTCCCATGATAGAAGCCCTTTGTGCCCCAGCACTCAGAGCCACTTCCTACATCCCCTCTCCCCTGGCCCATCTAACCGTGTCCACATACCCGGACCAGGTCTCTACTTTCCTTCTTGTACTTCCTCTTTGTCTCTGTTTCTCTCTAACCACATCTCTCTCTATTTCTTCCTTTCACTCTCTAGGGAGTGGTGTATTATATGGTGCTCAACTTTGTTCTTATACATGGGAATATCCAATTTTCCTAGCACCAGTTATTCAAAAGACTACTCTTCTCCACTGTGTATTATTGACTCCCTTGTCGAATACTAGGTGACTGCAATGCATGGGTTTAGTTTGGGCTCTCAATTTCTGTTCCATTGTCTTGTGTGTGTGCTTATGCCAGTGACATCATTGATTTCTTTGTGTTAGAATGACGCTTGAAATCCAGAAGGGGGATGCTTCCTGTTTTGTTCTGTCTTGCGTTGGCTACATGGGGTCTTTTTGTGGTTCCAAATAAATTTTTGGTTATGATTTTCTAATTGCATAAATATTGCATCAGAGTCTTGATAGAGATTGCACTGAATCTCTAGATGGCTTTGGGTAATATGGACATTGTACTGTAGTAATTCCTCCGAAAGTTGGACATGGGATGGCTTTTCACTGACTTGTGTGTTCTCCCCTTTCTTTCACCCAAATTGAATTTCTTCCATTCTTGCACACAGGTTTTATAGTTTTCTGTAGAGAGAGTTTCATTTCCTTGGTTAAATGTATTGCTTTAATTTTTATTGTTTTTGATGCTATTGTAAATGGGATTGTTTTCTTTACTTCTTAGATAATTGGGTTAGTGTATCGGAATGATACAGAATTTGATATGGTGACTTTCTAGTTTACAACTTCACTGCATTTCTTGGTTAGATATTAACAGGTTCTTTTACATTAAACTTTTTATTTTAGCGCTTTACCTAGTTAAAAAAAAAAAAAACATGTTTGGGACGCCTGGGTGGCGCAGTCGGTTAAGCGTCCGACTTCAGCCAGGTCACGAGATCGCGGTCCGTGAGTTCGAGCCCCGCGTCGGGCTCTGGGCTGATGGCTCAGAGCCTGGAGCCTGCTCCGATTCTGTGTCTCCCTCTCTCTCTGCCCCTCCCCCGTTCATGCTCTGTCTCTCTCTGTCCCAAAAATAAATAAAAAACGTTAAAAAAAAAATAAAAGAAACATGTTATTTGGGAATATTGATACACTACGTTATATTAGTTTCAGATGAACAACCTAGTCATTGCACAAATGTATACAATCTGGTACGCTAACACAGGTGTAGCTATCATCTGTCACCATGCATCCCTACTCCAGTACCATTCGCTATGTCCCCTATGCTATATCTTCTATCTGTGATTCATTAATTGCATAACCAGAAGCCTGCATCACCCAATACCCTTCACATATCTAGGGCATCCTTGTCTTGTGCCTGATCTTAGTGGAAAATCTTTCACAATTTCACTGCTGAGTATGACATTAGCTGTGGGCTTCACATACGTGGCCTTTGTTATGTTGAGATTTGACCCTTCTGCACAGAATTTTACAGATTTTTACCACAAATAGACACCAAATTTTCTAAGAACGCTTTTTCTGTGTCTACTGACATCATCACATGAGTTTTCTTTTTTCTTTTTAACATGTATTTATTTAGTTTAGTTTAAATGTATTTATGTATTTCTTTAGTATTCAATTTTTCAAGTTTTTATTTGAATTCCAGTTGGATAACATACAGTGTAATGTTAGCTTCAGGTAAAGAAGATGGTCATCATTCACTTACATGCAACACCCAGGGATCCTCACTACTCGTGCCCTCCATACCCCATCACCCATTTTAAGCATCCCCCTACGCCACCTCCCTGGCGACGTCCCTGGACTGAATCCTAACCCTAGCTAAGGCTCTCTCCCCATGGGGACCCAATTCCAACGTCTGACAACACCACGCGCGTGGGGTCCAGAAGCGGTGCAGGCTGACTCGGCATGGAACATGGAAGCGCACCATGATGTTTCACAGTCCTAGCTTCAGCTGCCCGAGAGGATTGTGGAGTACTCCTCAACCAGGGGCCGATCGAAGTTTGTGGCCTTGGCAGCCAAAGACGGATCCTGACCGTCACCGTCCCATGTGCCCTCAACTCAGCCTTTCGGGGAGACCACTGTCATGCTGTGGGTTCGGGGCCTGGAGCCACCTGGGACCTAACCCTAACCGTACCCCGAACTGGGACCCTCCACCGAAACCTAAGCCTGCCTCGATCCCTAAACTGCAATGGAGCCGCCTTCTGGCATGGGCCCTCACTTCAGCCCTCGAGGGAGATCACGAGACCAAAGTCACTTCGGCCCTGGCGACGTCCATGGTTCAAACCCTAACCCTAGCTAAGGCTCTCTCCCCATGAGGACCCAATTCCAACGTCTGACAACACCACGCAACTGGGTTCCAAAAGCAGTGCAGGCTGATTCGGCATGAAACCCGGAAGCTCACCATATCATTTCCCAGGCCCGCTGCAGCTGCCCTAGAGGATTCCGGAGGCCTCCTCGACCAGGGGCTGATCGACGCCTGTGGCTTTGGCAGCCAAAGAGGGATCCTGACTGGCACCGTCCCTTGTGCCCTCAACACAGCCCTTCGGGGAGACCACTGCCCTGCTGTGGGTTCGGCGCCTGGAGCCCCCTGGGACCTAACCCTAAACCTACCCCTATCCCAAACCGGGAACCTCCAATGAAACCTAAGCCTGCCTCGATCCCTAACCCTGCAATTGAGCTGACTTCTGGCATGGGCCCTCAATTCAGCCCTTGAGGGAGATCATGAGAACAGAGTCACTTCGGCCCTGGCGACATCCCTGGTTCGAACCCTAACCATAGCTAAGACTCTCTCCCCATGGGGACCCAATTCCAATGTCTGACAACTCCGCGTGCCTGGGGTCCAGAAGCGGTGCAGGACGACTCGCCAAGGAACCTGGAAGCTCACCATGTCGTTTCCCAGGCCCGGCTGCAGCTGCCCGAGAGGATTCCGAAGGCCTCCTCGACCAGTGGCTGATCGACGTGTGTGGCCTTTGCAGACAAAGCCACACCCTGACAGGCACCGTCCCTTGTGCCCTCATCTCAGCCCTTGGGGAGACTACTGCCCTGTTGTGGGTTCGGCGTCTGGAGCCACCTGGGAGCTAACCCTAACCCTAACCATACCCCGAACCGTTACCCTCCACCAAAACCTAAGCCTCCCTCGATCCCTAATCCTGCATTTGAGCCGCCTTCTGGCATGGGCCCTCACTTCAGCCCTGGAGGGAGATCAGGAGACCGGAGTCGCTTCGGCCCTGAGGACGTCCCTGGACCGAACCCTAACCCTATCTAAGGCTCTCTCCTCATGGGGACCCAATTCCAACGTCTGACAGCATCACGCGCCTGAGGTCCAGGAGCGGTGCAGGCTGACTCGGCAAGGAACCTGGAAACTCACTATGTCGTTTCCCAGGCCCGGCTGCAGCTCCCGAGAGGATTCCGGAGGCCTCCTCGACCAGGGGATTATCAACGTGTGTGGCCTTGGCAGCCAAAGAGGGATCCTGACCGGCACTGTCCCTTGTGCCCTCAACTCAGCCCTTCGGGGAGACCACTGCCCTGCTGTGGGTTCGGCGCCTGGAACATCCTGTGTCCTAACACTAACCTGAAGCCTACCCGAACCGGGACCCTCCACCGAAACGTAAGCCTGCCTCGATCCCTAATCCTGCATTTGAGCCACCTTCTGGCATGGGCCCTCATTTCACCCCTCCAGAGAGACCACAAGACGGGAGTCGCTACAGCCCTGGTGACGTCCATGGACCGAACCGTAACCCTAGCTAAGGCTCTCTCCCCATGGGGACCCAATTCCAATGTCTGAAAATACCACGCGCCTGGGGTCCAGAAGCGGTGCAGGCTGACTCGGCAAGGAACCTGGAAGCTCACCATGTCGTTACCCACGCCCGGCTGCACCTGCCCGAGAGGATTCCGGAGGTTTCCTCGACCAGGGGCCGATCGAAGTTTGTGGCCGTGGCAGCCCAAGACGGATCCTGGCCGGCACCGTCCCTTGTGCCCTCAACTCAGCCCTTCCGGGAGACCACTGCCCTGGTGTGTGTTTGGTGCCCGGAGCCTCATGGGACGTAATCCTAACCCTAACTGTATCCCGAACCGGGACCCTCCACCGAAAGTTAAGCCTGCCTCGATCCCTAACCCTGCAATTGAGCATCCTCCTCGCCCGGGGCTGTCACTTACCATGGCTCATCATGGCTGATCCTCTCCGGGCCTCCTCGCCAGGGGCTGGTCGCCTCGGGCCTCTCGTCCGGGGCTGTCACTTACCATGGCTCATCATGGCTGATCCTCTCCGGGCCTCCTCGCAAGGGGCTGCTCGCCTCGGGCCTCCTCATCCGGGGCTGTCACTTACCATGGCTCATCATGCCTGAAGCCTCTCCCTGTACCTGAATGTAGCCTCCAGACCATGGGGTCTCAGCTAGGAAACTTCCGCGAAAGTTTCAAGTAGTGGGAGACACAGAATCCCAAGCAGACCCTCCAGGGGCTGTGCAGCGAACACAAAATCCCAAGCAAGACATATGCCTGAATCCTAAAAGCCAACAAACCTTGTGGTCTCAGGTCCGAAACTCCCGTGTTAGGACCAAGGAATGCCAGACACAGAATCCCAAACACCAGCTACAAGCTGCGGCCTCCAGGCCCTGAGTCAAGTACCATGGCTCACCATGGCTGAAGCCGCTCCCTGTACCTGAGAGAAAGGGGTCACAAAATACTAAACAGCCTCCAGAACCTGGGGTCTCAGCTTAGAATCTCCCGGAAACGGTCCGAGAAATCAGAGACACAGAAACCAAGCAGCCCATGCAGGGATGGGCAGCCAGCACAAAATCCCAAGGGAGACATAAGCTAGACACAAAAAACCCTGTGGTGTGAGCTCAGAAATTCCCGAGATAGGTCAGATGGATGCCAGACACAAGTCCCAATCAGCTACTGTTAGACCCGGCTTCGAGGCCGGAAGTCAATTACCATGCCTTTCCACGGCAGAGGCCGCTCCCTGTAACTGAGAGAATGGGGTCACACAATCACAAACACCCGCCACGCTCTGGGATCCCAGCTCAGAAAATCCAGGGGAAGTCGGAGGGATAGGATGTACAAAATGGGTACTGCTCCGGCTCGCCCAGGGCCTCCACGCCCGGGGCTGTATCTTACCATGGCTCATGAGGGCTGAAGCCTCTCCCTGTACCCGACAGAAACGGGTCAGTGTTTCCCACACAGCCTCCAGACCATGGGGTCTCAGCTCAGAAACTTACAGGGAAGGCTGGAGAAGTGGGAGACACAGAATCCCAAGCAGCCCCTCCAGGGGGTATGCAGCGAGAACAAAATCCCAAGGAGACAATTGCCTGAATCCTGAAAGCCAACAAACACTTGTCTCCACTCCGATACTCCCGGGACAGTACCGAGGGATGCGAGACCCAGAATCCCAAAAAACCTGCTACGAGCCCCGGCCTCCAGACCCTGAGTCATTACGATGGCTCACCATGGCTGGAGCCTGAGAGAAGGCGGTCACCCTGTACCTGAGAGAAAGGGGTCACAGAACCCGAAACAGCCTCCAGACACTGGGGTCTCAGCACAGAAACTCCTCGGAAAGTTCCGAAGGATTGGAGACACAGAAAGGGAAGTGCCCGCTCGCCCCGCGCCTCCAGGCCCGGGGCTGCTCGCCCCGCGCCTCCAGGCCCGGGGCTGCTCGCCCCGCGCCTCCAGGCCCGGGGCTGCTCGCCCCGCGCCTCCAGGCCCGGGGCTGCTCGCCCCGCGCCTCCAGGCCCGGGGCTGCTCGCCCCGCGCCTCCAGGCCCGGGGCTGCTCGCCCCGCGCCTCCAGGCCCGGGGCTGCTCGCCCCGCGCCTCCACGCCCGGGGCTGCTCGCCCCGGGCCTCCACGCCCGGGGCTGCTCGCCCCGGGCCTCCACGCCCGGGGCTGCTCGCCACGGCTCACTATGACTGAAGCCGTTCCTGTACCTTAGAGAAGGGGTCACACAAACACAAACACCCTCCAGGCCCTGGGTTCCCTGCTCAGAAAATCCCGGGCAAGTTCCGAGGGATCGGATTCGCCAAATGGGTAGTGCTCCTGGTCGACCCGGGCCTCCACACCCGGGGCTCTATCTTTCCATGGCGCATCAGTGCTGAAGCCTCTCCCTGTCAGTGACAGAAACGGGCCAGTGTTTCCCACACAGAGTCCAGACCTTGGGGTCTCAGCTCAGAAACTTACGGGGAAGGATGGAGAAGTGGGAGACACAGAATTCCAAGCATCCCTACCAGGGACTATACTACAAGCCTAAAATCCCAAGGAGACATATGCCTGAATCCTGAAAAGCCAACAACCCTTCCTCTCCACTCCGGTACTCCCGGGTCAGGACCGAGGGATGCGAGACCCAGAATCCCAAACACCTGCTACGAGCCCCGGCCTCCAGGCCCTGAGTCATTACGATGGCTCACCATGGATGGAGCCTGAGAGAAGGCAGTCACCCTGTACCTGAGAGAAAGGGGTCACAGAACCCGAAACAGCCTCCAGACACTGGGGTCTCAGCTCAGAAACTCCCCGGAAAGTTCCGAGGGATTGGAGACACAGAATGGGAAGTGCCACGCTCGCCCCGGGCCTCCACGCCCGGGGCTGCTCGCCCCGGGCCTCCACGCCCGGGGCTACTCGCCATGGCTCACGGGGACTGAAGCCATTCCTGTACCTGAGAAAAGGGGTCACACAAACACAAACACCCTCCAGGCCCTGGGTTCCCTGCTCAGAAAATCCCGGGCAAGTTCCGAGGGATCGGATTCGCCAAATGGGTAGTGATCCTGGTCGACCCGGGCCTCCACGCCCGGGGCTCTATCTTTCCATGGCGCATCAGGGCTGAAGCCTCTCCCTGTCAGTGACAGAAACGGGCCAGTGTTTCCCACACAGAGTCCAGAACTTGGGGTCTCAGCTAAGAAACTTACGGGGAAGGATGGAGAAGTGGGAGACACAGAATTCCAAGCAGCCCTACCAGGGACTATACTACAAGCCTAAAATCCCAAGGAGACATATGCCTGAATCCTGAAAACCCAACAACCCTTCCTCTCCACTCCGGTACTCCCGGGTCAGGACCGAGGGATGCGAGACCCAGAATCCCAAACACCTGCTACGAGCCCCGGCCTCCAGGCCCTGAGTCATTACGATGGCTCACCATGGCTGGAGCCTGAGAGAAGGCAGTCACCCTTTACCTGAGAGAAAGGGGTCACAGAACCCGAAACAGCCTCCAGACACTGGGGTCTCAGCTCAGAAACTCCCCGGAAAGTTCCGAAAGATTGGAGACACAGAATGGGAAGTGCCCCGCTCGCCCCGGGCCTCCAGGCCCGGGGCTGCTCGCCCCGGGCCTCCAGGCCCGGGGCTGCTCGCCCCGGGCCTCCAGGCCCGGGGCTGCTCGCCCCGGGCCTCCAGGCCCGGGGCTGCTCGCCCCGGGCCTCCAGGCCCGGGGCTGCTCGCCCCGGGCCTCCAGGCCCGGGGCTGCTCGCCCCGGGCCTCCAGGCCCGGGGCTGCTCGCCCCGGGCCTCCAGGCCCGGGGCTGCTCGCCCCGGGCCTCCAGGCCCGGGGCTGCTCGCCCCGGGCCTCCAGGCCCGGGGCTGCTCGCCCCGGGCCTCCAGGCCCGGGGCTGCTCGCCCCGGGCCTCCAGGCCCGGGGCTGCTCGCCCCGGGCCTCCAGGCCCGGGGCTGCTCGCCCCGGGCCTCCAGGCCCGGGGCTGCTCGCCCCGGGCCTCCAGGCCCGGGGCTGCTCGCCCCGGGCCTCCAGGCCCGGGGCTGCTCGCCCCGGGCCTCCAGGCCCGGGGCTGCTCGCCCCGGGCCTCCAGGCCCGGGGCTGCTCGCCCCGGGCCTCCAGGCCCGGGGCTGCTCGCCCCGGGCCTCCAGGCCCGGGGCTGCTCGCCCCGGGCCTCCAGGCCCGGGGCTGCTCGCCCCGGGCCTCCAGGCCCGGGGCTGCTCGCCCCGGGCCTCCAGGCCCGGGGCTGCTCGCCCCGGGCCTCCAGGCCCGGGGCTGCTCGCCCCGGGCCTCCAGGCCCGGGGCTGCTCGCCCCGGGCCTCCAGGCCCGGGGCTGCTCGCCCCGGGCCTCCAGGCCCGGGGCTGCTCGCCCCGGGCCTCCAGGCCCGGGGCTGCTCGCCCCGGGCCTCCAGGCCCGGGGCTGCTCGCCCCGGGCCTCCAGGCCCGGGGCTGCTCGCCCCGGGCCTCCAGGCCCGGGGCTGCTCGCCCCGGGCCTCCAGGCCCGGGGCTGCTCGCCCCGGGCCTCCAGGCCCGGGGCTGCTCGCCCCGGGCCTCCAGGCCCGGGGCTGCTCGCCCCGGGCCTCCAGGCCCGGGGCTGCTCGCCCCGGGCCTCCAGGCCCGGGGCTGCTCGCCCCGGGCCTCCAGGCCCGGGGCTGCTCGCCCCGGGCCTCCAGGCCCGGGGCTGCTCGCCCCGGGCCTCCAGGCCCGGGGCTGCTCGCCCCGGGCCTCCAGGCCCGGGGCTGCTCGCCCCGGGCCTCCAGGCCCGGGGCTGCTCGACCCGGGCCTCCTCGCCCGGGGCTGCTCGCCCCGGGCCTCCTCGCCCGGGGCTGCTCGCCCCGGGCCTCCACGCCCGGGGCTGCTCGCCCCGGGCCTCCACGCCCGGGGCTGCTCGCCCCGGGCCTCCTCGCCCGGGGCTGCTCGCCCCGGGCCTCCACGCCCGGGGCTGCTCGCCCCGGGCCTCCACGCCCGGGGCTGCTCGCCCCGGGCCTCCACGCCCGGGGCTGCTCGCCCCGGGCCTCCTCGCCCGGGGCTGCTCGCCCCGGGCCTCCACGCCCGGGGCTGCTCGCCCCGGGCCTCCACGCCCGGGGCTGCTCGCCATGGCTCACTATGACTGAAGCCGTTCCTGTACCTTAGAGAAGTGGTCACACAAACACAAACACCCTCCAGGCCCTGGGTTCCCTGCTCAGAAAATCCCGGGCAAGTTCCGAGGGATCGGATTCGCCAAATGGGTAGTGCTCCTGGTCGACTCGGGCCTCCACGCCCGGGGCTCTATCTTTCCATGGCGCATCAGGGCTGAAGCCTCTCCCTGTCAGTGACAGAAACGGGCCAGTGTTTCCCACACAGAGTCCAGACCTTGGGGTCTCAGCTCAGAAACTTACGGGGAAGGATAGAGAAGTGGGAGACACAGAATTCCAAGCAGCCCTACCAGGGACTATACTACAAGCCTAAAATCCCAAGGAAACATATGCCTGAATCCTGAAAAGCCAACAACCCTTCCTCTCCACTCCGGTACTCCCGGGTCAGGACCGAGGGATGCGAGACCCAGAATCCCAAACACCTGCTACGAGCCCCGGCCTCCAGGCCCTGAGTCATTACGATGGCTCACCATGGTTGGAGCCGGAGAGACGGCAGTCACCCTGTACCTGAGAGAAAGAGGTCACAGAACCCGATACAGCCTCCAGACACTGGGGTCTCAGCTCAGAAACTCCCCGGAAAGTTCCGAGGGATTGGAGACACAGAATGGGAAGTGCCCCGCTCGCCCCGGGCCTCCACGCCCGGGGCTACTCGCCATGGCTCACGAGGACTGAAGCCATTCCTGTACCTGAGAGAAGGAGTCACACAAACACAAACACGCTCCAGGCCCTGGGATCCCTGCTCAGAAAATCCCGGGCAAGTTCCGAGGGATCGGATATGCCAAATGGGTAGTGCTCCTGGTCGACCCGGGCCTCCACGCCCGGGGCTCTATCTTACCATGGCGCATCAGGACTGAAGCCTCTCCCTGTCAGTGACAGAAACGGGCCAGTGTTTCCCACACAGAGTCCAGACCTTGGGGTCTCAGCTAAGAAACTTACGGGGATTAATGGAGAAGTGGGAGACACAGAATTCCAAGTAGCCCTACCAGGGACTATACTACAAGCCTAAAATCCCAAGGAGACTTATGCCTGAATCCTGAAAAGCCAACAACCCTTCCTCTCCACTCCGGTACTCCCGGGTCAGGACCGAGGGATGCGAGACCCAGAATCCCAAACACCTGCTACGAGCCCCGGCCTCCAGGCCCTGAGTCATTACGATGGCTCACCATGGCTGGAGCCTGAGAGAAGGCAGTCACCCTTTACCTGAGAGAAAGGGGTCACAGAACCCGAAACAGCCTCCAGACACTGGGGTCTCAGCTCAGAAACTCCCCGGAAAGTTCCGAAAGATTGGAGACACAGAATGGGAAGTGCCCCGCTCGCCCCGGGCCTCCAGGCCCGGGGCTGCGCGCCCCGGGCCTCCAGGCCCGGGGCTGCGCGCCCCGGGCCTCCACGCCCGGGGCTGCGCGCCCCGGGCCTCCACGCCCGGGGCTGCTCGCCATGGCTCACTATGACTGAAGCCGTTCCTGTACCTGAGAGAAGGGGTCACACAAACACAAACACCCTCCAGGCCCTGGGTTCCCTGCTCAGAAAATCCCGGGTAAGTTCCGAGGGATGGGATACGCCAAATGGGTTGTGCTCCTGGTCGACCCGGGCCTCCACGCCCGGGGCTCTATCTTAACATGGCGCATCAGGGCTGAAGCCTCTCCCTGTCAGTGACAGAAACGGGCCAGTGTTTCCCACACAGAGTCCAGACATTGGGGTCTCAGCTCAGAAACTTACGGGGAAGGATGGAGAAGTGGGAGACACAGAATTCCAAGCAGCCCTACCAGGGACTATACTACAAGCCTAAAATCCCAAGGAGACATATGCCTGAATCCTGAAAAGCCAACAACCCTTCCTCTCCACTCCGGTACTCCCGTGTCAGGACCGGGGGATGCGAGACCCAGAATCCCAAACACCTGCTACCAGCCCCGGCCTCCAGGCCCTGAGTCATTACGATGGCTCACCATGGCTGGAGCCTGAGAGAAGGCAGTAACCCTGTACCTGAGAGAAAGAGGTCACAGAACCCGAAACAGCCTCCAGACACTGGGGTCTCAGCTCAGAAACTCCCCGGAAAGTTCCGAGGGATTGGAGACACAGAATGGGAAGTGCCCCGCTCGCCCCGGGCCTCCCGGCCCGGGGCTGCTCGCCCCGGGCCTCCCGGCCCGGGGCTGCTCGCCCCGGGCCTCCCGGCCCGTGGCTGCTCGCCCCGGGCCTCCTCGCCCGGGGCTGCTCGCCCCGGGCCTCCTCGCCCGGGGCTGCTCGCCCCGGGCCTCCTCGCCCGGGGCTGCTCGCCCCGGGCCTCCTCGCCCGGGGCTGCTCGCCCCGGGCCTCCACGCCCGGGGCTGCTCGCCACGGCTCACTATGACTGAAGCCGTTCCTGTACCTTAGAGAAGTGGTCACACAAACACAAACACCCTCCAGGCCCTGGGTTCCCTGCTCAGAAAATCCCGGGCAAGTTCCGAGGGATCGGATTCGCCAAATGGGTAGTGCTCCTGGTCGACCCGGGCCTCCACGCCCGGGGCTCTATCTTTCCATGGCGCATCAGGGCTGAAGCCTCTCCCTGTCAGTGACAGAAACGGGCCAGTGTTTCCCACACAGAGTCCAGACCTTGGGGTCTCAGCTCAGAAACTTACGGGGAAGGATAGAGAAGTGGGAGACACAGAATTCCAAGCAGCCCTACCAGGGACTATACTACAAGCCTAAAATCCCAAGGAAACATATGCCTGAATCCTGAAAAGCCAACAACCCTTCCTCTCCACTCCGGTACTCCCGGGTCAGGACCGAGGGATGCGAGACCCAGAATCCCAAACACCTGCTACCAGCCCCGGCCTCCAGGCCCTGAGTCATTACGATGGCTCACCATGGTTGGAGCCTGAGAGACGGCAGTCACCCTGTACCTGAGAGAAAGAGGTCACAGAACCCGAAACAGCCTCCAGACACTGGGGTCTCAGCTCAGAAACTCCCCGGAAAGTTCCGAGGGATTGGAGACACAGAATGGGAAGTGCCCCGCTCGCCCCGGGCCTCCACGCCCGGGGCTACTCGCCATGGCTCACGAGGACTGAAGCCATTCCTGTACCTGAGAGAAGGAGTCACACAAACACAAACACGCTCCAGGCCCTGGGTTCCCTGCTCAGAAAATCCCGGGCAAGTTCCGAGGGATCGGATATGCCAAATGGGTAGTGCTCCTGGTCGACCCGGGCCTCCACGCCCGGGGCTCTATCTTACCTTGGCGCATCAGGACTGAAGCCTCTCCCTGTCAGTGACAGAAACGGGCCAGTGTTTCCCACACAGAGTCCAGACCTTGGGGTCTCAGCTAAGAAACTTACGGGGATTAATGGAGAAGTGGGAGACACAGAATTCCAAGTAGCCCTACCAGGGACTATACTACAAGCCTAAAATACCAAGGAGACTTATGCCTGAATCCTGAAAAGCCAACAACCCTTCCTCTCCACTCCGGTACTCCCGGGTCAGGACCGAGGGATGCGAGACCCAGAATCCCAAACACCTGCTACGAGCCCCGGCCTCCAGGCCCTGAGTCATTACGATGGCTCACCATGGCTGGAGCCTGAGAGAAGGCAGTCACCCTGTACCTGCGAGAAAGGGGTCACAGAACCCGAAACAGCCTCCAGACACTGGGGTCTCAGCTCAGAAACTCCCCGGAAAGTTCCGAGGGATTGGAGACACAGAATGGGAAGTGCAACGCTCGCCCCGGGCCTCCAGGCCCGGGGCTGCTCGCCCCGGGCCTCCACGCCAGGGGCTACTCGCCATGGCTCACTATGACTGAAGCCGTTCCTGTACCTGAGAGAAGGGGTCACACAAACACAAACACCCTCCAGGCCCTGGGTTCCCTGCTCAGAAAATCCCGGGCAAGTTCCGAGGGATCGGATTCGCCAAATGGGTAGTGCTCCTGCTCGCCCCGGGCCTCCACGCCCGGGGCTACTCGCCATGGCTCACTATGACTGAAGCCGTTCCTGTACCTTAGAGAAGGGGGTCACACAAACACAAACACCCTCCAGGCCCTGGGTTCCCTGCTCAGAAAATCCCGGGCAAGTTCCGAGGGATCGGATTCGCCAAATGGGTAGTGCTCCTGGTCGACCCGGGCCTCCACGCCCGGGGCTCTATCTTTCCATGGCGCATCAGGGCTGAAGCCTCTCCCTGTCAGTGACAGAAACGGGCCAGTGTTTCCCACACAGAGTCCAGACCTTGGGTTCTCAGCTCAGAAACTTACGGGGAAGGATGGAGAAGTGGGAGACAAAGAATTCCAAGCAGCCCTACCAGGGACTATACTACAAGCCTAAAATCCCAAGGAAACATATGCCTGAATCCTGAAAAGCCAACAACCCTTCCTCTCCACTCCGGTACTCCCGGGTCAGGACCGAGGGATGCGAGACCCAGAATCCCAAACACCTGCTACAATCCCCGGCCTCCAGGCCCTGAGTCATTACGATGGCTCAACATGGCTGGAGCCTGAGAGAAGGCAGTCACCCTGTACCTGAGAGAAAGGGGTCACAGAACCCGAAACAGCCTCCAGACACTGGGGTCTCAGCTCAGACTCCCCGGAAAGTTCCGAGGGATTGGAGACACAGAATGGGAAGTGCCCCGCCCCTCCAGGCCCGGGGCTGCTCGCCCCGGGCCTCCACGCCCGGGGCTGCTCGCCCCGGGCCTCCAGGCCCGGGGCTGCTCGCCCCGGGCCTCCAGCCCCGGGGCTGCTCGCCCCGGGCCTCCACGCCCAGGGGTGCTCGCCCCGGGCCTCCACGCCCGGGGCTGCTCGCCCCGGGCCTCCACGCCCGGGGCTGCTCGCCCCGGGCCTCCACGCCCGGGGCTGCTCGCCCCGGGCCTCCACGCCCGGGGCTGCTCGCCCCGGGCCTCCACGCCCGGGGCTGCTCGCCATGGCTCACTATGACTGAAGCCGTTCCTGTACCTTAGAGAAGGGGTCACACAAACACAAACACCCTCCAGGCCCTGGGTTCCCTGCTCAGAAAATCCCGGGCAAGTTCCGAGGGATCGGATTCGCCAAATGGGTAGTGCTCCTGGTCGACCTGGGCCTCCACGCCCGGGGCTCTATCTTTCCATGGCGCATCAGGGCTGAAGCCTCTCCCTGTCAGTGTCAGAAACGGGCCAGTGTTTCCCACACAGAGTCCAGACCTTGGGGTCTCAGCTCAGAAACTTACGGGGAAGGATGGAGAAGTGGGAGACACAGAATTCCAAGCAGCCCTACCAGGGACTATACTACAAGCCTAAAATCCCAAGGAGACATATGCCTGAATCCTGAAAAGCCAACAACCCATCCTCTCCACTCCGGTACTCCCGGGTCAGGACCGAGGGATGCGAGACCCAGAATCCCAAACACCTGCTACGAGCCCCGGCCTCCAGGCCCTGAGTCATTACGATGGCTCACCATGGCTGGAGCCTGAGAGAAGGCAGTCACACTGTACCTGAGAGAAAGGGGTCACAGAACCCGAAACAGCCTCCAGACACTGGGGTCTCAGCTCAGAAACTCCCCGGAAAGTTCCGAGGGATTGGAGACACAGAATGGGAAGTGCCCCGCTCGCCCCGGGCCTCCAGGCCCGGGGCGGCTCGCCCCGGGCCTCCAGGCCCGGGGCGGCTCGCCCCGGGCCTCCAGGCCCGGGGCGGCTCGCCCCGGGCCTCCAGGCCCGGGGCGGCTCGCCCCGGGCCTCCAGGCCCGGGGCGGCTCGCCCCGGGCCTCCAGGCCCGGGGCGGCTCGCCCCGGGCCTCCAGGCCCGGGGCGGCTCGCCCCGGGCCTCCAGGCCCGGGGCGGCTCGCCCCGGGCCTCCAGGCCCGGGGCGGCTCGCCCCGGGCCTCCAGGCCCGGGGCGGCTCGCCCCGGGCCTCCAGGCCCGGGGCGGCTCGCCCCGGGCCTCCAGGCCCGGGGCGGCTCGCCCCGGGCCTCCAGGCCCGGGGCGGCTCGCCCCGGGCCTCCAGGCCCGGGGCGGCTCGCCCCGGGCCTCCAGGCCCGGGGCGGCTCGCCCCGGGCCTCCAGGCCCGGGGCGGCTCGCCCCGGGCCTCCAGGCCCGGGGCGGCTCGCCCCGGGCCTCCAGGCCCGGGGCGGCTCGCCCCGGGCCTCCAGGCCCGGGGCGGCTCGCCCCGGGCCTCCAGGCCCGGGGCGGCTCGCCCCGGGCCTCCAGGCCCGGGGCGGCTCGCCCCGGGCCTCCAGGCCCGGGGCGGCTCGCCCCGGGCCTCCAGGCCCGGGGCGGCTCGCCCCGGGCCTCCAGGCCCGGGGCGGCTCGCCCCGGGCCTCCAGGCCCGGGGCGGCTCGCCCCGGGCCTCCAGGCCCGGGGCGGCTCGCCCCGGGCCTCCAGGCCCGGGGCGGCTCGCCCCGGGCCTCCAGGCCCGGGGCGGCTCGCCCCGGGCCTCCAGGCCCGGGGCGGCTCGCCCCGGGCCTCCTCGCCCGGGGCTGCTCGCCCCGGGCCTCCTCGCCCGGGGCTGCTCGCCCCGGGCCTCCACGCCCGGGGCTGCTCGCCCCGGGCCTCCACGCCCGGGGCTGCTCGCCCCGGGCCTCCTCGCCCGGGGCTGCTCGCCCCGGGCCTCCACGCCCGGGGCTGCTCGCCCCGGGCCTCCACGCCCGGGGCTGCTCGCCCCGGGCCTCCACGCCCGGGGCTGCTCGCCCCGGGCCTCCTCGCCCGGGGCTGCTCGCCCCGGGCCTCCACGCCCGGGGTTGCTCGCCCCGGGCCTCCACGCCCGGGGCTGCTCGCCATGGCTCACTATGACTGAAGCCGTTCCTGTACCTTAGAGAAGTGGTCACACAAACACAAACACCCTCCAGGCCCTGGGTTCCCTGCTCAGAAAATCCCGGGCAAGTTCCGAGGGATCGGATTCGCCAAATGGGTAGTGCTCCTGGTCGACTCGGGCCTCCACGCCCGGGGCTCTATCTTTCCATGGCGCATCAGGGCTGAAGCCTCTCCCTGTCAGTGACAGAAACGGGCCAGTGTTTCCCACACAGAGTCCAGACCTTGGGGTCTCAGCTCAGAAACTTACGGGGAAGGATAGAGAAGTGGGAGACACAGAATTCCAAGCAGCCCTACCAGGGACTATACTACAAGCCTAAAATCCCAAGGAAACATATGCCTGAATCCTGAAAAGCCAACAACCCTTCCTCTCCACTCCGGTACTCCCGGGTCAGGACCGAGGGATGCGAGACCCAGAATCCCAAACACCTGCTACGAGCCCCGGCCTCCAGGCCCTGAGTCATTACGATGGCTCACCATGGTTGGAGCCGGAGAGACGGCAGTCACCCTGTACCTGAGAGAAAGAGGTCACAGAACCCGATACAGCCTCCAGACACTGGGGTCTCAGCTCAGAAACTCCCCGGAAAGTTCCGAGGGATTGGAGACACAGAATGGGAAGTGCCCCGCTCGCCCCGGGCCTCCACGCCCGGGGCTACTCGCCATGGCTCACGAGGACTGAAGCCATTCCTGTACCTGAGAGAAGGAGTCACACAAACACAAACACGCTCCAGGCCCTGGGATCCCTGCTCAGAAAATCCCGGGCAAGTTCCGAGGGATCGGATATGCCAAATGGGTAGTGCTCCTGGTCGACCCGGGCCTCCACGCCCGGGGCTCTATCTTACCATGGCGCATCAGGACTGAAGCCTCTCCCTGTCAGTGACAGAAACGGGCCAGTGTTTCCCACACAGAGTCCAGACCTTGGGGTCTCAGCTAAGAAACTTACGGGGATTAATGGAGAAGTGGGAGACACAGAATTCCAAGTAGCCCTACCAGGGACTATACTACAAGCCTAAAATCCCAAGGAGACTTATGCCTGAATCCTGAAAAGCCAACAACCCTTCCTCTCCACTCCGGTACTCCCGGGTCAGGACCGAGGGATGCGAGACCCAGAATCCCAAACACCTGCTACGAGCCCCGGCCTCCAGGCCCTGAGTCATTACGATGGCTCACCATGGCTGGAGCCTGAGAGAAGGCAGTCACCCTTTACCTGAGAGAAAGGGGTCACAGAACCCGAAACAGCCTCCAGACACTGGGGTCTCAGCTCAGAAACTCCCCGGAAAGTTCCGAAAGATTGGAGACACAGAATGGGAAGTGCCCCGCTCGCCCCGGGCCTCCAGGCCCGGGGCTGCGCGCCCCGGGCCTCCAGGCCCGGGGCTGCGCGCCCCGGGCCTCCACGCCCGGGGCTGCGCGCCCCGGGCCTCCACGCCCGGGGCTGCTCGCCATGGCTCACTATGACTGAAGCCGTTCCTGTACCTGAGAGAAGGGGTCACACAAACACAAACACCCTCCAGGCCCTGGGTTCCCTGCTCAGAAAATCCCGGGTAAGTTCCGAGGGATGGGATACGCCAAATGGGTTGTGCTCCTGGTCGACCCGGGCCTCCACGCCCGGGGCTCTATCTTAACATGGCGCATCAGGGCTGAAGCCTCTCCCTGTCAGTGACAGAAACGGGCCAGTGTTTCCCACACAGAGTCCAGACATTGGGGTCTCAGCTCAGAAACTTACGGGGAAGGATGGAGAAGTGGGAGACACAGAATTCCAAGCAGCCCTACCAGGGACTATACTACAAGCCTAAAATCCCAAGGAGACATATGCCTGAATCCTGAAAAGCCAACAACCCTTCCTCTCCACTCCGGTACTCCCGTGTCAGGACCGGGGGATGCGAGACCCAGAATCCCAAACACCTGCTACCAGCCCCGGCCTCCAGGCCCTGAGTCATTACGATGGCTCACCATGGCTGGAGCCTGAGAGAAGGCAGTAACCCTGTACCTGAGAGAAAGAGGTCACAGAACCCGAAACAGCCTCCAGACACTGGGGTCTCAGCTCAGAAACTCCCCGGAAAGTTCCGAGGGATTGGAGACACAGAATGGGAAGTGCCCCGCTCGCCCCGGGCCTCCTGGCCCGGGGCTGCTCGCCCCGGGCCTCCCGGCCCGGGGCTGCTCGCCCCGGGCCTCCCGGCCCGTGGCTGCTCGCCCCGGGCCTCCTCGCCCGGGGCTGCTCGCCCCGGGCCTCCTCGCCCGGGGCTGCTCGCCCCGGGCCTCCTCGCCCGGGGCTGCTCGCCCCGGGCCTCCTCGCCCGGGGCTGCTCGCCCCGGGCCTCCACGCCCGGGGCTGCTCGCCACGGCTCACTATGACTGAAGCCGTTCCTGTACCTTAGAGAAGTGGTCACACAAACACAAACACCCTCCAGGCCCTGGGTTCCCTGCTCAGAAAATCCCGGGCAAGTTCCGAGGGATCGGATTCGCCAAATGGGTAGTGCTCCTGGTCGACCCGGGCCTCCACGCCCGGGGCTCTATCTTTCCATGGCGCATCAGGGCTGAAGCCTCTCCCTGTCAGTGACAGAAACGGGCCAGTGTTTCCCACACAGAGTCCAGACCTTGGGGTCTCAGCTCAGAAACTTACGGGGAAGGATAGAGAAGTGGGAGACACAGAATTCCAAGCAGCCCTACCAGGGACTATACTACAAGCCTAAAATCCCAAGGAAACATATGCCTGAATCCTGAAAAGCCAACAACCCTTCCTCTCCACTCCGGTACTCCCGGGTCAGGACCGAGGGATGCGAGACCCAGAATCCCAAACACCTGCTACCAGCCCCGGCCTCCAGGCCCTGAGTCATTACGATGGCTCACCATGGTTGGAGCCTGAGAGACGGCAGTCACCCTGTACCTGAGAGAAAGAGGTCACAGAACCCGAAACAGCCTCCAGACACTGGGGTCTCAGCTCAGAAACTCCCCGGAAAGTTCCGAGGGATTGGAGACACAGAATGGGAAGTGCCCCGCTCGCCCCGGGCCTCCACGCCCGGGGCTACTCGCCATGGCTCACGAGGACTGAAGCCATTCCTGTACCTGAGAGAAGGAGTCACACAAACACAAACACGCTCCAGGCCCTGGGTTCCCTGCTCAGAAAATCCCGGGCAAGTTCCGAGGGATCGGATATGCCAAATGGGTAGTGCTCCTGGTCGACCCGGGCCTCCACGCCCGGGGCTCTATCTTACCTTGGCGCATCAGGACTGAAGCCTCTCCCTGTCAGTGACAGAAACGGGCCAGTGTTTCCCACACAGAGTCCAGACCTTGGGGTCTCAGCTAAGAAACTTACGGGGATTAATGGAGAAGTGGGAGACACAGAATTCCAAGTAGCCCTACCAGGGACTATACTACAAGCCTAAAATACCAAGGAGACTTATGCCTGAATCCTGAAAAGCCAACAACCCTTCCTCTCCACTCCGGTACTCCCGGGTCAGGACCGAGGGATGCGAGACCCAGAATCCCAAACACCTGCTACGAGCCCCGGCCTCCAGGCCCTGAGTCATTACGATGGCTCACCATGGCTGGAGCCTGAGAGAAGGCAGTCACCCTGTACCTGCGAGAAAGGGGTCACAGAACCCGAAACAGCCTCCAGACACTGGGGTCTCAGCTCAGAAACTCCCCGGAAAGTTCCGAGGGATTGGAGACACAGAATGGGAAGTGCAACGCTCGCCCCGGGCCTCCAGGCCCGGGGCTGCTCGCCCCGGGCCTCCACGCCAGGGGCTACTCGCCATGGCTCACTATGACTGAAGCCGTTCCTGTACCTGAGAGAAGGGGTCACACAAACACAAACACCCTCCAGGCCCTGGGTTCCCTGCTCAGAAAATCCCGGGCAAGTTCCGAGGGATCGGATTCGCCAAATGGGTAGTGCTCCTGCTCGCCCCGGGCCTCCACGCCCGGGGCTACTCGCCATGGCTCACTATGACTGAAGCCGTTCCTGTACCTTAGAGAAGGGGGTCACACAAACACAAACACCCTCCAGGCCCTGGGTTCCCTGCTCAGAAAATCCCGGGCAAGTTCCGAGGGATCGGATTCGCCAAATGGGTAGTGCTCCTGGTCGACCCGGGCCTCCACGCCCGGGGCTCTATCTTTCCATGGCGCATCAGGGCTGAAGCCTCTCCCTGTCAGTGACAGAAACGGGCCAGTGTTTCCCACACAGAGTCCAGACCTTGGGGTCTCAGCTCAGAAACTTACGGGGAAGGATGGAGAAGTGGGAGACAAAGAATTCCAAGCAGCCCTACCAGGGACTATACTACAAGCCTAAAATCCCAAGGAAACATATGCCTGAATCCTGAAAAGCCAACAACCCTTCCTCTCCACTCCGGTACTCCCGGGTCAGGACCGAGGGATGCGAGACCCAGAATCCCAAACACCTGCTACAATCCCCGGCCTCCAGGCCCTGAGTCATTACGATGGCTCAACATGGCTGGAGCCTGAGAGAAGGCAGTCACCCTGTACCTGAGAGAAAGGGGTCACAGAACCCGAAACAGCCTCCAGACACTGGGGTCTCAGCTCAGACTCCCCGGAAAGTTCCGAGGGATTGGAGACACAGAATGGGAAGTGCCCCGCCCCTCCAGGCCCGGGGCTGCTCGCCCCGGGCCTCCACGCCCGGGGCTGCTCGCCCCGGGCCTCCAGGCCCGGGGCTGCTCGCCCCGGGCCTCCAGCCCCGGGGCTGCTCGCCCCGGGCCTCCACGCCCAGGGGTGCTCGCCCCGGGCCTCCACGCCCGGGGCTGCTCGCCCCGGGCCTCCACGCCCGGGGCTGCTCGCCCCGGGCCTCCACGCCCGGGGCTGCTCGCCCCGGGCCTCCACGCCCGGGGCTGCTCGCCCCGGGCCTCCACGCCCGGGGCTGCTCGCCATGGCTCACTATGACTGAAGCCGTTCCTGTACCTTAGAGAAGGGGTCACACAAACACAAACACCCTCCAGGCCCTGGGTTCCCTGCTCAGAAAATCCCGGGCAAGTTCCGAGGGATCGGATTCGCCAAATGGGTAGTGCTCCTGGTCGACCTGGGCCTCCACGCCCGGGGCTCTATCTTTCCATGGCGCATCAGGGCTGAAGCCTCTCCCTGTCAGTGTCAGAAACGGGCCAGTGTTTCCCACACAGAGTCCAGACCTTGGGGTCTCAGCTCAGAAACTTACGGGGAAGGATGGAGAAGTGGGAGACACAGAATTCCAAGCAGCCCTACCAGGGACTATACTACAAGCCTAAAATCCCAAGGAGACATATGCCTGAATCCTGAAAAGCCAACAACCCATCCTCTCCACTCCGGTACTCCCGGGTCAGGACCGAGGGATGCGAGACCCAGAATCCCAAACACCTGCTACGAGCCCCGGCCTCCAGGCCCTGAGTCATTACGATGGCTCACCATGGCTGGAGCCTGAGAGAAGGCAGTCACACTGTACCTGAGAGAAAGGGGTCACAGAACCCGAAACAGCCTCCAGACACTGGGGTCTCAGCTCAGAAACTCCCCGGAAAGTTCCGAGGGATTGGAGACACAGAATGGGAAGTGCCCCGCTCGCCCCGGGCCTCCAGGCCCGGGGCGGCTCGCCCCGGGCCTCCAGGCCCGGGGCGGCTCGCCCCGGGCCTCCAGGCCCGGGGCGGCTCGCCCCGGGCCTCCAGGCCCGGGGCGGCTCGCCCCGGGCCTCCAGGCCCGGGGCGGCTCGCCCCGGGCCTCCAGGCCCGGGGCGGCTCGCCCCGGGCCTCCAGGCCCGGGGCGGCTCGCCCCGGGCCTCCAGGCCCGGGGCGGCTCGCCCCGGGCCTCCAGGCCCGGGGCGGCTCGCCCCGGGCCTCCAGGCCCGGGGCGGCTCGCCCCGGGCCTCCAGGCCCGGGGCGGCTCGCCCCGGGCCTCCAGGCCCGGGGCGGCTCGCCCCGGGCCTCCAGGCCCGGGGCGGCTCGCCCCGGGCCTCCAGGCCCGGGGCGGCTCGCCCCGGGCCTCCAGGCCCGGGGCGGCTCGCCCCGGGCCTCCAGGCCCGGGGCGGCTCGCCCCGGGCCTCCAGGCCCGGGGCGGCTCGCCCCGGGCCTCCAGGCCCGGGGCGGCTCGCCCCGGGCCTCCAGGCCCGGGGCGGCTCGCCCCGGGCCTCCAGGCCCGGGGCGGCTCGCCCCGGGCCTCCAGGCCCGGGGCGGCTCGCCCCGGGCCTCCAGGCCCGGGGCGGCTCGCCCCGGGCCTCCAGGCCCGGGGCGGCTCGCCCCGGGCCTCCAGGCCCGGGGCGGCTCGCCCCGGGCCTCCAGGCCCGGGGCGGCTCGCCCCGGGCCTCCAGGCCCGGGGCGGCTCGCCCCGGGCCTCCAGGCCCGGGGCGGCTCGCCCCGGGCCTCCAGGCCCGGGGCGGCTCGCCCCGGGCCTCCAGGCCCGGGGCGGCTCGCCCCGGGCCTCCAGGCCCGGGGCGGCTCGCCCCGGGCCTCCAGGCCCGGGGCGGCTCGCCCCGGGCCTCCAGGCCCGGGGCGGCTCGCCCCGGGCCTCCAGGCCCGGGGCGGCTCGCCCCGGGCCTCCAGGCCCGGGGCGGCTCGCCCCGGGCCTCCAGGCCCGGGGCGGCTCGCCCCGGGCCTCCAGGCCCGGGGCGGCTCGCCCCGGGCCTCCAGGCCCGGGGCGGCTCGCCCCGGGCCTCCAGGCCCGGGGCGGCTCGCCCCGGGCCTCCAGGCCCGGGGCGGCTCGCCCCGGGCCTCCAGGCCCGGGGCGGCTCGCCCCGGGCCTCCAGGCCCGGGGCGGCTCGCCCCGGGCCTCCAGGCCCGGGGCGGCTCGCCCCGGGCCTCCAGGCCCGGGGCGGCTCGCCCCGGGCCTCCAGGCCCGGGGCGGCTCGCCCCGGGCCTCCAGGCCCGGGGCGGCTCGCCCCGGGCCTCCAGGCCCGGGGCGGCTCGCCCCGGGCCTCCAGGCCCGGGGCGGCTCGCCCCGGGCCTCCAGGCCCGGGGCGGCTCGCCCCGGGCCTCCAGGCCCGGGGCGGCTCGCCCCGGGCCTCCAGGCCCGGGGCGGCTCGCCCCGGGCCTCCAGGCCCGGGGCGGCTCGCCCCGGGCCTCCAGGCCCGGGGCGGCTCGCCCCGGGCCTCCAGGCCCGGGGCGGCTCGCCCCGGGCCTCCAGGCCCGGGGCGGCTCGCCCCGGGCCTCCAGGCCCGGGGCGGCTCGCCCCGGGCCTCCAGGCCCGGGGCGGCTCGCCCCGGGCCTCCAGGCCCGGGGCGGCTCGCCCCGGGCCTCCAGGCCCGGGGCGGCTCGCCCCGGGCCTCCAGGCCCGGGGCGGCTCGCCCCGGGCCTCCAGGCCCGGGGCGGCTCGCCCCGGGCCTCCAGGCCCGGGGCGGCTCGCCCCGGGCCTCCAGGCCCGGGGCGGCTCGCCCCGGGCCTCCAGGCCCGGGGCGGCTCGCCCCGGGCCTCCAGGCCCGGGGCGGCTCGCCCCGGGCCTCCAGGCCCGGGGCGGCTCGCCCCGGGCCTCCAGGCCCGGGGCGGCTCGCCCCGGGCCTCCAGGCCCGGGGCGGCTCGCCCCGGGCCTCCAGGCCCGGGGCGGCTCGCCCCGGGCCTCCAGGCCCGGGGCGGCTCGCCCCGGGCCTCCAGGCCCGGGGCGGCTCGCCCCGGGCCTCCAGGCCCGGGGCGGCTCGCCCCGGGCCTCCAGGCCCGGGGCGGCTCGCCCCGGGCCTCCAGGCCCGGGGCGGCTCGCCCCGGGCCTCCAGGCCCGGGGCGGCTCGCCCCGGGCCTCCAGGCCCGGGGCGGCTCGCCCCGGGCCTCCAGGCCCGGGGCGGCTCGCCCCGGGCCTCCAGGCCCGGGGCGGCTCGCCCCGGGCCTCCAGGCCCGGGGCGGCTCGCCCCGGGCCTCCAGGCCCGGGGCGGCTCGCCCCGGGCCTCCAGGCCCGGGGCGGCTCGCCCCGGGCCTCCAGGCCCGGGGCGGCTCGCCCCGGGCCTCCAGGCCCGGGGCGGCTCGCCCCGGGCCTCCAGGCCCGGGGCGGCTCGCCCCGGGCCTCCAGGCCCGGGGCGGCTCGCCCCGGGCCTCCAGGCCCGGGGCGGCTCGCCCCGGGCCTCCAGGCCCGGGGCGGCTCGCCCCGGGCCTCCAGGCCCGGGGCGGCTCGCCCCGGGCCTCCAGGCCCGGGGCGGCTCGCCCCGGGCCTCCAGGCCCGGGGCGGCTCGCCCCGGGCCTCCAGGCCCGGGGCGGCTCGCCCCGGGCCTCCAGGCCCGGGGCGGCTCGCCCCGGGCCTCCAGGCCCGGGGCGGCTCGCCCCGGGCCTCCAGGCCCGGGGCGGCTCGCCCCGGGCCTCCAGGCCCGGGGCGGCTCGCCCCGGGCCTCCAGGCCCGGGGCGGCTCGCCCCGGGCCTCCAGGCCCGGGGCGGCTCGCCCCGGGCCTCCAGGCCCGGGGCGGCTCGCCCCGGGCCTCCAGGCCCGGGGCGGCTCGCCCCGGGCCTCCAGGCCCGGGGCGGCTCGCCCCGGGCCTCCAGGCCCGGGGCGGCTCGCCCCGGGCCTCCAGGCCCGGGGCGGCTCGCCCCGGGCCTCCAGGCCCGGGGCGGCTCGCCCCGGGCCTCCAGGCCCGGGGCGGCTCGCCCCGGGCCTCCAGGCCCGGGGCGGCTCGCCCCGGGCCTCCAGGCCCGGGGCGGCTCGCCCCGGGCCTCCAGGCCCGGGGCGGCTCGCCCCGGGCCTCCAGGCCCGGGGCGGCTCGCCCCGGGCCTCCAGGCCCGGGGCGGCTCGCCCCGGGCCTCCAGGCCCGGGGCGGCTCGCCCCGGGCCTCCAGGCCCGGGGCGGCTCGCCCCGGGCCTCCAGGCCCGGGGCGGCTCGCCCCGGGCCTCCAGGCCCGGGGCGGCTCGCCCCGGGCCTCCAGGCCCGGGGCGGCTCGCCCCGGGCCTCCAGGCCCGGGGCGGCTCGCCCCGGGCCTCCAGGCCCGGGGCGGCTCGCCCCGGGCCTCCAGGCCCGGGGCGGCTCGCCCCGGGCCTCCAGGCCCGGGGCGGCTCGCCCCGGGCCTCCAGGCCCGGGGCGGCTCGCCCCGGGCCTCCAGGCCCGGGGCGGCTCGCCCCGGGCCTCCAGGCCCGGGGCGGCTCGCCCCGGGCCTCCAGGCCCGGGGCGGCTCGCCCCGGGCCTCCAGGCCCGGGGCGGCTCGCCCCGGGCCTCCAGGCCCGGGGCGGCTCGCCCCGGGCCTCCAGGCCCGGGGCGGCTCGCCCCGGGCCTCCAGGCCCGGGGCGGCTCGCCCCGGGCCTCCAGGCCCGGGGCGGCTCGCCCCGGGCCTCCAGGCCCGGGGCGGCTCGCCCCGGGCCTCCAGGCCCGGGGCGGCTCGCCCCGGGCCTCCAGGCCCGGGGCGGCTCGCCCCGGGCCTCCAGGCCCGGGGCGGCTCGCCCCGGGCCTCCAGGCCCGGGGCGGCTCGCCCCGGGCCTCCAGGCCCGGGGCGGCTCGCCCCGGGCCTCCAGGCCCGGGGCGGCTCGCCCCGGGCCTCCAGGCCCGGGGCGGCTCGCCCCGGGCCTCCAGGCCCGGGGCGGCTCGCCCCGGGCCTCCAGGCCCGGGGCGGCTCGCCCCGGGCCTCCAGGCCCGGGGCGGCTCGCCCCGGGCCTCCAGGCCCGGGGCGGCTCGCCCCGGGCCTCCAGGCCCGGGGCGGCTCGCCCCGGGCCTCCAGGCCCGGGGCGGCTCGCCCCGGGCCTCCAGGCCCGGGGCGGCTCGCCCCGGGCCTCCAGGCCCGGGGCGGCTCGCCCCGGGCCTCCAGGCCCGGGGCGGCTCGCCCCGGGCCTCCAGGCCCGGGGCGGCTCGCCCCGGGCCTCCAGGCCCGGGGCGGCTCGCCCCGGGCCTCCAGGCCCGGGGCGGCTCGCCCCGGGCCTCCAGGCCCGGGGCGGCTCGCCCCGGGCCTCCAGGCCCGGGGCGGCTCGCCCCGGGCCTCCAGGCCCGGGGCGGCTCGCCCCGGGCCTCCAGGCCCGGGGCGGCTCGCCCCGGGCCTCCAGGCCCGGGGCGGCTCGCCCCGGGCCTCCAGGCCCGGGGCGGCTCGCCCCGGGCCTCCAGGCCCGGGGCGGCTCGCCCCGGGCCTCCAGGCCCGGGGCGGCTCGCCCCGGGCCTCCAGGCCCGGGGCGGCTCGCCCCGGGCCTCCAGGCCCGGGGCGGCTCGCCCCGGGCCTCCAGGCCCGGGGCGGCTCGCCCCGGGCCTCCAGGCCCGGGGCGGCTCGCCCCGGGCCTCCAGGCCCGGGGCGGCTCGCCCCGGGCCTCCAGGCCCGGGGCGGCTCGCCCCGGGCCTCCAGGCCCGGGGCGGCTCGCCCCGGGCCTCCAGGCCCGGGGCGGCTCGCCCCGGGCCTCCAGGCCCGGGGCGGCTCGCCCCGGGCCTCCAGGCCCGGGGCGGCTCGCCCCGGGCCTCCAGGCCCGGGGCGGCTCGCCCCGGGCCTCCAGGCCCGGGGCGGCTCGCCCCGGGCCTCCAGGCCCGGGGCGGCTCGCCCCGGGCCTCCAGGCCCGGGGCGGCTCGCCCCGGGCCTCCAGGCCCGGGGCGGCTCGCCCCGGGCCTCCAGGCCCGGGGCGGCTCGCCCCGGGCCTCCAGGCCCGGGGCGGCTCGCCCCGGGCCTCCAGGCCCGGGGCGGCTCGCCCCGGGCCTCCAGGCCCGGGGCGGCTCGCCCCGGGCCTCCAGGCCCGGGGCGGCTCGCCCCGGGCCTCCAGGCCCGGGGCGGCTCGCCCCGGGCCTCCAGGCCCGGGGCGGCTCGCCCCGGGCCTCCAGGCCCGGGGCGGCTCGCCCCGGGCCTCCAGGCCCGGGGCGGCTCGCCCCGGGCCTCCAGGCCCGGGGCGGCTCGCCCCGGGCCTCCAGGCCCGGGGCGGCTCGCCCCGGGCCTCCAGGCCCGGGGCGGCTCGCCCCGGGCCTCCAGGCCCGGGGCGGCTCGCCCCGGGCCTCCAGGCCCGGGGCGGCTCGCCCCGGGCCTCCAGGCCCGGGGCGGCTCGCCCCGGGCCTCCAGGCCCGGGGCGGCTCGCCCCGGGCCTCCAGGCCCGGGGCGGCTCGCCCCGGGCCTCCAGGCCCGGGGCGGCTCGCCCCGGGCCTCCAGGCCCGGGGCGGCTCGCCCCGGGCCTCCAGGCCCGGGGCGGCTCGCCCCGGGCCTCCAGGCCCGGGGCGGCTCGCCCCGGGCCTCCAGGCCCGGGGCGGCTCGCCCCGGGCCTCCAGGCCCGGGGCGGCTCGCCCCGGGCCTCCAGGCCCGGGGCGGCTCGCCCCGGGCCTCCAGGCCCGGGGCGGCTCGCCCCGGGCCTCCAGGCCCGGGGCGGCTCGCCCCGGGCCTCCAGGCCCGGGGCGGCTCGCCCCGGGCCTCCAGGCCCGGGGCGGCTCGCCCCGGGCCTCCAGGCCCGGGGCGGCTCGCCCCGGGCCTCCAGGCCCGGGGCGGCTCGCCCCGGGCCTCCAGGCCCGGGGCGGCTCGCCCCGGGCCTCCAGGCCCGGGGCGGCTCGCCCCGGGCCTCCAGGCCCGGGGCGGCTCGCCCCGGGCCTCCAGGCCCGGGGCGGCTCGCCCCGGGCCTCCAGGCCCGGGGCGGCTCGCCCCGGGCCTCCAGGCCCGGGGCGGCTCGCCCCGGGCCTCCAGGCCCGGGGCGGCTCGCCCCGGGCCTCCAGGCCCGGGGCGGCTCGCCCCGGGCCTCCAGGCCCGGGGCGGCTCGCCCCGGGCCTCCAGGCCCGGGGCGGCTCGCCCCGGGCCTCCAGGCCCGGGGCGGCTCGCCCCGGGCCTCCAGGCCCGGGGCGGCTCGCCCCGGGCCTCCAGGCCCGGGGCGGCTCGCCCCGGGCCTCCAGGCCCGGGGCGGCTCGCCCCGGGCCTCCAGGCCCGGGGCGGCTCGCCCCGGGCCTCCAGGCCCGGGGCGGCTCGCCCCGGGCCTCCAGGCCCGGGGCGGCTCGCCCCGGGCCTCCAGGCCCGGGGCGGCTCGCCCCGGGCCTCCAGGCCCGGGGCGGCTCGCCCCGGGCCTCCAGGCCCGGGGCGGCTCGCCCCGGGCCTCCAGGCCCGGGGCGGCTCGCCCCGGGCCTCCAGGCCCGGGGCGGCTCGCCCCGGGCCTCCAGGCCCGGGGCGGCTCGCCCCGGGCCTCCAGGCCCGGGGCGGCTCGCCCCGGGCCTCCAGGCCCGGGGCGGCTCGCCCCGGGCCTCCAGGCCCGGGGCGGCTCGCCCCGGGCCTCCAGGCCCGGGGCGGCTCGCCCCGGGCCTCCAGGCCCGGGGCGGCTCGCCCCGGGCCTCCAGGCCCGGGGCGGCTCGCCCCGGGCCTCCAGGCCCGGGGCGGCTCGCCCCGGGCCTCCAGGCCCGGGGCGGCTCGCCCCGGGCCTCCAGGCCCGGGGCGGCTCGCCCCGGGCCTCCAGGCCCGGGGCGGCTCGCCCCGGGCCTCCAGGCCCGGGGCGGCTCGCCCCGGGCCTCCAGGCCCGGGGCGGCTCGCCCCGGGCCTCCAGGCCCGGGGCGGCTCGCCCCGGGCCTCCAGGCCCGGGGCGGCTCGCCCCGGGCCTCCACGCCCGGGGCGGCTCGCCCCGGGCCTCCACGCCAGGGGCTACTCGCCATGGCTCACTATGACTGAAGCCGTTCCTGTACCTGAGAGAAGGGGTCACACAAACACAAACACCCTCCAGGCCCTGGGTTCCCTGCTCAGAAAATCCCGGGCAAGTTCCGAGGGATCGGATTCGCCAAATGGGTAGTGCTCCTGCTCGCCCCGGGCCTCCACGCCCGGGGCTACTCGCCATGGCTCACTATGACTGAAGCCGTTCCTGTACCTTAGAGAAGGGGGTCACACAAACACAAACACCCTCCAGGCCCTGGGTTCCCTGCTCAGAAAATCCCGGGCAAGTTCCGAGGGATCGGATTCGCCAAATGGGTAGTGCTCCTGGTCGACCCGGGCCTCCACGCCCGGGGCTCTATCTTTCCATGGCGCATCAGGGCTGAAGCCTCTCCCTGTCAGTGACAGAAACGGGCCAGTGTTTCCCACACAGAGTCCAGACCTTGGGGTCTCAGCTCAGAAACTTACGGGGAAGGATGGAGAAGTGGGAGACAAAGAATTCCAAGCAGCCCTACCAGGGACTATACTACAAGCCTAAAATCCCAAGGAAACATATGCCTGAATCCTGAAAAGCCAACAACCCTTCCTCTCCACTCCGGTACTCCCGGGTCAGGACCGAGGGATGCGAGACCCAGAATCCCAAACACCTGCTACAATCCCCGGCCTCCAGGCCCTGAGTCATTACGATGGCTCAACATGGCTGGAGCCTGAGAGAAGGCAGTCACCCTGTACCTGAGAGAAAGGGGTCACAGAACCCGAAACAGCCTCCAGACACTGGGGTCTCAGCTCAGACTCCCCGGAAAGTTCCGAGGGATTGGAGACACAGAATGGGAAGTGCCCCGCCCCTCCAGGCCCGGGGCTGCTCGCCCCGGGCCTCCACGCCCGGGGCTGCTCGCCCCGGGCCTCCAGGCCCGGGGCTGCTCGCCCCGGGCCTCCAGCCCCGGGGCTGCTCGCCCCGGGCCTCCACGCCCAGGGGTGCTCGCCCCGGGCCTCCACGCCCGGGGCTGCTCGCCCCGGGCCTCCACGCCCGGGGCTGCTCGCCCCGGGCCTCCACGCCCGGGGCTGCTCGCCCCGGGCCTCCACGCCCGGGGCTGCTCGCCCCGGGCCTCCACGCCCGGGGCTGCTCGCCATGGCTCACTATGACTGAAGCCGTTCCTGTACCTTAGAGAAGGGGTCACACAAACACAAACACCCTCCAGGCCCTGGGTTCCCTGCTCAGAAAATCCCGGGCAAGTTCCGAGGGATCGGATTCGCCAAATGGGTAGTGCTCCTGGTCGACCTGGGCCTCCACGCCCGGGGCTCTATCTTTCCATGGCGCATCAGGGCTGAAGCCTCTCCCTGTCAGTGTCAGAAACGGGCCAGTGTTTCCCACACAGAGTCCAGACCTTGGGGTCTCAGCTCAGAAACTTACGGGGAAGGATGGAGAAGTGGGAGACACAGAATTCCAAGCAGCCCTACCAGGGACTATACTACAAGCCTAAAATCCCAAGGAGACATATGCCTGAATCCTGAAAAGCCAACAACCCATCCTCTCCACTCCGGTACTCCCGGGTCAGGACCGAGGGATGCGAGACCCAGAATCCCAAACACCTGCTACGAGCCCCGGCCTCCAGGCCCTGAGTCATTACGATGGCTCACCATGGCTGGAGCCTGAGAGAAGGCAGTCACACTGTACCTGAGAGAAAGGGGTCACAGAACCCGAAACAGCCTCCAGACACTGGGGTCTCAGCTCAGAAACTCCCCGGAAAGTTCCGAGGGATTGGAGACACAGAATGGGAAGTGCCCCGCTCGCCCCGGGCCTCCAGGCCCGGGGCGGCTCGCCCCGGGCCTCCAGGCCCGGGGCGGCTCGCCCCGGGCCTCCAGGCCCGGGGCGGCTCGCCCCGGGCCTCCAGGCCCGGGGCGGCTCGCCCCGGGCCTCCAGGCCCGGGGCGGCTCGCCCCGGGCCTCCAGGCCCGGGGCGGCTCGCCCCGGGCCTCCAGGCCCGGGGCGGCTCGCCCCGGGCCTCCAGGCCCGGGGCGGCTCGCCCCGGGCCTCCAGGCCCGGGGCGGCTCGCCCCGGGCCTCCAGGCCCGGGGCGGCTCGCCCCGGGCCTCCAGGCCCGGGGCGGCTCGCCCCGGGCCTCCAGGCCCGGGGCGGCTCGCCCCGGGCCTCCAGGCCCGGGGCGGCTCGCCCCGGGCCTCCAGGCCCGGGGCGGCTCGCCCCGGGCCTCCAGGCCCGGGGCGGCTCGCCCCGGGCCTCCAGGCCCGGGGCGGCTCGCCCCGGGCCTCCAGGCCCGGGGCGGCTCGCCCCGGGCCTCCAGGCCCGGGGCGGCTCGCCCCGGGCCTCCAGGCCCGGGGCGGCTCGCCCCGGGCCTCCAGGCCCGGGGCGGCTCGCCCCGGGCCTCCAGGCCCGGGGCGGCTCGCCCCGGGCCTCCAGGCCCGGGGCGGCTCGCCCCGGGCCTCCAGGCCCGGGGCGGCTCGCCCCGGGCCTCCAGGCCCGGGGCGGCTCGCCCCGGGCCTCCAGGCCCGGGGCGGCTCGCCCCGGGCCTCCAGGCCCGGGGCGGCTCGCCCCGGGCCTCCAGGCCCGGGGCGGCTCGCCCCGGGCCTCCAGGCCCGGGGCGGCTCGCCCCGGGCCTCCAGGCCCGGGGCGGCTCGCCCCGGGCCTCCAGGCCCGGGGCGGCTCGCCCCGGGCCTCCAGGCCCGGGGCGGCTCGCCCCGGGCCTCCAGGCCCGGGGCGGCTCGCCCCGGGCCTCCAGGCCCGGGGCGGCTCGCCCCGGGCCTCCAGGCCCGGGGCGGCTCGCCCCGGGCCTCCAGGCCCGGGGCGGCTCGCCCCGGGCCTCCAGGCCCGGGGCGGCTCGCCCCGGGCCTCCAGGCCCGGGGCGGCTCGCCCCGGGCCTCCAGGCCCGGGGCGGCTCGCCCCGGGCCTCCAGGCCCGGGGCGGCTCGCCCCGGGCCTCCAGGCCCGGGGCGGCTCGCCCCGGGCCTCCAGGCCCGGGGCGGCTCGCCCCGGGCCTCCAGGCCCGGGGCGGCTCGCCCCGGGCCTCCAGGCCCGGGGCGGCTCGCCCCGGGCCTCCAGGCCCGGGGCGGCTCGCCCCGGGCCTCCAGGCCCGGGGCGGCTCGCCCCGGGCCTCCAGGCCCGGGGCGGCTCGCCCCGGGCCTCCAGGCCCGGGGCGGCTCGCCCCGGGCCTCCAGGCCCGGGGCGGCTCGCCCCGGGCCTCCAGGCCCGGGGCGGCTCGCCCCGGGCCTCCAGGCCCGGGGCGGCTCGCCCCGGGCCTCCAGGCCCGGGGCGGCTCGCCCCGGGCCTCCAGGCCCGGGGCGGCTCGCCCCGGGCCTCCAGGCCCGGGGCGGCTCGCCCCGGGCCTCCAGGCCCGGGGCGGCTCGCCCCGGGCCTCCAGGCCCGGGGCGGCTCGCCCCGGGCCTCCAGGCCCGGGGCGGCTCGCCCCGGGCCTCCAGGCCCGGGGCGGCTCGCCCCGGGCCTCCAGGCCCGGGGCGGCTCGCCCCGGGCCTCCAGGCCCGGGGCGGCTCGCCCCGGGCCTCCAGGCCCGGGGCGGCTCGCCCCGGGCCTCCAGGCCCGGGGCGGCTCGCCCCGGGCCTCCAGGCCCGGGGCGGCTCGCCCCGGGCCTCCAGGCCCGGGGCGGCTCGCCCCGGGCCTCCAGGCCCGGGGCGGCTCGCCCCGGGCCTCCAGGCCCGGGGCGGCTCGCCCCGGGCCTCCAGGCCCGGGGCGGCTCGCCCCGGGCCTCCAGGCCCGGGGCGGCTCGCCCCGGGCCTCCAGGCCCGGGGCGGCTCGCCCCGGGCCTCCAGGCCCGGGGCGGCTCGCCCCGGGCCTCCAGGCCCGGGGCGGCTCGCCCCGGGCCTCCAGGCCCGGGGCGGCTCGCCCCGGGCCTCCAGGCCCGGGGCGGCTCGCCCCGGGCCTCCAGGCCCGGGGCGGCTCGCCCCGGGCCTCCAGGCCCGGGGCGGCTCGCCCCGGGCCTCCAGGCCCGGGGCGGCTCGCCCCGGGCCTCCAGGCCCGGGGCGGCTCGCCCCGGGCCTCCAGGCCCGGGGCGGCTCGCCCCGGGCCTCCAGGCCCGGGGCGGCTCGCCCCGGGCCTCCAGGCCCGGGGCGGCTCGCCCCGGGCCTCCAGGCCCGGGGCGGCTCGCCCCGGGCCTCCAGGCCCGGGGCGGCTCGCCCCGGGCCTCCAGGCCCGGGGCGGCTCGCCCCGGGCCTCCAGGCCCGGGGCGGCTCGCCCCGGGCCTCCAGGCCCGGGGCGGCTCGCCCCGGGCCTCCAGGCCCGGGGCGGCTCGCCCCGGGCCTCCAGGCCCGGGGCGGCTCGCCCCGGGCCTCCAGGCCCGGGGCGGCTCGCCCCGGGCCTCCAGGCCCGGGGCGGCTCGCCCCGGGCCTCCAGGCCCGGGGCGGCTCGCCCCGGGCCTCCAGGCCCGGGGCGGCTCGCCCCGGGCCTCCAGGCCCGGGGCGGCTCGCCCCGGGCCTCCAGGCCCGGGGCGGCTCGCCCCGGGCCTCCAGGCCCGGGGCGGCTCGCCCCGGGCCTCCAGGCCCGGGGCGGCTCGCCCCGGGCCTCCAGGCCCGGGGCGGCTCGCCCCGGGCCTCCAGGCCCGGGGCGGCTCGCCCCGGGCCTCCAGGCCCGGGGCGGCTCGCCCCGGGCCTCCAGGCCCGGGGCGGCTCGCCCCGGGCCTCCAGGCCCGGGGCGGCTCGCCCCGGGCCTCCAGGCCCGGGGCGGCTCGCCCCGGGCCTCCAGGCCCGGGGCGGCTCGCCCCGGGCCTCCAGGCCCGGGGCGGCTCGCCCCGGGCCTCCAGGCCCGGGGCGGCTCGCCCCGGGCCTCCAGGCCCGGGGCGGCTCGCCCCGGGCCTCCAGGCCCGGGGCGGCTCGCCCCGGGCCTCCAGGCCCGGGGCGGCTCGCCCCGGGCCTCCAGGCCCGGGGCGGCTCGCCCCGGGCCTCCAGGCCCGGGGCGGCTCGCCCCGGGCCTCCAGGCCCGGGGCGGCTCGCCCCGGGCCTCCAGGCCCGGGGCGGCTCGCCCCGGGCCTCCAGGCCCGGGGCGGCTCGCCCCGGGCCTCCAGGCCCGGGGCGGCTCGCCCCGGGCCTCCAGGCCCGGGGCGGCTCGCCCCGGGCCTCCAGGCCCGGGGCGGCTCGCCCCGGGCCTCCAGGCCCGGGGCGGCTCGCCCCGGGCCTCCAGGCCCGGGGCGGCTCGCCCCGGGCCTCCAGGCCCGGGGCGGCTCGCCCCGGGCCTCCAGGCCCGGGGCGGCTCGCCCCGGGCCTCCAGGCCCGGGGCGGCTCGCCCCGGGCCTCCAGGCCCGGGGCGGCTCGCCCCGGGCCTCCAGGCCCGGGGCGGCTCGCCCCGGGCCTCCAGGCCCGGGGCGGCTCGCCCCGGGCCTCCAGGCCCGGGGCGGCTCGCCCCGGGCCTCCAGGCCCGGGGCGGCTCGCCCCGGGCCTCCAGGCCCGGGGCGGCTCGCCCCGGGCCTCCAGGCCCGGGGCGGCTCGCCCCGGGCCTCCAGGCCCGGGGCGGCTCGCCCCGGGCCTCCAGGCCCGGGGCGGCTCGCCCCGGGCCTCCAGGCCCGGGGCGGCTCGCCCCGGGCCTCCAGGCCCGGGGCGGCTCGCCCCGGGCCTCCAGGCCCGGGGCGGCTCGCCCCGGGCCTCCAGGCCCGGGGCGGCTCGCCCCGGGCCTCCAGGCCCGGGGCGGCTCGCCCCGGGCCTCCAGGCCCGGGGCGGCTCGCCCCGGGCCTCCAGGCCCGGGGCGGCTCGCCCCGGGCCTCCAGGCCCGGGGCGGCTCGCCCCGGGCCTCCAGGCCCGGGGCGGCTCGCCCCGGGCCTCCAGGCCCGGGGCGGCTCGCCCCGGGCCTCCAGGCCCGGGGCGGCTCGCCCCGGGCCTCCAGGCCCGGGGCGGCTCGCCCCGGGCCTCCAGGCCCGGGGCGGCTCGCCCCCCCCGGGCCTCCAGGCCCGGGGCGGCTCGCCCCGGGCCTCCAGGCCCGGGGCGGCTCGCCCCGGGCCTCCAGGCCCGGGGCGGCTCGCCCGGGCCTCCAGGCCCGGGGCGGCTCGCCCCGGGCCTCCAGGCCGGGGCGGCTCGCCCCGGGCCTCCAGGCCCGGGGCGGCTCGCCCCGGGCCTCCAGGCCCGGGGCGGCTCGCCCCGGGCCTCCAGGCCCGGGGCGGCTCGCCCCGGGCCTCCAGGCCCGGGGCGGCTCGCCCCGGGCCTCCAGGCCCGGGGCGGCTCGCCCCGGGCCTCCAGGCCCGGGGCGGCTCGCCCCGGGCCTCCAGGCCCGGGGCGGCTCGCCCCGGGCCTCCAGGCCCGGGGCGGCTCGCCCCGGGCCTCCAGGCCCGGGGCGGCTCGCCCCGGGCCTCCAGGCCCGGGGCGGCTCGCCCCGGGCCTCCAGGCCCGGGGCGGCTCGCCCCGGGCCTCCAGGCCCGGGGCGGCTCGCCCCGGGCCTCCAGGCCCGGGGCGGCTCGCCCCGGGCCTCCAGGCCCGGGGCGGCTCGCCCCGGGCCTCCAGGCCCGGGGCGGCTCGCCCCGGGCCTCCAGGCCCGGGGCGGCTCGCCCCGGGCCTCCAGGCCCGGGGCGGCTCGCCCCGGGCCTCCAGGCCCGGGGCGGCTCGCCCCGGGCCTCCAGGCCCGGGGCGGCTCGCCCCGGGCCTCCAGGCCCGGGGCGGCTCGCCCCGGGCCTCCAGGCCCGGGGCGGCTCGCCCCGGGCCTCCAGGCCCGGGGCGGCTCGCCCCGGGCCTCCAGGCCCGGGGCGGCTCGCCCCGGGCCTCCAGGCCCGGGGCGGCTCGCCCCGGGCCTCCAGGCCCGGGGCGGCTCGCCCCGGGCCTCCAGGCCCGGGGCGGCTCGCCCCGGGCCTCCAGGCCCGGGGCGGCTCGCCCCGGGCCTCCAGGCCCGGGGCGGCTCGCCCCGGGCCTCCAGGCCCGGGGCGGCTCGCCCCGGGCCTCCAGGCCCGGGGCGGCTCGCCCCGGGCCTCCAGGCCCGGGGCGGCTCGCCCCGGGCCTCCAGGCCCGGGGCGGCTCGCCCCGGGCCTCCAGGCCCGGGGCGGCTCGCCCCGGGCCTCCAGGCCCGGGGCGGCTCGCCCCGGGCCTCCAGGCCCGGGGCGGCTCGCCCCGGGCCTCCAGGCCCGGGGCGGCTCGCCCCGGGCCTCCAGGCCCGGGGCGGCTCGCCCCGGGCCTCCAGGCCCGGGGCGGCTCGCCCCGGGCCTCCAGGCCCGGGGCGGCTCGCCCCGGGCCTCCAGGCCCGGGGCGGCTCGCCCCGGGCCTCCAGGCCCGGGGCGGCTCGCCCCGGGCCTCCAGGCCCGGGGCGGCTCGCCCCGGGCCTCCAGGCCCGGGGCGGCTCGCCCCGGGCCTCCAGGCCCGGGGCGGCTCGCCCCGGGCCTCCAGGCCCGGGGCGGCTCGCCCCGGGCCTCCAGGCCCGGGGCGGCTCGCCCCGGGCCTCCAGGCCCGGGGCGGCTCGCCCCGGGCCTCCAGGCCCGGGGCGGCTCGCCCCGGGCCTCCAGGCCCGGGGCGGCTCGCCCCGGGCCTCCAGGCCCGGGGCGGCTCGCCCCGGGCCTCCAGGCCCGGGGCGGCTCGCCCCGGGCCTCCAGGCCCGGGGCGGCTCGCCCCGGGCCTCCAGGCCCGGGGCGGCTCGCCCCGGGCCTCCAGGCCCGGGGCGGCTCGCCCCGGGCCTCCAGGCCCGGGGCGGCTCGCCGGGCCTCCAGGCCCGGGGCGGCTCGCCCCGGGCCTCCAGGCCCGGGGCGGCTCGCCCCGGGCCTCCAGGCCCGGGGCGGCTCGCCCCGGGCCTCCAGGCCCGGGGCGGCTCGCCCCGGGCCTCCAGGCCCGGGGCGGCTCGCCCCGGGCCTCCAGGCCCGGGGCGGCTCGCCCCGGGCCTCCAGGCCCGGGGCGGCTCGCCCCGGGCCTCCAGGCCCGGGGCGGCTCGCCCCGGGCCTCCAGGCCCGGGGCGGCTCGCCCCGGGCCTCCAGGCCCGGGGCGGCTCGCCCCGGGCCTCCAGGCCCGGGGCGGCTCGCCCCGGGCCTCCAGGCCCGGGGCGGCTCGCCCCGGGCCTCCAGGCCCGGGGCGGCTCGCCCCGGGCCTCCAGGCCCGGGGCGGCTCGCCCCGGGCCTCCAGGCCCGGGGCGGCTCGCCCCGGGCCTCCAGGCCCGGGGCGGCTCGCCCCGGGCCTCCAGGCCCGGGGCGGCTCGCCCCGGGCCTCCAGGCCCGGGGCGGCTCGCCCCGGGCCTCCAGGCCCGGGGCGGCTCGCCCCGGGCCTCCAGGCCCGGGGCGGCTCGCCCCGGGCCTCCAGGCCCGGGGCGGCTCGCCCCGGGCCTCCAGGCCCGGGGCGGCTCGCCCCGGGCCTCCAGGCCCGGGGCGGCTCGCCCCGGGCCTCCAGGCCCGGGGCGGCTCGCCCCGGGCCTCCAGGCCCGGGGCGGCTCGCCCCGGGCCTCCAGGCCCGGGGCGGCTCGCCCCGGGCCTCCAGGCCCGGGGCGGCTCGCCCCGGGCCTCCAGGCCCGGGGCGGCTCGCCCCGGGCCTCCAGGCCCGGGGCGGCTCGCCCCGGGCCTCCAGGCCCGGGGCGGCTCGCCCCGGGCCTCCAGGCCCGGGGCGGCTCGCCCCGGGCCTCCAGGCCCGGGGCGGCTCGCCCCGGGCCTCCAGGCCCGGGGCGGCTCGCCCCGGGCCTCCAGGCCCGGGGCGGCTCGCCCCGGGCCTCCAGGCCCGGGGCGGCTCGCCCCGGGCCTCCAGGCCCGGGGCGGCTCGCCCCGGGCCTCCAGGCCCGGGGCGGCTCGCCCCGGGCCTCCAGGCCCGGGGCGGCTCGCCCCGGGCCTCCAGGCCCGGGGCGGCTCGCCCCGGGCCTCCAGGCCCGGGGCGGCTCGCCCCGGGCCTCCAGGCCCGGGGCGGCTCGCCCCGGGCCTCCAGGCCCGGGGCGGCTCGCCCCGGGCCTCCAGGCCCGGGGCGGCTCGCCCCGGGCCTCCAGGCCCGGGGCGGCTCGCCCCGGGCCTCCAGGCCCGGGGCGGCTCGCCCCGGGCCTCCAGGCCCGGGGCGGCTCGCCCCGGGCCTCCAGGCCCGGGGCGGCTCGCCCCGGGCCTCCAGGCCCGGGGCGGCTCGCCCCGGGCCTCCAGGCCCGGGGCGGCTCGCCCCGGGCCTCCAGGCCCGGGGCGGCTCGCCCCGGGCCTCCAGGCCCGGGGCGGCTCGCCCCGGGCCTCCAGGCCCGGGGCGGCTCGCCCCGGGCCTCCAGGCCCGGGGCGGCTCGCCCCGGGCCTCCAGGCCCGGGGCGGCTCGCCCCGGGCCTCCAGGCCCGGGGCGGCTCGCCCCGGGCCTCCAGGCCCGGGGCGGCTCGCCCCGGGCCTCCAGGCCCGGGGCGGCTCGCCCCGGGCCTCCAGGCCCGGGGCGGCTCGCCCCGGGCCTCCAGGCCCGGGGCGGCTCGCCCCGGGCCTCCAGGCCCGGGGCGGCTCGCCCCGGGCCTCCAGGCCCGGGGCGGCTCGCCCCGGGCCTCCAGGCCCGGGGCGGCTCGCCCCGGGCCTCCAGGCCCGGGGCGGCTCGCCCCGGGCCTCCAGGCCCGGGGCGGCTCGCCCCGGGCCTCCAGGCCCGGGGCGGCTCGCCCCGGGCCTCCAGGCCCGGGGCGGCTCGCCCCGGGCCTCCAGGCCCGGGGCGGCTCGCCCCGGGCCTCCAGGCCCGGGGCGGCTCGCCCCGGGCCTCCAGGCCCGGGGCGGCTCGCCCCGGGCCTCCAGGCCCGGGGCGGCTCGCCCCGGGCCTCCAGGCCCGGGGCGGCTCGCCCCGGGCCTCCAGGCCCGGGGCGGCTCGCCCCGGGCCTCCAGGCCCGGGGCGGCTCGCCCCGGGCCTCCAGGCCCGGGGCGGCTCGCCCCGGGCCTCCAGGCCCGGGGCGGCTCGCCCCGGGCCTCCAGGCCCGGGGCGGCTCGCCCCGGGCCTCCAGGCCCGGGGCGGCTCGCCCCGGGCCTCCAGGCCCGGGGCGGCTCGCCCCGGGCCTCCAGGCCCGGGGCGGCTCGCCCCGGGCCTCCAGGCCCGGGGCGGCTCGCCCCGGGCCTCCAGGCCCGGGGCGGCTCGCCCCGGGCCTCCAGGCCCGGGGCGGCTCGCCCCGGGCCTCCAGGCCCGGGGCGGCTCGCCCCGGGCCTCCAGGCCCGGGGCGGCTCGCCCCGGGCCTCCAGGCCCGGGGCGGCTCGCCCCGGGCCTCCAGGCCCGGGGCGGCTCGCCCCGGGCCTCCAGGCCCGGGGCGGCTCGCCCCGGGCCTCCAGGCCCGGGGCGGCTCGCCCCGGGCCTCCAGGCCCGGGGCGGCTCGCCCCGGGCCTCCAGGCCCGGGGCGGCTCGCCCCGGGCCTCCAGGCCCGGGGCGGCTCGCCCCGGGCCTCCAGGCCCGGGGCGGCTCGCCCCGGGCCTCCAGGCCCGGGGCGGCTCGCCCCGGGCCTCCAGGCCCGGGGCGGCTCGCCCCGGGCCTCCAGGCCCGGGGCGGCTCGCCCCGGGCCTCCAGGCCCGGGGCGGCTCGCCCCGGGCCTCCAGGCCCGGGGCGGCTCGCCCCGGGCCTCCAGGCCCGGGGCGGCTCGCCCCGGGCCTCCAGGCCCGGGGCGGCTCGCCCCGGGCCTCCAGGCCCGGGGCGGCTCGCCCCGGGCCTCCAGGCCCGGGGCGGCTCGCCCCGGGCCTCCAGGCCCGGGGCGGCTCGCCCCGGGCCTCCAGGCCCGGGGCGGCTCGCCCCGGGCCTCCAGGCCCGGGGCGGCTCGCCCCGGGCCTCCAGGCCCGGGGCGGCTCGCCCCGGGCCTCCAGGCCCGGGGCGGCTCGCCCCGGGCCTCCAGGCCCGGGGCGGCTCGCCCCGGGCCTCCAGGCCCGGGGCGGCTCGCCCCGGGCCTCCAGGCCCGGGGCGGCTCGCCCCGGGCCTCCAGGCCCGGGGCGGCTCGCCCCGGGCCTCCAGGCCCGGGGCGGCTCGCCCCGGGCCTCCAGGCCCGGGGCGGCTCGCCCCGGGCCTCCAGGCCCGGGGCGGCTCGCCCCGGGCCTCCAGGCCCGGGGCGGCTCGCCCCGGGCCTCCAGGCCCGGGGCGGCTCGCCCCGGGCCTCCAGGCCCGGGGCGGCTCGCCCCGGGCCTCCAGGCCCGGGGCGGCTCGCCCCGGGCCTCCAGGCCCGGGGCGGCTCGCCCCGGGCCTCCAGGCCCGGGGCGGCTCGCCCCGGGCCTCCAGGCCCGGGGCGGCTCGCCCCGGGCCTCCAGGCCCGGGGCGGCTCGCCCCGGGCCTCCAGGCCCGGGGCGGCTCGCCCCGGGCCTCCAGGCCCGGGGCGGCTCGCCCCGGGCCTCCAGGCCCGGGGCGGCTCGCCCCGGGCCTCCAGGCCCGGGGCGGCTCGCCCCGGGCCTCCAGGCCCGGGGCGGCTCGCCCCGGGCCTCCAGGCCCGGGGCGGCTCGCCCCGGGCCTCCAGGCCCGGGGCGGCTCGCCCCGGGCCTCCAGGCCCGGGGCGGCTCGCCCCGGGCCTCCAGGCCCGGGGCGGCTCGCCCCGGGCCTCCAGGCCCGGGGCGGCTCGCCCCGGGCCTCCAGGCCCGGGGCGGCTCGCCCCGGGCCTCCAGGCCCGGGGCGGCTCGCCCCGGGCCTCCAGGCCCGGGGCGGCTCGCCCCGGGCCTCCAGGCCCGGGGCGGCTCGCCCCGGGCCTCCAGGCCCGGGGCGGCTCGCCCCGGGCCTCCAGGCCCGGGGCGGCTCGCCCCGGGCCTCCAGGCCCGGGGCGGCTCGCCCCGGGCCTCCAGGCCCGGGGCGGCTCGCCCCGGGCCTCCAGGCCCGGGGCGGCTCGCCCCGGGCCTCCAGGCCCGGGGCGGCTCGCCCCGGGCCTCCAGGCCCGGGGCGGCTCGCCCCGGGCCTCCAGGCCCGGGGCGGCTCGCCCCGGGCCTCCAGGCCCGGGGCGGCTCGCCCCGGGCCTCCAGGCCCGGGGCGGCTCGCCCCGGGCCTCCAGGCCCGGGGCGGCTCGCCCCGGGCCTCCAGGCCCGGGGCGGCTCGCCCCGGGCCTCCAGGCCCGGGGCGGCTCGCCCCGGGCCTCCAGGCCCGGGGCGGCTCGCCCCGGGCCTCCAGGCCCGGGGCGGCTCGCCCCGGGCCTCCAGGCCCGGGGCGGCTCGCCCCGGGCCTCCACGCCCGGGGCGGCTCGCCCCGGGCCTCCACGCCCGGGGCGGCTCGCCCCGGGCCTCCACGCCCGGGGCGGCTCGCCCCGGGCCTCCACGCCCGGGGCGGCTCGCCCCGGGCCTCCACGCCCGGGGCGGCTCGCCCCGGGCCTCCACGCCCGGGGCGGCTCGCCCCGGGCCTCCACGCCCGGGGCTGCTCGCCCCGGGCCTCCACGCCCGGGGCTGCTCGCCATGGCTCACTATGACTGAAGCCGTTCCTGTACCTTAGAGAAGGGGGTCACACAAACACAAACACCCTCCAGGCCCTGGGTTCCCTGCTCAGAAAATCCCGGGCAAGTTCCGAGGGATCGGATTCGCCAAATGGGTAGTGCTCCTGGTCGACCCGGGCCTCCACGCCCGGGGCTCTATCTTTCCATGGCGCATCAGGGCTGAAGCCTCTCCCTGTCAGTGACAGAAACGGGCCAGTGTTTCCCACACAGAGTCCAGACCTTGGGGTCTCAGCTCAGAAACTTACGGGGAAGGATGGAGAAGTGGGAGACACAGAATTCCAAGCAGCCCTACCAGGGACTATACTACAAGCCTAAAATCCCCATATGCCTGATTCCTGAAAAGCCAACAACCCTTCCTCTCCACTCCGGTACTCCCCGGTCAGGACCGAGGGATGCGAGACCCAGAATCCCAAACACCTGCTACGAGCCCCGGCCTCCAGGCCCTGAGACATTACGATGGCTCACCATGGTTGGAGCCTGAGAGAAGGCAGTCACCCTGTACCTGAGAGAAAGAGGTCACAGAACCCGAAACAGCCTCCAGACACTGGGGTCTCAGCTCAGAAACTCCCCGGAAAGTTCCGAGGGATTGGAGACACAGAATGGGAAGTGCCACGCTCGCCCCGGGCCTCCACGCCCGGGGCTGCTCGCCATGGCTCACTATGACTGAAGCCGTTCCTGTACCTTAGAGAAGGGGTCACACAAACACAAACACCCTCCAGGCCCTGGGTTCCCTGCTCAGAAAATCCCGGGCAAGTTCCGAGGGATCGGATTCGCCAAATGGGTAGTGCTCCTGGTCGACCCGGGCCTCCACGCATGGGGCTCTATCTTTCCATGGCGCATCAGGGCTGAAGCCTCTCCCTGTCAGTGACAGAAACGGGCCAGTGTTTCCCACACAGAGTCCAGACCTTGGGGTCTCAGCTCAGAAACTTACGGGGAAGGATAGAGAAGTGGGAGACACAGAATTCCAAGCAGCCCTACCAGGGACTATACTACAAGCCTAAAATCCCAAGGAGACATATGCCTGAATCCTGAAAAGCCAACAACCCTTCCTCTCCACTCCGGTACTCCCGGGTCAGGACCGAGGGATGCGAGACCCAGAATCCCAAACACCTGCTACGAGCCCCGGCCTCCAGGCCCTGAGTCATTACGATGGCTCACCATGGTTGGAGCCTGAGAGAAGGCAGTCACCCTGTACCTGAGAAAAAGAGGTCACAGAACCCGAAACAGCCTCCAGACACTGGGGTCTCAGCTCAGAAACTCCCCGGAAAGTTCCGAGGGATTGGAGACACAGAATTGGAAGTGCCACGCTCGCCCCCGGGCCTCCAGGCCCGGGGCTGCTCGCCCCGGGCCTCCAGCCCCGGGGCTGCTCGCCCCGGGCCTCCACGCCCAGGGGTGCTCGCCCCGGGCCTCCACGCCCCGGGGCTGCTCGCCCCGGGCCTCCACGCCCGGGGCTGCTCGCCCCGGGCCTCCACGCCCGGGGCTGCTCGCCCCGGGCCTCCACGCCCGGGGCTGCTCGCCCCCGGGGCCTCCACGCCCGGGGCTGCTCGCCATGGCTCACTATGACTGAAGCCGTTCCTGTACCTTAGAGAAGGGGTCACACAAACACAAACACCCTCCAGGCCCTGGGTTCCCTGCTCAGAAAATCCCGGGCAAGTTCCGAGGGATCGGATTCGCCAAATGGGTAGTGCTCCTGGTCGACCTGGGCCTCCACGCCCGGGGCTCTATCTTTCCATGGCGCATCAGGGCTGAAGCCTCTCCCTGTCAGTGTCAGAAACGGGCCAGTGTTTCCCACACAGAGTCCAGACCTTGGGGTCTCAGCTCAGAAACTTACGGGGAAGGATGGAGAAGTGGGAGACACAGAATTCCAAGCAGCCCTACCAGGGACTATACTACAAGCCTAAAATCCCAAGGAGACATATGCCTGAATCCTGAAAAGCCAACAACCCATCCTCTCCACTCCGGTACTCCCGGGTCAGGACCGAGGGATGCGAGACCCAGAATCCCAAACCCCTCTACGAGCCCCGGCCTCCAGGCCCTGAGTCATTACGATGCTCACCATGGCTGGAGCCTGAGAGAAGGCAGTCACCCTGTACCTGAGAGAAAGGGGTCACAGAACCCGAAACAGCCTCCAGACACTGGGGTCTCAGCTCAGAAACTCCCCGGAAAGTTCCGAGGGATTGGAGACACAGAATTGGAAGTGCCACGCTCGCCCCGGGCCTCCAGGGCCCGGGGCTGCTCGCCCCGGGCCTCCAGCCCCGGGGCTGCTCGCCCCGGGCCTCCAGGCCCGGGGCTGCTCGCCCCGGGCCTCCAGGCCCGGGGCTGCTCGCCCCGGGCCTCCAGGCCGGGGCTGCTCGCCCCGGGGCCTCCAGGCCCGGGGCTGCTCGCCCCCGGGCCTCCAGGCCCGGGGCCTGCTCGCCCCGGGCCTCCAGGCCCGGGGCTGCTCGCCCCGGGCCTCCACGCCCCGGGGCTGCTCGCCCCGGGCCTCCACGCCCGGGGCTGCTCGCCCCGGGCCTCCACGCCCGGGGCTGCTCGCCCCGGGCCTCCACGCCCGGGGCTGCTCGCCCCGGGCCTCCACGCCCGGGGCTGCTCGCCCCGGGCCTCCACGCCGGGGCTGCTCGCCATGGCTCACTATGACTGAAGCCGTTCCTGTACCTTAGAGAAGGGGGTCACACAAACACAAACACCCTCCAGGCCCTGGGTTCCCTGCTCAGAAAATCCCGGGCAAGTTCCGAGGGATCGGATTCGCCAAATGGGGTAGTGCTCCTGGTCGACCCGGGCCTCCACGCCCGGGGCTCTATCTTTCCATGGCGCATCAGGGCTGAAGCTCTCCCTGTCAGTGACAGAAACGGGCCAGTGTTTCCCACACAGAGTCCAGACCTTGGGGTCTCAGCTCAGAAACTTACGGGGAAGGATGGAGAAGTGGGAGACACAGAATTCCAAGCAGCCCTACCAGGGACTATACTACAAGCCTAAAATCCCAAGGAGACATATGCCTGATTCCTGAAAAGCCAACAACCCTTCCTCTCCACTCCGGTACTCCCCGGTCAGGACCGAGGGATGCGAGACCCAGAATCCCAAACACCTGCTACGAGCCCCGGCCTCCAGGCCCTGAGACATTACGATGGCTCACCATGGTTGGAGCCTGAGAGAAGGCAGTCACCCTGTACCTGAGAGAAAGAGGTCACAGAACCCGAAACAGCCTCCAGACACTGGGGTCTCAGCTCAGAAACTCCCCGGAAAGTTCCGAGGGATTGGAGACACAGAATGGGAAGTGCCCCGCTCGCCCCGGGGCCTCCCGGCCCGGGGCGGCTCGCCCCGGGCCTCCCGGCCCGGGGGCGGCTCGCCCCGGGCCTCCCGGCCCGGGGCGGCTCGCCCCGGGCCTCCCGGCCCGGGGCGGCTCGCCCCGGGCCTCCCGGCCCGGGGCGGCTCGCCCCGGGCCTCCCGGCCCGGGGCGGCTCGCCCCGGGCCTCCCGGCCCGGGGCGGCTCGCCCCGGGCCTCCAGGCCCGGGGCGGCTCGCCCCGGGCCTCCAGGCCCGGGGCGGCTCGCCCCGGGCCTCCAGGCCCGGGGCGGCTCGCCCCGGGCCTCCAGGCCCGGGGCGGCTCGCCCCCGGGCCTCCAGGCCCGGGGCGGCTCGCCCCGGGCCCTCCAGGCCCGGGGGCGGCTCGCCCCGGGCCTCCAGGCCCGGGGCGGCTCGCCCCGGGCCTCCAGGCCCGGGGCGGCTCGCCCCGGGCCTCCAGGCCCGGGGCGGCTCGCCCCGGGCCTCCAGGCCCGGGGCGGCTCGCCCCGGGCCTCCAGGCCCGGGGCGGCTCGCCCCGGGCCTCCAGGCCCGGGGCGGCTCGCCCCGGGCCTCCAGGCCCGGGGCGGCTCGCCCCGGGCCTCCAGGCCCGGGGCGGCTCGCCCCGGGCCTCCAGGCCCGGGGCGGCTCGCCCCGGGCCTCCAGGCCCGGGGCGGCTCGCCCCGGGCCTCCAGGCCCGGGGCGGCTCGCCCCGGGCCTCCAGGCCCGGGGCGGCTCGCCCCGGGCCTCCAGGCCCGGGGCGGCTCGCCCCGGGCCTCCAGGCCCGGGGCGGCTCGCCCCGGGCCTCCAGGCCCGGGGCGGCTCGCCCCGGGCCTCCAGGCCCGGGGCGGCTCGCCCCGGGCCTCCAGGCCCGGGGCGGCTCGCCCCGGGCCTCCAGGCCCGGGGCGGCTCGCCCCGGGCCTCCAGGCCCGGGGCGGCTCGCCCCGGGCCTCCAGGCCCGGGGCGGCTCGCCCCGGGCCTCCAGGCCCGGGGCGGCTCGCCCCGGGCCTCCAGGCCCGGGGCGGCTCGCCCCGGGCCTCCAGGCCCGGGGCGGCTCGCCCCGGGCCTCCAGGCCCGGGGCGGCTCGCCCCGGGCCTCCAGGCCCGGGGCGGCTCGCCCCGGGCCTCCAGGCCCGGGGCGGCTCGCCCCGGGCCTCCAGGCCCGGGGCGGCTCGCCCCGGGCCTCCAGGCCCGGGGCGGCTCGCCCCGGGCCTCCAGGCCCGGGGCGGCTCGCCCCGGGCCTCCAGGCCCGGGGCGGCTCGCCCCGGGCCTCCAGGCCCGGGGCGGCTCGCCCCGGGCCTCCAGGCCCGGGGCGGCTCGCCCCGGGCCTCCAGGCCCGGGGCGGCTCGCCCCGGGCCTCCAGGCCCGGGGCGGCTCGCCCCGGGCCTCCAGGCCCGGGGCGGCTCGCCCCGGGCCTCCAGGCCCGGGGCGGCTCGCCCCGGGCCTCCAGGCCCGGGGCGGCTCGCCCCGGGCCTCCAGGCCCGGGGCGGCTCGCCCCGGGCCTCCAGGCCCGGGGCGGCTCGCCCCGGGCCTCCAGGCCCGGGGCGGCTCGCCCCGGGCCTCCAGGCCCGGGGCGGCTCGCCCCGGGCCTCCAGGCCCGGGGCGGCTCGCCCCGGGCCTCCAGGCCCGGGGCGGCTCGCCCCGGGCCTCCAGGCCCGGGGCGGCTCGCCCCGGGCCTCCAGGCCCGGGGCGGCTCGCCCCGGGCCTCCAGGCCCGGGGCGGCTCGCCCCGGGCCTCCAGGCCCGGGGCGGCTCGCCCCGGGCCTCCAGGCCCGGGGCGGCTCGCCCCGGGCCTCCAGGCCCGGGGCGGCTCGCCCCGGGCCTCCAGGCCCGGGGCGGCTCGCCCCGGGCCTCCAGGCCCGGGGCGGCTCGCCCCGGGCCTCCAGGCCCGGGGCGGCTCGCCCCGGGCCTCCAGGCCCGGGGCGGCTCGCCCCGGGCCTCCAGGCCCGGGGCGGCTCGCCCCGGGCCTCCAGGCCCGGGGCGGCTCGCCCCGGGCCTCCAGGCCCGGGGCGGCTCGCCCCGGGCCTCCAGGCCCGGGGCGGCTCGCCCCGGGCCTCCAGGCCCGGGGCGGCTCGCCCCGGGCCTCCAGGCCCGGGGCGGCTCGCCCCGGGCCTCCAGGCCCGGGGCGGCTCGCCCCGGGCCTCCAGGCCCGGGGCGGCTCGCCCCGGGCCTCCAGGCCCGGGGCGGCTCGCCCCGGGCCTCCAGGCCCGGGGCGGCTCGCCCCGGGCCTCCAGGCCCGGGGCGGCTCGCCCCGGGCCTCCAGGCCCGGGGCGGCTCGCCCCGGGCCTCCAGGCCCGGGGCGGCTCGCCCCGGGCCTCCAGGCCCGGGGCGGCTCGCCCCGGGCCTCCAGGCCCGGGGCGGCTCGCCCCGGGCCTCCAGGCCCGGGGCGGCTCGCCCCGGGCCTCCAGGCCCGGGGCGGCTCGCCCCGGGCCCTCCAGGCCCGGGGCGGCTCGCCCCGGGCCTCCAGGCCCGGGGCGGCTCGCCCCGGGCCTCCAGGCCCCGGGGCGGCTCGCCCCGGGCCTCCAGGCCCGGGGCGGCTCGCCCCGGGCCTCCAGGCCCGGGGCGGCTCGCCCCGGGCCTCCAGGCCCGGGGCGGCTCGCCCGGGCCTCCAGGCCCGGGGCGGCTCGCCCCGGGGCCTCCAGGCCCGGGGCGGCTCGCCCCGGGCCTCCAGGCCCGGGGCGGCTCGCCCCGGGCCTCCAGGCCCGGGGCGGCTCGCCCCGGGCCTCCAGGCCCGGGGCGGCTCGCCCCGGGCCTCCAGGCCCGGGGCGGCTCGCCCCGGGCCTCCAGGCCCGGGGCGGCTCGCCCCGGGCCTCCAGGCCCGGGGCGGCTCGCCCCGGGCCCTCCAGGCCCGGGGCGGCTCGCCCCGGGCCTCCAGGCCCGGGGCGGCTCGCCCCGGGCCTCCAGGCCCGGGGCGGCTCGCCCCGGGCCTCCAGGCCCGGGGCGGCTCGCCCCGGGCCTCCAGGCCCGGGGCGGCTCCGCCCCGGGCCTCCAGGCCCGGGGCGGCTCGCCCCGGGCCTCCAGGCCCGGGGCGGCTCGCCCCGGGCCTCCAGGCCCGGGGCGGCTCGCCCCGGGCCTCCAGGCCCGGGGCGGCTCGCCCCGGGCCTCCACGCCCGGGGCGGCTCGCCCCGGGCCTCCACGCCCGGGGCGGCTCGCCCCGGGCCTCCACGCCCGGGGCGGCTCGCCCCGGGCCTCCACGCCCGGGGCGGCTCGCCCCGGGCCTCCACGCCCGGGGCGGCTCGCCCCGGGCCTCCACGCCCGGGGCGGCTCGCCCCGGGCCCTCCACGCCCGGGGCTGCTCGCCCCGGGCCTCCACGCCCGGGGCTGCTCGCCATGGCTCACTATGACTGAAGCCGTTCCTGTACCTTAGAGAAGGGGGTCACACAAACACAAACACCCTCCAGGCCCTGGGTTCCCTGCTCAGAAAATCCCGGGCAAGTTTCCGAGGGATCGGATTCGCCAAATGGGTAGTGCTCCTGGTCGACCCGGGCCTCCACGCCCGGGGCTCTATCTTTCCATGGCGCATCAGGGCTGAAGCCTCTCCCTGTCAGTGGACAGAAACGGGCCAGTGTTTCCCACACAGAGTCCAGACCTTGGGGGTCTCAGCTCAGAAACTTACGGGGAAGGATGGAGAAGTGGGAGACACAGAATTCCAAGCAGCCCTACCAGGGACTATACTACAAGCCTAAAATCCCAAGGAGACATATGCCTGATTCCTGAAAAGCCAACAACCCTTCCTCTCCACTCCGGTACTCCCCGGTCAGGGACCGAGGGATGCGAGACCCAGAATCCCAAACACCTGCTACGAGCCCCGGCCTCCAGGCCCTGAGACATTACGATGGCTCACCATGGTTGGAGCCTGAGAGAAGGCAGTCACCCTGTACCTGAGAGAAAGAGGTCACAGAACCCGAAACAGCCTCCAGACACTGGGGTCTCAGCTCAGAAACTCCCCGGAAAGGTTCCGAGGGATTGGAGACACAGAATGGGAAGTGCCACGCTCGCCCCCGGGCCTCCACGCCCGGGGCTGCTCGCCATGGCTCACTATGACTGAAGCCGTTCCTGTACCTTAGAGAAGGGGTCACACAAACACAAACACCCTCCAGGCCCTGGGTTCCCTGCTCAGAAAATCCCGGGCAAGTTCCGAGGGATCGGATTCGCCAAATGGGTAGTGCTCCTGGTCGACCCGGGCCTCCACGCATGGGGCTCTATCTTTCCATGGCGCATCAGGGCTGAAGCCTCTCCCTGTCAGTGACAGAAACGGGCCAGTGTTTCCCACACAGAGTCCAGACCTTGGGGTCTCAGCTCAGAAACTTACGGGGAAGGATAGAGAAGTGGGAGACACAGAATTCCAAGCAGCCCTACCAGGGACTATACTACAAGCCTAAAATCCCAAGGAGACATATGCCTGAATCCTGAAAAGCCAACAACCCTTCCTCTCCACTCCGGTACTCCCGGTCAGGACCGAGGGATGCGAGACCCAGAATCCCAAACACCTGCTACGAGCCCCGGCCTCCAGGCCCTGAGTCATTACGATGGCTCACCATGGTTGGAGCCTGAGAGAAGGCAGTCACCCTGTACCTGAGAAAAAGAGGTCACAGAACCCGAAACAGCCTCCAGACACTGGGGTCTCAGCTCAGAAACTCCCCGGAAAGTTCCGAGGGATTGGAGACACAGAATTGGAAGTGCCACGCTCGCCCCGGGCCTCCAGGCCCGGGGCTGCTCGCCCCGGGCCCTCCAGCCCCGGGGCTGCTCGCCCCGGGCCTCCACGCCCAGGGGTGCTCGCCCCGGGCCTCCACGCCCGGGGCTGCTCGCCCCGGGCCTCCACGCCCGGGGCTGCTCGCCCCGGGCCTCCACGCCCGGGGCTGCTCGCCCCGGGCCTCCACGCCCGGGGCTGCTCGCCCCGGGCCTCCACGCCCGGGGCTGCTCGCCATGGCTCACTATGACTGAAGCCGTTCCTGTACCTTAGAGAAGGGGTCACACAAACACAAACACCCTCCAGGCCCCTGGGTTCCCTGCTCAGAAAATCCCGGGCAAGTTCCGAGGGATCGGATTCGCCAAATGGGTAGTGCTCCTGGTCGACCTGGGCCTCCACGCCCGGGGCTCTATCTTTCCATGGCGCATCAGGGCTGAAGCCTCTCCCTGTCAGTGTCAGAAACGGGCCAGTGTTTCCACACAGAGTCCAGACCTTGGGGTCTCAGCTCAGAAACTTACGGGGAAGGATGGAGAAGTGGGAGACACAGAATTCCAAGCAGCCCTACCAGGGACTATACTACAAGCCTAAAATCCCAAGGAGACATATGCCTGAATCCTGAAAAGCCAACAACCCATCCTCTCCACTCCGGTACCTCCCGGGTCAGGACCGAGGGATGCGAGACCCAGAATCCCAAACCCCTCTACGAGCCCCGGCCTCCAGGCCCTGAGTCATTACGATGGCTCACCATGGCTGGAGCCTGAGAGAAGGCAGTCACCCTGTACCTGAGAGAAAGGGGTCACAGAACCCGAAACAGCCTCCAGACACTGGGGTCTCAGCTCAGAAACTCCCCGGAAAGTTCGAGGGATTGGAGACACAGAATTGGAAGTGCCCACGCTCGCCCCGGGCCTCCAGGCCCGGGGCTGCTCGCCCCGGGCCTCCCAGCCCCCGGGGCTGCTCGCCCCGGGCCTCCAGGCCCGGGGCTGCTCGCCCCGGGCCTCCAGGCCCGGGGCTGCTCGCCCCGGGCCTCCAGGCCCGGGGCTGCTCGCCCCGGGCCTCCAGGCCCGGGGCTGCTCGCCCCGGGCCTCCAGGCCCGGGGGCTGCTCGCCCCGGGCCTCCAGGCCCGGGGCTGCTCGCCCCGGGCCTCCACGCCCGGGGCTGCTCGCCCCGGGCCTCCACGCCCGGGGCTGCTCGCCCCGGGCCTCCACGCCCGGGGCTGCTCGCCCCGGGCCTCCACGCCCGGGGCTGCTCGCCCCGGGCCTCCACGCCCGGGGCTGCTCGCCCCGGGCCTCCACGCCCGGGGCTGCTCGCCATGGCTCACTATGACTGAAGCCGTTCCTGTACCTTAGAGAAGGGGGTCACACAAACACAAACACCCTCCAGGCCCTGGGTTCCCTGCTCAGAAAATCCCGGGCAAGTTCCGAGGGATCGGATTCGCCAAATGGGTAGTGCTCCTGGTCGACCCGGGCCGCCACGCCCGGGGCTCTATCTTTCCATGGCGCATCAGGGCTGAAGCCTCTCCCTGTCAGTGACAGAAACGGGCCAGTGTTTCCCACACAGAGTCCAGACCTTGGGGTCTCAGCTCAGAAACTTACGGGGAAGGATGGAGAAGTGGGAGACACAGAATTCCAAGCAGCCCTACAGGGACTATACTACAAGCCTAAAATCCCAAGGAGACATATGCCTGATTCCTGAAAAGCCAACAACCCTTCCTCTCCACTCCGGTACTCCCCGGTCAGGACCGAGGGATGCGAGACCCAGAATCCCAAACACCTGCTACGAGCCCCGGCCTCCAGGCCCTGAGACATTACGATGGCTCACCATGGTTGGAGCCTGAGAGAAGGCAGTCACCCTGTACCTGAGAGAAAGAGGTCACAGAACCCGAAACAGCCTCCAGACACTGGGGTCTCAGCTCAGAAACTCCCCGGAAAGTTCCGAGGGATTGGAGACACAGAATGGGAAGTGCCACGCTCGCCCCGGGCCTCCACGCCCGGGGCTGCTCGCCATGGCTCACTATGACTGAAGCCGTTCCTGTACCTTAGAGAAGGGGTCACACAAACACAAACACCCTCCAGGCCCTGGGTTCCCTGCTCAGAAAATCCCGGGCAAGTTCCGAGGGATCGGATTCGCCAAATGGGGTAGTGCTCCTGGTCGACCCGGGCCTCCACGCATGGGGCTCTATCTTTCCATGGCGCATCAGGGCTGAAGCCTCTCCCTGTCAGTGACAGAAACGGGCCAGTGTTTCCCACACAGAGTCCAGACCTTGGGGTCTCAGCTCAGAAACTTACGGGGAAGGATAGAGAAGTGGGAGACACAGAATTCCAAGCAGCCCTACCAGGGACTATACTACAAGCCTAAAATCCCAAGGAGACATATGCCTGAATCCTGAAAAGCCAACAACCCTTCCTCTCCACTCCGGTACTCCCGGGTCAGGACCGAGGGATGCGAGACCCAGAATCCCAAACACCTGCTACGAGCCCCGGCCTCCAGGCCCTGAGTCATTACGATGGCTCACCATGGTTGGAGCCTGAGAGAAGGCAGTCACCCTGTACCTGAGAAAAAGAGGTCACAGAACCCCGAAACAGCCTCCAGACACTGGGGTCTCAGCTCAGAAACTCCCCGGAAAGTTCCGAGGGATTGGAGACACAGAATTGGAAGTGCCACGCTCGCCCCGGGCCTCCAGGCCCGGGGCTGCTCGCCCCGGGCCTCCAGCCCCGGGGCTGCTCGCCCCGGGCCTCCACGCCCAGGGGTGCTCGCCCCGGGCCTCCACGCCCGGGGCTGCTCGCCCCGGGCCTCCACGCCCGGGGCTGCTCGCCCCGGGCCTCCACGCCCGGGGCTGCTCGCCCCCGGGCCTCCACGCCCGGGGCTGCTCGCCCCGGGCCTCCACGCCCGGGGCTGCTCGCCATGGCTCACTATGACTGAAGCCGTTCCTGTACCTTAGAGAAGGGGTCACACAAACACAAACACCCTCCAGGCCCTGGGTTCCCTGCTCAGAAAATCCCGGGCAAGTTCCGAGGGATCGGATTCGCCAAATGGGTAGTGCTCCTGGTCGACCTGGGCCTCCACGCCCGGGGCTCTATCTTTCCATGGCGCATCAGGGCTGAAGCCTCTCCCTGTCAGTGTCAGAAACGGGCCAGTGTTTCCCACACAGAGTCCAGACCTTGGGGTCTCAGCTCAGAAACTTACGGGGAAGGATGGAGAAGTGGGAGACACAGAATTCCAAGCAGCCCTACCAGGGACTATACTACAAGCCTAAAATCCCAAGGAGACATATGCCTGAATCCTGAAAAGCCAACAACCCATCCTCTCCACTCCGGTACTCCCGGGTCAGGACCGAGGGATGCGAGACCCAGAATCCCAAACCCCTCTACGAGCCCCGGCCTCCAGGCCCTGAGTCATTACGATGGCTCACCATGGCTGGAGCCTGAGAGAAGGCAGTCACCCTGTACCTGAGAGAAAGGGGTCACAGAACCCGAAACAGCCTCCAGACACTGGGGTCTCAGCTCAGAAACTCCCCGGAAAGTTCCGAGGGATTGGAGACACAGAATTGGAAGTGCCACGCTCCGCCCCGGGCCTCCAGGCCCAGGGGCTGCTCGCCCCGGGCCTCCAGGCCCAGGGGCTGCTCGCCCCGGGCCTCCAGGCCCCAGGGGCTGCTCGCCCCGGGCCTCCAGGCCCAGGGGCTGCTCGCCCCGGGCCTCCAGGCCCAGGGGCTGCTCGCCCCGGGCCTCCAGGCCCAGGGGGCTGCTCGCCCCGGGCCTCCAGGCCCAGGGGCTGCTCGCCCCGGGCCTCCAGGCCCAGGGGCTGCTCGCCCCGGGCCCTCCCAGGCCCAGGGGCTGCTCGCCCCGGGCCTCCAGGCCCAGGGGCTGCTCGCCCCGGGCCTCCAGGCCCAGGGGCTGCTCGCCCCGGGCCCTCCAGGCCCAGGGGCTGCTCGCCCCCGGGCCTCCAGGCCCAGGGGCTGCTCGCCCCGGGCCTCCAGGCCCAGGGGCTGCTCGCCCCCGGGCCTCCAGGCCCAGGGGCTGCTCGCCCCGGGCCTCCAGGCCCAGGGGCTGCTCGCCCCGGGCCTCCAGGCCCAGGGGCTGCTCGCCCCGGGCCTCCAGGCCCAGGGGCTGCTCGCCCCGGGCCTCCAGGCCCAGGGCTGCTCGCCCCGGGCCTCCAGGCCCAGGGGCTGCTCGCCCCGGGCCTCCAGGCCCAGGGGCTGCTCGCCCCGGGCCTCCAGGCCCAGGGGCTGCTCGCCCCGGGCCTCCAGGCCCAGGGGCTGCTCGCCCCGGGCCTCCAGGCCCAGGGGCTGCTCGCCCCGGGCCTCCAGGCCCAGGGGCTGCTCGCCCCGGGCCTCCAGGCCCAGGGGCTGCTCGCCCCGGGCCTCCAGGCCCAGGGGCTGCTCGCCCCGGGCCTCCAGGCCCAGGGGCTGCTCGCCCCGGGCCTCCAGGCCCAGGGGGCTGCTCGCCCCGGGCCTCCAGGCCCAGGGGCTGCTCGCCCCGGGCCTCCAGGCCCAGGGGCTGCTCGCCCCGGGCCTCCAGGCCCAGGGGCTGCTCGCCCCGGGCCTCCAGGCCCAGGGGGCTGCTCGCCCCGGGCCTCCAGGCCCAGGGGCTGCTCGCCCCGGGCCTCCAGGCCCAGGGGCTGCTCGCCCCGGGCCTCCAGGCCCAGGGGCTGCTCGCCCCGGGCCTCCAGGCCCAGGGGCTGCTCGCCCCGGGCCTCCAGGCCCAGGGGCTGCTCGCCCCGGGCCTCCAGGCCCAGGGGCTGCTCGCCCCGGGCCTCCAGGCCCAGGGGCTGCTCGCCCCGGGCCTCCAGGCCCAGGGGCTGCTCGCCCCGGGCCTCCAGGCCCAGGGGCTGCTCGCCCCGGGCCTCCAGGCCCAGGGGGCTGCTCGCCCCGGGCCTCCAGGCCCAGGGGCTGCTCGCCCCGGGCCTCCAGGCCCAGGGGCTGCTCGCCCCGGGCCTCCAGGCCCAGGGGCTGCTCGCCCCGGGCCTCCAGGCCCAGGGGCTGCTCGCCCCGGGCCTCCAGGCCCAGGGGGCTGCTCGCCCCGGGCCTCCAGGCCCAGGGGCTGCTCGCCCCGGGCCTCCACGCCCGGGGCGGCTCGCCCCGGGCCTCCACGCCCGGGGCGGCTCGCCCCGGGCCTCCACGCCCGGGGCGGCTCGCCCCGGGCCTCCACGCCCGGGGCGGCTCGCCCCGGGCCTCCACGCCGGGGCGGCTCGCCCCGGGCCTCCACGCCCGGGGCGGCTCGCCCCGGGCCTCCACGCCCGGGGCTGCTCGCCCCCGGGCCTCCACGCCCGGGGCTGCTCGCCATGGCTCACTATGACTGAAGCCGTTCCTGTACCTTAGAGAAGGGGGGTCACACAAACACAAACACCCTCCAGGCCCTGGGTTCCCTGCTCAGAAAATCCCGGGCAAGTTCCGAGGGGATCGGATTCGCCAAATGGGTAGTGCTCCTGGTCGACCCGGGCCTCCACGCCCGGGGCTCTATCTTTCCATGGCGCATCAGGGCTGAAGCCTCTCCCTGTCAGTGACAGAAACGGGCCAGTGTTTCCCACACAGAGTCCAGACCTTGGGGTCTCAGCTCAGAAACTTACGGGGAAGGATGGAGAAGTGGGAGACACAGAATTCCAAGCAGCCCTACCAGGGACTATACTACAAGCCTAAAATCCCAAGGAGACATATGCCTGATTCCTGAAAAGCCAACAACCCTTCCTCTCCACTCCGGTACTCCCCGGTCAGGACCGAGGGAATGCGAGACCCCAGAATCCCAAACACCTGCTACGAGCCCCGGCCTCCAGGCCCTGAGACATTACGATGGCTCACCATGGTTGGAGCCTGAGAGAAGGCAGTCACCCTGTACCTGAGAGAAAGAGGGTCACAGAACCCGAAACAGCCTCCAGACACTGGGGTCTCAGCTCAGAAACTCCCCGGAAAGTTCCGAGGGATTGGAGACACAGAATGGGAAGTGCCACGCTCGCCCCGGGCCTCCACGCCCGGGGCTGCTCGCCATGGCTCACTATGACTGAAGCCGTTCCTGTACCTTAGAGAAGGGGTCACACAACACAAACACCCTCCAGGCCCTGGGTTCCCTGCTCAGAAAATCCCGGGCAAGTTCCGAGGGATCGGATTCGCCAAATGGGTAGTGCTCCTGGTCGACCCGGGCCTCCACGCATGGGGCTCTATCTTTCCATGGCGCATCAGGGCTGAAGCCTCTCCCTGTCAGTGACAGAAACGGGCCAGTGTTTCCCACACAGAGTCCAGACCTTGGGGTCTCAGCTCAGAAACTTACGGGGAAGGATAGAGAAGTGGGAGACACAGAATTCCAAGCAGCCCTACCAGGGACTATACTACAAGCCTAAAATCCCAAGGAGACATATGCCTGAATCCTGAAAAGCCAACAACCCTTCCTCTCCACTCCGGTACTCCCCGGGTCAGGACCGAGGGATGCGAGACCCAGAATCCCAAACACCTGCTACGAGCCCCGGCCTCCAGGCCCTGAGTCATTACGATGGCTCACCATGGTTGGAGCCTGAGAGAAGGCAGTCACCCTGTACCTGAGAAAAAGAGGTCACAGAACCCGAAACAGCCTCCAGACACTGGGGGTCTCAGCTCAGAAACTCCCCGGAAAGTTCCGAGGGATTGGGAGACACAGAATTGGAAGTGCCACGCTCGCCCCGGGCCTCCAGGCCCGGGGCTGCTCGCCCCGGGCCTCCAGCCCCGGGGCTGCTCGCCCCGGGCCTCCACGCCCAGGGGTGCTCGCCCCGGGCCTCCACGCCCGGGGCTGCTCGCCCCGGGCCTCCACGCCCGGGGCTGCTCGCCCCGGGCCTCCACGCCCGGGGCTGCTCGCCCCGGGCCTCCACGCCCGGGGCTGCTCGCCCCGGGCCTCCACGCCCGGGGCTGCTCGCCATGGCTCACTATGACTGAAGCCGTTCCTGTACCTTAGAGAAGGGGTCACACAAACACAAACACCCTCCAGGCCCTGGGTTCCCTGCTCAGAAAATCCCGGGCAAGTTCCGAGGGATCGGATTCGCCAAATGGGTAGTGCTCCTGGTCGACCTGGGCCTCCACGCCCGGGGCTCTATCTTTCCATGGCGCATCAGGGCTGAAGCCTCTCCCTGTCAGTGTCAGAAACGGGCCAGTGTTTCCCACACAGAGTCCAGACCTTGGGGTCTCAGCTCAGAAACTTACGGGGAAGGATGGAGAAGTGGGAGACACAGAATTCCAAGCAGCCCTACCAGGGACTATACTACAAGCCTAAAATCCCAAGGAGACATATGCCTGAATCCTGAAAAGCCAACAACCCATCCTCTCCACTCCGGTACTCCCGGGTCAGGACCGAGGGGATGCGAGACCCAGAATCCCAAACCCCTCTACGAGCCCCGGCCTCCAGGCCCTGAGTCATTACGATGGCTCACCATGGCTGGAGCCTGAGAGAAGGCAGTCACCCTGTACCTGAGAGAAAGGGGTCACAGAACCCGAAACAGCCTCCAGACACTGGGGTCTCAGCTCAGAAACTCCCCGGAAAGTTCCGAGGGATTGGAGACACAGAATTGGAAGTGCCACGCTCGCCCCGGGCCTCCAGGCCCGGGGCTGCTCGCCCCGGGCCTCCAGCCCCGGGGCTGCTCGCCCCGGGCCTCCAGGCCCGGGGCTGCTCGCCCCGGGCCTCCAGGCCCGGGGCTGCTCGCCCCGGGCCTCCAGGCCCGGGGCTGCTCGCCCCGGGCCTCCAGGCCCGGGGCTGCTCGCCCCGGGCCTCCAGGCCCGGGGCTGCTCGCCCCGGGCCTCCAGGCCCGGGGCTGCTCGCCCCGGGCCTCCACGCCCGGGGCTGCTCGCCCCCGGGCCTCCACGCCCGGGGCTGCTCGCCCCGGGCCTCCACGCCCGGGGCTGCTCGCCCCGGGCCTCCACGCCCGGGGCTGCTCGCCCCCGGCCTCCACGCCCGGGCTGCTCGCCCCGGGCCTCCACGCCCGGGGCTGCTCGCCATGGCTCACTATGACTGAAGCCGTTCCTGTACCTTAGAGAAGGGGGTCACACAAACACAAACACCCTCCAGGCCCTGGGTTCCCTGCTCAGAAAATCCCGGGCAAGTTCCGAGGGATCGGATTCGCCAAATGGGTAGTGCTCCTGGTCGACCCGGGCCTCCACGCCCGGGGCTCTATCTTTCCATGGCGCATCAGGGCTGAAGCCTCTCCCTGTCAGTGACAGAAACGGGCCAGTGTTTCCCACACAGAGGTCCAGACCTTGGGGTCTCAGCTCAGAAACTTACGGGGAAGGATGGAGAAGTGGGAGACACAGAATTCCAAGCAGCCCTACCAGGGACTATACTACAAGCCTAAAATCCCAAGGAGACATATGCCTGATTCCTGAAAAGCCAACAACCCTTCCTCTCCACTCCGGTACTCCCCGGTCAGGACCGAGGGATGCGAGACCCAGAATCCCAAACACCTGCTACGAGCCCCGGCCTCCAGGCCCTGAGACATTACGATGGCTCACCATGGTTGGAGCCTGAGAGAAGGCAGTCACCCTGTACCTGAGAGAAAGAGGTCACAGAACCCGAAACAGCCTCCAGACACTGGGGTCTCAGCTCAGAAACTCCCCGGAAAGTTCCGAGGGATTGGAGACACAGAATGGGAAGTGCCACGCTCGCCCCGGGCCTCCACGCCCGGGGCTGCTCGCCATGGCTCACTATGACTGAAGCCGTTCCTGTACCTTAGAGAAGGGGTCACACAAACACAAACACCCTCCAGGCCCTGGGTTCCCTGCTCAGAAAATCCCGGGCAAGTTCCGAGGGATCGGATTCGCCAAATGGGTAGTGCTCCTGGTCGACCCGGGCCTCCACGCATGGGGCTCTATCTTTCCATGGCGCATCAGGGCTGAAGCCTCTCCCTGTCAGTGACAGAAACGGGCCAGTGTTTCCCACACAGAGTCCAGACCTTGGGGTCTCAGCTCAGAAACTTACGGGGAAGGATAGAGAAGTGGGAGACACAGAATTCCAAGCAGCCCTACCAGGGACTATACTACAAGCCTAAAATCCCAAGGAGACATATGCCTGAATCCTGAAAAGCCCAACAACCCTTCCTCTCCACTCCGGTACTCCCGGGTCAGGACCGAGGGATGCGAGACCCAGAATCCCAAACACCTGCTACGAGCCCCGGCCCTCCAGGCCCTGAGTCATTACGATGGCTCACCATGGTTGGAGCCTGAGAGAAGGGGCAGTCACCCTGTACCTGAGAAAAAGAGGTCACAGAACCCGAAACAGCCTCCAGACACTGGGGTCTCAGCTCAGAAACTCCCCGGAAAGTTCCGAGGGATTGGAGACACAGAATTGGAAGTGCCACGCTCGCCCCGGGCCTCCAGGCCCGGGGCTGCTCGCCCCGGGCCTCCAGCCCCGGGGCTGCTCGCCCCGGGCCTCCACGCCCAGGGGTGCTCGCCCCGGGCCTCCACGCCCGGGGCTGCTCGCCCCGGGCCTCCACGCCCGGGGCTGCTCGCCCCGGGCCTCCACGCCCGGGGCTGCTCGCCCCGGGCCTCCACGCCCGGGGCTGCTCGCCCCGGGCCTCCACGCCCGGGGCTGCTCGCCATGGCTCACTATGACTGAAGCCGTTCCTGTACCTTAGAGAAGGGGTCACACAAACACAAACACCCTCCAGGCCCTGGGTTCCCTGCTCAGAAAATCCCGGGCAAGTTCCGAGGGATCGGATTCGCCAAATGGGTAGTGCTCCTGGTCGACCTGGGCCTCCACGCCCGGGGCTCTATCTTTCCATGGCGCATCAGGGCTGAAGCCTCTCCCTGTCAGTGTCAGAAACGGGCCAGTGTTTCCCACACAGAGTCCAGACCTTGGGGTCTCAGCTCAGAAACTTACGGGGAAGGATGGAGAAGTGGGAGACACAGAATTCCAAGCAGCCCTACCAGGGACTATACTACAAGCCTAAAATCCCAAGGAGACATATGCCTGAATCCTGAAAAGCCAACAACCCATCCTCTCCACTCCGGTACTCCCGGGTCAGGACCGAGGGATGCGAGACCCAGAATCCCAAACCCCTCTACGAGCCCCGGCCTCCAGGCCCTGAGTCATTACGATGGCTCACCATGGCTGGAGCCTGAGAGAAGGCAGTCACCCTGTACCTGAGAGAAAGGGGTCACAGAACCCGAAACAGCCTCCAGACACTGGGGTCTCAGCTCAGAAACTCCCCGGAAAGTTCCGAGGGATTGGAGACACAGAATTGGAAGTGCCACGCTCGCCCCGGGCCTCCAGGCCCAGGGGCTGCTCGCCCCGGGCCTCCAGGCCCAGGGGCTGCTCGCCCCGGGCCTCCAGGCCCAGGGGCTGCTCGCCCCGGGCCTCCAGGCCCAGGGGCTGCTCGCCCCGGGCCTCCAGGCCCAGGGGCTGCTCGCCCCGGGCCTCCAGGCCCAGGGGCTGCTCGCCCCGGGCCTCCAGGCCCAGGGGCTGCTCGCCCCGGGCCTCCAGGCCCAGGGGCTGCTCGCCCCGGGCCTCCAGGCCCAGGGGCTGCTCGCCCCGGGCCTCCAGGCCCAGGGGCTGCTCGCCCCGGGCCTCCAGGCCCAGGGGCTGCTCGCCCCGGGCCTCCAGGCCCAGGGGCTGCTCGCCCCGGGCCTCCAGGCCCAGGGGCTGCTCGCCCCGGGCCTCCAGGCCCAGGGGCTGCTCGCCCCGGGCCTCCAGGCCCAGGGGCTGCTCGCCCCGGGCCTCCAGGCCCAGGGGCTGCTCGCCCCGGGCCTCCAGGCCCAGGGGCTGCTCGCCCCGGGCCTCCAGGCCCAGGGGCTGCTCGCCCCGGGCCTCCAGGCCCAGGGGCTGCTCGCCCCGGGCCTCCAGGCCCAGGGGCTGCTCGCCCCGGGCCTCCAGGCCCAGGGGCTGCTCGCCCCGGGCCTCCAGGCCCAGGGGCTGCTCGCCCCGGGCCTCCAGGCCCAGGGGCTGCTCGCCCCGGGCCTCCAGGCCCAGGGGCTGCTCGCCCCGGGCCTCCAGGCCCAGGGGCTGCTCGCCCCGGGCCTCCAGGCCCAGGGGCTGCTCGCCCCGGGCCTCCAGGCCCAGGGGCTGCTCGCCCCGGGCCTCCAGGCCCAGGGGCTGCTCGCCCCGGGCCTCCAGGCCCAGGGGCTGCTCGCCCCGGGCCTCCAGGCCCAGGGGCTGCTCGCCCCGGGCCTCCAGGCCCAGGGGCTGCTCGCCCCGGGCCTCCAGGCCCAGGGGCTGCTCGCCCCGGGCCTCCAGGCCCAGGGGCTGCTCGCCCCGGGCCTCCAGGCCCAGGGGCTGCTCGCCCCGGGCCTCCAGGCCCAGGGGCTGCTCGCCCCGGGCCTCCAGGCCCAGGGGCTGCTCGCCCCGGGCCTCCAGGCCCAGGGGCTGCTCGCCCCGGGCCTCCAGGCCCAGGGGCTGCTCGCCCCGGGCCTCCAGGCCCAGGGGCTGCTCGCCCCGGGCCTCCAGGCCCAGGGGCTGCTCGCCCCGGGCCTCCAGGCCCAGGGGCTGCTCGCCCCGGGCCTCCAGGCCCAGGGGCTGCTCGCCCCGGGCCTCCAGGCCCAGGGGCTGCTCGCCCCGGGCCTCCAGGCCCAGGGGCTGCTCGCCCCGGGCCTCCAGGCCCAGGGGCTGCTCGCCCCGGGCCTCCAGGCCCAGGGGCTGCTCGCCCCGGGCCTCCAGGCCCAGGGGCTGCTCGCCCCGGGCCTCCAGGCCCAGGGGCTGCTCGCCCCGGGCCTCCAGGCCCAGGGGCTGCTCGCCCCGGGCCTCCAGGCCCAGGGGCTGCTCGCCCCGGGCCTCCAGGCCCAGGGGCTGCTCGCCCCGGGCCTCCAGGCCCAGGGGCTGCTCGCCCCGGGCCTCCAGGCCCAGGGGCTGCTCGCCCCGGGCCTCCAGGCCCAGGGGCTGCTCGCCCCGGGCCTCCAGGCCCAGGGGCTGCTCGCCCCGGGCCTCCAGGCCCAGGGGCTGCTCGCCCCGGGCCTCCAGGCCCAGGGGCTGCTCGCCCCGGGCCTCCAGGCCCAGGGGCTGCTCGCCCCGGGCCTCCAGGCCCAGGGGCTGCTCGCCCCGGGCCTCCAGGCCCAGGGGCTGCTCGCCCCGGGCCTCCAGGCCCAGGGGCTGCTCGCCCCGGGCCTCCAGGCCCAGGGGCTGCTCGCCCCGGGCCTCCAGGCCCAGGGGCTGCTCGCCCCGGGCCTCCAGGCCCAGGGGCTGCTCGCCCCGGGCCTCCAGGCCCAGGGGCTGCTCGCCCCGGGCCTCCAGGCCCAGGGGCTGCTCGCCCCGGGCCTCCAGGCCCAGGGGCTGCTCGCCCCGGGCCTCCAGGCCCAGGGGCTGCTCGCCCCGGGCCTCCAGGCCCGGGGCTGCTCGCCCCGGGCCTCCAGGCCCAGGGGCTGCTCGCCCCGGGCCTCCACGCCCGGGGCTGCTCGCCCCGGGCCTCCACGCCCGGGGCTGCTCGCCCCGGGCCTCCACGCCCGGGGCTGCTCGCCCCGGGCCTCCACGCCCGGGGCTGCTCGCCCCGGGCCTCCACGCCCGGGGCTGCTCGCCCCGGGCCTCCACGCCCGGGGCTGCTCGCCCCGGGCCTCCACGCCCGGGGCTGCTCGCCCCGGGCCTCCACGCCCGGGGCTGCTCGCCCCGGGCCTCCACGCCCGGGGCTGCTCGCCCCGGGCCTCCACGCCCGGGGCTGCTCGCCCCGGGCCTCCACGCCCGGGGCTGCTCGCCCCGGGCCTCCACGCCCGGGGCTGCTCGCCCCGGGCCTCCACGCCCGGGGCTGCTCGCCCCGGGCCTCCACGCCCGGGGCTGCTCGCCCCGGGCCTCCACGCCCGGGGCTGCTCGCCATGGCTCACTATGACTGAAGCCGTTCCTGTACCTTAGAGAAGGGGGTCACACAAACACAAACACCCTCCAGGCCCTGGGTTCCCTGCTCAGAAAATCCCGGGCAAGTTCCGAGGGATCGGATTCGCCAAATGGGTAGTGCTCCTGGTCGACCCGGGCCTCCACGCCCGGGGCTCTATCTTTCCATGGCGCATCAGGGCTGAAGCCTCTCCCTGTCAGTGACAGAAACGGGCCAGTGTTTCCCACACAGAGTCCAGACCTTGGGGTCTCAGCTCAGAAACTTACGGGGAAGGATGGAGAAGTGGGAGACACAGAATTCCAAGCAGCCCTACCAGGGACTATACTACAAGCCTAAAATCCCAAGGAGACATATGCCTGATTCCTGAAAAGCCAACAACCCTTCCTCTCCACTCCGGTACTCCCGGGTCAGGACCGAGGGATGCGAGACCCAGAATCCCAAACACCTGCTACGAGCCCCGGCATCCAGGCCCTGAGACATTACGATGGCTCACCATGGTTGGAGCCTGAGAGAAGGCAGTCACCCTGTACCTGAGAGAAAGAGGTCACAGAACCCGAAACAGCCTCCAGACACTGGGGTCTCAGCTCAGAAACTCCCCGGAAAGTTCCGAGGGATTGGAGACACAGAATGGGAAGTGCCACGCTCGCCCCGGGCCTCCAGGCCCGGGGCTGCTCGCCCCGGGCCTCCACGCCAGGGGCTACTCGCCATGGCTCACTATGACTGAAGCCGTTCCTGTACCTGAGAGAAGGGGTCACACAAACACAAACACCCTCCAGGCCCTGGGTTCCCTGCTCAGAAAATCCCGGGCAAGTTCCGAGGGATCGGATTCGCCAAATGGGTAGTGCTCCTGCTCGCCCCGGGCCTCCACGCCCGGGGCTACTCGCCATGGCTCACTATGACTGAAGCCGTTCCTGTACCTTAGAGAAGGGGGTCACACAAACACAAACACCCTCCAGGCCCTGAGTTCCCTGCTCAGAAAATCCCGGGCAAGTTCCGAGGGATCGGATTCGCCAAATGGGTACTGCTCCTGGTCGACCCGGGCCTCCACGCCCGGGGCTCTATCTTTCCATGGCGCATCAGGGCTGAAGCCTCTCCCTGTCAGTGACAGAAACGGGCCAGTGTTTCCCACACAGAGTCCAGACCTTGGGGTCTCAGCTCAGAAACTTACGGGGAAGGATGGAGAAGTGGGAGACAAAGAATTCCAAGCAGCCCTACCAGGGACTATACTACAAGCCTAAAATCCCAAGGAAACATATGCCTGAATCCTGAAAAGCCAACAACCCTTCCTCTCCACTCCGGTACTCCCGGGTCAGGACCGAGGGATGCGAGACCCAGAATCCCAAACACCTGCTACAATCCCCGGCCTCCAGGCCCTGAGTCATTACGATGGCTCAACATGGCTGGAGCCTGAGAGAAGGCAGTCACCCTGTACCTGAGAGAAAGGGGTCACAGAACCCGAAACAGCCTCCAGACACTGGGTCTCAGCTCAGACTCCCCGGAAAGTTCCGAGGGATTGGAGACACAGAATGGGAAGTGCCCCGCCCCTCCAGGCCCGGGGCGGCTCGCCCCGGGCCTCCAGGCCCGGGGCGGCTCGCCCCGGGCCTCCAGGCCCGGGGCGGCTCGCCCCGGGCCTCCAGGCCCGGGGCGGCTCGGCCCGGGCCTCCAGGCCCGGGGCGGCTCGCCCCCGGGCCTCCAGGCCCGGGGCGGCTCGCCCCGGGCCTCCAGGCCGGGGCGGCTCGCCCCGGGCCTCCAGGCCCGGGGCGGCTCGCCCCGGGCCTCCAGGCCCGGGGCGGCTCGCCCCGGGCCTCCAGGCCCGGGGCGGCTCGCCCCGGGCCTCCAGGCCCGGCGGCGGCGGCGGCTCGCCCCGGGCCTCCAGGCCCGGGGCGGCTCGCCCCGGGCCTCCAGGCCCGGGGCGGCTCGCCCCGGGCCTCCAGGCCCGGGGCGGCTCGCCCCGGGCCTCCAGGCCCGGGGCGGCTCGCCCCGGGCCTCCAGGCCCGGGGCGGCTCGCCCCGGGCCTCCAGGCCCGGGGCGGCTCGCCCCGGGCCTCCAGGCCCGGGGCGGCTCGCCGGGCCTCCAGGCCCGGGGCGGCTCGCCCCGGGCCTCCAGGCCCGGGGCGGCTCGCCCCGGGCCTCCAGGCCCGGGGCGGCTCGCCCGGGCCTCCACGCCCGGGGCGGCTCGCCCCGGGCCTCCACGCCCGGGGCGGCTCGCCCCGGGCCTCCACGCCCGGGGCGGCCGCCCGGGCCTCCACGCCCGGGGCGGCTCGCCCCGGGCCTCCACGCCCGGGCGCTCGCCCCCCGGCCTCGCCCCGGGCCTCCACGCCCGGGGCGGCTCGCCCCGGGCCTCCACGCCCGGGGCTGCTCGCCCCGGGCCTCCACGCCCGGGGCTGCTCGCCCCGGGCCTCCACGCCCGGGGCTGCTCGCCCCGGGCCTCCACGCCCGGGGCTGCTCGCCATGGCTCACTATGACTGAAGCCGTTCCTGTACCTTAGAGAAGGGGGTCACACAAACACAAACACCCTCCAGGCCCTGGGTTCCCTGCTCAGAAAATCCCGGGCAAGTTCCGAGGGATCGGATTCGCCAAATGGGTAGTGCTCCTGGTCGACCCGGGCCTCCACGCCCGGGGCTCTATCTTTCCATGGCGCATCAGGGCTGAAGCCTCTCCCTGTCAGTGACAGAAACGGGCCAGTGTTTCCCACACAGAGTCCAGACCTTGGGGTCTCAGCTCAGAAACTTACGGGGAAGGATGGAGAAGTGGGAGACACAGAATTCCAAGCAGCCCTACCAGGGACTATACTACAAGCCTAAAATCCCAAGGAGACATATGCCTGATTCCTGAAAAGCCAACAACCCTTCCTCTCCACTCCGGTACTCCCCGGTCAGGACCGAGGGATGCGAGACCCAGAATCCCAAACACCTGCTACGAGCCCCGGCCTCCAGGCCCTGAGACATTACGATGGCTCACCATGGTTGGAGCCTGAGAGAAGGCAGTCACCCTGTACCTGAGAGAAAGAGGTCACAGAACCCGAAACAGCCTCCAGACACTGGGGTCTCAGCTCAGAAACTCCCCGGAAAGTTCCGAGGGATTGGAGACACAGAATGGGAAGTGCCACGCTCGCCCCGGGCCTCCACGCCCGGGGCTGCTCGCCATGGCTCACTATGACTGAAGCCGTTCCTGTACCTTAGAGAAGGGGTCACACAAACACAAACACCCTCCAGGCCCTGGGTTCCCTGCTCAGAAAATCCCGGGCAAGTTCCGAGGGATCGGATTCGCCAAATGGGTAGTGCTCCTGGTCGACCCGGGCCTCCACGCATGGGGCTCTATCTTTCCATGGCGCATCAGGGCTGAAGCCTCTCCCTGTCAGTGACAGAAACGGGCCAGTGTTTCCCACACAGAGTCCAGACCTTGGGGTCTCAGCTCAGAAACTTACGGGGAAGGATAGAGAAGTGGGAGACACAGAATTCCAAGCAGCCCTACCAGGGACTATACTACAAGCCTAAAATCCCAAGGAGACATATGCCTGAATCCTGAAAAGCCAACAACCCTTCCTCTCCACTCCGGTACTCCCGGGTCAGGACCGAGGGATGCGAGACCCAGAATCCCAAACACCTGCTACGAGCCCCGGCCTCCAGGCCCTGAGTCATTACGATGGCTCACCATGGTTGGAGCCTGAGAGAAGGCAGTCACCCTGTACCTGAGAAAAAGAGGTCACAGAACCCGAAACAGCCTCCAGACACTGGGGTCTCAGCTCAGAAACTCCCCGGAAAGTTCCGAGGGATTGGAGACACAGAATTGGAAGTGCCACGCTCGCCCCGGGCCTCCAGGCCCGGGGCTGCTCGCCCCGGGCCTCCAGCCCCGGGGCTGCTCGCCCCGGGCCTCCACGCCCAGGGGTGCTCGCCCCGGGCCTCCACGCCCGGGGCTGCTCGCCCCGGGCCTCCACGCCCGGGGCTGCTCGCCCCGGGCCTCCACGCCCGGGGCTGCTCGCCCCGGGCCTCCACGCCCGGGGCTGCTCGCCCCGGGCCTCCACGCCCGGGGCTGCTCGCCATGGCTCACTATGACTGAAGCCGTTCCTGTACCTTAGAGAAGGGGTCACACAAACACAAACACCCTCCAGGCCCTGGGTTCCCTGCTCAGAAAATCCCGGGCAAGTTCCGAGGGATCGGATTCGCCAAATGGGTAGTGCTCCTGGTCGACCTGGGCCTCCACGCCCGGGGCTCTATCTTTCCATGGCGCATCAGGGCTGAAGCCTCTCCCTGTCAGTGTCAGAAACGGGCCAGTGTTTCCCACACAGAGTCCAGACCTTGGGGTCTCAGCTCAGAAACTTACGGGGAAGGATGGAGAAGTGGGAGACACAGAATTCCAAGCAGCCCTACCAGGGACTATACTACAAGCCTAAAATCCCAAGGAGACATATGCCTGAATCCTGAAAAGCCAACAACCCATCCTCTCCACTCCGGTACTCCCGGGTCAGGACCGAGGGATGCGAGACCCAGAATCCCAAACCCCTCTACGAGCCCCGGCCTCCAGGCCCTGAGTCATTACGATGGCTCACCATGGCTGGAGCCTGAGAGAAGGCAGTCACCCTGTACCTGAGAGAAAGGGGTCACAGAACCCGAAACAGCCTCCAGACACTGGGGTCTCAGCTCAGAAACTCCCCGGAAAGTTCCGAGGGATTGGAGACACAGAATGGGAAGTGCCACGCTCGCCCCGGGCCTCCACGCCCGGGGCTGCTCGCCATGGCTCACTATGACTGAAGCCGTTCCTGTACCTTAGAGAAGGGGTCACACAAACACAAACACCCTCCAGGCCCTGGGTTCCCTGCTCAGAAAATCCCGGGCAAGTTCCGAGGGATCGGATTCGCCAAATGGGTAGTGCTCCTGGTCGACCCGGGCCTCCACGCATGGGGCTCTATCTTTCCATGGCGCATCAGGGCTGAAGCCTCTCCCTGTCAGTGACAGAAACGGGCCAGTGTTTCCCACACAGAGTCCAGACCTTGGGGTCTCAGCTCAGAAACTTACGGGGAAGGATAGAGAAGTGGGAGACACAGAATTCCAAGCAGCCCTACCAGGGACTATACTACAAGCCTAAAATCCCAAGGAGACATATGCCTGAATCCTGAAAAGCCAACAACCCTTCCTCTCCACTCCGGTACTCCCGGGTCAGGACCGAGGGATGCGAGACCCAGAATCCCAAACACCTGCTACGAGCCCCGGCCTCCAGGCCCTGAGTCATTACGATGGCTCACCATGGTTGGAGCCTGAGAGAAGGCAGTCACCCTGTACCTGAGAAAAAGAGGTCACAGAACCCGAAACAGCCTCCAGACACTGGGGTCTCAGCTCAGAAACTCCCCGGAAAGTTCCGAGGGATTGGAGACACAGAATTGGAAGTGCCACGCTCGCCCCGGGCCTCCAGGCCCGGGGCTGCTCGCCCCGGGCCTCCAGCCCCGGGGCTGCTCGCCCCGGGCCTCCACGCCCAGGGGTGCTCGCCCCGGGCCTCCACGCCCGGGGCTGCTCGCCCCGGGCCTCCACGCCCGGGGCTGCTCGCCCCGGGCCTCCACGCCCGGGGCTGCTCGCCCCGGGCCTCCACGCCCGGGGCTGCTCGCCCCGGGCCTCCACGCCCGGGGCTGCTCGCCATGGCTCACTATGACTGAAGCCGTTCCTGTACCTTAGAGAAGGGGTCACACAAACACAAACACCCTCCAGGCCCTGGGTTCCCTGCTCAGAAAATCCCGGGCAAGTTCCGAGGGATCGGATTCGCCAAATGGGTAGTGCTCCTGGTCGACCTGGGCCTCCACGCCCGGGGCTCTATCTTTCCATGGCGCATCAGGGCTGAAGCCTCTCCCTGTCAGTGTCAGAAACGGGCCAGTGTTTCCCACACAGAGTCCAGACCTTGGGGTCTCAGCTCAGAAACTTACGGGGAAGGATGGAGAAGTGGGAGACACAGAATTCCAAGCAGCCCTACCAGGGACTATACTACAAGCCTAAAATCCCAAGGAGACATATGCCTGAATCCTGAAAAGCCAACAACCCATCCTCTCCACTCCGGTACTCCCGGGTCAGGACCGAGGGATGCGAGACCCAGAATCCCAAACCCCTCTACGAGCCCCGGCCTCCAGGCCCTGAGTCATTACGATGGCTCACCATGGCTGGAGCCTGAGAGAAGGCAGTCACCCTGTACCTGAGAGAAAGGGGTCACAGAACCCGAAACAGCCTCCAGACACTGGGGTCTCAGCTCAGAAACTCCCCGGAAAGTTCCGAGGGATTGGAGACACAGAATTGGAAGTGCCACGCTCGCCCCGGGCCTCCAGGCCCAGGGGCTGCTCGCCCCGGGCCTCCAGGCCCAGGGGCTGCTCGCCCCGGGCCTCCAGGCCCAGGGGCTGCTCGCCCCGGGCCTCCAGGCCCAGGGGCTGCTCGCCCCGGGCCTCCAGGCCCAGGGGCTGCTCGCCCCGGGCCTCCAGGCCCAGGGGCTGCTCGCCCCGGGCCTCCAGGCCCAGGGGCTGCTCGCCCCGGGCCTCCAGGCCCAGGGGCTGCTCGCCCCGGGCCTCCAGGCCCAGGGGCTGCTCGCCCCGGGCCTCCAGGCCCAGGGGCTGCTCGCCCCGGGCCTCCAGGCCCAGGGGCTGCTCGCCCCGGGCCTCCAGGCCCAGGGGCTGCTCGCCCCGGGCCTCCAGGCCCAGGGGCTGCTCGCCCCGGGCCTCCAGGCCCAGGGGCTGCTCGCCCCGGGCCTCCAGGCCCAGGGGCTGCTCGCCCCGGGCCTCCAGGCCCAGGGGCTGCTCGCCCCGGGCCTCCAGGCCCAGGGGCTGCTCGCCCCGGGCCTCCAGGCCCAGGGGCTGCTCGCCCCGGGCCTCCAGGCCCAGGGGCTGCTCGCCCCGGGCCTCCAGGCCCAGGGGCTGCTCGCCCCGGGCCTCCAGGCCCAGGGGCTGCTCGCCCCGGGCCTCCAGGCCCAGGGGCTGCTCGCCCCGGGCCTCCAGGCCCAGGGGCTGCTCGCCCCGGGCCTCCAGGCCCAGGGGCTGCTCGCCCCGGGCCTCCAGGCCCAGGGGCTGCTCGCCCCGGGCCTCCAGGCCCAGGGGCTGCTCGCCCCGGGCCTCCAGGCCCAGGGGCTGCTCGCCCCGGGCCTCCAGGCCCAGGGGCTGCTCGCCCCGGGCCTCCAGGCCCAGGGGCTGCTCGCCCCGGGCCTCCAGGCCCAGGGGCTGCTCGCCCCGGGCCTCCAGGCCCAGGGGCTGCTCGCCCCGGGCCTCCAGGCCCAGGGGCTGCTCGCCCCGGGCCTCCAGGCCCAGGGGCTGCTCGCCCCGGGCCTCCAGGCCCAGGGGCTGCTCGCCCCGGGCCTCCAGGCCCAGGGGCTGCTCGCCCCGGGCCTCCAGGCCCAGGGGCTGCTCGCCCCGGGCCTCCAGGCCCAGGGGCTGCTCGCCCCGGGCCTCCAGGCCCAGGGGCTGCTCGCCCCGGGCCTCCAGGCCCAGGGGCTGCTCGCCCCGGGCCTCCAGGCCCAGGGGCTGCTCGCCCCGGGCCTCCAGGCCCAGGGGCTGCTCGCCCCGGGCCTCCAGGCCCAGGGGCTGCTCGCCCCGGGCCTCCAGGCCCAGGGGCTGCTCGCCCCGGGCCTCCAGGCCCAGGGGCTGCTCGCCCCGGGCCTCCAGGCCCAGGGGCTGCTCGCCCCGGGCCTCCAGGCCCAGGGGCTGCTCGCCCCGGGCCTCCAGGCCCAGGGGCTGCTCGCCCCGGGCCTCCAGGCCCAGGGGCTGCTCGCCCCGGGCCTCCAGGCCCAGGGGCTGCTCGCCCCGGGCCTCCAGGCCCAGGGGCTGCTCGCCCCGGGCCTCCAGGCCCAGGGGCTGCTCGCCCCGGGCCTCCAGGCCCAGGGGCTGCTCGCCCCGGGCCTCCAGGCCCAGGGGCTGCTCGCCCCGGGCCTCCAGGCCCAGGGGCTGCTCGCCCCGGGCCTCCAGGCCCAGGGGCTGCTCGCCCCGGGCCTCCAGGCCCAGGGGCTGCTCGCCCCGGGCCTCCAGGCCCAGGGGCTGCTCGCCCCGGGCCTCCAGGCCCAGGGGCTGCTCGCCCCGGGCCTCCAGGCCCAGGGGCTGCTCGCCCCGGGCCTCCAGGCCCAGGGGCTGCTCGCCCCGGGCCTCCAGGCCCAGGGGCTGCTCGCCCCGGGCCTCCAGGCCCAGGGGCTGCTCGCCCCGGGCCTCCAGGCCCAGGGGCTGCTCGCCCCGGGCCTCCAGGCCCAGGGGCTGCTCGCCCCGGGCCTCCAGGCCCAGGGGCTGCTCGCCCCGGGCCTCCAGGCCCAGGGGCTGCTCGCCCCGGGCCTCCAGGCCCGGGGCTGCTCGCCCCGGGCCTCCAGGCCCAGGGGCTGCTCGCCCCGGGCCTCCAGGCCCGGGGCTGCTCGCCCCGGGCCTCCACGCCCGGGGCTGCTCGCCCCGGGCCTCCACGCCCGGGGCTGCTCGCCCCGGGCCTCCAGGCCCGGGGCTGCTCGCCCCGGGCCTCCACGCCCGGGGCTGCTCGCCCCGGGCCTCCACGCCCGGGGCTGCTCGCCCCGGGCCTCCACGCCCGGGGCTGCTCGCCCCGGGCCTCCACGCCCGGGGCTGCTCGCCCCGGGCCTCCACGCCCGGGGCTGCTCGCCCCGGGCCTCCACGCCCGGGGCTGCTCGCCCCGGGCCTCCACGCCCGGGGCTGCTCGCCCCGGGCCTCCACGCCCGGGGCTGCTCGCCCCGGGCCTCCACGCCCGGGGCTGCTCGCCCCGGGCCTCCACGCCCGGGGCTGCTCGCCATGGCTCACTATGACTGAAGCCGTTCCTGTACCTTAGAGAAGGGGGTCACACAAACACAAACACCCTCCAGGCCCTGGGTTCCCTGCTCAGAAAATCCCGGGCAAGTTCCGAGGGATCGGATTCGCCAAATGGGTAGTGCTCCTGGTCGACCCGGGCCTCCACGCCCGGGGCTCTATCTTTCCATGGCGCATCAGGGCTGAAGCCTCTCCCTGTCAGTGACAGAAACGGGCCAGTGTTTCCCACACAGAGTCCAGACCTTGGGGTCTCAGCTCAGAAACTTACGGGGAAGGATGGAGAAGTGGGAGACACAGAATTCCAAGCAGCCCTACCAGGGACTATACTACAAGCCTAAAATCCCAAGGAGACATATGCCTGATTCCTGAAAAGCCAACAACCCTTCCTCTCCACTCCGGTACTCCCGGGTCAGGACCGAGGGATGCGAGACCCAGAATCCCAAACACCTGCTACGAGCCCCGGCATCCAGGCCCTGAGACATTACGATGGCTCACCATGGTTGGAGCCTGAGAGAAGGCAGTCACCCTGTACCTGAGAGAAAGAGGTCACAGAACCCGAAACAGCCTCCAGACACTGGGGTCTCAGCTCAGAAACTCCCCGGAAAGTTCCGAGGGATTGGAGACACAGAATGGGAAGTGCCACGCTCGCCCCGGGCCTCCAGGCCCGGGGCTGCTCGCCCCGGGCCTCCACGCCAGGGGCTACTCGCCATGGCTCACTATGACTGAAGCCGTTCCTGTACCTGAGAGAAGGGGTCACACAAACACAAACACCCTCCAGGCCCTGGGTTCCCTGCTCAGAAAATCCCGGGCAAGTTCCGAGGGATCGGATTCGCCAAATGGGTAGTGCTCCTGCTCGCCCCGGGCCTCCACGCCCGGGGCTACTCGCCATGGCTCACTATGACTGAAGCCGTTCCTGTACCTTAGAGAAGGGGGTCACACAAACACAAACACCCTCCAGGCCCTGAGTTCCCTGCTCAGAAAATCCCGGGCAAGTTCCGAGGGATCGGATTCGCCAAATGGGTACTGCTCCTGGTCGACCCGGGCCTCCACGCCCGGGGCTCTATCTTTCCATGGCGCATCAGGGCTGAAGCCTCTCCCTGTCAGTGACAGAAACGGGCCAGTGTTTCCCACACAGAGTCCAGACCTTGGGGTCTCAGCTCAGAAACTTACGGGGAAGGATGGAGAAGTGGGAGACAAAGAATTCCAAGCAGCCCTACCAGGGACTATACTACAAGCCTAAAATCCCAAGGAAACATATGCCTGAATCCTGAAAAGCCAACAACCCTTCCTCTCCACTCCGGTACTCCCGGGTCAGGACCGAGGGATGCGAGACCCAGAATCCCAAACACCTGCTACAATCCCCGGCCTCCAGGCCCTGAGTCATTACGATGGCTCAACATGGCTGGAGCCTGAGAGAAGGCAGTCACCCTGTACCTGAGAGAAAGGGGTCACAGAACCCGAAACAGCCTCCAGACACTGGGGTCTCAGCTCAGACTCCCCGGAAAGTTCCGAGGGATTGGAGACACAGAATGGGAAGTGCCCCGCCCCTCCAGGCCCGGGGCTGCTCGCCCCGGGCCTCCAGGCCCGGGGCTGCTCGCCCCGGGCCTCCAGGCCCGGGGCTGCTCGCCCCGGGCCTCCAGGCCCGGGGCTGCTCGCCCCGGGCCTCCACGCCCGGGGCTGCTCGCCCCGGGCCTCCAGGCCCGGGGCTGCTCGCCCCGGGCCTCCAGGCCCGGGGCTGCTCGCCCCGGGCCTCCACGCCCGGGGCTGCTCGCCCCGGGCCTCCACGCCCGGGGCTGCTCGCCCCGGGCCTCCACGCCCGGGGCTGCTCGCCCCGGGCCTCCACGCCCGGGGCTGCTCGCCCCGGGCCTCCACGCCCGGGGCTGCTCGCCCCGGGCCTCCACGCCCGGGGCTGCTCGCCCCGGGCCTCCACGCCCGGGGCTGCTCGCCCCGGGCCTCCACGCCCGGGGCTGCTCGCCCCGGGCCTCCACGCCCGGGGCTGCTCGCCATGGCTCACTATGATTGAAGCCGTTCCTGTACCTTAGAGAAGGGGGTCACACAAACACAAACACCCTCCAGGCCCTGGGTTCCCTGCTCAGAAAATCCCGGGCAAGTTCCGAGGGATCGGATTCGCCAAAAGGGTAGTGCTCCTGGTCGACCCGGGCCTCCACGCCCGGGGCTCTATCTTTCCATGGCGCATCAGGGCTGAAGCCTCTCCCTGTCAGTGACAGAAACGGGCCAGTGTTTCCCACACAGAGTCCAGACCTTGGGGTCTCAGCTCAGAAACTTACGGGGAAGGATGGAGAAGTGGGAGACACAGAATTCCAAGCAGCCCTACCAGGGACTATACTACAAGCCTAAAATCCCAAGGAGACATATGCCTGATTCCTGAAAAGCCAACAACCCTTCCTCTCCACTCCGGTACTCCCGGGTCAGGACCGAGGGATGCGAGACCCAGAATCCCAAACACCTGCTACGAGCCCCGGCCTCCAGGCCCTGAGACATTACGATGGCTCACCATGGTTGGAGCCTGAGAGAAGGCAGTCACCCTGTACCTGAGAGAAAGAGGTCACAGAACCCGAAACAGCCTCCAGACACTGGGGTCTCAGCTCAGAAACTCCCCGGAAAGTTCCGAGGGATTGGGGACACAGAATGGGAAGTGCCACGCTCGCCCCGGGCCTCCACGCCCGGGGCTGCTCGCCATGGCTCACTATGACTGAAGCCGTTCCTGTACCTTAGAGAAGGGGTCACACAAACACAAACACCCTCCAGGCCCTGGGTTCCCTGCTCAGAAAATCCCGGGCAAGTTCCGAGGGATCGGATTCGCCAAATGGGTAGTGCTCCTGGTCGACCCGGGCCTCCACGCATGGGGTTCTATCTTTCCATGGCGCATCAGGGCTGAAGCCTCTCCCTGTCAGTGACAGAAACGGGCCAGTGTTTCCCACACAGAGTCCAGACCTTGGGGTCTCAGCTCAGAAACTTACGGGGAAGGATAGAGAAGTGGGAGACACAGAATTCCAAGCAGCCCTACCAGGGACTATACTACAAGCCTAAAATCCCAAGGAGACATATGCCTGAATCCTGAAAAGCCAACAACCCTTCCTCTCCACTCCGGTACTCCCGGGTCAGGACCGAGGGATGCGAGACCCAGAATCCCAAACACCTGCTACGAGCCCCGGCCTCCAGGCCCTGAGTCATTACGATGGCTCACCATGGTTGGAGCCTGAGAGAAGGCAGTCACCCTGTACCTGAGAAAAAGAGGTCACAGAACCCGAAACAGCCTCCAGACACTGGGGTCTCAGCTCAGAAACTCCCCGGAAAGTTCCGAGGGATTGGAGACACAGAATTGGAAGTGCCACGCTCGCCCCGGGCCTCCAGGCCCGGGGCTGCTCGCCCCGGGCCTCCACGCCAGGGGCTACTCGCCATGGCTCACTATGACTGAAGCCGTTCCTGTACCTGAGAGAAGGGGTCACACAAACACAAACACCCTCCAGGCCCTGGGTTCCCTGCTCAGAAAATCCCGGGCAAGTTCCGAGGGATCGGATTCGCCAAATGGGTAGTGCTCCTGCTCGCCCCGGGCCTCCACGCCCGGGGCTGCTCGCCATGGCTCACTATGACTGAAGCCGTTCCTGTACCTTAGAGAAGGGGGTCACACAAACACAAACACCCTCCAGGCCCTGAGTTCCCTGCTCAGAAAATCCCGGGCAAGTTCCGAGGGATCGGATTCGCCAAATGGGTAGTGCTCCTGGTCGACCCGGGCCTCCACGCCCGGGGCTCTATCTTTCCATGGCGCATCAGGGCTGAAGCCTCTCCCTGTCAGTGACAGAAACGGGCCAGTGTTTCCCACACAGAGTCCAGACCTTGGGGTCTCAGCTCAGAAACTTACGGGGAAGGATGGAGAAGTGGGAGACAAAGAATTCCAAGCAGCCCTACCAGGGACTATACTACAAGCCTAAAATCCCAAGGAAACATATGCCTGAATCCTGAAAAGCCAACAACCCTTCCTCTCCACTCCGGTACTCCCGGGTCAGGACCGAGGGATGCGAGACCCAGAATCCCAAACACCTGCTACAATCCCCGGCCTCCAGGCCCTGAGTCATTACGATGGCTCAACATGGCTGGAGCCTGAGAGAAGGCAGTCACCCTGTACCTGAGAGAAAGGGGTCACAGAACCCGAAACAGCCTCCAGACACTGGGGTCTCAGCTCAGACTCCCCGGAAAGTTCCGAGGGATTGGAGACACAGAATGGGAAGTGCCCCGCCCCTCCAGGCCCGGGGCTGCTCGCCCCGGGCCTCCACGCCCGGGGCTGCTCGCCCCGGGCCTCCAGCCCCGGGGCTGCTCGCCCCGGGCCTCCACGCCCAGGGGTGCTCGCCCCGGGCCTCCACGCCCGGGGCTGCTCGCCCCGGCCTCCACGCCCGGGGCTGCTCGCCCCGGGCCTCCACGCCCGGGGCTGCTCGCCCCGGGCCTCCACGCCCGGGGCTGCTCGCCCCGGGCCTCCACGCCCGGGGCTGCTCGCCATGGCTCACTATGACTGAAGCCGTTCCTGTACCTTAGAGAAGGGGTCACACAAACACAAACACCCTCCAGGCCCTGGGTTCCCTGCTCAGAAAATCCCGGGCAAGTTCCGAGGGATCGGATTCGCCAAATGGGTAGTGCTCCTGGTCGACCTGGGCCTCCACGCCCGGGGCTCTATCTTTCCATGGCGCATCAGGGCTGAAGCCTCTCCCTGTCAGTGTCAGAAACGGGCCAGTGTTTCCCACACAGAGTCCAGACCTTGGGGTCTCAGCTCAGAAACTTACGGGGAAGGATGGAGAAGTGGGAGACACAGAATTCCAAGCAGCCCTACCAGGGACTATACTACAAGCCTAAAATCCCAAGGAGACATATGCCTGAATCCTGAAAAGCCAACAACCCATCCTCTCCACTCCGGTACTCCCGGGTCAGGACCGAGGGATGCGAGACCCAGAATCCCAAACACCTGCTACGAGCCCCGGCCTCCAGGCCCTGAGTCATTACGATGGCTCACCATGGCTGGAGCCTGAGAGAAGGCAGTCACCCTGTACCTGAGAGAAAGGGGTCACAGAACCCGAAACAGCCTCCAGACACTGGGGTCTCAGCTCAGAAACTCCCCGGAAAGTTCCGAGGGATTGGAGACACAGAATGGGAAGTGCCCCGCTCGCCCCGGGGCTCCAGGCCCGGGGCTGCTCGCCCCGGGGCTCCAGGCCCGGGGCTGCTCGCCCCGGGGCTCCAGGCCCGGGGCTGCTCGCCCCGGGGCTCCAGGCCCGGGGCTGCTCGCCCCGGGGCTCCAGGCCCGGGGCTGCTCGCCCCGGGGCTCCAGGCCCGGGGCTGCTCGCCCCGGGGCTCCAGGCCCGGGGCTGCTCGCCCCGGGGCTCCAGGCCCGGGGCTGCTCGCCCCGGGGCTCCAGGCCCGGGGCTGCTCGCCCCGGGCCTCCAGGCCCGGGGCTGCTCGCCCCGGGGCTCCAGGCCCGGGGCTGCTCGCCCCGGGCCTCCAGGCCCGGGGCTGCTCGCCCCGGGCCTCCAGGCCCGGGGCTGCTCGCCCCGGGCCTCCAGGCCCGGGGCTGCTCGCCCCGGGCCTCCAGGCCCGGGGCTGCTCGCCCCGGGCCTCCAGGCCCGGGGCTGCTCGCCCCGGGCCTCCAGGCCCGGGGCTGCTCGCCCCGGGCCTCCAGGCCCGGGGCTGCTCGCCCCGGGCCTCCAGGCCCGGGGCTGCTCGCCCCGGGCCTCCAGGCCCGGGGCTGCTCGCCCCGGGCCTCCACGCCCGGGGCTGCTCGCCCCGGGCCTCCACGCCCGGGGCTGCTCGCCCCGGGCCTCCAGGCCCGGGGCTGCTCGCCCCGGGCCTCCACGCCCGGGGCTGCTCGCCCCGGGCCTCCACGCCCGGGGCTGCTCGCCCCGGGCCTCCACGCCCGGGGCTGCTCGCCCCGGGCCTCCACGCCCGGGGCTGCTCGCCCCGGGCCTCCACGCCCGGGGCTGCTCGCCCCGGGCCTCCACGCCCGGGGCTGCTCGCCCCGGGCCTCCACGCCCGGGGCTGCTCGCCCCGGGCCTCCACGCCCGGGGCTGCTCGCCCCGGGCCTCCACGCCCGGGGCTGCTCGCCCCGGGCCTCCACGCCCGGGGCTGCTCGCCCCGGGCCTCCACGCCCGGGGCTGCTCGCCCCGGGCCTCCACGCCCGGGGCTGCTCGCCATGGCTCACTATGACTGAAGCCGTTCCTGTACCTTAGAGAAGGGGGTCACACAAACACAAACACCCTCCAGGCCCTGGGTTCCCTGCTCAGAAAATCCCGGGCAAGTTCCGAGGGATCGGATTCGCCAAATGGGTAGTGCTCCTGGTCGACCCGGGCCTCCACGCCCGGGGCTCTATCTTTCCATGGCGCATCAGGGCTGAAGCCTCTCCCTGTCAGTGACAGAAACGGGCCAGTGTTTCCCACACAGAGTCCAGACCTTGGGGTCTCAGCTCAGAAACTTACGGGGAAGGATGGAGAATTGGGAGACACAGAATTCCAAGCAGCCCTACCAGGGACTATACTACAAGCCTAAAATCCCAAGGAGACATATGCCTGAATCCTGAAAAGCCAACAACCCTTCCTCTCCACTCCGGTACTCCCGGGTCAGGACCGAGGGATGCGAGACCCAGAATCCCAAACACCTGCTACGAGCCCCGGCCTCCAGGCCCTGAGTCATTACGATGGCTCACCATGGTTGGAGCCTGAGAGAAGGCAGTCACCCTGTACCTGAGAAAAAGAGGTCACAGAACCCGAAACAGCCTCCAGACACTGGGGTCTCAGCTCAGAAACTCCCCGGAAAGTTCCGAGGGATTGGAGACACAGAATTGGAAGTGCCACGCTCGCCCCGGGCCTCCAGGCCCGGGGCTGCTCGCCCCGGGCCTCCAGCCCCGGGGCTGCTCGCCCCGGGCCTCCACGCCCAGGGGTGCTCGCCCCGGGCCTCCACGCCCGGGGCTGCTCGCCCCGGGCCTCCACGCCCGGGGCTGCTCGCCCCGGGCCTCCACGCCCGGGGCTGCTCGCCCCGGGCCTCCACGCCCGGGGCTGCTCGCCCCGGGCCTCCACGCCCGGGGCTGCTCGCCATGGCTCACTATGACTGAAGCCGTTCCTGTACCTTAGAGAAGGGGTCACACAAACACAAACACCCTCCAGGCCCTGGGTTCCCTGCTCAGAAAATCCCGGGCAAGTTCCGAGGGATCGGATTCGCCAAATGGGTAGTGCTCCTGGTCGACCTGGGCCTCCACGCCCGGGGCTCTATCTTTCCATGGCGCATCAGGGCTGAAGCCTCTCCCTGTCAGTGTCAGAAACGGGCCAGTGTTTCCCACACAGAGTCCAGACCTTGGGGTCTCAGCTCAGAAACTTACGGGGAAGGATGGAGAAGTGGGAGACACAGAATTCCAAGCAGCCCTACCAGGGACTATACTACAAGCCTAAAATCCCAAGGAGACATATGCCTGAATCCTGAAAAGCCAACAACCCATCCTCTCCACTCCGGTACTCCCGGGTCAGGACCGAGGGATGCGAGACCCAGAATCCCAAACACCTGCTACGAGCCCCGGCCTCCAGGCCCTGAGTCATTACGATGGCTCACCATGGCTGGAGCCTGAGAGAAGGCAGTCACCCTGTACCTGAGAGAAAGGGGTCACAGAACCCGAAACAGCCTCCAGACACTGGGGTCTCAGCTCAGAAACTCCCCGGAAAGTTCCGAGGGATTGGAGACACAGAATGGGAAGTGCCACGCTCGCCCCGGGCCTCCGGGCCCGGGGCTGCTCGCCCCGGGCCTCCGGGCCCGGGGCTGCTCGCCCCGGGCCTCCGGGCCCGGGGCTGCTCGCCCCGGGCCTCCGGGCCCGGGGCTGCTCGCCCCGGGCCTCCGGGCCCGGGGCTGCTCGCCCCGGGCCTCCGGGCCCGGGGCTGCTCGCCCCGGGCCTCCGGGCCCGGGGCTGCTCGCCCCGGGCCTCCGGGCCCGGGGCTGCTCGCCCCGGGCCTCCGGGCCCGGGGCTGCTCGCCCCGGGCCTCCGGGCCCGGGGCTGCTCGCCCCGGGCCTCCGGGCCCCGGGCTGCTCGCCCCGGGCCTCCGGGCCCGGGGCTGCTCGCCCCGGGCCTCCGGGCCCGGGGCTGCTCGCCCCGGGCCTCCACGCCCGGGGCTGCTCGCCCCGGGCCTCCACGCCCGGGGCTGCTCGCCATGGCTCACTATGACTGAAGCCGTTCCTGTACCTTAGAGAAGGGGGTCACACAAACACAAACACCCTCCAGGCCCTGGGTTCCCTGCTCAGAAAATCCCGGGCAAGTTCCGAGGGATCGGATTCGCCAAATGGGTAGTGCTCCTGGTCGACCCGGGCCTCCACGCCCGGGGCTCTATCTTTCCATGGCGCATCAGGGCTGAAGCCTCTCCCTGTCAGTGACAGAAACGGGCCAGTGTTTCCCACACAGAGTCCAGACCTTGGGGTCTCAGCTCAGAAACTTACGGGGAAGGATGGAGAAGTGGGAGACACAGAATTCCAAGCAGCCCTACCAGGGACTATACTACAAGCCTAAAATCCCAAGGAGACATATGCCTGATTCCTGAAAAGCCAACAACCCTTCCTCTCCACTCCGGTACTCCCGGGTCAGGACCGAGGGATGCGAGACCCAGAATCCCAAACACCTGCTACGAGCCCCGGCCTCCAGGCCCTGAGACATTACGATGGCTCACCATGGTTGGAGCCTGAGAGAAGGCAGTCACCCTGTACCTGAGAGAAAGAGGTCACAGAACCCGAAACAGCCTCCAGACACTGGGGTCTCAGCTCAGAAACTCCCCGGAAAGTTCCGAGGGATTGGAGACACAGAATGGGAAGTGCCACGCTCGCCCCGGGCCTCCACGCCCGGGGCTGCTCGCCATGGCTCACTATGACTGAAGCCGTTCCTGTACCTTAGAGAAGGGGTCACACAAACACAAACACCCTCCAGGCCCTGGGTTCCCTGCTCAGAAAATCCCGGGCAAGTTCCGAGGGATCGGATTCGCCAAATGGGTAGTGCTCCTGGTCGACCCGGGCCTCCACGCATGGGGTTCTATCTTTCCATGGCGCATCAGGGCTGAAGCCTCTCCCTGTCAGTGACAGAAACGGGCCAGTGTTTCCCACACAGAGTCCAGACCTTGGGGTCTCAGCTCAGAAACTTACGGGGAAGGATAGAGAAGTGGGAGACACAGAATTCCAAGCAGCCCTACCAGGGACTATACTACAAGCCTAAAATCCCAAGGAGACATATGCCTGAATCCTGAAAAGCCAACAACCCTTCCTCTCCACTCCGGTACTCCCGGGTCAGGACCGAGGTATGCGAGACCCAGAATCCCAAACACCTGCTACGAGCCCCGGCCTCCAGGCCCTGAGTCATTACGATGGCTCACCATGGTTGGAGCCTGAGAGAAGGCAGTCACCCTGTACCTGAGAAAAAGAGGTCACAGAACCCGAAACAGCCTCCAGACACTGGGGTCTCAGCTCAGAAACTCCCCGGAAAGTTCCGAGGGATTGGAGACACAGAATTGGAAGTGCCACGCTCGCCCCGGGCCTCCAGGCCCGGGGCTGCTCGCCCCGGGCCTCCACGCCAGGGGCTACTCGCCATGGCTCACTATGACTGAAGCCGTTCCTGTACCTGAGAGAAGGGGTCACACAAACACAAACACCCTCCAGGCCCTGGGTTCCCTGCTCAGAAAATCCCGGGCAAGTTCCGAGGGATCGGATTCGCCAAATGGGTAGTGCTCCTGCTCGCCCCGGGCCTCCACGCCCGGGGCTGCTCGCCATGGCTCACTATGACTGAAGCCGTTCCTGTACCTTAGAGAAGGGGGTCACACAAACACAAACACCCTCCAGGCCCTGAGTTCCCTGCTCAGAAAATCCCGGGCAAGTTCCGAGGGATCGGATTCGCCAAATGGGTAGTGCTCCTGGTCGACCCGGGCCTCCACGCCCGGGGCTCTATCTTTCCATGGCGCATCAGGGCTGAAGCCTCTCCCTGTCAGTGACAGAAACGGGCCAGTGTTTCCCACACAGAGTCCAGACCTTGGGGTCTCAGCTCAGAAACTTACGGGGAAGGATGGAGAAGTGGGAGACAAAGAATTCCAAGCAGCCCTACCAGGGACTATACTACAAGCCTAAAATCCCAAGGAAACATATGCCTGAATCCTGAAAAGCCAACAACCCTTCCTCTCCACTCCGGTACTCCCGGGTCAGGACCGAGGGATGCGAGACCCAGAATCCCAAACACCTGCTACAATCCCCGGCCTCCAGGCCCTGAGTCATTACGATGGCTCAACATGGCTGGAGCCTGAGAGAAGGCAGTCACCCTGTACCTGAGAGAAAGGGGTCACAGAACCCGAAACAGCCTCCAGACACTGGGGTCTCAGCTCAGACTCCCCGGAAAGTTCCGAGGGATTGGAGACACAGAATGGGAAGTGCCCCGGGCCTCCAGGCCCGGGGCTGCTCGCCCCGGGCCTCCAGGCCCGGGGCTGCTCGCCCCGGGCCTCCAGGCCCGGGGCTGCTCGCCCCGGGCCTCCAGGCCCGGGGCTGCTCGCCCCGGGCCTCCAGGCCCGGGGCTGCTCGCCCCGGGCCTCCAGGCCCGGGGCTGCTCGCCCCGGGCCTCCAGGCCCGGGGCTGCTCGCCCCGGGCCTCCAGGCCCGGGGCTGCTCGCCCCGGGCCTCCAGGCCCGGGGCTGCTCGCCCCGGGCCTCCAGGCCCGGGGCTGCTCGCCCCGGGCCTCCAGGCCCGGGGCTGCTCGCCCCGGGCCTCCAGGCCCGGGGCTGCTCGCCCCGGGCCTCCAGGCCCGGGGCTGCTCGCCCCGGGCCTCCAGGCCCGGGGCTGCTCGCCCCGGGCCTCCACGCCCGGGGCTGCTCGCCCCGGGCCTCCAGGCCCGGGGCTGCTCGCCCCGGGCCTCCAGGCCCGGGGCTGCTCGCCCCGGGCCTCCAGGCCCGGGGCTGCTCGCCCCGGGCCTCCACGCCCGGGGCTGCTCGCCCCGGGCCTCCACGCCCGGGGCTGCTCGCCCCGGGCCTCCACGCCCGGGGCTGCTCGCCCCGGGCCTCCACGCCCGGGGCTGCTCGCCCCGGGCCTCCAGGCCCGGGGCTGCTCGCCCCGGGCCTCCACGCCCGGGGCTGCTCGCCCCGGGCCTCCACGCCCGGGGCTGCTCGCCCCGGGCCTCCACGCCCGGGGCTGCTCGCCCCGGGCCTCCACGCCCGGGGCTGCTCGCCCCGGGCCTCCACGCCCGGGGCTGCTCGCCCCGGGCCTCCACGCCCGGGGCTGCTCGCCCCGGGCCTCCACGCCCGGGGCTGCTCGCCCCGGGCCTCCACGCCCGGGGCTGCTCGCCCCGGGCCTCCACGCCCGGGGCTGCTCGCCCCGGGCCTCCACGCCCGGGGCTGCTCGCCCCGGGCCTCCACGCCCGGGGCTGCTCGCCCCGGGCCTCCACGCCCGGGGCTGCTCGCCCCGGGCCTCCACGCCCGGGGCTGCTCGCCCCGGGCCTCCACGCCCGGGGCTGCTCGCCCCGGGCCTCCACGCCCGGGGCTGCTCGCCCCGGGCCTCCACGCCCGGGGCTGCTCGCCCCGGGCCTCCACGCCCGGGGCTGCTCGCCCCGGGCCTCCACGCCCGGGGCTGCTCGCCATGGCTCACTATGACTGAAGCCGTTCCTGTACCTTAGAGAAGGGGGTCACACAAACACAAACACCCTCCAGGCCCTGGGTTCCCTGCTCAGAAAATCCCGGGCAAGTTCCGAGGGATCGGATTCGCCAAATGGGTAGTGCTCCTGGTCGACCCGGGCCTCCACGCCCGGGGCTCTATCTTTCCATGGCGCATCAGGGCTGAAGCCTCTCCCTGTCAGTGACAGAAACGGGCCAGTGTTTCCCACACAGAGTCCAGACCTTGGGGTCTCAGCTCAGAAACTTACGGGGAAGGATGGAGAAGTGGGAGACACAGAATTCCAAACAGCCCTACCAGGGACTATACTACAAGCCTAAAATCCCAAGGAGACATATGCCTGATTCCTGAAAAGCCAACAACCCTTCCTCTCCACTCCGGTACTCCCGGGTCAGGACCGAGGGATGCGAGACCCAGAATCCCAAACACCTGCTACGAGCCCCGGCATCCAGGCCCTGAGACATTACGATGGCTCACCATGGTTGGAGCCTGAGAGAAGGCAGTCACCCTGTACCTGAGAGAAAGAGGTCACAGAACCCGAAACAGCCTCCAGACACTGGGGTCTCAGCTCAGAAACTCCCCGGAAAGTTCCGAGGGATTGGAGACACAGAATGGGAAGTGCCACGCTCGCCCCGGGCCTCCACGCCCGGGGCTGCTCGCCATGGCTCACTATGACTGAAGCCGTTCCTGTACCTTAGAGAAGGGGTCACACAAACACAAACACCCTCCAGGCCCTGGGTTCCCTGCTCAGAAAATCCCGGGCAAGTTCCGAGGGATCGGATTCGCCAAATGGGTAGTGCTCCTGGTCGACCCGGGCCTACACGCATGGGGCTCTATCTTTCCATGGCGCATCAGGGCTGAAGCCTCTCCCTGTCAGTGACAGAAACGGGCCAGTGTTTCCCACACAGAGTCCAGACCTTGGGGTCTCAGCTCAGAAACTTACGGGGAAGGATAGAGAAGTGGGAGACACAGAATTCCAAGCAGCCCTACCAGGGACTATACTACAAGCCTAAAATCCCAAGGAGACATATGCCTGAATCCTGAAAAGCCAACAACCCTTCCTCTCCACTCCGGTACTCCCGGGTCAGGACCGAGGGATGCGAGACCCAGAATCCCAAACACCTGCTACGAGCCCCGGCCTCCAGGCCCTGAGTCATTACGATGGCTCACCATGGTTGGAGCCTGAGAGAAGGCAGTCACCCTGTACCTGAGAAAAAGAGGTCACAGAACCCGAAACAGCCTCCAGACACTGGGGTCTCAGCTCAGAAACTCCCCGGAAAGTTCCGAGGGATTGGAGACACAGAATTGGAAGTGCCACGCTCGCCCCGGGCCTCCAGGCCCGGGGCTGCTCGCCCCGGGCCTCCACGCCAGGGGCTACTCGCCATGGCTCACTATGACTGAAGCCGTTCCTGTACCTGAGAGAAGGGGTCACACAAACACAAACACCCTCCAGGCCCTGGGTTCCCTGCTCAGAAAATCCCGGGCAAGTTCCGAGGGATCGGATTCGCCAAATGGGTAGTGCTCCTGCTCGCCCCGGGCCTCCACGCCCGGGGCTACTCGCCATGGCTCACTATGACTGAAGCCGTTCCTGTACCTTAGAGAAGGGGGTCACACAAACACAAACACCCTCCAGGCCCTGAGTTCCCTGCTCAGAAAATCCCGGGCAAGTTCCGAGGGATCGGATTCGCCAAATGGGTACTGCTCCTGGTCGACCCGGGCCTCCACGCCCGGGGCTCTATCTTTCCATGGCGCATCAGGGCTGAAGCCTCTCCCTGTCAGTGACAGAAACGGGCCAGTGTTTCCCACACAGAGTCCAGACCTTGGGGTCTCAGCTCAGAAACTTACGGGGAAGGATGGAGAAGTGGGAGACAAAGAATTCCAAGCAGCCCTACCAGGGACTATACTACAAGCCTAAAATCCCAAGGAAACATATGCCTGAATCCTGAAAAGCCAACAACCCTTCCTCTCCACTCCGGTACTCCCGGGTCAGGACCGAGGGATGCGAGACCCAGAATCCCAAACACCTGCTACAATCCCCGGCCTCCAGGCCCTGAGTCATTACGATGGCTCAACATGGCTGGAGCCTGAGAGAAGGCAGTCACCCTGTACCTGAGAGAAAGGGGTCACAGAACCCGAAACAGCCTCCAGACACTGGGGTCTCAGCTCAGACTCCCCGGAAAGTTCCGAGGGATTGGAGACACAGAATGGGAAGTGCCCCGCCCCTCCAGGCCCGGGGCTGCTCGCCCCGGGCCTCCAGGCCCGGGGCTGCTCGCCCCGGGCCTCCAGGCCCGGGGCTGCTCGCCCCGGGCCTCCAGGCCCGGGGCTGCTCGCCCCGGGCCTCCAGGCCCGGGGCTGCTCGCCCCGGGCCTCCAGGCCCGGGGCTGCTCGCCCCGGGCCTCCAGGCCCGGGGCTGCTCGCCCCGGGCCTCCAGGCCCGGGGCTGCTCGCCCCGGGCCTCCAGGCCCGGGGCTGCTCGCCCCGGGCCTCCAGGCCCGGGGCTGCTCGCCCCGGGCCTCCAGGCCCGGGGCTGCTCGCCCCGGGCCTCCAGGCCCGGGGCTGCTCGCCCCGGGCCTCCAGGCCCGGGGCTGCTCGCCCCGGGCCTCCAGGCCCGGGGCTGCTCGCCCCGGGCCTCCACGCCCGGGGCTGCTCGCCCCGGGCCTCCAGGCCCGGGGCTGCTCGCCCCGGGCCTCCAGGCCCGGGGCTGCTCGCCCCGGGCCTCCACGCCCGGGGCTGCTCGCCCCGGGCCTCCACGCCCGGGGCTGCTCGCCCCGGGCCTCCACGCCCGGGGCTGCTCGCCCCGGGCCTCCACGCCCGGGGCTGCTCGCCCCGGGCCTCCACGCCCGGGGCTGCTCGCCCCGGGCCTCCACGCCCGGGGCTGCTCGCCCCGGGCCTCCACGCCCGGGGCTGCTCGCCCCGGGCCTCCACGCCCGGGGCTGCTCGCCCCGGGCCTCCACGCCCGGGGCTGCTCGCCATGGCTCACTATGACTGAAGCCGTTCCTGTACCTTAGAGAAGGGGGTCACACAAACACAAACACCCTCCAGGCCCTGGGTTCCCTGCTCAGAAAATCCCGGGCAAGTTCCGAGGGATCGGATTCGCCAAATGGGTAGTGCTCCTGGTCGACCCGGGCCTCCACGCCCGGGGCTCTATCTTTCCATGGCGCATCAGGGCTGAAGCCTCTCCCTGTCAGTGACAGAAACGGGCCAGTGTTTCCCACACAGAGTCCAGACCTTGGGGTCTCAGCTCAGAAACTTACGGGGAAGGATGGAGAAGTGGGAGACACAGAATTCCAAGCAGCCCTACCAGGGACTATACTACAAGCCTAAAATCCCAAGGAGACATATGCCTGATTCCTGAAAAGCCAACAACCCTTCCTCTCCACTCCGGTACTCCCGGGTCAGGACCGAGGGATGCGAGACCCAGAATCCCAAACACCTGCTACGAGCCCCGGCCTCCAGGCCCTGAGACATTACGATGGCTCACCATGGTTGGAGCCTGAGAGAAGGCAGTCACCCTGTACCTGAGAGAAAGAGGTCACAGAACCCGAAACAGCCTCCAGACACTGGGGTCTCAGCTCAGAAACTCCCCGGAAAGTTCCGAGGGATTGGAGACACAGAATGGGAAGTGCCACGCTCGCCCCGGGCCTCCACGCCCGGGGCTGCTCGCCATGGCTCACTATGACTGAAGCCGTTCCTGTACCTTAGAGAAGGGGTCACACAAACACAAACACCCTCCAGGCCCTGGGTTCCCTGCTCAGAAAATCCCGGGCAAGTTCCGAGGGATCGGATTCGCCAAATGGGTAGTGCTCCTGGTCGACCCGGGCCTCCACGCATGGGGCTCTATCTTTCCATGGCGCATCAGGGCTGAAGCCTCTCCCTGTCAGTGACAGAAACGGGCCAGTGTTTCCCACACAGAGTCCAGACCTTGGGGTCTCAGCTCAGAAACTTACGGGGAAGGATAGAGAAGTGGGAGACACAGAATTCCAAGCAGCCCTACCAGGGACTATACTACAAGCCTAAAATCCCAAGGAGACATATGCCTGAATCCTGAAAAGCCAACAACCCTTCCTCTCCACTCCGGTACTCCCGGGTCAGGACCGAGGGATGCGAGACCCAGAATCCCAAACACCTGCTACGAGCCCCGGCCTCCAGGCCCTGAGTCATTACGATGGCTCACCATGGTTGGAGCCTGAGAGAAGGCAGTCACCCTGTACCTGAGAAAAAGAGGTCACAGAACCCGAAACAGCCTCCAGACACTGGGGTCTCAGCTCAGAAACTCCCCGGAAAGTTCCGAGGGATTGGAGACACAGAATTGGAAGTGCCACGCTCGCCCCGGGCCTCCAGGCCCGGGGCTGCTCGCCCCGGGCCTCCACGCCAGGGGCTACTCGCCATGGCTCACTATGACTGAAGCCGTTCCTGTACCTGAGAGAAGGGGTCACACAAACACAAACACCCTCCAGGCCCTGGGTTCCCTGCTCAGAAAATCCCGGGCAAGTTCCGAGGGATCGGATTCGCCAAATGGGTAGTGCTCCTGCTCGCCCCGGGCCTCCACGCCCGGGGCTACTCGCCATGGCTCACTATGACTGAAGCCGTTCCTGTACCTTAGAGAAGGGGGTCACACAAACACAAACACCCTCCAGGCCCTGAGTTCCCTGCTCAGAAAATCCCGGGCAAGTTCCGAGGGATCGGATTCGCCAAATGGGTAGTGCTCCTGGTCGACCCGGGCCTCCACGCCCGGGGCTCTATCTTTCCATGGCGCATCAGGGCTGAAGCCTCTCCCTGTCAGTGACAGAAACGGGCCAGTGTTTCCCACACAGAGTCCAGACCTTGGGGTCTCAGCTCAGAAACTTACGGGGAAGGATGGAGAAGTGGGAGACAAAGAATTCCAAGCAGCCCTACCAGGGACTATACTACAAGCCTAAAATCCCAAGGAAACATATGCCTGAATCCTGAAAAGCCAACAACCCTTCCTCTCCACTCCGGTACTCCCGGGTCAGGACCGAGGGATGCGAGACCCAGAATCCCAAACACCTGCTACAATCCCCGGCCTCCAGGCCCTGAGTCATTACGATGGCTCAACATGGCTGGAGCCTGAGAGAAGGCAGTCACCCTGTACCTGAGAGAAAGGGGTCACAGAACCCGAAACAGCCTCCAGACACTGGGGTCTCAGCTCAGACTCCCCGGAAAGTTCCGAGGGATTGGAGACACAGAATGGGAAGTGCCCCGCCCCTCCAGGCCCGGGGCTGCTCGCCCCGGGCCTCCAGGCCCGGGGCTGCTCGCCCCGGGCCTCCAGGCCCGGGGCTGCTCGCCCCGGGCCTCCAGGCCCGGGGCTGCTCGCCCCGGGCCTCCAGGCCCGGGGCTGCTCGCCCCGGGCCTCCAGGCCCGGGGCTGCTCGCCCCGGGCCTCCAGGCCCGGGGCTGCTCGCCCCGGGCCTCCAGGCCCGGGGCTGCTCGCCCCGGGCCTCCAGGCCCGGGGCTGCTCGCCCCGGGCCTCCAGGCCCGGGGCTGCTCGCCCCGGGCCTCCAGGCCCGGGGCTGCTCGCCCCGGGCCTCCAGGCCCGGGGCTGCTCGCCCCGGGCCTCCAGGCCCGGGGCTGCTCGCCCCGGGCCTCCAGGCCCGGGGCTGCTCGCCCCGGGCCTCCAGGCCCGGGGCTGCTCGCCCCGGGCCTCCAGGCCCGGGGCTGCTCGCCCCGGGCCTCCAGGCCCGGGGCTGCTCGCCCCGGGCCTCCAGGCCCGGGGCTGCTCGCCCCGGGCCTCCAGGCCCGGGGCTGCTCGCCCCGGGCCTCCAGGCCCGGGGCTGCTCGCCCCGGGCCTCCACGCCCGGGGCTGCTCGCCCCGGGCCTCCAGGCCCGGGGCTGCTCGCCCCGGGCCTCCACGCCCGGGGCTGCTCGCCCCGGGCCTCCACGCCCGGGGCTGCTCGCCCCGGGCCTCCAGGCCCGGGGCTGCTCGCCCCGGGCCTCCAGGCCCGGGGCTGCTCGCCCCGGGCCTCCACGCCCGGGGCTGCTCGCCCCGGGCCTCCAGGCCCGGGGCTGCTCGCCCCGGGCCTCCACGCCCGGGGCTGCTCGCCCCGGGCCTCCACGCCCGGGGCTGCTCGCCCCGGGCCTCCAGGCCCGGGGCTGCTCGCCCCGGGCCTCCACGCCCGGGGCTGCTCGCCCCGGGCCTCCACGCCCGGGGCTGCTCGCCCCGGGCCTCCACGCCCGGGGCTGCTCGCCCCGGGCCTCCACGCCCGGGGCTGCTCGCCCCGGGCCTCCACGCCCGGGGCTGCTCGCCCCGGGCCTCCACGCCCGGGGCTGCTCGCCCCGGGCCTCCAGGCCCGGGGCTGCTCGCCCCGGGCCTCCACGCCCGGGGCTGCTCGCCATGGCTCACTATGACTGAAGCCGTTCCTGTACCTTAGAGAAGGGGGTCACACAAACACAAACACCCTCCAGGCCCTGGGTTCCCTGCTCAGAAAATCCCGGGCAAGTTCCGAGGGATCGGATTCGCCAAATGGGTAGTGCTCCTGGTCGACCCGGGCCTCCACGCCCGGGGCTCTATCTTTCCATGGCGCATCAGGGCTGAAGCCTCTCCCTGTCAGTGACAGAAACGGGCCAGTGTTTCCCACACAGAGTCCAGACCTTGGGGTCTCAGCTCAGAAACTTACGGGGAAGGATGGAGAAGTGGGAGACACAGAATTCCAAGCAGCCCTACCAGGGACTATACTACAAGCCTAAAATCCCAAGGAGACATATGCCTGATTCCTGAAAAGCCAACAACCCTTCCTCTCCACTCCGGTACTCCCGGGTCAGGACCGAGGGATGCGAGACCCAGAATCCCAAACACCTGCTACGAGCCCCGGCCTCCAGGCCCTGAGACATTACGATGGCTCACCATGGTTGGAGCCTGAGAGAAGGCAGTCACCCTGTACCTGAGAGAAAGAGGTCACAGAACCCGAAACAGCCTCCAGACACTGGGGTCTCAGCTCAGAAACTCCCCGGAAAGTTCCGAGGGATTGGAGACACAGAATGGGAAGTGCCACGCTCGCCCCGGGCCTCCACGCCCGGGGCTGCTCGCCATGGCTCACTATGACTGAAGCCGTTCCTGTACCTTAGAGAAGGGGTCACACAAACACAAACACCCTCCAGGCCCTGGGTTCCCTGCTCAGAAAATCCCGGGCAAGTTCCGAGGGATCGGATTCGCCAAATGGGTAGTGCTCCTGGTCGACCCGGGCCTCCACGCATGGGGCTCTATCTTTCCATGGCGCATCAGGGCTGAAGCCTCTCCCTGTCAGTGACAGAAACGGGCCAGTGTTTCCCACACAGAGTCCAGACCTTGGGGTCTCAGCTCAGAAACTTACGGGGAAGGATAGAGAAGTGGGAGACACAGAATTCCAAGCAGCCCTACCAGGGACTATACTACAAGCCTAAAATCCCAAGGAGACATATGCCTGAATCCTGAAAAGCCAACAACCCTTCCTCTCCACTCCGGTACTCCCGGGTCAGGACCGAGGGATGCGAGACCCAGAATCCCAAACACCTGCTACGAGCCCCGGCCTCCAGGCCCTGAGTCATTACGATGGCTCACCATGGTTGGAGCCTGAGAGAAGGCAGTCACCCTGTACCTGAGAAAAAGAGGTCACAGAACCCGAAACAGCCTCCAGACACTGGGGTCTCAGCTCAGAAACTCCCCGGAAAGTTCCGAGGGATTGGAGACACAGAATTGGAAGTGCCACGCTCGCCCCGGGCCTCCAGGCCCGGGGCTGCTCGCCCCGGGCCTCCACGCCAGGGGCTACTCGCCATGGCTCACTATGACTGAAGCCGTTCCTGTACCTGAGAGAAGGGGTCACACAAACACAAACACCCTCCAGGCCCTGGGTTCCCTGCTCAGAAAATCCCGGGCAAGTTCCGAGGGATCGGATTCGCCAAATGGGTAGTGCTCCTGCTCGCCCCGGGCCTCCACGCCCGGGGCTACTCGCCATGGCTCACTATGACTGAAGCCGTTCCTGTACCTTAGAGAAGGGGGTCACACAAACACAAACACCCTCCAGGCCCTGAGTTCCCTGCTCAGAAAATCCCGGGCAAGTTCCGAGGGATCGGATTCGCCAAATGGGTAGTGCTCCTGGTCGACCCGGGCCTCCACGCCCGGGGCTCTATCTTTCCATGGCGCATCAGGGCTGAAGCCTCTCCCTGTCAGTGACAGAAACGGGCCAGTGTTTCCCACACAGAGTCCAGACCTTGGGGTCTCAGCTCAGAAACTTACGGGGAAGGATGGAGAAGTGGGAGACAAAGAATTCCAAGCAGCCCTACCAGGGACTATACTACAAGCCTAAAATCCCAAGGAAACATATGCCTGAATCCTGAAAAGCCAACAACCCTTCCTCTCCACTCCGGTACTCCCGGGTCAGGACCGAGGGATGCGAGACCCAGAATCCCAAACACCTGCTACAATCCCCGGCCTCCAGGCCCTGAGTCATTACGATGGCTCAACATGGCTGGAGCCTGAGAGAAGGCAGTCACCCTGTACCTGAGAGAAAGGGGTCACAGAACCCGAAACAGCCTCCAGACACTGGGGTCTCAGCTCAGACTCCCCGGAAAGTTCCGAGGGATTGGAGACACAGAATGGGAAGTGCCCCGCCCCTCCAGGCCCGGGGCTGCTCGCCCCGGGCCTCCACGCCCGGGGCTGCTCGCCCCGGGCCTCCAGGCCCGGGGCTGCTCGCCCCGGGCCTCCAGCCCCGGGGCTGCTCGCCCCGGGCCTCCACGCCCAGGGGTGCTCGCCCCGGGCCTCCACGCCCGGGGCTGCTCGCCCCGGGCCTCCACGCCCGGGGCTGCTCGCCCCGGGCCTCCACGCCCGGGGCTGCTCGCCCCGGGCCTCCACGCCCAGGGCTGCTCGCCCCGGGCCTCCACGCCCGGGGCTGCTCGCCATGGCTCACTATGACTGAAGCCGTTCCTGTACCTTAGAGAAGGGGTCACACAAACACAAACACCCTCCAGGCCCTGGGTTCCCTGCTCAGAAAATCCCGGGCAAGTTCCGAGGGATCGGATTCGCCAAATGGGTAGTGCTCCTGGTCGACCTGGGCCTCCACGCCCGGGGCTCTATCTTTCCATGGCGCATCAGGGCTGAAGCCTCTCCCTGTCAGTGTCAGAAACGGGCCAGTGTTTCCCACACAGAGTCCAGACCTTGGGGTCTCAGCTCAGAAACTTACGGGGAAGGATGGAGAAGTGGGAGACACAGAATTCCAAGCAGCCCTACCAGGGACTATACTACAAGCCTAAAATCCCAAGGAGACATATGCCTGAATCCTGAAAAGCCAACAACCCATCCTCTCCACTCCGGTACTCCCGGGTCAGGACCGAGGGATGCGAGACCCAGAATCCCAAACACCTGCTACGAGCCCCGGCCTCCAGGCCCTGAGTCATTACGATGGCTCACCATGGCTGGAGCCTGAGAGAAGGCAGTCACCCTGTACCTGAGAGAAAGGGGTCACAGAACCCGAAACAGCCTCCAGACACTGGGGTCTCAGCTCAGAAACTCCCCGGAAAGTTCCGAGGGATTGGAGACACAGAATGGGAAGTGCCACGCTCGCCCCGGGCCTCCAGGCCCGGGGCTGCTCGCCCCGGGCCTCCAGGCCCGGGGCTGCTCGCCCCGGGCCTCCAGGCCCGGGGCTGCTCGCCCCGGGCCTCCAGGCCCGGGGCTGCTCGCCCCGGGCCTCCAGGCCCGGGGCTGCTCGCCCCGGGCCTCCAGGCCCGGGGCTGCTCGCCCCGGGCCTCCAGGCCCGGGGCTGCTCGCCCCGTGCCTCCAGGCCCGGGGCTGCTCGCCCCGGGCCTCCAGGCCCGGGGCTGCTCGCCCCGGGCCTCCAGGCCCGGGGCTGCTCGCCCCGGGCCTCCAGGCCCGGGGCTGCTCGCCCCGGGCCTCCAGGCCCGGGGCTGCTCGCCCCGGGCCTCCAGGCCCGGGGCTGCTCGCCCCGGGCCTCCAGGCCCGGGGCTGCTCGCCCCGGGCCTCCAGGCCCGGGGCTGCTCGCCCCGGGCCTCCACGCCCGGGGCTGCTCGCCCCGGGCCTCCAGGCCCGGGGCTGCTCGCCCCGGGCCTCCACGCCCGGGGCTGCTCGCCCCGGGCCTCCACGCCCGGGGCTGCTCGCCCCGGGCCTCCAGGCCCGGGGCTGCTCGCCCCGGGCCTCCAGGCCCGGGGCTGCTCGCCCCGGGCCTCCAGGCCCGGGGCTGCTCGCCCCGGGCCTCCAGGCCCGGGGCTGCTCGCCCCGGGCCTCCAGGCCCGGGGCTGCTCGCCCCGGGCCTCCACGCCCGGGGCTGCTCGCCCCGGGCCTCCACGCCCGGGGCTGCTCGCCCCGGGCCTCCACGCCCGGGGCTGCTCGCCCCGGGCCTCCACGCCCGGGGCTGCTCGCCCCGGGCCTCCACGCCCGGGGCTGCTCGCCCCGGGCCTCCACGCCCGGGGCTGCTCGCCCCGGGCCTCCACGCCCGGGGCTGCTCGCCCCGGGCCTCCACGCCCGGGGCTGCTCGCCCCGGGCCTCCACGCCCGGGGCTGCTCGCCCCGGGCCTCCACGCCCGGGGCTGCTCGCCCCGGGCCTCCACGCCCGGGGCTGCTCGCCCCGGGCCTCCACGCCCGGGGCTGCTCGCCCCGGGCCTCCACGCCCGGGGCTGCTCGCCCCGGGCCTCCACGCCCGGGGCTGCTCGCCCCGGGCCTCCACGCCCGGGGCTGCTCGCCATGGCTCACTATGATTGAAGCCGTTCCTGTACCTTAGAGAAGGGGGTCACACAAACACAAACACCCTCCAGGCCCTGGGTTCCCTGCTCAGAAAATCCCGGGCAAGTTCCGAGGGATCGGATTCGCCAAAAGGGTAGTGCTCCTGGTCGACCCGGGCCTCCACGCCCGGGGCTCTATCTTTCCATGGCGCATCAGGGCTGAAGCCTCTCCCTGTCAGTGACAGAAACGGGCCAGTGTTTCCCACACAGAGTCCAGACCTTGGGGTCTCAGCTCAGAAACTTACGGGGAAGGATGGAGAAGTGGGAGACACAGAATTCCAAGCAGCCCTACCAGGGACTATACTACAAGCCTAAAATCCCAAGGAGACATATGCCTGATTCCTGAAAAGCCAACAACCCTTCCTCTCCACTCCGGTACTCCCGGGTCAGGACCGAGGGATGCGAGACCCAGAATCCCAAACACCTGCTACGAGCCCCGGCCTCCAGGCCCTGAGACATTACGATGGCTCACCATGGTTGGAGCCTGAGAGAAGGCAGTCACCCTGTACCTGAGAGAAAGAGGTCACAGAACCCGAAACAGCCTCCAGACACTGGGGTCTCAGCTCAGAAACTCCCCGGAAAGTTCCGAGGGATTGGAGACACAGAATGGGAAGTGCCACGCTCGCCCCGGGCCTCCACGCCCGGGGCTGCTCGCCATGGCTCACTATGACTGAAGCCGTTCCTGTACCTTAGAGAAGGGGTCACACAAACACAAACACCCTCCAGGCCCTGGGTTCCCTGCTCAGAAAATCCCGGGCAAGTTCCGAGGGATCGGATTCGCCAAATGGGTAGTGCTCCTGGTCGACCCGGGCCTCCACGCATGGGGTTCTATCTTTCCATGGCGCATCAGGGCTGAAGCCTCTCCCTGTCAGTGACAGAAACGGGCCAGTGTTTCCCACACAGAGTCCAGACCTTGGGGTCTCAGCTCAGAAACTTACGGGGAAGGATAGAGAAGTGGGAGACACAGAATTCCAAGCAGCCCTACCAGGGACTATACTACAAGCCTAACATCCCAAGGAGACATATGCCTGAATCCTGAAAAGCCAACAACCCTTCCTCTCCACTCCGGTACTCCCGGGTCAGGACCGAGGGATGCGAGACCCAGAATCCCAAACACCTGCTACGAGCCCCGGCCTCCAGGCCCTGAGTCATTACGATGGCTCACCATGGTTGGAGCCTGAGAGAAGGCAGTCACCCTGTACCTGAGAAAAAGAGGTCACAGAACCCGAAACAGCCTCCAGACACTGGGGTCTCAGCTCAGAAACTCCCCGGAAAGTTCCGAGGGATTGGAGACACAGAATTGGAAGTGCCACGCTCGCCCCGGGCCTCCAGGCCCGGGGCTGCTCGCCCCGGGCCTCCACGCCAGGGGCTACTCGCCATGGCTCACTATGACTGAAGCCGTTCCTGTACCTGAGAGAAGGGGTCACACAAACACAAACACCCTCCAGGCCCTGGGTTCCCTGCTCAGAAAATCCCGGGCAAGTTCCGAGGGATCGGATTCGCCAAATGGGTAGTGCTCCTGCTCGCCCCGGGCCTCCACGCCCGGGGCTGCTCGCCATGGCTCACTATGACTGAAGCCGTTCCTGTACCTTAGAGAAGGGGGTCACACAAACACAAACACCCTCCAGGCCCTGAGTTCCCTGCTCAGAAAATCCCGGGCAAGTTCCGAGGGATCGGATTCGCCAAATGGGTAGTGCTCCTGGTCGACCCGGGCCTCCACGCCCGGGGCTCTATCTTTCCATGGCGCATCAGGGCTGAAGCCTCTCCCTGTCAGTGACAGAAACGGGCCAGTGTTTCCCACACAGAGTCCAGACCTTGGGGTCTCAGCTCAGAAACTTACGGGGAAGGATGGAGAAGTGGGAGACAAAGAATTCCAAGCAGCCCTACCAGGGACTATACTACAAGCCTAAAATCCCAAGGAAACATATGCCTGAATCCTGAAAAGCCAACAATCCTTCCTCTCCACTCCGGTACTCCCGGGTCAGGACCGAGGGATGCGAGACCCAGAATCCCAAACACCTGCTACAATCCCCGGCCTCCAGGCCCTGAGTCATTACGATGGCTCAACATGGCTGGAGCCTGAGAGAAGGCAGTCACCCTGTACCTGAGAGAAAGGGGTCACAGAACCCGAAACAGCCTCCAGACACTGGGGTCTCAGCTCAGACTCCCCGGAAAGTTCCGAGGGATTGGAGACACAGAATGGGAAGTGCCCCGCCCCTCCAGGCCCGGGGCTGCTCGCCCCGGGCCTCCACGCCCGGGGCTGCTCGCCCCGGGCCTCCAGGCCCGGGGCTGCTCGCCCCGGGCCTCCAGCCCCGGGGCTGCTCGCCCCGGGCCTCCACGCCCAGGGGTGCTCGCCCCGGGCCTCCACGCCCGGGGCTGCTCGCCCCGGGCCTCCACGCCCGGGGCTGCTCGCCCCGGGCCTCCACGCCCGGGGCTGCTCGCCCCGGGCCTCCACGCCCGGGGCTGCTCGCCCCGGGCCTCCACGCCCGGGGCTGCTCGCCATGGCTCACTATGACTGAAGCCGTTCCTGTACCTTAGAGAAGGGGTCACACAAACACAAACACCCTCCAGGCCCTGGGTTCCCTGCTCAGAAAATCCCGGGCAAGTTCCGAGGGATCGGATTCGCCAAATGGGTAGTGCTCCTGGTCGACCTGGGCCTCCACGCCCGGGGCTCTATCTTTCCATGGCGCATCAGGGCTGAAGCCTCTCCCTGTCAGTGTCAGAAACGGGCCAGTGTTTCCCACACAGAGTCCAGACCTTGGGGTCTCAGCTCAGAAACTTACGGGGAAGGATGGAGAAGTGGGAGACACAGAATTCCAAGCAGCCCTACCAGGGACTATACTACAAGCCTAAAATCCCAAGGAGACATATGCCTGAATCCTGAAAAGCCAACAACCCATCCTCTCCACTCCGGTACTCCCGGGTCAGGACCGAGGGATGCGAGACCCAGAATCCCAAACACCTGCTACGAGCCCCGGCCTCCAGGCCCTGAGTCATTACGATGGCTCACCATGGCTGGAGCCTGAGAGAAGGCAGTCACCCTGTACCTGAGAGAAAGGGGTCACAGAACCCGAAACAGCCTCCAGACACTGGGGTCTCAGCTCAGAAACTCCCCGGAAAGTTCCGAGGGATTGGAGACACAGAATGGGAAGTGCCCCGCTCGCCCCGGGCCTCCAGGCCCGGGGCTGCTCGCCCCGGGCCTCCAGGCCCGGGGCTGCTCGCCCCGGGCCTCCAGGCCCGGGGCTGCTCGCCCCGGGCCTCCAGGCCCGGGGCTGCTCGCCCCGGGCCTCCAGGCCCGGGGCTGCTCGCCCCGGGCCTCCAGGCCCGGGGCTGCTCGCCCCGGGCCTCCAGGCCCGGGGCTGCTCGCCCCGGGCCTCCAGGCCCGGGGCTGCTCGCCCCGGGCCTCCAGGCCCGGGGCTGCTCGCCCCGGGCCTCCAGGCCCGGGGCTGCTCGCCCCGGGCCTCCAGGCCCGGGGCTGCTCGCCCCGGGCCTCCAGGCCCGGGGCTGCTCGCCCCGGGCCTCCAGGCCCGGGGCTGCTCGCCCCGGGCCTCCAGGCCCGGGGCTGCTCGCCCCGGGCCTCCACGCCCGGGGCTGCTCGCCCCGGGCCTCCACGCCCGGGGCTGCTCGCCCCGGGCCTCCACGCCCGGGGCTGCTCGCCCCGGGCCTCCAGGCCCTGGGCTGCTCGCCCCAGGCCTCCAGTTCCGAGGGAGTTCCGAGGGATCGGATTCGCTAAATGGGTAGTGATCCTGGTCGACCCGGGCCTCCACGCCCGGGGCTCTATCTTTCCATGGCGCATCAGGGCTGAAGCCTCTCCCTATCAGTGACAGAAACGGGCCAGTGTTTCCCACACAGAGTCCACTCTTGGGGTCTCAGCTAAGAAACTTACGGGGAAGGATGGAGAAGAGGGAGACACAGAATTCCAAGCAGCCCTACCAGGGACTATACTACAAGCCTAAAATCCCAAGGAGACATATGCCTGAATCCTGAAAAGCCAACAACCCTTCCTCTCCACTCCGGTACTCCCGAGTCAGGACCGAGGGATGCGAGACCCAGAATCCCAAACACCTGCTACGAGCCCCGGCCTCCAGGCCATGAGTCATTACGATGGCTCACCATGGCTGGAGCCTGAGAGAAGGCAGTCACCCTGTACCTGAGAGAAAGGGGTCACAGAACCCGAAACAGCCTCCAGACACTGGGGTCTCAGCTCAGAAACTCCCCGGAAAGTTCCGAGGGATTGGAGACACAGAATGGGAAGTGCCCCGCTCGCCCCGGGCCTCCGGGCCCGGGGCTGCTCACCCCGGGCCTCCACGCCCGGGGCTGTTCGCCCCGGGCCTCCACGCCCGGGGCTGCTCGCCCCGGGGCCTCCACGCCCGGGGCTGCTCGCCCCGGGCCTCCAGGCCCGGGGCTGCTCGCCCCGGGCCTCCACGCCCGGGGCTGCTCGCCCCGGGCCTCCACGCCCGGGGCTGCTCGCCCCGGGCCTCCTCGCCCGGGGCTGCTCGCCCCGGGCCTCCTCGCCCGGGGCTGCTCGCCCCGGGCCTCCTCGCCCGGGGCTGCTCGCCCCGGGCCTCCTCGCCCGGGGCTGCTCGCCCCGGGCCTCCTCGCCCGGGGCTGCTCGCCCCGGGCCTCCTCGCCCGGGGCTGCTCGCCCCGGGCCTCCTCGCCCGGGGCTGCTCGCCATGGCTCACTATGACTGAAGCCGTTCCTGTACCTTAGAGAAGGGGTCAGACAAACACAAACACCCTCCAGGCCCTGGGTTCCCTGCTCAGAAAATCCCGGGCAAGTTCCGAGGGATCGGATTCGCCAAATGGGTAGTGCTCCTGGTCGACCCGGGCCTCCACGCCCGGGGCTTTTTCTTTCCATGGCGCATCAGGGCTGAAGCCTCTCCCTGTCAGTGACAGAAACGGGCCAGTGTTTCCCACACAGAGTCCAGACCTTGGGGTCTCAGCTCAGAAACTTACGGGGAAGGATGGCGAAGTGGGAGACACAGAATTCCAAGCAGCCCTACCAGGGACTATACTACAAGCCTAAAATCCCAAGGAGACATATGCCTGAATCCTGAAAAGCCAACAACCCTTCCTCTCCACTCCGGTACTCCCGCGTCAGGACCGAGGGATGCGAGACCCAGAATCCCAAACACCTGCTACGAGCCCCGGCCTCCAGGCCCTGAGACATTACGATGGCTCACCATGGTTGGAGCCTGAGAGAAGGCAGTCACCCTGTACCTGAGAGAAAGAGGTCACAGAACCCGAAACAGCCTCCAGACACTGGGGTCTCAGCTCAGAAACTCCCCGGAAAGTTCCGAGGGATTGGAGACACAGAATGGGAAGTGCCACGCTCGCCCCGGGCCTCCAGGCCCGGGGCTGCTCGCCCCGGGCCTCCAGGCCCGGGGCTGCTCGCCCCGGGCCTCCAGCCCCGGGGCTGCTCGCCCCGGGCCTCCAGGCCCGGGGCTGCTCGCCCCGGGCCTCCACGCCCGGGGCTGCTCGCCCCGGGCCTCCACGCCCGGGGCTGCTCGCCCCGGGCCTCCACGCCCGGGGCTGCTCGCCCCGGGCCTCCACGCCCGGGGCTGCTCGCCCCGGGCCTCCACGCCCGGGGCTGCTCGCCCCGGGCCTCCACGCCCGGGGCTGCTCGCCATGGCTCACTATGACTGAAGCCGTTCCTGTACCTGAGAGAAGGGGTCACACAAACACAAACACCCTCCAGTCCCTGGGTTCCCTGCTCAGAAAATCCCGGGCAAGTTCCGAGGGATGGGATACGCCAAATGGGTTGTGCTCCTGGTCGACCCGGGCCTCCACGCCCGGGGCTCTATCTTTCCATGGCGCATCAGGGCTGAAGCCTCTCCCTGTCAGTGACAGAAACGGGCCAGTGTTTCCCACACAGAGTCCAGACCTTGGGGTCTCAGCTCAGAAACTTACGGGGAAGGATGGAGAAGTGGGAGACACAGAATTCCAAGCAGCCCTACCAGGGACTATACTCCAAGCCTAAAATCCCAAGGAGACATATGCCTCAATCCTGAAAAGCCAACAACCCTTCCTCTCCACTCCGGTACTCCCGGGTCAGGACCGGGTGATGCGAGACCCAGAATCCCAAACACCTGCTACGAGCCCCGGTCTCCAGGCCCTGAGTCATTACGATGGCTCACCATGGCTGGAGCCTGAGAGAAGGCAGTCACCCTGTACCTGAGAGAAAGAGGTCACAGAACCAGAAACAGCCTCCAGACACTGGGGTCTCAGCTCAGAAACTCCCCGGAAATTTCCGAGGGATTGGAGACACAGAATGGGAAGTGCCCGGCTCGCCTCGCCCCGGGCCTCCACGCCCGGGGCGGCTCGCCCCGGGCCTCCACGCCCGGGGCTGCTCGCCATGGCTCACTATGACTGAAGCCGTTCCTGTACCTTAGAGAAGGGGTCACACAAACACAAACACTCTCCAGGCCCTGGGTTCTCTGCTCGGAAATTCCCGGGGCAGTTCCACTGGGTAAGATACACCAAATGGTTAGTGCTCCTGGTCGACCCGGGCCTCCACGCCCGGGGCTCTATCTTACCATGGCGCATCAGGGCTGAAGCCTCTCCCTGTCAGTGACAGAAACGGGCCAGTGTTTCCCACACAGAGTCCAGACCTTGGGGTCTCAGCTAAGAAACTTAAGGGGAAGGATGGAGAAGTGGGAGACACAGAATTCCAAGCAGCCCTACCAGGGACTATACTACAAGCCTAAAATCCCAAGGAGACATATGCCTGAATCCTGAAAAGCCAACAACCCTTCCTCTCCACTCCGGTACTCCCGGGTCAGGACCGAGGGATGCGAGACCCAGAATCCCAAACACCTGCTACGAGCCCCGGCCTCCAGGCCCTGAGTCATTACGATGGCTCACCATGGCTGGAGCCTGAGAAAAGGCAGTCACCCTGTACCTGAGAGAAAGAGGTCACAGAACCCGAAACAGCATCCAGACACTGGGGTCTCAGCTCAGAAACTCCCCGGAAAGTTCCGAGGGATTGGAGACACAGAATTGGAAGTGCCACGCTCGCCCCGGGCCTCCAGGCCCGGGGCTGCTCGCCCCGGGCCTCCACGCCCGGGGCTACTCGCCATGGCTCACTATGACTGAAGCCGTTCCTGTACCTGAGAGAAGGAGTCACACAAACAAAAACATCCTCCAGGCCCTGGGTTCCCTGCTCAGAAAATCCCGGGCAAGTTCCGAGGGATGGGATATGCCAAATGGGTTGTGCTCCTGGTCGACCCGGGCCTCCACGCCCGGGGCTCTATCTTAACATGGCGCATCAGGGCTGAAGCCTCTCCCTGTCAGTGACAGAAACGGGCCAGTGTTTCCCACACAGAGTCCAGACCTTGGGGTCTCAGCTCAGAAACTTACGGGGAAGGATGGAGAATTGGGAGACACAGAATTCCACGCAGCCCTACCAGGGACTATACTCCAAGCCTAAAATCCCAAGGAGACATATGCCTGAATCCTGAAAAGCCAACAACCCTTCCTCTCCACTCCGGTACTCCCGGGTCAGGACCGGGGGATGCGAGACCCAGAATCCCAAACACCTGCTACGAGCCCCGGCCTCCAGGCCCTGAGTCATTACGATGGCTCACCATGGCTGGAGCCTGAGAGAAGGCAGTCACCCTGTCCCTGAGAGAAAGAGGTCACAGAACCCGAAACAGCCTCCAGACACTGGGGTCTCAGCTCAGAAACTCCCCGGAAAGTTCCGAGGGATTGGAGACACAGAATGGGAAGTGCCCCGCTCGTCCCGGGTCTCCTGGCCCGGGGCTGCCCGCCCCGGGCCTCCACGCCCGGGGCTCCCCGCCCCTGGCCTCCACGCCCGGGGCTCCCCGCCCCGGGCCTCCACGCCCGGGGCTCCCCGCCCCGGGCCTCCACGCCGGGGGCCCCCGCCCGGGGCCTCCACGCCCGGGGCTGCTCGCCATGGCTCACTATGACTGAAGCCGTTCCTGTACCTGAGAGAAGGGGTCACACAAACACAAACACCCTCCAGGCCCTGTGTTCCCTGCTCAGAAAATCCCGGGCAAGTTCCGAGGGATCAGATACGCCAAATGGGTAGTGCTTATGGTCGACCCGGGCCTCCACGCCCGGGCTGTATCTTACCATGGCTAATCAGGGTTGAAGCCTCTCCCTGTCAGTGACAGAAACGGGCCAGTGTTTCCCACAAGGACTCCAGACCTTGGGGTCTCAGCTAAGAAACTTAAGGGGAAGGATGGAGAGGTGGGAGACACAGAATTCCAAGCAGCCCTTCCAGGGGCTATGCAGCCAGCCTAAAATCCCAAGGAGACATATGCCTGAATCCTGAAAAGCCAACAACACTTCCTCTCAACTCTGAAACTCCTGGGTCAGGACCGAGGGATGCGAGACCCAGAATCCCAAACACCTGCTATGAACCCCGGCCTCCAGGCCCTGAGTCATTACGATGGCTCACCATGGCTGGAGCCTGAGAGAAGGCAGTCACCCCTGTACCTGAGAGAGGTGGGTCACAGAACCCGAAACAGCCTCCAGACACTGGGGTCTCAGCTCAGAAACTCCCCGGAAAGTTCCGAAGGATTGGAGACACAGAACGGGAAGTGCCCCGCTCGCCCCGGCCCTCCACGTCCGGGGCTGCTCGCCCCGGGCCTCCACGTCCGGGGCTGCTCGTCCCGGGCCTCCACGCCCGGGGCTGCTCGCCCCGGACCTCCACGCCCGGGGCTGCTCGCCCCGGGCCTCCACGCCCGGGGCTGCTCGCCCCGGGCCTCCACGCCCGGGGCTGCTCGCCATGGCTCACTATGGCTGAAGCCGTTCCTGTACCTGAGAGAAGGGGTCACACAAACACAAATACCCTCCAGGCCCTGGGTTCCCTGCTCAGAAACTCCCCGGGAAGTTCCGAGGGATAGGATACACCAAATGGGTAGTGCTCCTGGTCGATCCGGGTCTCCACGCCCGGGGATCTATCTTACCATGGCTCATCAGGGCTGAAGCGTCTCCCTGTCAGTGACAGAAACGGGCCATTGTTTCCCACACAGACTCCAGACCTCGTGGTCTCAATAAGAAACTTACGGGGAACGATGGAGAAGTAGGAGACACAGAATTCCAAGCAGCCCTTCCAGGGGCTATGCAGCAAGCCTAAAATCCCAACGAGACATATGCCTGAATCCTGAAAAGCCAACATCCCTTCCTCTCCACTCCGATACTCCCGGGTCAGGACCGAGGGGTTCGAGACCCAGAATCCCAAACACCTGCTACGAGCCCCGGCCTCCAGGCCCTGAATCATTATGATGGCTCACCATGGCTGGAGCCTGAGAGAAGGCGGTCACCCTGTACCTGAGAGAAATGGGTCACAGAACCCGAAACAGCCTCCAGACACTGGGGTCTCAGCTCAGAAACTCCCCGGAAAGTTCCGAAGCATTGGAGACACAGAATGGGAAGTGCCCCGCTCGCCCCGGGCCTCCAGGCCCGGGGCTGCTCGCCCCGGGCTTCCAGGCCCGGGACTACTCGCCCCGGGCCTCCACGCCCGCGGCTGCTCGCCCCGGGCCTCCAGGCCCGCGGCTGCTCGCCCCGGGCCTCCAGGCCTCCCAGTTACTCCACCTCCCAGTTACACTTAACTGGAGATAGGGTGCTAGAAAGATCGTCGGTCAGCGCCCCTTCCACCTTGAGACAATGTTGAAGGCTGTTTCTTTTGTTTCACATAAATAACGTGAACAACAGCATGAATTGGAGTCTGTATGTCCTGATGAGCTTTCTTGTATTGGCTTTTGGATAAATGCTCAGACTAAATATGCTTTGATGAAAGAAAGCAGACATTTTTTCCTCTGTTTACAGGTCCCTTTATTCTTTTTTTTTTTGTATTGTGAACTATAGTACTCAGTAAAGTAAATCCTTGTGAAATTTCACTCCTCTAATGTTATTTTATTAGTGTAACTCTGACACTTTGCAGCTCAATCCACATAGCGTTAACATTTCCCTTCCTCATTACTATAGTATTAGTCTCCTCAAGGTCGTTTCTTTTCATGAATACTTACATAATCCCTTGTCAGATACATAAGGCAGATGATATATACAGTACAGCACTTGAAAAATCCCACACATGCCTTGTAGAAAAGGACAGTGTGCTGTTCATGCTGACATTTACAGACATTATCTTAACTAAGCCATTCATATTTTAATTTTTAATCTGTGATGAATTGTCGTTTCCCATGATGTGTATTAGGAAACCCTTCTTTTAGTGTTGATTTCCAATGAATTGAGCCCTGACCTGTCCACAGTTGGCTGATTAAAAAGTATCCAAACAAAGCCTTCTGGTGCCTTCCTCAAGGCTCCCCTGAGTCCCAAGGGGTCACCTCTGTCATGTGGAAAGCCCTCTGTTTCTGGTAAGGGACCTGATTGTAGAAAGCAGTGCAAGATGTTGGAGGAAGGCACGGAGGTGTTTTGTTTTGTTTTGTTTTGTTTTGTTTTGTTTTGTATGTTTTTATTTCCATGCAGTCTATGCAAACCGGAAAAAACCTCCATCCCTTCTTTGGTCTCTATCAAATGCAGAACCTGGTGCAGCTTCTGTGAGAAACAAGAATTCAGTCCCTACTATGGACACAGAGAAGGTCAAGGGAAATGATACAACAATTTTCAGTTGTAACTCTCTCTCTGGAATCTTTTATCTCTTTATACAGCACTCTCTCCTGGTGTTGTCTCTAGGTTGTACGTTCTGACATATATCTATGGCGTTATTTACTGTACAAAGAGTAAAACTCTTTCTCAAGAGCCTACTGGCCTCTCTGTTCTTAGCTTGTTTGTCATCTTTGGTGGTGCCTATAGAAGCCATAAGTGTTTGGAGGCTGAGGACCACAGGGAAGCCGCTGTGTGTTTGTGGAAATAACATGAGGAGGATGACATCTCACATGACACTTAGGTCTCCTGGCCTGCCTCACTTCTTCCAGACCTCCTTTCATGGGAATATTCCTGAAAACTGAAACAGTTTAATTGTTGTTATTTTACTCCTTTTCTGTACAGAGCTAGTCATTAACCTGGTTAGAACATTGGTTGTCTAACTCACTAACTGAAAAACACGAAAAGTCCTACTTTCTGCGATATGCTTAGCAATTTTGAATGCTCTTAGTCAAAGGTTAATTTTTTCCAAATTTCATAATTCATCAGTTTTCCCATCTCTGGGAAATGTGCTTTTGCAGAGTCACTCCAGGGCTCTGTCCTGGACTTAAAGTCCATGCATTCTGCCCTTGAGCCACTGATGTCTGCAGGGCCCTCCTTCCTCCCAGGTTGTGGACACAACCAGCCCTCCAGAAACTTTGGGTTCATGGCTGGGCCACCAAGGGGTCAAGGTCTGGCTGTCCACATGCTTCCCAGGAGTGGTTGGAACAGCAATGCTGCAGTACAGGTCATCATGAGAAGCTTCTGTAAACAGGAGTCGCATACACTGTGATCAGGGCATGGGCTAAAAGATGACAGGAGAGAGGAGGACACAGGACATGTGGTGCCATGCTTCATGGACAGGGCTGCATAGAGCAGAAGGATGAGGGCCTGGGGAGAGGCAGAGAAAGAGACAGGCAGGGAGAGAGACAATGAGTCAGTGATGGGGGAACTGGGCATGTCTGAAGGAGTGAGAGGAAGAAACAGAGGGAGACGATAGAGAGAAGCAGTGACAAAGAGGAGGCAAGGAAGAAAGGATGGAGCTGGTCACAGTGTGTGGAGAGGGCGATGGGCCATCCAGGAGGGGCTCTGTGATGATGCTCTTAGTGTTGGAGGCAGAATGTGTAGGAACCCTGGGCATGACAGTTCCCTGAGTGCAAAGCTCCAACCTCACTGCGGCAACCTCTGTACAGGCCATTGCCCTTGAGAAGATGGGTGCCCCTCATTTTGCCTGGCGTGTTGGGGTCCTGTCTCTGTATCAGTCATGGAGATAAATGGCTTGAGGCAGCATGTGCAGCTTGTTAGCAGGTAAAGACCAGAGTGTGCCCCATGGCACCCTCGAATTATAGCTGTTAACCTGGGAAATGAGGGAGAATCCCTCACATCTATTAAGCAGAGGAACAGGGAGAGAGAGTCAGTGTCTCCTTTTAGTTGGGTTCTATCTCGGCTAGACCAATAAGGAAGGTCCTCTTCTGGAGGTTCCTCCTGATATCTGCTGGGTTTTGGGGACTTTCCCTTGTTGGGACACTTATTCTTTCTCATGTCCTTTCCCCTTGCAGTAGGATCATTGACCCCTTGCTAAGGAGGTTCTCGGCCTCCTCCCTTGCTGCTGGGCATATTTATGGTCTTATAAGCCCCCTGTTGTGATCTCCCTGAGACCCTCTGATATCAACCTATGTGGACCTGCATCTGGAGAGAACCTGCACCTGGCCGAGGGCACAATCTGGCCACAGGGCCTTGTGGGGGAGGGTTGTCTGGCACGGAGGGGAGGAAAATGGGTGGCTGCAGTGGCAGTGCCTTGGCTGGGGAGGCTGCAGCAGTGGCAGCAGTGGCAGCAGCCAGCCCGCTGGGGGAGGAGTTTCAAGCTCAGGGGAGGGGAGGGAAGCCTAAATTGTCATGAAGAGGGGAACATTAGGGGAGCAGTCTGTCGCTTCTTTGGCTCCCTGGGTGAGTCTCCGGGTAAAGCAGCCAAAACCTTTGCCTGGCTCTCCTTGCCCCATCCCGACTCCACAATTCTCCCGTGAGGCGGAGTCACAAAGACAGAGGGACAGGGGCGCCCCCTCCAATGAGGAGACCAGCCAGATGCTTGCCTGGCCATTTTCTGAAGGAACCCAGGTGACGCTCAGCCCCAGAGGTCCCAGCCTTGTAACACATGATCAGAAGCCATTCTTATATCACCACAGACCCAGTGCCATTCATTATGGAATCTCAGACAGGCCCACTCAGTCTCCATGGGCCCCTAGGGACCCCAAGGGTACCTGTCTGTGGAGCCACAGAAGCTTACTCAGCAGGCAAGCTAGACCGAATCGCACATTCACATTCACATACACACCAGATGTTATTATATTCCCTACCAGAGAATCCCTACCTGTGAGGCTTCTGAAGTCTTGGGGAGTAAACAGGTCCCCCTTCCACTCTTGTGAGCGGCCCTGACTAGATTGGCCCCAGCCTTACCGGTTCTGACCCTCGGGCCCAGTACCTCACCAGCCAAGTCTCCTCGTGTCCGGTGGGAATGCCGGTGAGGTGCTGGCCTGAATGGGACAGAGAAGGAGACTGCCGATATTTAGGCAGGTTGCTCACTCTACCTTATGATCCCTCATTCCGGTACCGCCTCGCTGTTCTCCCAAACTGGTGGCAACAATGAGCCAGCATGGTTGGGTTTCCTGCTCAGGGAACCAAATTTGTTATGGAACCAGGTTGGAACACTGGCGGAAAAACCAAGTGGCACTCAGAGATCTTGGGGGATTGGAGATTTATTTAACACAAGCGGGCTCAGAGGAGACCGTATGTCTCCAAAGATCTCAACCCCGATTGAGAGCAGGAAGGGTAATTTTTAGTTATCAGCCTCCGTATTTGTGTGTGTGTGTGGGGGGGGGGTGGTTAAATGTGCAGCAAACAAGGGAAGAAGAACCCGGAGGAGGGGGTCTCTAAGCTAGAGACCAGAGTTTGTTTTAGTTCAATCAGCCACCCTTAGTGTACCTTCTCCACTTCTCCAACAGAACTAGTTATGTGCAACATGATAGTGCATTGCTATTCTTACATCTACTGCTGATCTCTGGATTGCGGATTGTAAGTGAGAAGTTTAAAACACCACCCCTTTCTCTTACATGAAAAGAGAAATCTCTGTCTTCACCTAGCCTTCCTGTGATTGTGAAGACATGGCAATTATTATTTCAAGGCACAGTTATCTACCTATGAGTCTGATGGAACTTATTTCACACATCTTCATCCCTAAAGCACTTTTCATAGAAAATATTACCCATATAGAGGCAGGAAATTCATCACAGATGTGTAGCTCCCTCTAGGTATGCATTCTGACCTTGTCACATTTGTGTCATCAAACACATTGACACCGTGAAAAATAAGCTCTCAACATCAAGATGGTGACATTAGAGGATATGGTGTAAAAGGAATTTCATGTGTTCTCAATTAGAAATAAATTTTAATGGTGAAGGAGAAAGTTAAAGTATTGTCAAATTTTATTGACATATAGTAGACACACCATGTTGTATTAGTTTCAGGCGTATATCACCGTGATTCCGTGTGTATACAATATGCTCTCCATATACCTAGACAAGCGTAGCTATGATGTGAAAGCATGCAATATTTTCTTACAGGGTTGACTATATTCTATAACCTGTACATTGTATCCCAATGACATATTCATTTCATAGCTGGAAGCCTGTATCTCTTTCTCAAGGGTGTCAATTTTTTATTCAACCCATGTATTTTCATGGTAAATACCACTGCCTGTCGTTCATTCAGCATGTGTCAATTTGCAGTCTGTCTTTCTGGGAATGCTGCTTAAAGCATTACAAATTACATCATTGTATCAATAAATTCGGTTTCATTCCTTATTCAGTAAAAAGGAGAAGGAAAACATTTCTTTGTGTCTCAGGCCCTGTCACTAAGACCCTTCCCAATCTGGAGGACAGGCTTAACTGGACCAGCTACACCCTCAGTATCTCCAGCTGAGCGGCCATGGCTTTGAACATTGCAGGAATTCCCACGGCGGCCAGCAGAGGGCGCGCACACAGCACGCCCATGGAGGGGCCGGTCCTCTGCAGGCTCAGCGATAGCCAGAGAAGGCGCCCATTAGGCTTTTCTGATCCAGGGTGCCTCAGAGCTGGAAAGGCTTCCTTGCTCCTGAGGACCCAGTGCCTCAGAGTGTGGGCAAAGAGCCAGAGCTGGGTATCCATCAGGCTCCGCCCCCAGGCCTGGGGGAGACTCTGGAGGCTTCCCAGCCACTTGCAGTCTCCTCAGTGGTGGGGCTGAGTACTGGGGATGGGTGCTGGGCAGCTTCCAGGAAGCGCTGGATGGTCAGTGAGCAGCACAGTCCCTTGCATTCTCAGGGCTGTCCGTGGTTTTTTCCTCATTTCCCCTGCCGGTATGTGAACAAGATGTATTTCAGTCAAGGATGTGTGGATTCAGGGGGTCCCACGATGCCACGTCAGAGAGGCTGGGTTTTTTTTTGTTGTTGTTGTTCCAGATTCAAAATTGTTTTGGGGGAGAAATCCTGTCACAAATACGGAGGAACAGGAGTCGCTTTCACTTTGGAAGTAAAGACACCAAATGTTGACTCTCAGGACCTTCTAGAAGAATCAGCTGGGACCCACTCTTCCAAGTCCTGCTGGAAGCAGAGCCAGAGGTAAAAACACAATGTGCCCTCCACATCATACATGCTTTTATAATTTTCAGTGGGTATCTGTCCCCCAACAATGTTGTAGTCGCTGAAAACAACTGAAAACCTGACAGGTACTTTGTGTCAGGAACCTCCCGTTATTTGAATATTCAATATTATTCCTGCGTCAGAATTTGTTACAGTTATCCTTTCTTGTCTTCGTTGGAAGGAATCTCATCAATAATATCTTAAAAACATACTAGTTACCTTATGTCTTTTTCAGGTGAGATTTGGCATGTTTTTTAATTTCTCATGAACTCGTGAAAAACTGAAATACTTTTAAATTGATTGCAGTTTTTACTAAAAGCTGATTCACGCCATCCCTCTGAGACTGCTGCTGGTCAAAGAACTTACCAATGCCCCTTCTCAGTGTGGGAAAGATTGTACTAAGCAAGCATTGTGAGCCAAGTTTAGAAGAAAAAGCCTGAGCATAGTGTATCTCTATGAAAATTGATGCTTAGATCCCCTGTCTGATACATTTCCACTTTTTTTTTATGTTTCTTTTTTGGCCCATTTTCTCATTCAGAGATTCGTAGACCTGCCTCAGTTTTACATTCACCACCCATTTTATTCTGGTGGACTTTTTTTTTGAGTACGTTGTTAGATTCTGTTTGCCAAATCTTGGTTGAGGACATTTGCATCTGTGTGCTTGAACGATACGGACCCATAGTTTTGTTTTTTCGTGGTGTCTTTATCTGGTTTTGGTATCAGGGTAATGCTGAATTAATTTGGATATTTTCTTTCCTGTTCTATTTTCTGGAATAGTTTGACAAGTATAGACATCAACTTTTCTTCAGATGTTTGATAGAATGTGCTTGTGAAGACGTCCGGTCCTGGACTGTTGTCTCTTAGGTGACATTTGATTACTGAATCTGTCTTCTTGCTAGTAAACCATCTGTTCAAATTTTTGATTTCATTCTGCTTCAGTTTTGGTAAGTTCCATGTTTCTAGGAATTGATCCATATAATCTGGTTTGTCCAGCTTGTTGGCATATAGTTTCTCATAATATTCTCTTACAATTGTTTGTATTTCTGTGGTGTTGGTTGTTCTCTGTCATTGTTATTTATAGGTGTCATTTCTGTTTTCTGATTAGTCTGGCTAGGGCTTATCAATTTCAATGTTCTTTTCATTGAAGCAGCTCCTAATTTCACTTACCTTGTTCTACTGTAGTTTTACCTTCTATATCACTTATTTCTCCTCTGCTTTTAATTATTTTCTTCATGCTGCTGTTTGGGGGTTTTGTTTGTTGTCCTTTGTCTGGCTTTTATAGTTATAAGGTTATGGAGTTTACTTCAGGGTATTTTGTTTTTTGTTTTTTCCTGAGGCAGACCTGTATTGCTATAAGCTTCCCTGTTAGAACTAGTTTTCTTGCTTTACAGAAGTTTGGATTGTTGTGTTTTCATTTTCATTTGTTTCCATGTTATTTCGATTTCATCTTTGATTTCTTGGTTGACCCATTGATTGTTTAGGAGCATGCTGTTTAACTTCCATGTTTTTGTGCCTTTTGCAGATTTTTTTTTTCTTGTTGGAGACTTCTACTTTCATAGCATTGTGGTCTGAAAAGACACATGGTATGACGTCGATTGGTTTGATTTTGTTTTGGCTTGTTTTATGACCTAATATTTTATTGAGTGTGGGGAATTTTCCATGTGCATGTGAAAAGAATGAGTATGGTGCTGTTTTAGGATGGAATGTCCTAAATATATCGGTTAAGTCCATCTGGTCTACTCTATCATTCAAAGTCACTACTTCCTTGTTGATTTTCTGATGGAATGATCTCTCCATGGGTATCATTGGAGTGTTAAAGTGCCCTACTATGATTGTATGACTATCAATACTTTAGGTTTTGACTGTTTTGTGTACTTGGATGCTCTCAGGTTGAGTGCGTATATGTTTACAATTGTTCTATCTTTTTTTGGATTGTACCTTTTATTATTATAGTGTCCTTCATTGTCTCTTGTTACAGTTTTCTTTTTAAATCTATTTTTTTCTGATATAGGTATGGCTACTGCAGTTTTCTTTTGATACTTTAGTTCTATAGTTAGCCTCTTGTAGGTAGAAGATAGATGGGTCCTATATTTTATTCATTCTATCACCCAGTGCCTTTTATTATGAAGAGAGAGTGCACAGGCATGGGATGGCAGGGTGGGGGAGTGGGGGAAGATAGAAGGAGAGCGAGAGAGAATGAGAGTGAGGATGTATCTTAAGCAAATCTCAAGCTCAGTGCAGAGCTCAGTTGGGACTCAATCCCAGGATCCTGGGATCATAGCCTGAGCCCAAATCAAGAGTCGAAATCTCAAGCGATGGAGCCATCCAGGTGCCCCTATCTGTCACCCAGTGCCTTTGATTTGAGCATGTATTCTGTTTCCGTTCAAAGTAATTGATAGACATACAGTTGTCCTTTTATTACTTGATGTTGGTTGTTTCTGAATCTGTCTGATCCTTTCTTCTCTTTCTCTTTTCTATGGTTTGCTGGGTTTATTTAGTAGTGCAGTTGAAATTGCTTGTCTTTATACTCTGCATATGTATTAGTGGTGTTTGATTTGTGGTTATTATTAGGTTTGTACCTAACCACTTCTGCATATAGAAGTCTATATTAAGTTGATAGTTGTTGAAGCTTGAACCAGTTCTTTACTCCTCTCCTCCCCGTGTTGTAGATATGTAGTGTCATATTTCAAAACCTTTCATATCGTGGATACCTTGGCTGATGTTTTACAGATATATTCATTTTTATTGCTTTTGCGTTTCGCACTTTAATACTGTCACTTTAGGTGTTTCTTTTCCACTTAAAGAGTCTCCTTTAACATTTCTTGCGGGGGTGGTTTGTGGCTTGTGAACTCGCTTAGTATTTATTTGGCAACCTCTTGATCTGTCCTTCCTTCTGAATGATAGTGTGGATAGACTCTCTTTGGCTGCAGATGTTTTCCATTCAGCAACTTTACCATACCTGCTGCTCACTTACGGTTTCAAACTTTCTTCTGAAAAACATCCAGTGATAAACTTATGGGGTTTTTTCTTGTAGGTAACTGTCATCTTTTCTTTTCCTGCTGTTAAAATTTTTCTTGATCATGACATTTTGGGTTTTAATTACTACATGACTTTGTGTAGATCTGCTTCTGCTGAATATTTTGGGGGTTCTTTGTGCCTCCTGCTTCTGAATCTGTTTCCTTCCCCGATTGAAGGAAGTTTTCATCTATTGTGTCTTCAAATAAATTTTCTGGTTCCATTTGTCAGAATTCTCAGAATGAGAAATAGGACAGGAAAGACCTATTGAAGCTTCTCTGATGAGTCACTGGATTTGCATGCGTGGAGGATACATTCGGGACTCAAATGAACAACCTACCTTTAATTTCAAAGAACTAGAAAAAGACAACAATCTACGTCCAATGTTCTCAAAACGGAGAAAGGAATACATATGAGAGTGGAAACCAATGAAATAGAGACCATGAAATCAATAGAAAATAGGAAGAAGACCAACAGTGGGTTTTCGAAAGAGTGAAACAAAATTGTCAAGACTATACATAGACTATGCTAAGACAGAGAGACGACCCAATTCAAAATAACTATAAATAAAAGAGAAGACATTACACCTGATACCAAAGAAATATAAAGGAAACAAAGAGGCGACTATGTGCAAATTAGATGCCAGCAAACCACTTACCTAGAAGAAATGGATAGGTTCTTAGAAACACACAACCTACCAAGACTGTATTAGGAAGATATAGAAGGTTTGCACAGACCCATTAAAGGAAGACTGCATCAATACAAGAAGATAACCAATGCAAGTAAATTGAGTTAGTAATGGAAATTCTCTCAGGGAAGAAAAGCCCAGGAACAGGTGCATTCACTGGTGAATTTGAACAACCGTTGTAGAAGAAACTAACAGCAGTCCTCTCACTGATTAAAAAGGGATAAACACCTCCAAACTCATTTCATGAGACTGGAATACCCTGGTAGGAAGCCAGAAAAGGATACTACTTGAACAGAAAACTATAGGCCAGTATCCCCGTGATGAATATAGATGAATAATTCCCAATAATATACAAGCAAACCAAATTCAGCATCACCTTAAAAGGATCATTGACCGTGATGAAGGGCTTTTTTCCCTGTAAAGGAAGGATGTTTCAGAAATGCAAATCAATAAATGTGACTCCTCACATACTTGAATGAAAAAAAATCAACCAGAAACCAGAATCTTAAGTATAAATAGCAAAGGCAGGGTTACTAGAAGGGAGGTGGGCAGGGGGATGGGTTTAATGGGTGATGGGCTAAGGAGGGCGCTAGTAGTGAGGAACACTTGGTGTTGTATGTAAGTGATGGATGACTACATTCTATACCTGAAACTAACACTACACTGTATGTTAACCAACTGGAATTTAATTAAACACTTGAACAAATAAATTCTAAAGAAATACATAAATAAATTTAACCTAAAATAAATAAATACATTTTAAAAATTAAAAAGAAAACTCATGTGACGATGTCAATAGACACAGAAAAAAAAAGTTCTGAGAAAATTTGGTATCCATTTGTGCTAAAAATCTCTTTAGAATTCTGTGTAGAAGGAACATATCTCAACATAAGAAAGGCCATGTATGTGAAGCCCACAGCTAACATCATACTCAATAGTGAGATTGTGAAAGATTTTCCTCTAAGATCAGGCACAAGACAAGGATGCCCTAGATATGTGAAGGGGATTGGTTGATGCAGGCTTCTGTTTATGGAATGAATAAATCACAGGTAGAAGACATAGCATAGGGAAAATAGAGAATGGTACTGGAGTGGTGATGCATGGTGAGAGACGATAGCTACACCTGTGTTAGCGTAGCAGCATGTATACACTTGTCCCATCACTATGTTGTTCATCTGAAACTAATGTAACACAGTGTGTCAGCTATTCCCAAATAACATGATTTTTTAAAAATAAGGTAAAGGAATGAAATAAAAAGTTTAATGTAAAAGAACCTGTTCCTATCTAATCAAGAAATGCAATAAAGTTCCAAAATAGAAAGTCACATATCAAATTCTGTAGCATTCCTATACACTAACCAAATTATCTAAGAGGGAAAGAAAACAATCCCATTTACAATAGCATCAAAACCAATAAAATTTATAGGAACAAATTTAGCTAAGGAAGTGAAAGACCTCTCTACAGAAAACTGTAAAACCTGTGTGCAGAAATGGAAGAAATTCAATTTGTATGAAAGAAACAGGAGACTCCGCCCACCAACTCCAGTTATACACCACAGCACAGGAGAAGTGCCCTGCAGGTCCTCACCACACCAGGGACTATCCAAAATGACCAAGCGGAAGAATTCCCCTCAGAAGAATCTCCAGGAAATAACAACAGCTAAGGAGCTGATCAAAAAGAATGTAAATAATATAACAGAAAGTGAATTTTAGAATAATAGTCATAAAATTAATCGCTGGGCTTGAAAACAGTATAGCTGGCACAAAAACAGACACATAGACCAATGGAATAGAATAGAAACCCCAGAACTAGACCCACAAACGTATGGCCAACTCATCTTTGACAAAGCAGGAAAGAACATCCAATGGATGTAAGTTTTATGCAATTAGAAACACATATCTTCAAATGTATTTGGAACCACAAAAAGACCCCAAGTAGCCAATGCAAGAAAGAACAAAACAGGTGGCATCACACTTCTTGATTTCAAGCTGCATTCTAACACAAAGAAATCAGTTATGTCATTGGCATAGGCACACACACACAAGGCAATGGAATGGAAATTGAGAGCCCAAACTAAAGCCATGCATGCACAGTCAACTAGTATTTGACAAGGGAGTCAAGAATACTCAGTGGAGAAGAGTAGTCTCTTGAATAACTGGAGCTGGGAAAATTGGATAGTCACATGTATAAGATTAAAGCTTAGCACCTTATGTTACGTCACTCCAAGAATTAACTTGAAATGGATTAAAGATGTAAACGAATGATATGAAAACAAAATTCTTCCTCACCATTTCAGCTCTTATTATGCCAAGACGTAGCTGTTGAAGTGGTGAAGGGCTGGATAGAGAGTAGTCCTGGAAATAGAAGCCTGTGTGTGTGAAACAGACTTTCTTTAGTAGTCTGTAATTATCCCCCTGATGCTTTAAGAGTAGCCACTTCCTTCCCTACATTTTCAGGCACAGCTAGTACCATGCTTGCTGCCAGCAATGCACTGCTTTGTCTCCACAAATGCCTAGAAGCTCTAGGTTGGACCCATTGGGAAGGGTGGAGTTTTGTGGCAGTAATGCTGCCCTGTTGAAACCAGGTGGAGGGGAAGGAGAGAGGTGCCATTCCGGCTTCACTGGGGTTCAGGTATGTTAGTGTTGGTGTTGGATTTTTCACCTTTTACTCTAACACATCTCAAAAGTTTAATTTCTGTCCGGCATGTCAAAATGGCTTCCAGAACAGTTCCTCCTTTCTCAGAAGTGCCCTCCGTGTCATACCCCGTTGGGCTGCTCTTTATCACCATCCAGGGTCTTTGGGCCACCACCAACTTCTCCAACCTGGTGGCCTCTGGGACCTCACCCTCCACCTCCACCATCTGGAAAGATGATTGAAACAGTATGAGTTGACTTATAAAACACGTTTTGTCTTTTTACTTGTTGAGTGTTTGGAGAGGATGCAGTGATGGCACCACAGGGCTTTCAGGTTAGCCTGAGTGAGGACAGTGTAATGTGCTTCAAATTTCTCAGGAAATGAATGAAATGGGCAGTCGTTTCCACCCAGTGAGCTGGGCAACACATGTCTCTGAGAAGGAAAGAGGCCTTATACATGCTGACTCCCTAGGATGTAGCTTGTACAGAGACCATGTGCTGGGCTCTCTGAGGGATGAAACACACCCCTAACTTTATTTCTAGCTAGTTGAGACCTGAACTGTTCACAGATGCTTGATTAGTTATAAAAACTCCTGAACCAGGGCCATGTAGACCTTCCTCAAAGGACAGGATCAGATCTCCCTCTTGTCCTCAAGGGTCACCTGAGGCACCTGAAAAACCCTCTGCCCCTAGTACGGGACATGAGAATGTGAAAGAGTTGAATATAATGAAACCTGTTGCGGATGGTTTGTTTTTCTTGCACACAGTCTATGCAAGTCAGAATCAACTTCCATCCCCCTCCATCTTTTATGAGACCTAGGACATGGTGCAACTCCCATGGGGAATATCAGTTGTGTCTCTACCATGGATGCAGAGAAAGACAAGGTAAATTCTGTTGCCTATTTCAGTTGCAATGCTTTCTGGAAAATTTATCTGACCTTGTCTGGTTTTCTATGCCCTCTGGTATTTTTACTGTTTGATTTACATCCTCACAAGCCTCCAGACTTCTCCAGTTTAAGATCATCATGTTAGCTAGTGCCTCTGGACGCCACAAGTGTGTGGAGGTGGAGGACCACGTGGCTATCACTTTGTGTTTGTGGAAATAACTTGAGGAGAATGACACTTCACTGCACCCTCAAGTCTTCTGGAGCATGGGACACCTTTCTCACTTTCTTTGCATGGGATTATCCTGATTATTTTCATTTTTTTTCCTATTTCAGAGTAGGCCATGAATTTGTTCAGAATGTCTGCTATGAGCCTCGTGACTGGAAAAGATAACAACAATTTCCAACATTATATTGTGTGCTTTGTGCAGTGTTGAGGGTTATTAGTTAAATTTCAGAACTCATTACTGGTCCTTCTGTGTTGGTCAATGTGCAATAGAGAAGTTCTCCCAAGCTTTGCGCAGTGGCAGTATCATAGCCAATGAGGTTTATCCGAGGCGCGATTATTGCTCATCGAGAATTTCTCCAGTTGTCCCCTAGGTGGAAATACTCTGAATTTTCAGAAGCGGCATGTGTAATCGAAAATGTACGTGGAACTTCAGTCGTGAAGGGAGAGAATCAGTGATTACCTGCAGGGCCAGTAACTCACAGAGTTCTTCAGTTGTATTTATATGAGCAGGTTCAATTGTGTCCCAGGAACAGTTGCAACTGGTACTTTGTCTCATGATGCCTTATGGGAGTTTTACACCTGAAATTGAGACATGTTTCTGTTCATTCTTTTACGTAGAATTTCTACCTCCCTTTTACAATGGGACAAAATAGCTCTGCAATTCATATTGTATTTAAAAGCTGAATTGCCTGTGAATTAAGGTAAACACTCTTAAGACCATGAATGTGCACAGGTAACGTGTTTCTCTCAGAAAACACATTTCTAGGCCCCCTGCAGGACTCCAGGAATCCCCATCTCCTCAAAGGTCTCTGTGCCCTTGCACAGAAGATGTCTTTGTCAGTGAGGGAAGCAGAGTAAGGACATGAATGGGATGGCAATTTGAGCTTTGACCCTGGGGTGGCCCTGAATCTCTGTGTGGTGCTGGGCTTTTCTTTCATTCCTTCATGTTTTGTCTGTTCTCAATGTGTAAGTAAAAAGTCTGCAGATCTGGTGGAAGAGGGGTGTCCTGAACACAGATGCCTGCCTCTCTGGAATACGTTCCTTTATTAGACTGGCATTACTGCCATCAATCTTCAAGAATAGGATTCCTTGGCTTTCTGCATTTGTAACCATGTGCAGTGATGTGTGGAGACAGTAGTTTCTCCTTGTGCATCTGGTACCTTCAGGCTGTAGGTGGGACCTCATAGGAGGTCCTCGTGAGACCTTCAGGTTGTAAGTGGGATCTCGTGGGAGGGTAGAGTTTTCTGGCACTGATGCTGCATTCTACTAGAACCCGTGAATGAACAAGGGGCCAGGTGCTGACACCTGCTTCATTGTGTTTCAGCTCCTGTGGGCGTTCTACTTCTGTCTGTCATACCAACATACCTGTCGCTTCTGTTCTGTAGGTCCTTATGGTTGCAAGAGGACCTCCTCTTTTACCAGGTCCACCCTGCATGCCCTCCCCCACAGATCCCCTTTATCACTGTTCATGGACTCTATAAGTCACCACCAGCTCATTGGTGCCCTCAGTGACCTCCACCTCGACTATTTGTAAGATGATCTGAACAGTATGAGTTGACATGTTCAGCATATTCATCTACTGTCTTGTTGAGTCTCTGAGAAGATGTAGAGATGGCCTCACAGGCTTTTCAATGCAAGGGTGCTGCTGACTGAAACACTGTTAAGATTCCTCAAGTTTCTTAGGCCATACATATGTTGGGCTGTGCCTAAGTGTGTGTATCTCTGTGAGACTAAATGCGACGAAAGGTTGTAGATTAGCTGTGTGGCTTCCTTGGCTTCAGCCTGAGTCACACTCTTAGCGGGGAATTCAGGGTTGACCAGGAAATGCCCCTGCTGGACTCCTGTCACCGCAACCCTGAACCTGCTTTCACCACCCTGCCTGAAGGTTTGCATCTCCGACACTTCCCTCACAATTTCCTGAGGCTTTGCGTGTGTTCCTCTTGTCTCAGACCTAATGCCAGCTCTCAGTGGGGAGAGCCTCAACTCAGAGCATCAGCTTTGTGATCTGAGAAGCAGGGATAATGTTGATCTCTGAGGTCAGCGCGATGAAGAGGTGGTTAAGCACATGAGGAATTTGTAAAATATATGGGATGAGTGAGCACTCACCCTTTTCAGCGTGGAAACGAATGTATCTGCACAGAGAAGATCATCAACAGATGTTCATTCAATTTCATGAAACTAAGGGTATAATGCCTGAGGCTGAGAGATTGGCAATTCTAGTTTCAAAGGATACAACAAAGATTCCTGTGTGTTTTCTATTAAAATTCAGGTCCTACTTTACAAGGAAGGAAAAGATAAGTATGAGAATATGGATGTTCAGGGATCTGAAGATAATCCTCTTCCATTACAGGTAGACACACAAATGCACCCTGACAAATATGTGCTCATCCAAGGCCACAGATGTATTGAAGAAGAAAAAACGCATATAGAAGAACAGAAGATCCCTTTGCAATAACTCAATCACTTTGACATAGAGGGCAATCAGTTTGAAATTTGAAGAGCACACTGAACCATTACAAACCAGCTGTGGTTATTATATATTTAGAGATGGGGTCTAATCTACCCCTTGGTCTGAATGCTTTCCCTGTCCACCCCGTCCCCTCCACATTGTCCTTCCTAATATCCCCTAATACACTTGTCATAGTTGTGTTTCTATGTCAGCGTCTGCCTCCAGGAAAATCGACACTCATTCCCCATCAAGTGTACACTTTGGCGTTCTTGTATATGCAGTTAACAAACAGGTAGAATGTATAGTATTGGTGTACGAAGACAGATCATTGTTTGGGGTTGTATTGCCTGGAAGGGACCAATAGTTCCATCTGAGGGGTTGGATACATCCTTTAGGGAGATATGGTGGTGGTTGTTCATGTATAGATTGATGCTCATGAGCACATGGCACATGTGCTAGTTGATGTGGTTTGTGCTGATGAGCAGGGCAGGTGTCTGTCTCCAGGAAAGGGTCTCTTCTGATGGTGAGGAATGGATTCAGGAGACCAGTAAGGAGGCCCTGCATTAATTCAGCTTTTGCGCCCTTGTGCACCTTACCAGCTGCTACCAATAGCACCAATCCAGGTGGCCTCCAAGGGGGCAAATGGCACAATTTTTGTGGCGAGTCACATGGTGTCCCATAAAGCTCCCCCTGAAGCCATATTGAGGCATGGGGAGGGCAGAGGACCATGGTCTGAGAAAGGTTCCTTCAACACAATCCAGGGAGAGTTGGGTGTAAGCATACGGCTCCTTCTACATCAGCCAATCCAATCTACATCAGGGACCCTGAACCCTGTGAGCTTTTTTTTCCTTCCAGCTTAGGGAAGCAGCCAGCCCTCCAGCAGCTTTTGGGTCATGGCTGGGCCACCAACGGTAAATGTCTGGCTGTCCACATTCTGCCAGCATTGCTTTAGCAAATGTCAATATGAGCAGCTGCTGTATGGGGGATTCTCCTCCATTTTGATCAGGGCCTGGGACAAAACATGACGAGAGAGAGAGAGACAGGAGTTCCCTGTGCTCCTGGACAGGGCTGCAAGCACAGAGCAGATAGCCTGAAGCCTGGGGAGAGGTGGACAAAGAGGTAAGGAGAGAGAAACTGGATGAGTGATAGGGGAATTGGGCAAGACCTAGAGAGTGAAAGAAAGAAACACAGAGAGGTGTGGTTAGAGAGAAACAGAGACAAAGAGGAAGTACAAGGAGAAAAGTGGAGCCCTGGTCCGGGTATGTGAACGGGGTGAGATGAGCCAGGGGAGAGGGGATGTGTGAAGTGGCTCTGAGTGCTGGGGCCGAAAGGGCTGGTATCATGGGCATCATAGTTTCATAACTCTAAGACTCCAACATCCCTGGGGTCAAGCTCTGCAGAGGCCATTGCAATCGAAAAGATGGGCATCCGTCATTTCTACTGGAATTGTGGGGCTCAGCGTTATGTTCTGTCATGGAGACAGATGTCTTCAGGGAGAATGTGCTGCTCTTTGGCAGCTAAACTCCAGAGCCCGCCCTGTGAGGAGGTGTCCCGGGGTCATCTCCCTCACTGCCCCAGGCCCTGTTGGATTTCCCCCCTCCCCCCCCCCAACCAGCTGGCGTTCCTCATGTTCTGAACCCAGGCATGAGACATTGTGTTGCCCCCAGGTTCTGCAGTCTGGACCTGGCAGAGGTGGACTGTTGATATTGATTAAAAAAAATATTTGACAATAAGGTCCATATTCTCCCTCTGGAACGAGCGGTGTGCATCCAAATCGTGGGTTGCTATCCTCCTGTCCACAACCAATCTGAGGATTCCAGAAGGTAGGTGAACCTTTTAAAACACCATAGTCTTCTCTTACCTCATTCAAAGACAATTTCTTTCCCAGTTTCTTTTAATTTTGAAGAGATGGCAATTCCTAATTGAAAGCATAATGGTCCTGTAGGAAATTGACCTACATGAGTGATGGGCATTATTTCATCCATCCGTATCCCTAAAGCACATTTCATTGGAAATATAAGCCATGGATACATGTCATAAATTCATAACAGATGTGTAGCTCCTGTAAGTTGCATTCTGACCTTGTCACATATGTGTCATCAGATATTATTAGTGACTTTTCAGATAAGCTCTAAACATCAAGATGGTCATGTTAGAGAATCTGGTATATATGGAATTTCACAGATTCTAAATTAGGAATGATTTTTCATTTTTAATGTTCCTATTTTTTTCCTTTTGTGAAAGAGCCCGAGCTGGGGATGGGGGAGAGAGTGGGAGATACTGAATCTGAGGCAGGCGCCAGACTCTGAGCTGTCAGGACACAGCGTGACGTGGGGCTCAAACTGATGGACTGCAAGATCATGACCTGAGTGGAAGTCGGACGCTTAACCAAGTAAGCCACCCAAGCGCCCCAGGAATGATAGTTTATTGGCAAAGAAAGAGAAATTAAAGATAGCGTAAAGGATGTCGACTTTTAATTGAAATATTCTTCACACATTTGTTGTATTAGTTTTAGACATACATTGTAGTCCTTCCATATGTCTATAAATTATGTTGTACTTAAGCACAAGTGTAGCTATCCTGTGAAAGTATGCAACAGTATTATTACAGGATTGACTCTCTTCCATTGGCTGTCCCTTGTATCCCTAGGACTCATTCATTCCGTAGCTGGAAGCCAGTATCTCTCTCTCAAAGGTGTCCATTCTTTATCTAACCTAAACACTTAGGTGGTAAACACAATAACCTCTTGTTCATCATGTGTAATTTGGTGGTCTATTTTTCTGGGAACATTGCTTAAAGCATTACAAATGATGCCATTACCTTAATAAATTTGGTTTCATTCTTCACTCACAAGAACGGAGAAGGAAAAGATTTCTTTGTGCCCTAGGTCCTGTCACTAAGACCCTTCCCAGTGTAGAGAACAGGCTTAGTGGCCCAGAGCACCTTCGGTCCCTCAGCTGAGCCACCAGGGTCTTCAACATTGCAGGAATTCCCATGGTGGCCAGCAGAGAGAGCTCGAGCACCACAGACCCAGACGGGCGGGTTCCTCTGCCTGGGCAGTGATGGCCAGTAGAGGGCGCAGCATCGGCTTTTCTGACCCAGGGCACCTCAGAGCAGGAAGGGCTTAGACTGCTCTCAGAGGACTCAGGCCTCTGCTGGTGCCTCAGTACAGAGAGCAGAGCTGCATTTCCAGCAGGTTCTGCCACCCGCCCCAGGGGAGACCTTGGGAGCTTAGCAGAAACTTGGCATCTCCTGAGTCGCCAGAGAGAAGCTGCCTTGTTGTACTGAGTGCTGAGGAGGGGGCGCCGGGTGGCTTCCCTGGTCAAGCTGGTCGCTGAGCTGCACAGGCCTTTGCATTTTCTGGGCTGTTCCCATGTTTCATTCCACCCCTTCCCAGACAGTTTTTGAACAAGACGTATTTTACCAAAGGACTTGTGGATTGAGGGGTCCCACGACATCACCTCATAGATGCAGTCGATGGTTTGTTCCAGATCCAGGCTTGTTTCCGACAAGGAACCCTAACAGAAATTCAGAAGCACGGGAGCTGCATTCAATTAGGACGTGGATACATGAAATGCTCGTCTCACGACCTTCTAGAAGAATGAGCTGGGACCCATGTTCCGAGTCCTGCTGGAACCAGAGACCAAGGTAAGGGCACAAACTGTCCCACACATCATACATGCTTTTTAAAAATGTTCATGGTTATTTTCCCAACTTAGTGAAGTGATTGAAAACTACAGAAAACCTGGTAGGTAGGTGTCATTAACCTTATGTTATCTTTTAATTTAAATACCAGTGAGTGAAGACACAGTGTAATGTTAGTTTCAGGTGTCCAATATAGAGCAACACTTCCACACGTCACCCGGTGCTCATCCCAGGTGAGCACCAGCAACAGCTTCTTAATCCCCAGCAGCTGTTTCACCCATTCCGTCACCTCACTGTGGAAGCCCTCAGTTTGTTTCCTAGTTAAGAGTCTGTTTGTTTGTCATTGTGTCCTTCACCGCCCCCCCCCCCTTAAATTTGTCTTATTTCCATGTGTTAGTGAAATCATCTGGTATTTGTCTTTCTCTGACAGGCTTTTTTCACCCAGCATAACATTCTGTCGCTCCTCCAGCTCGTGGCAAATGACAAGATTTCATGTTTTTATGGCTAAATAATATTACATTCCATATACTACATCTCAATTTATTCATCAGTTGATGGATGCTTGGGAAGTTTCTGTAATTTGGTTGTTGTAGAAAATGCTGCTGTAAACATCATGGTGCATGTATCCCTTTGAAGAATTATTTTTGTATTCTTTGAGTAAATACCTCTTAGTGAAATTGCTGGATCTTATGGTAGTTCCATTTCCATTTTTTTTTTATGAATCTCCATGATGTTTTCCAGTGTGGCTGCACCAGTTTGCATTCCTACCCACAGTGCAAGAGGGTTTCTCTTTCCTCACATCCTTGGCAACACCTGCTATTTCATCATTCATTGATTTTAGTCATTCTGAAAGATATGATGTGTTATCTCATTGTACTTTTGAGTTGTGTTTTCCTGAAGATCAGTATTGTTGAGCATCTTTTCATATGTCTCTTGGCCATGTGTATGTCTGCCTTGGGAAAATGTCCATTCGTGTCTTCTGCCCAGTTTTAATCGGAATTTCTCCTTTTTTTGGGTGCTGTATGACTTTATTTGTTTTGGACACTAAGCCTTAATCAGATGTCGTGTGCAAATAGTATTCTGTAGGTGTTTTAGTTTTGTTGATTATTTCCTTGGTGACAGAGCTTTTTATTTTTACGAAGTCCCATTATTTTTGCTTGTGTTTCCCTTAACTCAGGAGATATATCTGCAAAGATGTTTGTACAGCCAATGTCAAATAAGATACTGTCTGTGTTCATTATCCTCTGGGATTTTTATGGTTTCAGGTTTCACACATAGGTCTTTATCCATGTTGGATTTATTTTTGTGTATATTGTAAGAAGGTGGTCCATTGTTGGTCTTGTTTGGTTTTGCAGGTTGCTGTCTAGTTTTTTCCAAAACCATATGTTGAGGAGATTCTTTTTAAGTGTATGTATTTATTTTTTAGAGACAGAGATAATGCAGAAGGGGGCAGAGAGAAATGGGGATTGAGAATCCCACACATGCTCTGCACTGCCCTGAGATCATGACCTGAGCTGAATCCCCAATCACACGCTTTGCAGCCTCCCATGTGTCCCAAGACTATCTTTTTTTTCCATTGGATATACTTTCCTGCTTTATTGAGAATTAATTGACCATATAGGTTTGAGTTCATTTCTGGGTTTCCGTTCTATTGATCTCTGCGTCTGTGTTGTTGTTGTTGTTGTTGTTGTTGTTGTTGATGTTGTTGTTTTTTGCCAGTACCATACTGTTCTGTTCAGTACAGCTTTTTAATATAACCTGATGTCTGTAATTGTGATGCCTCCAGCTTTAGTTTTCTTCTTCAATTTTGTTTTTGCTGTTTGGAGTCTTTGTCGTTCCATACAAATCTTGGAATTATATGTTGTAGTTCTGTAACAAATGTTTTTGTTAATGTGATAGGGATTTCATTACATGTGTAGATTGTTTTGAGGAGTGTAGACATTTTAACAGTATTTTTGCTTCCCATCCATGAGGGTGAAATATATTTCCTTTTCTTTTCGTCCTCTTCCATTTCTTTCATCAGTGTTTCATAGCCTTTAGAGTACAGGTCTTTCACCTCTTTGGTTAGGTTCATTCTAGGTATCTTGGGGTATTTGGTGCACCTGTCAATAGGATTGATCCCTTACTTTCTCTTTCTGTTAATTCATTACTCGTCTATAGAAATGCAATAGATTTCTGTACATTGATTTCTGTATATTGTGATTTGTGGAATTCATATATAAATCCTAGAAATTTTCATTGGAGTATTTCATGGTTTTTATAGAGAGCATCATGTCAGTTCCAAACAGCGAAAGTTCTACTTCTTCCTTGCCAATTTGGATGCCTCATTTCTTTTTTTGTCTGATTGCTGTAGCTAGGACTTCTTGTACTATGTGGAATAATAGTGGTGACGGGTCATCCCTGTCTTGTCCCTGACCTTGGAGGAAACACTTTCAATTTTTCCCCATTGAGGATGAGCTGAGCTGTGGCTTTTTCCTAGGTGACCTTTATATGTGTAGGTAGGTTTAGTCCAAGTCTACTTTGCTGAGGGTTTTTATCATGAATGGATGTGACATTTTGTCAAATGGTTTTACCGCATCTGAGGAAAGCATCATATTGTTCTTATCATTTCTTCTAATACTGTGGTGCATCATGTTGATTGATCGGCGAATGTGGAGCCACCCTTGCAGCCCAAGAATATATCCCACTTGATTATGGTAAATGATTCTATTAATGTATTGTTGACTTTAATTTGAAGGTATTTTAATGAGAATTTCTGCATACATACTCTCAGGCTATTGGTCTGCAGTTTTATTTTAAATTTTTAAACATTTTTTTAAAATGTTTATTTCTTTCCTTAGATAGAGTACATAAAAGTGAGGGAGGGGCAGAGAGACAGAGAGAGAGAATCCTGGCCATGCTCCACACTGTCAATGCACTGTCCAATGTGGGACTGGAACCCACGCCCCGCAAGATAATGTCCTAATCCAAAATTAAGACCTGGACAATAAACCGACTGAGCCACACAGGCGCCCCGGCAGTTTTCGGTTTTAGTGGAGGCTTTATCTGGGTTTGGTATCAGGGCAATGATGGCCTCATAAGAATTTGTAAGTTTTTCTTCTTTTTTATTTTTTGTAATCATTCGAGGAGAATACATATTACCTCTTCCTTAAATGGATGGTAGAATTAATCAGTGAAGCCCTCTGCCCTGAACTCTTGTATTGGGGGGAGTTTTTTTTTCTTATTGATTTGATTTCTTTCTGTTTTCAGATTTTATGTATCTTCCTGTTTCAGTTTTGGTAGTTTTTGTGTTTCTAGGAATTTGTCCATTTTTCTCAGAGTGTCCAATTTGTTGCATATAGTTTTTCATAATATTATCTTCTAACTGTATTTTTGTAGTGTTGACTGTTGTTTCTCCTTTCTTATTTGTGATTTTATGTATTTGAGTCCTTTCTCTCTTCTTTGTGAAAACTCTGCCTAGGAGGTTTTCATGTTGATTACTGTTTTCAAGGAACCAGCCCCTTGTTTCATTGATTTGGTTTAGTGTCTTTTTGGTTTGTATATCCCTCATTTCTGCCTTAATCTCTATTATTTCCTTCCTTCTGCTGTTCTTCTCATTCCTTTAGTTGTAAGTTAGGAGGGTTTGAGATTTTTCTTGCTCTTTAAGGTAGGCTTGTATTGCTATATACTTCCATCTTAGATTGCTTTTGCTGCATTCCAAAAGTTTTTACCAGTGTATTTTCATTTTCATTACTTTCAGTGTATTTTCTTATTGATTTCCTGTTTGACCCATTCATTTCGTAACATGTTATTTAACCTCCCTTTATTTGTGGCCTTTCCCCCTGTGTGTGTGTGTGTGTGTGTGTGTGTGTGTGTGTGTGTGTGTATGATTGTGGTTAACTTCAAGTTTCCTAGCGTGTGGTCAGAAAAGATGCTTGGTCTGATCTCTGTCTTTAGGTACCTGTTGAGGCCTGATTTGTTACCTAGAATGTGATCATTTCTGGAGAATGCCCCATGTGCGCTTGAAAAGAATGTGTACTCTGCCATTTTAGTATGGAGTGTTCTGAATATATCTGTTAAACGCATCTGGTCCAGTGTGTCATTCAAAGCCATTGTTTCCTTGTTGATTTTCTGTTTAGAGGTTCTGTCCATTGATGTGACAGATGTGTTAAAGTCCTCTATTATCATTATATTATTATAAATTCTTTTATGGTTTTGTTGAATGTTTTTGATATTGGTGATTGCATATTGGGTGCATCAAAATTTACAATCATTGGGTCTTTTTGTTTGGTTGTCCCCTTTAGTATGAGATAGTGTCTATCTTCGTCTCTTGTTACAGCTTTATTTATTTTTTTAATGTAAGTCTTAGTTGACATATAGTGCATTCTCTGTTTCAGGAATAGAATCCAGTGATTCATCCCTTACATGCAACACCCAGTACTCATGACAACAATTGCTCTCCTTAATACTCGTCCGCCATCTAGCCCAGCGCCGACACATCTCCCTCTATCAACCCTCACTTTTTTTCCGCTATGGCTAAGAGACTCATGTGGTTTGTTACCACTCTTCTCTTTTCCTGCCCCCTTCCCATATTTTCATATGTTTTGTTTCTTAAATTCCACATGAGTGAAATCATATATGTGTCTTTCACTGATTGATATATTTCACTTAGCATAATACATTCTAGGTCCATCCATATCGTTGCAAGTGGCAGGGTTTCGTTCTTTATGAAGCTGAGTTTCATTTCATTGTATATATGTATGTATATTTGTATGTATATATGAACATACACGTGAGTACATATGCAAATACATGCACACACACACACACACACACAAGTTTATACCTTCATCCGTTGATGGATACTTGGGCTTTCTCCATAGTATGGCTACTGTTGATAATGCTGCTATAAATATTGGGTGTATGCATTTTACTACTAGGTATTGACCCAAAGGGTACCAAACTACACTCTCGGTTTTGAAGTTTATTTTGCCTAATATAAGTATTGCTACTGGCTTTCTTTTACATTATTGTCATGATAAACGTTTTTCATTCCCTCCTTTTAAATCTGCAGGTGACATATGTCCAAATAACGCTTTGTAAGCAGCATCTAGATAGGCCTTGTTTTGTTTTTGTTTTTGTTTCTTTCTTTTTTTTCTGTCCATTCTGACACCCTATCCTTGTCTTTTGATTGGAGCATGTAGTCGATTTACATTCAGAGTAATTATTGACAGGTATATATTTAGTGACATTCTACTAGTTGTTTTCCATTGTTTCTTGATGTTTTCTCTGATCCTTTCTTGTCTGTAACACTTTTGGTCTTTCATTTCCACTCCAAGAGTCTGATTTAAATATTCTTTTCTTTTGACTGGTAGTACATTTCTTTACTTATTTTTATATTTCTTCTTCGTTAAAATTTAAGCCCCAGTTAGTTACCTTATAGTGGAATACAGTTTCAGGATTAGAATTTAGTGATCCATCAGTTACAAAATATATCCAGTACTCATTCCAAGTGCCCCCCGGGTTCCCATCACCTATTTAGCCCACACCCCTATTCAGAAACCTTCCTGGAGTCCTGAGCTTCTTCCCTCTATTTAACAGTTTCTTATCGTTTGATTCCTTCTCTGTATCTTATTTTTGCTTTCCTTTCACTATGTTCATCAGTGTATTAAATGCCACAGATGAGAAAAATCATATGATGTGTGTCTTTCTCTGACATATTATGGTTAGCATAATAAAGTCTGGTTCCATCCACCTTGTTGCAAATAGCAAGATTCCACTCTTTTTGATTGCCGAGTAATATTCCACTGTATGAATATACCACATCTTCGTTATCCATTCATCTCTCAATGGTCATTTGGGCTCTTTGCATAATTTAGCTATTGTTGATAATCCTGCTATAAACATTGGAGTGCATGTGCCTCTTCGAGTCAGCGTTAGTGTGTCCTTTGGATAAATGCCTATTAGTGCAATTGCTGGGTTGTAGTGTAGTTCTCTTATTGTTTCTTGTAACGAATCTCCATACTATTTTCCAGAACGGCTACACCACTTTGCATTCCCACCAGCATTGCAAAAGCATTCCCTTTCTCTGCATTCTTGCCAACATCTGTCGTTTCCTGAGATGTTAATTTTAGCCATTCTGATAGGTGTGAGGGGATATCTCATTGTGGTTTTGATTTGTATTTCACTTATGATGAATGAGGTTGAGCATCTTTTCATGGTATGACCAATCTGGATGTGATCTTGTTAAAGTGTCTCTTCATGTCTTTTGCCCATTTCTTCACTGGGTTATTTGGTTTCTGGGTGTTGAGTGTGATATATTCTAGATATGGAAGAATGCTGATGTTATTTTGATAGGAATTACATTGAATTTGTCCATTGTTTTGGGTAGTATTGATATTTTAACAATATTTGTTCTTCCAATCCATGAGATGGGATGTTTTTCCATTTCTTTGTGTCTTCTTCAACTTCTTTCATAGATGTTGTATGGTTTGTTCTTTTATTTTTTTAATTTTTATTTATTTTTAAGAGAGTGAGCGAGTGAGCAAGAGCCCATGAGCAGGGGAAAGGCAGAGATAGGGAGACACAGAATCTGAAGCAGGCTCCAAGCTCCAAGCTGTCAGCACAGAGCCTGTCACAGGACTCAAACCCACAAACGTGGGATCATGTCCTGAACTGAGGTCGGCACTTAACCGACTGAGCCACCCAGGCACCCCTCTATTGTTTGAATGTACTGATCTTTTACCTCTTTGGTTAGATTTACCCCTGGGTATTTTATGCATTTCTGTGCAGTTGTAAATTAGATCAATTCCTTAACTTTCTTTCTGTTGATTCATTATTGGGGTATAGAAATGCAATCAACTTCTGTATATTGATTTTATATTCTGAGACTTTCCTGAATTCCTGTATCAGTCCTAGAAGTTTTTTGGTAGAGTCGTTTGGATTTTCCACGGAGAGTATCATATCTGTGAGGAGGGAAATTTTGACCCCTCCTTGCCAACTTGGACACCTTGTAATTCTTTTTGTTGTCTGATTGCTGAGGCTAGGACTTTCAAAAGAATGGTGGGGGCGCCTGGGTGGCACAGTCGGTTAAGCGTCCGACTTCAGCCAGGTCACGATCTCGCGGCCCGTGAGTTCGAGCCCTGTGTCGGGCTCTGGGCTGATGGCTCAGAGCCTGGAGCCTGTTTCCGATTCTGTGTCTCCCTCTCTCTCTGCCCCTCCCCCGTTCATGCTCTGTCTCTCTCTGTCCCAAAAATAAAAAAAAAAATAAACGTTGAGAATGGTGAATAACAGTGTTGAGAATGGACATCCCTGTCGTGTTCCTGACCTTAGGGGGAAAGCTCTCAGTTTTCCCCATTGAAGATATTATTAGCTGTGGGACTTTCATATCTGGACATTCTCACATTGAGCCACGACCCTTCCATCCCTCCTTTCATGAGGTGTTTTTTTCCATCAAGAAAGGATGCTGCTGCGTTTTGTCAAATGTTTATTCTGCAACTATTGAGAGGATCATGTGGTTGTTATCCTTTCTTTTATCAACGTGATATATCACATCAGTTGATTTGCAGATATTGAGTCGGTTGTGCATCCCAGGAATAAAATCCACTTCATTGTGCTGAATAATTCTTTTAATGTATTTTTGAATCCAGTTTGCCACTTTTTGTTGAGATTTTTTGCATCCATGGTCATCAGGGAAATTTGTCTCTAGTTTTCCTTTAAAGTGGGGTCTTTGTTCAGTTCGGACTCAAGGCCATGCTGGCCTCATAGAATGAGTTTGGAAGTGTTCCCTCCATTTTTCTGCCCATGACCTTATCTTGTTCTTTCATTTGGGATGCCTCCCTCTTGTGTTGGAATTTTGGTTGAGTATTTGCCATCTCTGTGTTACCAAAGCTCATTGTGTTACCTGCCTATGAGTTGAATGGTTTTATGAAGAGGAGGTCATCCAATGTCCAGGGCCTGGCACATCACGGAGTGTCTGTGGTGTGTGTCGCATGCACTATTTTTTGTGTTCTGGCTGCACTATCCTTCAGGTCAGTTGTATGGGAAAGGTAGGGTCCTTGGCTAGAATGTGGTGAGTCTTACCGAGGTCGCAACTGGGATCCCTGGAAACTGCAGTACAGTCAGAACTGGGTTCACTGCATGGTGCAGTGCGCGGGCACTGGGTTCACTGGAGGGGGCAGTAAGTAATCTGAGGATTCCAGAAGGTAGGTGAACACTGTAAAACACTCTAGTCTTCTCTTACATCAAATTCAAAGACATTTTCTTGCCCCAGCTTTCTTTTAATGCTGAAGAGATTGCAATTAGTAATTGAAGGCATAATGGTCCTACAGGATATTTACCTATATGACTGGTGGACATTATTTCATCCATCCGTGTCCCTAAAGCACGTTTCATTGGAAATATTAGCCAAGGATACATACTGTAAATTCACAACTGATTCACAGCTCCCTGTAAGTTTCATTCTGACCTTGTCACATATGTATCATCAAAGATATTATTAGTGACTTTTCAGATACGCTCCCCACATCAAGATGGTGATGTTAGAGAATCTGGTATAAATGGAAATTCACAGGTTCCAAATTAGGAATTATTTTTCATTTTTAATGTTTCTTTTTTCTTTTTTTGAGATAGCCCGAGCTGGGGAGGGGGGAGAGAGTGGGAGATACCGAATCTGAGGCAGGCTCGAGGCTCTGAGCTCTCAGGACAGAGCCTGACGCGGGGCTCAAACTCATGGACTGCAAGATCACGACTTGCGTCAAAGTCGGACGCTTAACCGACTAAGCCACCCAAGCGCCCCAGGAATGATAGTTTATTGGCAAACAAGGAGAAATTAAAAATAGTGTAAAGGATGTCTATTTTTAATTGAAATATTGTTCACACATTTGTTGTATGAGTTTTCAGCATACATTGTAGTCATTCCATATGTCTATGAATTATATTGTACTTAAGCACAAGTGTAGCTATCCTGTGAAAGCATGCAACAGTATTACAAAATTGACTCCATTACATTGGCTGTCCCTTGTATTCCTAGGACTCATTCATTCCATAGCTGACGCCAGTATCTCTCTCAAAGGTGTTCATTCTTTATCTAACCTAAGTATTTTGGTGGTAAACACAATTACCACTTGCTCAGCAAGTGTAAATTGGTGGTCTATTTTTCTGTGAACATTGCTTAAACCATTACAAATGATGTCATTACGTTAATAAAGTCGGTTTCATTCTTCACTCACAAGAAAGGAGAAGGAAAAGATTTCTCTGTGTCCCAGGCCCTGTCATTAAAACCTTTCCCACTGTGGAGAACAGGTTTAGTTGCCCAGGGAACTTCAGTGTCTCAGCTGAGCAACCAGGGCCTTCCACATTGCAAAAGTACCCATGATGGCCAACAGAGAGAGCTCAAGCACCACAGACCCGGAGAGGCGGAGTCCTCTGCCCAGGCAGTGATGGCCACCAGAGGGCGTACCATCGGCTTTTCTGACCCAGGGCACCTGAGAGCAGGAAGGGCTTTGATTGCTCCCAGAGTACTCAGGGCCTTTTCAGCTGCCTGAGTACAGAGAGCAGAGCTGCATTTCCAGCAGGTTGTGCTGCCCGCCCCAGGGGAGATCTTGGGAGCTTTGTAGCAACTTGGCATCTCCTGAGTCGCCAGAGAGAATTTGTCTTATTGTACTGAGTGCTGAGGAGTGGGCTCTGGGTGGCTTCCCTGGGCAAGCTGGTTGCTGAGCTGCACAGGCCCTTGCGCTTTCTGGGCTGTTCCCGTGTTTCATTCCTCCCCTTCCCGGACAGTATTTGAACAAGACATATTTTACTAAAGGTCTCGTGGATTGTGGAGTCCCACGACATCACCTCATCGATGCAGTCGATGGTTTGTTGTTCCAGATTCAGGCTTGTTTCCGGGAAGAAACCCTGACAGAAATTCAGAAGAACGGGAGGTGCATTCCATTAGGACATGAATACATGAAATGCTCGTCTTAGGAACTCCTAGAAGAATGAGCTGGGACCCACTTTCCAAGTCCTGCTGGAACCAGTGACCGAGGTAAGGGCACAAACTGTCCCCCACATCATACATGCCTTTTAAAAAGTTTCATGGTGATTTTTCCAACTTAATTAAGTGATTGCAAACTACAGAAAACCTGGTAGGTACCTGTCATTAACGTACGTTATCTTGAATTTAAATTGCAGTGAGTAAAGATACAGTGTAGTATTAGTTTCAGGTGTAAAATATAGAGCAACCCTTCCACACGTCATCCGGTGCTCATCCCAGGTGCACTTCTTAATCCCCAGCAGCTGTTTCACCCATTCCCCACCTTGCTCTGGAAGCCCTCAGTTTGTTTCCTAGTTAAAAGTCTGTTTGTCACTGTCTCCTCCCCGCCCCCTCCCCCACTTTGTTTTGTTTTATATCCATGTGTTAGTGAAATCATCTGCTATTTGTCTTTGTCTGAAAGGCTTATTTCACCCAGGATAACATTCTCTTGCTCCATCCAGCTCATGGCAAATTACAAGATTTCATGTTTTTACGGCCTAATAATATTACATTCCATAGACCACATCTCAATTTATTCATCAGTTGATGGATGCTTGGATAGTTTCTGTAATTTGGCTGTTGTAGAAAATGCTGCTGGAAACATCATGGTGCATGTATCCCTTTGAAGATTTTGTATTCTTTGTGGAAATACCTTGTAGTGAAATTGCTGGATCATAAGTTACTTCCATTTCCAGTTGTTTTTTTTTTTTTAAGAAATCTCCATAATGTTTTCCAGACTGGCTGCACCAGTTTGCATTCTTACCCACAGTGCAAGAGGGTTATTCTTTCCCCACATCCTTGGCAACACCTGCTGTGTCATCCTTCATTGATTTTAGTCATTGTGACAGAAGTGATGTGTTATCTCATTGTACTTTTGAATTGTATTTGCCTGAAGATCAGTATTGTTGAGTATTTTTTCATGTGTCTCTTGGCCAGGTATATGTCTTCCTTCAGGAAATGTCCATTTTTGTCTTCTGCCCATTTTTAATCAGATTTTTCATTTTTTGGGTGCTGTATAACTGTATATATTTTGGGCACTAACTCTTTATCTGATGTCGTTTGCAAATATCATTCTGTAGGTGTTTTAGTTTTGTTGATTATTTCCTTGGTGATTGAAGGTTTTAATTTTTATGAAGTCTCATTGTTTTTGCTTGTGTTTCCCTTACCGGTAGAGATATATCTGCAAAGACGTTTGTACAGGCAATGTTAAATAAGATACTACCCGTGTTATCCTCTGGGATTTTTATGGTTTCAGGTTTCACATATAGTTCTTTATCAGTGTTGGATTTATTTTTGTGTATGTTGTAAGAAAGTGGTCCATTGTTGTTTTTGTTTTGTTTTGCAGGATGCTGTCCATTTTTTCCAAAACCATTTGTTGAGGAGCCTTTTTTTTAAGTTTATTTACTTATTTTCGAAAGAGAGAGAGAGAGCATGCAGAAGAGGGGCAGAGAGAAATGGAGACAGAGAATCCCACGCATGCTCTGCACTGCCCTGAGATCATAACCTGAGCTGAATTCACAATCACATGCTTTGTTGACTGAGCCACCCCTGTGTCCCAAGACTATCTTTTTTTCCATTGGATGTTCTTTCCTGCTTTGTTGAGAATTAATTGACCATATAGGTGTGAGTTCATTTCTGCATTTCTTTTCTATTGATCTATTCCTCTGTGTGTTGTTGTTGTGGTGGTGGTGGTGGTGGTGGTGGTGGTTGTTCTTTTGCCAGTTCCACTGTTTTGATCAGTATAGCTTTGTAATATAACCTAAAGTCTGGAATTGTGATGTCTCCAACTTTGCTTTTCTTCTTCAAGTTTGTTTTGGCTGTTTGGGGACTTTTGTTATTCCATACAAATTTTGAGATTATTTGTTCTTGTTCTGTCACAAATGTTTTTGTTAGTGTGATAGGGATTTCATTATATGTGTAGATTGTTTTGAGGAGTGTAGACATTTTAACAGTATTTTGTGCCTCCCATCCATGAACATGAAATGTATTCCATTTCTTTGTGTCCTCTTCCATTTCTTTCATCAGTGTTTCATAGACTTTAGAGTACAGGTCTTTCAATTCTTTGGTTAGGTTTATTCCTGGTTTCTTGTGGTATTTGTGAGCCTGTCAATGGGAATGATCCCTTACTTTCTCTCTGTGTTAATTCATGATTTGTGTTAGAAATTCAATACATCTATGTTCCTTGATTTCTGTATATTGTGACTTGTGGAATTCATATATCAATTCTAGCCGTTTTTAAGGGAATATTTCATGCTTTTTAGAGAACACATCACGTCAGTTCCAAATAGCGAAAGTGCTACTTCTTCCTTGCCGATTTGGATGCCTCTTATTTCTTTTTGTTGTCTGAGTGCTGTGGTTAGGGTTCCTGTACTATGCGCAATAACAGTGGTGAGAGGGGTCATCCTTGTTTTGTCCCTGACCTTGGAGGAAATTTTTTCAATTTTTCCCCATTGAGGATGAGATGAGCTGTGGGTTTTTCCTAGATGACCTTTATTATGTGCAGGTAGGTTGACTCTCAATGTACTTTGCTGAGGGGTTTTATCATGAATGGATGTGACATTTTTTCAAATAGTTTTCCTGCATCTGTTGAAAGCATCGTATTGTTCTTATCCTTTCTTCTATTACTGTGGTGCATCATGTTGATTGATCTGTGAATGTGGAACCACCCTTGCAGCCCAAGAATATATCCCACTTGATTATGGTAAATGATTCTATTAATGTATTGTTGACTTTAATTTGAAGGTATTTTAATAAGAATTTCTGCATACATAGTCATCAGGCTATTGGGCTGCAGTTTTATTTTAAAAAATTTTAAACATTTTTTAAATGTCTATTTCTTTCCTTTGAGTACATAAAAGTGAGGGAGGGGCTCAGAGATAGGGAGAGAGAGAATCCTGGCCATGCTCCACACTGTCATGGCAGGGTCCAACATGGGACTCGAACCCACGCACTGCAAGATAATGTCCTAGTCCAAAATTAAGAGTTGGACAGTAAACAGCCCAAGCCACACAGGCGCCCCACCAGTTTTCGGTTTTAGTGGAGGCTTTATCTGGTCTTGGTATCAGGGTAATGATGGCCTCATAAGATGAATTTGTAAGTTTTCCTTCTTTTTTATTTTTCATAATAATTCAAGGAGAATACATATTAGCTCTTTCTTAAATGGATGGTAGAATTCATCAGTTAAACCATCTGGCCCAGAACTTTTGTGTTGGGGGGAGATTTTTGTTATTACTGATTTGATTTCTTTCTCTTTTCAGAATATATGTATCTTCCTGTTTCAGTTTTGGTAGTTTGTGTGTTTCTAGGAATTTGTCCATTTTTCTCAGTGTGCAATTTGTTGCATATAGTTGTTCATAATATTAACTTCTAACTGTATTTTTGTGGTGTGGACTGTTATTTCTCCTTTCTTATTTGTGATTTTATTTATTGGAGTCCTTTCTCTCTTCTTACTCAAAAGTCTGCCTAGAAGTTTTCATGTTGATTTCTGTTTTCAAAGAACCAGCCCCTGGTTTCATTGATTTGGTCTAGTGTCTTTTTGGTTTGAGTATCCCTTATTTCTGTCTGAATCTCTATTCCTTCCTTCCTTCTGCTCTTGTTCTTCTGATATGTGACCTAGAATATGATCAACTCTGGAGAATGTCCCATGTGCGCTTGAAAAGAATATGTACTCTGCCATTTTAGTATGGAGTGTTCTGAATATATCTGTTAAACCCATCTGGTCCACTGTGTCAATCAAAGCCATTGTTTCCTTGTTGATTTTCTGTTTACAGCTTCTGTCCATTGAAGTGAGCAATGGGTTAAAGTCCTCTACTATCGTTATATTATAAAAAATGAGTTCCTTTATGGTTGTTGTTAAATATTTTATATACTTGGTGATCGCATGTTGCGTGCATCAAAATTTATAATCATTGGATCTTCTTGTTTCATTGTCCCCTTTAGTATGAGATAGCGTCTGTCTTCATCTCTTGTTATACCTTTATTTATTTATTTACTTACTTACTTACTTATTTATTTATATTAATTTAAGTCATAGTTGACATAGTGCACTCTCGGATTCGGGAGTAGAATTTGGTGATTCATCCCTTACATACAATACCCAGTGCTCATCCCAACAAGTGCTCTCCTTAATACTCATCCCACATCTAGCCCAGCCCTGACCCATTTCCCTCCATCAACCTTCGGTTTTTTTCTCTAACATTAAGAGACTCATGTGGTTTGTTACCACTCTTCTCGTTTCCTGCCCCCTTCCCATGTTTTCATCTGTTTTGTTTCTTCAATTCCACATGAGTGAAATCATATATTTGTCTTTCACTGATTGACATATCTCACTTAGCATAATACATTATAGCTCCATCCACATCATTGGAAATGGCAAGATTTCATTCTTCTTGAAGTTGAGTTATATTTCTTTGTGTATACATATGTTTGTATATATGAACGTACACATATGTACATCTGTATATATGCGTATACATACATACACACGCACACACACCACAACTTCTTTATACCTTCATCAGTTGATGGATACTTGGGCTTTCTCTATAGTTTTGCTACTCTTGATAATGCTGCTATAAATACTGGGTTCATGAAATGTCACTATTAGGTATTTACCCAAAGTGTACCAAAAAAGAGTCTCGGTTTTAAAGGTTATTTTGCCTGATATAAGTATTGCTACTGGCTTTCTTTTAACATTATTGGCATAATAAATATTTCTTCATTCCCTCACTTCAAATCTGCAGGAGACTTAAGTCCAAATAAGGCTTTGTAGGCAGCTTCTAGATAGACATTGTTTTTTGTTTGTTTGCTTGTTTGTTTGTTTGTTTTGTCCATTCTGACGCCCTATCCAATGTCTTTTGATTGGAGCATTTAGTCCATTTATATTCCGGGTGATTATTGATAGGTATATATTTAGTGCCATTCTACTAGTTGTTATGCCTTTGTTTTTTGATGTTTTCTCTGATCCTTTCTTGTCTGTAACACTTTTAGTCCTAGATTTCCACTCAAAGAGCCCGATTTAAATATTCTTTTCTTTTGACTGGTAGTACATTTCTTTACTTCTTTTTCATATTTCTTTTTTTTTAATTTAAGCCCAAGTTAGTTACTTTATAGTGGAATACAGTTTCAGCAGTAGAATTTAGTGATCCATCAAGTACAAAATATACCCGATACTCATCCCAAGTGCACCCGTAATGCCCATACCCATTTAGCCCATACCCCTATTCAGTAACCCTCCTGGAACCCTGAGTTTCTTCTCTGTATTTCAGAGTCTCTTATCGTTTGACTCCCTCTCTGTTTGTATCTTATTTTTGCTTTCCTTTCACTACGTTCATCAGTTGTATTAAATTCCACAGATGAGAGATATCATATGATGTTTGTCTTTCTCTGACATATTTTGCTTAGCATAATCAAGTCCGGTTCCATCCATGTTGTTTCAAATAGCAAGATTTCATTCTTTTTGACCGCCGAGTAAAATTCCATTGTATGAATATACCACATCTTCTTTATCCATTCATCTGTCAATGGTCATTTGCGCTCTTTGCATAATTTAGTTATTGTTGATAATGTTGCTATAAACATTGCAGTGCATGTTCCACTTGGACTCAACGTTAGTGTATCCTTTGGATAAATACGTAGTAGTGCAATTGCTGGGGTCTAGTGTAGTTCTATTTTTAGTTTTTCTGACAAATCTCCATACTATTTCCAGAGTGGCTACACCACTTTGCATGCCCACCAGCATTTCAAAAGCGTTCCCTTTCTCTGCATCCTTGCTAACATCTGTCTTTTTCGGAGATGTTAATTTTAGCCATTCTGATAGGTGTGTGGGGATATCTCACTGTGGTTTTGATTTGTATTTCAGTGATGACAAGTGAGATTGAGCATCTTTTCATGTGTGACCAATCTGGATGTCATCTTTCTTAAAGTGTCTGTTCATGTCTTTTGCCCATTTCTTCACCAGATTATTTGGTTTTTGGGTGTTGAGTGTGATAAATGTTTATAGATTTTGGATACTAACCCTTTATCTGATATGTCACCTGCAAATATCTTCTCCCACTTCATTCAGTGCCCTTTCAGTTTCGCTGATTATGTCCTCTTCTGTGCAGATGCTTTTTATCTCCAAGTCCCAATTGTTCACTTTGGTTTTCATTGCCCTTGCTTTGGAGACATGACAAGCAAGAGGTTGTTGTGGCCAGGATCAAGGAGGTAGATTGCGTGTTTTCTCCTCTAGGATTTTGATGGTCCCTTTCTTACATTTATATCTTTCATCCATTTTGAGGTGTGTGTGTGTGTGTGTGTGTGTGTGTGTGTGTGTGTGTGTGTGTGGTTTAAGAACATAGTCCAGGTCCAATCTTCTCATTGTTCAGTTTTCCCAGTACCATTTGCTGAAGAGACTTTTGTTTTTCCATTGGATATTCTTTCCAGTGTTATCAAAGATTACTCGGCCATATGTTTGAGCATCCATTTATGGGTTCCCTATTCCGTTCCATTGATGTCTGTGTCTGTTTATGTGCCCGTACCATACTGTCTTGATGATTGCGGTTTTCTAATGCACCATAAATTCCAGATTTTAATGTCTCCAGCTTTGTTTTCTTTTTCAACATGACTTTGGCGATTTGGGGTCTTTTCTGGCTCCCTACAAATTTTAGGGTTGTTCTAGTTCTGTGAGGAATGCTGGTGTTGTTTTGATAGGAATTGCATTGAATGTGTCGATTGCTTAGGGTAGTATTGACATTTTAATAATGTTTGTTCTTCTCATCCATGAGCATGGAATGTTTTTCCGTTTCTTTGTGTTTCTTCCATTTCTTTCATAGATGTTGTATGGTTTGTGCCTTTATGTTTTTGATCTTTGTTTATTTTTGAGAGAGAGAGAGAGAAAGAGAGAGCACATGAGCAGGGGAAGGGCAGAAAGAGGGAGAGAGGGAGACACAGACTCTGAAGCAGGCTCCAGGCTCCGAGCTGTCAGGACAGTGCCCATCACGGGACTCAGACCCACAAATGCGGGATCATGTCCTGAATTGAAGTCGGCACTTAACCGACGGAGCCACCCAGGCGCCCCTCTATTGTTTTAAGTGTACTGATCTTTTACCTCTTTGGTTATGTTTACCCCTGGGTGTTTGATGGTTTTCAGTGCAGTTGTAAAGTACATCAATCCTTGATTTCTCTCTGCTGACTCATTATTGGTGTATAGAAATGCAATCAACTTCTGTATATTGATTTTATATCCTGAGACTTTCCTGAATTCCAGTATCAGTCCTAACAGTTTTTCCATGGAGTCTTTGGGATTTCCTTGAAAAGTATCATGTCTGCGAAGAGGGAAAGTTTGACCCTCCTTGCCAATTTGAACGCCTTGTATTTCTTTTTGTTGTCTTCTTGCTGAGGTTAGGACTTCCAACAGTTTGTGGAATAACAGTGGTGAGAGTGGACATCCCAGTCGTGTTCCTGACCTTAGGGGGAAAGCTCTCAGTTTTTCATCATTGAAGATGATATTAGTTGTGGGACTTTCATATCTGGACATACTGATATTCAGACAAGATCTTTCTATCCTTCCTTTCATGTGTGCTTTTTTTCCATCAAGAAAGGATGCTGCATTGTGTCAAATGCTCTTTCTGCATCTATTGAGAGGATCATATGGTTGTTATCCTTTCTTTTCTCAATGTGATGTATCACATCAGTTGATTTGCAGATATTGAATTGGTGGTGCATCCCAGGAATAAATCTAATTCATTGTGGTGAATAATTATTTGTATGTATTGTTGGATCCGGCTTGCTACTTTTGTTGAGAATTTTTGCATCCAGGTTCATCAGGGAAATTGGTCTGTAGTTTTCCTTTCTGGTGGGGTCTTTGTCCAGTTTGGTATCAAGGCCAAGCTGGCCTCATAGAATGAGTTTGGAAGTGTTCCTTCCATGTCTCTGGCCATGACCTTATCTTGTTCTTTCATTTGGGATGCATTCCTCTTGTCTTGGCATTTTGGCTGAGTTTTTGCCTTCTCTGTGTTACAAACGCTCATTATGTTAGCTGCCTGTGAGATGAATGGCTTTAATAAAAGGAGGTCATCTAGTGTCCAGGGGCTGACACATCAGGGAGTGTCTGTGGTGTGTGTTGCATACATTGTTTTGTGTTCTGGCTGCACTGTCCTTCAGGCCAGTTGTATGGACAATGTATGGTCCTTGGCCAGAATGTGCTGAGTTTTGTCTAGGTCAGCTCCGATCTGCCTCTTAAATGAGACTTGAAATGACTGCCACTCGAAGCGAAGTTCTGCAGAACTGTCTGGTCAAGAGAGGTGGTGTGGTCATGGGCTTCCGCTGGTCACCTGCGGAAGGGGACACCTCCATTGGGACTGAGGCAAGCCTGATTGACCTAGAAGGCCAGTCTCACCAGAGCACAGGAATGTGGGGTTGGTGTTAGCATCTTAGGCAGCCAGTGTGGGGATGACATTGTTTCCAGCAGATGGCTCTGTGTCTATGCTGTGGGGAAGAGGAGGAAAATGGTCCCACACACTTCCTCTGTCCTGGCTCCTTTGTCCCCTTGTGAACACTGCCTCTCAGGGGTGCTCTATGAGAGTGTATAATCGCTCCACTGTGTACACCAGGCGATGTACAGGTCACTGTTTCCATACCGTCTGCCTGTATGTAGATTGCTGCCTTCTCTGAAGGATTAGGCCAGTGCCCTCAGGGATGTATCCCAGCCAAGCCTTCTGACCTTTGAAACTCCACATTCTCGGGGTCTGGATCGCTTGGTTAAGTGTCCGAGTCTTGATCCTGGCTCAGATCATGACCTCGTGGTAATGGGCTTCTCTCTCTCCCTCTATTCCTGCCCCTGCCTTGCTTGTGCTCTCTTTCTCTGTCTCTCTCTCAAAATAAACTTAAAACAAATTTAGTGGCATGGAATACCTTATTTAGGCGAGATTTCCTCCCTGAGGGAATGGCAGCCGTCTATCAGTCAAATTTCTGGCAATGAATAGGAATTTCACTGTTGACCTGTTAAAGGTTACATTCCTACAGGAGTAAATTTAGGGTTAGTGACATGAGGCCTTAACGTAAGTAACTCCATGATGGCAGGCACTGGGTTCATGGAGGCTGCATTGCCTCGGACAGTGGGTTCACTGTAGGCAGCAGTGCTTCGGACAGTGTGTTCACAGGTGTCAGCAGTGCTTCGGGTGGAAAATTTACTGGAGGCTGCAGTGACACTGGCAGCGGGTTCACTGGAGGCTTCACTGTGTCGGGCAGTGCGTTCACTGGAGGCTGCATTGCCCCAGGACTGGGTTCACTGGACAATGCAGTAGAGCGGGCACTGGGTTCACAGGAGGCTGCAGTGTCTTGTGTACTGAGTTCACTGCAGGCTGCAGTGCTGCGAGAACTGGTTTCACTGGTTCCTGCAGTGCCGCGGGCACTGGGTTCACTGGAGGCTGCAGTGCAGCGGTTACTGGATTCACTGGAGGCTCCAGTGCTGCAGGAACTGGCTTCACTGGAAGCTGCAGTGCCGCGGACACTGGCTTTACTAGAGTGTGCAGTGCCATGGGCACTGGTTCACTTGAGGCTGCAGTGGCGTGGACACTTGGTTCACTGGAGGGTGTAGTGCCACGGGCACTGGCTTCACTGGAGGGTGAAGTGCCAGGGACACAGCCTCACTGGAGGTAGAGACCCGCAGGCCCTGGGTTCACTGCATGCTGCAGTGCCGTGGTCACTGGGTTCACTGGAGGGTGCATTGCCGCAGGCAGTTTGTTCACTGAGGGATGCAGTGCCATGGGCACTGGGATCCCAGGAACCTGCAGTGGAGTCGGAAATGGGTTCACTGCAGGGTGCATTGCTATGGTCACTGGGTTCACTGCAGACTGCAGTGCATGGAACACTGGAATAACTGGAGGCTGCAGTGCAGTGGGCACGTGTTTCACTGGAGTCTTCAATGCCCTGGGCACTGGCTTTACTGGCAACTGCAGTGCGACGGACTCAAGGTTCAATGGAGAGTGCAGTACGGTGGACCCTGGCTTCAATGGAGGCTGCAGAGCCGCGGGCACTGGGTTCATAGGAGGCTGCAGTGCCGGGGCACATTGTTCCCTGGATGGTGTAGTGCCTTGGGCACTGGGTTCACTGGAGGGTGCATGGCCGCGGGCACTGGGTTGACTGGAGGGTGCAGTGTCACGGACAGTGTGTTCACTGGAGGGGGCAGTGTCGCAGGCAGTGGGTCACTGGAGGATGCAGTGTGTGGGCAGTGGGTTCACAGCATGCTCCAGTGCCACAGGTATTGAGTTCACTGGATGGTGCAGTGCCACGGGAACTGGGTTCACCGGAGGCTGCAGTACCCTGCGCAGTGGGTTCCATGCAGGATGCAGTGATGCGTGCACTGGGTTCAATGGAGGGTTCCGTGCCTCCCGCACTGGGTTCACTGGAGGCTGCAGTGCCGCGGCAGTGGGTTCACAGCAGGCTCCAGTACCATGGGTCCTGGGTTCACGGCATGGTGCAGTGCTGCGGGAACTGGGTTCACCGCAGGCTGCAATACCCTGGGCACTAGGTTCCATGCAGGATGCAGTGATGCGAGCAATGGGTTTACTGCAGGCTGCAGTACCCTGGGCAGTGTGTTCAATGCAGGATGTAGTGACACGCGCACTGGGTTCAATGGAGGGTGCAGTGCCGCGGGCACTGGGTTCACTGGAGGCTGATGTGCCGCAGGCAGTGGGTTCACAGTAGGCTCCAGTACAACGGGTACTGGGTTCACTGGATGGTGCAGTGCCGTGGAACTGGGTTCAGTGGAAGGGCAGTGTCTCAGGCAGTTGGTCCCTGGAGGTTGCAATGCCACAGGCAGTGGGTTCACTGGATGGGGCAGTGCCGCCAGATCTGGGTTCACTGGAGGCTGCAGTGCTGCGGGCAGTGTGTTCATTGGAGGCTGCATAAAAACTGGAACTGGTTCCACTGCATGCTGCAGTGCCCGGGCACTGGGTTCACAGGAGGCTACAGTGCAGTAGACACTGCCTTCACTGGCGGGTGCAGTGCTGCGGGACGTGGGTTCACTGGAGTCTCCAGTGCTGCGGGATCTGGCTTCACTGGAGGCTGCAGTGCTGCAGGCACTGTGTTCACTGCATGCTGCAGAGAAGCGGGAACTATGTTCACTGCATGGTGCAGTTACGAGGGCACTGGGTTTATTGGAGGGTGCTGTGCGGCAGGCACTGCCTCCAATGGAGGGTGCAGTGTTGCGGTCAGTGGGTTCACTGGAGGCTGCAGTGTGGCGGGCAATTGGTTTACTTGAGGCTGCATAGAAGCGGGAATTGGGTTCACTGCATGGTGCAGTGCTGCGGGCACCCTGTTCACTGGATGGTGTAGTGCCGTGGGCACTGGGTTCACTGGAGGGTAGAGACCCGCAGGCCCTGGATTCACTGCACACTGCAGTGCCACGGGCACTGGGGTCACTGGAGGGTGCATTGCCGGAGGCACTTTATTCACTGGAGGTTGAAGTGCCATGGGAACTGCGATCTTGGGAACCTGCAGTGCAGTCAGAACGAGGTTCACTGCAGGGTGCAGTGCTGTGGGCACTGGGTTCACTGCAACTGCAGTGCACGGATCACTGGGAAACTGGAGGCTGCATTGCTCTGGCACGTGTTTCACGTGAGGCTGCAATGCCGCAGGTACTGGCTTTAGTGGCGGCTGCAGTGCCGGGGACCCAAGGTTCAATGGAGAGTGCAGTACGGCGGGCACTGACTTCAATGGAGGCTGCAGAGCAGCGGGCACTGTGTTCATAGCAGGCTGCAGCGTGGCAGGAACTTTGTCCATGGGATGGTGTAGTGCTGTGTGCACTGGCTTCACTGCAGGGTGCAGTGCCAAGGGCACTGGCTTCACTGGAGGGTGCAGTGCCGCGGGCACTGGCTTCACTGGAGGGTGCAGTGCCGCGGGCACTGGCTTCACTGGAGGGTTGAGACCCACAGGCCCAGGTTTCACTGCAGGCTGCAGTGCCGCATTCACTCGGTTCACTGGAGGGTGCATTCCCGCGGGCACTTTGTTCACTGGAGGCTGCTGTGTCATGGGGACAGGGATCCCTGGAACCTGCAGTACAGTCGGAACTGGGTTCACTGCAGGGAGCAGTGCTTTGGGCACTGGGTTCACTGCAGACTGCAGTGAACGGATCACTGGGATAACTGGAGGCTCCAGTTCAGTGGGCAGGGGTTTCCCTGGACGCTGCAATGCCATGGGCACTGGCTTTACTGGCCGCCACAGTGCTGCGGACCGAAGGTTCAATGGAGAATGCAGTATGGCAGGCACTGGCTTCACTGGAAGCTTCGGTGTCGTGGGCACTGGGTTCATAGCAGGCTGCAGTGCTGCTGGCACTTTGTTCACTGGATGCTGTAGTGCCCTGAGCACTGGGTTCCCTCAAGGGTGCAGGGCTGTGGACATTGTGTTCACTGGAGGGGGCAGTGTCGCAGGCATTGGGTTCCCTGGAGGGGGCAGTGCCGCCGGATCTGGGTTCACTGGAGTCTGCAGTGCTAAGGGCAGTGTGTTCACTGGAGGCTGCATAGAAGCTGGGACTGGGTTCACTGCATGGTGCAGTGCCGCGGGCACTGGGTATACAGGAGGCTACAGTGCGGCATGCACTGCATTCACTGGCGGGTGCAGTGCTGCGGGAAGTGGGTTCACTGGAGGCTCCAGTGCCGTGGTATCTGGGTTCACTGGAGGCTGCAGTGCTGCAGGCACTGTGTTCACTGCAGGCTGCATAGAAGTGGGAACTGGGTTCACTGCATGGTTCAGTTCCACGGGCAATGGTTTCACTGGAGTGTGCAGGGCGGAGCCACTGTTTTTTTTTTTAACTTTTTTCTCAACGTTTATTTATTTTTGGGACAGAGACAGAGCATGAACAGGGGAGGGGCAGAAAGAGAGGGAGACACAGAATCAGAAACAGGCTCCAGGCTCTGAGCCATCAGCCCAGAGCCTGACGCGGGACTCGAACTCACAGACCGCGAGATCGTGACCTGGTTGAAGTGGACGCTTAACCGACTGCACCACCCAGGCGCCCCAAGGAGGCACTGTTTCAATGTAGGGTTTAGTGCCACGTTCAGTGTGTTCACTGGAGGCTGCAGTGCTGCAGGCAATTGGTTTACTTGAGGCTGCATAGAAGCGGGAACTGGGTTCATTGCATGGTGTAGTGCTGCTGGCACTTTGTTCACTGGATGGTGTAGTGCCGTGGGCACCGGGTTCACTGGAAGGTGCAGTGGCACGGACACTTGGTTCACAGGAGGGTGCAGTGCTGCGGGCACAGGCTTCACTTGAGCCTGCATTGGCGCGGACACTTGGTTCACTGGAAGGTGCAGTTCTGTGGGCATTGGCTTCACTGGAGCGTGCAGTGCCAGGGACATTGGCTTCACTGGAGGGTAGAGATCCGTAGGCACTGGGTTCACTGCAGGCTGCAGTGCTGTGCCACTGGGTTCACTGCAGGGTGCAGTGCCGCGGGCACTGTGTTCACTGGAGGGTGCAGTGCCGTGGCACTGGCTTCATTGGACGGGGCAGTGCCAGGGACACTGGCTTACTGGATGGTAGAGACACGCAGGCCCAGGGTTCACTGCAGGCTTCCCTGCCACGGGAACTGGGTTCACTGGAGGGTGCATTGCCGTGGGCACTTTGTTCACTGGAGGCTGCAGTGACATATGCGCTGGGATCCCTGGAACCTTCACTGCAGTCAGAACTGGGTTCACTGCAGGGTGCAGGGCTGTGGGCACTGCGTTCACTGCAGACTGCAGTGCACCGATCACTGGGATAACTGGAGTGCTGTGCAGTTGGAATGTGTTCCACTACAGGCTGCAATTCTGCGGGCACTGGCTTTACTGGCGGCTGCGTGCCTCGGACACAACGTTTACTACAGAGTGCAGTATGGCAGGCACTGGCATTAATGGAGGCTGCAGATCCTTGGGCACTGAGTTCATAGCAAGCTGCAGTGTTGCAGGCACTTTGTTCCTGGGATGGTGTAGTGCCTTGGGCACTGGATTCACTGGATGGTGCAGTGCCGGGGACACTGGCTTTACTGGAGGGTAGAGACCCGCAGGCCCTGGGTTCACTACATGCTGCACTGCTGCCGGCACTGGGTTCACTGGAGGGTGCATTGCCCCAGGCACTTTGTTCACTGGAGGATGAAGTGCCATGGGCCCTGGGATCCTTGGAATCTGCAGTGCAGTGGGAACTGGGTTCACTGCAGGGTGCAGTGCTGTGGGCACTGGGTTCATTGCAGACTGCAGTGCATGGATCACTGGGATAAATGGAGGCTGCAATGCTGTGGGCACGGGTTTCACTTGAGGCCGCAATGCCACGGGCACTGGCTTTACTGGTGGCTGCAGTGCCACGGACCCAAGGTTAAATGGAGAATGCATTATGGCAGTCACTGGCTTCACTGGAGGCTGCAGAGCCGTGGGCACTGTGTTCATTGCAGGCTGCAGTGTCGCAGGCACTGTGTTCACGGATGGTGTAGTGCCGTGGGCACTGGGTTCACTGGAGGGTGCAGTGCCGCCGGCACTGGCTTCACTGGAGGGTGCAGTGCCAGTCTCACTGGCTTCACTGGAGGGTAGAGACCCGCAGGCCCTGGGTTCACTGCAGGCTGCAGTGCCTGGGTCAAAGGGTTTCCTGGAGGGTGCATTGCTGCGGGCACTTTGTTCACCGGAGGCTGAAGTGCCCTGCGCACTGGGATCCCTGGAACCTGTAGTGCACTCGGAACTGGGTTCACTGCAGGGTACAGTGTTGTGGGCACTGCGTTCACTGCAGACTGCAGTGCACGGATCACTGGGATAACTTGAGGCTCCAGTGCAGTGAGCACGGGTTTCACTGGACGCTGCAATGCCGCAGACCCTGGCTTTACTGGGGGCCGCAGTGTCGCCGACCCTAGGTTCACTCGAGAGTGTGGTACGGTGGACACTGGCTTTAGTGGAGGCTGCAGATCCGCGGGCACAGGGTCCATAGCAGGCTGCAGTGCCACGGGCACTTTGTTCACTGGATGGTGTAGTGCCCTGGGAACTGGATTCGCTGGAGGCTGCAGTGCCGTGGGCACTGGGTTCACTGCAGGCTGCTTGCCGCCTGAACTCGTTTCAGTGTTGCCTGCAGTGCCGCGGTCACTGGGTTCATTGGGGGCTCCACTGCAGCGGTCACTGGGTTCACTGGAGGCTCCAGTGCAGCGGGAACTGGCTTCACTGGAAGTTGCAGTGCCGCGGACACTGGCATTACTAGAGTGTGCTGTGCCGCGGGCACTGGCTTCACTTGACCTGCAGTGGCACGGACACTTGGTTCACTGGAAGGTGCAGTGCTGCGGGCACATGCTTCACTTGAGTTTGCATTGGCATGGACACTTGGTTCACTGGAAGGTGCAGTTCCGCGAAAACTGGCTTCACTGGAGCATGCACTGCCTGGGATACTGGCTTCACTGGAGGGTAGAGATCCGTAGGCACTGGGTTCACTGCAGGGTGCAGTGTTGTGCCACTGGATTCACTGCAGGGGGCAGTGCTGTGGGAACTGGGTTCACTGGAAGGTGCACGATCGCGGGCACTGGCTTCACTGGACGGTGGAGTGCCAGGGATATTGGCTTCACTGGAGGGTAGAGACACGCAGGCCCTGGGTTCACTGCAGGCTTCACTGCCGCGGGAACTGGGTTCCCTGGAGGGTGCATTACCGCAGGCACGTTGTTCACTGGAGGCTGCAGTGCCATATGCATTGGGATCCCTGGAACCTGCAGTGCAGTCAGAACTGGGTTTACTGCAGGGTGCAGGGCTGTGAGCACTGGGTTCACTCCAGACTGCAGTGCAAGGATCACTGGGATAACTGGAGGCTGCAGTGCAGTTGGCACGTGTTTCACTGGAGGCTGCAATGCTGCGGGCACTGGTTTTACTGGTGGCTGCCGTGCCGCGGACCCAAGGTTCAATGGAGAGTGCATTACGGCGGGCACTGGCTTCAATGGAGCCTGCAGAGCCGCCGGCCCTTTGTTCACTGGATGGTGTAGTGCCCTGGGCACTGGGTTAACTGGAGGGTGCCGTGCCAGGGACACTGGCTTTACTGGAGGGTAGAGACCCGCAGGCCCTGGGTTCACTGCAGGTTGCAGTGCCTCGGGCATTGGGTTCACTGGAGGGTGCATTGCCCCAGGCACTTTGTTCACTGGAGGCTGAAGTGCCATGGGCACTGGGATCCTTGGAACCTGCAGTGCAGTGGGAACGGGGTTCACTGCAGGGTGCAGGGCTGTGGACACTGGGTTCACTGCAGACTGAAGTGCACGGATCACTGGGATAACTGGAGGCTGCTGTGCTGTGGGCACGGGTTTCCCTTGAGGCCTCAATTCCGTGGGCACTGGCTTTACTGGGGGCTGCAGTGCCGCCGACCCATGGTTCAGTGGAGATTCCTATACGGCAGGCCCTGGCTTCACTGGAGGCTGTAGAGCCTTGGGCACTGGGTTCATAGCAGGCTGCAGTGCCGCATGCACTTAGTTCACTGGATGCTGTAGTGCCCTGGGCGCTGGGTTCCCGGGAGGGTGCAGTGTCGCGGACACTGGCTTCACTGGAGGGTGCAGTGCCACGGACACTGTGTTCACTGGAGGGGCTGTGTCGCAGGCATTGGTTTCATTGGAGGGGGCAGTGCCGCCGGAACTGGGTTCACTGGAGGTTGCAGTGCTATGGGCATGTGTTCACTGGAGGCTGCATACAAGCTGGAACTGGTTTCACTGCATGGTGCAGTGCCGTGGTCAGAGGGTATACAGGAGGCTACAGTGCGCCATGCACTGCATTCACTGGCGGGTGCAGTGCTGCGGGAAGTGGGTTCACTGGAGGCTCCAGGGCCGTGGGATCTGGGTTCACTGGAGGCTGCAGTGCTGCAGGCACTGTGTTCACTGCAGGCTGCATAGAAGCGGGAACTGGGTTCACTGCACGGTGCAGTGCTGCAGGCACTTTGTTCACTGGATGGTGTAGTGCCGTGGGCACTGTGTTCACTGGAGGGTGCAGTGGCAGGGACACTGGCTTCGCTGGAGGGTAGAATCCCGCAGGCCCTGGGTTCACTGGAGGCTGCAGTGCAGCGGGCACTAGGTTCACTGGAGGGTGCATTGCCGCAGGCACTTTGTTCACTGGAGGCCAAAGTGCCATGGGCCCTGGGATAGTTGGAACCTGGGTGCATTCAAAACTAGGTTCACTGCAGGGTGCAGTGCTGTGGGCACTGGGTTTACTGCAGACTTCATTGCACAGATCACTGAGAAAACTGGAGGCTGCAGTGCTGTGGGCACGAGTTTCACTTGAGGCTGCAATGCCGTGGGCACTGGCTTTACTGGCGGCTGCAGTGCCGTGGACCCTAGGATCACTTGAGAGTGCAGTACGGCGGGTGCTGGCTTCAATGGAGGCTGCAGAGCCACGGGCACTGGTTTCATTGCAGCCTGCAGTGTTGCAGGCACTTTGTTCACGGGCTGGTGTAGTGCCGTGGGCACTGGGTTCACTGGAGTGTGCAGTGCCAGGCTCACTGGCTTCACTGGAGGGTAGAGACCCGCAGGCCCTGGGTTCACTGCAGGTTGCAGTGCCGCGGTCAATGTGTTCCCTGGAGTTCATTGCCGCGGGCACTTTGTTCACCGGAGGCTGCAGTGTCATGCACACTGGGATCCCTGGAACCTGTAGTGCACTCAGAACTGGGTTCACTGCAGGGTGCAGTGTTGTGGGCACTGTGTTCAATGCCTACTGCAGTACACGGATCACTGGTCTAACAGGAGGTTCCAATGCAGTGGGCACGTGTTTCACTGGAGGCTGCAATGCCGCGGGCACTGGCTTTACTGGTGGCTGCAGTGCTGTGGACCCAAGGTTCACTACAGAGTGCAGTACGGTGGGCCCTGGAATCAATGGAGGCTGCAGAGCCACGGGCACTGGGTTTATCGCAGGCTGCAGTGTCGCAGGCACTTTGTTCCCGGGATGGTGTAGTGCCGTGGGCTATGGCTGCACTGGATGGTGCCGTGTCGCCAGCACTGGCTTCACTGGAGGTTGCAGTGCCAGGCTCACTGACCTCACTGGAGGGTAGAGACCCGCAGGCCCTGGGTTCACTGCAGGCTGCAGTGCCGCGGTCAATGGGTTCCTTGCAGGGTGCATTGCCACGGACACTTTGTTCCCCAGAGGCTGCAGTGCCATGTGCACTGGGATCCCTGGAACCTGTAATGCACTCGGAACTGGGTTCACTGCAGGGTGCAGTGTTGTGGGCACTGGGTTCACTGAAGACTGTAGTGCATGGATCACTGGGATCACTGGAGGCTCCAGTGCAGTGTGCACGGGTTTCACTGGACGCTGGAATGCCGCGGGCACTGGCTTTACTGGGGGCTGCAGTGCCGCCGAACCTAGGTTCACTCGAGAGTGGAGTACGACGGGCACTGGCTTCAATGAAGGCTGCAGAGCCACGGGCACTGGGTTCATAGAAGGCTGCAGTGTCACAGGCACTTTGTTCAGTGGATGGTGTAGTGCCCTGGGCACTGGGTTCACTGGAGGTTGCAGTGCCGCGGGCAATGGGTTCACTGCAGGCTACAGTGCCAGGGGAAATGGTTTCCCTGGTGCCTGCAGTGCTGCGGGCACCTGGTTCACTGGAGGCTCCACTGCAGCGATCACTGGGTTCACTGGAGGCTCCAGTGCCGCGGGAACTGGCTTCACTGGAAGGTGTTGCACCACGGACACTGGCTTTACTAGAGTGTGCAATGCCGCGGGCACTGGCTTCACTTGAGGCTGCAGTGGCATGGACACTTGGTTCACTGGAGGGTGCAGTGCCGCGGGCACAGGCCTCACTTGAGCCTGCATTGTCACAGACACGGTTCACTGGAAGGTGCAGTTCCGAGGGCACTGGCTTCGTTGGAGCGTGCAGTGCCGGGGACACTGGCTCCACTGGAGGGTAGAGACCCTCAGGCACTGGGTTCACTGCAGGCTGCAGTGCTCTGCCACTGGGTTCACTGCAGGGTGCAGTGCCGCGGACACTGTGTTCAATGGAGGGTTCAGTGCCGCGGCACTGGCTTCACTGGACGGTGGAGTGCCAGGGACACTGGCTTCACTGGAGGGTAGAGACACGCAGGCCCTGGGTTCACTGCAGGCTTCACTGCCGCGGGAACTGGGTTCACTGGAGGGTGCATTTCTGCGGGCACTTTGTTCACTGGAGGCTGCAGTGCCATATGCACTGGGATCCCTGGAACCTGCAGTGCAGTCAGAACAGGGTTCACTGCAGGGTGCGGGGCTGTGGGCACTGGGTTCACTGCAGACTGCAGTACACGGATCACTGGGATCACAGGAGGCTGAAGTGCATTTGGCACGTGTTTGACTGGAGGCTGCAATGCCGCGGGCACGGGCTTTACTCACGGCTCCAGTGCCGCGTACCCAAGGTTCACTACAGAGTGCAGTATGGGCGCACTGGCATCAATGGAGGCTGCAGAGCCACGGGAACTGGGTTCATAGCAGGCTGCAGTGTTGCAGGCACTTTGTTCCCGGGATGGTGTAGTGCCGTGGGCACTGGGTTAACTGGAGGGTGCAGTGCCAGGGACACTGACTTTACTGGAGTGTAGAGACCTACAGGCCCTGGGTTCACTGCAGGCTGCAGTGCCGCGGGCACTGGGTTTACTGGAGGGTGCATTGCCCCGGGCACGTTGTTCACTGGAGGCTGAAGTGCCATGGGCACTGGGATCCTTGGAACCTGCAGTGTAGTCGGAACTGGGTTCACTCCAGGGTGCAGTGCTATGGGCACTGGGTTCACTGGAGGGGGCAGTGTCACAGGCATTGGGGGCCCTGGAGGGAGCAGTACCACCGCATCTGGGTTCACTGGAGGCTGCCGTGCTATGGGCAATGTGTTCACTGGAGGCTGCATACAAGCTGGAACTGGTTTCACTGCATGGTGCAGTGCCACGGGCACTGGGTACACAGGAGGCTACAGTGCAGCATGCACTGCATTCAATGGCGGGTGCAGTGCTGTGGGAAGTGGGTTCACTGGAGGCTCCAGTGCCATGGGATCTGGGTTCATTGGAGGCTGCAGTGCTGCGGGCACTGTGTTCACTGCAGGCTGCCTAGAAGCGGGAACTGGGTTCACTGCATGGTGCAGTGCTGCGGGCACTTTGTTCACTGGATGGTGTATTGCCATGGGAACTGGGTTCACTGGAGGGTGCAGTGGCATGGACACTGGCTTCACTGGAGGGTAGAGTCCTGCAGGCCCTGGGTACACTGCAGGCTGCAGTGCCACGGGCACTGGGTTCACTGGAGGGTGTATTGCTGCAGGCACTTTGTTCACTGGATGCTGTAGTGCCCTGGGCACTGGGTTCCCAGGAGGGTACAGTGCCGCGGACACTGGCTTCACTGGAGAGTGCAGTGCTACGAACACTGTGTTCACTGGAGGGGCAGTGTCGCAGTCATTGGGTTCCCTGGAGGGGGCAGTGCCGCCGGAACTGGTTTCACTGGAGGCTGCCATGCTGCGGGCAATGCGTTCACTGGAGGCTGCATACAAGCTGGAACTGGTTTCACTGCATGGTGCAGTGCCGTGGTCAGAGGGTATACAGGAGGCTACAGTGCACCATGCACTGCATTCACTGGCGGGTGCAGTGCTGAGGGAAGTGGGTTCACTGGAGGTTCCAGTCCCATGGGATCTGGGTTCACTGGAGGCTGCAGTGCTGCAGGCACTGTGTTCACTGCATGCTGCATCGAAGCGGGAACTGGGTTCACTGCATGGTGCAGTGCTACGGGCACTTTGTTCACTGGATGGTGTAGTGCCGTGGGCACTGGGTTCACTGCAGGCTGCCGTGCTGCAAGCACTGGGATCACTGCAGGCTGAAGGTCTGCGGGCACTGGTTTCACTGGAGGCTACAGGCCGCCAGCACTGAGTTCACTACAGGCTACAGTGCCGTGGGCACTGGGTTCACTTGTGGGTTCACTGGAGGGTGCAGTGCTGTGGCAGTGAGTTCACTGGAGGCTGCAGTGGGGTTGAACTGGGTTCACTGCAGGCTGCAGTCCCCCGGGCACTGGGTTCACTGCAGGATGCAGTTCCGCGGACACTTTTTTCACTGGAGGGTGCGGGTCCGAGGGCACTGGGCTCACTGGAGGCTCCAGTGCCGCGAGCACTGGGCTCACAGGAGGCTGCAGTGGGGCGGGCATTGGGCTCACTGATGGCGGCTGTTCTGCATGAACTGGGATCACTGGATGTTGCAGTGCCGAAGGCTCTGGGTATACTGGAGGCTCCAGTGCCACCGACACTGGGCTCACTGGAGGCTCCAGTTTCGCAGGCACAAGGCCCACAGGAGGCTTCAGTAATGCGGGCACTGTGGTCACTTGAGGCTGCAGTGCCGTGGAAACTGGCCTCAATGGAGGCTGCATTACCGCAGGCACTGGGCAAATTGGTTGCTCCAGTCGCTTGCACTTGGCTCACTGGAGGGTCCAGTGCCATGGGCAATGGGCTCACTGGAGTCTGCAGTGTTGCGGGCACTGGGTTCCCTGGAGGCCGCAGTGATGCGGTCACTGGGCTCTCATGAGGCTGCAGTGCTGTGGAGACTGGGCTCACTGGCGGCTACAGTGATGTGAGCACTGGGCCGACTGTAGGCTGCAGTGGCGCGGGCACTGGGTTCACTGGAGGCTCCAGTGCCGCATGCACTGGGCTCATTGGAGGATGCAGTGCCGTGGGCAGTGGCCTCACTGGAGGCTACAGTGCCGCGGGCACTGGGCTCCCTGACAGCTGCAATGCTGAGGGCACTGGTTTCACTGGAGGGTGCAGTGCCGCGGTCACTGAGTTCACTGGGGGCTCCAGTGTCGCAGGTACCACGTTCACTGGATGCTGCAGTGCCTGGGTCACTGGGTTCACAGTAGGCTCCTGTGCTGTGGGCTCCTGTGCATGTGGGCATGCAGTGCCGGGATCACTGGGTTCACTGCAGGCTGCAGTGCCGGGATCACTGGGTTCACTGAGGCTGCAGTGCCACGGGCACTGGGTTCACCGGAGGATGCTGTTCTGCGGGCACTGGGTTCACCAGAGACTCCAGTGCTTTGGGCATGTGTTCATGGGAGGCTGCAGTGCCACGGGTACTGGGTTTACTGGAGGCTGCAGTGCTGCGGGCACTGTGTTCACTGGAAGCTGCAGTGCCTCGGGCACTGAGTTCACTGGGGGCTGCAGTGCCGCTGGCAGTTCACTGGAGCTGGAGTGCAGTGGGCATTTGAGCACTGGTCGTTCCAGTGCCATGGTCCCTGAGTGCCCGAACACTCGGGCACTGGAGCCTGGGGGTTGCTGCTTGGGATTTTGTGTCTCCATCTCTCACTGTCTTTCCCCGGGAGGCTCTCTGGTTTGAGCACAGACCTGGAGGCTGCATGGGATTCTGTGTCTCCCTCTTCCTCTGTCCTTCCCAGGAGTTTCTGTGCTGAGACCAAAGAGCCTGGAGGGTGCTTGGAATTCTGTGTCTCCTCTCTCTGTCCTTCTCCTCCAGTTCCTTCACGCACTGGGAAATAGGACTTCAGTCACTGGGAGTGACGACTGCAGTCATTAGAAGTAACTGCAGACATTGAGTGTGTCTTTGACTTCAGTCACTGGGAGTGACTATGACATCAGTCACTGGGAGTGACGTCAGGAGTGACTTCAGTTACTGGGAGTGACTTCGGGAGTCTTCCGTCAGTGGGATGACTTCGAGAGGGCCTTCCATCACTGTGTGTGACTTCACGAGGGACCTCCGTCACTGGGAGTGACTTCAGTCATTGGGGGTGACTGACTTCAGTCACTGGGCATGCCCTCAGGCCTTGGGCATGCCTGTGCCCTTCAGGCAGGGGGCTAGCCTTCAGGCACAGGGTGAGAATTCAGGCATGGGGCAAGCCCTCAGGCATGGGGCCTGCCTTCAGGCAATGGGCGTGCCTTCAGGCACTGGGCGGGGCTTCATGCATGGGGCAAGGCTTCAGGCACGGGGCTTTCCTTCAGGCATGGGCCTTGCCTGCGGGCAAGGGGCTTGAGTACAGGCACCTGGAGCTGTTTCAGGCAAGAGGCATGCCTTCAGTCACAGGGAGCGGCTTCAGGCACAGGGAGAGGCTTCAGGCACGGGGCGCACCTTCAACCATGGAGCTTGTCTTCAGGCCCTGGGAGCACCTTCAGGTACAGTGAGCGGCTTCATGCACAGGGCGCAACTTCGGAAACGGGGAGACTCTGTGTTCTTCAGGCACAAGGCACGCCATTAGGCACTGTGCTCACCATCAGGCAAAGGGTGCACTCAGGCAAGCAGTGCGTTGTCGCCCATGGGGTGCTCTCTCAGAGAGTGCCTGTGCCTTTCAGGCAAAGGGAGTGCTTTCAGGAACGGCGAGTGCCAACAGGCATGGTGAGTGGTTTCAGCAACTGGAGGATCTGTGCTGGGAGCACTGGGGCCTGGAGGCTCTGTGCTTCGAGTATGGCGCCTGAAGGCTGCTTGGAATTCTGCGTCTCCCTCTCTCTCTGTCCTTTCCCTGCAGTTCCTTCAGGCACTGGGAGTGCTGCCTTCAGGGACTGGCAATGATGACTTCAGGCACTGGGATTGACAACTTCAGTCACTGGGAGTGACGACTGCAGTCACTAGGAGTAACTGCAGACACTGAGTGTGACTTTGACTTCAGTCACTGAGAGTGACTGTGACATGAGTCACTGGGAATGACTTTGACTTCAGTCCCTGGGAGTGACGTCAGGAGTGACTTCAGTCACTGGGAGTGACTTCTGGAGTGACTTCCGTCAGTGGGAATGACTTCTACAGGGACTTCCTTCACTGTGTGTGACTTCACGAGGGGCTTCCGTCACCGGGTGGGAATTCGCGAGGGACTACCATCACTGGGAGAGACTTCAGTCATTGGGGGTGACTGACTTCAGTCACTGGGCTTGCACTCAGGCACTGTGCATGCCTGTGCCCTTCAGGCAGGGGGCTAGCCTTCAGGCACAGGGTGAGAATTCAGGCATGGGGCAAGCCCTCAGGCATGGGGCCTGCCTTCAGGCAATGGGTGTGCCTTCAGGCACTGGGCGGGGCTTCATGCATGGGGCAAGGCTTCAGGCACGGGGCTTTCCTTCAGGCATGGGCCTTGCCTGCGGGCAAGGGGCTTGAGTACAGGCACCTGGAGCTGTTTCAGGCAAGAGGCATGCCTTCATGAACACGGGTGACTTCAGGCACATGGAGCGTTTTCAAGCACGGGGCGCATCTTCAACCATGGAGTTTGTCTTCAGGCACTGGGAGCATCTTCAGGTACAGTGAGAGGCTTCATGCACAGGGTGAGACTTCAGGCATGGGGAGCCTCTGTGCTCTTCAGGCACAGGTCGCTCCCTTAGCCACTGGGCTCGCCCTCAGGCACAGGGTGCACTCAGGCAAGGGGTGCGCGGTCACCCATGGGTGCGCCCTCAGAGAGTGCTTGTGCCTTTCAGGCAAAGGGAGTGCCTTCAGGAACGGTGAATGCCTTCAGGCATGGTGAGTGGCTTCAGGAACTGGAGGCTCTGTGCTGGGAGCACCGGGGCCTGGAGCCTCGGTGCTGGGAGCACAGAGCCTGGAGGGGCTGGAAGGGATTCTGTGTCTCCCTCTGTCTCTGTCCTTCCCTGGGAGTTTCCGTGCTGAGACCACAGAGCCTGGAGGCTGCTTGGAATTCTGTGTCTCGCTCTCTCTGTCCTTCCCCTGTGATTTCTTCAGGCACTGGGAGTGCCAACTTCAGGCACTGGCAGTGAAGACTTCAGGCACTGGTAGTAACCACTGCAGTCACTAGGAGTAACTTCAGACACTGTGTGTGACTTTGACTTCAGTCGCTGTGAGTGACTATGACATCAGCCACTGTGAGTGGCTTTGACTTCAGTCCCTGGGAGTGACTTCAGTCCCTGGGAATGACTTCGGGAGTGACTTCTGTCACTGGGAGAGGGACTTCCAGAGGGACTTCCGTCACTGGGAGTGAATTCGCGAATGACTTCTGTCACTGGGAGTGACATCGGGAGTGACTTCTGTCACAGGGAGTGACTTCAGGAGAGACTTCCCTCACTGGGAGTGACATAGTGAGTGATTTCCATCACTGGGCATGACTTCGGGAGAGGCTTCCATCACTTGGAATGACTTTGGGAGTAACTTCCTTCACTGGGAGTGACTTTGACTTCAGTCACTGGGAGTGACTTTGGGAGTGACTTCATGCACTGGGCATGACTCAGTCATTGGGGGTGACAGACTTCAGTCACTGGGCATGCCCTCAGGCACTGGGCATGCCTTGCCATTCAGGCATAGAGCAAGCCTTCAGGCATGGTGCGTGCCTTCAGACAAGGGGTGTGCCTTCAGGCACTAGGCGGGGCTTCATGCATAGGTCTTGTCTTCAGGCACTTGGAGCCCCTTCAGGTACAGTGAGCAGCTTCATGCACAGGGCGCGACTTCAGGCAAGGGGAGTTCTGTGCTCTTCAGGCACAGGGCGTGCCATCAGGCACTGGGCTCGCCATCAGGCACAGGGCGCCCTCAGCCCGGTGTGCGCCGTCAGGCATGGGGCGCGCCTTCAGGGAATGCCTGTGCCCTTGAGTCAAGTGGAGTGTTTTCTGGCATGGGGCTTGCCTTCAGGCATGTGGAGCATCTTCAGGCATGGGGTGCGGCTTCAGGCACAGAGAGCTCCTGTGCCATTCAGGTAAGGGGAGCACATGTGCCTTTCAACAAGGGATGCCCCATCATGCACAGGATGCTCATTGAGACTCACAGCATGCCCTCAGGCATGGGGTGCGCCCTCAGTACCTCTGCCTTTCAGGCAAAGGGAGTGCCTTCAGGCATGGTGAGTGGCTTCAGGAAGTGGAGCTGTGCAGGGAGCACAGGGCCTGGAGGCTTCATGAGATTCTGTCTCCCTCTCTCTCTGTCCTTCCCCGGGAGGCTCTGTGCTGAGACCACAGAGCCTGGAGGCTGTTTGGAATTCTGTGTCTCCTTTTCTCTGTGTCCTTCCCCTGCAGTTCCTTCAGGCACTGGGAGTGACGACTGCAGTCACTAGGAGTAACTGCAGACACTGAGTGTGACTTTGACTTCAGTCACTGTGAGTGACTATGACATCAGTCACAGGGAGTGACTTTGACTTCAGTCACTTGTCGTGACGTCAGGAGTGACTTCAGTCACTAGGAGTGACTTCGGGAGTGACTTCTGTCACAGGGAGTGACTTCAAGAGGGACTACCTTCACTGGGTGTGACTTGGCAAGGGACTTCGGTTTCTGGGAGTGACTTTGCCAGTGACTTCCATCACAGGGAGTGACTTTGTGAGAGACTTCCCTCTCTGGGAGTGACTTTGGGAGTCACTTTATTTACTGGGAGTGACTTTGACTTTAGTCACTGGGAGTGACTTTGGGAGTGTCTTCACTCACTGGGCAAGACCTCAGTCATTGGGAGTGACTGACTTCAATCCTTGGACATGTCCACAGTGCCCTCCAGGCAGGGGGCTAGCCTTCAGGCACAGGGTGAGAATTCAGGCATGGGGCAAGCCTTCAGGCATGGGGCAAGCCTTCAGGCATGGAGCGTGCCTTCAGGCAAGGGTGTGCCTTCAGGCACTGGGCGGGGCTTCATGCATGGGGCAAGGCTTCAGGCACAGGGCTTGCCTTCAGGCAAGGGGCTTGAGTACAGGCACCTGGAGCTGTTTCAGGCAAGAGGCATGCCTTCAGGAACAGGGAGCAGCTTCAGGCACAGGGAGCTTCTTTAGGCACGTGGCACACCTTCAACCATGGGGCTTGTCATCAGGCACTGGGAGCACCTTTAGGTACAGGGAGCAGCTTCATGCACAGGGCGCAACTTAAGGCACAGGGGGAGTCTGTGCTACAGGCACGGGGCGCCCTCTGGCGAGGGGTGCTCTGTCAGGCATGGTATGCGCCTTCAGGGAGTGCCTGTGCCTTTCATTCAAGGGGAGCGCCTTCAGGCATGGAACATGCCTTCAGGCACAGGGTGTGCCTTCAGGCACTGGGAGAGGCATGATGCATGGGCGCTGCTTCAGTCAATGGGCTTGCTGTCAGGCAGTGGGCTTGCCTACAGGCATACAGAGCTCTATCAGGCATGGGTCGTGTCTTCTGGAACAGGGAGTGGCTTCAGGCACAGGGAGCATCTTCAGGCAAGGGGTGCACCTTCAGCCATGGGGCTTGTCTTCAGGTACTGGGAGCGCCTTCAGGCACAGGGAGCAGCTTCATGCAAGGGGCGCGCCTTCAGGCAAGGGGAGCATCTGTGCTCTTCAGGCATGGGGCACGCAGTCAGGCATGGGGCGAACCATTAGGCATAGGGAGTGGCTTCAGGCATGGTGCATGGCTTCAGGCATGGGGCGCAGCTTCAGGCAAGAGGAGGTCCTGTGCCATTCAGGCAAGGGGAGCGCCTGTGACACTCAGGCACGGAATGCCCCATCCTGCGCAGGGAGCTCAGTCAGACTCAGGGCATGCCTTCAGGCATGGGGTATGCCTTTAGAGAGTGCTGGTGCCTTTCAGGCAAGGGGAGTGCCTTCAGACAAGGGGAGTGCCTTCAGGCATTGGAGGCTCTGTTCTGTGAGCACAGAGCCTGGGGGTTCTGTGCTGGGAGTACAGAGCATGGAGGGGCTTCTTGGGATTCTATGTCTCCCTCTCTGTCCTTCCCCAGGAGGCTCTGTGGTGAGAGCACAGAGCCTGGCGCCTGCTTGGGGTTCTGTGTCTCCCTCTCACTCTGTCCTTCCCCTGGAGTGTCTTCACGCACTGGGAGTGCCAATTTCAGGCACTGGGAGTGATGACTGCAGTCCCTGTGAGTGGAGACTCCATTCACTGGGAGTAACTGCAGACACTTAGAGTGACTTTGACTTCAGTCTCTGGGAGTGACTATGACATCAGTCACTGGGAATGACTTTGACTTCAGTCACTTGGAATGACTTCAGGAGCAACTTCAGTCACTGGGAGTGACTTCGGGCGTGACTTCAGTCACTGGGAATGACTTCGAGAGGGACTTCCCTCATTGGGAGTGACTTCGGGCATGACATTTGTCACTGGGAGTGATATCTGGAGTGACATCGGTCACTGGCAGTCACTTATTGAGTGACTTTCATCACTGGGAGTGACTTCGGGAGAGACTTCCATCACTGGGAGTGATTTTGGGATGACTTCCTTCACTGGGAGTGACTTTGTCTTCAGTCACTGGGAGTGACTTTGACTTCATTCCCTGGGATTGACTTTGGGAGTGACTTCATTCACTGGGCATGACTTCAGACATTGGGAGTGACTGACTTCAGGCACTGGGTATGCCCTCAGGCACTGGGCATGGCTAACCCTTCAGGCAAGGGGCGAGCCTTCTGGCATGGGTGGAGACTTCAGGCAAGGGGCGAGCCTTCAGGCAAGGGCGAGCCTTCAGGCAAGGGCGAGCCTGAAGGCATTGGACCTGCCTTCAGGCATGGGACATGGCTTCATGCTCCGGGCATGGCTTTAGGCAAGGGGCTTGCCTTCAGGTAAGGGGCTTGTCTTTAGGCATGGGGCATGCCTTCAGGCACAGGGAGCGGCTTCAGGCAAGGGGCTTGCCTTCAGGTACTGGGAGCATCTGTGCCCTTCAGGACACTTTCCATGGAAAGTAATACTGCACCACTTCTGTCCCCACATGTGTGTGGTCATATCAGATTTAGGAATTTTGTCCTCATTGAGAGAGAGAGAGAGAGAGAGAGAGAGAGGGAGAGAGAGAGAGAGAGAGAGAGAGTCTTAGCTAGTGTTTGGGTTTGGGCCAGGGACTTAGATAGGGCTGAATGGACAGGAGACCCGTGATCACCCTGGAAGGCTGAAGTGAGGGCCCATGCACTAATGCGTGTAAGGTTTAGGATTATGGTAAGAGTTGGTGTGAACTTTAGGTTGAGGGGTATGGTGCGGGTCAAGGTTACTGTTAGGTTTAGGTCCCAGGAGGTTCTAGGCATTGAACCCCTAGCAGTGCAGTGGTCTCCACATAGGGTTGAATGGAGACTGCATGAAAGCCTCTAGTTCAGGCTTCGTCTTTCCATGCCAGAGCCAGCCTCCCGTGTGTGCCACTCTTCAGTTGGGCCTCAGCACCCTCCCTGTGCAACTCCATGCCGGCAGTGGAATTGACATGATGATGTTCCAATTCCATACCGAATAATACTTCAGGGGTCTGGGCCCTATGGGCGTGGTGTTCTCAGAATTAGGAACTCTATCCCCATTGGGAGAGAGCCATCGCTAAGGTTAGGGTATGTTCCAGCGCCATAAGCACGGCTGAAGCGACACCAGTCCGTTGAGCTACATAGGGGGCTGAATAGGGCACATGCACAGTTGCAGGTCAGATGTAAGGTTACGGTTAGAGTTGGTGAGGTGGGTGTGTATAGTTATGTTCATTGTTATAGTTCTGTTCATAGTTATGTTCATGGTGAGGTTGGTGTGTATAGTTATGTTCATTATTGGGTTTGGGGTTAAGTCCTAGGTGGCTCCTAGCGATAAGCCAACAGCAATGCAGTGAGCTTCCCGGAGGGCTCAGTGGAGGGCATATTGCAGGTTGTCCGTCATGCTTAGTCTTTGTTTGCCAGGGCAAGCCTCCATCGTGGGCCATTCTTTGAGCCTCAGTAAAACCACTTCTGCAGCAACATCTGGGCTTTGGATATTACATGGTGATATTCCACATTCCACGCCGAGTAATACTCCTCCTCCTCTGGACTCCATGTGTGTGGTATCCTCAGACTAAAGAATTGGGTCACCATCAGGAGAGAGCCTTAGTTTGAGTTAGGGTTTGCTTCAAGGCCATAAGCATGCTGAAGCAACACTACTCATGTTATCTACATGGGGTGTTGGCTGAGGGACCATGCGCATGTGAGGGCTGGTGTAGGATTAGCGTTAGAGTTGGAGTGAGGTTTAGGTTGAGGAGTACTGTGAGGGTCACGGTCAGGGTTAGGGTCCAGGAGGCCCTAGGTGCTGAAACCCAAGCAGTGCAGTGATCTCCCTGGAGGGCTGAGGGAGGTCGCATTGGAGGGTGCCGGCCAGGCTTAGTCTTTAGGGGCTAGGGCCAGCCTTGGATATGGACCACACTTTGGTTGGGCCTCAGCCACCCCCTTGTGCAGCTCCCTCTGGGCTTTGGCAATTACCTGGTCATGTTCCACGTTCCATGCCGAGGAATCCGGCTCCTTTTCTGAACCCCACATGTGTGGTTTGCACAGAAGTAAGTATTGGGTCACCATCGGGAGACAGCCTAAAATGGAGTTCGGGTTCGGTCCAGGGACGTAAGCAGGGCTGAAGCGACAGCAGTCCCGTGATCTCCCTGGAGGGCTGAAGTGAGGGTCCCTGCGAGGGTGCGGGTCAGTTGTAGGTTATGTTTAGGGGTGATGTTTAGGTTGAGGTGTACTTTGAAGGTCATGGTTATTGTTAGGTCTCATGAGGCTCTAGGTGCAACAACCCCAGGAAGGATATGGTCTCCAAGAGGGGCTGAGTGGATCCCACATGGGATTGTGCTGATCAGGCTTTGTCTTTGAGTGCCCGATCAAGCCTCCTGTGTGAGTCACTCTTCAGTTGGGCCTCAGGAACCCCCTTGTGCAGCTACTTGTGGGTAATGGAAATGACACGATTATGCTCCAAGATGCATGCCGAGGAATCCTGCAAAGCTTTGGGCCCCATGTGTGTGGTCTCTCAGAGTTAGGCATTGGATCACCATCGGGATTCAGCCACAACTAGGGTTAGGGTTCGGTCCAGGGAGGTAAGCAAGGCCGAAGCAACAGCAATCCCGTTACCTTCATGGAGGTTTCAATGAGGGCCCATGCGCGGGTGAGGGTCTGGTGTAGGGTGTCAGGTGAAGCCTTAGAGCTGGGGTGAGGTTGAGGTTGAGGAGTATGTTGATGGTCACGTTTACGGTTTGGGTTAGATTCCAGGAGGTACGAGGTGCTGTACCCCAAGGAGTCCAGTGGTCTCACTGGAGGAATCAGTGGAGGGCAAATGGTAGGTTGCCCTCAGGCTTAGTCTTTGGGTGCCGAAGCCAGCATCAGTTGTGGGGCAATCTTCGGATGGGCCTCAGCAAACCCTTTGTGCAGCTTCCTCTGGGCTTTGGAAATTACCTGTCGATGTTCCACGTTCCATGCGAGTAACGCTGCAGTGCTTCTGGGCCCCATATGCGTGGTGACTGAGACTTAGGAATTTGTTCCTCAATGAGAGAGAGTCATTACTAGGGTTAGGTATCGGCCCAGGGATGTCGATAGGGCCAAATCCACATGAGTCCGTGATCGTTCTGGAGGACTCCATAGGGCCCATGCTTGGGTGCGGGTCATGTGTAGGGTTAGCGTTAGAGTTGGTGTGAAGTTTAGGTTGAGGTGTATGGTGAGGGTCAAGTTTAGTGTTAGGGTTAGGTCCCAGGAGGTTCCAGGCAATGAATACCTAGCAGTGCAGTGGTCTCCACAGAGGGCTGAGTGGAAGCTGCATGCAAGTCTACAGTTCAGACTAATTCTTTGCATGCCAGGGCAGCATCCTATGTGTGACACTCTTCAGTTGGGTCTCAGCAACCTCTTTGTTCAGCTCCATCCCAGCAGTGCAAATGAAATGATGATGTTCCAATTCCATCCTGAAGTATACTGCAGGGGTTTGGACCCTATGTGCATGGTGTTCTCAGAGTTAGGAACTGTATCCCCATTGGGGGGAGCCATAGCTAGGGTCAGGATTCGGTCCAGGGACATAAGCAGTGCGAGGTGACACCAGTCCCATTATCTACATGGAGGGCTGTATGAGAGCCCATGCAGGGGAGCAGGTCAGGTGTAGCATTACCTTTAGAGTTGGGGTGAGGTTGAGGATGATGTGTATGGTTCTGGTCAATATAATGGTTAGGTTTTGTCCCAGGTCCCCCAGACGCTGAAGCACCAGCAGTGCTGGTCTTCCTGCAGGGTTCAGTGGTGAGCACATGGGAGGGTGTAGGTCATGCTTAGTCTTTGAAAGCCAGTGTGAGCCTCCTTTGCGGGCCACACTTTGGTTGAGCCTCAGGAACTGCTTCTGAAGCAACATCTGGGCTTTGGATATTACATGGTGATATTCCATGTTCCATGCCGAGGAATCCGCCTCTTCTTCTGGAAGGGAGGTATCCTCAGACTTAAGAATCGGGTCACCATCTGGAGAGAGCTTTAGATAGAGTTCGATTTCAGACCAGGGCCATAAGGGGGGCCACAGCTACCCCATTCCACTTACCTCCATGGGGTGATGAATGATAGCCAGTGTGCAGGTGAGGGTCAGTTGTAGGGTTAGCGTTAGTGTAGGAATGAGTTTGAGGTTCAGAGTATGGTGAGGGTCACGGTTAGTGTTAGGGTTATTGCCCAAGTAATTCCAGGCGGTGAATCCCTAGCATCGCAGTGGTCTCCACAGAAGGCTGAGTGGTGGCTGCATGGGAGCCTTCAGTTCAGACTTATTCTTTGTGTTTCAAGGCCAGCCTCTTGTGTGTGCCACTATTCATTGGGTCTCAGTAGCCTCCTGGGGCAGCTCCACCCCAGCAGTGGAAACGAAATGATGATGTTCCACTTCCATACCGAATAATACTGTAGGGGTTTTGACCTATATGCATGGTGTTTCAGAATTAGGACCTGGATATCAATTGGGAGAGAACCACGGATAGGGTGAGGTTCTGTCCAGGGACATAAGCAGGGCTGAAGAGACACCGGTCCCGCTATCTCCATAAGGGCCTGTATGAGGGCCAATGCACGGGTGAGGGTCAGGTGTAGGGTTAGCATTAGGGTTGGGCTGAGGTATAGGTTGAGTAGTATGGGGAGGGTCACGGTTGGGGTTAGGGCTAGGTTCCAGGAGGCCCAAGTTGCCGAATCCATGGCAGTGCAGTTTTTTCCCTTGGGGACCCAGAGGAGGGTGCATGGGAGGGTGCCGGTCATGCTTATTCTTTGGGTGCCAAGGCCAGCCTCTTGTGTGGGCCACTCTTCAGTTGGTTCTCAGCAACCCCCTTGTGCAGGTCCCTCTGGGCTTTGGAAATGGCATGGTGTTGTTCCCCGTTCCATGCCAAGTAAGCCTGCACCGCATCTGGGATACATGTGCGTGGTTTTCTCCGAGTTAGGAATTGGGTCCCCATCGGGAATGAGCCATAGCTAGGGCAAGGGTTTGATCCAGGGAAGGGATGTAAGCAAGGCCGAAGGAACAACAATTCTTTACCTCCATGAGGGCTGAATGAGGGCTCATGCACGGATGCGGGTCACGTGTAGGGTTAGCGTTAGACTTAGGGTGAGGTTCCGATTGAGGAGTATGGAGTGGGTCATGATTAGGGTGAGGGATAGCTCCAAGGAGTCCCCAGGTGATGAACCCCATGCAGTGCAGTGGTCTCCTGGGATGGCTCAGTGGAGGGCACACGGGAGGGTTCTGGTCAGGCTTAGTCTTTGGTTACCAGTGCCAGCCTTGCATGTGGGCCACTTTTGGGCCTCAGCAAGCACTTTGGCACCTCCCTCTGGTATTTGGACATGACATGGTGGTGGTCCATGCTCCATGTGGAGTAATCCTGCACCGCTTCTGGGCCACAGGTGCGTGATATTCTCTGCATTAGGAATTGGATCCCCATCGGGATAGAGAAATAGCTAGGGTTAGAGTTAGATCCAGGGACATAAGCAAGGCCAAAGCAACAACAATCTATTTATCTCCAGTGAGTATGAATGAGGGCCATGTGCGGTAGCTGGTCAGGTGTAGGGTTAGTGTTAGAATTGGGGTGAGGTTTAGGTTGAGGAATACAGCGAGGATCATGGTTAGGGTTAGGGGTAGGTTCCAGGAGGCGCTTAAGTGCAGAAACCTAAGTAGTGCAGTGGTCTCCTAGAGGGTTGAGTGGAGGGCGCAAAGGATGGTGCCATTCCTTCTTAGTCTTAGGGTGTCAAGGCCACCCTTTGGTGTAGGACACTCCTTAGTTGGGCCTCAGCAGAGCCCTTGTTCAGCTCCCTCTGACCTTTGGAAATGACATGGTGATGTTCCAGGTTCCAAGCCGAGTGATTTACACCATGAGCGTGCTGTTGTCAGTCATTGGAATTGGGTTCCCACGAGGAGGAGACTTAGCTAGGGTTAGGGTTCAGTGCAGGGACATCACCAGGCCAGACTGACTCCAGTCTCGTGAATTTCATGGAGGGCTTAAGTGAGAAACCTTGCGAGGGTACGGGTCTGGTATAGAGTTAGTGTGAGAGATGGGTTTCAGTTTAGGTTGAGGGCTAGGTTCAGGGTTCTGGTTACGGTTGGGGTTAGGTCCCAGGAGGCTCCAGATGCTGAACCCACAGCAGTGCAGTGGTCTCCCTGAAGTACTGACTGGAGTACACAATGGATGCTGCGGGTCAGGGTTAGTCTTTCGGTTGCCAGGCCAGACAAGTGTTTCTGGCACTCTTCGGGTAAGCCTCAGGAATGCTCTCGGGCACAACGGAGGCTGCCGGTCAGGATTAGTCTTTGGGTTCCAAGGCTATACAAGTGTATTGGACACTCTTTGGGGGAGACCTCAGGAATCCTCTTATGCAGCAGCAGCTGGGCTTTGGAAATGACATGGTGATGTTCCACATTCCACGCCGAGTGATCCTGCACTGCTTCTCAACCCCATGTGCATTCTGTTGTCAGACATTGTAATTGGATACCCATGGGGAGTGAGTTATAGCTAGGGTTAGGGTTCAGTGCAGGGATGTGGCCAGAGCCAAAGGACTCCAGTCTCGTGATCTCCCTCGAGGGCTGAAGTGAGGGCACATGCGCTGGTGTGGGTCTGGTGTAGAGGTATTGTGAGATATATGGTCAGGTGAGATTGAGGGTTATCATCAGGGTTATGGTTAGGGTTAGGGTAGGTCAAAGAAGGATCCAGGCGCTGTACCCACAGCAGTGCAGTTGTCTCCCCGAAGGGCTGAGTCAGTGCACAATGGAGGCTGCTCATCAGAATTAGTCTCTGGGTTCCAAGGACGGACAACTCTGTAAGGTCTGGTGTAGATAGGTGGGTCTAGTGTGATAGAAACTGTTAGATTTAGGTTGAGGGTTATGGTTAGGGTTACGGTTAGGTTTACAGTTAGGTCCCAGGAGTCTCCAGGCATTGAACCCACAGCAGTGCAGTCGTCTCCTGGAAGGGTTGAGCGGAGTGCACAATAGAGGCTGCCAGTCAGGAATAGTCTTCGGTTTCCAAGGCCAGACAACGGTATTGGGCACGCTTCAGTTAGGCCTGTTGAATCCTCGAGTGCAGTGGCAGCCGGGCTTTTGAAATGACATGATGATGTTCCACATTCCACACCAAGTATTCCTGCACTGCTTCTCAATTTCATGTGCGTGCTGATGTCAGACTGTGAATTGGGTCCCCATGGGGAAGGAGCCTTAGCCAGGGTTAGGGTTCGGTGCAGGGAAGTCACCAGGGCCAAAGCAACTCCAGTCTAGTGATATCCCCCAAGGGCTGACCTGAGATCCCATGTGAGGGTGTGGCTCAAGTGTAGGGTTAGGGTTAGAAACAGGGTTACGATTAGGTTGAGGGTTATGGTTAGGGGTACAGTTAGGGTTTTCTTCGTTCCCAAGGCTCCATGCGCTGAACCCACAGAAGTGCAGTTGCCTCCACAAATGACTGAGTGGTGTGCACAACGAGGCTGCGGGTCAGGATTAATCTTTGGGTTCTAAGGACAGACAACTGTATCTGGTCTGGTGTAGATAGGTTTGTCTAGTGTGAGTGTTAGGGTTAGGTTTAGGTTGATGGTTAGCATTGGGTCCTGGTTAGCATTAGGGTTAGGTCCCAGGATGTTCCAGGCACTGAAACCATAGCAGAGCAGGTGTCTCCCCAAAGGGCGGAAGGGCGTACACAAGGGAGGGTGCTGGTCAGGCTTAGTATTTTGGTTCCAAGGCCAGACAACTGTATGGGCCACCCATCGTTTAGGCCTCAGGAATCCTCTTGTGCAGCTGCAGCCGTGCTTTGGAAATACATGGAGATGTCCACATTCAATGCTGAGTGTTCCTGAACCGTTTCTGGTCCTGGTGTGTGTGCTGTTATTAGTCTTTCGATATGGATCCCCATGGGGAGAGGGCCTTAGGTTATAGTTTTAGATTTAGCGGGTAGAGTTAGAGCGTTAGGATGAGGGTTTTAGGGTTAGAGTTAGAGGCTGATGGTTAGAGGGTTAGGGTAAGGTTAGGGTTAGTTAGGGTTATGTTTATGTTTACGGTTAGTTAGAGGTAGGACTAGGGTTAGGGGAAGGGTAGGGGCAGGATTTAGCATTAGGGTTATGGTTAGGGTTAGGTGTTAGGTTTGGGTGGTGGGATTTTGTTTAGTGATAGGGTTAGGAATTGGGCAAAGTGTAGGTCATGCTTGCATCCCCACTTTGAGCGGGAAGGTGTTCATGCGTGGACACCACCCTCCATGTTCAAGGGATTGTGTTCTTGCTATCGCCCCAGTCTCTCTGCACTGTAGGTTGTTCTTGCCTTGCCCATTCCAGCTTTGCTCTGGTGTTTTTCACACTGTCACCCCACCCCCTCTCGGTATGGTAAGAATTCACGTTCCACCCAATCGCTTTTGGTGCAAGGGGTGTGTTCACACATGCGACCCTCCACACCCTCTCCGTGCGATGGTGCAACCCATGAGCCTCACCGCTCCTTAGATTGGGATTACTGATGCCAGTATTAAATCTGATACTGATGCCAGTATTAAATCATGAATATCTCTTTTCTCTTTCACAACTGAAGAAGTAGGCGTTTCTTAAGGTAAGGTTTATGGTTAGGATTAATGTTAGGTGTCAGTTAAGGTTTAGGGCATGGTGCAATCCCTCTTGGTGTGGGATGGCTTCACGAATGTGTCCCATCTGCTTCCCTTTATCCGTGATGTAGCAGTGATATTCCTTGTAATTCAGATGTTTTCCTTGGCACCTGGATGTCTCTGAGTTAAGCGTCCCACTTCATCTTGGTTCATGATCTCTCGGTTTCTGGTCTTGAGCCCTGGGTAGCTTCTGTGCTGATTGCTGGGAATCTGGAGCCTGCTTCAGATACTATCTGTCTCTCTCTCTCTCTCTCTCTCTCTCTCTCTCTCTCTCTCTCTGCCCATGCCCCACTTGTGTGCTTTGTGTCTTTCAAAAATTAATGTACCTAAAATCATTTGCAATCCGACATTTCCTGGATGGCTCTTTTCACTTTCATTGCTGAAGTAGCAGGCGTCTGTCTCGTTCATTGTTCTTTTGTTATCTTTGGCATAGCTGACAACATATACGACATTTCCCCAGCCAGCATCGGGGATGCACAGCATTTCTTCTACTAGCCGGACACCTCTCATCCACTGTAACACTGCATTCCTCTAGAGCATCCCACATGCTCTCGGAAACTGGACTGTAACTGTGGATGGTAGCAGTGTCCCATAGTCTTCTGATGGTATTTCAGGAGGTTTTTCATTCGTATCTTTGGTTACCTGAGTGTCTTCTGACATCTCTCATGTTTCCACTAGGCCGCCGCTATGATGCTCCACAGGGAACCTGAAGCACACAGGGATTCAGGAGCAGACCAACTACCGCTTGGCTCCCACAAATGGTCGCCTTGGAACTCTTTATGGAAGAGGAGAAAACACCCACCACCACCGTTTCATAACCCTGCACCGAATGTGGAGACAACAATCACCTACCCCCAAAGGAACTCTACCAGGGTACATGTATCAAACCTAAGGTGTTGGTTATGTATTTTGGGTCAATAAGTGAGGTTGTACTTTTGACTGGTAAGTGTACATCTAAATCCCTCAGAGGGGATATTCTCTGAGGTCACCCCAACCTAAATTGTTGGCCCATGGGGAGATGTGTTGTCCCTATTGACTGTATTGATGTTGTCTCTGTAGGCCAGTGAATTAAAGCTCCATAGGGTCTTGTCCTGTTCTTGCCTCTTCACGGGAATGTCCATTTCACCTATTGAAAAAGAGCAAGTGAGTAGTGTTGCCACTATTAAATCTGACGTTTCATGAATGAGTCTTTTCACTTTCATGGCTGAAGAAGCAGCATCTCTTATAATGAGGGTTAGGGTTTGGGTTACCCTGAGGATTAGGGTAAGGGTTAAGTCATGCTTGCATCCCCGTTTTGGCAAGGGAGGAACGTCACACCTGACCCCCGCCACCGTCCTTGCGGAACGGTGTTCAGGCATGCAGCCTGCCTCCCCTCCACAAGGGAGTAGTGATGCCACTACTTAATGTGTTGTTTCATGAATGGCTCTTTTCCCTTTCACAGCTGAGGAAGCAGGCATTTCTTAAGGTAGGTGTTACGGTTAGGATTGCCGTTCATGGTTAGGGTAAGGGATAGGCCATGCCTGCACCCTCCGTTGGAGTGGGAGGGCGTTCACACATGAGCCACACCCCCCTCATCTCGGGAGGGTGTTCACCAATAGGAACCAGTCCCCTTCAGCGGGGATGTTGATGTATGCGCCTGCACCCATCTCGTGTGCGAGGGTGTTCATGCATGGACACCACAACCCTTGGCGAGGGAGGGCATTTGTCCATGCACCATGCCCTCCTTGGCTCAGGAGGTGTTCACGCATGAGCACAGTGACCCCTTGGCTTGAGAAGGTGTTCAGGTAGGTGCATGAACCTGCCCCCCAGCGTGGGAGGGGGTTCACGCATGTGCCCTCCCCCCTCAGGCGCTGGAGGGGGTCACCTGTGCATAGCACCACTAGTCAGCAAGGGAGTAGTGATGCCACTATTAAATCTGACATTTCATGGACGGCTGCTTTCACTTTCACAGCTGAAGAAGCATGCTTCTCTTAAGGTCAGGGGTAGGGTTAGCATTACAGTTAGGGGTTAAGATAAGGGCTAGGTCATACTTGCTCTCCCCCCTCAGCATGGGAAGACTTCACGCATCACCCCACTAACCTGAGCAAGGGAGAGTGTTCACCCTTTCACCCCAATCCCTGAGAGTGGTAAAATATTGAAGCACGTGCTCCACTCCGCTTCCGCTGGGGAGGGCTTTCACACATGTGTGGATCCCCCTTTCGGGACACATTGTTCACGTATGTGCATGACCACCTGTCGGGTCGGGAGGGTGTTCACTCATGGGCACACCCCACCTCTGCATGAGAGATGGTTCATGCATGTGTCTTGCTCACCTCAGCAGGGAGGGTTTTTACGCATGTGCACAGCCCCACCTTGGTGTGGGAGGAGGTCACCCATGCAGAGTGCCACCCTTCAATCAGGGAATAGTGATGCCATTATTAAATGTGACGTTTCATGAATGGTTCTTTTCAATTTCACAGCTGAAGTAGCAGACAACTCTTAAGGTAAGGGTCTGGGTTAGCATTACCATTAACAGTTAGGGTAAGGGTTAGGTCATGCTTCCACACCCACCCCCTCGTCTCCAGAGTGTATTCACGCAATAGCACCGCCCCTCAATGTGGGAGAATATTCATGCATGTGTCCTGCCCCCTTCAGGGTGGGAGGGTGTTCACACACGTGCCCCATCCTCTTCAGCTTGTAAGTGCGTTCACGCATTCTCACATTTGCACCACCCGTCCCAAGGTGAGGGAGGGTGTTGACACCTGTGCCCTGTCTCCCTCGGCATGGGAGGTGGTTCACACATGCTCCTCATCCCCTCGGTGATGGAGGGTGTCACCCATGAACAGTGCCACCCCTCGGAGAGGGAGTACTGTTGCCGCTATCAAATGTGACCTTTCATCAATGATTCTTTTCACTTTCACAGCTGAAGAAGCATGCATCACTTAAGGTAAGGGTTAGGGTTAGCATTACATTTAGGCTTTAGGGTAAGGGTTAGGTCATGCTTGCTCCCCCTCTCTGCACGACAGGTGTTTCACTAATACTCCATGCCCCCCCTGGCACAGATGGATACAGCCCTCCGTCCGTGTAGAAGGGTGTTCTCACGCACAACCCTCCTTGTTGACGGAGGGCGTTTGTGCACGCACCCTGCCCCATTAGTGCGGGAGTTTGTTCTCGTGTGTGTAAGGCCCCCTCCTGGCGGAAGGGCGTTCACCCATGTGCACCATCCCCCCACTTTGGCATGGGAAGGTGTTGACCTATGTGACGTGACACGTCAGCATGGGGGAATATTCACGCATCTGCCCCGCCCCCCTCTGCCTAGGAGGGTGTTCATGCATGAGCACAGCCACCAGTCAGTGAGGGACGGTATTCATGCATGCACACAACAACCCCTCCATGAAGGAGGGCAGTCACATACGCGTCATGCATCCCTCCACAAGGGAATGGTTCAAGCGTGTGCCGCATACGCATTTTGGCACAGGAGGGTGTTGACGTATGCACCTTACCCCCTCAGCGCTGGAGGGTGTTCATAGATGTGCACAGCCTCCGTTGTGGCGAAAGTGTGAACCCCGGCTAGGGGAGGGATGCCATTCGCACGTAGGCCCCGCCCCATACCCCTGGGTGCTGTTCACACATGTGCACAGCTCTCCCTACTGGCGGAAGAGTGTTCACACATGCGCAAAACTCCTGCTCCAAGAGGTAGGGCGTTTCCACATGAGCACAATCCCCATCAGTGAGGGAGGGCATGCATGCATGCTCCTTGCCCACTACCACAGGAGGCTGTACAGGCATGCGCACAGCCCCCCCTACTGGTGTATGTTCACGCATGCACACAGCTCCCCTCAATGAGGGAAGGCATTTGCACATGTGCCCCCTTCCGCTGGGCAAGGAAGGGTGTTCAGGCATGCACAGAACCACTACCTCAGCCAGGGAGGTCGTTGGTGCATGCTCCCTGCCCCACTTAGCACAGGAGGTGGTTCAGGCTTCCGCCTGGCCCCCTGTCAGCATGTGAGTCGGTCACCCATGCACAGCGCCACCCCTCAGGGAGGAAGTACTGATGTCACTATTGAATGGGATGTTTCATGAATGGTTCTTTTCACTTTCACAGCTGAAGAAACACAGCTGAAGAAATGCGGCCAGGGAGGGCGTTGACGTATGCTCCCTGCTCCCCTCGCCAGGATGCTGTTCACGCAGGTGCAAAGTCCCCCTTCCCTGCCAAAGGGGGTTCAGGCATGCCCACAACCCCCGCTCTGTGAGGCAGACCATTTGTATAGGCACACAACCCTCCCTCGGCAAGGGACAGTGTTCATGCTTGGCCCCACTTACCTCGGTGGGAAGGGTGTTCACACATGCACATAACCCCCCTCAACATTGGAGGGTGTTCAAACATGTGCCCCACCCCACTTGACGCCAGAGGTGGTTCAGGATTCTGCCTTGCCCCTGGTTGGTGTGTGAGATGGTCACCCATGCACAGTGCCACCTTTTAGGGAGAGAGTAGTGGTGTCACTATTAAATGTGATATTTCACGAATGGTTCTTTCACTTTCACAGCTGAAGAAACACACATCTCTTAAGGTAAGTGTTAGGGTTGGCACTGACATAAGGGGTAGGGTAAGGCTTAGGTAGTACTTCCTCCACCCTGGGTATGAAAGGTTTTCAAGCATTATCTTTCCCCCCCTTTGGACAGGAGGGGGTTAACACTTGCGCCCTCCCACATCAAGGGAGGGGGTCACCATTGCACCACTGTCTCTGTGATGGAGGGGTGTCACTCATGTTCTTTCCCACACCTTGGCATGGGAGGGGATCATGCATGTGCCCCTTCTGCACCCCTTCATAGGCGATGTAGCCTTGATGTTCCTTTTAGGCCAGACGTATTTTGCACTGCCTTGGCCGCTCAGTGGATTAAGTGTCCCACTTCAGGTCATAGTCTCACGGTTTGTGGTTTTGAACCCTTGCTTCACCTCTGTGCTGATGACTCTGAACACGGAGCGTGCTTCAAATACTGTGTCTCACTTTCTGTCTGCCCCTTCCCCACGTGTGTTCTGTCTGTCTTTCTCTCTGTCTCTCTCTCAAAAAAACAGTGAAGCTAAAAACATTTTAAAGCAGCTCCATCAGTCTACTTGTCTTCTTGCCCTATATCCGCCTCTTCACGGGAAGGTCCATTTCACCGATTGGAAGAGACTAAAACCCTCGTGTGGCCATTCAAATGAGTCACTATTTAGGAAACAAGTGATTATGCTACTTTTCCACGGTCAGGATACCATGGCCATTTCATGAATGTCCCTAGGCAGGCGGGGCCTCTTAAAACTAGAAATGCTAGAGGTGATTTTACTGGTAAACAGGTGGGGTTTGTGTTCGCTGAGTTCCTTTTACTTCGTTTCATCTTTCCTTGATTGCCTATCTGTGTTGGGTCAACAATTGGTTTGATATTGACTTTACAGTTAGGTTATTTTTATCTCATGGTTAACTGTCCATGGTTATCTGCTCTGATAGAGCTTAAGCAAGTACAAATATTTCGCGTGGCACATACTAGCATTAGTGTTTCCTGTGCACCTGCAGCTGTTTCTCCCGGCCCACGGGGAGCAATCACTTCCCATCCAGCACCACCTGCTTTGTCTTCCTATGCCTAGCAGTGCACGTGCCGGTGCCTGCAGAACTTCCCTTGTTTCTCTGTCAGCTGAGTCTGAATGGGCTTCCTCTCCCACTCGTCCCTACTTCTCATCTCTTTAATGGATGACACACATAGCTGAAGGTCACAGTGAAGTCTCAAACTTCAGTATGTGGATTACGTGGCACCATTTTACGGTCTCACTTGATTACCCCCTTTCTTTAAAAATTACTTCCTTCCTCCTCCCACCGTCTGGGCCGCTGCTCACCAGTGTCTGTGTTGGTAGGTCCTCGTCTTCTTCCTGTCCCCCATCTGCTTTCCATCTGCCCTTACTCTGGGGTGATCTCAGCTAGCCTCAGGCTTCTATATGCCAGCATCTGGGGCCTCTAAGTCTTTATGTGCTGCCCACAGCTGTTCATGTCTCCAGACACCTGACTCCAGCTCTGCACCACACAGGTGCTACCCTCCCCAGACTCTGCTACCTCCCTGTAGGCTTCTCCTATTCCCCTCCCCTTTTTTACTGGGCTGCTGCCACACTGGCCCCTCCCTGTTCCCTGAGCTTGTCAGGCACATACTCCTGCTTCAGGTCTTTGCACTCACTTTGCCTCTCTCTGTCGGGGATATACTTCCACGTGCCAACAAGACATACTCCCTCATTTCTGTCATAACCTTGCTCTGACATCAACTGCTCAGTGGAGTCTCTGCTAGCTCTCTATGTAAAACTGAAAACTGTTCCTTCTCCGACCTGAACACCCCATATCCCTTTCCTGCATTCTTTTTCTTCCTGGCCCTTGGCACCATCTGTTTTTCTTTCTTGCTTGCTGGATGTCGCCTACTGTAGTCCCTGCCAGATTATCGGCTCCATGGGATCCAAAGACCAAACTAGCTTTGTTTAGGGCTGGTTCCTTAGGGCCCTCGAACAGTGCCCAACTCCTTCAAAGGCTCACACACTATTTGCTGAGCAAGTAAATATTAGGATTTCTTATTATTTTGCTGGGTCCGCCATCACAATGTACCACAGACTGGGTGGCTTAAGCAACAGAAATTGATTTATTTATTTTCTCACACTTCAGATCAAGGTGTGGCCAGGGTGGGTGTCCTCTCTCCATGACTGGTGGATGGCCTCCTTCCCACTGTCTTCACGTGGTCTTCCTTCTGTGTGTGTAGTTGCCCACTCTCTTCCTATAGGACACCGGTTATCAGACTAGAGTCCCTCCCCACAAATGAGCTCATTCGACCTCCACTTTACCTTTCAAGATCTGGTATCCAAGTACAGTCCCATGGGTAGTTAAGACTTCAATGTATGGATTTTGGGGGCAAATCCATTCCATCACAGGTTTCTGTCTGTTGTACCTAGTCACTACCTACATGGGTTTTTTTTTTCTCTATGCCCTTGTGCCCGTTATTTGCTCACACAGTGCTAATCCCAGTTTGCCCTTAGCCCAAGTTATAACTCTATTTATTTGTATAGACTTGCATCTTCCCTCTACCTCTATACTCCAAGTTCCTGGCTGGCACTGGAATTACATCTTTAGCACGGACATCATAACCTCCAGGTGAGGTAAGTATGATTATTTTCATTTTGAAAATCAACAATCTGAAGCTCAAAAGAGAGTAGGTCATGTTTCTGAGATCACAGTACTAGTAAGTGCTGTCCTTTGGATAACTTTGTTCTTATGGGCTCCAAAGCCCACTTTCTTTCATCTACCATATGTCCCCAAGATGAACGGGGAAAAGCCATACTTCAGCCTGGTATGATATAAGCAATGGTACGTGTAAAGCTGGTGTAACAATTCAGGAAATGGGATTAAGTCTAGTATCTGAGTAATTATACCCACAGGTTGAATTTCATTCTCACATCCTTTGATTTTTTACTGCTATAATTTCTGTTATCCTTAATGATTATATAAACGTATTCTTCCCTTTGCAAAATTTAGCCAGTAAGAATACTGAGTGAGTTTGTTTCCTTTGTAACAGGTCTGAGTTATACAATGAATTCATAACGTCAAGATAATAGCGGTTATTTTTTTCCTACAATATGGAGGAAAAGGTCATTGCCTTTGTTGTAAGAGTTTACCATGTGTTCTTGGTAACATGACTGAGCTGTATTGGTGAAAACACGTTGTAGATTTTGAAAGTAAGTTATTTATAGTTAAGAGAGTATCGCTCTTTCTTTGGGTGCAGCTGATTGTTTGAAATAGAACTTAGGATTTTTCTGCATAGATTGTCTATTTCAGAATGATCTTTGTTTTAAAAAGTATGTTATATTTGCATTCATGCAAGTTGTACCATCATTAAATTGACAGGAAAGCAGCTGTTAATAGTTGTCATTTGGACATGTAGATGGAAATCCTAAGGGTCATGGTGTGACTCCTTACATGTGTTGAGCTCTGGTTTCATTTGGCATTTCCAAACCATTGCCATGACCTTATGAATGTTGATCAAGTGGCCATATAATGGTTGTTTTAAATTGGCATCAGGGGTGTAGAGATGACTCTTAAGTTGTGTATGAGGAAGCTGTTGGTTTCCTGCTTCTATGTCTGTGTAGCTCCTAAAAATAGAAGACTAGCGCATCTTATCAAAATTACTTTTGTTCAAAGTCATTGCAACTTGTGAATGAGCTAAAGGCTTAGATAATAGTCAGTACTTTTGGAGTCTGATATTTGCAAATTTAAAATAGGTCTTCGGGTATCTGTGTGGCTCCGTTGGTTAATCCTCTGACTTTGGCACAGGTCATGATCTCACTGTTGGTGACTTTGAGGTCCATGTTGGGCTCTGTGCTGGCAGCTGGGAGCCTGGAGCCTGGTTGCGATTCTGTGTTCCCTCTCTCTGCCCTTCCCTGGCTCATGCTCTTTCTCTCTCTCTCAAATATAAACTTAAACATAGAAAATAGGTCTAGAATAAATCTGTAGACCATAACATATTTATAGTGACTGCTGATTGAAACAAAGAAATAGCCTGAAATTCCAAAAATACATTACTGTTGTTTCCCTAGGCTCCCATTAAATGCCAGGTTGACCATTAAGCTGAATACAATCAGTAATCTTTTAGTAACTTGGAAGAGATGAGCATACTATCATAGCTAGTAAGGTTTGGAATATGTCGTTTTGGTAGACCTATTTTCTTTAATGATGAAAAAATTGATTTGAGGTCTCTTTTATTTGGGTATTCAGGATTAAGAGAAGTTACCCAAGGCAAATGAATTAAGACCATTTTAGAACTGACCTGGACTTAAAAAACCAGAGACTGGAGTCATGATAAAGATAGTTTGAACATGCCATTTCATCAAATAAAAAAAAATACAGCTCCTGAATGACAACCATCACGTTGGAGGAGAGTTTCTGGTGTTCCCTCCACAAATGGTGCATGATTTTCAGTCAAGGATACAGCCTCACTGACTACTTTTACTGACATGATGGTTCAGATACCAACAATGTTGTCTGTTGGGATTGTCTTTTACAAAACTGATATCCTTTCAGTTTTCAGCTTAATTAATATACTAAGGAGAAAAAAATGTTTCCCTCTTTCTGAAAAATAATCCCATTTGTATTTAGAGTTATCATTAAACATAGTATTTCAAAAAATGGCTAATAAATTGGAAGTCAATATAAATTTGCTTGTGAAGTTATCAAATGGAAAACTGTTGCCAAAGCAGTTATTTTATGTTTTATAGGAAAACTAATCTTTTATGTCCTTACTGCATTTATGTTATATCCTATTCACTTTTGTTTCATGCTATTTGTGTGTGTGTGTGTGTGTGTGTGTGTGTGTGTGTGTGTGTTTGCAACTAAGTGAAATGTGCAATATTTGGTCATTTAAATAGATTCACTAATTTAGGCAAAGTCAGCCATAAACAAATGCAATACATTATGTCCAAAGTAGTCAAGCAGATTTTGCATCATGAGTAAAACTTGCTTTATGTTAAATGAATTTGCTTTTCTCTTTTCTTTTTAACAAGCCAAGTCAAAGGTGAATATATTCTTTCTGCTCACCTTGAGGCAGGGCAAGAGCAGATTTGTGTCAGAGCGCACTGTCCATATTTATGAGAAACTAGAGAAATTAAGAAAGCCACTTAGGTACAAACCTTAGTGAGGACTCATGACTGATACCTTTTCAACAATATTCTGTTGGGATGTCTTTTATTAACTGGGTTAATTTTTTTTAATTGTTAGTTAATTTATTTTTAAAATTTACATCCAACTTAGCATAATGTGGAACAATGATCTCAGTAGTAGATTACTTAAAGTCCCTTACCCATTTAGCACATCAGCCCTCCCACAGTCCTTCCAGTAACCCTGTTTATTCTCCACATTTAAGAGGTTTTCTTTAATGTTTTTGACCCCCTCCATGTTTTTATATTATTTTGCTTCCCATCCCTTATATTCATCTGTTTTGTATCTTAAAGTCCTCATATGTGTGAGGTCCTATAATATTTGTCTTTCTCTGACTAAATTCGCTTAGCATAATACCCTCTAGTTCCATCCATGCAGGTTAAATGGCAACATTTTATTCTTTTGGATTGCTAAGCAATACTCTATTGTGTGTGTGTGTGTGTGTGTGTGTGTGTGCGTGCGTGTGTGTGTGTGTGTGTGTGTGTGTGGTGTGTGTGTGTACACCACATCTTCTTTATCCATTCATCCATCGATGGACATTTGCGTTTTTTCTATACTTTAGCTGCTGTTGATGGTACTTCTATTACTTTGGGGTTCACCTTTCCCTTCAAAATAGCACATCTGTATCATTTGGATAAATACCTAGCAGTGCAACTGCTGGGTTGTAGGGTAGTCCTCTTTTTCATTTTGTGAGAAACCTACCTACTGGTTTCCAGAGTGACTGTGCCAGTTTGCATTCCCGCCAGCAGTGCAAGAGTTCCTCTTTCTCCGCTTCCTCACCAACATCTGTTGTTGCCTGAGTTGTTAGTGTTAGCCATTCTCACAGGGGTGAGGTGTTATCTCATTGTGTTTTTGATTTGTACTTCCATGATGATGAGTGATGTTGAGCATTTTTTCATGTTTCATTTGGCCATCTGGATGTCATCCTTGGAAAGTGTTTGCTCATGTCTTGGCTCATTTCTACACTGGATTACTTGTTTTTTGGGTATTGAGTTCAATATGTTCTTTATAGATTTTGCATACTAATCCTTTATCTCATATGTCTTTTGCAAATATCTTCTCCCATTCTGTTGGTTGCCTTTTAGTTTTGCTGATTGTTTCCTTCACTGTGCAGAAGCTTTTTATTTTGATGAGGTCCTAATTGTTCATTTTTGCTTTTGTTTCCCTTGCCTCTGGAGACTTGTTGACTAAGAAGTTGTGGAAGCAAACATCAAAGAGGTTTCTGCCAGCTTTCTCCTCGAGGGTTTTGATGGCTTCCTGTGTTACATTTAGGTCTTTCATCCATTTTGAGTGTCTTTCGTCCATTTTGAGTGTGAGAAAGTGGTCCAGACTCATTCTTCTGTATGTCGCTGTCCAGTTTTCCCAGCACTCTTGCTGAGGAGACTGTATTTATTCCATTGGATATTCTATCCTTTTTGTCAAAGATTAGTTGGCCGTACGTTTCTGGGTCCATTTCTGTGTTCGTATTCTCTTCCACTCATCTGGGTGTCTGTTCTTGTGCCAAGAGCATACTGTCTTGGTGATTACTGCTTTGTAATACAGCTTGAAGTCCAGGATTGTGATGCCTCCTACTTTGGTTTTCTTTTTCAAGATAGCTTTGGCTATTCAGGGTCTTTTCTGGTTCCATACATATTGTAGGATTCTTTGTTGTAGCTCTGTGAAGAATGATGGTGTTATTTTGATAGGTATTGTGTTGACTATGTAGATTGTTCTGGGTACTTTTGACATTTTAACACTATTTGTTCTTCCTATCCAGGAGCATGCAATATTTGTCTTTTCTGTGTGTTTGCCATCTGCAATTTCTTTCATAAGCTTTCTATAGTTTTCAGTGTATAGATTTTTCAACTACTTGGTTAGATTTATTCCTAGGTATTTTATGGGTTTTGGTGCAATTTTACATGGGATCGATTCCCTGATCCCTCTTTCTCTTGCTTCATTGTTGGTGCGTAGGAATGTAACTGATTTCTGTGCTTTGATTTTATATCCTGCCAGTTTGCTAAATTCCTGTATTATTTCTAGCAGTTTTTTGTTGACTATTGTGGGTTTTCCACATAGAGTTTCATGCCATCTATGAAGAGTGAAAGGTTGAGCTCCTCCTGGACGATTTGGATGCCTTTTATGTCTTTGTGTTGTTTGATTGCTGAGGCTAAGACTTCCAATATTATGTTGAATGCCAGTGGCGAGAGTGGACATCCTTGTCTTGTGCCTGACCTTAGGAGGAAAGCTCTCAGTTTTGCCCCTTTGAGGATATATTAGCGTCGGGTCTTTCATATATGCCTTTTATGATCTCGAGGTATGATCCTTCTATCCCTACGTTCTTGAGGGATTTTATCAAGAAAGGATGCTGTATTTTGTCAAATGCTTTCTCTGCATCTATTGAGAGGATCATGTGGTTCTTGTCCTTTCTTTTATCGATGTGATAACTCACATCGATTGTTTTGTGGATATTGAACCCGATTTGCATTCCAGGTATTAATCCCACTTGGTCGTGGTGAGTAACGTTTAAATGTATTGTTGGATCTGGTTGGTTCATATCTTGTGGAAGATTTTTGTATCCATGTTCATCATGAAAATTTGTGTATACTTCTCCTTTTTAGTGAGTCTTTTTCTGGTTTTGGAATCAAGGTAATGCTGGGTTCAGAGAAAACGTTTGGAAGTTTTCCTTCCATTTCTTTTTTTGGGACAGCTTCAAGAGCATAGGTGTTAACTCTTCCTTAAATGTTTGGTAGAATTCCCCTGGAAAGCCATCTGGCCGTGGGCTCTTTTCTTGGGAAATTTTTGATAACTAAGTCAATGTCTTTACTGGTTATGGGTCTGTTCAAATTTTCTATTTCTTCCTGTTTCAGTTTTGTTAGTTTATATATTTCTAGGAATTTGTCTCTTTCTTCCAGATTGTCCATTTTATTGGCATATATTTGCTGATAATATTCTCTTATTATTTGTATTTCTGCTGTGTTGGTTGTGACCTCTCCTCTTTCATTCGTGATTTTATTTCTTTGGGTCCTTTCCTTTTTCTTTTTGATCCAACTGGCGAGTGGTTTATCAATGTTATTAATTATTTCAAAGAACAAGCTTCTGGTTTCATTGATCTGTTCTACTCTTTTGTGTGTGGGTGGAGGGTGGTTATTTGTTGTTGTTTTTTCTGTGTGTGTTTTTGTTTTTGTCTTCAGTTTCGATAGCATTGATTTTTGCTGTAATCTTTATCATTTCTTGTCTTCTGCTGGTTTTGGTTTTATTTGTTGTTCTCTTTCCAGCTCTTTAAGGTATAACGTTGGGCTGTGTATCTGAGACATTTTTACCTCTTTTGGAAGGCCTGGATTGCTATAAACTTCCTCTTAAGACTATCTTTGCTGAATCCCAGAGGCTTAGGGGTGCGGTGTTATCCGTTTCGTTGGCTTCCATGTATTTTTTAATTTTCTCTTTAACTTCTTGGTTCACCCATTCATTCCTTTTTTTTAATTTTATTTTTTATGTTTTAAAATTTACATCCAAATTAGTTAGCATATAGTGCAACAATGATTTCATGAGAATATTCCTTAATGCCCCTCACCCATTTAGCCCAACCCCCTCCCACATCCCGTCCAGTAACACTCTGTCTGTCCTACATAGTTATGAGTCCATTCTGTTTTGTCCCCCTCACTGTTTTTATTTTATTTTTGTTTCCCTTCCCTTATGTTCACATGTTTTGTCTCTTAAAGTCCTCATGTGAGTGAAGTAATATGATTTTTGTCTTTCTCTAATTTCACTTAACATAATACCCTACAGTTCTAACCACGTAGTTACAAATGGCAAGATTTCAGTCATATATATATATATATATATATATATATATATATATATATATATATACACACACACACATATACATATATATCACTCATATATATGTGATATATATATATATATCACCTATACATATCAATATATGTGTGTGTGTGTGTGTATATATGTGTGTGTGTGTGTGTGTGTGTATATATATATATCTATATATATATATATATCTCTATATATATATATATCTATATATATATATATATATCTATATATATATATATCACTTCTTTATCCATTCTTCCATTGGTGGACATTTGGGCTCTTTCCATACATTGGCTATTGTTGACAGTGCTGCTATAATCATGGGGGTGGTGCATGTGTCCCTTCAAAACAGCACACCTGTATCCCTTCAATAAATGCCTAGCAGTGCAATTGTTGGGTCGTAGGGTAGTTTTGTTTTTAGTTTTTTGAGGAAACTCCATACTGTTTACAGAGTGGCTGCACCAGCTTGTATTGCACCATTCATTCTATAGTAGTATGTTCTTTAGTCTCCAAGTGTTTGTTATCTTTCCAAATTGTTTCTTGTGGTTGAATTTGAGTTTTATAGCATTGTGGTCTGATAATATGCCCGGTATGATCTCGAACTTTTTGTACTTGTTAAGGGCTGATTTGTTTTCCAGTATGATATCTATTCTGCAGACGTTCCATGTGTCCTGGAGAAGAATGTACATTCTGCTGCTTTAGGATGAAATGTTCTGAATATAACTGCTAAATCCATCTGGTCCAGTGTCTCACTCAAATCCATTGTTTGTTTGTTGATTTTCTGTTTAAATGATCTTTCTGTTGTCATAATGGGGTGTTGAAGTCCCATACTATTATGGTTTTATTATCAATGAGCTTCTTTATATTTGTGATTAATTGATTTATATCTTTGGGTGCTCTCACATTGGGAGCATAAATGTTTACAATTGTTAATTCTTCTTGGTGGGTAGACCCCCTCAATTAAGATACAACACACTTATTCATCTCTTGTTACAGTCTTTATTTTGAAGTCTAGATTGTCTGATATGAGTAAGGCTACTCTGTCTTTCTTTGGCTATCATTAACATGATACAAGGTTCTGCAGCCCCTTACTTTCAATCTGAAGGTGTGTTTAGGTATAATATGGGTCTCTTGTAAACAGCATATAGATGGACCTTGCTTTTTCCCCACCCTGTTACCTTGTGTCTTTTGATTGGAGCATCTATGCCATTGACGTTTAGAGTGAGTACTCACAGATATGAGATTATTGCCATTATGTGTCTTGTAGCGCTGGATTTTGTGGTATTTGTTTGTGCTATCCAGTCTTTGGTACTTTTGGTGTTTTTTTATTTTTATTTTTATCTTTTCTCCCCTCAGGGAGCCCCCCTGAATATTCCTTGAGGAATTGCTTAGTGGTCACGAACTCCTTTAAGTTTTATTTGTCTGGGAAACTTTTAATCTGTCCTTCTATTTTGAATGACAGATTTGCTGGATAAGGAACTCTTGGCTGCATAGTTTTCTGATTCAGCACATTGAGTATATCTTGCCACTCCTTTCTGGCCTGCCAAGCCTCTGTGGGTAGGTCTGCTGCAAACCTGATCTTTGTTGTCTTCCCTTGTTGGTCAAGGACTTTTTTCCCTTGCTGCATTCATGATTCTTTCCTTGCCTGAGTATTTTGTGAATTTGAATATGATATTCCTTTTACTGGTGGATTTTTGTGGAATCTTATGAGAGTCCTCTGTGCTTCCTGGACATTAATGTCTGTGCCTTTTCCTAGGTAAAAAAAAATATATATATCCGCTATGATTTGCTGACTTAACACTTCTACCCCTTTGTCTCTCTCTTCATCTTCTGGGAGCCCTCTGATTCTGATGTGTCCTTTTTAATGAGACAGGGTTAGGTGTAGGTTGAGGGTTATGGTTAGGGTTAAGGTTAGGGTTAGACTTAGGACCCAGGATGCTCCAGCCACTGAAACCCCAACAGTGCACGTGTCTCCACGAAGGGCTGAGTGGAGTACACAAGGGAGGGTACCAGTCAGGATTAGTCTTTGGGTTCCAAGACCAGACAAATGTATGGGACGTTCTTCAGGTAGGCCTCAGAAATACTCTCTTGTAGACACACTCGTGCTTTGGAAATCACATGGTGATGTTTCAGGTTCCATGCCAAGTGTTTCTGCACCTATTTTCGAACCCGTGTGCGTGTTGTAGTCAGACTTTGGAGTTGGGTCCCATGGGGAGAGAGCCATAGCTACGGTTAGGGTTCGGACCAGGGACATCGACAGGGCTGAGGCGACACCAGTATCATGAATTCCATGGAGGACTGAGGTGACGGCACATGCACAGCTGTGGGCCTGCTGTAGAGTTAGTGTGATAGATAGGGTTAGGAGTAAGTTGAGGGCTAGGGTTAGGATTATGGTTAGGGTTAGGGTGTGTCCCAGGAGACTCCAGGACTGACCCCACATCAGAGCAACTGTCTCCCCGAAGGGCTGAGTGGAGTACACAAGGGAGGATGCCGGTCAGGATTAGTCTTTGAGTTCCAAGGCCAGACAAATGTATCGGTCACCCTTCAGGGAGGCCTCAGGAATCCCCTTGGGCAGCTGCAGCCAGGCCTTTGAAAGGACATGGTGATGTTCCAGGTTTTTTGCCGAGGGATTCTGTACCGCTTCATGCACCCAGACACGTGGCGTTTTCAGACTTTGGTATTGGGTCCCCATGGGGAGAGACCTTAGCTAAATTTGGGGTTCGATTGAGTGACATCACCAGTGCCAACGTGAATCCAGTCTTGTGATCTCCATAGAGGGTTGTATTGAGGGCCCATGCGAAGGTGCAGGTCATGAGTAGGCTTTGAATTGAGATAGGGTTAGGGATCTGTTGAAATCGTGGCTAGTGTTAGGGTTAGGGTTAGTTCCCAGGGGGATCCAAGCGCTGACCCCACAGCAGTGCAGTTCTCTCCCTGAAGGGCTGAGTGAGGGCACAGTGGATAGTGCTTGTCAGGATTAATTTTTGGTTTCAAAGGCCAGACAACTGTATGGGCCACTGGTCGGGTAGGCCTCAGGAATTCTCAGGGGCAGCTACAGTGGCGCTTGGAAACAACATAGTGATGTTCCAGGTTCTATGCCAGGTGATCTTGCACTGCTTCAGGACCCCAGGCACGTGGGGTTGTCAGACTTTGATATTGGGTACCCATGGGGAGAGAGCTGTAGCTAGGGTTAGGGTTCGATCCAGGGACATCGCCAATGTTGACGAGACCAGTCTCGTGACCTTCCTGGAGGGCTTAAGTGAGGACCCATGTGACGGTGCGCTTCAAGTGTATGCTTAGAGTTCGTATAGGGTTTGGGTTCGCCTGAGGGTTCTGGTTAGAGTTTCTGTTAGGTTTAGGTCTCAGGAGCCTCTAGACACTGAACCCAAGGTAGTGCAGTTGTTTCCCCAAATGGCTGAGTGGAAGACACAAGGGAGGGTGCCGGTCATGCTTAGCCTTTGGATTCTAGGCCACACATATATATGGGCCACCCTTCGGGTAGGCCTCAGTAAACCTCTCTTGCAGCTGCAGTCACCCTTAGAAAATGACATACTGATGTTCCACGTTCCATGCCGAATATTTCTGCACCGATGTTTGAACCCTTGAGCGGGCTGTTGTCAGACTTTTGAATTGGGTCCCCATGGTGACAGATTCTTAGCTAGGGTTAGGATTCGGTCCAGTGAAATAGACCCGGCTCCAGCGACTCCAGTTTTGTGATCTCCCTCAAGGGCTGAAATGAGGGCACATGGGAGGGTGCGCATCAAGTGTATGGTTAGTGTTAGAGAATGGGTTAAGTGTAGGGTGAGTGTTACAATTAGGGTTATGTTTAGGGTTAGTGTTAGGTCCCAGGAGGCTCCAGGCACTGACACCACAGCAGAGCCTCGTCTCCCCAAAGGGCTGAGTGAGGGACATGAGGGAGGGTGCTGGTCAGGATTAGTCTTTGGGTTCCAAGGCCAGATGAATGTATGGGCCATCCTTCGGGTAGGCCTCAGGAATCCTCTTGTGCAGATGCAGTCGCGCTTTGGAAACGACATGGTGATGTTACACGCTCCATACCGAGTATTTCTGCACCGATTCTTGAACCCGTCTGCGTGGCATTGTCAGACTTTGGAATTGGGACCCCATGGGAAGAGAAGCGTAGCTGGGTTTAGGATTGGGTCCAGCAAAGTTGCCAGGGCTGAAGCGACACCAGTGTTGTTAACTCCATGGAAGATGAAGTGAGGGAAAATGTGTGGCTGTGAGTCCACTATAGAGTTAGTGTGCTAGATAGGGTTAGGTGTAGGGTGAGGGTTATGGTTTGGGTCATGGATAGGGTTTGTGTTAGGTCCCAGGAGACTCCAGGCACTGAACCCACAGTTGTCTCCCTGAAGGGTTGAGCGCACTACACAAAGGAGGGTGCCGGTCAGCATTAGGCTTTGGGTTCCAAGGCCAGAAAAATGTTTTGGCCACCCTACACGTAGGCCTCAGGAATCCTCATGCAGCTGCAGTCGCGCTTTGCAAATGACATGGTGAATTTCCATGTTCCATGCCGAGTATTTTTGCACTGATTGTCGATCTCATGTGTGTGCTGTTGTCAGACTTGAAATTTATTCCACATGGGGAGAGAGCCTTAGCTAGGGTTAGGGTTCTGTCCTGGGAAGTCACCAGGGCTGAAGCGACTCCAGTTTCATGATCTTCCTAGAAGGCTGATTGAGGGCCATGCGAAGTTTCAGGAGAAGTACAGCGTTAGGGTTAGAGATAGGGTTAAGTGTAGATTGAGGGATATGGTTTGGGTTACGGTTTCGGGTAGTGTTAGGTCCCAGGAGGCTCCAAGCACTGATTCCACAAGAGTGCCATTGTCTCCCTGAGGGGCTGAGTGGTGCCCCCAGGGAGGATGTCAGTCAGGATAAGTCTTTGGGTTCCAATTCCAGACAAATGTATGGGGGACACTTCGGATATGCCTCAGGAATCCTCTCGTGCAGCTGCAGTCGTGCTTTGGAAATGACGTAGTGATAGTCTCTTGAATAACTGGTGCTGGGAAAATTGGATATTCATGTGTATAAGAATAAAGGTTAGCACCGTATGTTACACCACTTCTAAAGACTGAAAGGAAGAAACATAGAGAGATGTGGTTATAGAGAAACAGTGACAAAGAGGAAGGTAGACACCTGCTCGAGGTATGTGGATGGCGTTAGATGCATCAGGGGAGAGGGGATGTATGAGGTGGCTCTGAGTGCTGGGGAAAAAAGGGCTTGTATCATGGTCACCAGAGTTCCATGACCCCAAGACTCCAACATCCCTGGGTTCAAGCTCTGCAGAAGCCATTGGAATTGAACAGATGGGTATCCCTCATTTCTTCTGGAATTGTGAGGCTCAGCCTCATGATCTGTCATGGAGAGGGATGTCTTGAGGGAGATTGTGCTGCTCTTTGGCAGGTATACTCCAAGTCTGCCCTGTGGGGAGGTGTCCTGGGGCCATCTCTCTCACTGCCCCAGGCCCTGTTGGATTTCCCCCCTCCCCCACCAGCTGGCCTTCCTCAAGTTCTGAACCCAGGCATCATGTTGTCCCCAGGTCCGGAAGTCTGTACCTGGCATAGGTGGACTGCTGATATTGATTAAAAAAAAATTGACAATAAGGTCCATATCCTCCCTCTGGGACCAGCGATGTGCATCCCAATCGTGGGTTGCTATCCTCCTGTCCACAACTAATCTGAGGATTCCAGAAGGTAGGTGAACACTATAAAACACTCTAGTCTTCTCTTACATGAAATTCAAAGACATTTTCTTGTCCAAGCTTTCTTTTAATTCTGAAGAGATGGCAATTAGTAATTGAAGGCATAATGGTCCTATAGGATATTTACCCCTATGACTGGTGGACATTATTTCATCCATCCGTGTCCCTAAAGCACATTTCATTGGAAATATTAGCCAAGGATACATACTGTAAATTCACAACTGATTCATAGCTCCCTGCAAGTTTCATTCTGACCTTGTCACATATGTCATCAAAGATATTATTAGTGACTTTTCAGATAAGCTCCCCACATCAAGATGGTGATGTTAGAGAATCTGGTATAAATGGAATTTCACAGATTCCAAATTAGGAATTATTTTCATTTTTAATGTTTCTTTTTTCTTTTTTTGAGAGAGCCCAAGCTGGGGAGGGGGGAGAGAGTGGGAGATACTGAATCTGAGGCAGGCTCAAGGCTCTAAGCTCTCAGGAAAGAGCCTGACGCGGGGCTCAAACTCATGGACTGCAAGATCACGACTTGTGTCAAAGTTGGACGCTTAACCGACGAAGCCACCCAAGCGCCCCAGGAATGATAGTTTATTGGCAAAGAAGGAGAAATTAAAGATAGTGTAAAGGATGTCTATTTTTAATTGAGATATTGTTCACACATTTGTTGTATGAGTTTTAGGCATACATTGTAGTCATTCCATATGTCTATGAATTATATTGTACTTAAGCACAAGTGTAGCTATCCTGTGAAAGCATGCAACAGTATTATTACAGGATTGACTCCATTCCATTGGCTGTCCCTTGTATCCCTAGGACTCATTCATTCCATAGCTGCTGCCGGTATCTCTCTCAAAGGGGTTCATTCTTTATCTAACCTAAGTATTTTGGTGGTAAACGCAATTACCACTTGCTCAGCAAGTGTAAATTGGCGGTCTATTTTTCTGTGAACATTGCTTAAACCATTACAAATGATGTCATTACGTTAATAAATTCGGTTTCTTTCTTCACTCACAAGAAAGGAGGAGGAAAATATTTCTTTGTGTCCCAGGCCCTGTCATTAAAACCTTTCCCAATGTGGACAACAGGTTTAGTTGCCCAGGCACCTTCAGTGTCTCAGCTGAGTGACCAGGGCCTTGCACATTTCAAAAATTCCCATGATGGCCAACAGAGAGAGCTCGAGCACCACAGACCCGGAGAGGCAGGTTCCTCTGCCCAGGCAGTGATGGCCAGCAGAAGGTGTACCATCGGCTTTTCTGACCCAGGGCACCTGAGAGCAGGAAGGGCTTTGATTGCTCCCAGAGTACTCAGAGCCTCTTCAGCTGCCTGAGTACAGAGAGCAGAGCTGCATTTCCAGCAGGTTTTGCCGCCCGCCCCAGGGGAGATCTTGGGAGCTTTGTAGCAACTTGGCATCTCCTGAGTCGCCAGAGAGAATTTGTCTTATTGTACTGAGTGCTGAGGAATGGGCGCTGGGTGGCTTCCCTGGGCAAGCTGGTTGCTGAGCTGCACAGACCCTTGCATTTTCTGGGCTGTTCCCGTGTTTCATTCCTGCCCTTCCTGGACAGTATTTGAACAAGACATATTTTACTAAAGGTCTTGTGGATTGCGGAGTCCCACGACATCACCTCATCGATGCAGTCGATGGTTTGTTCCAGATTCAGGCTTGTTTCCGGGAAGAAACCCTGACAGAAATTCAGAAGAACAGGAGCTGAATTCCGTTAGGACATGAATACATGAAATGCTCGTCTTGGGAACTCCTAGAAGAATGAGCTGGGACCCATTTTCCGAGTCCTGCTAGAACCAGAGACCAAGGTAAGGGCACAAACTGTCCCCCACATCATACATGCTTTTTAAAAAGTTGCATGGTTATTTTTCCAACCTAATTAAGTGATTGCAAATTACAGAAAACCTGGTAGATACCTGTCATTAACGTACGTTATCTTTAATTTAAATTGCAGTGAGTGAAGATACAGTGTAGTATTAGTTTCAGGTGTAAAATATAGAGCAACCCTTCCACACGTCATCCGGTGCTCATCCCAGGTGCACTTCTTAATCCCCAGCAGCTGTTTCACCCATTCCCCACCTTGCTCTGGAAGCCCTCAGTTTGTTTCCCAGTTAGAGTCTGTTTGTCACTGCCCACCCCCCGCTTTGTTTTGTTTTATTTCCATGTGTTAGTGAAATCATTGGGTATTTGTCTTTGTCTGAAAGGCTTATTTCACCCAGAATAACATTCTCTCACTCCATCCAGCTCATGGCAAATGACAAGATTTCATGTTTTTACGGCCTAATAATATTACATTCCATAGACTACATCTCAATTTATTCATCAGTTGATGGATGCTTGGATAGTTTCTGTAATTTGGCTGTTGTAGAAAATACTGGTGTAAACATCATGGTGCATGTATCCCTTTGAAGATTTTGTATTCTTTGTGGAAATACCTTGTAGTGAAATTGCTGGATCATAAGGTACTTCTATTTCCAGTTGTGTTTTTTTTTTTTTAAGAAATCTCCATAATGTTTTCCAGACTGGCTGCCCCAGTTTGCATTCTTACCCACAGTGCAAGAGGGTTATTCTTTCCCCACTTCCTTGGCAACACCTGCTGTTTCATCCTTCATTGATTTTCGTCATTGTGACAGATGTGCTGTGTTATCTCATTGTACTTTTGAATTGTATTTCCCTGAAGATCCGTATTGTTGAGTATTTTTTCATGTGTCTCTTGGCCAGGTATATGTCTTCTTTCGGGAAATGTCCATTCGTGTCTTCTGCCCATTTTTAATCAGATTTCTCATTGTTTGGGTGCTGTATAACTGTATATTTTGGGCACTAACCCTTTATCTGATGTCGTTTGCAAATATCATTCTGTAGGTGTTTTAGTTTTGTTGATTATTTCCTAGGTGATGGAAGGTTTGAATTTTTATGAAGCCTCATTATTTTTGCTTGTGTTTCCCTTACCTCTAGAGATATATCTATAAAGACATTTGCACAGGCAATGTCAAATAAGATACTACCCGTGTTATCCTCTGGGATTTTTATGGTTTCCGGTTTCACATATAGGTCTTTGTCCATGTTGGATTTATTTTTGTGTATGTTGTAAGAAAGTGGTCCTTGGGGCGCCTGGGTGGCTCAGTCGGTTGAGCGGCCGACTTCGGCTCAGGTCACGATCTCGCGGTCTGCGAGTTCGAGCCCCGCGTCGGGCTCTGTGCTGACGGCTCGGAGCCTGGAGCCTGCTTCCGATTCTGTGTCTCCCTCTCTCTCTGCCCCTCCCCCCTTCATGCTCTGTCTCTCCCTGTCTCAAAAATAAATAAAGGTTAAAAAATTTTAAAAAAAAAGAAAGTGGTCCATTGTTGTTTTTGTTTTGTTTTGCAGGATGCTGTCCAGTTTTTCCAAAACCATATGTTGAGGAGCCCTTTTCAAAGTTTATATACTTATTTTTGAGAGAGAGCATGCAGAAGAAGGGCAGAGAGAAATGGAGACAGAGAATCCTACGCATGCTCTGCACTGCCCTGAGATCATAACCTGAGCTGAATTAACAATCACACCCTTTGTTGACTGAACCACCCCTGTGTCCCAAGACTATCTTGTTTTCCATTGGATGTTCTTTCCTGCTTTGTTGAGAATTAATTGACCATATAGGTGTGAGTTCATTTCTGCGTTTCTATTCTATTGATCTATGCCTCTGTGTTTTTTTGTTGTTGTTTTGTCAGTACCATACTGTTCTGATCAGTACAGCTTTGTAATATTACCTGAAGTCTGGAATTGTGATGTCTCCAGCTTTGCTTTTCTTCTTCAAGTTTGTTTTGGCTGTTTGGGGACTTTTGTTATTCCATACAAATTTTGAGATGATTTGTTCTTGTTCTGTCACAAATGTTTTTGTTAGTGTGATAGGGATTTCATTATATGTGTAGATTGTTTTGAGAAGTGTAGACATTTTAACAGTATTTTGTGCTTCCCATCCATGAACATGAAATGTATGTCCATTTCTTTGTGTCCTCTTCCATTTATTTCATCAGTGTTTCATAGCCTTTAGAGTACAGGTGTTTCACCTCTTTGGTTAGGTTTATTCCTGGTTTCTTGTGGTATTTGTGAGCCTGTCAATGGGATTGATCCCTTACTTTCTCTCTGTGTTAATTCATGATTTGTGTTAGAAATGCAATACATCTATGTTGCTTGATTTCTGTATATTGTGACTTGTGGAATTCATATATCAATTCTAGCAATTTTTAAGGGAATCTTTCATGTTTTTTTATAGAACACATCATGTCAGTTCCAAATAGTGAGTGTGCTACTTCTTCCTTGCCGATTTGGATGCCTCTTATTTCTTTTTGTTGTCTGAGTGCTGTGGTTAGGGTTTCCCGTACTGTGTGGAAAAACAGTTGTGAGACGTGTCATCCCTGTTTTGTCCCTGACCTTAGAGGAAAAATTTTCAATTTTTCCCCATTGAGGATGAGATGAGCTGTGGGTTTTTCCTAGATGACCTTTATTATGTGCAGGTAGGTTGACTCTCAATGTACTTTGCTGAGGGGTTTTATCATGAATGGATGTGACATTTTGTCAAATAGTTTTCCTGCATCTGTTGAAAGCATCGTATTGTTCTTATCCTTTCTTCTATTACTGTGGTGCATCATGTTGATTGATCTGTGAATGTGGAACCACCCTTGCAGCCTAGGAATATATCCCACTTGATTATGGCAAATGATTCTATTAATGTATTGTTGACTTTAATTTGAAGGTATTTTAATAAGAATTTCGGCATACATACCCATCAGGCGATTGGGCTGCAGTGTTATTTAAAAATTTTTTAAACATCTTTTTAAATGCTTATTTCTTTCCTTAGATAGAGTACATATAGTGAGGGAGGGGCAGAGAGACAGGGAGAGAGAGAATCCTGGCCATGCACCACACTGTCATGGCAGGGTCCAACATGGGACTCGAACCCACGCACCGCAAGATAATGTCCTAGTCCGAAATTAAGAGTTGGACAGTAAACACCCCGAGTCACACAGGCACCCCGCCATTTTTCGGTTTTAGTGGAAGCTTCATCTCGTTTTGGTATCAGGGTAATGATGGCCTCATAAGATGAATTTATAAGTTTTCCTTCTTTTTTATTTTTCGGAATAATTTGAGGAGAATACATATTACCTCTTTCTTAAATGGGTGGTAGAATTCATCAGTTAAACCATCTGGCCCAGAACTTTTGTGTTGGGGGGAGATTTTTTTTTTATTACTGATTTGATTTCTTTCTGTTTTCAGATTTTATGTATCTTCCTGTTTCAGTTTTGGTAGTTTGTGTGTTTCTAGGAATTTGTCCATTTTTCTCAGTGTGCAATTTGTTGCATATAGTTGTTCATAATATTAACTTCTAACTGTATTTTTGTGGTGTGGACTGTTATTTCTCCTTTCTTATTTGTGATTTTATTTATTGGAGTCCTTTCTCTCTTCTTACTGAAAAGTCTGCCTAGAAGTTTTCATGTTGATTACTGTTTTCAAAGAACCAGCCCCTGGTTTCATTGATTTTGTCTAGTGTCTTTTTGGTTTGAATATCCCTTATTTCTGTCTGAATCTCTATTACTTCCTTTCTTCTGCTGTTCTTCTTCTGATATGTGACCTAGAATATGATCAATTCTGGAGAATGTACCATGTGCGCTTGAAAAGAATATGTACTCTGCCATTTTAGTATGGAGTGTTCTAAATATATCTGTTAAACCCATCTGGTCCAGTGTGTCATTCAAAGCCATTGTTTCCTTGTTGATTTTCTGTTTACAGCTTCTGTCCTTTCATGTGAGCGATGTGTTAAAGTCCTCTACTATCATTATATTATAAATAATCAGTTCCTTTATGGTTGTTGTTAAATATTTTATATACTTGGTGATCGCATGTTGGGTGCATCAAAATTTACAATCATTGGATCTTCTTGTTTCATTGTCCCCTTTAGTATGAGATAGCATCCGTTTTCATCTCTTGTTAAAGCTGTATTTATTTATTTATTTATTTATTTATTTATTTTAATTTAAGTCATAGTTGACATACAGTGCATTCTCGGATTTGGGAGCAGAATTTGGTGATTCATCCCTTACATACAATACCCAGTGCTCATCCCAACAAGTGCTCTCCTTAATACTCATCCCACATCTAGCCCAGCACTGACCCATTTCCCTCCATGAGCCTTCGTTTTTTTTTTTTCTCTAACATTAAGAGAGTCATGTAGTTTGTTACCACTCTTCTCGTTTCCTGCCCCCTTCCCATGTTTTCATCTGTTTTCTTTCTTCAATTCCACATGAGTGAAATCATGTATTTGTCTTTCTCTGATTGACATATTTCACTTAGCATAATACATGCTAGCTCCATCCACATCATTGCAAATGGCAAGATTTCATTCTTCTTGAAGTTGAGTTATATTTCTTTGTATATACACATGTTTGTATATATGAACGTACACATATGTACATATGTATATATCCGTATACATACATACACACACACACCACAACTTCTATATACCTTCATCAGTTGATGGATACTTGGGCTTTCTCTATAGTTTGGCTACTGTTGATAATGCTGCTATAAATACTGGCTTCATGAAATGTCATTATTAGGTATTTACCCAAAGTGTGCCAAAATAGAGTCTCGGTTTTAAAGGTTATTTTGCCTGATATCAGTATTGCTACTGGCTTTCTTTTGACATTATTGGCATAATAAATGTTTCTTCATCCTCTCACTTTAAATCTGAAGGTGACTTAAGTCCAAATAAAGCTTTGTAGGCAGCATCTAGATAGGTGTTGTTTTTGTTTGTTTGTTTGTTTGTTTGTTTGTTTTGTCCATTCTGACTCCCTATCCAATGTCTTATGATTGGAGCATTTAGTCCATGTACATTTAGAGTGATTATTAATAGGTATATATTGAGTGCCATTCTACTAGTTGTTTTGCCATTGTTTCTTGATGTTTTCTCTGATCCTTTCTTGTCTCTAACACTTTTAGTCCTAGATTTCCACTCAAAGAGCCCGATTTAAATATTCTTTTCTTTTGACTGGTAGTACATTTATTTACTTCTTTTTAATATTTCTTTTTTTTTAATTTAAGCCCACGTTAGTTACTTTATAGTGGAATAAAGTTTCAGCAGTAGAATTTAGAGATCCATCAAGTACAAAATATACCCAATACTCATCCCAAGTGCGCCCGTAATGCCCATCACCCATTTAGCCCATACCCCTATTCAGTAACCTTCCTGGAACCCTGAGTTTCTTCTCTGTATTTCAGAGTCTCTTATCGTTTGACTCCCTCTCTGTTTGTATCTTATTTTTGCTTTCCTTTCACTACGTTCATCAGTTGTATTAAATTCCACAGATGAGAGAAATCATATGATGTGTGTCTTTCTCTAACATATTTTGCTTAGCATAATCAAGTCTGGTTCCATCCATGTTGTTTCAAATAGCAAGATTTAATTCTTTTTACCGCGGAGTAATATTCCATTGTATGACTATACCACATCTTCTTTATCCATTCATCTGTCAATGGTCATTTGGGCTCTTTGCATAATTTAGTTATTGTTGATCATGTTGCTATAAACATTGCAGTGCATGTTCCACTTGGACTCAGCGTTAGTGTATCCTTTGGATAAATACGTAGTAGTGCAATTGCTGGGTCCTAGTGTAGTTCTATTTTTAGTTTTTCTGACAAATCTCCATACTATTTCCAGAGTGTCTACATCACTTTGCATTCCCACCAGCACTTCAAAAGCGTTTATTTCTCTGCATCCTTGCCAACATCTGTCTTTTTCGGAGATGTTAATTTTAGCCATTCTGATAGGTGTGTGGGGATATCTCATTGTGGTTTTGATTTGTATTTCAGTGATGACAAGTGAGATTGAGCATCTTTTCATGTGTGACCAATCTGGATGTCATCTTTCTTAAAGTGTCTGTTCATGTCTTTTGCCCATTTCTTCACCGGATTATTTGGTTTTTGGGTGTTGAGTGTGATAATTGTTTATAGATTTTGGATACTAACCCTTTATCTGATATGTCACCTGCAAATATCTTCTCCCATTTCATTCAGTGGCCTTTCAGTTTTGCTGATTCTGTCCTCTGCTGTTCAGAAGCTTTTTATCTTGAGGTCCTAATAGTTCATTTTGGTTTTTATTGCCCTTGCTTTGGAGACATGACAAGCAAGAAGTTGTTGTGGCCAGGATCAAGGAGGTAGATTATCTGTTTTCTCCGCTAGGATTTTGATGGTCCCTTTCTTACATTTATATCTTTCATCCATTTTGAGGTGTGTGTGTGTGTGTGTGTGTGTGTGTGTGTGTGTGTGTGTGTGTGTCTGTGTCTGTGTGTGTGTCTGTGTGTGTGGTTTAAGAACATAGTCCAGGTCCAATCTTCTCACTGTCCAGTTTTCCCGGTACCATTTGCTGAAGAGACTTTTGTTTTTCCATTGGATATTCTTTCCAGTGTTATCAAAGATTACTCAGCCATATGTTTGAGGGTCCATTTATGGGTTCCCCATTCTGTTCCATTGATGTCTGTGTCCGTTTTTGTGCCCGTACCATACTGTCTTGATGATTGCGGTTTTCTAATACACCATAAAGTCCAGATTTTAATGTCTCCAGCTTTGTTTTCTTTTTCAACATGACTTTGGCGATTTGGGGTCTTTTCTGGCTCCCTACAAATTTTAGGGTTGTTTGTTCTAGTTCTGTGAGGAATGCTGGTGTTGTTTTGATAGGGATTGCATTGAATGTGTCAATTGCTTTGGGTAGTATTGACATTTTAATAATATTTATTCTTCTCATCCATGAGCATGGAATGTTTTTCCGTTTCTTTGTGTTTCTTCCATTTCTTTCATAGATGTTGTATGGTTTGTTCCTTTATTTTTTTAATCTTTGTTCATTTTTGAGAGAGAGAAAGAGAGAGCACATGAGCAGGGGAGGGGCAGAAAGAGAAAGAGAGGGAGGCACAGACTCTGAAGCAGGCTCCAGGCTCCGAGCTATCAGCACAGTGCCCATCACGGGACTCAGACCCACAAATGTGGGATCATGTCCTGAACCGAAGTTGGCACTAACCGACTGAGCCACCCAGTCGCTCCTCTATTGTTTTAAGTGTACTGATCTTTTACCTCTTTGGTTATGTTTACCCCTGGGTGTTTGATGGTTTTCAGTGCAGTTGTAAAGTACATCAATCCTTGATTTCTCTCTGCTGACTCATTATTGGAGTATAGAAATGCAATCAACTTCTGTATATTGATTTTATATCCTGAGACTTTCCTGATTTCCAGTATCAGTCCTAACGGTTTTTCCATGGAGTCTTTGGGATTTCCTTGGAAAGTATCACGTCTGCGAAGAGGGAAAGTTTGACCCTCCTTGCCAATTTGGATGCCTTGTATTTCCTTTTGTTGTCTGCTTGCTGAGGTTAGAACTTCCAACAGTTTGTGGAATAACAGTGGTGAGAGTGGACATCCCAGTCGTGTTCCTGACCTTAGGGGGAAAGCTCTCAGTTTTTCTCATTGAAGATGATATTAGTTGTGAGACTTTCATATCTGGACATACTGATATTCAGACAAGATCTTTCTATCCTTCCTTTCATGCGTGCTTTTTTTTTCATCAAGAAAGGATGCTGCATTGTGTCAAATGCTCTTTCTGCATCTATTGAGAGGATCATATGGTTGTTATCCTTTCTTTTCTCAATGTGATGTATCACATCAGTTGATCTGCAGATATTGAATTGGTGGTGCATCCCAGGAATAAATTCAATTCATTGTGGTGAATAATTATTTGTATGTATTCTTGGATCCGGTTCGCTACTTTTTGTTGAGAATTTTTGCATCCAGGTTCATCAGGGAAATTGGTCTGTAGTTTCCTTTTTGGTGGGATCTTTGTCCAGTTTGGACTCAAGGCCAAGCTGGCCTCATAGAATGAGTTTGGAAGTGTTCCTTCCATGTCTCTGGCCATGACCTTATCTTGTTCTTTCATTTGGGATGCATTCCTCTTGTCTTGGCATTTTGGCTGAGTTTTTACCTTCTCTGTGTTACAAAAGTTCATTATGTTAGCTGCCTGTGAGATGAATGGCTTTATGAAATGGAGGTCATCTAGTGTCCAGGGCCTGACACATCAGGGAGTGTCTGTGGTGTGTGTCGCGTACACTGTTTTGTGTTCTGGCTGCACTTTCCTTCAGGCCAGTTGTATGGACAATGTATGGTCCTTGGCCAGAATGTGCTGAGTTTTATCTAGGTCAGCTCCGATCTGCTTCTTAAATGAGACTTGAAATGACTGCCACTCGAAGTGAAGCTCTGCAGAACTGTCTGGTCAAGAGAGGTGGTGTGGTCATGAGCTTCCGCTGGTCTCCTGGGGAAGGGGACACTCCATTGGGACTTAGGCAAGCCTGATTGACCTAGAAGGCCAGTCTCACCAGAGCACAGGAATGTGGGGTTGGTGTAAGCATCTTAGGCAGCCAGTGTGGGGATGACATTGTTTCCAGCAGATGGCTCTGTGTCTATGCTGTGGGGAAGAGGAGGAAAATGGTCCCGCACACCTCCTCTGTCCTACCTCCTTTGTCCCCTTGTTCTGAACACTGCCTCTCAGGGATACTCTCCATGATGAGTGTATAATTGCCCCACTGTTTGCACCAGGTGGTGTACAGGTCACTGTTTCCATGCCATCTGCCTGTAAGTAGTTTGCTGCCTTCTCTCAAGGATTAGACCAGTGCCCTCAGGGCTGTATCCCAGCCAAGCCTGCTAACCTTTGAAACTCCACATTCTCGGGGTCTGGATCGCTTGGTTAAGTGTCCGAGTCTTGATCTTGGCTCAGATCATGACCTCGTGGTCATGGGCTTCTCTCTCTCCCTCTATTCCTGCCCCTCCCTTGCATGTGCTCTCTTTCTCTCTCTCTCTCTCTCAAAATAAATAAACTTAAAACAAATTTAGTGGCATGGAATACCTTATTTAGGCGAGATTTCCTCCTTGAGGGAATGGCAGGGGTCTATCAGTTAAATTTCCAGCAATGACTAGGAATTTCATTGCTGACTGGGTAAAGGTTACATTCCTACAGGAATGAGTTTAGGGTTAGTGACATGAGGCCTTAACGTAAGGAACTCCATGATGGTCCTGTGAGTTTTCTTTACGTTCCAAACCCATATTTTTTCACATCAATTTTTTTATTAAAAACATAACCCTAAGTAATATTTTAGCCATCTACTGCTGGCCCAATGATCATATCCTGTAAATCTGTGACCATCTCCTAATCATAGATGGAGATCAACTCTGTGGCTCTAAGATTTTTGTGACTCTAAATTATATTGATGTATGTTACTAAGATCTTTGTGAGTCTAGGTTACTGCTGGCCTCCTGAAATCTTGACCGAGGGACACCCAGCCAGGTTTCTGAGCCATCACTTAGGCACAGAAGCACCCTTTCCAAGTCACCTCTTCCTAAAGCGTGTCTTTCCTTCTGGTACTTCTGGGTCTTACCCTTTTGCATATCACATGCTGTGATGGACAACCCCTCATGAAAACCTGTCAAAGTGGACGAGAGAAACCTGCTTGCCTGTGACTGCCACTTCATGGTCACATCTTTTCTTTCTGAAACCCCTTGAACACCCTATCATTCTTCCAGCCTTTGAACATCTCTTCGATTTGAAAATATTTCAGTCTCTTGTATTCCTGCTAAAAAAAATATGCGTGAAAATATTAAAGCAAGGATTCTTTACAATAAGTGAGCCAGTCACAATGATCCATCTGGCCGTGTGTACGTATGTTTTCTTTTTTGGACACTGTTCAGGCATGATGTGAAGTACATCCTGTAAAATCTGAGTATCATTCATTATCTAGGATAACCGCCTTTATGGAAAGCCATTTAATGACATGTTCATTCCAGATCCGAAAAACACTTAATTTACATACCACATAATACAGTGGTGTCTACATATGTTATTACCTTAAAATATGTAAAGTGGATGTTTCTATGAAGTGTATATCGTGCATTGAGTTTTCTGTACCATGAATGCTATTATTTAAATTACACAATAGTAAGAACAACAAGAATAGGTACATGGCCATCACTAGTAACTAATACTAGAACTAGTCATATAATATTAGGTGTTGAAAACATAAAACCATGATTACTAATCATCTTTTCAATCGTGGTGGGTTTCTAGTTACCAGAAAAATTGGGAAGATATTATTGAGTCTCCACATACATCAGAGTGTTTTCTGACTATTGATGTCCTCTAAGTTGATACATGATCACAATCAATATCCCAAAGAGATATGGTACTATTAACTAACTTTGTATTTGTATTCAGATTGCTTCAGTTTTAACCTCTTCTGTCCCAGACTCATCCCAGCTGGCACATGACAGTCATCCTGTCTCCTTCGGCTTCACTTGGCCATGGCGATTTTTAGATTTTTCCTTATTTTTCATAATCTGCAAAGTTTTGAGGGTATGTTTGTAGAATGTATTTTGTAGAATGATCCTTGGGTGGGATATGTCTAACGTTTGTACAAATGCTTAGGCTGACTACTGTGTTTTGGAGCAGAAGATCCAGAGGCATAGTTCCATCCATAATTATCACTTCACATAAAGGTTGTTTACTCTGAAGATTTGGGTCTTTTGTGGTTCTGTACAAATTTTAGGACCGTTCTAGTTCTATGAAAAATGTTGTTGCTATTTTGATGGCGATGGCATTAGTTGTGTCAGTTGCTGTGGGAAGTATAGACATTTCCATGAAATTTGTACTTCCGATCCATGAGTATGGAATATCCTTCCATTTTTTTGTGTCATCTTGTATTTCTTTCATCACTGTTTTATAATTTTCAGAGTATAGGTCGCTCACCAGCTTGGATAGATTTATTCATAGATACCTTATTATTTGGTGTACAACTGTAAATGGGACTGTTTTCTTAATTTCTCTCTCTACTGCTTCGTTATTGTCTAGAAAGGCAACAGATTTCTGTACAATGATTTTGTATCCGGTGACATTGCTGTATTCATTTATCACTTCTAGCAGTTATTGGGTGGACTCTTTAGGGTTTTCTATATATAATGTCATGTAATCTGCAAAGTGTGAAAGATTCACTACTTCCAGATTTGGATTAGTTTTTCTTTTCTTTTCTTTTCTTTTCTTTTCTTTTCTCTTTTCTTTTTTTTCTTTTCTTTTCTTTTACTTTAATTTACTTTATGTTGTTTTCTTTCGTTTCGTTTTGTTTGATTTATCTGCCGGCTGTACCTTGGACTTCCAATGCTATGTTTATTAAAAGTGGTAAGGGTAAACATCCTTGTGTTTTCCCTGACCTTATAGGAAAAGCTCTCAGATTTTCTCCATTAAGGTTGATTATAGCTGCAGGGTTTTCATAGAAAACATTTATTGCATTGATGTATGTTCCCTGTAAACCTACTTTGGGGGGTTATAATCATGAATGGATGTTGTAGTATGTCAAGTGCTTTTTCTTCATGTATTGAAATGACCGTATGGTTCTTTTCTTTTAACGTTTATTAATTTTGAGAGAGACAGAGTGTGAGCAGGGAAGGGGCAGAAAGAGAGTGGGAGACACAGAGTTCGATGGAGGCTCTTGGCTCTGAGCTTTCAGCACAGAGTCCGATGTGGGACTTGAACTCACGAGGCATGGGGTCATGTCCTGAGCTGATGTCGGACTGCTAAAGGATTGAGCCACCCAGGTGCCCCGATCATATGGTTCTTGTCCTTTCTCCTGTTGTTATATTGTATCACATTGATTGATTGGCAAATACTGAACCACCCTTGCAGCTTGGGAATAAATCCCACTTAATTGTGGGATATATTTATAGTTGTTATATCTCCTTTTGGACTGTACCCTTTACTGTTATATAACGTCCTCCTCTGTCTCTTGTTATGTACTTTAAGTGTATTTTTTCTGATACAAGTATTGTTACTCTAGTTTTTTTTTTCATCTGTTCTTACACCCTATGTCTCTAGATTGGAGCGTTCATTCCATTTACCTTCAAAGAAATGATTGCTATGTATGTATGTATGTATGTATGTATGTATGTATTGCCATTATATTACCTGTTTTCTTGTGGTTTCTAATGATTTTCTCCAATCCTTTCTTGTCTGTCTTTCATGTTTTGCTTATTTTCTTTAGTGAAGTATTTTAATTTATTTATCTTTATTCTTAGCATATTTGTGACTGGATTCTGATATATGGTTACTGCTGGGTTATGTATATAACCTCTTCTGCATTTAGCAGTTTGTATTAAGCTGATGGTCATTTACCTTGGAACCCATTATTTTCTCCTCCCTAAGTTTTTGGTAGATGTTATTATATTTCAAATCCATATCTGTGAGTTCCTTAACTATTTTTTACAAAAATATTCATGTTTTACTTGATTTGTGTCTTTTACGTCTATAGTGTCACTTTTGGTCTCTCCTTTCCACTCAAAGAGTCCCTCTTCATATTTCTTGCAGGACTGGTTTAGTGGTACAAACACCTTCAGTTTTTGTTTGGGAAAGTCTGTGTCTACTTCCATTCTGAATGATAGACTTGTTGGATAGAGTATTCTTGGCTGCTAATTTTTCCATTCAGCACTTTGAATATGTGATGTCACTTGCTTCTCGCTTGCCAAGTATCTGTTCAGAAATCTGGTAGCTAGTCTTATGGGTCTTCCCTTCTAAGTGAAGGTCTCTTTGTGTTGCTGCATTTAAGAGTTTTTCTTTATTGTCACTGTAATTTGCAAGTTTGCTTACAATATGTCTGCATGTTGGCCTGATTTTCTTCATTTCGATGTGAATTCTCTAGCCTCCCGGATGTGGACGTTTGTTTCCTCCCCCAATTAGGGCATTTTTCAGCTATTGTTTCCACAAATAAATTTTCTGCCCCCTTTTCTCTTTCTTCTGCGACTCCTACAATATCAATATTGTTATCTTTGCTGCAGTCACTGAGTTCCCTTAGTCTCATCTCACGTTGCAGAATTCTGTTCTCTCTCTTTGGTTCAATGTGATTCATTTCCATTACTCAGTCTTTGATGTCACTGGTTTGCTCCTCTGCTTCTTCCATCCCTTTGTTAGTTCCAGCAAGCGTGTCTCTCTTTTATTGTGTCCTCAATGTCTACTGTACTATTTCTTATCTCTAGTCAGGGGTCTCACTCTTCTACTCATTTCACAACTCTAATGAGTATCCTTATGATCATTGCTTTCAAATCTGTATCAGGTATGTTACCTACATCTCTTTGGCTTAGATCTCTGGTTGTGACTTTCACTAGGTCTTTCATTGTGGAAAAACATCTCTGTGTGTCCATTTTGTCTTTTTCTCTGTCTCTGTTTCTCTGTGTTAAGAAAGTCAGCTGTACCTTCTGCTCTTGAAACTAATAACGTTATGAATAAGAGGTCCTGGAGAACTCAACAGTGCACGTCTCCATTTATAGGACCGGACCTTCAGGAGGCTATCGTATGGGTACTGTTCACAGCCTGCTGTTGTGTCTGGGTTACTTTTCCTTTTAGTGCAGGTGTCTGCACTGATTGCATGCTGTTGTGGGCTGTGCTTCGTCTCATTGGTTTTAGTGGGACCCAGGCAGGCCAGCTGTGGGGTGGTAGGCCTGCTGGATAACTTGGGCACAGGGCAGGAGTGTTAGCAAAATTTCACAGGGCTACAAGTCCTATGCCAGATTTCCCTATGTTCCTTGTTGGCTGGGGGCTGTGGACCAGCAGTAGAAGCTAGGGGCTTGAGGATATGCACAGAGCATGTCTGTGCCTGGGGACATGTGGCTTAGTGAGACAGATGAGGGTGCATGGATATGTACAGCTGGGTGAGGTGCAGACGCGCACAGCATGTTGTGGCAGCTATGCATGCAGCTTGTCAGACAGGGTGCCCTTGTGGTTTGAAAAATGTTTGGCCTGAGACCAGCAGGCTTGGTTTGGTGAGTCCCCTAGTGAACCCTTGGGACTAGCACACTGATAATGGGTTAGTTAGCAAGTGTCTGTGCAGCCTCACCCTCTTGTGGGTGCTTCTATGCTTATTCTGGGAGGCTGGGGGAGAAGAATAGTGCCTGTGAGCTCCCTCGTTGTTGGAGAAGTCCTCCAACACACTCCGGAATCAGCATGAATACATCTGTCTCCTGTTCCCTCAGCATTGTGCAACATGCCATGTTTACATTGCCTCTCTACACACGCAGGGATCTGGCTATCACTAATCCTCCTGGATCTCCCAGTGCTGGGTCATTGGACCTCCAAAGCTCCTGTGTATGAACACAAAGGCATTCAGCCCCTCTAAGTTCTAATGCCCAATGTTATGGAGATTAGTCTTTCCTGTATGACATCCCTGGTGTGGGGCTCACTTTTTCTGCCCCTTCTGCAGGCAGACAGCCTCCACCTTTCTGACATTCCTAACCTTTCTGATGCAGCTTCTCTCTACTTCGGTGTGGAGTTTGTTCTGCCAGTCTTTGGATCGCTCTTTGGTTCATGGACTTGGATGTGGATGTTATGCAGTTGAAAACATGGGACAGGGTGAGCTCAGGGTCCTCTTATTTTGCTATTATTAATTTTTTAAAAGTCTTATGATTTTGGATTTTTGAGACATGAGAAGACAGACTCATATCACACATGCACTTCAGGATTGGAAAGGAACTTTCCCACATTTGCTTCTATTATTTTATGTTTTGAAACTCTCTTTAATGAGGTATAATTACATCTAACAAACCTCAAGTTAAAGGGTATACTTTGATGAGATTGAGGGTACAGGACCATGGGTACAGCACCATGAAATCATATGGTTTCTCCCTAAACCTTCCATCATGATCTCTTTGTGTCTAATGCTAATGTTGCTTTTGAAGTAAGGACTACTTTTTTTTTCCCCCACGTTTTCACATATTGCCCAGGTGTCTGAAAGCTGGCATTGGGGTATCTCCTTTTCCAATAGTCTATATTCCCATAAGTTTTGCAGTCGGTTTACCTTTGGACTTTTGCTTCTATTGTATCTCTCTGTATGTTCACATACTCTCGTTGCAATACTTTAATGATGAGGTCTTCATCATCGCTTTAATTTTCACTAAATGGTATGAGCTGCAGTTCCACTTATGACAGAATGCACAGGCTTCCTATGATATGTATTCAAGAGCAAGGCAGATATCCTGAGCACTTGAGCTGAGAATGTCACCCTGTCTTTTGCCGGCCCTCTTCCCTTCCCTGCGAGACAAGAATCTCCTTTTGTTCACACAGAAATGTGGGTGAAGTCAGTAGAAAACATTGCCTTCTCTCCTCTTCCCTTTATCTCTCAAAATCCTTGCCACTATCTTCTGCCTTTCCCTTTCTCTGACTCAATATCCCAGGCCCACAGTTTCACTCCAGCCATGATCAGGGTGTCCTCCAGCTGCTGGCCTCTGCCCTGTCCATCCCTCAGTGAGAAATCTGGAGTAGGATTATGCATTTCACAAAACTGATCAAGAAATATGTGATCCTCAGAGACCTCCTGCACAAGGTTGCTGTCCGTGGAGACATGGTATCCCGAGGGAGGATCTGATTCCATGTGTGGCCTCCTCACTCATCTCCCACAGTCACTGCTGGTCCCTGATCCTTACCCACCATTACAAATCAGCCATATGCTAGGGTCAGGTACCTGTCTATCTGACCCCAAGCACCAGGAGTCAGTGAATATTTCTAAAATAAATGAGCACAGGCACCCCATGCATCTAGATATAGGAAGTTACCATCACCCCAGAAAACTCCCTCGGGCTCCTCTGCAAAAAAGGCGATCTTGCTACTATCCTACACCACTGCAACTTCTGCTAGTTTGTTACCTGTGTGTATAGGAACCACATTGTGTACATTCGATGGGGGGTGAGAGTAGGTCTTCCTAGAAGCAAACACTGAAACAGAGACAGAACAGTGAAAGTACTATTAAGGGATACTAAGAAAAACAAAGTGGAGAGCTCAGGGTTAGCAGAGAAAGCATGCAGGCAGATCTGACACATTTTTAAGATATATATAATCAACATACTCTGTCACCTCACACAGTCCTCTTCAAATTTCAAAATAGCTGTCGTATAAGGCAGTGAGATTTACGAGATTTGGGGTTATTTCCCTACGGTCTTATGTTTTCCTACATGCATTCCCTCTTCAGTACTTAATCTGTGGCCTCAGATGAACACTTTAGTGTGGATGCATCTGCGAGTCTATATGTAATGGAATATGATTGTCTTCAGATTTCAGATGTAGAACTCTGATATACACATTCTCGTAATTATCTTTTTCTTTCTTTGTCTGGCAGGGCCTGAATCTTAATACAATAAGTGTGCCATTGTATTCTTTAAAGTGGCGATCCCCAATCCCTGGGCGGAGGCGTTAACCGCCTTAGTTTAATGAACTTCTGTGACCATCTTTTTTTGATGATCATTTGTGTGGCGATATCTTAATTGAAACTGTGAGTAGAGTGAGTGGATATTTCCCAGACATTTTGCAGATGCATTCTGTATTCAATGTCTTCTTTTCATTATGTCCTTAGAAACAAATATTACCCCTCTTTCACAGATAACCCATCTCAGGCTCTGTGTAGGTCCCACTGAGAATTGGTATTCTGGCTGAGATAGCAGGAACACAGGGAAACCCTCGGGATATTGTGAGAGAAGTTTAAGGAGATAGATGCAAAGCCATAGTCAGGTTATGTCAGGGGTCCAGCAGGGGTGGCATCTGGGCATCCCTGAATTGTAGGTTTACCCAGGCTAAAGGCCAATGCAGGCACTCAGCTGATCTAGATCCTGTCTTCACTTTTAGTCTCACTGAAGGATATGAACTTATGCAGACAAGCATTTCCTTAAGACCAAGTTAAATTTTCTATATATCCAGGGCATTTTTTCACCCATAAATATCCAGAACCTTCAGACAACGCAGGGAGACAACAACCTTTTTAGATGATCACCTGGGTGCACTTTGACAAATATGACATTTTGGAGAGGAACCTTGCATTGTGCACTGAGAGTGATCCCACATAGTAGCTCCGTGTGGAACTCGTGCTCCCTGCTCAGGCTGTGGTCAGGAATGGGCTGCAACTGCATCTCACTGAACCCAGGACCCTCCCCTCTGCACTTCCTCAAAGTCTGCTTACTGTCCTCTAATTTCTCAAATTTCTATTCCTGTGTGATTCAAGTTTCCCCCACTCCTTCACTGGTGCTTTCAACATGGTGACCACAAGGTCTATGTCATATAATGCATGTGCCCCATTTCACACAGGACACCTAAGTCACCTACACTTAGGGGTACATCTCATCCTTCACAGAACTCAAAGCATTGTGAGTGTAAAATATGCACCAGTACGCCCGATACATCTGTCTTTGTGTAAAAATCCTCTTTCTTGTTGACAGGAGAAACCTAAAGCTGACCTCATTACGGGGAAATGATACAGTCCATTGAACATATGTCCTGAGAAACTTGAGATATGTTACAAAGTCCTCAGGCAGTTTTGCAGTTGAATTGCCAAGCCCTAACAACCATCTCTACATTTTTCCCACAAAGTGTTTCACGAAGTAGATGAATATGCTTTAGAAATCCCTAACCACTTCAGTTTATCTACCCAAATAGAGGAGGTGGAGGATGGGGGGGGGGGTGGTTCATAGCCCATGACTGGTGATGAAGGACTGTCCATGGGGTTAGGGTTAGGGGTTAGGGTTAGCGGTTTGGGGTTAGGGTTAGGGTTAGATTAGATGGTTAGATTTAAAGGGTTGGGATTACGGTGAAGGTTAGGTTTAGGGTTTAGGGGCTAGGGTTGGGGAGTAGCTTTGGGTTAGGGTAGGGTTTAGGTGTTAGTGTTAGTATCAGCATTAGCTTCAGGGTCAGGGTCAGGGGATAGGGATTAGGATTTAGGTTTTATTGTTTAGAGTTTAGGTTTTAGGTTTTGGGGTAGGGGTTAAGTTTTCGTGGTTACGTGTTAGTGGTTAGGTTTTAGGGTTATGGTCAGGGTCAGTGTTTGGTTAGGGTTAGTGTTTAGTATTTATGATTTGGGGATTAGGGTTAGTGGTTAGTGTTCAGGTCTAAGGTTTAAGTTTATGGTTACAGTTAGGATTTGGATTCGGATTTGGGGTTTAGCGTTCAGCGTTTCGGTTAGGGTTTGTATTATTGTTGTGGATGGTGTTAATGTATATTAGTGGCATGGTTTGGGTTAGGGATAGGATTTAGGGCTAGGATTAAGGTTTGGGTTTGGGTTAGAGTTAGGGTTAGTAGTTAGGATTAGGGTCTAGGATATTGCAGGGGCTGAACCCACAGCATTGCAATTGTCTACCCTAAGTGCTCAGGTGAGGTTCCAAGGTCGGTTGCCTGTCACGATTAGTCTTTTGGTTCTAATCCAGACAACTGTATGGGAGAGTGGTCTGGTAGGCCTCAGGAATATTCTCAGGAAGCTGCAGCCAGGTTTTTGAAATGACATGGTGATGTTCCAGGTTCTAAGCCGAGTGATCCTGCACCACTTCTGGACCCCAGGGCGTGGTGTTGTCAGACTTTGTTATTGGGTCTGAATGGGTAGAGAGCCTTAACTAGGGTTATGGTTTGTTACAGGGACATCACCAGGATGTAAGCGACTCTAGTTTCGTGATCTCCCTCTAGGACTGAATTGAGGACCCATGCGACGGTGCTTTTCAACTGTAGGTTTAGGGTTGAGATAGTGTTAGGATTCAGTTGAGGGTTCTGTTTAGGTTTAGGCATGGTTTAGGGTTACGTTCCAGGAGACACTAGGCGCTGAAACCAGAGCAGTGCAGTTGTTTCCCCGAAAGTCTAATTTGAAGGAACAATGGATGGTGCCGATTAGGATTAGTCTTTGAGTTCCAAGGCTAGACAACTGTATGGGCCACTAGTTGGGTAGGCCTCTGGAAATCTCTCTGGATCTTCAACCGGTCCTTCAAAAGAACATAGTGTATTACATGTCCTATGCGGAGTTATGCTGCACCGCTTTTGTTCCCCAGGCATGTGGTGTTGTCATACGTTGTTATTGGGTCTAATATCGAGAGAGCCTTATCTAAGGTTAGGGTTCTGTCCAGTGACATTTCCAGCTCCAAGCGAAACCAGTCTCGTCATCTCCCTCGAGGTCTGAAGTGAGGGCCAATATGACGATGCGGAGCAACTATAGGGTTTGGGTTCGAGTTAGGTTCGGTTTCAGTTGAGGGTTAGAAGTAGGGTCAGATTTTGTTCCCAGGAGGTTCAATGCGCTAAACACATAGCAGTGCACTTGTCTCCCTGAAGGGCTGAGTTGAGGGCACAAGGGAGGGTGCCGGTCAGGGCTTGTCTTTGGGTTCCAAGGCCAGACAACTCTATGGGCCACTGGTCGGTTAGGCCTCAGGAATACTTTTGAGTACCTGAAACCCAACCTTGGAAACGACATGGTGATGTTCCAGGTTCTATGTGGAGTGATCCTGCATCGCTTCTGGACCCCAGGCGCATGGTGTTGTCAGATTTTGGTATTTGGTCCCATGGGAAGAGAGCCTTAGCTAGGGTTAGGGTTTGGTCCAGGGACGTCACCAGAGCTGAAGCAACTCCCGTCTCGTGATCTTCCTTCAGGGCTGAAGTGAGGGCCTGGGTGATGGTACGGGTCAAGTGTACGGTTAGGTTTCGAGACTGGGTTAGGTTTTGGTTGGCGGTTCTGGTTGTGGTTAGGGTTACGGTTAGGTCCCAAGAGGCTCCAGGCACTGAACCTACAGCAGTGTGGTTGTCTACCCAACGGGCTGAGTTGAGGGCTCAAGTGAGGGTGCTGGTCAGGATTAGTCTTTGGGTTCTTATGCCAGATATCTCTATGGGCCCCTGGTTGGGTAGGCGTCAGGATTCCTCTCAGATAGCTGCAGTCGGGTTTTGGAAACCACATGGTGATGATCCAGATTATTTGTTGAGTGATCCTGCACCATTTCTGCACCCCAGGCACTTGGTGTTGCCAGACTTTGGTATGGGGTCCCCATTGGGAAAGAATCTTAGCTTGTGATAGGTTTCGGTCTAGGGACATCAACAGGGCCAAAGCAACTCCAGTCTTGTGATCTCCCTCGAGGGCTGAAGTGAGGGCCCATGCGACGGTGCAGCTCAACTGTAGGGTTAGTTTTCGAGATAGGGTTAGGTTTTGGTTGAGAGTTCTGGTTAGCGTTAGGTCCAAACAGGCTCCAGGAGCTGAAGCCACAGCAGTGCAGTTGACTCCCCGAAGGGCTGAATTGAGGGCACAGGGAGGGTGCCCTCAGGATGAGTCTTTGGATTCCAAGGCCAGACAACGCTGTGGGACAGTGTTCGGATATTTCTCAGGAATACTCTTGAACAGCTGCTACCGGGCCTTGGAAGTGACATGGTGATGTTCCAGATTCTCTGCTGAGTGATCCTGCACCGCTTCTGGACCATAGGCGCGTGGTGTTGTCACTTTGGTATTGGGTTCTTATGGGGAGAGAGCCTTATCTAGGGATAAGGTTCGGTCCAGAGACAACACCAGAGCCGAAGCGACTCCAGTCTCATGATCTCCCTCGAGGGCTGAATTGAGGGTCCTTGCAATGGTGTGAGTCATGGGTTTGGGTTCGAGATACCGTTAGGTTTCTCTTGAGGGTTCTGGTTAGGGTTAGGGTTCGGTCCCAGGATTCTCCCTGTGCTGAACCCACAGCAGTGCAGATGTCCCCCTGCAAGGCTGAGTTGAGGGCACAAGGGAGGGTGCCACTCAGGATTAGTCTTTGGGTCCCAGGCCATACAATTCTATGGATCACTCGTCAGTTAGGACCAGGAATTCTCTTGTGCACCTGTACTCAGGCCCTGGAAATGACTTGGTGATGTTCCAGTTTCTTTTTTTTTTTTTTTTTAATTTTTTTTCAACGTTTTTATTTATTTTTGGGACAGAGAGAGACAGAGCATGAACGGGGGAGGGGCAGAGAGAGAGGGAGACACAGAATCGGAAACAGGCTCCATGCTCTGAGCTGTCAGCCCAGAGCCTGACGCGGGGCTCGAACTCACGGACCGCGAGATCGTGACCTGGCTGAAGTCGGACGCTTAACTGACTGCGCCACCCAGGCGCCCCGTGATGTTCCAGTTTCTATGCTGAATGATCCTACATCGCTTCTGGACCCCAAGCACGTGGTGTTGCGAGACTTTGGTGGGTCCCAATGGGGAGAGAGCCCTAGCTAGGGTTAGGGTTTGGTCCAGGGATATCCCCAGATGCAAAGTGACTCAAGTCTCTTGATCTCCCTCGAGGGCTGAAGTGAGGGCCCATGTGACGGTGCGGGTCAAGTGTAGCATTAGGTTTCAGTTGAGGGTTCTGGTTAGGGGTAGGGTTAGGTCCCAGGAAGCTACTGGCTCTGAGTCCACAGCAGTGCAGTTGTCTCCCCGAAGGGCTGAGTTGAGGGCACATGGGAGGATGCTGATCATTTTTAGTATTTCCGTTCCATTTCCAGACAACTGTATGGGCCATTGATTGTGTAGGCCTCAGCAATCATTTCAGAAAGCTGCAGCCCGGCCTGAAAAACGACATGCTGAATTCCAGGTTCTATCTGGAATGATCCTTCACTGCTTCTGGACCCCAGGTGTGTGGTGTTGTCAGACTTTGGTTTTGGGTGCCCATGGGTAAGAGCCTTAGCTAGAGTATGGTTCCATCCAGGGTTGTCGCCAGGCTGAAACAACACCACTGTTGTGAATTCATTGGAGGGCTGATGTGTAGCTGTGAGTCTGCTATAGAGTTAGTGTGCTAGATACGGTTAGGCTTAGGGTGAGGGTTATGTTTCGGTTCACCGTTAGTGTTAAGGTCCAGGTGAGTGAAGGCAGTGACTCTACAGCAAAGCAGTTGTCTTCCTGGAGGCCTGAGTGCAGTACAGAAGGGAGGGTTTTCGTTCGCATTAATCTTTGGGTACCAAAGCCAGACAAACATATGGCCCACCCTTTGGGTAGGCCTCAGGATTCTTCTCGTGCAGCTGCTGTCGTGCTTTGCATATGACATGGTGATGTTCCACATTTCATGCCTAGTATTTATGCACCGATTCTTGATCTCATGTATGTGCTGATGTCAGACTTTGTAAATGAGTCCCCCTGGGGATAGACAATTAGCTAGGGTCAGGGTTCAGTATAGGGAAGTCGCCAAGTCCGAAGCGACACCAGTGTTTTGAATTCCATGGAACGCTGAATTGAGGGCACATGCGTGGCTGTGAATCTGGTTTAGAGTTAGTGTACTAGATAGGGTTAGGGGTAGGGTGAAGGTTATGGTTAGGGTTATGATTAGGGTTAGGGTCAGGTCTCAGGAGGCTCTAGGCACTGAACCCACAACACTGGTGTTATCTCCACAAAGGGGTGAGTGGTGTCCCCAAGGGAGGGTGTCAATCAGGACTAGTCTTTGGGTTCCAAGGCCAGACAAATGTAAGGGTCACCCTTCGGGTAGGTCTCAGGATTCATCTCGTGCAGCTGCAGTCACGCTTTTGAAATGAGATAGTGATGTTCCACATTCCATGTCGAGTATTTCAGTACAGATTCTCGAAACCGTGTGCATGCTGTTGTCAGACTTGGAATTGGGTCCCGACGGGGAGAGAGCCTTACCTAGGGTTTGTGTTAGGTCCAGGGAAGTCAGCAGGAGCGAATCGACTCCAGTTTCGTGATCTCCCTCGAGGACTGAATTGAGGGCCCATGCGACAGTTCGGGTCAAGTGTAGGATTTGGGTTAATGTTAGGGTTAGGTGTAGGGTGAGGGTTATGTTTAGGGTTACGTTAGGGCTGGGGTTAGGTCCCAGGAGTCTCTAGGCACTGACCCCACCACAGAGCAGTTGTCTCCCCGATGGGCTGAGTGGAGTACACAAAGGAAGGTGCCAGTCAGGACTAGTGTTTGGTTTCCGTTGCCAAACAAATATTGGGCAAGCTTATATAGGCCTCAGAATCCTCTCGTTCAGCTGCAGTTCCTCTTTGAAAATGACATAGTGATGTTCCACGTTCCACATCGAGTATTTCTGTACCGTTACTCGAACCCATGTGCGTGCTCTTGTCAGACTTTGCAATTGGGTCCCCATGGGGACAGAGCCTCAGTTAGGGTTAGGTTTCGGTCCAGGGGAGTCACCATGGCAGAAGCCATAGCAGTGTTGTGAATTCCATGGGGGGCTGAAGTGAGGGTTGTGCGTGGCTATGGGTCTGGTGTAGCTTATCAAGGTTGATAGGGTTAGGTGTAGGGTAAGAATTATGTTTAGGATTAGGGTTAGGTTTAGGTCCCAGAAGACTCCAGACACTGATCCCACAGCAGAGCTGGTGTTAACCCGAGGGGCTGAGTGGAGTACCCAAGAGAGGGTGTCGGTTAGGATTAGCCTTTGACTTCCAAGGCCAGAGAAATGTATGTGTCACCCTTCGTGTAGGACTCAGGAAGCCTCTCGTGCAGCTGCAGTCGCGCTTTGGAAATGACATGGTGATGTTCCACGTTCCATGCCAAGTATTTCTTCACTGATTCTCGAGCCCGCATGCGTACTGTTGTCAGACTTTGGAATTGGGTCCCCGAGCCTTAGCTAGTGTTAGGGTTTGGTCCAGGGAAGTCGCCAGGCCCGAAGCAACTCCGGTTTTGTGATCTCCCTCGAGGGCTGAATTGAGGGCACATGCGAGGGTGTGGTTCAATGTAGGGTAGGGTTAGATATAGGGGTAGGTGTAGGGTGCGGGTAATTGTTAGGGGTACAGTTAGGGTTATGGTTTGGAAGTAACATGGTGATGATATATATTCCATGCCAAGTATTTCTACACCTGTTTCGAACCCTTGTGTGTGCTATTGTCAGATTTTGGACTTGTTTCCCCATGGGAGAGACACTTAGATAGGTTCAGGGTTTGGTCCAGGAATGTCACCAGGGCCAAAGCAACTCCAGTGTTGTGAATTCCATGGAGCTCTGAAGTCAGGGCACATGCGCAGCTGTGGGTCTGGTGTAGACTTAATGAGATAGATAGGGTTCAGTGTAGGGTGATATTTATGGTTAGGGTTACTGTTAGGTTTAGGTTTAGGTCCCATGAGACTCCAGACACTGACCCCAAACAGAGCAGGTGTCAACCTGAAGGGCTGAGTGTAGTACACAAGGGAGGGTGCGCATCAGTCTTCGTAGTTGGGTTCCAAGACCAAACAAATGTATGGGCCACCCTTTGGGTAGGCCTCAGGATTCCTCCCCTGCAGCTGCAGTCGTGCCTTGGAAGTGACATGGTGATGTTCCAAGTTCCATGCCAACTATTTCTGGACCAATTCTTAAACCAGTGTGAGAGCTGTTGTCAGACATTGGAATTAGGTCCCAACGCATACAGAGCCATAGCTAGGGTTAGAGTTCATTCCAGCAGTGTGGCTATGGCCGAAGAGACTCCAGTCTCGTAATCTCGCTGCAGGGCTCAATTGAGTGCCCATGCGAGTGTGCGGGTCAAGTGTAGTGTTTGGGTTAGAGATAGGGTTAGGTGTAGGTTGAAGTTTACGATTAGGGTTAGGGTTAGGTCCTAACCCAGCAAGCTCCAGGCACTGAACGCACAACAGAACAATTGTCTCCCCGAAGGGCTGAGTGTAGGATACAAGGGAGGGTGCCTGTTAGGATTAGTCTTTGGGTTTCACAGCCAGGAAAATGTATGGGCCACCCTTTGGTTAGGCCTCAGGAATCCTCTTGTGCAGCTGCAGCTGTTCTTTTGAAATGACATGGTTATGTTCCACGTTCCATGCTGAGTATTTTTGCACCGATTCTCGAACCTTTGTGGGTGGTGGTGTCAGATTTTAGAATTGGGTCCCCATGGGGAGAAAGCTTTAGGTAGGGTTAGGGTTCAGTTTAAGGAAGTCGACAGGGCTGAAGCGACTCCAGTCTCATGATCTCCATCGAGGGCTGTGTTGAGGGCCCTAGAAAAGGTGGGGGTCAAGTATAGGGTTCAATTACAGATAGGGTTAGGTGTAAGTTGAAGGTTATGTTTACGGTTATGGTTAGGGTTAGTTTTAGGTCTCAGGAGGCTCCAGGAACTGAACCCACAACTGTGCAGTTGTCTCTCCGAAGGGATGAATAGAGTACATAAAGGAGTGTGCCGGTCAGTATCACTTCATAGGATCCAAGGCCAGAGAGATGTTTGGGCCACCCTTGGAATAGGCCTCTGGAATCCTGTCGTGCAGCTGCAATCACACTTTGCAAAAGATATGGTGATGTTCCATGTTCCATGCCGAGTATTGTTGCACCGATTCTCGAACCTGTGTGCGTGCTGTTGTCAGACTTTTGAACTGGGTCCCCATGGGGATAGACACTTAGCTAGGGTAAGAGTTCTGTACAGGGAATTGCTAAGGCCGAAGCGACACCAATGTTGTCAATTCCATGGAGGGCTGAAGTGAGGGCACATGTGCGGCTGTTCATCTGGTTTACTTTTCATGTGCTAGATAGGGTAGGTTGAGGGTTATGTTTAGGGTTATGTTTACGGTTAGTGTTAGGTCCCAGGAGGCTCTCCATCCATGTAGTTTCAAATGGCAAGATTTTATTTTTTTTGATGGCTAAGTAATATTCCATGGTGTGTGTATGTATGTAGGTGTATACACACACACGCACACACACACATAAACATACTATGTATGTATGTATGTATGTATGTATGTATGTATATATACCACGTCTTTATCCATTCCTCCATCGATGGACATTTGGGCTTTTTCCTTACTTCAGCTATTGTTGATAGTACTGCTATAAACTTTGGGGTTCACGTGTCCCTTCGAAGTAGCATATCTGTATCCCTTGCATAAATACCTACTAGTGCACCTGCTGGGTTGTTGAACAGTCTTCTTTTTCATTTTTTGAGGAAACTACATACTGTTTTCCAGAGTGGCTTCACCAGCAGTGCAAGCCAGTGCACCAGCAGTGCAAGAGTTCCTCTTTCTCCATTTCCTCGCCAACATCTGTTGTTGCCTGTGTTGTTAATGTTAGCCATTCTCACAGGGGTGAGGGGGTGTTTCATTGTGGTTTTAATTTGTATTTTCCTGATGAGGGATTTTGAGCATTTTTTCATGTGTTGGTTGGCCATCTGGATGTCTTCCTTAGAGGAGTGTTTGCTCGTGTCTTTGCCCATTTCTTCACTGGATTACTTGTTTTTTGGTATGTTCTCGAGTTTGGTATGTTCTTTATAGATTTTGAATACTAATCCTTTATCTCATATGTCGTTTGCAAATATCTTCTCCCATTCTGTTGGTTGCCTTTTAGTTTTGCTGATTGTTTCCTTCTCTGTGCAGAAGCTTTTTATTTTGATGAGGTCCTAATACTTCAGTTTTGCTTTTGTTTTCCTTGCTTCCGGAGATGTGTTGGGTAAGAAGATGTGGATGCCAACATTAAGAGGTTTTTGCCTGCTTTCCCCTTGAGGATTTTGACGGCTGCCTATCTTACATTTAGGTCTTACATCCGTTTTGAGTGTGTTTTATGTGAGAAAGTGGTCCAGGCTCATTCTTCTGCATATCACTGTCCAGTTTTCCCAGCACACTTGCTGAGGAGACTGTCTTTATTCCATTGGATCTTCTTTCTTTTGGTCAAAGATTAGTTGGCCATACATCTGTGGGTCCAATTCTGTGTTCCTGTTCTGTTCCATTGATCTGAGTGTCTGTTCTTGTGCCAGTACTGTACTGTCTTGATGATTACAGCTTTGTAATACAGCTGGAAGTCCAGGATTGTGATACCTCCTACTTAGGTTTTCTTTTTCAAGATTGCTTTGGCTATTCGGGGTCTTTTCTGGTTCCATACAAATTGAAGGATTGTGTTTTGTAACTCTGTGGAGAATGCTGGTGTTATTTCGATAGGCATTCAGTTGAATATATAGATTGCTTTGGGTACTATTGACATTTTAACAATAGTTGTTCTTCCTATCCAGGTGCATGGAATATTTTTCATTTTTGTGTGTTTGTCATCTTCAATTTCTTTCATAATCTTTCTATAGATTTCAGTGTATAGATTTTTCACCTCTTTGGTTAGATTTATTCCGAGGTATTTTATGGGTTTTGGTGCAATTGTAAACGGGATGGATTCTGTGATTTCTCTTTCTGTTGCTTCTTTGTTTGTGTATAAGAATGCAACTAATTTCTGGGCATTAATTTTATACTCTGCCACTTTGCTGAATTCATGGATCATTTAACAGTTTTTTGGTGGAACCCTTTTATCAAGAAAGGATGCTGTATTTTGTCAAATGCTTTCTCTGCATCTATTGAGTGCATCATGTGGTTCTTGTCCCTTCTTTTATTGATGTGATGAATAACATTGATTATTTTGTGGATATCGATCCAGCCTTGTATTCCAGGTTAAATCCCACTTGGTCGTGGTGAATAAAGTTTAAATGTATCATTGGATCTGGTTGGCTAATATCTTGTGGAAGATTTTTGAACCCATGTTCATCATGAAAATTGGTCTATACTTCTACTTTTTAGTGGGATCTTTGTCTAGTTTTGGAATCCAGGTAATGCCGACTCATAGGAAGAGTTTGGATGTTTCCTTCCATTTCTATTTTTGGGACAGCTTCAAGAGAATAGGTGTTAACTCATCCTTAAATGTTGGGTAGAATTCCGCTGGAGAGCCATCTGGCCCTGGGCTCTTGTTTTTTTTGGAGATTTTTGATTACTATTTCAATTCTTTACTGGTTATGGGTCTGTTCAAATTTTCTATTTCTTCCTCTTTCAGTTTTCATAGTTTGTGTATTTCTAGGAATTTGTCCATTTCTTCCAGATTGTCCATTTTATTTGGTATATAATTGCTGATAATATTCTCTTATTCTTGTTTGTATTTCTCCTGTGTTGGTTGTGATCTCTCCTCTTTCATTCTTGATTTTATTTATTTGGGTCCTTTCTTTATTCTTTTTGATCCAACTGGCTGGTGGTTTATCAATTTTATTAATTATTTCAAAGAACTAGCTTCTGGTTACATTGATCTCTTCTACTGTTTGTGTGTGTGTGGGGGGGTTGTTGTTTGTTTTTGTTTTCAGTTTTGAAAGCATTGATTTTTGCTGTAATCTTTATCATTTCTTGTCTTCTGCTGGATTTGGATTTTATTTGATGATCTTTTTTCCATTACTTTAAGGTATAAGCTTACGTTGTGTATCTGAGACTTTTCTTCCCTCTTTAGGAAGGCCTGGATTGTTAAACTTCCTCTTATGACTACCTTTGTTGCATCCCAGAGGTTTTGGACTGTGGTGTTATCAGTTTTATTGGCTTCCATGTACTTTTTAATTTTCCCTTTAACTTCTTGGTTCACCCATTCATTCTTTTTTTTTTTAATTTTAGTTTTTATTATTTACAATTTACATCCAAATTAGTTACCGTATAGTGCAACAGTTATTTCATGAGTAGATTCCTTAGTGCCCCTTACCCATTTAGTCCATCCCCCCCACAACCCCTCCAGTAACCCCATGTTTGTTCTCCATATTTATGTGTGCTCTTCTTTTGTACACCTCCCTGTTTTTATTTTTGTTTCCCTTCCATTATATGTTCATCTGTTTTGTGTCTCAAAGACCTCCTATGAGTAAAGTCATATGATATTTGTCTTTCTCTGACTACTAATTTCACTTAGCAGAATACCCTCTAGTTCCAACCATGTAGTTACAAATGGCAAGATTTCATTCTTTTTGATTGCTGAGTAATACTCCATCACACACACACACACACACACACACACACACACACCACATCTTCTTTATCCATTCACCCATCAATGGACATTTGGGCTTTTTCCATACTTTGGCTATTGTTGATCGTGGTGCTATAATCATGGGGGTGCATGTGTCCCTTCAAAACAGCACACCTGTATCCCTTAGATAAATGCCTTGTATTGCAATTGCTGTGTCGTAGGATAGTTCTCTTTTTAGCTTTTTGAGGAGCCTCCATACTGTTTTCCAGAGTGGCTGCAGCAGCTTGCATTCCACTATTCATTGTTCCATAGGATGTTCTTCAGTCTACAAGTATTTGTTATCTTTCCAAATTTTTTCTTGTGGTTGATTTAGAGTTTCATAGCATTGGGGTCTGAAACTGTGTATGGTATGATCTCTATCTTTTTGTATGTGTTGAGTACAAGTAAACATAAAATTATTTATGTTTATTTATTTTAGAGAGAGAGAGACGGGCAGAGAGAGAGGGAGACACAGAATCCAAAGCAGGCCTCAGGCTCTGAGCTGTCAGCACAGAGTCCGACACAGGGCTCAAACTCACAAACCATGAGATGACGACCAGAGCTGAAGTCAGATGCTTAACTGAATGAGCCTCGCAGGCACCCACTTTAGTGACATTTTAAATGACACCGTTCAAAGTGCACTTGCTACCTTGCAAACTCAGAGAGAGAGAAAGAAATGTGAAGAATCAGGAAGTAGTTAAGAGTTGGCTGCTGAGTTTTACCGTAATTTGGCTTTGGAGGGTTTTTGTTCATTGGGTGTAGTGAGCACAGCATATTTGCCTGCCATTTACCACAGTAGACAGCGGGCCTCTGGGAGCCAAAACTCTTTCTGACCAATGAGCTGGAATTTTACTAGGACCGCCAAGATGAGATTTGCTATTTCAAGGACTAGGAGTTATCTTTTATTTTCACAACTCAGTAATTATCACATCATTCAACTCTGCCCTCCAAGATATGTAGAAAATACCCAAATATAGTTGAGAGAGAAAGGGTGATAGCCAAAGTGTATAATCCTTTCCCTTTAAAAAATATGTTTAAATTATGCTTTATGATTTTTTTTAATTTTAGTGAGGGGGCATGCAAGTGGGGGAGAGGGAAAGAGAGAGAATCTTAAGCAGGATTCACTCTCAGTGTGGAGCCCAACACAGGTCTGGATCACATGATCCTACAATCGTGACCTGACACAAAATCAAGAATCTGATGCTCAACTGACTGAGCCACCCAGGTGCTCAATAGTCTCTTTCTCTCTGAATGCTGAATAGTAAATTTTCAACGTGAATGGGGGATAAACAGGCATACATACATACATACATACACCGCTAAGAAAGCCATGAGTTGTTAGACATGAACTATTTCCATCATCTTTGTCTTCTAGTTATATTCATGCCTCTAGTGTTTGTTGATTGCAATGCACGATCTTGCTGTGTGAGGTACAAATTGTTGTGTGATCAGTTTTCCGTGAAAGTCTTTCCTCATATCTGTCTTAACCACAAGGTGCCAATGTTGAATTTGAGGATGTAGAGCTAAGAGCCTTGAGGTCCAATAAGTGTCAACTAGAAGTTATATTTTCTGTTGGGGAGAAATCCCCATATGATGGCAATGACTTTGCATTGGTAAGGGAAAGAATACTTTCATGCCTTCATGGTTCTTGCGCTTTTTGTGTCTCACCAAAATCAAGACTCAGGTCATGTGCATGTTTATCAAGCAAACACCTTTTTTTTTTTTCCAGAAAATAAAAACGCCCTGGAAGACAAGTGTAATGCACTGAGGTCTGTGAAAGCCACAAAGGAAGCAAAAGTCAAACAGCTGAAAGAGAAAGCACATAACCTGGAAGAATTCTATGAACAAAGAAAAGTGCCTACAAAAAAAGTAAGATGGGGGCGCTTGGGTGGCTCAGTCGGTTGAGCGTCCAAATTCGGCTCAGGTCATGATCTCACAGTCCATAAGTTCAAGCCCCATGTCAGGCTCTGTGTTGACAGTTCAGAGCCTGGAGCTTGCTTTGGATTCTATATATTCCTCTGGCCCTACCCAACTCTCACTCTGTCTCTATCAAAAAAATGAATAAACGTTAAAAAAATTTAGAAAAGTAAGATGTTCATGTGAGAACTGTCACAAGGACCGTAATGTATGGGAGAACAGGGCAGCCAGTAGAGATAATTGTATTTCTTTTGGAACTGGGTCCAGAGTATTTTTGCCCAATGCATTCAGTAGAATTGGACCTTCCCTTCCTACCTTGCTTTTTGTAACGTAACCTGCATTTTCCTTTCTCCTAAGTGCTTGCCACACATTGTGTTATCTTTTGGGGGCGGCAGAGGGAAGGTACCATCATTAATAACGTTAATACCTGGATTCACTCTGGATCCATCTGCACTGTCCTATAGATTTCAATCGCATCACACTGTTTTGTCACCCAGCAGTTAGGTCATTTTTGTTCAGGACCAGACATGGGTCAAAAGTGTGTGGGGAAAAAAATGAATTCTCTTGCTGCAGAAACAATTGAAGTTGCTTTCTGGAAAGTGGGTAGGGGTACCAGCATCCATTATGCCAGTGAGATTGCTCACTGCAGGCCCAATCCCTAAGAACGTCAAGTTGTTTCCTGTCCCCTGATTTTTCAAGTGTAACTTTTCTGAGTCTTGGCCAAAGCCCGCAGCTTCACTAGGGATCATCTTTGCTGGCCTCCCCTGAGGGATGGCTTTGTCCTGGGCTTCCTTCTTCTCCATCTTGGTGTTGTGTGTCTTTGTGGGGTTGTCAGATACTTGGTGCATTCAGTCCCATGTTTCCTCCTTTGTACAGTATTTCCTTTTGTTCTCAGGAGGAGATGGGGGACTTTAGAGTCCCTCACTCGTGTTGGAAAGTGAAGACTTCTCTTCCCTGGAGACTCACCTTTATGTTCGTCCTTCCCACAGCTGGGGTTAGGGCTTGCTCTCACTGGCATCTTGTTTTTGTTAACTCGTAAGCTCTTTCTGTGAGTGGGTACAGCAACCTGACCACCTCTCTATCTTCAACCCCTTACAACAGAGCCACTACATTACAACCACGCCAGCAAGCATTTGCCCAAGGACTGCCTGAGAGACCAGAAGGAAATGCATGTGCCTTTCTCTGTCTAGTGCTTTTGTGTCATTTGCTAAGAGATTTTCAATTTTGCGTATGATTCTTGAGGACATCAAATGTCAAGTTGAAACCATCTCAGTCAACACCACAAAGAAAATGGTCTGAGGGCAACACAACAACCCAGCCTTGCCAAGCGTTGCCTTCTGCTGCCTTCACTATCAATGGAATGAGTCTTGTTAAAGTAGATTTGGCTCCATGAAGTTGAGAGTTTTCCACCTGAAATCTCTTTCCTGGAAGTAAACCCAGACTGTTTGACAGTTCATATCAGGTTGTACGTCAGGAGATGAGGTTGTTCTAAGAATGGCCTTTTGAAGATGGAGGCAGGGGTTGCAGTCCTGAACGCTAGCGATGTCTGGGAGTGAGCTGCAATGTTAGTGAAACCATATTCTGGAAGTTCGTCTTTCAGGTGATTGCCTGTGTCATGGTACAACTTTTGGACTGAGAATCAGGGCTCCCCATGGAGGTGTAAGACTAGTGATGATCCCTTGGTTCATCCTAATGGGTACAGTTGGTCAGATACGGTTTTTCACTCACTGATGAAATGGGTCTTCGCCATATCAAACAAAAGACCAACTCTGGGAAGGCACAAAGTACAATGTTATTTGATGACTTTATGATAAAGGAGAGGAAACGAGAACTAGAAAGACAGTTCCAATAGTAGAGACGTGGCAGCAGACAGAAGTTGAATTTTCTTGAACTTAAATGGAGTGTTCACTTAATTTCTCTGATTCGGTTGTCAGTCTGTGCATTTATGGGAGAAGTGGGGGAAGGGATATTTGCATAGGCCTTCAAGAGTGCTGGGAGGTAAAAAGGGAGAACCTCTGGACCTTGTTCCTGACTGTGTATGTATCTTTCCCATCTTAGGAAGCTGAAAATGACACTGTGAACTGGCGGCAAAGAAGAATCAGCTAGCAGCTGCAGGTAAAATTTGAAAATAGCTACAGAAGGGGCGCCTGGGTGGCTCCATCATTTAAGCATCCAACTTCAGCTCAGGTCACAATTTCACAGTCCGGGAGTTCGAGCCCCGTGTCAGGCTCTGTGCTGACAGGTCAGAGCCTGGAGCCTGTTTCAGATTCTGTTACATCACTCTCTGTCCCTCCCCCACTCATGCATGTGCTCACTCTCTGTCCGTCTCAAAAATAAATAAACATTAGGAAAAAAATAGCTACAGAAGAAATAAACAAGTACAAGTGAGTTCAGCTAGTAATTACCAGGAGCTCATGAAACGGCTGTTATTTTTTGGTTTTTAATCTTTTTGAAAAGTTTGAAGTCAACATATGCATAGAGTATTAACAGATAAAAAAGGTAAGTTTTAGAAGGAATAAAATAATTAAGGTTCTAAACATTTGAAGATCTCAAGTAGTGAGCAGACTGTGTGGAAACTTTGTCCATGCTACCATTCCTCGGGGGTGGTGTCAAGTGTCATCATCTGTAGGAAAGCAGTGTGTCGTACAATGAATCATACCCATCAACGTGGTAGTGCCATTTCATGGCCCTTGTCTTTGCAACCCTGGGAAACATGGTGAGGATAAAAGTTATAAAAGAATAGATCTTTATGATAAAAGACACTTGTCACATGATGAATTAGAGAAAGATTGAAAATGGGAAGGAATTCCATGAACTCTGAACCCTACAGGCATGGGATAATGAGTAAGGAAAGGATATAACAATAGCTTTGATCCTACTGTACATTGATAATCACGGGCAAAGTGTTTCATGTGTAAGAATAAATTGTATCAGGGGACAGATATGAGGTTGTTGGGATCGTGGGCAGCTTATTTAAAATCATACCCAATATTGGGCCTTATCTGACAAGAGCAATTGTAACTCACAGGCCACAAATTGAACAAACACGGGAACAGCTGCAGCAGGCAGAGCTCACCTTTAGATACCAGGTAACCTGAGTTCTGCCTGACATACTGAACCCTTAGCACCTCACGCAGGTAAGTGTAGTGGCCCTTGGAATCCCTCACCACGGGCTTTTCATTGTTGGCTTTTCCCGCTTGCAGTTCATGAGAAGAATGCTCAGGACAACTAGGTAAGTGTTTTCTTGTTTCCTCCTCTTTCTTTGGTGCACAGTGTGGCACCACCTTCCGACTGAAGGTGGATGTGTTTTTTCTCCCCCAGATCAAGACTCAGATCTGGGACAGGGAGATGGCAGAGCAGGGCAGGGAGGTCGCTTACTTGAAATACAGGTGTGGTCATTTGACTTGCGTTTTTATGCGTGTTTCCAGGGATGACACCTGCACTGTTAGTTGTCTAGTAGACGACGTGGTGTTGCAACTCTTATAGAAGTCCATTATTTTTCTGTATCCAAGACTGGACGGGGATGGAACCAAAGAGGCTGCCTGAGGGATACACGAGGCAGAAACCAATCACTGCAAGAACCCTCCAAGGAGAGGTAAGGAGCACGTTGTGATGTGCCGCAGTCCAATTTCTGCTGTGCAGCCTGTTCCTGTGTGTGATCATCGTGTGGTCTGGAAAGAATCACACGCACTAAGGACGGCAGGTGGTCTGAAGGGGTGACAGAAGGATGTTGTCCTCTGGTGCCACAGACAGTGAGGCACTTGTCCCTGTGACTGGTAGAGCTCATGCCCCTCCTCTGATGGTGACCCTCCCACCTCCTCTAGCATCCCCCTGTCTGAAGAGCCTGGAAACTTTCTTCCCACCCGGATACAATGTGAAGACTTTAGTTTATTTGAGGAGAAGGTCCTTTATTCACTAGTTTGAAGAGTCTTTCTTTTTGTTTGTTTTGGGAACTGTAGCCCTACATCCCGCCATTCAAGTTCCATAAAGCTTAGCTTAGTCCTCTGATGGTATCAGTGCAACTCTGCAGCTTCACTGCTAACTTCTCGCAGTTTTCCTTTTCTCAATAGTGTCAAATTAGTCTTTCCTTACATAATAACTGCTGTGGAAGGCAGCTTGTAGATAAGCTGGGAGATTGAACAAATTGCCTGAAGAAATGCACCCTTGTTGAGGACTCATTGAGGATATACACCAAACCAGTGTTCTCAGTGTTATTCTTTTTTGTTAAGTTTATTTATTTTGAGAGACGCATAGACAGAATGCCAAGCAGGCGTCACACTGTCAGTGAGGAACCCAACGCTGGGCTTGAATTCACAAGCTGTGAGATCGTGACCTGAGCCAAAATTAAGAGTCGGATGCTGAATCCAAGCATCCTCAGACTAATTCCTGATCTGTAATGAAATCGTGATTTCCCATGATGTATACTGAGAAAACTGTTTTACTGGTGAATTCTAAATTGCTAGTTGCACCTGACCTGTCCACAGTTACGTGATTAATGATGAAACATCATGAACTAGGGCACCGTGAGGTCTTTATCAAGGTGAGGGGACGGTTCTCCCCTTTTTCCTTGGGGGTCACCTGAGGCATTTGGGATACCCTCTGCCTCTGGTCAGGGACCTGACTGTAGGGAATAGTTTAAGATATTTGAGGAATGAGTTCAGGGATTGTTTTCATTCCGCACTGTTCTCTAAAAGCAGAATAAACCTCTGTCCCTTCTAGGGTCTTTAGTAGATCGAGAAACTGCTGAAACCTCTGTGGGTTACAGTGGCTCTGACTGTACCAAGAATGCAGACAAGGGCAAGGTAAATGCTGGGACCATTCTCAGTTGTAACTCTTTTGGGAAACCCTCATCTTTATGTACAGTATGCTCTCCTGGCCTTGTCTCGTTTTGCATGTTGTGTGCTATGTCTGTTTGTTCTTTCTTTTCCAAATGCACACTCATAACCCAGGAGCCCACAGGCTTCTCAATTTTTAGTCTGTCAGCTTTCTGTGGTACGTTTAGAAGCCAAAAGCGCTTAGAGACTGAGTACCTTAAGGTTTTTCTGTGAGTTTCAGGAAATAATGAGAGGAGGATGAGTGCACACTCCAAACCGATGTCTCCCGGCCTGGGTGATCCCTTCCAGACCTCACCTCTGTGGGAACAGTGTGGCTGCTGTGTCTTCCTTTCTTGATTCTGACTAGGAGATGAACCTGTTAGAAACGACATCATGACTCCAACTTTCTATTATGTGCCCTGTGCCATTTAGAGTGGTCATAGAGAAAGCCAATATCATCACTCATCACCTTTCCGTCTTTGTTGGTAAATGACTTGTCTGGAATCCTCCAGCTATGCCTTAGGTAAATACAATTTGCACACTGTGTCCTTCAATTGTGTTTCTATGAGCAGTTTCTGGTTTTGTCCCGTCACTGTTAGAGCTGATATAGTCTCATGATACATACCAGTTTTATACCAAAACACTTGCATGAAATCTGTTATGTGAATTTCTCCCTCTTTTTTTCCATTGCACATAATGACTCTGTGTCCTGTAGTATGCTTAAAGTCAGAATTCCCTACGAATTAAGATGAACACATCTGAGCTTTGTAGACATTCACCACAAGTAACTTGTTCTTCACAGAAGACTCTCCTTCCCCTGCAAGATTCCAGGCATCCTCCACTCCCCAGAGGTCTCCGAGGCCTTTGACAACACTTCCAGAGGGAAGACTCCTTTCTCAGGGAGAGGAGCAGAGGAGGCACAGTGAGGGTCCGGCTGCAGAATATTTTGCCAGGAGTGGCTGTGATTCCACGAGCAGAATATGAGCCGTGTATTCCCACTCATTTTTTTGTGTGTGTTCTTAATATAGCAAAAGCAGAGCATCTGGAGTCGCTGTAGAGGAGGGATGCAGGGTGAACCTGGACATCGATGGCTGCCTGTCTGGAGAATGCTACTTCATTAGTCTGTAATTACTTCTGTTAACCCTCTAGGACAGGACCCTTGCCATTTTACTTCCGCAGACATGGGCAGTGATGTGTGGTATCCAGTGGCAGGGACAGAGTTTTCAGGTACTGATGCTATTCTCTTGGATCCTGGTGGCAGAGAAGGTGGCAGGTGCTGACACATTTTTCTCTGGGTTACAGCTGCTTTTGGTATTGGTTCTTTTGTCTGGAATATGGATGTAGCTTCACTTCTGTTCTGCAGGGCAGTCTGGATCCTGGGGACCTCCTCCGTTAACTGGACGATTCTGCATGCCCTACCCTGGAGACGCCCCACCCCCATGGACTATTAGGCACATACACCTCCTGAACCTTGGCAGCCCTGGGGCCACCCGAAACCCCTCCACCTGCAACACTTGGTAAGACGATCTGAGCACTAGGAGTTGACTTGTAAAACAAACTCACCTTATTTTGTTACTGTTAGGTCTTGGGCCAAGGTGCAGAGGCGGTACCACAGACCATTGTGATGCAAGGGGAATGTGTCTGCTGCCATTACCATATTCCTCAAGTTTCTCAGGATCTCATCTTTGTCCTTTCCCCCACCATGGGTTGGTACAGGCGTCTCTTGTAGGAAGGAATGGGGCCGTATGCAGAAAATCAGACATAGCGCTTCAGCAGAAATGCCCTGTACACAGTCCACATGCTGGGATTTGTGAGGCATGAGGCACAATGTAACGTACGTCCATCTACTTGTGCCCCCAGCCATCCATAGTTGTTCGATGAGTGATGAATACATCTGAGTCAGGGCTTTTAGGAGTCTTCATCAAGTTATAAGGGATGGTTCTTCAAGTTCTTTTTGGGTATCACCAGAGGCATGTGGGACACCCTGTGCATGTAATTTGGGATCTCACTGGGACAAAGAGTTGAAGTGGTCGGAAGTATGAGGGGAGGGTTTTTTGTTTTGTTTTTGACCTCCAAACAGTCTACTCAAATCAGAATAAGCCTGCATCCCTTCTGGGGCTTTTTGCAGATCCAGAAGTAGGTATCACAACCAAGAGTGACATCGACACTGGCTCTGCCAAAACTGCCGAGAAGCACAAAGTAAATGCTGTGGCCATTTTCAGTTCTAAGTCTTTACGGACTGCCACATCTTTCTGTACAGGACACTCTCCTGCCATTGTCTCTGGTTTGTGTGTCGTATGGTCTGTCTGCTGTTTTTTTTTTCCCCCAAATGCAAAACATTTACTGCCGAGTCTACGGGCTTCCCTGTTTCCCAGCTGGCATCATTTTGTGGTAACTTGAGCAGCTAAGCATGCCTAAAGGTGGGGGCCATAGGGCTTTTCTAATGTGTTCCTGGAATAAATCAAGGAGGATGACACCACACTCCACTTGGAAGTCTCCTACCTTGCCTCATTCTTTGTGGATCTCCTCAATGTGGAATCATTGCTCTTGCTGTGTCTTCCTCTCCTGTTTCCTTCTATTGAGGATTTTAACGTGCTCAGAAAAATCTGTGGGTATCGTTACAATTTGAAAATGCGAACTGACTTCACTCCAACTCATATTTTTGTATGTGTCCTTTACAATGGTCTTAGACAAAGTAAATTTCATACCCATCAGCATTTTGGTAAACATGCTGTCCAGAGTCCCTTCAGGTGTGTCCTGGGCACAAATATCTGAACTATAAGAGGTGGCATATTTGTCATGGAAAACATGCACTGGAACTTAAGTTGTGAAGAGAAAAAATCCAAAAGTACCTGTGTGGCAAGTGCCCACGGTGTCCTTCACTTGTGTTCACATGAGCACGTTCTCTCGTGTCCTGTGTCACAGGTACAGCTAAAACATGGAAACTTACACCAGACATCAAAGTGCATTTGTGTTAATTTTGTCTTTTAGAATTTCAGCTCATTTTTCCAGAGAACACAATTCCCCTGCAAAGTGTACTGCACTTAAGCTGAGAAGTACCTCTGAAGTAAAATAAATTAGTTGAACCCAACTAACATGTATAGGTTACCTGTTTCTCTAAGAGCCCACTTTCCCAGGTCCTCTGCAGGTCCTCAGAATCCCCATCTCCCCATGTGTCTCTGTGCCCATGGATAGCACTTCCAGAGAGGAGAAGACCCCATTGTCGGGACAGAAG